>NC_142871.1:82552500-83875000 GCF_051225735.1 Oryctolagus cuniculus
TAGTTTTCCTTTTTATCCTTCTGTATATTCTGAGCCTTGGCACAGGAATTTTGTGGTCTATTTCATCTTGCATATCAAAGTGTAGGTGTCTACTTTGCATGTGTTTTGTTTACTTGGTAAATATTGAAGCCTTAATAGGAATAGCCTCATTGATTTCCAGGGAGTAATTTCTTATCTGTGTCCTTTACTCAAGAGAGTTGACCATTTTACTTAATAACTATGTAACGTTTTTAGGTTTTCCTTCAAGTAGCTGGAAGAACACTGGGGTTTTTGATTCCCTGGCGTGTTGAGACCCTGAAAGATGCTTTAATTTTCCGGGAAGCTGTGTAGCATTTTAAATATATTTATTTAATTTGAAATATAGAAATCTCCCAGTTGTTGGTTTACTTTCCAAATGCTTGCAATTGCTGTGGCTGGGCCAGGCTCAGTTCAGCAGCTGGGAACTAAATCTGGGTCTTTTATGTGGTTGGCAGGGATGGAACTACAGGAACTATGACCTGCTGCCTCCCAGGATGTGCAGTAGTGGGAAGCTGGAATCAGGAGCAGAGCCGGGACTTGGACCCAGGCACTCCAATATGGAATACAGGTGTCCCAAGTGGAGTCCTAACTGCTGTGCTGAATGCCCTCCCCGTATAGCATTTTACATGGAATCTAGATATCAGGCCTTAAACCTCAAACCTCAGTCAACTGAGATCTTTTAATAATGGCTGTTACATTAAGTTAATTCGCATCCTTTCTTGCTACCCTGAGCCCAGTGTTTTATAGGAGAAACTCACTTAGGAAGTCTGAAAAGAATTTCAAACTGGGAATCCCGTGCTGTTTTCCAACAGTGCAAATGATGTTGTTTACATAGGTAATTTTGTTTCACTGCCCTGTCAGGTGTGGACCTCCCAAGACCGCCAGTGTGTTCTGAGTACCTTAGCACAGTTGCTCCTGGACAAGGACTGTACGGTGTTGGTTGGCCGCCAGCTGCGCCCCATTCTTTTGGATATGCTGGAAAGGAATGCTGAAGCTATCAAAGCTGGAGGCCAGGTGAACCATGATCTACACGAACGGCTCTGTGTGTCGATGAGCAAACTCATTGGGAGCCATCCTGATGTCTTTCCGTGAGTAGCACTTTTGTTCTTCACATATCTACTTGAATGCTAGAACCTGCTGTCTCCTGGGTGAACTGAGTGTCAGGGGCTATTGAATTCACTCTACACAGGAATAGTGCTATTCCAGGTATGAGCAGGAGCATCTCAAATCCAGTGCTTCCTGTATTAGTCTTCAACATAATAAATGCACTTAGGCTTTCTTGGAATATGTTCTCAAGAAAATAAGAAACAAAGGCTTGGGGTGGATGCACATTTGTATGAAATTTTCTTAAAGGAGAAGTTAAATATGGACCAGTGTAGTGGAACTAGAAGGCACACAGCAAAGTGTAGATCACTGTTGTACATGGTAGAGGAATATGTACTGTGGGCTGATTGTATGTCAGGATTGGAGCCTCACATGTTTTATTTAATTTAATTTATTTATTTTTTTATATATATATTTTTAAATTTTTTAAGAGAAATGGTTTATTGGAAACATGACAGACCAGAGGGAAGGGGCGAAGAGGGAAAAAAAGAGAGAATGTAAGAGAGAGATCAAGAGAGAGGGACAGAGAGATGGAGAGAGATCAGGAGATGGATAGAAAAAACATGGTACTTTTGTAGCCGGCGCCGTGGCTCAATAGGCTAATCCTCCACCTTGCGGCGCCGGCACACCGGGTTCTAGTCCCGGTTGGGGCGCCGGATTCTGTCCCGGTTGCCCCTCTTCCAGGCCAGCTCTCTGCTGTGGCCAGGGAGTGCAGTGGAGGATGGCCCAGGTGCTTGGGCCCTGCACCCCATGGGAGACCAGGAAAAGCACCTGGATCCTGGCTCCTGCCATCGGATCAGCGCAGTGCGCCGGCTGCAGCGGCGGCCATTGGAGGGTGATCCAACGGCAAAGGAAGACCTTTCTCTCTGTCTCTCTCTCTCACTGTCCACTCTGCCTGTCAAAAAAAAAAAAAAAAAAAAAAGAAAAAACATGGTACTTTAATAATTTATGTTGGGGTCAGTGCTATGGCATAGAAAGTTAAGCCTTCACCTGTGGTGTCATTATCCCATATGGATGCTGGTTTGAGACCTGGGTGCTCTGTTTCCGATTCAGCTCCCTGCTAATGCACCTGGGAAAGCATTGGAAGATGGCCCAAGTACTTGGGCCCTTGCACCCACATGAGAGACCTAGAAGAAGCGCTTGGCTCCTGGCTCCTGGCCTGGCCCATACCTGACCATTGTGGCCATTTGGGGAATGAACCCAAATGGATGGAAGATCATTCTCTCTTTTCTCTGCTTCTGGCTTTCTTTGTAACTCTGCCTCTCAAGTAAATAAATATTTAATTTTTTTAAAAGATTTATTTATTTATTTGAGAGGCAGAGTTGCAGACAATGAAAGGCAGAGACAGAAAGAAAGGTCTTTCATCCGCTGGTTCACTCCCCAAATGTCTGTAGTGGCTGGAGTTGCGCTGTTCTGAAGCCAGGAGCCAGGATCTTCTTCTGGGTCTGCCACACAGGTGCAGGGTCCCAAGCTCCTGTATCATCCTCCGCTCCTTTCCCAGGCCATAGCCAGAATCATCTTCTGGGTCTGCCACACGGGTGCAGGGTCCCAAGCTCCTGGGTCATCCTCCACTCCTTTCCCAGGCCATAGTGAAGAGCTGGGTTGGAAGAGAGGAAGCTGAGACTCGAACAGGTGCCCATATGGGATGCCAGTGTTGCAGACTGAGACTTAACCCACTGTGCCACAGTGCTGCCCCAATAAATAAATCTTTAAAAAAAAATTTGTTTCCTCAAGGGCAACAGTATTTGTGCTAATGATTCACAATATACACTGACTACCATATACTTGTACTATACAGTTGGGATGTGGTAATTTGAGCCCCTGTTTATCCTAAGCCTTTGTGGTCCAGTGCTTCAGAATTGTGTTTGAGAATCATTAAAGTGATGCGTCAGCCAGCTCTGTTTCTCCTCAGCTTTCTATTTTATTTTTTTATTAAGTGGATGAGAAGTACTGCCTACTTTTTCATTTTGCCAAGACAGTATGTTTTTTATTTTATTTATGTTCCTGCCTGTGGGGAGCAATCCGGACTGGACTAAGTTACTCGAATTAGGACTTATTCTATGCATCTGCTCTCCCACAATATGGCGCTGGGAGAGAAGTAAACAGCTTCCGCACAGCTGCCTCCAGTTCAACCAATTAACTGTAGGACTTGCTCCTGATTGGAGAGCAGCGTACTCAGCCGAGTTGGGATTGGCGGAGGAGGACTATAAAGGAGGAGAGAGACGGCATGCACCAGGAACATCTATGGGGAACATCTAGCTGAAGGAACACCTGTGCAGCCCCCGAGAGAGCCGGCCGGCGGTGTGCCGCTCCCCTGCGGAAGTGGGGAATGCGGCCAGGGGGAACTGCCCTTCCACGGAGGTGGAAGGGATAGTAGCCAACCCGGGAAGAACCAGCAGCAAACCCGGGGAGGGCCGAGCAGACGAAAGAACAGCGCAGGGTCCTGTGTTGCTCCTCCACGAAGAGGGGGAGCGACATAATGGTGCCGTGACTCGGATAGGAAACCTAGCTCGGATAGGAAACCTAGGATGGATACGAAACTTAGGAGGGAAGAAACGGGAAGAACTGGGAAAATATCGGAGAGAGAAACTAGCAAACAGCCTAGGGAAATTACCGGAGAGAGAGACTAGCAAACAGCCTAGGGAAAAGCCGGACGAAAAGGGTGCCGGAAGAAGCTATTGAAAGCCTAGGCATAGACTCGAAACAGCCTAGGGAAAAGCCGGACGAAAAAGGAGCCGGAAGAAGCTATTGAAAGCCTAGGCATAGACTCGGATACGGACTACGGGGGGAAGCTGGGAGAAATCTCTAAGGTCGAAAGCGAAAGTGAAAGCTAGAACAAACAGACTCGGACGCGGACTGTGGGGAGAGGCCAGGAGAAATGAGGGAGGAATATCGTTGGAGGAAAGCTTGGGGAAACATACCGGGTAGAGAAAAATGTTAGGGAAATTGAAGCCGCGGGGGGCAGGCCAAGGCGGAAACGAAAGCCACTTTGGGGTTCTCAAGTTAGCCCGGGAATAGGGGGCGAAAAGTTGAAACCAGAAGCTGAGACGTAAGCCAGATTGGGATCCGTCTGATTAGCCCGGGGAGCAAAGGACAGGAAGCCAAATCGTGGGGCGGAGACGTACGCTGGGTTGAATTCGCCAGGCTAGCCCGGGGAACTTAGATTGAATCCTAGTGGCGGAGACGCAAGCTACGCTGTGTTACTCGCGGAAGCCGCCGCGTGCAGAGAGAGCACGGGGCGTGAATAGATAGGGAACGCTGGCGTAGGCCGTGGTTCAGACGCGAAAGGGTTAAGCGTGGAGACCGCGGAGCGCGCAAAGCCGAGCCGCGCAAAGCCGGGAAGCTGCGCAGATGAGAGAGGCGCGCGGGCTGAAGCGGCGAGGTGCCGGAAAGCTGCGGGGATAAGAGAAACAGAAGTTTAGAAGTAAAAGAGAAATAGGAATGTTGGCAGACAGAAGTAAAATGGGAGAAATAGAAATGCCCGGAGATAGAGAAATAGAGAAAAATAAGGCCTCCCCTCAACATGCCAATTAGGAGGCTTGGATTCGGTCTGCCTGATTTAAGGCGGTAAGCGCCAGCAAAGCTCGACCAGAGTATGAGCTGCAGGTCACCGAAGATAGGCACAAACCAACACTAATAAGTCTCCCCCGCAATACGGCAATGAGAAGGCTTGGATTCGGTTTGCCTGATAGGTTTTGTAAACACCTGCAGGCAGTTCTAGCAGAGCAGAGCATGCGCTGCAGGGCACCGAACACAGGCACGCATCAGCGCCTAAAAACCTCCTCACAATGGCGAAGAGAGGACCCGGATTCGGTTTTCCTGATTGATAGGACTTGTAAGAGCCTGTGGCAACTCTAGCAAGTACAGCAGAGCGTGTGCTGCGGGACACCGAAGACAGGCGCGTATCAACGCTAAAAAATAAAAAGAAAGGGGGATCTGTGGGGAGCAATCCGGACTGGACTAAGTTACTCGAATTAGGACTTATTCTATGCATCTGCTCTCCCACAATATGGCGCTGGGAGAGAAGTAAACAGCTTCCGCACAGCTGCCTCCAGTTCAACCAATTAACTGTAGGACTTGCTCCTGATTGGAGAGCAGCGTACTCAGCCGAGTTGGGATTGGCGGAGGAGGACTATAAAGGAGGAGAGAGACGGCATGCACCAGGAACATCTATGGGGAACATCTAGCTGAAGGAACACCTGTGCAGCCCCCGAGAGAGCCGGCCGGCGGTGTGCCGCTCCCCTGCGGAAGTGGGGAATGCGGCCAGGGGGAACTGCCCTTCCACGGAGGTGGAAGGGATAGTAGCCAACCCGGGAAGAACCAGCAGCAAACCCGGGGAGGGCCGAGCAGACGAAAGAACAGCGCAGGGTCCTGTGTTGCTCCTCCACGAAGAGGGGGAGCGACACTGCCTTGTCTCCAGAATGATACAATGCAGCTTCCAGAGGAGCTGGGATAGAGTAAATTAAAAACAAGCAAGGACATGAGAGTATTTCAGGCATGGAAAGCCAAGACACTCTGGCAAAAAGATCTCTGTGAGTGAGATCCCAGTGGAAAGAACAGGTCTTCAAAGAGGGAGGTGCCTTTCTCTGAAGGGAGGAGAGAACCTCCACTTTGACTATGACCGTGTCTAAACAAGATAAGAGTCGGAGAACTCAAGGGGCTTCCATAGCCTTGGAAACTCATGACTGGTGCATAGGGAGATTACTGATGCCATAGACAGGAGTGTCAATTGGTAAAGTCAACAACAGGAGTCACTGTGCACTTACTCCTCATGTAGGATCTCTGTCCTTAATGTGCTGTACACTGAGGCTTAATGCTATAACGAGTACTCAAACAGTATATTTCACTTTGTGTTTCTATGGGGGTGCAAACGATTGAAATCTTTACTTAATGTACACTAAACTGATCTTCTGTAAAAAAAAAAAAAAAAAAAAAAAGAAATTATCAATTCCCAACTTGACTCTCACTGGGATTAAACATGACAATAGGTCTGATCTGATTTCATCATCATTTAAAAAAAATCATCTATTATTTTTCACTTTATGTTTCTGTGTGGGAGCAAATTGTTGAAATCCTTACTTAAGGTATACTAAGCTGATCTTCTGTATATTAAGATAATCGAAAATGAATCTTGATGTGAATGGAAGGGGAGAGGGAGTGGGAAAGGGGAGGGTTGTGGGTGGGAGGGACGGTATGGGGGGGGAAACCATTGTAACCCATGAGTCGTACTTTGGAAATTTATATTCATTAAATAAAAGATAAAAAAAAAAAAAAAAAACAAGCAAGGAGGGCCGGCGCTGTGGCGCAGTGGGTTAAAGCCCTGGCCTGAAGCGCTGGCATCCCATGTGGGCGTCAGTTCTAGTCCCGGCTGCTCCTCTTCCCATCCAGCTGTTTGCTATGGCCTGTGATAGCAGTAGAGGATGACCCAGGTCCTTGGGGTCCTGCACCCATATGGGAGACCTGGAAGAAGCTTCTGGCTCCTGGCATCGGATTGGCGTAACTCCAGCCATTGCAACCAATTGGGAAGTGAAGCAGTGGATGGAAGACTCTCTCTCTCTCTCTCTCTCTTTCTCTCTCTCTCTCTCTCTCTGTAACTCTGACTTTCAAATAAATAAATAAATCTTTTAAAAAAAAGGCAAGGAATAAATTTGGAAATGGTGAATCAATGTATGATTAAAATGAATTATAGACAATGGTATGGAATGTAATTTTGAATTTTGGTTGTGAGAAATGCATCTGGTTAATTTGGTAAATGCCTTAGATTCCTTTGCAGAGAGGGGTACCTGTTTTCCCTAATGCATTTGGGCTGCAGCCATTCACTGAGTCACTGAGTAGCAAGGTCCTCTCTTTAAAGCTTGGGGCCACATCATGGGAATGAGGAAGTCAAATAAGATAGTGTTTCTGTACTTTAGGAACTGGAAACAGACTTTTAAATAAATATTATGTGTTATGGGACTGGTGTCATAGCTTAGGTAAACCTGCCGCCTGTGACACTGGCATACTGTATGGTATAGGTTTGTGTCCCAGCTACTACACTTTCTATCTAGCTCCATGTAAGTGGCTTAGGAAGGAGCAGTAGAATATGGCCCACGTGCATGGGTCCCTGCCACCTACATGGGAGACCTGGATGAAGCTTCCCCTGGCTTTGGCCCAGCCCAGCCCTGGACATTACAGCCATTTGGAGGCTGAACTAGCAGATAGAGTCTTTTGCAGTGCATGCTAGTTTTATGGAGTGACAAAAAGGAAAAAAAATGTTACTTTCCCTATAAAAATTCTTATAACCCTTCACTTCTGACCCAAGAGGTATGAGTTTTCCTCCATACCTACCAGTTCTTCAACAGCAGCAAGGTTTCCTTCAGTAAACTCTTGAGACTAGGAGCTAGTGTTGGGCACGCTGAATTAAATTGCCTGTGACACTGGCATCTTGTATGAGTGCCGGTTTGGGTCCCAGTGGCTCCACTTCTGTTCCATGTCCCTGCAGATGTGCCTGGGAAAGCAGCAGAAGATGGCCCAATGCATAGGGCCCTGAGACCCAGAAGGAGTTCCAGGCTCTTCTCTGTCCTCTGCCTCTGCCTCTCTGTAACTCTGCCTTTCAAATAAATAAATCTTAGGAAAAAAAAAAAAAAACTATTTATTTGAAAGGTAGAGTTACAGAGATAGATAGAGAGAGATCTTCCATCTGCTAGTTCACTCCCAAATGGCTTCAACAGCCAGAGGTGGGTTGATCTGAAGCCAGGAGCCAGGAGCTACTTTTGGGTCTCCCACATAGGTACAGGAGCCCAAGCACTTGGTCCATCTTCCACTGCTTTCCCATGCCAATAGTAGGGAATTAGATTGGAAGTCGAGCAGCTGGGACTAGAACCTGTCCCCATATGGAGTGTTGGTGCCACAGGCAGAGGCTTAACCTACTATACCACAGTGCTGGCCCCATACTATTTACTTTATAAATGCATCCCTGTGAAAAAAAATGTTCTTGTAAAATAACACCCACTTTTTTAATTTCTTTAATAAGAAAAAGATTTATCTGAATAATATTCAAAGGAGAGAATGGGGGCCATTGTTGTGGCATAGCAGGTTAAGTTGCTGCTTGTGATGCTGGCATCCAATATGGGCACTGGTTCAAGGCAGTACTTGGGCCCCTGATACCTATGTAAGAGACTAGGATGGAGTTCCAGTCTCCTGCCTTCAGTCTGGCCCAGTCCCAGCCATTGTGGCCATTTGGGAAGTGAACCAGCAGATGGGAGATCTCTCTCTCTCTCTCTCTCTCTCCCCCCCCCTCTCCCTCTCCCCCTCTCTCCCCCTCCCTCTTCCCCCTCCCCCTCCCCCCTCCCCCTCTCCCCCCTCCCCCTCTCCCCTCTCCCCCCTCCCCCTCTCCCTCCTCCTCTCTAGAAAAACCTGCTATTGCTAGTTTGGTATGTTTCTTCAAAGATACCCTCTTTCTCACTCTTCAACACACCTGAGAGTATGCACACATTTTCAGAATAGCTCATATACCACATAAATGCACAATTCAGTGGTGTTCTAATATATTTACAGATAATGTAAAGGTATCACCACAGTTGCATAGCTTTTCTCCACATTTTTACTTATTTATTTTTAAAGATTTATTTATTTGATGGGCAGAATTAGAAAGAGAGCGAGAGAAAGAGATCTTCCATCCTCTGGTTCATTCCCCAAATGGCTACAACTGCTGGAGCTGGGCTGGGCAGAAGCTAGGAGCTTCTTCCAGGTCTTCCATACTGGTAACAGGGGTCCAAGCACTTGGGCCATCCTCTGCTGCTTTTCCTAGGCTATGAGCAGGGTGCTGGAAGTGGAGCAGCTAGGACATGAACCGGTACCATATGGGATGTTGGTGTCACAGGTGGCAGCTTAACTTGCTGCACCACAATGGCCCCCACTCTTGTAATTTCTTATTTGTGTATTCTTCTTGCTAAGGATTTGTAACTTTATTTATCCTTCTCTTCACCCCCCTCCCCAAAAGAAACAACTCTAATTTCATCAATTTTTACTTTAAAAAAAAAATTTTTTTTTCTTTCCTTTTTTTTTTTTTTTTTGGACAGGTAGAGTTAGACAGTGAGAGAGAGAGAGAAAGGTCTTCCTTTTCCGTTGGTTCATCCCCCCCCAAATGACTGCTATGGCTGGCGCGCTGCACCGATCAGGAGCCAGGTGCTTCCTCCTGTTCTCCCATTCAGGTGCAGGGCCCAAGGACTTGGACCATCCTCCACTGTACTTCCAGGCCACAGCAAAGAGCTGGACTGGAAGAGGAGCAACTGGTACAGAATCTGGCGCCCTAACTGGGACTAGAACCCAGGGTGCAGAGACTTCACTCCCTGATTCACTTCCCAGATGACTGCAACAGCTAGGGTTGGGTCAAGCTGCACCATCTGGGTCTCCCACATGAGTATCAGGGACCCAAGTACTTGAAATATTACCTGCTGCTTCCCAGAGTGCACATTAGTGGGAAGTTGTATCTGGAGCAGAGGTGGAACTTTGATCTCAAGCACTCTGATATGGGATGTGAGCATCCTGAGAAGTGTCTTAACTGCTGCACCAAATACCTGCTCCCAGTTTCCATCTTTTTAAAATGTGAAACTTGTTTTATCACCTAGTAATATCTTCTCAAACATGTTCCATATACACTTGACACAGATATATATTTTGTTGGTCTGAAGTGTTGTTCAATTCCTCTGTTTCCTTATTTATTTTCTGTGTGATTGTTCTATCCAGTATTGAAAGTGGGATATTGAATAGGTCTAATTCTCTACAAGGTTTGCTTCAGGTTTTTAGGAGTTTTGATGGTGGTGCATACTTTTTTTTTTTTTTTTTTTTTTTTTTTTAGTAAATCAATCCTTTTATCTTCTCTGTTTCTTGGTGATAGTTTTCAATTTAGTCGGGTTAGCCTCTTTTTTTTTTTTTTTAAAAGATTTATTTGTTTGAAAAGCAGAGTTACAAAGAGAGAAGGAGAGACAGAGAGAGGTTTTCGATTCACTGGTTCACTCCTCAAGTGGCTACAATGGTTAGGTCTGGACCAGGCTAAAGCCAAGAGTCAGGAGCTTTTGGATCTCCCCCATGGGTAGCAGGGGCCCAAGCACTTTTTCCATCTTTTTCTGATTTACAACGTGTATTAGCAGGGAGCTGGAATGGAAGTGGAGCGTCTGGGACTTGAACTGGTACCCATATTGGATGCTGGCATTGCAGGCAGTGGCTTAATACACCACATTACAGCACGGTTCCTGTGCTGAGTCTTATTAGGGTAGTTACTCCCACTCTCTTGGTTATTATTTGTGTGAACTCTTTGGTACCATTTTTTCACTTTTGGCTTTTGTCCATTCCTGTGCCACAATACTGGCCCAGCTTTAGCTTATTGACATTTTTTTTTTTTTTTGACAGGCAGAGTGGACAGTGAGAGAGACAGAGAGAAAGGTCTTCCTTTGCCGTTGGTTCACCCTCCAATGGCCGCCACGCTGCGGCCGGCGCACCGCGCTGATCCGATGGCAGGAGCCAGGTGCTTTTCCTGGTCTCCCATGGGGTGCAGGGCCCAAGTACTCGGGCCATCCTCCACTGCACTCCCTGGCCACAGCAGAGAGCTGGCCTGGAAGAGGGGCGACTGGGACAGAATCTGGCGCCCCGACCGGGACTAGAACCCGGTGTGCCGGCGCCACAAGGCAGAGGATTAACCTAGTGAGCAGCAGCGCCGGCCCGGCCCTAGCTTATTGACATTTAAGTTCTTGATTTATGTGTATGTGTTTCTGTGTAGTTGGTTTCTGGTGTTTTATTTTTTCTCCTTGGGTTTTGTCCCCCTAATTCTTTGTATGTCGTATGGTTTTGTTGCTACCAAGATTTAAGCATTTGAAAATAACAAGTTGCTCCTTCAAGTCTGTAGGTTAGTTTCATATAGAAGACCTTCATTGATAATGCCATTTAGAGATTCTAACACCACTGAAACCTTTTCTGAGTACATAAATAGAGGCCTGGGTAAGTTAGTTTGCATCAGCATTTCCTATGGAGTCTCAAGAGTTTTCTCCTAGAAGAATCTATTAGCAGGGGCCTATGTTGTGGGGTAGTGGATAAAGCTGCCACCTGTGTCTCCAGCATCTCATGGGCTCCAATTTGAATCCCAGCTGCTCCTCATCTGATCCAGCACCCTACTAATGGCTTGGGAAAGCAGTGGAACATGGCTCAAATTGAGGCCGCTGCCACCCACATGGGAGGCCTGGGTGAAGCTCTTTGCTCCTGGCTTTGGCCTGGCCCAGTTCCGGATGTTGCAGCCATCTGGGAAGTGAACTAGTGGATGGAAGATCTCTCTATAACTCTTCAAATAAATTAATTAGTTAAAAAAAAGAAAAAAAATTGATGTGTGTGGAACACAAGCCTACAATAAATCCACAGCATTTTACCTCAGGTCTCCTAAGCTCTGTATTATTTGACCCTTGCCTTCTCATCTCCTGCTGGTTGACATCTTTCTGTGCCCACGGCTGTTTCCTGGTGCTATCTCATTAACTTCTTTTTGTATCTACTTAGAATGTCCTTTTTCTTTATGTTCTTGAGAAGATCTCTTACCTAAAGATTTATTTACTTGAAAGGCAGAGAAATAGAGACAGAGGCAGAGAGAAAGAGAGAGGTCGATTTTTTTTTTTTTTTTTTTTGACAGGCAAACTGGACAGTGAAAGGGAGAGAGAGAGGAAGGTCTTCCTTTTTCCGTCGGTTCACCCCCCAATGGCTGTTGCAGCTGGCGCGCCATGCTGATCCGAAGAAAGGAGCCAGGTGCTTCTGGTCTCCCATGCAGGTGCAGGGCCCAAGAACCTGGGCCATCCTCCACTGCCCTCCTGGGCCACAGCAGAGAGCTGGACTGGAAGAGGAGCAACCGGGACAGAATCCGGCGCCCCAACTGGGACTCGAACCCCGGGTGCCGGTGCCGCAGGCGGAGGATTAGCCTATTCAGCCACGGCGCCGGCTGAGTGATCGATCTTAAATCTGCTGGTTCACTCCACAAATGGCTGCAATGGCCAGGGCTGGGCCAGGTGGAAGCATGGAGCCAGGAACTTCTGGGTCTCCCACATGGGTGCAGGCTCCCAAGGACTTGGACCATCTCTGCTGCTTCCCCAGGTACATTAGTGGGGAGCTGGATAGGAAGTGGAGCAGGCCAGACTTGCACTGGTACACATATGGGATGCTGGCACTGCAGGTGGTGGCTTTACCTGCTATGCCACAATGCTGGCCCCAGAAGATCTCTTACTTTTTTTTTTTTTTTTTTTTTTTTTTTTGAGATTTATTTATTTGTTTGAAAGTCAGAGTTACACAGAGAAGGAGAGGCAGAGAGAAAGAAGTCTTCCATCCAATGGTTCACTCCCCATTTGGCCACAATGGCCAGAGCTGTGCCGATCTAAAGCCAGGAGCCAGGAGCTTCTTCTGGGTCTCCCATGTAGGGGCAGGGGCCCAAGGACTTGGGCCATCTTCTACTGCTTTCCCAGGCTGTAGCAGAGAGCTGGATCGGAAGTGGAGCAGCCAGGACTTGAACTGGCACCCATATGAGATGCCGGCACTGCAGGCAGCAGCTTTACCCACAGCGCCGGCCCCAGATCTCTTACTTTTAAGGAGCACCTTATGCAACCATTCATTACATCCCTAGGTTCAGGTGAATCTTTTCTTCTTTGTGCCTCTTAGTGTTTTCCCAACTGGTTGGCTTCCTTACTAGACAGCAAATGCCTCATGAATAAAGAATTATCTCCTTGGTTTTAAATCTCCAGCAAGTGACACAGTGTCTGGCTTATAGTGAATGTTCAATAAGTGTTGGAAGTGAGTGCATTTTTAGCAGTTAAAACTTGTAAGTTCCTTTGCTTCTATGAGTTTTTCCATTTCAAGTTTTTTGTTTTGTTTTTTAAGTTTTATTGGGGCTGTGCTTTGGTGTAGTGGGTAAAGCTGCTGCCTACAGTGCTGGTATCCCATATGGGTGCTGGTTCAGACCCGGCTGTTCCACTTCTGATCCAGCTCTCTGCTGTGGCCTGGGAAAGTAGTAGGGGATGGTCCAAGTCTTTGAGTCCCTGCACCCGTGAGGGAGACCCAGAAGAAGCACCTGGCTCCTGGCTTCGGATTGGTGCAGCTCCAGCCATTGCAGCCAACTGGAGAGCGAACCAGTGGATGGAACCCTCCCTTTTCGTTCTCTCTCTCTTTCTGCCTCTCCTTCTCTGTGTAACTCTGCCTTCCAAGTAAATAAATAAATCTTTAAAAAAAAAAAAATAAATAAATAAAAGATTTATTTATTTATTTGAAAGTCAGAGTTACAAAGAGAGAAAGAGTGAGAAAAATCTTCCATCTGCTGGTTCACTCCCTGAATGACTACATTTACTGTTGCTGGACTAGAACAAAGCCAGGAGCCCAGAACTCCATCTGGGCCTCCCTTGTGGGTGTGAGGTCCAGGGTTGTCCTCTGCTGTTTTCCCAGGTGTATTAGCAGGGAGCTGGATTGGAAGTGGAAGATCTGGGACTCAATTCAGTGCTCAAGTAGAATGCTGAAGTTGTAAGTGGTTGCTTAACTCTTTGTGCCACAATGCTGGCTCCCCATTTAGGTTTTTGTATCCCTTCAGTCAAGATATCTCATGTCATGATCCTGGTTCCCGAACTTGAACAGGATACAATCTTAGGACTGCGTATCTTTCGCTTACTAAGTATTGTGTTCTCTGGTGCTTGGAGTTCTGTTCAATTCTGTGATACTGTCTAAAGAGTAAAGACGAATGCTTTGACATTCTTATTAACTCATGAAAATACTCTTTCATTTTGAAGATTTGCCCTGAGATACTTCAAAGACGCCTCTCCAGTCTTTCAGAGACTCTTCCTAGAGAGTTCAGATGCTAATCCAGTCCGTTATGGGCGCAAACGAATGAAGCTCCGGGACCTGATGGAGGCAGCCTACAAGTTTCTACAGCAAGAGCAGTCTGTGTTCCGAGAGCTCTGGGACTGGAGTGTGTGTGTCCCTTTGCTCAGAAGCCATGACACCTTGGTCCGCTGGTGTGTAGCTGTTGGAGTTGTTCTAGTATGGGGTGGTGGAGTGGGTGTATGCATGAGGAGGGAAAGGAAGCCATATTGAGTTTGCTGTGTTCTTATGGTTTTGGGTTCTTCATCCTTTCTTTAATAATGTGTCACCTCAGGAAAGGAAGATAATACGAGTGAGTTCTACTGTTTATATATGCTCTATCAAATGAATTCATCATGTATGATTTATATTTCTTGCTTTTATATGTGTTGTAATAGTTTTTTAATATTTTATTTTTCTAGTGTTCAATTGGTTAATAAATTTTCCTTGTTTTTCATTAACTGTAAATCAGCTGAATGACATACTTTGTTTTTCTGTAGGTATACAGCCAACTGTCTTGCTTTGGTCACCTGTATGAATGAAGAACACAAATTATCATTTCTGAAGAAGATTTTTAGTAATGATGAATTGATCCATTTCAGGTTGAGGTAAGCAGGATCTTCCCTGGAGATCTTGCTGTGGTTTTTCTGTGCAATAAAGTAATTGATTCGACTCTCTTCCTTTAGATTATTAGAAGAGGCACAGCTGCAGGACTTGGAGAAGGCCTTGGTTTTGGCCAATTCAGAAGCTTACCATTGGCGTAAGGAGAAGGATCTGCAGTACTTACCAGGACACCTTATTTCAACTGACCTGTCTTCCAGAGTGACAGCGGTCTGTGGGGTGGTGCTGCGTGGGCAGCCGCCAACCCCAGGAGAGCTGGTATGTTGGTATTAGTAGGGGGTGTACTCCCTTATCCTCCTGAACACTTGAGTGTAGGCTTTCCTTTGCTGGGCTCTCTGTACCAAGTGTGAACCAACTTGAGTTTGCTAAGACCTTGCTTTATTCCTGGAAGTTTTTAAGATAGAAAATCATCTTGGGCTCTTCTCTGTGATATCTTTTGCCCCGTTAGATGTGGAATTAGAAGCTATAACAATGCTTTAACTTTATCAAAGCTCTTCTGTTTGTCTTGTTTGCTTTCTACCACACTGTATGAAGTTGAATAACCTGTGTGGTGGTCTCATATTAACGTAATACAAAGGCAGGCTTAGTTACCTGGAGACCCTTGGACTGCTCTAAGTTCCAGCAGTGGTTTCTTCTGTCAGAATATTCTCTTTACCTGTTCTGTGGAGGCTGTATGTGTAGTGTACTTCCTCCTTACTCTGTGAAACAACCTCCTTTTTAAGACTGTGGCACTAGACCACACAAGGACAGTCTTAAGGATCATAAATCTTGACCCATTTGGGGATGGTCTGTTTTCTCCAGCAGTTATTGGTTGTTAGTTGGATGGTATTTTCTTTCTGAAACAAGTCCTGGGTTATTTATTTATTCATTTTTTGAAAGTGATATTGTTGGGACCAGCTCTGGTGCAGCGGGTTAATGCCCTGGCCTGAAGCACTGGTATCTCATATGGGTGCTGTTCTAGTCCCTGGTGCTCCACTTCTGATCCAGCTCTCTGCTGTGGCCTGGGAAAGCAGTAGAAGATGGCCCAGGTGCCTGCGTCCCTGCACCCGCGTGGGAGACCCAGAAGAAGCTCCTGGATCCTGGCTTTGGATAGGCACAGCTCAGGCCACTGAGGCCACCTGGAGAGTGAACCATCGGATGGAAGACCTCTCTTTCTCTCTCTGCCTTTCCTCTCTCTGTGTAACTCTGACTTTTAAATTAAAAAAGAAAGTGATATTGTTATGTTAACAGCGGAGTTTTAAGATTTATATACTTATTTGAAAGGCACAGTGATAGAGACAGAGAAAGATCTTCTATATTCTGGTTGACTCCTCAGATAGCCACAACAGTTTGGACTGAGCCAGGCTGAAGCCAGCAGCCAAGAACTCCATCTGAGACTTAAGTACTTGAACTGTCATCTTCTCTTTCCTAGGTGCATTAGTAGGGAGCTGGATAGGAAGCAGAGTAGCTGGGACTGGAACCGGTACTCTCAAGCATTCTAAGCAATGGCTTAGCTCATTGCATCACAATGTTTGCCTCAACAGCTAATTTAAAAAAATGCCAATGAGGCTGGTGTTGTTTTAGCGAGTAAAGCTTCTGCCTGCACACTAGCATTCCATATTGGTACCAGTTCGAATCCTGGCGGCTCCACTTCTGATCCAGGTCCCTGCTAATGCACCTGGGAAAGCAGAAGATAGTTCAAGTCCTTGAGCTCTTGCACTCATGTAAGAAACCCAGAAGTAGCCCCTGGCTCCTGGCTCCTGGCTTTGGTCTGGCCCAACCCTGGCTGTGAAAGCCATTTGGG
Source organism: Oryctolagus cuniculus (assembly GCF_051225735.1). Lineage (NCBI taxonomy): Eukaryota > Metazoa > Chordata > Mammalia > Lagomorpha > Leporidae > Oryctolagus > Oryctolagus cuniculus. Next base: position 82,568,876 of record NC_142871.1, read on the forward strand.
GAGTAAACCAGTGAATGGAAGATTTCTGTCTCTCTCTCCCTTATTTATTTATTTATTTGTTTGTTTGAAAGAGTTACAGAGAGAGGTAGAGACAGAGAGTTCTTCCATCTGCTGGTTCACTCCCCACATCGCTGCAACGGCCGGCAAAGCCAGGAGCTTCTTCCAGGTCTCCCACGTGGGTGCAGGGGCCCAAGGACTTGGGCCATCTACTGCTTTCCCAGGTCATAGCAGAGAGCTGGATCGGAAGAGGAGCAGCCGGGACTAGAACTGACGCCCATATGGGATGCCAGCGCTTCAGACTAGGGCTTTAACCTGCTCTGCCACAGTGCCAGCCCCAATAGATGAAGTTTGTTCCTTAGCCTTTGTCCATTAACTTTTTTAGTTTCTTAAATGCTAGGAATTTGTTAACAAATTCTGCTTTGCTATTTTGCCCCCTACCCTGGAAGAAAAGGAAAGGGTATATTGAACCCTCATGTTGGATAATATGCCTGTTATTACTAGTTTGTTGGCAGAGGGCAAGGGAAATGTTACAGAAATTAACTTGTATGTTTTGGGAGAAAGATTTATTTATTTGAAAGGCCAGGTGACGAGAGAGAGAGCACGATCATTTATCTGATGGTTCACTTCCAAATGGCCATAGCAGCCTGGGCTAGGCCAGGCTGAAATATGAATCAGAAACTCCATCCAGGTCTCTCACTGAGTGGTGGGAACTCAAGTACTTGAGCCATCATATGCTGCTTTCAAGGGGCATTAGCAGGAAGATGGATCAAGAATGGTCCTGTGAAATGGGATGTGGCGTCTGAGCAGTGGCTTAACCCAGTGCACCACAATGCCTACCCTAGAGTTGTCTTTTTTTTTTTTTTTAACTTTTAAAAATTTATTTATTTGAAAGGCAGAGTTAGGGAGAGAGGGAGAGACAGATCTTTCATCTGCTGGTTCACTCTCCAAAAATGGCTGTAATGGCCAGGGCCAGGCCAGGCCAAAGCCAGGAGTCTGGAACTCCATCCTGGTGTCCCATGAGGGTCCAGAGGCACAAAGACTCTGGCTGTCTTCCACTGCTTTCCATTTATTTTTATTTATTTATTTTGAAAGCTAGAGTTAACAGAGAGCAGGGAGGAGAGCGAGGTCTTCCATCTGCTGATTCAATCCCTGTGACTGGGGCTGGGCCAGACTGAAGACAGGATCCAAGAACTGCTTCTAGGTCTCCCGAATGAGTCTTCTTGACCTGAATTTGTTTCTCACTTGCCTCCCTAGGGTGGTAATAGGAATTCTTCACGTGAACAGGAGCTGGCCCTTAGGTCCTACGTGCTGGTTGAGTCTGTCTGCAAAAATCTTCAGACCCTGGCTATGACAGTGGCTTCTCAGAATGCTGTGTTATTGGAAGGGCCAATAGGATGTGGCAAAACGTCCTTGGTGGAACATTTAGCTGCCATGACAGGTAGAAGGAAGCCACCTCAGCTTCTCAAAGTGCAGCTTGGCGATCAGACCGACAGTAAGGTAATTCAGAAGTGGCAAACTGTGGTGGATTGATGTGCTTGTAAATGTCTCCATTTCCATGCTGTTTTTGCTAAGGGAATATGAGAAAAGTCTTTGTTCCTATTTATAACTGTTGGGCCAACTGTGCAAACTTCCAGTGCTTATGCATATCCCTCTAGAAGTTTAGTGGAATTAACTGAAGGGTTTAGCCTTGGCATTCAGGTGTATCTTAGGTGTGTGATTTCAGTAATTGCTTTATCCTCTCTCTGCAGATGCTGTTGGGAATGTATCGTTGCACAGATGTCCCTGGAGAGTTTGTGTGGCAGGCTGGCACCCTGACGCAGGCAGTCACGAAGGGCTACTGGATCCTTCTGGAGGATATTGACTATGCCCCCTTAGATGTGGTATGTCACCCACCTGAATCCTAGGCCTCCTAACATCTCTGTCTTTGAAGACTGTTTTAGTGGTAGTGATTTGAGAGTGAGTTAAAGAAGTTGTTTGGTTACACATAACCTGTAGGCGGTCATGGTCAACTGTTTGATTTGATTTGAGGTCTTGGATAACTTTTCTTTTGATAAGTAGTAGCTTTATCAGTGGGTTGTTTTTTGTTTAGGTTTCTGTACTTATCCCTCTCCTGGAGAATGGAGAGCTATTGATTCCTGGCCGAGGTGACTGTCTAAAAGTGGCTCCTGGATTTCAGTTCTTTGCAACAAGGAGGTATGTCCTGTTAGCTTTTCTCTTCTTTCTCTGGTAGTGAGCACAGAAGTATTAGAACAAAGTTCCCTGTACCCTCCACAAGCAGTGTTAACTGGAACTGATGACAGATCTGTTGTTTTCATTCCTGATTTCTTTTTAAAGATTTATTTATTTAAGGTTTATTTATTTGAAAGGCAGAGTGACAGGGAGAAAGGGAGAGACAAGAAGATTTTCTGTGTGTGGTTCACTCCCCAAATGGCCACAATAGCCAGAACTTGAGCAGGCTGAAGCCAGGGGACTGGAACTTCTTCCTGTCTCCCACATGGATGGCAGGGGCCCACACACTTGGGCCATTCTCCACTGCTTTCCCCAGGCCATTAGCAGGGAACTGAATCAGAAGTGGAGCAGCAGACCGGCGCTGTGGCATAGCAGGTAAAGCACAGCCTGCAGAGCTGGCATCCCATATAGGCTCCGGTTCTAGTCCCAGCCACTCCACTTTCAATCCAGCTTCCTGCTATGGCCTGGAAAAGCAGTAGAAGATGGCCCAAGTCCTTGGGCCCCTGTACCCACGTGGGAGACGCAGAAGAAGCTCCTGGCTCCTGGTTTCGGATCAGCACAGCTCCAGCCATTGTGGCCAATTGGGGAGTGAACCAGTGGATGGAAGACCTCTCTCTCTCTCTCTCTCTCTCTCTCTCTTTATTTCTTTCTTTCTTTCTCCATGCCTCTCCTTCTTTTTCTGTGTAACTTTCAAATAAATAAATAAATGTTTTAGACAAAAAAAGTGGAGCATCTGGGACATGAGCTGTTGCTTATATGGAATGCTGGCATTGCAGGTGGTAGTTTTACCTCATATGCCACAATGCTGGCCCCTGTCCCAAGTTTTAAAACACTGATTTATTCATTTATTCTTTTGAGAGGCAGAAAGAGAGAGAGAAAGAGACACCTCACGTACTGATTGTCTCTTCAAATGCCCATAACAGCTGGGGCTGGGCCAGGCTGAAGCCAAGATATGAACACCATCCAGACTTCAGACATGGTTGGCAGAGATCCAAGTACTTGGGCCATCATCTTCTGCCTTCCAGGGGATATTAATGGGCAGCTGGATCAGAAGCAGAGGATCTGGGACTTGAACTGACACTGTGATGTCGGATATAGATACCTCAAGTGGCGCTTTTTAACCTGCTATGCTGCAACGCTGGTCCCTGACTCTGCTCTTTGCTGTCGTGGTTGAGTGAGAAGGGTTGTTACTGTGTCCTTATGTGTTTAATGAAAAGAATGTTAGCTTCCCCTTAGGACAATTTTTGTGAGGATTAAACAGCTTATGTGTAAGCATGCAGTTTACCTATAGTATGTGTATGTTCCTTCTCTAATTTCCTTGTAGAAATTTGTGGTAATTCAGGTATTGTATCTTCTAGTTGAGAAGCAGTGAACTTATTGTTAATGCTATCAGTCTTGGACTATGTTTTCTGTTTCCTGAAGTTATTTCTCCTTTAAAGAAGAAGTACATTATCAGTGAGATCAAAACATCTCAGAATGATATGCGATTTGAAAATAAGTTGCTTAAAACTGTATGTCTCCTTTATAAACAGAGAGTCAGATGTGGGTCATTTGTCAACCTTTTGTTTTTCATGTGTCCTGTAAGCCCAATAGAATAGAATCTGGCAGAAGGGGTCATGTTATTCATAATATATGGCAGGTCACAAGCAGGGGTATGTGGTAGTTTTTTTTTTTTTTTTTTTTTTTTTTGACAGGCAGAGTGGACAGAGAGAGAGACAGAGAGAAAGGTCTTCCTTTGCCGTTGGTTCACCCTCCAATGGCCGCCGTGGCCGGCGCGCTGCAGCCAGTGCACTGCAGCCGGCGCACCGCGCTGATCTGAAGGCAGGAGCCAGGTGCTTCTCCTGGTCTCCCATGGGGTGCAGGGCCCAAGCACTTGGGCCATCCTCCACTGCACTCCCGGACCATAGCAGAGAGCTGGCCTGGAAGAGGGGCAACCAGGACAGAATCTGGCACCCCGATCGGGACTAGAACCCGGTGTGCCGGCGCCGCTAGGCGGAGGATTAGCCTGTTGAGCTGCAGCGCTGGCCTGGTAGTTTCTTACCTGTGGTTTCTGTTTCTGCTGTTCTAGTTACCTGTCCTGGTCCAAACATTTAACAAACTGTTCAGAATAGCATTATTACAGCATACTGCTATCATGGTGGATAATATCCTACTCTGCCTTATTTATAAGCTAAGCTTTACCAAAAGTATGCATATGTAGGGAAAAATAAACTAATATACAGGTTTTAGTATTTTCTTCTGTTTTCCAAGTGGATCTTGGAATGTATTCCTTATGTATATGCGGGATTGCAGTAATTCAAGATGAAAATAATAATTTTGTGTGACTGTTGTATATTTTGAAACAGACTGTTGAGCTGTGGAGGAAATTGGTATCGACCGCTAAATAGTCATGCCACTTTGCTAGACAAATATTGGACCAAAATTCGCCTGGATAACCTGGATAAAACAGAACTGAATGAGGTATGTGAGCATTAGAAAGTATCAATACTTTTATTTTTATTGTGAAATATTGTAAATTTATGTGAAAATAGAGGAAATGGTATTATGAACCACTAAAATATTAATCAACCTAGGTTTACCACTATGTGTGATACATGAGATTAAATTTGCTTCATTTATTATTTTCTTTGTTAATATGTTGGAAAGCAAACCCTCTAACATTTTATCCCTAATACTTTAGTGTGTACCTCTAAAACTTTAAGGGGAATTTTCCCCTATAGTCATAATTTTAATATCTGCTATAAAATGAACAGTAGTTCTTCAGTATTATTTAATTCTTAGACCATATTTAAATTTTCCTATTGTCCCCATAGGATTTTTTTGTTTTTGTTTTTTAAATTTATTTTGAAAACAGAGACAGAGAGAGGATGAGATTTTCCAGTTCCTGGATTATTTTCCTATCTGCAATAGCCAGGGTTGGGCCAAGCTAAAGATAGAAGCTCGGAATTCAATCTGGGTCTCCCACATAGGTGGCAGGGACCCAGGTACTTGAGCCATCACCTGCTGCCTCCTAGGGTTTACATCAACAGGAAGTTGAATTGGAAGCAGATTGGGGATTCAAAACCCAAGCACTCTGATATGGGATGGGAGTATCTCAAGTGTAACTGCTAGGCCAAATGCCTGTCCCTCCATAGGAACTTTTGCTGCGTAGATTGATAACTGTTGTTTCTTTCACACTCAGCAACCTAGTGCACAATTTGATCTGGGCAATGATAATTAAGATGAATTATTTTATAGATCTTATACATTGATTCAGTATTTAGTATTGTTAGTTATCCTAGACCACTAAGTAGTATTCCTCACTATAGAAATCTCAAACTCCCCATTTCCCATTGTATTTATCTTCTCACTTGAAAGGTTCCCATTCCTTGGTGCTTCACCATGGAAAGCAGCAAATAAAGCATTGACAGTGGTCATTCACACATGAAATGGATACTTTGCCTTCTTTTTCTTTTTAAAGAATTATTTATTTATTTGAAAGGCAGAGTTAGAGAGGCATAGGCAGAGAGAGAGAGAGAGGTCTTCCATCCACTGGTTCACGCCCCAAAATGGTTTCTTTTTCTTTTTCTTTTTCTTTTTTTTTTTTTTGACAGAGTGGACAGTGAGAGAGAGAGAGAGACAGAGAGAAAGGTCTTCCATGGGCCGGCGCCGCGGCTCACTAGGCTAATCCTCCGCCTTGCGGCGCCGGCACACCCGGTTCTAGTCCCGGTTGGGGCGCCGGATTCTGTCCCGGTTGCTCCTCTTCCAGGCCAGCTCTCTGCTGTGGCCCGGGAGTGCAGTGGAGGATGGCCCAAGTGCTTGGGCCCTGCACCCCATGGGAGACCAGGAGAAGCACCTGGCTCCTGCCATCGGATCAGTGCGGTGCGCCATTGGAGGGTGAACCAACGGCAAAGGAAGACCTTTCTCTCTGTCTCTCTCACTGTCCACTCTGCCTGTCAAAAAAAGAAAAAAAAAAAAAAAAAAAAAAAAAAAGAAAGGTCTTCCTTTTACCGTTGGTTCACCCTCCAATGGCCGCTGCGCTGTGGCCGGCGCACCGCACTGATCCGAAGGCAGGAGCCAGGTGCTTCTCCTGGTCTCCCATGGGGTGCAAGGCCCAAGCACTTGGGCCATCCTCCACTGCACTCCTGAGCCATAGCAGAGAGCTGGCCTGGAAGAGGGGTGACCGGGAAAGAATCCAGCGCCCCGACCGGGACTAGAACCCGGTGTGCCAGCGCCGCTAGGTGGAGGATTAGCCTATTGAGCTGCGGCGCCGGCCCCAAAATGGTTTCAATAGCTGGAGCTGGGACAATCTGAAGCCAGAAGCCTCTTCTGGGTCTCCCACACAGTTGCAGGGGCCCAAGCACTTGTGCCATCCTTCAGTGTTTTCCCAGGCCATGGCAGAGAGCTGGATCAGAAGAGGAGCAGCCAGTTCTCAAAACATGTGCCCATATGGGATGCTGGCACTGCAGGAGGCAGCTTTACTGCTACTCCACTATGCTGTCCCCTGCCTTTCTTGATGTAAATTCATAGATAATGTGATACAAGACAACCTTCTCAAATACTTTTAGCATTTTAGTTATCAGTAGAGAGTTTCAAGGTCTTTAATTCACCATATTCCTGGGAAAAGATTGATCATGTAATCTCTAAGAATATTAACAGTGTTTTTATTTTTTTAAGATTTATTTATTTATTTGAAAGAGTTACACACACAGAGACAGAAAGGTTTTCCAACTGTTAGTTCACTCCCCAGTTGGCTGCAACGGCCAGAGCTGTGCCAATCCGAAGCCAGGAGCCAGGAGTTTATTTTGGATCTCCCACGCAGGTGAAAGGGCCCAGTGACTTGGGCCATCTTTTACTGCTTTTCCAGGCCATAGCAGAGAGCTAATTGGAAGTGGAGCAGCCGGGACCTGAACAGGCGCCCATATGGGATGCTGGCACTGCAGAAGGCAGCTTTACCCACTATGCCACAGCACCGCCCCTGGCAGTGATTTTATACTTCTGTGTACAGACAGTTGTGAGTTTATCTCCCTCCAGGTTACAGTTGTATATTTTTTTGCTGTGTCTTTTTCCTTCATTTTACTGCTCTAACTATAGGTTCCTCCAGAAACTTACTCATGTTTTCAATCTAAAGGCCACCAAATGCCTGGCACATAGGAATGTTTGGTGGATTGCTCTGTCATCATGCAGCTTTTTTTTCCTAGTTGTAGACATTTAAGTATTTAGTTTTTAAATTTCCCAGCCAGTTCTTTTAAAGGAGAGGCCTGAAGTTCACATGTGGATTTGATTGATTCAGCATTGAGAGAATTAAGAGTATTTCACAGACACTCTTTTATTATTTCGTGTTTGAAATAAAGGCCAGGGCTCATCTTTCTATTCCTGTCATGAGCAGTAGCAGGATCATCTGCTCATCAGAAATGCAACAGGTGCATTCATTCTCTCATTTATTTCCTATTTGTCAGATTTAGATGTTGATTTGTGAAACTTTTTTTTTGAGCTTCCATACTTGTTAATCATTGCTGATAACACTCCTGAATAATTGTCTGGTGGCTATAACCCTTGTGTGTATTATCTCAGAAACAAAATCTCATATGCCGAGTTCATGGGGAACACAGCTATATTTCTGTTGCTGCCAACTCTTATGCTTAGAAAGATTGTCTTTGAGTTCTTTCTGAAATGGCAAATTGTATCTTTAAAAACTGAGATGTTTACAGAGTACTAATATCACACATACTAAGTGCCAGGAACTTGGCCCTGGCATTTTCTCAAACCTTGTCTCCCCTTGTATTGTAGAATGTAACTGGGGGTCCTAGGTCTCTTAAATTGTCATGAATATTAGATGGCCTACTTCTGTCTGCTGCCAGTGTCTGCTTACATCCACTGGTAACCTGCGTTAAGCACATCTCCATCACACTTTGGGGTCCCTCAAGTGGGACTGGCGATGTCCTTCTTGGTGTAAACCTGATTTGCTTTCATATGACATCGCACACCGGATGGAACTTTTTGGGCATGCCTTACTAATTTTGTTTCCCCTTCCCTGAAACAATGTCTGATACAAAAATAGGTACTTCATAAATGCTTGCTCAGGAAATGAATTGCCAAATACCCATCAAATTAGTAATAGAACCATGAGTCATAATTGTGTTTGATTTTTGACATTTATGTTATTAGTGAAGAAAAGGTTAATTTTCTTCCCCTAAGGTAGAAAATGAGTATTTAGTGAATGGTAAAAGCTTTGCTGCTCAGAATCTTTTTTTCCAAATAGCTGATTTTTAACTTTTACTAAAGTGTTGACAAAGTTTTTTTCCATATAAAATTTAGTTTTTTTCCTGATCATAAATGTAATACGTGATCATATAATGGAATTCCCTCTCAGCATTAAGGAGTGAGCAACTGATATATGCTGTAATATATCAGTGTCCTGTGCGGAACGGGCTGATTGCATAAGGGGCACAAAGTTACTATGTGTTTTGGGAGTAATGGAAATTGTATTTTGTTTTTGATAATGGTTACATGAGTGTATTATTTGTCAAAACTAAGACAGTGAATCTTCCAGTATAGAAAGATTGAAATTATGTACCAACGAACCTGACATGAAACATAAATTAACTTTTTTTTATGCCCATGTAGGTCACTACTTTTGTAAATGTTTCCTCCATACCCAAAAATATATATTGTATATTTGAAAGTTTCAGGGCCGGCGCCGTGGCTCACTTGGTTAATCCTCCGCCTGTGGTGCCGGCATCCCATATGGGCGCCGGGTTCTAGTCCCGGTCGCTCCTCTTCCAGTCCAGCTCTCTGCTGTGGCCCAGGAAGGCAGTGGAGGATGGCCCAGGTCCTTGGGCCCTGCACCCGCATGGGAGATCAGGAAGAAGCACCTGTCTCCTGGCTTCAGATCAGCGCAGTGTAGGCTGTAGCGGCCACTTGGCAGGGAATCAACAGAAGGAAGACCTTTCTCTCTGTCTCTCTCTCTCTCACTGTCTATAACTCTACCTGTCAAATAAAAAAAAAAGATTCATTAAAATTGTTAATTTTTTTTTGCCCAGAAAAATTTTGTTTAAGGTAGGCAAACTATACATTTCATAAATACAACTTTAGGAGCATAGTGATTCTTCCCACCATACTCACTCTCCTTGCCCCACCGTACTCCTACCCTACTTCCTCTTCCCTCTCCTATTCTGATTTTTTTTTTTGACAGGCAGAATTAGACAGTGAGAGAGAGAGAGACAGAGAGAAAGATCTTCCTTATTCCAGTGGTTCACCCCCCAAGTGGCCACTACAGCCGGCGCGTTGCAGCCTGCGTGCTGCGCCGATATGAAGCCAGGAGCCAGGTGCTTCCTCCTGGTCTCCCATGCGGGTGCAGGGCCCAAACACCTGGGCCATCCTCCACTGCTCTCCCAGGCCACAGCAGAGAGCTGGACTGGAAGAGGAGCGACCGGGACAGAATCCGGCGCCCCAACCGGGACTAGAACCCGAGGTGCCGGCGCCACAGGCGGAGGATTAGCCAGGTTCGCCACAGCACCGGCCAGGATTTCATTTTTTTTAACTGCTGTGTAGTATCTCATAGAGTACATATTCCATAATTTCTTTATCTGCTTGTCAATTGATGGACTTTTGGGTTGATTAAATGAGCTCTCAGTGCATCTAAAGGACCTAGAAAAACAACAACAAATCAAACCCAAAACTAATAGGAGGAAAGAAATAATTAAAATTAGAGAATAAACAAAATTGCAAACGAAAAAAATTACAAAAGATCAAAGAAACAAAGCATTGTTTTTTGAAAAACTAAAGAAAATTGACATACTGTTGGCCCAACTAACAAAGAAAAGCATCTGGGACTTGAACTGGTGCCCATGTGGGATGCTGGCACTGCAGGTGTCAGCTTTACCTGTTATGCCACAGCATGGCCCCCGGCATGCAGTTCTTGTCATTAATTTCTGATAATTCTTTTTATTTCTGTGATGTCTGTTGTTACATTTGCTTTTTTATCTCTAATTTTATTGGTTTGGGTTTCTTTTTTCTTTGTTAGTTGGGCCAATGGTATGTCAATTTTGTCCTTGAGATGCATTGATAGGTCATTTATTTGGTGACTTTCCAATTTCTTTCTTTCTTTTTTTTTTTTTTTTTAAAGATTTATTTATTTGAAAGTCAGAATTACACAGGCACATAAGGAGAGGCAAAGAAAGAGAGGTCTTCCATCCACTGGTTCATTCCCAGATGGCTGCAATGGCCGGAGCTACGCTGATGCAGAGTCAGGATCCAGAAGCTTCCTCTGGGTCTCCCACATGGGTGTAGGGGCCCAAAGACTTGAACCATCCTCCGTTGCCTTCCCAGGCCATAGCAGAGAGCTGGATCAGATGTGGAGCATCCAGGACATGAACCAGTGCCCATATGGGATGCTGGCACTGAAGGTGGTTGCTTTACTTGCTATGCCATAGCACCTGCGCTCCTGATTATTTCTTCTTTATTTATTTTTTGACAGGCAGAGTTAGATAGTGAGAGAGAGAGACAGAGAGAAAGATCTTCCTTTTCTGTTGGTTCACCCCCCAAATGGCCGCTTCGGTCGATGCACTGTGGCCGGTGCACTGCACTGATCTGAAGCCAGGAGACAGGTGCTTCCTCCTGGTCTCCCATGCGGGTGCAGGGCCCAAGCACCTGGGCCATCCTCCATTGCCTTCCCGGGCCACAGCAGAGAGCTGGACTGGAAGAGGAGCGACCGGGACAGAATCCGGCGCCCCAACCGGGACTAGAACCCAGGGTGCTGGTGCCACAGGTGGAGGATTAGCCAAGTGAGCCATGACGCTCACCCTCCTGATTATTTCTAAGTAATTCCACAGTCAATTTTTTTTTTTTTTTTTTGACAGGCAGAGTGGACAGTGAGAGAGAGAGACAGAGAGAAAGGTCTTCCTTTTTGCCGTTGGTTCACCCTCCAATGGCCGCCGCAGCCGGTGTGCTGCGGCCTGCGCACCGCGCTGATCTGATGGCAGGAGCCAGGAGCCAGGTGCTTTTCCTGGTCTCCCATGGGGTGCAGGGCCCAAGCACCTGGGCCATCCTCCACTGCACTCCCTGGCCACAGCAGAGGGCTGGCCTGGAAGAGGGGCAACCGGGACAGAATCCGGTGCCCCGACCGGGACTAGAACCCGGTGTGCCGGCGCCGCAAGGCGGAGGATTAGCCTAGTGAGCCGCGGCGCCGGCCGTACACAGTCAATTTTTTGAATTCTGTTACTGGCATTTCTTCAGATTCTAGTATTGAAGTGTTGTGTTCCTTTTGGGGGATCATGCTGTCTTCCTTACTCTTGTTTCTTGAATTTCTGCATTTATTTTTAGGCATTTATGGAGATACTTGGGATGGATTTTGTCTTTGAACTATGCCTCTGTGACTTAGTAGACTGTCTGTTCTTTCAGTGAATACAAGGAGGCATGTGCTGGGTGTGGCCATGGAGCTCTGTTCAGTGTTCCAGGGACTGGGCAGTGTCCTAGGTGATACCCATGTTGGGCATGGTAAATGTCCTTTTTTTTTTTTTTTTTTTTTTTTTTACCAGAGGAAAGTTTTGATCAGCTTCGTTGGCGCAGTCTCACATTCACTTCCTCTCCTACAAGGAGACCAATTCCTGACTGCCAGCTCTTGTTGGTGCAATATTCATCCACACTTCCACAAGAACCACACAAAGGATACATGCAGTCCTCGGTGTTAGTCTGGATCCCGTGGCAGTGACGCTTACCAGGGAATCAGGGAGCCACCCACAGTGACTGCCAAAAGATCCAGTCACACCCTGAGCCCTCCCACACAGTTACAGTGTTTTCACAGTCTCTGCACAAAAGGCTCCCACAGTCATGAGCTCCTAGCCCCCTGTTAGTTCTCCCACCCAGACTCAAATACCTCCTTTCTGCTTTTTGCTGGGTCCGCAGACACAAGCTGGCACAGCTGTTACGCATGTCCAAAACAGCGCCCGCCCTCTCTTAGCTAGTTACAGGATGCCGGTGCCGGCTGGTCGGGGAGAGAGAAACATGTCCCCTTTTGTTTCCTCTAGGTTGGCAGGTACACTGTCCCTCATAGGGCTCCGTGCTGGACTCACCCCAGGCTCCTCCTGTAGCTTTATTGTCAGTGGCTTGGGCTGCTGCAGTCTAATATTGCATCACCCTCCAAAGCTGGTGCCGAGGCTGTGGGCTGCTGGGGTCCTGAGAATTATGCACATCCACACCCTCCATGTAGGTCCACAGTGTCCTTCTGATCTGCATAGAGTTTCTTCTGCATTTTTCTTCCTGACTCTTCCCTTAGATTGCACTCGCCCCACTTTTTTTTTTTTAAATTGTCTTCCCCTAGGCTAGAGCAGTAAGCTCCCTCTGTATTCCTCCATATTTGAATCCTCTGAATTTGTGTATTGTATTCTCTTCTCCTGTGTCATTTTTACTGTATCAGAAATATTTGTGATTAAAAATTTGTTGTGACAGTCTCCAGTAAAAAAGTATGAAGCAATGAAATCTTTAAGTTCTACCATTGAGATGATACTATTAAGGTTTTAAATCTTTTACTTTTGTAAATATGTGATCACATATATAATATCTATATAATATGTGGTTATCACATGTATAAATTGAATTCCCATTATTATTTATAAGCTAATTTGAAATAATTGGCTGGGAAAATACCTGATATGCTTATAATTCTCTGCCTTCTCAATGGAAAGCCAAGACACTCTGGCAAAAAGATCTCTGTGAGTGAGATCCCAGTGGAAAGAACAGGTCTTCAAAGAGGGAGGTGCCTTTCTCTGAAGGGAGGAGAGAACCTCCACTTTGACTATGACCGTGTCTAAACAACATAAGAGTCGGAGAACTCAAGGGGCTTCCATAGCCTTGGAAACTCATAACTGGTGCATAGGGAGATTACTGATGCCATAAACAGGAGTGTCAATTGGTAAAGTCAACAACAGGAGTCACTGTGCACTTACTCCTCATGTAGGATCTCTGTCCTTAACGTGCTGTACACTGAGGCTTAATGCTATAACGAGTACTCAAACAGTATATTTCACTTTGTGTTTCTATGGGGGTGCAAACGACTGAAATCTTTACTTAATGTACACTAAACTGATCTTCTGTAAAAAAAAAAAAAAAAAAAAAAGAAATTATCAATTCCCAACTTGACTCTCACTGGGATTAAACATGAATGACAATAGGTCTGATCTGATTTCATCATCATTTAAAAAAAATCATCTATTATTTTTCACTTTATGTTTCTGTGTGGGAGCAAACTGTTGAAATCCTTACTTAAGGTATACTAAGCTGATCTTCTGTATATTAAGATAATCGAAAATGAATCTTGATGTGAATGGAAGGGGAGAGGGAATGGGAAAGGGGAGGGTTGTGGGTGGGAGGGATGGTATGGGGGGGGAAGCCATTGTAACCCATGAGTCGTACTTTGGAAATTTATATTCATTAAATAAAAGATAAAAAAAAAAAAAGCAACTTCCATAAAAAAAAAAAAAAATTCTCTGCCTTCTCAAACACACTTGACAGAATATATCCAATCAAAAAGCCTTGGAACAAGTATCTAGAATACCAAATATTGTGTATTATGCTGTAGTAAATTATCAATGGCTCTTAAATGACTAGGACTACATCTTTGATTCTGATTCTCTTGTCTACTTTTTGTTTGCTTTTTAAAGATAACCTTTTCTTTTTCAGGATCTAACATAGCTTTGTTCATTGTGGTCTGCTTAAAAAATTGTTTTTTCTATTCCTTTTAACTTCTGATTTGATTTTGACAGAAATTACATGGTGAACCTTGTATTTGAAGTAAGAATAAATAGTACTTAAAGGTTCTTTTTGTATAAAACAAAAATTTATTATTTCCATGTACTTGAAAAGCATAGTTACAGACACACACACACACACACACATGAAGAGAGAGAGAGAGATCTGTTTTATGGTTCACTCCTCAAGTTCCAACATAGCCAGGCTGAAACCGGGGGCTCAGAATTCTATCTGGGTTTCCTGTGTGGGTGACAGAGGCTCAAGTGCTTGAGCCATCATACTGTCTCCCAGGATGCAATAACAGAAAGGTAAATTGGAAGTGGAGTAGCCGGGACTTGAACTGGCCCTCCAATATGTGATAAAGATGTCCTAAGTAGCAATTTAATCCACTGTACCACTGTATCCACCCCATTAATTCTTTAGCAGATTCTTTGGCCTTGGAACTTAATGTTGACTTCTTTTTTTTTTTTATTTTTGATAGGCAGAGTGGACAGTGAGAGAGAGAGACAGAGAGAGAAAGGTCTTCCTTTGCCGTTGGTTCACCCTCCAATGGCCGCCGCTGCAGCCGGCGCACCGCGCTGATCCGATGGCAGGAGCCAGGAGCCAGGTGCTTTTCCTGGTCTCCCATGGGGTGCAAGGCCCAAGCACCTGGGCCATCCTCCACTGCACTCCCTGGCCATAGCAGAGAGCTGGCCTGGAAGAGGGGCAACAGGGACAGAATCCGGTGCCCCGACCGGGACTAGAACCCGGTGTGCCGGCGCCGCAAGGTGGAGGATTAGCCTATTGAGCCACGGCACCGGCTTAATGTTGACTTCTTGGAGGCCCTTTTACCATCTGACTTTTACCTTGCTGAGCTATATTATAGATGATGATATTTATAGATAACCAAGCTTTTGTTTTCAGTTTTTTAAATATTTATTTGTTTGCAAGAGAGACAAATACATACATACATACAGAGAGAGAGAGAGAGAGAGAGAGATCTTCCAACCTCTGCACATAGCCACAACGGCTAAGGCTGGGCTAGTCTAAGCCAGTAGCCAGTAGCTCCATCTGGTTTTTCTATATAAGTGGAGGGGCCTAAGGATTTAGGCCATCGTCCGCGGCTCTTTCAGACCCTTTAGCAGGAGCAGGATCAGAAGTGGAATAGCTGGGACTTGAACCAGTGCTCCGATACATTCCAGTTAGCAGCACTTTGTCATAAAGCTGGCCTTGATCATTGACTTTTGGGTAGTGAATAAAGTTAGGGCATTTGAATGAGGTGGGGTGGGTGGGTTAGAGTGAACTTTAAAAAACAATTTCTGTTTTCATTTTTCAATTGGTTCACTTCCCAAATATCCACCAATAGCTGGATCAGAGCTAGGCAAAAACCAGGAGCCTGGTATACATACCACCTGGGTCTCCCAGGTAGTTGACAGGGATCCAGGTACTCGAGATGTCACCTGCTGCCTCCCAGGGTGCAGTACCAGGAACCTGGATCAGGAGGGGAGGAGCTAGGACCCAAAACAGGCACTCCTCTATGGGATACAGGTCTTCCAAGCAGCAACTTAACTGCTGCAGCAAGTGCCTGTCCCAGAGTGCAAGTTCTTAAACTTGGTAAAGTTGACTAATTTCATAAAGAAACTCATTTTTTGGTCAGGTAGCATCAGTAGCAGTTTATATGTGCTTTTTTTTAATATATGTCTTTATTTTATTTTATTTTTTGCTAGGCAAAGAGAGAGAGAGTTATAGACAGTGAGAGAGAGACAGAGAGAAAGGTCTTCCTTCCGTTGGTTCACTCCCCTAATGGCCACCACTGCTGGTGCTGTGCTGATCCGAAGCCAGGAGCTGGATACTTCCTCCCGGTCTCCCATGCGGGAGCAGGGACCCAAGTACCTGGGCTATCCTCCACTGCCCTCCTGGGCCACAGCAGAGGGCTGGACTGGAAGAGGAGCAAGTGGGACTAGAACCCTGGGTGCCGGCGCCATAGGCGGAGGATTAGCCAAGTGAGCCACGGCGCAGGCCCATGTGCTTTTAAAACTCACTGGACTGGCTGCTAGATTTTCTTGGCTTTCTTTGTTCTCTTTCAGGTTCTACAGAGTGGGTATCCCAGCCTTGCAGCAGTAACTGGTCACCTGCTTGACATTTATCTTCAGCTTACTGGAGAGAAACATCCCTCTCGGAATGACAGTGATCTAGGATGTCATCTGGCATCTGAGGAAGCTTCAGAAGCCCGAAGAGAAAACACAAGGCCAGTCCTTGAGGGAAGAGAATTGTCTCTCAGGTACTGAGCTAATTACTTTTTTGAGTTGATATTTTAAAAACTGCAGCTAGAAACTATTGGTTTGAGAATTAAACTTCTGAGTTTCTTGATGGTTTTTGATTCCTTTTTTCAGATCTAGTTACTTATTGGGAAAACTTGGTAAAAGAAATATTATTTTTAGCTTTAAAAATAACTTAAAGACAAACACGAATATTTATTAATGTAATTCATTCAGTAGATGTTCTTTCTTGACATATGGCATCTTTTTATTTATTTGAAAAGCAGAGTAAGAGAGATTGATTGATATAATTGATTGGAAGCTATCTTCCACCTACTACTTCATTTCCTAAAAGGCTGCAGTGGCTGCAGGCCAAAGTAGGATCTGGGAACTCCAGTGAGGTCTTCCTCATGGACAGCACGGGCCTCCATACCTGGGCCATCATTTGCTGCCTTCCGAGGAGTATTAGCAGGGAGCTGGATTGGAAATGGAGCAGCCAGCATTCAAACAGGTGCTTGTATGGGATGCTGATGTCATAGGCGGTAACTTAACCCACTGCCTCACCACGCTGGCTGTGACATACGGAGTCTTAAATAAGCCTTCTTGTCTTTTGCTCTAAAGTTCTATGCCTTTGCTCTCAGTTCTCAATGATTGGCTTGCCCTTTGACAAGAGAGAATGAATGGGCTGTTCCCTGCATTTTGATCTGAGTTCATTGCTTCCCTCTTTGCTGCTACTTTGTCTGGCATGGATGGACAGAAGTGAGTGATAGATCATTTCCTGATAGGAGTAAGGACCGGGAACCCCACTTAGCTTCTCCTCTAACATTTTTTATCTTCACATTGCCAGAAGAAAGAGATATAGAGTTGCTGTACACGTCAGGGAGGCAAAGTCTTTGACCTAAGTAAGATCTTATATTTCTTAACCTTTATTTTTTTTTCAGGGATCTACTAAATTGGTGTAATAGAATTGCCCATAGCTTTGACAGTTCATCATCTTCAGCATCATTAAATATTTTTCAAGAGGTAAGATACATTCTTTTGGCTGGCGCCGCGGCTCACTAGACTAATCCTCCGCCTGTGGCACCGGCACCCCGTGTTATAGTCCTGGTTGGGGACCCGGTTCTGTCTCAGTTGCTTCTCTTCCAGTCCAGCTCTCTGCTGTGGCCTGGGAGTGCAGTGGAGGATGGCCCAGGTGCTTGTGCCCTGCACCTGCATGGGAGAACAGGAGGAAGCACCTGGCTCCTCGCTTTGGATCGGCGCAGTGCACTGGCCGTAGCCCCCATTTGAGTGGTGAACCAACAGAAGGAAGACCTTTCTCTCTCTCTCTCTCTCTCTCACTAACACTGCCTATGAAAAAAAAAAATACAGTCTTTCTGCTTGTTATCTCCTTGTTCTATAAGACTGTTGGTTTCTGTCTCTTGATAGTTTAGATTTTTTCTTTTGTCTAGTCTTGTTTATTATCCTTAACTAGCTAAAGTGAATGTACATTGCCTTAAAACTGATGGAGTATGATAAAAGTTTTGTGGTTTTTAACATAAATTATTGCTAATTTCAGAAGAACTATAGTTTGAGATCAGGGTACAACAGGTATTGAAAATGAAGGTAAAATGAAAAGAAAAGCTCCCAGGTAACACTACAGCAAAGTTATGAAATAATAAAGTGTTTCTGATTTGTGTAGCATCTAGGCTTATGTTTGTCTTAGTTTGGTTAGTAAAGTTGTATTTGTGGGATTCCTCCAACTTCACCTCACTTGGGCTTTTATCTTTAATCCAGAGAAATGAGTGCTAGTTACAAAGCATAACCTTGGGGGACCAGTGCTGTGGCATAGCGAGTAAGGCTGCAGTCTGCAGTGACAGCATCCCGTATGGGTGCTGGTTTGAGTCCCGGCTGCTCCACTTTCGATCCAGCTCTCTGCTATGGCCTGGGAAAGCAGTAGAAGATAGCCCAAGGACTTGGGCCCCTGCACCCACATGGGAGACCCGGAGGAGGCTTTGGATCGGTGCAGCCGTGGCCGTTGTGATCCTCTAGGGAATGAACCAGTGGACAGAAGACCTCTATGTCTCTGTCTCTTTGTCTCTCTTTCTCTCTCTGCCTCTGCCTCTCTAATTCTACCTTTCAAATGAATAAATAAATCTTTAAAAACAAAGCAAAAACAAACAAAAAGCATAACCTTGGAGGGAAAATATGTTTTGTGTGAGGGAATACTGAATTACACCTCGGCCACATTCAGTAGGAACAAAAGAGATTTATTCCTGCCTAAGGTACTATTGCCTAACATCTGTGGGTCTTAATAGCATTGACATTTTTGGGTTTTCAACGTGCTCTGGTTTCTGTCAGCTGGGATTGAGGAGAGTATAGTGACCCGGTTTGGTTTGTGGCATCTCTTTGTATTTAGTCAGGGACCTCCAGTAAAAAGCTAGCTCATTTGGAGTTCACACCTTCACTTAGCTGCACCCTGAAAGGCTGTATGGCCGTCTTTATTTCTCTCCTCCATTCTGTAGTCAGCTCTCCTTCTCAGTCTCATACATTGCTCATCTTTCTCAGAATACATTGTACTTTTCTGATAAAATTGAGGCATTGGTATGGTTCTTATCTTTATTCACTGTTTTAAAATGCTGTGTGTTTATTGAGATAAACTCTACATACTCTTAAATTCACTTTTTTAAAGTGTGTACTTCATGTTTTTTTTGTTTATTTTAATATTTATTTATTTATTTGAAAGGCAGAGTTGCAGAGAGGAGACAGAGTTCTTCCATCTGATGGTTCACTCCCCAGTTGGCTGCAGCTGCTGGAGCTGTACTAATCCAAAGCCAGGAGCAAGGAGCTGATTCCAGGTCTCCCATGCGGGTGCAGTGGCCCAAAGACTTGGGCCATCTTTTACTGCTTTCCCAGGCCAAAGCAGGAAGCTGGATTGGAAGTGGAGTGACTGGGACTCGAACTGGTGCCCATATGGGCTGTTGGCACTGCAGGCAGTGGCTTTACCCACTATACCACAGCGCCAGCCCCAAGTGCTTCATGTTCTGTTTTAAAATTATATACAGAATTAGGCCACCATCACCACTGTGTGTTGTAGAATGTTTTTATCACCCTAGTGAGAAATCCCATACCCCTTAGCTGGCATTGCAATTTCCCTTCCCCTGTAGCCCCTGGGACAGGCTGGTCTACCTCTTTGTAAATTTTCTGGTTCTGGCCATTTCATATTAATGGATTCAGACAGCCTCTTTTTTTAAGATTTGTTTATTTGAAAGTCAGAGTTACACATAGAGAAAAGGAGAAGCAGAGAGAGAAAGGTCTTCCGTCCGCTGGTTCACTCCCCAATTGGCCGCAATGGCTAGAGCTGCATCAGTCCGGAGCCAGGAGCTTCTTCCCTGTCTCCCACATAGGTGCAGGGGCCCAAGGACTTGGGCCATTTTCTACTGCTTTCCCAGGCCATAGTGGAGAGCTAGATCAGAAGTGGAGCAGCTGTGACTTGAACTGGGGCCCATATGGGATTTTGGCTTGGTAGGCAGCAGCTTTACCCAATAAGCCAATGCGCAGGTCCCAGCATGTAGCCTCTTGTATCTCTCTGCTTCATTCAGCATATTTTCATGGTTAACCTATATTGTAGTGTCAATCAGTGCATCCATCATTTTAAGGCTAAATGATACTTCATTATGCTGTTACACCACATGATTTTTGTTTCTTTGTGGACATTTGGCTATTATGAATAATATTGCTATGCACATTCATGTACAAATATTAATACATATATATAATATAGTAAATATTGTTGAAAGTGGGATAATATGTTAAAGCAGATAATGAAATAACATTCCTTGGGGGCCAGCATAGTAGGCTAAGCCTCTGCTTGCAGCGCTGGCATTCCATACAGGTGCCAGTTCTAGTACTGGCTACTCTTCTTCCGATCCAGCTCTCTGCTTATGACCCAGTTGCTGTGGCCTCTGAATCCACTTGGGAGACCTGAAGCTCCTGGCCCCTAGCTTTGGCCTGGCCCAACCATGGCTGTTGCGGCCATTTGGAGAGTGAACCAGTGGATGGAAGATCCTTCTCTCTCTCTCTCTCTCTACCTCTCCTTCTCTGTAACTCAATAGTAAATTCTTCTTGGTTGTTGGCATTTTTGTCTCTCCGTTGGGATAAAGTCCTGCGTTAAGGGTGGATTTTTCATTTGTACTCCCTTCAGTCATGCAGAAATGTTTCTGCTGGATTTTATGTTCCTTCTGCAGTCAGGATAGCGATAACTTTGTGATTAATGTATTACTTTAAAATTCATTTGGCATTTACCTTGTTTATTTTAATAGGCTCTGGACTGTTTCACAGCAATGCTTTCTGAGCATTCAAACAAACTGAAAATGGCGGAAATTATCGGAAGCAAATTGAATATTTCTAAGAAAAAGGTAAGTAGTGCTGCATTTACTATTGAAAGGAAGCTGAGATATTTAGCTTACTGTGTCTGCTCCATACCTTAAAAAACTTTTGCAGTGTTGACTCCTATAAATGTGAATAGCTGTCTGTCAAGGAAATAAAATTTGCAATATCCTCTAGGTACAGCATGTGTTCCACATTTTTACAGTGAGCTTCTCTGTGCCCTATCGCATTCTTTGCATTATAGACTAAGGACTAAAACTGTGTCTGTAGTGTACATTTGTTTTTCCTCTTATTTTACTAATACTTTTCAAACCTGAAGAACATTGAAAAGACTAGTTAGTACTGGGCAGGTGTTGTACTGCAGCAGATGAACCAACCTCTTTGGACATCTGCATCCCATATTAGTGTTTTTTCAAGTCCCAGGTACTCTGCTCTGGTCCCAGTTTGCTGCTAGTGCATTGTAGGAGATAGCAAATGATGGCTTACATGCTTGAGCCCTGCCACCTACATGGGAGACCCAGATGGAGTTTAGGGCTCCTGGCTTTGTCCTGCTGCAACCCTGGTTATTATGGGCATCTAGGGAGTGAAACAGCAGATTGGAGATCTTTCTCTCTCTTCTGTTTATAAATAAACGTTAAAATAAAAAAGGAATGGGGTCAGGCATTACGGTGCAGCAGGTTAAGCTTCTACATGGGACACTTGCATCATGCGTTCATGATGCCAGTTCAAATCCTAGCTAGTCCACTTCCTATCCAGCTTTCTGATAATGTGCTAGGAAGGCAGTGGATAAGATTACCCAAGTACTTGGGTTCTTGCCACCACACGAGAGACCTGAATGGAGTTTCTGGCTTGTGGCTTTGGCCTGGCTTGCTCTATTCTGGCTGTTTCAGACATTTGGGGAGTGAACCAGCAGTTGAAAGATTGAGCTCTCTCTGTCTGTCTTCTCTCTGCCTCTCCTTCTTTTTCTGTCACTTTTCAAATAAATAAATGAAACAGCTTTAAAAATGCTTTAAATGATCATTTAAAAAGGGATAATATCAATGAATACCTGCACATTCATTGTTTAGACTACTTAGTTAATTGCTGATGTTATTAATATGTTTCCATTCTTGTTTTTAATGAAAGTGTGCATATTTGGACAAAAGGACTTTTTTCTTTTTAAAATGTATTTATTTATTTGAAAGGCAAAGTGATAGAGGGAAAGACAGAAAGAGGGAGTGAGCAAGCAAGATTCCATATAGTGGTTCACTCCCAAATGGCTGCAGTAGCCAGGCCTGAGCCATGTTGAAGCCAAGAGCTAGGAACTCCATCTTTGTGTCTCCTACATGCGTGGCAGGGACCCAAGCACTTGAAGCATCTTCCATTGCCTTCCCATGTACATTAGCAGGGAGCTGGATTGGAAATAAAGCAGCCAGAACTTGAACCAGCACTCTAGTGTAGGAGTTGGAAGCTGTGGATTAACCTGTTGCCAAAGTCAGAAGAGGGCTTTGTAGCAGTTGGTTTGGTAGGACTGCTGGTAGAGAAATATCTAGGTCTCATCTTGAGATGGATATCTGGTATTTTTACAGGAATTATGATTCTAAAAACTGTTTATCAAGAAATCCAGTAGTATAGGCATTTTGTAGGCTTCTGAAATTGTAAGGATAGTTTGAACTGCAAGTAATAGAATGTCTTTCTTAAAGGGACTTAATAGCTGTATTAATCATAATAGGCTAGAGGCATGAAACCACTGTGATTGGATTCAACTGATGAATATGTATCACCTCTTTGAGGAGGGGCACACCTTCCTAGAGCATTTTGCCCTTTATATGCCTGCCCTGAACCCAAAGTCTGGCTTCTTTGGATTAGTGACCAAGAAAAGAGCAGAAGGCTGTTTGGGAGACACACAGGGATGTCTGTCACAGCTCCTCTGTCTGTTTTGACTATGATAGAGTATTATTTCTTGCATTATGTTAGAAATTTAAAGCAGACTGAAGCATAGTTTAATAACTTTGGGGGCCTGCATTGTGGCATAGTGGGTTAAGGCCCCAACCTGCAGCACATATGGGCACTGGTTCACGTCCTGGCTGTTCCACTTCCGATCCTGCTCTCTGCTATGGTGTGGGAAAGCAGCAGAGGGTGGACCAAGTCCTTGGGCCCCTGCACCCATGTGGGAGACCCAGAAGATGCTCCTGACTCCTGGCTTCAGATCAGCTTGGCTCCAGCTGTTGCTGCTATTTAGGGAATGAACCAGAGAATGGAAGACCTCTCTCTGTCTCTACTTTTCCCTGTAACTCTTTCAAATGGATAAAATTAATCTTTAAGAAAGAAAAAAGAAAAATTACTTTGGAGTTCTTACCTGTTGGAAGTAGAGCCTCACTCTATTCGGGTATGTCAGTTTGTTCCCTTTAGATTAGATAAAGGGGGCTGGCGCTATGGCCTACTGGGTAAGGCTGTTGCTTGCAGTGCCGGCATCCCATATGGGTGCCTGTTAGAATCGCGGCTGCTCCACTTCCAATCCAGCTCTCTGCTATGGCCTGGGAAAGCAGTAGAAGCACCCACGTGGGAGACCAGGAAGAAGCTCATGACTCCTGACTTTGGATCAGCTCAGCTTCGGCTGTTGTGTCCATTTGGGGAGTGAACCAGTGGATGGAGGACCCCTCTCTGTCTTTACCTCTTTCTGTAATAACTCTTTCAAATTAATAAAATAAATCTTAAAAAAAAATTAACATACCTAGTTGAGTGGTAGAGCAGTTAAGACACCACGTGGGAATTCTGCATCCTGTGTCAGCATACTTACATTTGAGTACCAACTCTGGTTTGTTTGGTTTTTTTTTTTTTTTTTTTTTTGACAGGCAGAGCTAGGCAGTGAGAGAATAAGTCAGAGAAAAAAATCTTCCTTTTTTTCCATTGGTTCACCCCCAAAGTGGCCACTACAGCCAGCACACTGCAGCCGGCGTGCTGCGCCGATCTGAACCCAGGAGCCAGGTGCCTCCTCCTGGTCTCCTGTGCAGGTGCAGGGCCCAAGCACCTGGGCCATCCTCCACTGCCTTCCTGGGCCACAGCAGAGAGCTGAACTGGAAGAGGGGCAACCGGGACAGAATCCGGCGCCCCGACTGGGAATAGAACCTGGGGTGCCGGCGCCACAGGTGGAGGATTAGCCAAGTGAGCTACGGCGCCGGCCGCCAACTCTGCTTCTGATTCCAGCTTCCTACTTTTTTTTTTTTTTTTTTTTAATTTTTTGACAGGCAGAGTGTACAGTGAGAGAGAGAGACAGAGAGAAAGGTCTTCCTTTGCCGTTGGTTCACCCTTATCATCACGCTGATCTGATGGAGGAGGATTAGCCTAGTGAGCCGCGGCGCCGGCCCCCAGCTTCCTACTAATATACAGCCTGGGAGGCAGCGGTAATGGATTAAGTTCTTGTCCCTATCACCTTGTGGGAGACATGGATTGTATTCCAGGTTATTGGATTCAGCCCAGCACAAGCCCAGCTATTCTGTATATTTGGGGGAGTGAATCAGCAGAGGGAAGATCTTTTTTTTACTTCTGATTGTCTCTGTTTCTCAAATAAAAGCAAAACAAAATGCTGAGGTTGGCTTGCCTATCTTGGCAGAGCTAGTGCTTCTTTGTATAGGGCTAAGGAGAGGGGCACAGTGAGGAATATGCAGATTTTTGCTGACGTAAAATCTTTCCTTCCCATAGGCTGAATTCTTCTGTCAGCTTTATAAACCAGAAATTGTGATCAATGAGCTAGATGTGCAAGTGGGTCGAGTACAGCTTCCACGGAAACGAAGTGAGGCTGTTCATTTACAGAGGTAAGGTTCTAAGCAAATGTGCACACTGGAAGGTCCAGCCCAGCCTTTTGTCTTTGAGCAAAGCATGGCTGAACTATCATCTTTCTGTGTGTTGCATAGTAAGAGGCAGTGTTTTCTGCAGGTATGTTCTTTGAAACTAAATGTTAATGGGTGAAGGAGGCAATGAAGACCGTTAGTGACTTGGGCCTAGCAAGGATGCATTGATGATTTATTCACTGTCATGTATTTAGTGAAGCAAGCCTTTGTGGGAGGTGAGGCCAAGTCTGTTAATTCTGAGATCTAGATAATGTTTATTTAATACTATATGACTGGTATGCTAAGTTGCTTTGCATTTGCTTTTTCATGGAGTGGTTATAATCATCTCATAAACTAGTATCTTGATGAATTAGGGCGGCCAGAACACATGATCATAAACTGTTAGCTTTAAGCAACACACGTTATTTCCTCACAGTCCTGGAGAAATCTCTGAGAGTTCTAGAGAAGAATGCTTTCTAGACTCTGGCTGGTTTCTCGAGGCTCCCAGCTCCCGGAGGCCATGGTGCTCCTTGGCTTCTAACTATATCATGATAATCTTGGTTATCAACTAACTTTCTGCCTTGTTTCTGTATGCAGCTCTCCCTCCTAAGACACCATCCAATTTTTTTTTTCCACGATTTATTTATCGGGCCTAGTGCTGTGACGTAGCAGGTAAAGCTGTTTTTGCAGTGTCAACATCCCATAAGGGTACCAGTTCAAATCCAGCTGTTCCACTTCTGATCCAGCTCTCTGCTATGGCTTGGGAAAGCAGTGGAAAATGACCCAAGTGCTTGGACCACTGCACTGGCATGGGAGACCTGGAAGAAGTTCCTGGCTCCTGGCTTCGGATTGAATTAGCTCTGACTAATTTGGTCATTTGCGAATGATCTAGTGAATGGAAGACCCCCCCTCCCCCTTTGCCTCTGCTTTGCTGTAACTCTGCCTTTCTTATCAATTAAATATTTTTTAAAGATTAGAGAGAGGGAGAGACAGATTTTTCCATTTGCTGGTTCACTTCCCAAATGGCCGCAACGGCCAGAGTTGGTCCAATCCAGATGAGGAGCTTCACCTGGGTCTCTCATGTGGGTACAGGGACTCAAGGACTTGGGCCATCTTCCACTGCTTTCTCAGGTGCATTACCAGGGAGCTGGCTCAGAAGTGGAGCAACTGGACTCAAACTGTCGCCATTGTGGGATGCTGACACTACAGGCGGCAGCTTTACCTGCTACACCAGCCCCTATCCCGTTTAATTCCAAGAATCTGTGTTCTAAGGCAGGCGCCGCGGCTCACTAGGCTAATCCTCTGCCTTGCGACACTGGCACACCGAGTTCTAGTCCTGGTTGGGGCGCCGGAGTCTGTCCCAGTCGCCCCTCTTCCAACCCAGCTCTCTGCTTTGGCCAGGGAGTGCAGTGGAGGATGGCCCAAGTACCTGGGCCCTGCACCCCATGGGAGACCTGGCTCCTGCCATCAGATCAGCGCAGTACGCCGGCCGCAGCGCGCCGGCTGCGGCGGCCATTGGAGGGTGAACCAACAGCAAAGGAAGACCTTTCTCTCTGTCTCTCTCTCTCACTGTCCACTCTGCCTGTCAAAAAAAATAAAATAAATAAATAAATAAAAATAAAAATAAAATAAAAAATAAAGAATCTGTGTTCTAGCATGAAGACAATTACTCTGGGCTGTTTTGTTTTTCTTGCTTGTTGAATCTGGAAAATCTGGTTTTTAAGTTCTTTTCCCTTTCCAGGGAGAGGCTTACATTTGCTGCGACCCGACCATCGTGTGTTCTCATTGAGCAGCTTGCAGTGTGTGTCAGCAAAGGAGAGCCTGTGTTGTTGGTGGGAGAGACCGGGACTGGCAAGACCTCAGCTGTTCAGTACTTGGCTCACATTACAGGTAACTGCCCCTAGACATTTCACACTTGCTTTTTTAAAAAATGAAATCCAAAGAATCCAGGGTTTAAGAAGTAGTACCATTTTATGTTTGATCTTTTTCATTGGAAATAATTATCATTAACAATAATTAATACATTCTATATTTCATTTCTAATCTGTACATTGAATACATAGGATGGAGCTTCAGAAAGTTTGTGAGAAAATGGAATTTAAACGATATTTATTTTGGTGAAAAAAATGAAATCATGTGTAGTTTTTTCATTATATATATTTCCCATTAACCTTGTGAAGATCCCTTGTGTGTATATAGATTTTATTTTGTTTCCAAATGTGATTATATATTCTTTTTTAGAAAGTCTATCATTTGATAATTTTTTAAATATTTATTTTTTAAGATTTATTTATTTGAAAGGCAGAGTTACAGAGAGCCTGAGAGAGACAGAGAGAGAGAGAGTCTTCCATCTGTTGGTTCACTCTCCAGATGGCTGCAATTGCTGGAGCTGCACAGATCTGAAGCCAGGAGCCAGGAGCTTTTTCTGGGTCTTCAACACAGGTGCAGGGGCCCAAGGACCTGGGCCAGCTTCTGCTGCTTTTGCAGGCTATAGCAGAGAGCTGGATTGGAAGTGGAGCAGCCAGGACTTGAACCAGTGCCCATATGGGATGCCAGCACTGCAGGTGGCGACTTTACCTGCTACACCACATCATCTGCCTCTATTTTCATTTCTGAGAGTTACAGAGAGGCAGAGAGAGAGGTCTTCTATCTGCTGGCTCACTCCTCAAAAGGCTGCTACAGCCAGAGCTGGGCCGATCAGGAACCAGGAGCTTGTTCTGGGTCTCCCGCACAGGTTCAGGGGCCCAAGGACTTTGGCCATCTACTGTTTTCCCAGATCGTGGCAGAGGACTAGATTGGAAGTAGAGCAGTCACTACTTGAATCAGCACCCATATGGGATGCTGGCACTGCAGGCAGCATCTTTACCTGCTGCACCACAGTACCATCCTCTGGGTTATATTTTCCATACATTGCGAATTAGACACCTCTAACAGAATGCCTCACTCCTTTTAACAACTGAATAATATTAGACACTGTGGCTATTTACTCCGAATTTCCAAGTGTTGACTTGCTGATAGATGTTTTTCTTGTTTTCTGTTTCCTAATGCTCATGCAATAATGCCACAGTGAATCTTCTTTTATGTGTGTAGATCTCTGGGTCATGTGAAACACATGAATATTTAGGCTTCCTGACAATGAAATGAGAGAAATCAGAAGAAACGCTTCAAAAATTTGCTCTGTGCTGTGTCCCCACATCCTTAAGGAGCACACTGGAAATTGTCAGTCTCTCAATGTTTGCAGTAACTGTGGCCCTTTCTGTTTTAAAGGACACCATTTGAGGGTTGTCAATATGAATCAACAAAGTGACACTGCAGACTTACTTGGAGGGTAAGTGTAGTTTAGTATTTTTTCCTTATTATTTTATGTTTATTGCTTGAGGTAACAAAGTACGGTTTTTTCATAATTCCCAAAACTAGCCTTGGAAAAATGTTCAAAAATTTGTACCCCTCTCCCCAAACAAGTAGGGAAGTTTTTGAATCTTTTGTGTATGTAGATGTTCCTATTCATTTTTTTAAAAGATTTATTTATTTATTTATTTATTTGAAAGGCAGAGAGAGACAGACAGACAGACAGACAGACACATCTTCCAGCCTCTGGTTCACTCCCCAAATAGCCACAACAGCTGGGGCTGGGCTTGTCCAAAGCCAGGAGTCAGGAGCTTCTTCTGGGTCTCCCACATGGTTGCAGGGGCCCAAGCATTTGGACCATCTTCCACTGCTTTCCCATACTGAAGCAGAGAACCAGATTGGAAGAGAAGCAGCTGGCACTAGAACCAGCCCCCATATGGGATGATGGCACTGCAGGCAGAAGCTTAACGTTCTATGCCACAGCGCCGGGCCCGAGTGAGATCTTCTATCTGCTGGTTCACTCCCCAAGTGGCCACAATGGCTGGAGCTGGGCAGATCAGAATCTAGGAACCAGAAGCTTCTTTGGATTTCCTCATGGATGCAGGGGCCCAAGCACTTGCGCCATCTTCTGCTGCTTTTCCAGGCGTATTAGCAGGGAGCTGTTTTAGAAGTGAAAGAGCTTGGTCCTGAACCCGTGGCCATATGGGATGCCAGCATCACAGGCTGTGGCTTTACTCACTATGCCATGGTGATGGCTTCCTTTTAGTGTTTTTGAAGGTATTATTTTCATGAACAATTTTAGTTTGTGCTGAAGGCTCAAACACTGGTGAACTCTATAGGCATATCTGATATTGAGCTGTACTGGGAACTTTGAGCTACTGCTTTAAAAAATCCTGAAATGTATAAAATAGTAGAATTTATTTTCTTTTATGCTCTGTAGGGATTTTGCCAGAAAGTTCTTGCTTTTTCTGTTTCCTTCAGGACTGTGTTGTTTGGTGGTAGCAGTGTTTTTTTTTGGGGGGGGGGGCACTGTCTCTTTTTGGCAGCTTCCTTTCTGTGCTTTTCCATTTCTTATTCATTGTTATTATGCGCTACACCTACACTTTTTTTCATTAGTTATGTACTAATTAAAGTTTTTTTTTTTTTTTTTTTTTGACAGGCAGAGTGGACAGTGAGAGAGAGAGAGACAGAGAGAAAGGTCTTCCTTTGCCGTTGGTTCACCCTCCAATGGCCGCCGCGGCCAGCGCGATGCGGCCGGCGCACCGCGCTGATCCGATGGCAGGAGCCAGGAGCCAGGTGCTTTTCCTGGTCTCCCATGGGGTGCAGGGCCCAAGCACCTGGGCCATCCTCCACTGCACTCCCGGGCCACAGCAGAGGGCTGGCCTGGAAGAGGGGCAACCGGGACAGAATCCAGCGCCCCGACCGGGACTAGAACCCGGTGTGCCGGCGCCGCTAGGCGGAGGATTAGCCTAGTGAGCCGCGGCGCCGGCCTAATTAAAGTTTTAATATTTGTCTTTTTTAAAGACTGATTTATTTATTTAAGAGGTAGAGAGAAAGAGGGAGGTCTTCCATCCCCTGGTTCACTCCCTAAATGGCCGTAACAGCTAGAGCTGGGTTGATCTGGAGCCAGGAACCAGGAGATTCTTCTGCGTCTCCCAAAGCACTTGAGCCATCCTGCACTGCTTTAACAGGCCATTAGCAGTGAGCTGGATTGGAAGTGGAGCAGCCAGACCTTCAGCTGGTCTCCATATGGAATGCTGATGCTGCAGGTGGAGGCTTAATATTACGCCATAGTGCTGGCCCCTAATCTGTCTTAAAATCCATTACCTGCAACCTATCTCTCTTACTTCATTCTGCCCTTAGAAGTTGTTTTTTCCCTGATGATCTTACTATCTTCTTTTTATTTTGATTTTGTTAATTGATGTTCAATCTCCTTATTCATTGAGGTATTTGGTAAAAGTTAATGCTAACACAAATAGCATTAATCTTGTGCTAACTGAAGATTGACTGGGTCCATCTCTTTGCCAAAGGATTTTTAGTATTATATCAGGACTGCAAATTCTTTTAAGTAATAGTGAGTACACAGCAGCCCTAACACAACAAGATTGGAATAAAAATGAGATTAACAATCTTGTGGGTGTTTGGCACAGCAGGTAAGTCCGCTGCTTGGGTTTCTTGCATCCTATATTAGAGTGCCTGGGTTTGAGTCTGGGCTTCACTTGCAGTTCCACATTTCTGCTAATGAGTATCTTGTGAGGCATAGTCCATGGCCCAAGTATTTGGGTCCCTGCCATCCATGTGGGACACCTTGACTGAGTTCCAGGATCCTAGCTTTGGCCTAGGCCAGCCCCTGCTGTTGTAGGTATTTTTCTCTGTCTCTCTGCCTTTCAAATAAAATGAAAGTAAGTACACAAATGAAAAAATATGATTAACAAGAATTTTTTTTGATGCCAACTTGTTGAACCAAATATATTCATTTTTCATTATTAATAGGTCAGAATCAGTTATTCAACAACAATGTTACATAGTAATTTTTAATTTTTGTATGGTTGGAAATATGCTTTGTTTTTTGTACTCTAGAATTACTAGAAAGTGATATATCAAATCTTTTAAAAAGCGTCATATTTTAGATGTATCAGTGACTCACTCCTTTGTTGGAGAACCATTGTGTGTGAGATGGGAAGACCAAATAGTTTAATAAAAAAAAGCAAGAAAATTGGCAACAAAATTCAGGAGTAGGCAAGGAGATGAGGTAGTGCATGGGGTAATATTCCTATCATTAGAATGTGTGGTTCATCTGTTTTGTAATTTTTTTTAAAGATTTATTTATTTATTTGAGAAGCAGAGGCAGAGAGAGAAAAGACCTCCATCCGCTGGTTCACTCCCTAGATGGCCACAGCAGCCGGAGCTGTGCAAATCAAAGCCAGGAGCCAAGGGCTTCTTCCTGGTCTCCCACGCGAGTGCAGGGGCCCAAGGACTTGGGCCATATTCTGCTTTCCCAGGCCACAGCAGAGAGCTGGATCAGAATTGGAGCTGCTGGGACTTGAACTGGCACCATATGGGATACCAGCATTGCAGGCAGTGGCTTTACCAGCTATGCCACAGTGCTGGCCCCCTTGTAATTTATGTTAATTGTATTTTGTGTGTTATCAAACCTGTTAAAAATAAGTTTATGTGCCTAATGAGTTTGGATAGCAAATCAGAATCCTTTAGTTTGAAGATTTAAAAAGTTATTATATGGGGGCTTGCGCTATGGTGCATTGGATTAAAGCCCCTGCCTGTAGTGCCAGCATCCCATATGGGTGCTGATTTGAGTCCCTGCCATTCCACTTCTGATCCAGCTGTCTGCTAATATGCCTGGGAAAGCAGCAGAAGATGGCCCAAGTCCTTGGGCCTCTACACTCGTGTGGGAGATCCGGAAGAGTCTCCTGGCTCCTGGCTTTGGATCAGCTCAACTCTGGCCAGGAACCAGCCCATGGAAGATAGACTCACTCTCTGTCTCTCTCTCTCTCTCTTTTGCTCTCTCTCTCCCTCCCTCCCTCCCTCCCTCCCTCTTTATCTCCTTCCCTCTTTCTCTCCCTCCCTCTGTACCTCTTTACCTCTCTCTCTCTTTCAAATAAATAAAAAGAAATCTTTTAAGAAAACTTATTATATGGGTAAGGACATTTAGAGTCAGGATATTAAGAGACCATCAGACTATTTCTATCACTACAGATGGCCACCTTTTTTTTTTTTTTATGTTTTTAAAGATGTATTTATTTATTGGAAAGTGAGAGAGAGAGAGATCTTCTATCTGTTGGTTCACTCCATAGATGGCCACCATGACCAGGGCTGGGCCAGGCTGAAGCCAGGAGCTTCTTCCTGGTCTCCCAAACACTTGATCCATCTTCTGCTGCTTTCCCAGGTGCATTAGCAGGGAGCAGGATTGGAAGCAGAGCAGCTAGGAGTTGAACTCTTGCCCATTTGGGATGCCAGTGCTGTGGGCTGCAGCTTTACCCATTACACCAAAGAGCTAGCCCTCAAGATAATGTTTCTTTATCATTTTACTTTCTCAGCATGCTTTATGTCTCTTAATACTTTATGTTCTTCACATATCCTCATTATTTATGTTGTTTTCATATGGTAGCCATTTCTTAGTGTGCTCTTATGTGTAGCTCCAGTGTGCATAATATGGAGAAGCTGAATTCTCTGTGGGGCACATGTTTTGAATCCCATGTACTCCCTTGGCATTTCAGAAGCTCTGGGGAAGCCTTTTCTGCAGATGACACTTTGACTTTGCTCTGTAATAGTGTGTATTATTTCCTCAGTTGACCCAGGTTTCATGTTGGTTCCTAGTTTTGCAGTTGATTTTATCTTCTTTTCTTCTCTGAAATATGTGCGTATATTTCATCAGTTGAAAAATTTTTTGACTTAACTATGTCTTAACCACTGTTCCAATTTTTAGTGAGCAAACTTTTCTTGTGAAGAGCTTGTCTAATTTGAAATGAAACCACTTCTTTCATTAATTCTTTTTTTATTTTTTAAGATTTATTTATTTATTTCAAAGGCAGAGAGTTAGAGAGAAAGAGGCAGAGAGAGAGAGGTCTTCCATCCACTGGTTAGCTCCCCAGATGGCTGTGATGGCTGGTCAAGCACTGATCTGAAGCCAGGAACCAGGAGCTACTTCTGGGTCTCCAAGGACTTGGACCATCTTCTGCTACTTTCCCAGGCTAAAAGAGAGAGCTGGATTGGAAGTCGAGCAGCTGGTACTTGAAATGGTGCCCATATGGGATACTGGCACTGCAGACAGTGGCTTTACATGCCACTACACAATGCTGGCCCCTTACTAGTTCTACTAGTGACAACAGAGCCAAATAATAACAGTCCTTATTATACCAATGAGTCTTTGTACCACTCATTATATTCTGCCCTGTTTTGAGCCCTTTGTGTTAACTCACTTGGCCTTCTTAGCAGTCATGAGGCATGGATTGTTAAACTCCCATTTCACACATGAGAGAACTGTGGTACAGAAAGATTATCTGGTCACATTAATGGCAGATCTAGAATTTGAGTCCAAGTAGTATTGTCCTGAATGTCTTTGTTCTTGTCTAGGACTGAGCTGCCTCTGTTAGCTTTGGGTCCCATTTATGCTGTTATCTTCAAGACTTGCAATTTTATTTAAATAGTAGGCATATTTTGTTTAATTTTTGGAAACTTCCACCCTTGTCATTCTAGTTTATGGGAAGGAAGTATTTTTTTCTGCCAAGGGTCATGTGAATTTTATAACATCATTTATAGACATACAAAGTTATCAGCTTAAAAATTACCCTGTTATAGATGTATTGAAATTTTTTTAAAGATTTATTATTTGAAAGGCAGAGTTACAAAGAGGCAGAGGTAGACAGAGCAAAGTCTTCCATGCAATGGCTGGAGCTGAGCCAATCCGAAGCCAGGAGCCAGGAGCATTCTCTGGGTCTCCCACGTGGTTGCAGGGGCCCATGGACTTGAGCCATCCTGTACTGCTTTCCCAGGCTACAGCAGAGAGCTGGATGGGAAGTCAAGCAACTGGGTCTCAAACTGGTGCCCATATGGGATGCCGGCACTGCAGGTTGTGGCTTTACTCGCTATGCCACAGCACCAGCTCCGATCTATTTATTTATTTTTTAAAAGATTTATTTATTTATTTGAAAGTCACAGTTATGCAGAAAGAGAGGGTGAGGCAGAGGCTGAGGCAGCTAGAGAAATCTTCCATCTGCTGGTTCACTCCCTAGATGGCCACAACGGCTGGAGCTGAGCCAATCCAAAGCCAAGAGCCAGGAGCTTCTTCCAGGTTTCCCATGTGGGTGCAGGAGCCCAAGGTCTTGGGCCATCTTCTGCTGCTTTCCCAGGCCATAACAGAGAGCTGGATGGGAAGTGGAGCAGCCAGGTTTTGAACTGGCGCCTATATGGGATGCCGGCACTGCAGACAGCGGTTTTACCTGCCACGCCACAGCGCTGGCCCCCCGATTTATTTTGAATTTTAAATCCCACCTGTGGTTACCTTGGTAGGGCCAGATCAAATTTTTTTGTAGGCCTCATACAGCTTGTAAGCTGGATGTTCTCCTACCATATAAATCTAGTTCATCATCTTTTGCCAGATCCAAAACATTGATCTTTTACCTTTGCTTCTTCCCCTATCTTCCCTCCAGTTTTTTTCTGTTTAGTAGCTACACTCATCCTTTTACAGTATAATCAGAAAACTGCTCTCTACTTCAGATCCCTCCACTGATTCTTCAGTCCATTTGGAATAAAACCTACAGGCTATATTTTGACCTTTATAATCTGGCACTAATAATCCTTGCACAAAATCTCTCTCCTTCACCAGTGCTGCTCAACTCTAGCCCTGCTCTATGTTGGACCTGGATGCTTGCTAGCCTTTGTGGCATCTCTGCCACCACTGATACCTGCCTAGCTCACTTTCTTGCTGGATTTGGATGACCTTTAAATGTTCTCTTTTTCAACAAAGCCTTTCCTGATTTTGATGCTACCAGTCCCTCTGTCTCCTACTACTTCTGTTATCCTGCTTTTTGTATTTGTAGCACTTAAACCACTACTTGGTATCTTATAGCAGATGTTTGTTTATTGTCTCTTTTATTAGGTGGGAGCAGAATCTTATGGGTTTCATTGACTCAGTGCCCAAGACGTACAATAGGTGCTTGTTTTTGTTTAACAGATAGAGTAAAGAAAATGCTTTCACTAATGTGTTAGTGCTTAAGAATACAAATTAGGGGTAAGTGAAAAGGAATTTGTAGTTTGTATACCTTATCTCCTTTGAGCCAGATTCTTTAGTACAGATGGTCAGTATCAGGACTCTTGGGTTTTACTCATCTCTTTGTCTTTCTCTCACAGGCCAATGAATTATTAATAAAAATCTGTACATTCTAATTAGACTGTACTCTCCTAAAAATGTATTTTATTATCTTCTCAATTTTCAACCTACATTATTTGTCTTGGAAATGAAATTTAATCTCATTGTCCTTGAATTTTTATAGTATCTTAATCCACAGAAAGTTCTATGCTTAAGATTTTTCAGGGGCCAGTGCTGTGGCACAGTGGGTTAAAGCCTCAGCCTGCAGCACTGGCATCCAATATGGGCACCGGTTCGGGTCCCAGCTGCTCCACTTCCGATGTGGCTCTCTGCTATGGCCTGGGAAAGCAGTGAAAGATGGCTCAATTCCTTAGGCCCCTAAAACCACATGGGAGACCTGGAAGAAGCTCCTGACTTCTGGCTCCTGGCTCTGGATCTGCTTAGCTCTGGCTGTTGCGGTCATCTGGGGAGTGAACCATCAGATGGGAGACTTCTCTCTCTCTCTGGCTCTACCTCTCTCTGTAACTCTGTATTTCAGATAAATAAAATAAACTTAAAAAAAAAAAAAAAAAGATTTTCCAGCAAGAATTAATGCTGCTTGGTCAATTTACAATTTAGCTGGAGCAGTATTTCTCAAGTTGTTTTCCTGTTACTCTCTTCATCTCCAATATTAAATTTAAATTTACTTAATTCTGTTGCCAGAGATTGAATAATTAGAGATATATCTACCATTCATTTGTTCACTCCCTAAATGCCTGCAATGCATGTTGGGTGGAGTGAGGCTGAAGCCATGAGCTGGAAACTCAATCCAAGTGTGTCATATGAGTAGTAAGGAACCAAATCCTTGAACTGTCACTTGTTGCCTTCCCGGGTACATGCTTTAGCAGGAAGCCTGAATCAGGTGTAGCTGGGATTTGAACACAGGGACTCTGATATGGGATATGGGCATCCCAAGGGATGTCTTATCTACTTTATGAAACACCTGCCCTCTGAGAAGTTAATGCTAGGAAATAAGGAAGAGGAGCTGGCACTGTGGCTTAGTGGGTAAAGCTGCCACCTGCAGTGCTGGCATCCCATATGTACACTGGTTTGTTTCCAGACTGCTCCACTTCCTATCTAGCTCCCTGGTGATGCACCTTGCAAAGCAGTGGAGGGTGGCCCAAATCCTTGGGCCCTCTTCACTCGCATGGGAGACC
This sequence comes from Oryctolagus cuniculus, assembly GCF_051225735.1. Taxonomy (NCBI): domain Eukaryota; kingdom Metazoa; phylum Chordata; class Mammalia; order Lagomorpha; family Leporidae; genus Oryctolagus; species Oryctolagus cuniculus. Next base: position 82,604,613 of record NC_142871.1, read on the forward strand.
AAAATGGGGTTCCTGGCTCTTGGCTTTGGCTTGGCCCATTCCTGACCATTGCAGACATTTAGGGAGTGAACCAACGGACAGAAGATTTCTCTCTCTCTGCCACTGCCTCTCCTTCTCTGTAACTCTGCCTTTCAAATAAATAAATCTTAAAAAAAAAAGAAGAAAGAACATCAATTCTAAGAAATAAAAGTTGAACTTTGAGGGTTTCGAGGGCTACAAACCATTGCAATTGCCAATTAATTTTTATCCCTTTGAAATTAATATTGTCTGTGTTTCCCGCTTCTCCATTGAGAATATATGGGTTGAGTTCATTTATTTATTTAAGTAAGTAAATTTCAGATGCTGTATTTTTCTTCTAAAATGTCCTGAAAACTTATTGGTGAATATGATAAAATATGGTTTGTCAGTAAGTCCTATGCCTGTTTATTTAAACATGATGATAAAAGAAATGACACGCCTTTTACTCCCCAACTAGGAATTTTCAATTTTTAAAAGATATTATTTGAAAGTCGGGATGACGGGGGGCGGGGGAGGGAGAGGGAGAGGGAGAGGGAGAGGGAGAGGGAGAGGGAGGGAGGGAGGGAGGGAGGAAGGAAGGAAGGAAGGAAGGAAGGAAGGAAGGAAGGAAGAAAAAAAAAGAGAGAAAGAGAGATCTTCATCTTCTAGTTCACCCCCCAGGCTGAATGGAAGGCTGTGCCAGGCTCAAGCCAGGAGCTGGGAACTTCATCCAGGTCTCCCATGTGGGTTCAGGGGTCCAAGTGCTTGTGCCATCTTCTGCTGGTTTTCTAGATGCATTAGCAGGTAGCTGGATCAGAAGTGGAGCAGCCGGGACATGAACTGTCACTTATATGGGATGCTGGTACTGCAGATGGCAGCTTTACCTGCTGTGTCACAGCACCGGCACCAAGGAATTTTCAAATTTTTTTTTTCATAATAATGTTCATGTAATAATAGTTACCTTTAATGTAAATCCTCTGACCTGTTGTGGGGAAAATAGTTTATAATTTTAAACTTTAATATAGATTTAGCAAACTTTGATAGTACTTCTGATTTTGCTTATTATGAGCCAAGCTTTTTAATTTTCCATTAGCTTTAGAATGTTTTGAATCACATTTACTTTTTGTTTCAGTTACAAACCAGTGGACCCTAAGCTGATTTGGCTGCCCTTACGGGAGGCATTTGAGGAACTCTTTGCCCAGACATTTTCCAAGAAACAAAACTTTACATTTTTGGGGCACATTCAGACCTGTTACAGGCAGAAACGGTGGCATGATCTTCTCAAACTGATGCAGCATGTGCACAAGTCTGCTGTTAACAAGGAGGCAAAAGAGAGTGAACCTGGTAAGGATATGAACCAGGTTGGTGGGAGGCATGCTGGTGGGAGGGCATGAGGCTGATAGCAGATTATAGAATCTAGAGAATATTTGGGGGAAGAGGAAATAAGAAAGACATAATGGAGCTTTCTAGGGTTATGACAGAGGTGACAAATACTGCAATTATGCTGCCTTCACTCTAGGCATTAGTCCTGCATAAACAGATGCTGATGTATGTCTGAGTGCCGCCTGCCTAGTGGTCAGTTACTCCAGTGTCCTCAGTGTAGAAGGCTACTTTTTCTTTTTTTTATTTGGAAGGTAGAGTTAATAGACAATGAGAGAGAGAGAGAGAGAGAGAGAGAGAGAGAGAGAAAGGTCTTCCTTCCGTTGATTCACCCCCCAAATGGCCACTACGGCCGACGCTGCGCCGATTCAGAGCCAGGAGCCAGGTGCTTCTTCCTGGTTTCCCATGCGGGTGCAGGGCCCAAGGACCTGGGCCATCCTCCACTACCCTCCCGGACCACAGCAGAGAGCTGGACTGGAAGAGGAGCAACTGGGACTGGAACCTGGCGCCTACATGGGATGCCGGCACCGCAGACGGAGGATTAACCAAGTGAGCCACGGTGCCAGCCCTAGAAGGCTACTTCTGAATAGCTAGGTTCCAGTGCCAGGGCACTTTGGGTAGCTCAGCTGACTTCTCTATGCTTCCTATACAACGTGTTGTAAGATTAACTGCTTCAAAGCGTTGTTGGGAGAGAGAAATGATTCAGTTAACAGACATGCATTTGCACCTGAGTAATCCAATTAGCATTCCAGTTGGCACATGGTAAGCCTTTGGACTTGTTTTTTTTTATGCTTTTGTCTAAAGTGATTAATTTTTGTGTGGGTTTCACTAATTTCATTCTTTTGATTTGCTGAAAGTTGTATGTATTATAACTTAACTCTTGTCTTTATTCTTTTGTAGGGTTACTTTTAAAGGAGAAGTGGGAAACATTTGGTCTTAGACTCAGCCATGCCCAACAGCAGATGAAAATGACTGAAAATGCTCTATTGTTTGCATTTGTAGAGGTATTCTATTTTAGTTACTTAGGTTAAGAGAATGTTGATTTGATTTAAAATGTCATTTTATGTATGTTACTTTACGTATTCTTTCAGCTGTTAAAATATGGTATTTTTAGTGCTTGTTTAATACTTTAAAAACACTTAATGAAATATGATTTAGAGGAAATATTTTGGAAAATATCCTTTATAGTAATTAAAAGATCTTGATAATCACCATTATTATTGTTTATAAAGAAGCATTTGGGGGCCAGCATGGTGGCATAGCGGGTAAAGCTGCCACTTGCAGTGCTGGCATCCTGTATGGACCCGGATTTGAGTCCCGGCTGCTCCACTTCCCATCCAGCTCTCTGCTATGGCCTGGAAAAGCAGTGGAAGATGACCCAAGTCCTTGGGACCCTGCACCCGCATGGGAGACCTGGGGAAAGCTCCTGGCTCCTGGCTTTAGATCGGTGCAGCTCTGGCTTTTGCAGCCATCTGGGGAGTGAACTAGCAGACGGAAGGAACCCCCCCACCCCCACCCCCCGCGCGCTCTGTGTAACTCTGACTTTCAAGTAAATAAATAAATCTTGTGTTTTCTTTTTTCTTTTTTTTTTTTTTTTTAAGAAGCCTTTGAGGACAACTAGTGAACTGTCTTCATTTGTAGTCTTGAGAAAGACACAAACAGACATTCATTGAGTATTTGGGTAAGAGCAAGCCCAGGCTTAATCATGAGTGTGACAGACATTGGGATCCATTCATTTCAGAGATCCAGTTTGATTCTAGGTAGGGCAAGGATATCTCTATTGTTCGTGGTTCTGTGATCCTATGGGAGAGATCAACTTGTTTAATATTCATGATTTCTTTCTATGATGCTCTTTAAACTAGAGGAGATAGGAGTCTTACTTGATTTTGTGTTTCAACCACATGTCTATGGTGTGGGAAGTTTTGTCATAATTGATACATGTTGATATAGTTCTTTATTTTAAAAAGATGTATTTATTTATTTGAAACAGTGATAGAGAGGGGAGAGATACAGAGAGAGTAAGATCTACCATTTGCTTGTTGACTGAGCTAACAAAGTTCCTTGGCTGTGGAAACCAGCTGGCCTACAACATCTAGGTCTAGACCAGACCAGGCCAGAGCCAGGAACTCCAACATCTTCCTCATGGGTTGCAGGGTCCCAAGAACTTGGGCCATTATCCATTGCCTTCCTAGGTGGTTTAGCAGGAAGCTGGATTAGAAGCAGAGCAGCTGGGACTTGAACCAGAGCTCTGATAATGGGATGCTGGTGTTGGAATTGGTTACTTAACCTGCTGTGCCACAGTGCCTAACTCAATGTGATTATTTCTAAAATAACTGATTAAAATATCAAATGCTTTCTAAAGAAATCTTACAAATATATATATATATATTTTTAAGATTTATTTTTATTTGAAAGTCAGAGTTACACAGAGAGAGGAGAGGCAGAGAGGGAGAAAGGTCTTCTATCCGATGGCTCACTCCCTAATTGGCTGCAACAATTGGCGCTGCGCCGATCCAAAGCCAGGGGCCAGGAGCTTCTTCCAGGTTTCCCATAGCGGGTGCAGGGGCCCAAGGACTTGGGGCATCTTCTGCTGCTTTCCCAGGCCCTAGCAGAGAGCTGGATCAGAAGTGGAGCAGCTGGAACTAGAACCAGTGCCCATATGCGATGCCAGCACTGCAGGCCAGGGCATTAACCCTCTGTGCCACAGCCCCAGCCCCTATTTTTCTTTTTTAAAAAAAGATTTATTTATTTGAAAGTCAGAGTTACACAGAGAGATGAGAGGCAGTGATAGAGGTCTTCCATCTGCTGGTTCACTCCCCAATTCACCGCCACGGCTGAGGCTGCATCGATCTGAAGCCAGGAGCTTCATCTGGGTATCCCATGCGGGTGCAGGGGCCCAACGACTTGGGCCATCTTCTACTGCTTTCCCAGGCCCTAGCAGAGAGTTGGACCAGAAGTGGAGAAGCTGAGACTCGAATTGGCACCCATATGGGATGCTAGCACTTCAGGCGCTGGCCCCAAGAAGGTTTATATTTTATGACTTAATTTTATAACTCCAGTGCACTGGAGTTAATACATTTGTTCTGGCTTATTTTTCTCAAGTTTGTGGATGATTCTTTATTAGAATAAGCATTAAGACAAAAATATGAATCTGTTTACTAAAACAATTTTGATATTGTGTCACCTGATTGGATGTTAACAAATGTTTTTCTCCTGTGGGGCCGGCACACTGGGTTCTAGTCTCGGTTGGGGTGCTGGATTCTGTCCTGCTTGCCCATCTTCCAGGCCAGCTCTCTGCTGTGGCCCGGGAGTGCAGTGGAGGATGGCCCAAGTGCTTGGGCCCTGCACCCGCATGGGAGACCAGGAGAAGGACCTGGCTCCTTTCTTAGGATCAGCATGGTGTGCTGGCCACAGCCTGCTGGCTGCAGCGGCCATTGGAGGGTGAACCATCGGCAAATGGAAGACCTTTCCCTCTTTCTCTCTCTCTCTCACTCTCTCACTGTCCACTCTGCCTATCCAAAAAAAAAAAAAAAAAAAAGAAAAGATTTTCCAGCTCTTGAAAATAGATGCAGATAAAATCAGTGGACTGGTGCTAGGGATAGATTGATTGCTTTACTCCTCATCAACCACAAGGGGCTACGTCTCCTAACTGTGTACTCGGTTTAGACATTTGTCTGATTTTGGTATACACGTAGCCTTATGCTATATTTATTTTGGGTGCTTGTAATTAGTATTTTTTTAAAGATTTATTTATTTTACTTGAAAGAATTACACAGAGAGAGGAGAGGCAGAGAGAGGTCTTCCATCCGATGGTTCACTCCCCAATTGTCTGCAACGGCCGGAACTGTGCTGATCCGAAGGCAGGAGCCAGGAGCTTCTTCCGGGTCTTCCATGTGGGTGCAGGAGCCCAAGCACTTGGGCCATCTTCTACTGCTATCCCAGGCCATAGCAGAGAGCTGGATGGGAAATGGAGCAGCCGGGACACAAACTGCTGCCCATATGGGATGCCGGTGCTTCAGGCCAGGGTGTTAACCCGCTGTGCCACTGTGCCGGGCCGTTTATTTTGTATTTGTATGAATTTAAACACCTGAATACGATGTAAGTTTTCATATACCTGGCCATCCATATAATGAGAAGATCCAGTTTATTGCCTCTCACTATTAGGCTCTTTTGGTTATTTAGAATGTTAACTTGACCTGAACTTTGCTGACTTGTTGGCAGTGAAGACCTAGGTTCATTGAGTGGAAGAGATTGGTGCTTGCATAACAGCTCTTTGTGAATGTGTGTGTATTTGAAATGAAATCTTAACATGTCATTTTTACCTTCTAGGGTACGTTAGCTCAGGCAGTAAAGAAAGGAGAATGGATCTTGTTGGATGAGATTAATCTGGCTGCTCCTGAAACATTAGAATGCCTGAGTGGTTTACTGGAAGGATCCTCTGGCTCCTTGGTGTTGCTGGATCGAGGAGACACAGGTAGTGCTTCATCCTCTCGAGGTTTGAGTTGGTGCCAAGTCTTTTGGCCACTTCATAGTGAGATCCTTTTGATTGCATGGATTTTGTGGACCTCCTAATGGAATTTATTTCTTCTTAGATACCAGTTTTTTGCAAAGTTCATCGAATTATCAGGTGGTATGGGGAATGGAAAGAAGATGATAGTTTGTCATGGCATCTGGGTTTTGCAATTAGATAGGCACACACTTTAGCAAACTATACCCAGGTGGGTTGTGGTAAAAGATAATTAACAGTGAAGAAACACAGCATAAGAGACTGGAATAACAGCACAGGTTGATTTTTAAATATACAGGTCTTAGAAATTATTTGGGGAGTGGTTCCTGAAATAAACAAGGGTGATAAAAAGAGCTAGCACCAACTTGCTAAGCTCCAAAAGTGGGTGACTGTGCCTGGGCTTCAGCGAATTTGGAGGGTGTTTCTTGAGGGTCCTCAAGTGGCTAATCACTTGATTGTTATAAGTTGTTGAGAATTTATGATGTTGCTTGTTACAGAGCCACTGGTTCGTCATCCTGATTTTCGCTTATTTGCCTGCATGAATCCAGCTACTGATGTGGGCAAAAGAAATCTCCCACAAGGAATAAGGAACAGGTAAGGGGATGGTTCCTAGAGACTTTCTTATTTTTTCTTAATTTCTATTTATTGGTAGATTAGTAATGGTAATGTGACCAAACATCAGCACAAGTTGGGAACTTCCTTGGCCTCTGTTAGAGGAACCATAGTACTGTTATTGTTAGATTCTTTAGGTTTTTATAAATAGTAGGCAGAAGGGAAGTCTGGAATACTATAGAACTCTTTTCTTTGGGTTGATATTATAACACTTAGTGGCTCATGAATATTGTTGAAAACAAAAAATCTTCCCTTCTTCAGATAGCCTCTTAGTTATCAGAAAGACTTCATCTAACACTGTTAACAGTGTAAAGTGCATAGTCTGCACAAAGCTAATGATCTGTAAAAGGCCTTTTCAGTTTTCATCACCTAGCACTGATAAACCCAGTATTTCATTGTTGATCTCTTTTATTTTTAATATTTTGGAACAGCAGATAATCAGATTTATTTTTGATAACCTTTTGTTTCATTTGTAGTTTTAAAATTAGCGATAAACATCTTTAAGATCCTCTCTCATCATTGTAAAAGCAATGAAATTAAGGAAATTTTATATACTATATTAAGGTGTTTGTGTTCTTATGCATCCATATTGTTTTTGTTGGTAAGAAGCTTATTATTTGTTGTACATATTTTTCATTACATGTTGTTAGGATCAGAAACACTTAAAATGAGGTTAAGTTTTTTTTTTTTTGTAATTGTTTATTCTCATAAGACTACCTGTAGATGATTTATTGCACAGAAGTAATAACAAAATAATAGAATTACAATATTTTTAAATAACAGTTACATTATCTTTTATTCCATTATGATCAGTTTGTATCTCAAATTGAAACACACTAAAATTGTTTTGAGATATATTTTATATTACAAGCTTATGAAACTTCCTATTGTGTTATTTTTTACCACTGCTCTATTAACTGTAAAAAGTGGTTTTTATGTAATAATTGTCTTATAGGTTCACAGAACTTTATGTAGAAGAATTGGAAAGTAAAGAAGACTTACAAATTCTTATTGTGGATTATCTGAAAGGATTGAGTGTGAACAAGAGCATAGTGCAAGGAATTATAAAGTAGGTTCTCTATGACTTTCTTTGGAAGCTTCATTTGTTACATATAGGTACACACACATACACTCACAGACTTTCCTCTTTATTTTTTGCTTCTAACTGTGAAGACTGAGGGAAGGATTGTTATTTATTTATTTATTTATTTATTTATTTTTGACAGGCAGAGTGGATAGTGAGAGAGAGAGAGAGACAGAGAGAAAGGTCTTCCTTTTGCCGTTGGTTCACCCTCCAATGGCTGCCACAGCTGGCGCGCTGTGGCCGGCACACTGCGCTTATCTGAAGGCAGCAGCCAGGTGCTTCTCCTGGTCTCCCATGGGGTGCAAGGCCCAAGCACTTGGGCCATCCTCCACTGCACTCCCGGGCCATAGCAGAGAGCTGGCCTGGAAGAGGGGCGACCGGGACAGAATCCGGCGCCCCAACTGGGACTAGAACCCGGTGTGCCGGCACCACTAGGTGGAGGATTAGCCTGTTGAGCCGTGGCGCCGGCTAATATGACTCTTATTCCCAGTATTTTTCTGTACTATATGGGAAGTATACAGTCCTTAGTGTCAGAAAATCTGAATTCTAGTAATAGTTTTCCCAGGAACTAATTGTATCATTCTAGGCAAAGGTCTTATTTCACATGCTGCTCCGTATAGAAGAAAATACTGTGTGGAGGGGCAAGTGTTGTGGTATAGGTGGTTACGGTGTTGCTCCGGACACCTGTATACCACGTTAGTGTGCCTGGTTTGAATCTTGGCTACTCTACTTCCAGTCCAGTTTGCTGCAAGTACATCTGGGAGGCAGCAGGTGATGGCTTAAGTACTTGAGTCCCTGCCATCCATGTGAGAGATGAGGATATAGTTCCTGGCTGCTGGCTTCAGCCTGGCCCAGCTCTGGCTGTTGCTGGCATTTGGGAAACGAAACACTGGATGGAAGATCTCAGACTGTCTGTTTCTCCCTCTCTCTGTGTTACTCTTACCTGTCAAATAAGTAAATAAATAAATCTTAAAAAAATTGGTAAGTAAAAAAATACAATATGAAATGGAGTTGAAATAGGATCATGATAGTGTTTTACTGTGCATTTTTTTCCACTTAAATTTAAACAAATATATTTTAAATGTCCAGGTGATGGCTGTACTGTAAATAAGTAAGGTAAAGTCCTGATTCTACATACCTGGGTTTGATACCCATACCCTGCTCTGGGACCTGACTCCAGCACTCTTGATAATGCATATCCTGAGGGGCAGCAGGTGATGCCTCAAGTAGTTGGAGCCCTGAGACTCATGTGGGAAATCTTTATTGAGTTCTCTGCTCCCATCTTCAGCCCCAGCAGTCAGACACATTAAGGGAGTGAGTCAGTGAATGAGAGATTTCTCTGTCTTTGTCTTCAGATAACTAAAGAAATGATTATCTTTTAGCAAAATAAACTAATTAATTTTAAAAAGCCAAAAATACTGGTTTTCCTCAGAGAACTTGAACTGTAGAGATAAAAATAACCAATACTAAGGAACTAGGTGGTATCATTTTTGGTTTGGATAACTGAATATAAAACATGAATATAACTGAAAATGAAACTGAGTAACAGATCAAAAGAAGACCTGGAGTCCTATTTTATATTAGCTCATCAAGAAGGAATTGTTTCAAAAGGAATACCTTGTTAGACTGCAAAAAGACAAAAAGCAGATCTCATTTTGGGTAGAACTGTTATTTTGCCAGGGACATGTACTTGATTCCATTGATCTGGTAGTAACTGATCGTGAATGTCACGGAATTTTGAAGTGAACAAATTCACGTTTCAGTCTGTACCTTCTCCATATAGTCATCTTCTGGACTTCTGCAGTGTGGTAATGATAAGAGTAATTGCCATCATATTTGTGTGATTTTAAACCTTTTGTCATTACTGATTATAGCTGTAATTGTAGCTTTCCTAAACATCCGGAGTTCTCTTATCTCTGTGCTTATTTTTTTTTTTTTAAGATTTTATTTATTTATTTGAGAGGTAGAGTTACAGACAGTGAGAGAGAGAGACAGAGAGAAAGGTCTTCCTTCCGTTGGTTCACTCCCCGAATGGCTGCAACGGCCAGAGCTGCACCAATCTGAAGCCAGGAGCCAGGTGCTTCTACCAGGTTTCCCATGTGGGTGCAGGAGCCCAAGCACCTGTGCCGTCCTCCACTGCCTTCCCAGGCCACAGCAGAGAGCTGGACTGGAAGAAGAGCAGCCAGGACTAGAACTGGCACCCATATGGAATGCTGGCGCCACAGGTGGAGGATTAACCTACTGCGCCACGGTGCAAGCCCCTCTGTTTATTCTTTACCACCATAGATTACATAGGGAAGTGTATTTGCTCCTCAAGTTAGAACCAACTCTGGAACCCCGACTGTGTTCTTGGCTGAGTGCCTCTCCCCTGTTACCATCTTGTCCTTGGGAGACAGCAGCTTCTCTCCATCAGTACCTTTTTACTAAAGGAATTTCATCTTGCACTTCCCAATTTCTCAGAGGAAACTGATAGATCTTCCTATTATTTTGAAAGATAGCCTCTGAGTATGTGCAAAATAGATTTTAAGAAGACTGAGAGGGTTTGATGCTTGTTCTAGGAAATTGTATGTAAGCTTGACCACTTCTGATCTATAAACCCCCAAGTTATAAGCCCTTAAAAGCAAGGCCTTTGAATCTTTTGTGAAGTGGGGACAATGGGAAGATAATGAATCATCTAGTTAATTAAATCACCTGAACGTAATCTTCTTTGTAGCTTCTACACAGCTTTGCGGAAAGAGTCTGGGACCAAATTGGTGGATGGGACCGGCCACAGGCCTCACTACAGCCTTCGGACTCTCTGCAGGGCCCTGCGATTTGCAGCCTCCAATCCATGTAGCAACATCCAGCGCTCGCTCTATGAGGTCTTTTTAAAGTCTTTTTGCTTTAGGAGCTTGGTGACTGGGTTCACCATGGGGTGGAGGGAATGGGGATGTGTATGCCAGGTTTGCCTGTGCTTTCTAGTTAGAGTAGCCTAGAGCACTTTGTACCAAGCTGCCCTGCCCTTTCGTTCTTATCATATTTAAAAGTTGTTCTGGAAAGCAGCACTACCCAAAAGGTTGAGTTTTGTTTCTGAAATAAGTTGGGCTGCTGCTCCAGAAAGATTTGTTTTATGCATATTTGTTTTTTCCTCTCTAGGGCTTTTGTTTGGGTTTCTTAACACAGCTTGACAGGGCATCATATCCCATAGTTCAGAAGCTCATTTGTCAACACATTGTCTCTGGCAATGTCAAAAGTCTGCTTAAGCAGGTATGTTCTTTTTTGATTTATTTGGCATATATGAAAGGCTGAATTATCAAATGTTCACTCTTTGGTTTTTTACAACACTTCTTTTTAATTACAAAAAATAATCTGTTGCAAAAATTTAAAGAGATGTATGCCTTAGATGGTGAAAGTTTCCAATAATTATACTCCTCAGATATTCTTTTCAGCTAAGTTGTGTGTATTTTATTTTCTTTATTTTTTCAAATTCTGATGTGTGTGTATTGATTTACTGAAATAAATTCTAATATTATTTGATGTAAGTGGGACCATCTAAAAGGAGTATTCTGTAGCTTTCCTTTTTAGCCTAATCATCTCTTGGATATATTTGTTTCTGTGTCAGATCGTTCTGACCACCTTTCTAAGAGCCACATAGCATTGCATGTATGGTTTTTCATTTCAAGGAAGTTTGCATAAGCTTCCTTCTGATGGTTGGGGTTCAGAGGGGTGGGCACAGTCAGACATCTTGCATCGACTGATATATGCCCCAAATGCCCACCCTAGCTGGGGGTGGGCCAGGACAAGCCTGGAGTTGGGAATTCAATCCAGGTTTCCCTCATGTGTGGCAGGGACCAAACCACATGAGTCATCATCTGTTCCCTCCCATGGTACTTGATAAGAAGCAGCCAGAGTCAGGACCAGAGTCAGGCACTCTGGTATAGGGATGGCGTCCCCTAAGTGGGGGTCTCGACCACTATACGAAATGCCCACCCCATTGGAAACATGGTTTATGTGAAATGCGTGTTTTTGATAAAAATACATGGTTAGAGTGGGTATTCTGGTAGGTCAGAGAAAATAGCTAAGTCATAAGCTATCTGATAATTTGTTTGCTTTTTCTTTTTCTTTTCTTTTTATTTTTTTTTTTGACAGGCAGAGAGAGAGACAGAGAGAAAGGTCTTCCTTTGCCGTTGGTTCACCCTCCAATGGCCGCCATGGCCGGTGCGCTACGGCCGGCGTACCACGCTGATCCTAAGAAAGGAGCCAGGTGCTTCTCCTGGTCTCCCATGTGGGTGCAGGGCCCAAGCATTTGGGCCATCCTCCACTGCACTCCCTGGCAACAGCAGAGAGCTGGCCTGGAAGAGGGGCAACCGGGACAGAATCCTGCACCCCGATCGGGACTAGAACCCAGTGTGCTGGCGCCACAAGGCGGAGGATTAGCCTGTTGAGCTGCGGCGCTGGCCCTGACAGTTTGTTTTGATTCAGTTTTGTCACAAACCCACCTACCCTCATCTTAATTTTAAAATCAGCAATTGTCATCATTTTGTTCTCATTCCTCAGAGTAAGGTTTAAGAATTTTTAGGGCCTGACACTGTGGCATAGTGTGTTAAGCTATTGCCTGCAGTGCCAGCATCCCATATGGTTGCTGGTTCGAGACCAGCTGCACCACTTCTGATCCAGTTCTCTGCTGTGGCCTAGGAAAGCAGTAGAAGATGGCCCAAGTCCTTGGGCCCCTGCACCCACATGGGAGACCCAGAGGAAGCTCCTGGTTTTTGGCTTCAGATCAGCACAGCTCTGGCTGATGCGGCCAATTGGGGAGTGAACTAGCAGATGGAAGCCTTCTCTCTCTCTCTCTCTCTCTCTCTCTCTCTACCTCTGCCTCTGCCTCTCCTTCTCTTTGTAACTCTGGCTTTCAAATAAATAAATATTAAAAATTTTTTTTAATTTATTTTTTATTTACTTTAGAGAGCCAGCCAGGAAATCTCCCACATGCTGGTACACTTCTTAAATGCCTGAGGCCCTGGGAGCTGGGAAATCAATCTAGGTTTCCAGTGTGGGTGGTAGGGATCAAACTACTTGAGGCATCCTCTTAGGCCTCCTAGGGAGGCAGGAAGCTTGGTTCAGGAATGGAGCTGTGACTCAAATCTAGGCACTGTAATAAAGGTATAATTTTGGAAGCGCCCAGAACATAGCAGAATTCTTTTTTTTTTTTAAAGAGATTTATTTTATTTATTTGAAAGACAGAGTTACAGAGAGAGGTAGAGCCAGAGAGAGAGAGGTCTTCCATTCTGATGGTTCATTTCCCAAATGACTGCAATGGCCAGAGCTGAGCTGATCCGAAGCCAGGAGCTTCTTCCAGGTCTCAACCCAAGCGAGTGCAGATGCCCAGAAGCGTGGGCCATCTCTGCTTTCCCAGGCCTAGCAGACAGCTAGATCAGAAGAGGAGCAGCTGGGACTCAAACCGGTGTCCATATGAGATGCCGGCGCTGCAGGCTGGGGCTTTAACCCGCTGCACCACAGCACTGGCCCTAACTCTTTTGTCTTTCAGCCTATTCCAGAGCCGAAAGGAGGTCGGCTTATCCAGGTAGAAGGCTACTGGATTTCAGTGGGAGACAAGGAGCCTACAATCGATGAGTCCTATGTTCTGACATCCTCTGTTAAGCTAAACCTGAGAGATATTGTCCGCGTTGTGTCTGCTGGGTATGTGAGCCTTTTCTTCGAAGCTTTGAGGTTTCTGAAAGGATAGTCACCGATGGTGTTTTAGTTGATGTTCCCTAGCTTTCAGAGAGCCTTGCTGTGACTCACTGAACCACTGGATGATGACTTTCTAAAGACGACTCTGGCTTTTCTTATGTGGCTATTCACAGCTGCATGATTAGTGGAAGCAGTGTGCGCAAACTATCGTGGCCCTCTTCAAAGTTGTATTTTGCTGAGACATATTTGTCACTCTTTTTTTGGTGAATGACTTTCCAGTTACTGTTTCTCACAAGCAGTACCAGAGAGGATAGAATTGTTTTCCTCAGTATTTTCTGAGGAACCGTTTTTACATAGAAACTTCCCTGTGCATAGGTCTGTAAAAATTTTCTCTTGTGACTATGCCAGGTGATATCATCATCACACTGCTGAAATTTTGCTTTCTGTGTTTTTTAAGTTGCTTCTTTGCCTAATCTTTTGCAGAACCTATCCTGTACTGATTCAAGGAGAGACATCCGTAGGTAAAACAAGCTTGATCCGGTGGTTGGCCGCAGCTACTGGAAACCACTGTGTACGGATTAACAACCATGAACACACGGATATTCAGGAGTACATAGGCTGTTACACATCTAACTCTTCAGGGAAGCTTGTCTTTAAAGAAGGTAGGCTGATAATCCCACCCGTGGACGTAAGTGTTCATTCTTTAGGATCTGTGTCCTTAAGCAGCCTTCTTCAGCCTTTGCAGTTGAGGTACGCAATATCTAGCTAATGAGTGATGATTAGGGGTTTGACACTCATCTTGCCAGCTGTGTACATCACGAGTGCAAACTTTTGAAGGGAGCAGTTGAATAGCAGCTTCATTCCTATATAGTCAAAGAATAGGGTAAGTATTAGAGGTAGGTTGGGAATAGTTGTGAAAATATGATTTCAATGAAATTAGACTGCAGAGGGAAAATAAAGTTGGAAATGAGGTGTTTGTGTGCCTTGGCTACTCCTCTGTGGAGTGGAAATGATAATTTTTTAAAAAGATTTATATATTTATTTGAAAGGCAGAGAATGGAGAGAGAGAGAGAGAGCGCGCGCGCGTGCGCAAGCTTCTATGCACTGGTTCACTCCCCAAATGGCTGAAGCCAGAAGGAGCCAGGAACTTTTTCTGGATCTCCCCTGCGGGTGGCAGGAGTCCAAGGACTTCGACCATTTTCCGTTGCTTTTCCTAGGCCCCGACCATTTTCCGTTGCTTTTCCTAGGCCCTTTGCAGGGAGCTACATCAAAAGAGGAGCTCTGGAGTACAAACTGGTGCCCATATGGGATGTTGTCTCTGCAGGTGGTGGTATAACCTGCTGTGCCATGGCACTGGCCCCATGAAATGGGAATATTTTAATTCAAGATTGTGCTTTTGTGATGTGCAGTGTCACAAACTGTTTTTGGGGAAAGATCAGCTACAGAGAGTAATTTGTTTAGATTTTTTTTTACTTTATTTTTTTTTTGGTGAGTAAAGTAAGATTTATTGAAGTGAGAAACCTCCTGCCCATGGCAGTGTGGAGGGGATCTCCAAGGGAGGAGTTGCTTTTGTTGAAATTTTAATACTAATCTAATATTTTGTAATTTGGTCATAATATGTTTTAAAAATTTGGGCTAATTTATACACTAATTCTCAGTGTTTATTTCCTCCTAGGTGTTCTTATTGATGCTATGAGAAAGGGCTACTGGATTATTTTAGATGAATTAAATTTGGCGCCTACTGATGTATTAGAGGCACTGAACAGACTGCTGGATGATAACCGGGAATTGCTCATAACAGAAACACAAGAAGTTGTTAAAGCACATCCTCGGTTCATGCTTTTTGCCACTCAGAACCCGCCGGGCCTTTATGGGGGCAGAAAGGCATGTGATGCTTTCCCCCTACCTTCTATTCAGTGTCAGATAGAATGACAAAATTTGTTTTGGTGGGAATTAGCTGTTTTTACTTTTTTTTTCATTTCGTGATATCCAGCAGAGCCTCCATTTTGGAAATTGGGTGAACAGACCCTACTTACTACATCTTTCTGTGTGTTTCCTAGGTGCTTTCTAGAGCTTTCAGGAATCGGTTTGTGGAACTGCACTTTGATGAATTGCCTAGTTCTGAGTTGGAAACAATCTTGCATAAGCGCTGTAGTTTGCCGCCCTCCTATTGCAGTAAATTGGTGAAAGTCATGCTGGACCTCCAGGTATTCCCTTATCACTGAATTTACCTGCAAATGGAACCTGTTGATTGAATTTAGTGACCAGAATTTAATAGAAACAAGAGTCCAGTAATTTATTTATTACTTTTAAAAGATTTCTTAAATCTGCTGTGCTACAATGCTTGCCGCAGATCTTGCTTTTAAAATGCATTCTGCTAATTTGAGTTCCTTTTGTAAATCTACAATTTTGTATCTGAAAATTTTTCCAGTGTTTACAAAAATTATATAATGACACTTCCTATATGTGTAAAATTTTGAAGCATTTATTTAAATAAAGGCTTATTTATTTATTTGAAAGGTAGAGTTATACATAGAGAGGGATACTGTCTTCCTGCTTGTTCATTCCCCAAGTGACCTCAACGCCTGGATCTGGGCCAGGCTGAAGCCAGAAGCCAGGAGTTTCATCTGTGTCTCACATGTGGGTGACAGGGGCCCAAGCACTTGGCCATGTTCTGCTGCTTTTCCCAGGCTCTAAGCAGGAAGCTGGATCTTAGTGGCACAGCTGGAACATGAACCAATTCCTATATACGATGCCCACGTCACAGGCAGTGGCTTTACCTACTATGCTGCAGCACCAGCCCTGAAACATTTGATTTATGGTAGAATTTGGCATAGAAAAACTATAACTTTTGTTTTTCAGATGACTATAGTACTGTCACTTGAGTAGACAGAAAGTGACCCATTCTATGTGCTGTCCTGTGTTGCAAAGTTATAGTTGATTTTTTTTTTAGAGATTTATTTGTTTATTTGAAAGGTATGTTTATAGAGAGGCAGAGTCGGAAAGAGAGAAATCTGCTGGTTCACTCCCCAGATAGCCACAACTGCTGGAGCTGGGCCAATTCCGAAGCCAGGATTCTTCTAGGTCTCCCATGCGGATGCAGGGGCTCAAGCACTTGGGCCATTTTCCACTGCTTTCCCAGGCCATAGCAGGGAGCTGGATTCTAAGTTGAGCAGCTGGTATTTAAACTGACAACCATATGGGATGCTGGCACTGCAGGAGGCTGCTTTACCCGCTACACCACTGCACCAGCCACATGTTGATTTTTTATTTATTTATTTATTTAGTTTTGACAGGCAGAGTGGACAGTGAGAGAGAGAGACAGAGAGAAAGGTCTTCCTTTTGCCGTTGGTTCACCCTCCAATGGCCGCCGCGGCCAGTGCGCTGCAGCTGGCACACTGCGCTGATCTGAAGGCAGCAGCCAGGTGCTTCTCCTGGTCTCCCATGGGGTGCAGGGCCCAAGCACTTGGGCCATCCTCCACTGCACTCCCTGGCCACAGCAGAGAGCTGGCCTGGAAGAGGGGCGACCGGGACAGAATCCGGCGCCCCGACTGGGACTAGAACCCGGTGTGCCGGCACCGCTAGGTGGAGGATTAGCCTAGTGAGCCGCGGCGCCGACCACATGTTGATTTTTAAAATACATCCCACTTAGCAGCTGAAAGTGTTCCTAGGGCAGGCGTTTGGCGGTTAAGATGCTACTTTCAATGCCACATCCCCTTTCTAACGAGCCTTGGTTCAAGTCTTGATTCATACTTAATAGCTTCTTGCTAATGCATACTCTGGGTGACAGCACATGATGGCCCAAGTCCTTGGGTCCCTGCCACCCATGCTGAAAATCTGGATTGAGTGCCCAGTTCAAGGTTTCATAATAGTCCAGCCCTAGCTGTTGTTTAACTTGGTGGGCCATAATGCCAACCTCTAAAAAGTGTTTCTGATCAGAAATAAAACATTGTCATATTACTGTTTCAAAAACTAATACTAATTAATACTGTTACTGTTATGGTCCCATATTACTGGCCCAATCTTCCTGAGTATTTGACTCCATTTGTGTTATTATTTATACTCATTTTACATGACATATGAGGTAGAATTCCATTGTGTATTTATATTATTTTCTTATACATGAAGTTGAACATTTTTTTCCATTGATTGTAGTCCATTTATGTTTTTTTTTAAAAAACCATTGTAATAAATTTGTTAGAAATTTTATATTCATTGGATTACATGCTTACGACTTAGTACGATGAAAGCCTTTTATTCTTGTTTGGTATCTGTTAACAGTCCTATCGCCGAAGTTCATCCGTATTTGCTGGGAAGCAGGGCTTCATCACCCTGCGTGATCTGTTCCGCTGGGCTGAAAGATATCGACTGGCTGAGCAGACAGATAAGGAGTATGACTGGCTGCAGCATTTAGCCAACGATGGTATGTTTTCAGCCAGATGCCCTCAAAGTCTGATGTTATGTTGAATGTGAAGCATTTTGTGAAAACAAATCTCACCTTGAATTGTGGTTGATATGTACTTGGTATTCCAGAAACGAAGCTCATTTCCCTCCAGGTCTAACTGCTTTTGTGTGTTCTCATTTCTGTGTGTTAGTAAGGGCTGGTTGCTAAGGTTTATTCGTTGCTTCTGGTGGCTACTAATGGAGTTAGGATAAGGACATGGCCCCCTGGGAGTTTAGATCGGTGGTTGGGTGCAGTTTGGGGACCACATAGAAAGTCTACACTTGGGTTTGATATCTTGTTTCGATCCATGGAAAGCCTTTTTTATGTTACTCTCAGTGCTAGGATAGAAAGCATTTTGAAGTTCTCTCATTTGAAAGTGCTTATGAGTCATTAATGGGGTAGATAAAAAAGGAAAGCAAGTAAAAGAATATTTTTCCTTCTTCCTAACTGACGAGATTATTTTTCCCTTAATTGATAAAGAGATAGAGGGAAGAACACATAATTATTTAAAAAGCATTTTTATTGATGTAGAACAGAGTAAAATGATTTTACACATTTGTGTACATGTGTTAATCATTACTTGTAATTCTATCAATATTTAGAATATTCCCATTGCCTACGATGTTTCCTTCATGTCTCTTTGTGATAATTACTACAGTGACTTCATCTAAATGAGGCCTTGCAGTATATGCTCTTTTGAGTCTAATTTTTCCACCCATTCTTATGTGAGCTTTGATCATGCTGTGGAGTGTGTTAGGATTCATGTTTTTTATTGTTGTGGTAACCCACAATTTGTTTATCAGTTCCTCTCGTTGATTACTTTGAATCATTTATGCTTTTTGGATACTATGAATATAGTTACACTGAGTGACCCTGACTATGTCTTGGTGCACACCTGTTCATTTGTAATACTGCTAGAGCACAAGGCAGGTGTGTGCCTCACTGTGATAAGGACTGTCCTAGTTTGCGCAGATTTCTACTCCAGCAGCAGCAGCATTTGAGAGCTGCTGTTTTTCTGTCTTCTTGGCATTCCTTCAGTGTTTCCACAAGACTTGATGGTTTCTTTTCTTCCCTAGGTTTTATGCTTCTGGCAGGCCGTGTCAGGAAGCAGGAGGAGGCTGATGTGATTCAGGGAGTCCTTGAAAAGCATTTCAAGAAAAAACTGTGTCCTAAATCGCTTTTCTCCAAAGGAAATGTCCTGAAGTTACTTGGTGAGTAGGCCTAAAAGCTCAGAGGAATATGAATGGTGTTGTGCTCATCAGAACTTAACACATTTGTTCTCCCTTGGTTAGGTAAATTATCTTCCCAGATATCCGTGTTAGAGTCTAAGTTCAGCCATATCGTGTGGACTACAGGCATGCGGAGATTGGCAATGCTGGTAGGACGGGCGTTGGAATTTGGTGAACCAGTGCTGCTGGTGGGAGACACCGGGTAAAGATGTGTGACAGTAACTCATTGTGAAACTTCTGTTCAGTCCCACACAATTACTTGGGTTATCTGTGTAGGGACTCATCGTTAACGCATTTTGGGGTCTCTTTTCCTTTCATCACATGTTGTTTGGTTTTGTTTTTTAAAGAAGCAAGCAAGAGAGCTATAATTTACTTCTTCTGCCTTCAGACCAAGACTCCTTGTTTATGGAGTCATTGGGACTGTATGTGTCTCATTCTTTTAAAGCAATGAGAGTCATAGTATTGGTGTGTAAAGGAAAAGAACAGATAAGCTAGTATCTCTTCAAAGTCTATATGAATTGGTTCCTTTTCCCTCCTTACTGGTTGTGTGTACACATGGAAAAGGATGGAATTCATGCAGTGCATGTCCTTCTGATTATAGAAGGTGGGAGGGCATCCTGGGTCTGGGGTCGGGAGGTCCTCTTGTGGGTCGGCACTGTCTGCTGCTGTGATGATGCTCTCTCTGTGGCTCCCCTCTTTGCTGATGGGGTGTTTGTGGGTATGAACTGGGAACACATGCTCCTTTGTTAATCTGGTCTACATCTCTAACAGGTGTGGGAAAACTACAATCTGTCAGGTGTTTGCAGCCTTAGCAAATCAGAAATTGTACTCAGTCAACTGTCACTTACACATGGAGACATCGGACTTCCTGGGGGGACTGCGGCCAGTGAGGCAGAAGCCAAGTGACCAGGTTTGTTCAGTGGCAAATGTTGTGCTTGTTCATTTGAAAAACTGGCTGTGTTCATGAGTCAACTGTGGGGTTTATGGTGCGGTTTTGAATCCAGGTTCTGGTTTATTATGGAAGAATACATATCTTACCAGATTTTTGCTAATCTGCAAGGGACTGTGGGAATTATCCTGGTCCATAGGTTGTCTCATGTTTTCAGACCCTTATTTCTTGCAGAATGACCAGTTTGCCCTGGTAGAAACCAGCTGGCTACGTGTGTATTATCTCCCCTTTAATTACTCCCAATTTTCCAAATTGTAGGAAGAAAGGGACACATCAAGACTCTTTGAGTGGCATGACGGGCCTCTGGTTCTGGCCATGAAAGAGGATGGCTTTTTCCTGTTGGATGAAATCTCACTAGCAGATGACTCTGTTCTTGAAAGACTCAATAGGTACATGGTGAGAGTCTTGCCCTGTGTATGTGTTTATGTTGGCCTGAGTTTTTTAGATATTCATAGTAGTGCTCCTTATTAGCAGTAGATGTTGGCGCAGTGGGTTAGGCTGCAGCTTGAGATGTCTACACCCCATATTGCAGTGCTTCTGTTTTAGCTTCCTGGGAAGCAACACATGATGACCAAATACTAGGGTCCCACTGCCCATATGGAGGTCCTGACTCCTGGCTTAAGCCTGGTCCAGCCTGTGGCTGTTGTGGGCATTTGTGGAGTGAACCAGCAGATGGAATCTCTGTATCTCAATAAATTAAAGAAATAACTAGTGGCAGAGGTAATCTCTAAACAGAGAAACACATGGAATCTATCTCAATAAATTAAAGAAATAACTAAGTGACAGAGGTAATCTCTAAACAGAAAAACACATAAATAATATATCTGTAAAACAAAGAGTAATACTGTTCATAGGTACACAATAAATGGTGGGAAATGTTGATAAGTTACTGATTCTGTTTGACTGTGGCACTCAGGTTCTCCTTTACGAGACCTAGTTTTTCTTTTTTACCATCCATAATCAGAGAGTTGGAACTCTATGATGGCAGGACTAAAAAAGTTTATTGTTAAGCCAAGGTATGTACCTACTTTTCATTATTTGAAAGAATTAGCATGAGAGTTCTAAATTTTAGGCACCTAAATATCTTATACCAAGGTGATTCTTGATGCAGTAACACCCCTTTTCTCTCTTTATTCGGGTATCATTTACATATCATGAAATAAATCCATTGAAAATGTTCAATTTAATGACTGCTAGTCAAGTTGCCGAGTTTGGTGACCATTCTAATCCAGTTTTACAGCATTTTGATGGGTCAGTGGGCTTTTCCCTTCCCTGTTACGTGTCATTCTTAACTCCACTCCTTGCTCCAGACAACCACTAATCACTTTCTGTGTCTGAATTTGTTTTTTTCATTTTTTTACTTAGAATTTTTATGTTTAAAAGATAATTATTTTGGGGCCGGCCCTGTGGCGCTGTGGGTTAATGCCCTGGCCTGAAGCACCGGCATACGGGTGCCAGTTAGAGACCCGGTTGCTCCACTTCCAATCCAGCTCTCTGCTATGATCTAGGAATGCAGTAGAAGATTTCCCAAGTCCTTGGGCCCTTGTACCCACGTGGGCGACCTGGCAGAAGCACCTGGATCCTGGCTTCAGATCAGCGCAGCTCCAGCTAGTGCGGCCATCTGGGGAGTGAACCATCGGATGGAAGACCTCTCTCTCTCTCTCTCTCTCTGCCTCTGCCTCTGCCTCTCCCTCTCCTTCTCCTTCTCCTTCTCCTTCTCTCCCTGTGTAACTCTGACTTTAAAATAAATAAATAAATCTTAAAAAAAAGATAATTATTTTACCTATAGGCTTCCCTCCCACCCCCAACCCCCATTTTATTTATTTTTTTGAAAGGCATTGCGACAGAGAAGGGGAAAAGAACGGAGAGAGAGACATCACTAACTTTTGACTGGTTCATTCATCAAATAGCTGCAAAAACCAGGTCTGGGCCAGGCTGATGAGAAGAGTTGGCAAACTGGTCTTGGTCTCCCACATAGGTGGCATGGGTCCAAGCACTTGGGCCGTCTTCACTGCTTTCCCAGGTGCATTATCAGGAAGCTGCATTGGAAGTGGAGCAGTCAGGACTCAAACTGGCATTCTGATATGGGGTGCTGGCATTCAGAATGTCAACTTAACCCACTGTGCCACAAAGCCAGCCCCAGTTTTGTTGTTTTTGAATATTTCATCTGTATAAGTGGTCTCTTCTCTCACTTTGTGTTAATGTTTCAAAGTTCATTGCTATTGTAACACATGTATCATTACTTTGTTTCTTTTTACTAATAACAGTATTTCATTTTTATTCATTCTCCATCTGATAGTATTGGAGTAATTTCCACTTTTTATCCATTATGAACAGTATTGCCATGTGAGATACTCATTTTAAGGCATGCCTTGCCGGCACCGCGGCTCACTAGGCTAATCCTCCACCTGCAGCACCGGCACTCTGGATTCTGTCCCAGTTGCTCCTCTTCCAGTCCAGCTCTCTGCTGTGGCCTGGGAAGGCAGTGGAGGATGGCCCAAGTGCTTGGGCCCTGCACCCGCATGGGAGACCAGGATGAAGCACCTGGCTCCTGGCTTCGGATCAGCACAGCGTCGGCAGTAGCAGCCATTTGGGGAGTGAACCAACAGTGGAAGACCTTTCTCTCTGTCTCTCTCACTGTCTAACTCTGCCTGTCAAAAAAAAAAAAAAAAAAAAAAAGCCTAAATAGGACATAAGCAGAAAAAGGAGTTCTTTTTTTCTTTATTAGAAGTATTCCAGGCCAGTGCCGTGGCTCAATAGGCTAATCCTCCACCTGCAGCGCCGGCACCCCGGGTTTTAGTCCCGGTCAGCATGCTGGATTCTGTCCTGGTTGCTCCTCTTCCAGTCCAGCTCTCTGCTGTGGCCCAGGAGAGCAGTGGAGGATGGCCCAGGTGCTTGGGCCCTGCACCCACATGGGAGACCAGGAGGAAGCACCTGGCTCCTGGCTTCAGATCAGCGCGGTGCGCCAGCCGCAGCGCACAGGTTGCAGCGGCCATTGTGGAGTGAACCAACTGCAAAGGAAGACCTTTCTCTCTCTCTCTCACTGTCCACTCTGCCTGTCAAGAAAAAAAAAGTATTCCATAATACAGATCTGGGACAGTGAGTTGTTTTAAATTTGTCTTAGGAAACCACTAAGTAAAGGGAAAGCTTAGCAGAGGAGATATTTTTTCTTTTGAAGATTGTCAAAGACTACAAAGTGGAATGTGTAAGCCTTAACTGATTTTCCCAATTCTTTTAGTGTCCTTGAAGTGGAAAAGTCTCTGGTATTAGCTGAGAAAGGGAGCCCAGAAGACAAGGATAATGAAGTAGAGCTATTGACTGCTGGAAAAAAATTCCGTATCTTAGCAACCATGAACCCTGGGGGTGACTTTGGCAAAAAAGAGGTAAAACTGTTTCCTGAAGCATAATTTCTTTCAGCTTATGGACCCCCATAAATATAGTATGTAAGTGTACAACTGAATTGTTATGTGCGGGTAAAACCTGGGTAAAAGGTAAAGCTCTGAGAAGATACTTTAGAATCATTATTAGATTACAAAACAACTCTGACATCCACTTCCTCATTTGGTGACTCACCTTGTACATGTGTCTGAAATTTCATCCTTTTCTCACCTTGCCCAGCACTTTACATTACCCTAACCATTGCTTGTAAGAGCTTTGCTTGAGACTTACTATCTTTATATTATAGATAAGAAATTTGGAGCTGAAAATTTAAACTTGAGCTTTGTTTTCTAGAGTCTGATTTCTTAAACCCTAATCTAAAACACCTCATGAATGTTGAAATTGACTGAAACAGTGATAGTCAGGTTCCTCTTCTCGTTTTGCACATGGACCGCATATGTTCTTTTCAGGATTATGTCGACCACTGTCACACTTGCTGAAGTGAAGGGCAGAGGACAGTTCCCTCTGTGTAAGGCTATGTTCAGATACAGCCACGAGTCAACTACCCTGTGGCTGTCAGGCTTGCAGAGTCTTTCAGTGAGAACATCAGAATTATGTGCTTGGATTCCCAGTCTGCTATAGTTAGTAAGAGGATTTGTGTAATATGCCAGGGATGATGAGAAGAGGGGTTGACCTTGAATGTAGGCAATTAAGATTCTTGATAACTTGGTGTATGCTTGAAGTGTGAACATGGTATTTTACATTTACTTTTTCTTAGAAAAAGTTTATCACCGTGTTTCAAGAAGTGCTCTGAAAAGAAGGAAAAAATAATCACAGGATGTGCATGTTTGGGCTGTTGGTTAAGATGTTTGGGGTACCTACATGCTGTGTCAGAGTGCTTGCGTTTGAATGCCAGCTTTGCTGTTCATTCCAGCTTCCTGCTAATACACACACTGGAAGGCAGCAAGTGATGGCTCATGTACTTGGTCCTTGCCACCCATTTGGGAGACCAGGATTTAATTCTCAGCTTTCTACTCCCAGCTATGGCCTGCCCCTGGCCTAGCTGTTGCAGGTGTTTGGGGAATGAACCTGTGCATGGGGGATCTTTCTCTGGCTCTCTGGTTTTCAAATTTAAAAAGAAAAAAGCATCACAGTTTCAGACTTAATATATAAAAATCTGCTCTTTGGCACATAGAAATACCTCAAAGAGCTCTGATTTTGGGGTTGTCTGTGTTATTTTCCTGTCATGTCAGCTTAAGTTTACTTAAGACAAAGCTTGAAACTTTTACCCAAGGCGAAGCTGCTTTTTGGTTTTGCATCACAAATAAACAGAGAGAGAGAAAGAGAGAGAGAGAGAGAGAGAGAGAGAGAGAGAGAGAGGAGGGAGATCGTAGATCCTGAAAACCAGAGGCCTTAGTAGTCTAGGATGGTGATGAGGAATACTTATGCATTAACTATGTGGTCTTTATTGAGCTGCTAATAAGAACAAGCATGGTTCCTGGTCCTTCTTAGACCAGATAGAGAATTATCAAGTAAAAGAGAAGTGGTGACATGTGGTATTGTAAGTATTTGTAAACAGGCATTATCTGACTTTGGGTAGGGCAAAGACCCTAAGATCCGGAAGGCTAAACAGTTCTGTTATACAAGAGAGGAAGTATATGCTTCCTTAATTTAAAATATTTTAACTCCTACTTCAGAAAGCCCCTTTCTGTGGGGAGTTAGCTGTGTATTTTCTCTAGAGTATTATTCTGTAGTTGATGGTAAAGGTAAAAGGAAAGAAAGACTTTTGTGTAATCTTTGGCCAGGACCAGCATCCTCTCTGTTGTGTCTGTAGAGTGTGAAGATACTGCACACACCTAGTGGTGGAGCTTAGTAAGATGACCAGTGTAGGGAACCAAGATAAAGTAGGTCTCCAGTACATTACATCCAGTAGTAGAGGTAACAAAAGAGCATCTAGTATTTGCCAGACTCAAAACCAGCAGTCTTTTAAAGAATTCATTCTACCTGTCCTTGTAGGTTTAAAATCATATTCGAATTTTATGTTCTTTGTAGCTATCTCCTGCCTTGAGAAATCGGTTTACGGAAATATGGTGCCCTCAAAGTACAAACCGTGAAGATTTGATTCAAATAATCAATCGTAATCTTCATCCAGGATTGTCCCTGAGCCGAATAGATCACAAAGGTGAGTTGGCAGGTGGCAGCGAGTGGGATGGTTTTGGATCGGATGAGGATGTGTGTTGGGAGTGTGGGTTGTGTTAATGGACCTTAGCCATGTGTATAAATGGTGTTGTGTTATAACGAAAAAGACATAGAGAGATGGAGACAAAGTAGATCTGAGGAAAATGTTATTAATCTATTCCTATAAAAATGTCCTATTATGTTTTAATCAGCACCACCTTGAGAAAGTGTAGAATTTAAACTGTAGTATCTTTAATTTTCATCAACTAATTTAGTCTCTTTACTAAAAAGATTTTTTGTTGTAAAAGATTCAGACATGAAGAAAATAGAACAGTATTGAAAACTGTATTTTAGCAATTGTTTTTTTTTTCTTTTTTTTTTTTGCCAGTCAGAATTAGTGAGATAGAGTGACAGAGAGAGAGAGAGTTATAGACAGTGAGAGAGAGAGAGACAGAGAGAAAGGTCTTCTGTGGGGAGCAACTGGGAGCAACTCGGACTAGACTAAGTTACTGGAATTAAGACTTATTCTATGCATCTGCTCTCCCACAATATGGCGCTGGGAGAGGAGGAAACAGCTTCTACACAGCTGCCTCCAGTTCAACCAATAAGCAGCAGGAGCTGCTCCTGATTGGAGGAGAGCAGCATACTCGGCGTGTGGGTAGCAGAGTTGGGATTGGTGGAAGAGGACTATAAAGGAGGAGAGAGACAACATGCACCGGGGAACATCTAAGGGGAACACCTGAGCAGCCCCCGAGAGAGCCGGCCGGCGGTGTGCCGCTCCCCCGCAGAAGTGGGGAAAGCGGCAGGGGGAACCGCCCTTCCACGGAGGTGGAAGGGACGGTAGCCAACCCGGGAAGAACCAGCAGCAAACCCGGGGAGGGCCGAGCAGACAAAAGAACAGCGCAGGGTCCTGTGTCGTTCCTCCACGAAGACGGGGAGCGACAGTCTTCCTTTCATTGGTTCACTCCCTTAATGGCAGCTACGGCTGATGCTGCGCCGATCTGAAGCCAGGAGCCAGGTACTTCCTCCCGGTCTTCCATGTGGGTGCAGGGACCCAAGCACTTGGGCCATCCTCCACTGCCCTCCCAGGCCACAGCAGAGAGCTGGACTAGAAGAGGAGCAACCGGGACTAGAACCTTGGGTGCCAGAGCTGTAGGCGGAGGATTAGCCAAGTGAGCCTCGGCGTCAGCCAGCAATTCTTCTTCTTCTTTTTTTTTTTTTTTTTTTTTTGACAGGCAGAGTGGACAGTGAGAGAGAGAGACAGAGAGAAAGGTCTTCCATTGCTCTTGGTTCACCCTCCAATGGCCGCTGTGGCCGGTGCACCGCGCTGATCCGAAGGCAGGAGCCAGGTGCTTCTCCTGGTCTCGCATGGGGTGCAGGGCCCAAGTACTTGGGCCATCCTCCACTGCACTCCCTGGCCACAGCAGAGAGGGCCAGCAATTCTTAAAATTCCCAGTGAGAGTCATTGTTTTTTATTTTTATTTATAGATACGTTTGTTTATTTGAAAGGCAGAGTTACAGAGAGGCAGAAGCAGAGAGAGAGAGAGGTGTCTTCCATCTGCTGGTTCACTCCTCAGATGTCCACAGTGGCCGAAGCTGGGCCGATCCAAAGCCAGGAGCTTCTTCTGGGTCTGCCACGTGGATGCAGGGGTCCCAGGACCTAGGCCATCTTCTACTGCTTTTCCAAGCCATAGCAGGGAGCCAGATGGGAAGTGGATCAGCCAGGACTCTAACTGGCCCCTGTATGGGATGCCAGCACTGTAGGTGGCAGCTTTGCCCGCTATGCCATAGCACCGCCCCTGAATCATTGTTTTTTTTATATGATATATTTTTAAAAAGTTAAATATTTATTTGGTTGGTTGGCAGGGAGAAAAAGGCAGGCAGAGAATTACTATTCATGAATTCAGTCCCAAATTGCCCGCAATAGCCAGAACACTATGTGGGCTAAAGTCAGGAATAAGGAACTAAATTACTTGAGCTGTCAGTGTAGCCTCCCGGGATCTGTGGTAGCAGAAAGGGGAGTTAGGAGTCAGAGTCAGGAATTGAAATCAAATCCTCTGATGTTTAACTCCTTATGATAAATGGTCATGTCTGTGTTTCTTTTTTTCTTCTTCTTTTTTTTTTTTTTTTTTGTAAACCATACTGGCTTGATTATGTGTGTTTTATCTTCAACATTTATTGGTCTAAACTTATTACTCAGAACTGGTTTCAAGATTCAATATACAGTTTTTTGCATCATTTTGCCTTCTTTATTAAAGAATATAAAAGAATATCTGCTTCATTCAGATTGGGATCTTGTATATGTTCAACTTTTCTTTTTTTAAAAAAATTATTTGAAAGGTAGAGTTACAGAGAAAGGTAGATACACAGAGAGGTCTTCTATCTGCTGGTTTGCTTTCCAAATGGCTGCAACGGGTAAACTTGGCCTTCTCGAGGCCAAGAGCCAAGAGATTCTTCCAGGTCTCCCACATGGGTGTAGGAGCCCAAGGATTTGGGACATCCTCCACTGCTTTTCCAGGTGCATTAGCAGGGAGCCAGATCAGAAGTAGAGAAGCCAGCACTCAACCGGTGCCCATATGAGATTCTGGTGCTGCAGGCCAGGGCTTTAACCCACTGTGCCACAGTGCAGGCCTGCTCAACTTTTCAAAGGCATCTTAATGCACTGTTTAAAAAAAATAGGTTTGATAGCAGTAGAGGGCACCTGCATGGATCTTGGTCTCCCATAGGTGTCTCAGGAAAGATTGGCCATTTAGGAAAAACTTCCTTTTTGCAAGGCCCACACTGAAGTACCATTCACAAATATACATAGTGCCGCTTGAACAGCTGGAATCTGCCATGCTTGTTGAACTTCTTGTTTTTAAACATTTGTTGGTATTTATACTTTTTAGGTAAAATGCTTACTGTTGATTTCAGAAATTTAGAAGATGCTCTACTCAATTGATATTACTTGAATTTATATATAATATATAGGAAGTATTTTTTTTGTTTCCAGATGTTTTATGATATATAATTGTGATCATTAGAATAGTCATTAAATCATGAAACAAAGTGTTTGAACCTGGGGCCAGTGCAGTGGCATAGTAGGCTAAACCTCTGCCTATGGTGCCAACATCCCATATGAGTGCTATTTCTGCCCTGGCTGCTCCGCTTCTGATCCAGCTCTCTGCTATGGCCTGGGAAAGTGTTGCAAGATGGGCCAAGTGCTTGGGCCCCTGCATCTGTGTGGGAGACCTGGAAGAAGCTCCTGGCTCCAGATCAGCCCATCTCTGACCATTGGGGCCATTTGGGGAGTTAACCCGCAGATGGAAGACCTTTCTGTCTCTGTAACTATCTCTTGAATTAAAAAATTCAAAGTATATGAATCCTCTAATTTGCTGAGTTGACAGATGCGTAGATTAAATAGAAAGATCTTAACTAAATACTAGTGAAAAGTGCCATTTCTCATTACTGTGAATGTAATACAGATGTTTCTCAGCTTCTGTGGGGTTACCTAGGTTGAAAGTACGTTTAAACCAAATGTCATGTTTTAGCAACAGTTCGCTCTGAAGTGTCAATTGTTTACACTTCGGATTGCCTGGTGGACTAAGGGCTCTGGCTCAATACCATTGCCCAGCACAATGAGATAGGATTCTGCCGCATACTGCTAGCCCAGGTAAAGATCAAAAATCAAAATTGTAGTATGGTTTCTACTAAATGTGAATGCTTTCACACCACCATAAGATCAAAATGTTGGAAGTGAAACCACTGGTAAGCCAAGAATCTCTAAGAATAGTAAAATATGTACTTAAAATATCTTAATGCTAAAATTATAAAAGATAGTAAAATTTGTGTACTTTCCAAAATTATTGTGCTATAATGTCAAAATTGTGTCTAAATATGAACCAAATAATAATTATGATTTTTTTTAAAGATTTATTTATTTATTTGAAAGTCAGAGTTACGCAGAGAGAGAAGGAGAGGCAGAGAGTGAGGGAGATGTCTTCTATCCGCTGGTTCATTCCCCAACTGGACGCAACAGCCAGAGCTACACCAATCTGAAACCAGGAGCCAGGTGCTTCTTCCTGGTCTGCCATGCGAGTGCAGGGGCCCATGCACCTGGGCCATCTGTCGCTGCTTTCCCAGGCCATAACAGAGAGCTGGATCGGAAGTACAGCATCCCATATGGGTGCCGGCACTTCAGGCGGCAGCTTTACCCACTATGCCACAGCGCTGGCTGCCCAAATGATTATTTTTTTAAAAAATATTTTATTTATTTATTTGACAGGTAGAACTACAGACAGTGAGAGAGAGACAGACAGAGAGAAAGGTCTTCCTTCTGTTGGTTCACCCCCAAAATGGCCGTAATGTCTGGAGCTGTGCCAATCTTAAGCCAGGAGCCTGGTGCTTTCTCCCGGTCTCCCATGCGGGTGCAGGGCCCAAGCACCTGGGCCATCCTCCTCTGCCCTCCCAGGCCACAGCAGAGAGATGGACTGGAAGAGGAGCAACCGGGACAGAATCCGGCACCCATGTGGGATGCCAGCGTCTCAGGTGGAGGATTAACCTAGTGCGCCACAGCACCGGCCCCCCAAATGATTATTTTCTTTGAGCAGTTAAGGTAGCGCCCTAGGCTAGAATCCTCAGTGTTTTGTTTGTTTTTGTGGAAATGGAATCTTGTTCATGAATCCATTGGGAATACAAAAGAAGGTATGGACCCCTGTGCTTTTAAAGAGTATCTTTGCATGTAATCTAAAGAGTACAGGGGCTAGAACTGTGGCAAAGTGGATTAAGCCACAGCATGTAGCACCAGCATCCCATAAGGGTGCTGGTTTGGGCCCTGGTTTGAGAACCTCCTCCACTTCTGAGCCAGGTCCCTTCTAATGCACCTGGGCAATCAACAGAAGATGGCCCAAGTATTTGGGTCCCTGCACCCTGTAGAAGACCCAGGTGGAGCTCCTGGCTCTTGGCTCCAGGGTGGCCTAGCTCTGGCTGTTACAACTATTTGGGGAATGAACTAGCAGATGGAAGATACCTCTCTCTTTGCTTCTGCTCCTGCCTCTGCCTCTCCCTCTAACTTTCGAATAAATAAATATATATATATAAATACATACATATATATATATTAAGAATATAGGACATTTCTTGGACATTTATGCATTCTGCAAATGCTTTTGCTTCCTTGTGACGTAGGGGCTGACATAGCTGAGGTGATGCTGGATTTTATCGACTGGCTGACCCACCAAGAGTTTGGCCGGAAGTGCGTGTTCAGTGTCAGAGATATCCTGTCTTGGGTTAACTTCATGAACACAATGGGGGAGGAAGCTGTTTTCACAAGGCCAGAGACCATCTCCACAGTCACATCTTTTGTTCATGCTGCATGCCTGGTATACATAGATGGAATAGGTTCAGGTATGTTGTCTGTCAACTAACTGAAGGGAGCAAGGAGCCAGGGTGGAGTGGAGGGAGGAAAGCAGGGAGCCCAGGCCTCTGACCTTAGATATATGCCTGAATCCCTTGGCCTGAAACTCAGAATAGCTTTCCTTTTCTTTGTATTCTTTTAAGGTGGCTGACATAAGACATTTGCCACAGGCTGTACTAATAAACATGAAGTGATTAGGAATATAAGGAATATTGTTGAAGTTGTCCTAGTTCCTGAAGCACTGGACAATTCTAAATTTGAAGAGTTTTAATGTATTAATCCTTAATAATACATTTTAATAATAGTTTTATTCATGCTAGTTAATATATAGTTTTTAGTTAATGGGCGTGCATCCTTTTGTTTGTTTCAAGTTTGCTACGTTTTCTTAAATTTCAATATTTAAAGCTCTGGGTTTTCAACTATGCAGTTTAGAAATATAAAGCAAAATGATCAGTAATAAGCTATTAGTTTCTGTATCTTCAGGCTGATTTATCACTGCATGACAGTAGTACTTTATTGAATAAGCTGTGGCTTACTTAATCTATAAACTAGTGGCAGGGTGTCAGGCTGCTGCTTTGGGCTGCTTACCTGGGGAGTAATATAATTCTGCTAGGGGCTGTTTACCCTGGCACATGGCTAGGGCTGCTGCACAGTGTCTGTGAAGTGTGGTGCTGTGTTGTTCCTGACACACTAATCCTCTCTATTTTAGGGGTAACTTCCTCTGGGTTTGGTACAGCTCTCTTGGCTCGAGAAGAATGCCTGAAATTCCTAATCAAGAAAATTTCCAAAATAGTACGACTTACTGAATGTCAGAAAAATGAATTGAAGATTTATAACAGACTCAAGGCCAAAGAGTTCACTGGGATAGAAAACCTTTGGGGAATTCATCCTTTTTTTATACCAAGGGGTAAGAGTGATTTTTAAGAAATTAATATTGTTTTTCTATAGATCAAAGATCTTGACATATTCTTAATGTGGCACATTCGTGGTTTTTTTTGAACTTGCTAATCTGGTTTAGAATCTGACTTGAAAGAAATATGATTAAATGATTCAAAGTATATAGCTGGTATGTAGTTAGGGGGAAATACAGACTTCAACCTTTGAAGAGATTATCTTCTAAAATTGCATTTATTTGTTTATTAAATGGTGCCCACAACAAGAGATTTCCTATAATAAAGCTCTAAATCCCATTTAAACTGTCAGTGAACTCTTTAAGTGTCATACACAGAGTTGTTTAGCCAGTGTATGTGGACTACATGAACCTCATGGCCTTTTATAAACACAGGCTTGTGAACCCTAGAAGGCTGATATTCTGTCATTCATCTTTTGTCCCTGGCTTCTACCTTGTCACCCAGTAGTCAGTCATAGATAATGCAGTGGTCAAGGAGATGGTCGATTTGAGTTGTAATCCTTATCCTCATTCCAACTTAGTTGCCTCTACCAAGTGTTGTAATAAGGAAATTAAAAGATGTCTCCTGAGATGATCTTGGTTTTTCAGGTGATTGCTTCCATTGCAGGGTCATCCGATCCTCTCTATTCTTTTCTCTATGTTCATAACTGTTAATTGCCTGAAGTATGCAGCGGTTCAGTGGTGAACAAAACCAGCCTAGGTCTCTGACCAAATGGATCATTTCCCCTTTCTCCGTCTCTTCAGATCTCGATTTCTCTTAAAACGTACTCTATTCATCCCAATGGTCCCTCATGATCTAACCACTAGATAGCTTCCTAAACCACCATCATAGTATTTAATGCTCTGTTGTAGGAGCTATGCTGCCCTTGTTTGCAAGGGTGAGGACATAGATGTGTTCCTAACCCCACACTTCCACACTCAAGTACCGGAAACAACCTCTAAGAGTGTTAAGTCCTTATAAGACTGCTATTTCTGTCCTTCAGTTACATTATGAGTTAAGGATGACATATCCTGAGTTGTCTTCGTGGCTTGAAAACATTGGAACTGTGTGACCTTTATGCCTAACTTATTAGGAAAATACCTGTTATGAAGGTACATTGTACAAGTGTTTATAGTAATTCGAAATGTAGATTGTGAGAACAGAATTATTTGTTTGCCATTATACCTATGTACGTGGTACATGTGTTTATAGGATATGGAGAAATCTGTGTAGTAAGCAGAGTTAATGAAAGTGTGCCACATTTTATGGATCCCAGAATAAGAAATAGAGGCTAAACATTTTCACTACTAATGGTACTTAAGTGACTGACAACCTATTGGATGGATTTTTAAAATCTGAAGTTGATATGTACATTTGAGTTCATAACGGAGCTTATGTGGCTTGGCTTTTCTCTCCTAAGGCCCTGTCCTACCTAGGAATAATATCGCTGATTATGCACTTAGTGCAGCCACTACAGCTATGAATGCCCAGAGGCTCTTAAGAGCTACCAAACTGAACAAACCCATTCTCCTGGAAGGCTCACCTGGTGTTGGGAAGACGAGTTTGGTGGGAGCATTAGCAAAGGCTTCAGGAAATACTCTTGTTCGAATCAACTTATCAGAGCAGACGGTAAGCTTAATCATGTTGTAGTGGATAGGGATAGGGATAGATGTTATTGTCTGTATCTGTTTCTAGTTTTTGTAATCAGACACGGCTATTTATTATTAGTACCTCAAACATTTCATGTGATAAAGACTTCAGGTATATGATTTTCCAAACTAATTGTGCTCTGGATTCATCAGTAGCTGACACTTGGAGTAGTATTCTCTCTCAGGTGATTTATTGTAATCCTCTTTTCAGAGAGAATTACCCACTTTTTAATTTATTGTAATATAACTCTGCTTAGGTTTTTTGCTTCTTGAAAAAGCATACTAGAAATAAAGTGACTTTTAAACAACCTTGAAAATACAGGGCAGAGGTGGCAAATTAAATGCACTTTTTGTAGTGAGGTCTGGGAACAAGGCCTAGGCATTGTTATTAGTGTTTTTTTTTTTTTTTTCCTTTTTTTTTAAGTTCACCAATTAATTTCCAGCATCCAAGATTGAGAACTATTAATCTAGGCCGCCAACTCAGATTGATTGATACTTAGAGCATTGCAATGAGAAGATGCTTCAGGCACATTTGGGCTCCAGGAAGAGGGCAGGGATTGGTTAGGTTTATCTTGGGGATAAGGAGAAAGAATAATACATGAAGCCCAAGTGTTTATCATCTCAGGTTTAGGGTCTGGGGTTCTAGTTATTTTTCTATTTTTAGTAATGTTGGCTTTTCTCCATTTCTTCCCTCTCTAAAAGGACATCACAGACCTGTTTGGAGCAGATCTCCCTGTTGAAGGTGGCAAGGGAGGAGAGTTTGCCTGGCGTGATGGCCCCCTGTTGGCAGCTCTGAAGGCAGGCCACTGGGTTGTGTTGGATGAGGTGAGGGCCTGTCTAGCATGTCCAGGATGGGGACATACAAGTGAGGGGCAGTTCTGCTTCTTCCAGGTCTCAGTGAATGATTATGATGATGGCTAGTAAAGAAAGGCACAGTCCCTCATGAATGGAATTCCTGTGGCTTCTTCTGAGAATAAGAGAAGCCCCTCTATGTATAACTCACAAACTCTCCCATGTTTAAAAGAGAAAACCTGTTCCTTGACTGGTTTATTCTTCAATCTCTGGCAAGCCTGCTGTGTTTGTATTTATTTCAGAGGTGCTTTCCGGTAGCATCAACCAGTCATTCTTAGTACCCCAGAGAGACTGGGGAAAGATGCAAAATCACATCCAAAATTGATGAGAAAATCATTAGTGCTGTCAGTGCATATTAATCAGAGAAGAAATACCGTGAGGCATGGTAAATACTGAATGTCTGTAGCAGCTTGAGAATAAAAACAGGTCAGTTTGGGATGTAAATTGTTAATTCAGAAAAAAGCTGGAAGGATTTGTGGAGCTGAAATGATTAGAGTAATGGAATCTTTATAGATGAAACAGACTCAGGCACAGCAGGTTCCCTACATCTGGTCCCCTCTGTATCTGAGCATCAGTGAGCTGTAGTATTATTTGCTGAGCTGCCTCCGGCTGTTCTTGGGCAGCTATTAAGGAAAGGGGGGGTTTTCTCTCCAGAGTTTTTGAAACAAGGTGCCTCATAGTATACTTAGGCAGGCAAAAGGAAAGCCTAATTTTAATACTGAAAGCTACTGCTCATTCTCCTATTTAGTGGAAATGCATTCAGGGCCCACAAGACAGTTCTGATTTGGAAATGAACTTTTTTTTTAAGATTGATTTTTTTATTTATTTGAAAGGCAAAGTTATATATATATATATAGAGAGAGAGAGAGAGAGAGACAGACAGACAGACAGACAGACAAAGAGGTCTTCCATCCACCGGTTCACTTTTCAAATGGCCATAATGGCTATTGCTGGGCCAGGCCGAAACCAGGAGCCAGGAGCTTCTCCCATGTCTCCCATGTGGGTACAGGGCCTTTCTCTGTTGCTGTCCCAACGCACATTAGCAGGAAGCTGGATCTGAAGTGGAGGAGCTAGGGCTTGAACCAGCATGTGCCTGTATGGGATGCTGGTGTTGCATCTTAATCTGCTACACCACAATGTTGGCCCCTGGTCCTCCTCCTCTTTTTTTTTTTTTCTTTTTTTTTTTGAAGATTGGTACCAGACCAGGATGCCCACTCTTACCATTGCTATTCAGTATAGTCCTGGAAGTTTTAGCCAGAGCCATTAGGCAAGAAAAAGAAATCAAAGGGCTATAGATTGGGAAGGAGAAAGTCAAATGATCCTTATTTGCAGAATACATGATTTTATATATATGTGGGATTCAAAAGACTCCAACAAGAGACTGTTGGGACTCATAAAAGATTTTGGTAAAGTAGCAGGATGTAAAATATAAATCAAAATCAATACACAAAATTTAACAGCCTTTATATTCACCGAAAATAACAAGGCTAATTGAGCTTCTAAGATCAATCACATTCACAATAGCTGCAAAAAAAAAAAAAAAAAAAAAAAAAAAAACCTTGGAATAAATTTAACAAAGAATGTCAGATATCTCTATGATGAGAATTACAAAACATTAAAGAAATAGAAGAAGATACAAAAAAAAAAGGGAAAAATCTTTTGTTCATCCATTGGAGGAATCAATATAATGAAACTGTGCATTCTTCCAAAAGCAATTTACAGATTCAATGTGATGCCAATCAAAATACCAAAGACATTCTTCTCAGATAAAGAAAAAATGGTACTGAAATTCATATGGAAACACAAGAAACCTTGAATAGCTAAAGCAGTCTTATACAACAAGAAGCAAGTTCTAGGCATCACAAAACAAGATTTCAAGACATACTACAAGGCAGTTATAAACAAAACAGCCTGGTACTCATACAAAAACAAATGGATGGACCAATGGAACAGAATAGAAATGCCAATCCAAGCATCTACAACCAACTTATATTTGACCAGGGAGCTAAAACCAATCCCTGGAGCAAGGACAGTCTCTTCAACAAATGGTGCTGGGAAAACTGGATTTCCACATGCAGAAGTATGAAGCAAGACCCCTACCTTACACCTTACACAAAAATCCACTCAAAATGTATTAAAGACCTGAATCTATGACTCGATACCATCAAATTATTAGAGAACATTGTGAAAACCCTGCAAGACATTGGCACAGGCAAAGAGTTCTTGGAAAAAACCCCAGAGGCACAGGCGGTCAAAGCCAAAATTAATAAATGATATTACATCAAATTGCGAAGTTTCTGTACTGCAAAAAAAAAAAAAAAAAAAAAACCAAAAAAAAACATTCAGGAAAATGAAGAGGCAGCCATCAGAATGGAAGAAATTATTTGCAAATTATGCAACTGATAAAGGATTTATAAACAATATACAAAGAGATAAAAAAAAAAAAAACTCCACAAAACAAAACAACCCAGTTAAGAGAAGGGCAAAGGGGTTAAACAGACATTTTTCAAAAGGAAATCCAAATGGCCAACAGACACATTCAGGATCACTAGCTGTCAGGGAAATGCAAATCAAAACCACAATGAGGATTCTTTTCACTCTAGTTAGAATGACTTTCATACAGAAATCAACAAACACCAAATGTTGGCGAGGATGTCGGGGAAGAAGTATCCTAATCCACTGTTGGTGGGAATGTAAAAGCTACTATGGAAGACAATATGGAGATACCTCAAAAATCTGAATATAGACCTACCATATGACCCAGCCATCCCACTCCTGGAAATTTACCCAAGGGAAATGAAATCAGTAAATAAAAGAGTTATCTGCACTCCCATGTTTATTGAATTCACAATAGGTAAGACATGGAATCAACCTAAACGCCCATCTAGCAAAGACTGGATAAAGAAATTATGGGATATGTACACTATGGATGTGTACAACCAAATGGATGAATCTGGAAAACATCATACTTACTGAAATAAACCAGTCCCAAAAGGAGAAATCATATGTTCTCCCTGATTTGTGAGAATTAACAGTGTGTCTAAAACGGAATCTGTAGAAGTGAACTTGACACTTAGAAAAGGGATGACTTGAGCTGCCCTTGTGTTGACTGTCCAGGAACATTTTGTTTTTTCATTTTTTTCTTCATTTGTTGAACTCTTTACTTAACATAGAGTTAATTATTTGTGTATAAAGTCAGTTGAGGATGGACCTCAGTAAAAATTAAGAGTGGGAATAAGGGAGGAGGAAGTTTGTAACTGTAAAGCTGTATAGTTCTGCATACATTCCTATGGACTTACTTCTAAGGGTACAATTTAAAAACTTGTCATGGGACCCCAAATCCCATTAAGCTGGGTGGTAAAAATGCCACCTTAAGTGTTGAAGTGATCATATTAAATGATAAAGTGAACATATAGATAGGATTAAGTGTTAAAGTGATTATATAAGTAGGATCAAGTGTCTGGTAATAATAATAGATAGAATTAAAAAGCAGAGAATGTTCCAACACAGCAGACTCATAGAATGACAATCACTTTAAGTAACACTGACCTCAGAATCAGCCCCTTAAGGCTTCCTAATCTGGCTGAAAGGCCCATGAATGCATTTCAGGCATGGAAAGCCAAGACACTATGGCACAAAATGTTCTACATGAAGGATCTCTGTGAGTAAGACCCCATTGGAAAGAAGTGGCCATCAAAGAAGGATGTACTTTTCTCTAAAGGGAAGAGAAAACTTCTACTTTGCTTATGGCCTTCTCGAAATACTGATGGAGTTTGTGGATTCCATAGCCTAGGCAGGTTGTGTCAAGAGTCTCAGGTGGTCACTGATGTCATACATAAGTGTGTTAATTGTTAAATTAAAAATAGGAATCACTGTGCACTAACTCCCTATGCAGGACCTCTGTCCTAAATGAGTTGTATTATGTGTTAACTATAAAACTAGTTCTCTTACATTTTTTGTGTGCATGTTTGTGTAAATTGTTGAAATCTTTACTTAGTGTAGAATTGATCTTCTGTGTACGAAGTTAATTGAAAATGAATCTTAATGGAGAATGGGACTGGGAAGGGGAGAGGGAGGTGGAGGGGTTGTGGGAGTGTGAGAGGGAGGGCAGGTATAGTGGGAAGAATAATTATATTCCTAAAGTTGTATATATGAAAATTTCTAATCCTTAAAAAATAAATTAATTTTAAAAGAAAAAAAATTAAAAATTAATTTAAAAGGCATAGTTAGAGAGAGAGACATAGAGATCTTCCATCTACTTGTTCACCTCCCAAAAGC
Source organism: Oryctolagus cuniculus (assembly GCF_051225735.1). NCBI lineage: Eukaryota > Metazoa > Chordata > Mammalia > Lagomorpha > Leporidae > Oryctolagus > Oryctolagus cuniculus. The sequence goes on from NC_142871.1 coordinate 82,643,105, forward strand.
CCACAGTGACTTGGGCTGGGCCAGGTGGAAACCTGAATCCTGGAGCTTCTGGGTTTCCATGTCGGTGGCAGGGGCCCAGGGACTTGGGCTATCTTCCACTGCTTTCTCAGGTGATTAGCAGGGAGCTGGATTAGAAGTAGAACCATTGGGACTGGAACCGTTGCTTATATGGGATGCCGGCACTGCAGGTGGTGGCCTAACCACAGCACAGGCCCCAGAACTCAACTTTTTAAGAACAGCTTTCTGTTTGGGAATACATAGAAGAATATGTTCACCACACTGCTTATATAAATATTACAGCTGAAATTTATTGATTCACATTTTTTTCCCCATTACCTAAACGCCATACATGCTTCCTATTCTTGAGTTCTGAACTGAACTCTTTTCTGGTATAAGAACCTCTTATAATTGTTCTTGTTTACAGAACTATTGGTGAAAGTTTCATGATGTTGAGCCCATTTGGAGATTTCATTCAGTATTTGAGCTGGGAAAGTATGTAAAGAACTATCAAACATTATCTATTCCCTGCAATTAGTGTTAAGCCTCTAAAAACTTAGTGTGAAAATGAAATATCTGTGTACTGGAAAGTCTCTAAGTTACTTATTTCAGATTTGGCCATTAGAGGTATACAAATAGATACAATTTAGAGAACACTTTATAAAATTCATTCTGAATGTTCACTTTACTTAAAAATTATTGATATATGCTTGTATATAATACATCCAGAATCTTTTTACTGTATATATGAATTAATGAATAAGAGAATATAAGTCAACCCCAACTCTCAGCTGGAGAAATAGAGGGTTGCTAATATTGAACTTTTTCCTTAAGATAAACACTAGGTGATGTAGCTAGATATTATACCTTGTTATTTTATTATAGTTGTATAAAATATATAATAAAACATATGTTTACTTTTCCCCCAAAATAGCTTAACCTGGCATCTCAGTCTGTATTGGAAGGACTCAATGCTTGTTTTGACCATCGAGGAGAAATCTACATACCTGAATTGGGGATGACATTTCAAGTACAGCATGAAAAGACAAAGATTTTTGGGTGTCAAAATCCATTTAGACAAGGAGGTGGTAGGAAGGGCTTGCCCAGGTCTTTCCTTAACAGATTTACTCAGGTAAGACTTACTGTTGCCATAGAAACAAATGTAGAATGGCAGGGGTTGATGAGATAGCTGTCATGTATTAGGGCACTCACTGTGACGACGAGAGAGGACCAGTTTAATGGGCTTCTTTTCCTGTCTTTATATGATGAATATTAACGTGACTGATTCCTGTTAATCACTTCTCTTTTTGCTTGAACCACTTGTCCTACTCCCTGAGGGCATTTTTCTTATCAGTTGGAAGAAAGTAAGGTCACCATACTCTTTAGGATTCTGTTGCTGCTCTCAGCAATGAAGTGGTTGACCTTTTCTAGTCCATATGATCTGTGAAAACAGTTAATGAAATTTTATAATGAAATTCATACATTTTAATTTAAAATGTGAGCCGGCACCGTGGCTCAATAGGCTAATCCTCCGCCTAGCGGCGCCGGCACACCGGGTTCTAGTCCCGGTCGGGGCGCCGGATTCTGTCCCGGTTGTCCCTCTTCCAGGCCAGCTCTCTGCTATGGCCAGGGAGTGCAGTGGAGGATGGCCCAGGTGCTTGGGCCCTGCACCCCATGGGAGACCAGGAAAAGCACCTGGATCCTGGCTCCTGCCATCGGATCAGCGCGGTGCGCCGGCTGCAGCAGCGGCCATTGGAGGGTGAACCAACGGCAAAAGGAAGACCTTTCTCTCTCTCTCTCTCTCACTGTCCACTCTGCCTATCAAAAATAAAAAATAAATAAAAAAAAAAATAAAAATTTAAAATGTGAGAAGGAAAAGAGCAAGCTGATATGGATAAAACTCCAGTATTCCCTGCCGATCATTATTTGATACCTTTTTTCTTATGCTTTAATTTCTATTGTTAAAGGGATGTTTGTATATTCATGTGCTTAACTTTATTTTTTAAAGGTTGATTTATTTATTTGAAACTCAGAGTTAGACAGAGAGGCAGGGAGAGAGAGAGAGGTCTTCCATCCACTGGTTCACTCCCTAATTGGCCGCAATGGCCAGAGCTGTGCCAATCCGAAGCCAGAAGCCAGGAGCTTCCTCTGGGTCTCCAACACCATTGCAGGGGCCCAAGGACTTGGGCTATCTTCCACTGCTTTCCCAGGCTATAGCAGAGAACTGGGTTGGAAGTGGGGCAGCGGGTCTCGAACCAGCACCCATATGGGATGCCAGCACTATAGGCAGCAGCTTAACCTGCTATGCCACAGTGTCAGCCTTGTGTTTACTTGATTTAACAGCTTTTTTAAGTGCTTGGGTGATCTGGAGGCTTGGAAATACCTCTAGATATTTTAGATATTTGTTTGCCTTTAATGTACCTCTCCCTTGCTGATAAAAAAAAATTTGTTTTAATTATTTATTTTTGGAAGTCAGGGAGAGAGAGAGAGAGAGATTCTATCCAATGGCTCATTGCTCAAATGGCCACAACTGCCTGTGCTGGGCCAGGCCAAAGCCAGTAGTTTCATGTGGGTCTCTCCACATGGGTGCTGGGGTCCACGGACTTGGGCCACCTGCTGCTTTCTCAGGTGCATTAGCAGAGATGGATCAAAGTGGAGCAGCCAGGGCTCGAACTTGTACACAAATGGGATGCTTGCATCCCAGGCTGTGGGTTAACCTGTTATGCCACAATACCAGCCCTGGCTGGGTATCTTTTAAGAACGCTTTATGGGGCCAGCGCTGTGGCACAATAGGTTACTTCACCTGTGGCACTGGCATCCCATATGGGCGCAGTTTCTAGTCCTGGCTGCTCCTCTTCCAGTCCAGCTCTGTGTGTCTTCCTAAGACCTGGGAAAGCAGTAGGAGATGGCTTAAGTGTTTGGGCCGCTGCACCCACACATGAGACCAGGAAGAAACACCTGGCTCCTGGCTTCAGATCGGCGCAGTTCCAGCCATTGCGGCCAAATGGGGAGTGAACCAATGGAAAGAAGACCTTTCTCTCTGTCTCTCCCTCTCGCTGTCTGTAACTTTACCTCTCAAATAAATAAATAAATAAATGTTTTATTGCGAACATTTTCAAACATACTGAAAAGTTGAATGAATTTTTCAGATTTAATACTTACATATCTACCATTCAGAATCTTGAAGCCATTATTTTTTACACCTAGGAAATTTTTGAAAAATAAAGTAAAAAAGATAAATTGCATGTGTCTTTCTCTTTTTTTTAATTCACTAGAGTAGAGCTTAAACGAAGGCCTCTGTTTTATATTTCAAAGATTTTATGATTCTTTATCCTGAGAATACAATGAAAGAAATTTCTGTAATTCAAAATTGCATTTATTGCTTGAGCATAATTACTTGTTAAAGTTTTCAGGTAACAAGACATGGAGGTCATTTCTAGTGTGTTGTAAGGAGAAATGATCACATTTCTCCATGTTTTTTAATTTTTAAGGTTTTTGTGGATCCGCTTACAGTAATTGACATGGAGTTCATTGCCAGTACTTTGTTTCCAGCCATTGACAAACATATTGTTAAGAAAATGGTTGCTTTCAATAACCAAGTAAGTACCTACTTGCTTTGATTTTTCTTTATTTTCCTATCTATATATTTTTTTTTTCAATTAGGTCTTATTTATTTATCTTACATTTATCATGCCATGAATTCATAAGGAATGGGTTCCAGCAACTCAGGCTCCTTTCCATTGGTTCTGACAATGTGGGCTTCTCTGGGTGGAGCAGGCTGACGCTTTAGTTGAACCCAGGTACCCTTCTCTTTGGCTTCCTTCTTCTTCTGATCATTTTCCTTCACACGTTTCAAGAAGCTATCTCGGCTCTTAGAGTGCTTAATGTGTTCAATACGCACATTTATTCTCTTGGCAAGAATCTTGCCCTTCACTTGTTTGTTTACAACAATGCCAACAGCATGCTGAGTAACATTGTAGACTCTTCCAGTTTTTCCATGGTAACATTTATGGGGCATTCCTTTTTGAACAGTACCCATTCCCTTGATGTCCACAATGTCACCTTTCTTGTAAATGCGCATGTATGTGGCCAAAGGAACAACTCCATGTTTTCTGAAAGGCCTGGAGAACATGTACCGGGTACCTCGCCTCTTTCCCTTTGTGTTTGTCATCTTGGCGAATTACTGGAAGATGGCGGCTCCGGCTGAAAGGCTCCTATCTATATTTTACCCAATATTTTCTTAGCATGGTGCTGTACCAAATTAATAATCTAACTAAAATTTCTATGAATCTCTCATGGAAGGAAGCTACTCATTTGAGGGGTACAGTAATTCATTTCTGTGTTACAAATACCATTATCAATGCTTACAGAGTATTCCTGGCATTTGGAAATCTCACTTGGGAAAAAGTCTTGAATGAAGCCTGTTGATTTCTGTCTCGGATTATATACCCACTTGTATAACACTGGTAGCATTTATTGCAGTATCTGGCAGCAGGATATGTTTCCCAACAAAGATATTTTCTTTCTAGATTGATCATGAAGTGACTGTTGAGAAGAAATGGGGCCAAAAAGGAGGACCCTGGGAATTCAACCTCCGGGACCTTTTCCGCTGGTGTCAGTTGATGCTGGTTGACCAGTCCCCTGGGTGTTATGACCCTGGCCAGCATGTGGTTTTGGTTTATGGTGAAAGAATGAGAACCCGAGAAGACAAAGAAAAGGTGGGTTTCTCTCTTGCTGTTTGAATTTCTTTGTGGGCTAGTTCTGCGAGGCCTGCACTCTTGGGATGGTGGGGCAACAGTGTTCTTTGACTAGAAGCACTAGAGACAAGTTTCGGTGAACATGTCCGTTTACTAACAACCAAGCACACCTTTAACGGGCAGGCAGAGGGGGTTAGCTAGTTCAGGGCAACACTAATTCTACAGGATATACCGACGTTGGCATGGTTATGCTTCTCCAATCAGCTTGAAGGTCACATAGCCTATGTAGCCTTCCAGGTGATTCTTATGGGTCTGGGCCACACCTGGGATCTGTTTACCTGATTGGCAATTACAAGGCCCTTCAACAGGAAGTGGGGGTGGGGGAAATATGCCTGGAGCTCCTGCCACCTGCCAGCAGTCAGTTCATAGGGTCCTTCCTGGGAGACATGGTGTGCCATACCCTCTTAACCTCCTGCATGGGCTAGGCAGGCAGTCTCCCAGCCAGGCACAGGATCACCCACATTTCTTTCCATATGCAATTTGATTTCTTCCTAAGGAAGAGAATGTATATACTCATGCTAATTACACCAAGGTTTGTGAAGCTGCTTGTGATTTAGAATTTAAGGGAATGGGCTAAGCATTCCCCTCTCTGGGGTCTCACAATATAGATGTAGTATGCTTTGGCCTAGTAATAAATAACTATGTCTTCATTATCTTGCCAAGCACAGAGGTGAGAAGACAAGATACCCAGTAGCTTCTTTACCCTCTTTTTAGTTCATATCTTGAAAGATGTAAGCACAGTCCTTTTTTGTCTGTAGATGTGCCATGGTTTTCATCTTATTTTAAAATATCTTGTGTCCTCACTGGAGTGTCAGTAGTTTTGGATTATGTGACTGTTCTTTTCTTGAACTCAAATTTATGCCCATTGCAAAGAATTTAATGAATATAGCCCTTCCTTTTTATAATATCTAAAAATGCAAAGGAAATTGTGGTTTTTTTTTTTCAAAGTATTCCTTCTGAAAGGTTTGTATAAGAATCTGGTGGTGTCCGGCCCATGTTGTGGCGCAGCAGGTTGAGTAGCTGATTGAGCCTCTTTTGCTCTCCTTTCCACCAGCTATGCTAATGTAGCATGTGAGGAGTGAATCAACAGCTGGAAAGTGTGTGTGTGTGTGTGTGTGTGTGTGTGTACGCACGCGCGCGCCTGTCTCTCTAGATCCGCCTTTCAATGTTAATACATCTAACAAAAAGAAGATGAATTTGTGGAGTGATTTTTTGTCTTTAATGATATCATTTTTCTTTAGGTCATTGCTGTATTTAAGGATGTCTTTGGTTCAAATTCCAGCCCATATCTGGGGACCAGGCTGTTTCGTATCACTCCTTATGCCGTTCAGGTGAGTAAACTAGGATAATCTTCTACTTATAATTTTCTGTTGATTCTTCTGGCTCCCACTCTCAGGCATGTTTGTAAATTCTCACTGGTGTGTCTTTTCAGCTGGGCTACTCAGTTCTTTCTCGGGGCAGCTATGTTCCTCACCCATCCCGCCGACCCCTGTCACTCCTACATCAGTCATTCCAGTCACTGGAGTCAATCATGAAGTGTGTACAGATGAGCTGGATGGTCATTCTTGTGGGGCCAGCCTCTGTGGGCAAGACCAGTCTTGTCCAGCTTCTTGCACACCTTACTGGTCACCCATTAAAGATCATGGCTATGAACAGCGCAGTGGATACCACCGAGCTTCTGGGTGGATTTGAACAGGTAATGGTTTGTCTTCACATTTTCAGGCAAAACAGTAAACCCTGTAGTTGAATGAGGATCTTCTATGTTTTCCTGACTCTGGCCAGTGGCTAAGTTTATATACTCTGCAAATTGCAGGTTGATCTTAGACGACCTTGGAAGCAGCTGCTAGAGAAGGTAGAGGACACAGTAAGGGCACTGTTAAGGGACAGCCTTCTCATCAGTGCTGATGATGCTGAAGTCGTACTCCGAGCCTGGAGTCACTTCCTTCTGACATACAAGCCTAAATGTCTTGGAGAAGGTGGCAAAGGCGTCACGATGGAGACTGTCAGTAAACTGGAAGCAGTGTTACTGCTCATGCAGCGACTCAACAATAAAATCAACTCTTATTCCAAGGCAGGTATGTATGTTTTAACTGTGCATCAGATACTTAGATTGTGCATATTGTACGTTTGCAGGTAACATATTTGCAAATGTCATGCATTTGCTTTACACTAATTTAATTATTATTAACAATCAAAACTTGGGGAATAATTGGCATTGAAAGTAAAATGAGGTGCCGGCACAAGGGTGCAGTGGGTTAATCTCCCAGCCAGCATATGGGCACTGGTTCTAGTCCAGGCTGCCCCTCTTCTGGTCCAGCTCTGCCATGGCCTGGGAAAGCAGTCCATGATGGCCCTAATGGTTGGGCCCCTGCATCTGTGTGGGAAACTGGGGAGAGGCACCTGGCTCCTGGCTTCAGATCTGTGCAAATCCATCCGTTGTGGCCATTTGGGGAGTGAACCCGTGGAGGAAAGACCTTTGTGTGTCTCCCTCTCACTGCCTAACTCTGTCTTTCAAATTAAAAACAAAACAAAACAGAACCATAAAAAAAAGTAAAATGAAGCTAGGATAGAATATTCAGAATTGATGTAAAGCAAGCAAGAAAGAGATTGGTTACTAATCTTTATGGTTCATTTTGCATGTCTCCTGGTCTCTGTCTATAACTGTCTATCACTCTGCCTCTCAAAAAAATGGATAAATCTTAAGAAAGAAAGAAAGAAAGAAAGAAAGAAAGAAAGAAAGAAAGAAAGAAAGAAAGAAAGAAAGAAAGAAAGAAAGAAAAGAAAAGAAAAGAAAAGAAAAGAAAAGAAAAGAAAAGAAAAGAAAAGAAAAGAAAAGAAAAGAAAAGAAAAGAAAAGAAAGAAAGAAAGAAAGAAAGAAAGAAAGAAAGAAAGAAAAGAAAAGAAAGAAAAGAAAAGAAAAGAAAAGAAAAGAAAAGAAAAGAAAAGAAAAGAAAAGAAAAGAAAAGAAAAGAAAAGAAAAGAAAAAGAAAAAGAAAAAGAAGTGGAGCAGCTGGGACACGAACAGGTGCCCATATGGGATGCCAGTGCTGTAGGCAGTGGCTTTATCCACTATAACAAAATATCATCACCATCATTGTGATTCTCATTCTTTATTTCTAGCTGGTTATGGGTTATTCCCCCGTCTGACAGGTATCACAGTCCAGTGCTGCCTATTGTGAAATGTCTAAAAGCAGTTGTTTCATATATTTTTGCCAGTTTCTAGTTGTTACCAGTGGCAAGTTAAGTGTGCATCTTGTAGTCCCTCATGGCCAACAACAGGAATCTAGTGGATATCACCTTGAGATATGAAAAGGGGTCATAAAATAATTCTTACACTAAAGACCCAATGATAATTTCCAGGAAAAGATCAAATAACCACAAAGCACTTGGCAAATGCCAGTTGTTACCATAATTTTTTTTTTTAGGATTTATTTATTTACTTTGAAAGAGTTACACAGAGAGAGAAGTAGAGGCAGAGAGAGAGAGGTCTTCCTTCTGATGGTTTACTCCCCAATTGGCTGCAACGGCTGGAGCTGCACCAATCCGAAGCCCAGAGCCAGGAGCTTCCTCTAGGACTCCCACATGCTTGCTGGGGCCCAAGGTCTTGGGCCATCTTCTGCTGCTTTGCCAGGCCATAGCAGAGAGCTGGATCAGAAGATAAGCAGCCAGGTCTTGAACTGGTGCCCATATGGGATGCCGCACTGCAGGCGGTGGCTTTACCAACTACGCCACAGCGCCGGCCCCAGCATAGTTATATGATATGGGCATGATAAAGGAAACCCAGTTTCAAACGTTAACTGCACTGTGCCATCTGATTTCTTTTTCATATAGTAGTAGAAATCCAACACTATGTGGGAGATGTCCTCTTCCTTCTGCCATTTTAGAAATTGTAGCAAATATTTTTTGCCTTCTCAATCATGCTAGCGTCAACCTGGGAGTTTCTAGCCATTAATTCAAAAAGCCACTGAGAAGTATGTTTTTGTCCCAAACTTAAACAGAAGCATCCCCTGTGAAATCCTCGTGTTTATTCTGTCTTCAAACCTCAGAAGTTGAACCGGAGGTTTCTAGTTTTCTTTCAATAACCTCTAAAGTGTTTTTTTATTGTCTTGATTTGAAATAAATACTGAAGGTGTTGATCTTGTCTGTGACATTTCAGAGTTTGCCAAACTCGTGGAAGACTTCCGAAGTTTTGGGGTGAAACTCACACAGTCAGCCAGCGGCCGCAGCCAGGGCACATTTGAATGGGTGGACAGCATGTTGGTGCAGGCCCTGAAGTCTGGAGACTGGCTCCTGATGGACAACGTTAACTTCTGCAAGTGAGAATCTTGGGCTTCATCGCAAGTGGGCCTGATTGAAATTTGGGGATATCCTGTCAAAGTAGAAACCCAGGTGGAAGCTCTATATTTTTTTCTGCTTTTTTTAAAAATTTTTTTATTTATTTTCATTTTATTTGAAAGGTAGAGCGAAAATGAGTGATGGATAGATGGATTGATCAAGATAGGTTTTCTTTTCTCTGGTTCATTCCCCAAATTGTTGCAATAGCAAAGAGCTGGGCCAGGCAAAAAACTAGAGCCTAGGATCCTATCTAGGTTTCCCAGGGACCCAAGTCTATTATCCGTCACCTTCTGCCTTGGAAGCAGAGATAGGAAAATCCAGGTACTTTGATCTGGGATATGGATATCCCAGGTGGTCCTTTAACCACTGTGCCAAACACCTGCCCCTTTGTCCACTCTTTTTCTTAAAGTACATGCTTACCTATATTCTATAAACTGCTCCTGTGGTGAGTAGTGGTAGTTTACTATTAGATAACTGCAAGATTTTAGTCCTGTATAATTTTGAGCTGAAATGAAGGCTAAGAAAATTGGATTACTTTTCTAAGCAATGTCCTTTGCGTCTGGTCTTTTAATTTAACATTGGAAATCTTCCTTTGTTAGGCTCTTTCTTAATGCAAAATCTGATACAGGGAAGAAAATGTGCATCAGTGATAATGACAATTTAATAAGGGATCACTTTTGATCCTATGGTAAGGAAAAGAGCAAGTATGAAGCTACTGTTCTTATACAGGTCAATTACAGTACTAGAAGCTGGTAGGAGGTCAGACAGTGGGTTTCTCTTTATGCAGTCTTTTTTGTTTTTTTATTCTGAGTATTTGAAATAGAAATCTAGCTACCTTCAAATGGATTTCATAATATTAGGAGGTAGGGGAGGGGAAAAGGGAGAGAGAAAGGGCTATAGCTGAGGAAACTTTCTATCATTTAGCTTAATTTCATTTATTAAGTCAGCAAATATTTTCTGTACTGACTGTTTGTAAATCACTGGGTACATGCTTTGGGGAGTGAGAAGCGGATTCAATGTGGAAATCTGCTTTTGCAAGAGACCACAATTGTTAATGGGGGAAGTGGTGCTTACTGAAAGGAAGAAGTGGGTCCGAAGCAGTTGGTGCCTGTGTGAGGAAGAGTCAAGGCAGCATGTCACTGTGTTCATTTGGATTCTGTCTGTGCAGCCCGTCAGTGCTGGATCGTTTGAATGCTTTGCTTGAACCTGGAGGTGTCCTCACTGTTAGTGAAAGAGGAATGGTAGATGGAGCTATTCCCACCATAACACCAAATCCCAATTTCAGGTAATCTGTCTCTTATATTTCTGCCTAAGTGTCTGACAATGGATGTGACCATGTAGTAGGACCTCCTTGTGTATAGTATTTATATGCTGAGCCATGAGGAGGTTTACCTCTTCATTAATTCAGTTAACAAATATTTATTGGGGCTCAAATATTTGCCTGGCACTGGTAGGCTATGAGGACACAGCAGTAAACAAGAGAGGTGAGATTTCTCTGGGTTGGTGGTGTAGAGAAGCCAGGAGACTAGTCCCCAGCCTTTTGCAGTGGTCTAGACAAGATACAATGATCAGATATAAGTGTGGACTTGAGTGGTAAGAGGGGCAGTACTTGTTAATGGTCTTGTGGTTGAATAATTGGGTGAAAAGGAGAGCCATCTACTGAGAAAGGGAATATTTGCAGAGGAGCAGGGAATAAATTGTTCAGTTTTAGACAGGTGTGTGAAATGTCAGGTGGGTAGATGGAGGTGTTGATGGGCATTGGATATGTGAAGCTAATCTTTTCAGGAGAATACGTTACTCCCTTTTCTGCTTCTATAAATTAGTTAGAATTATGAGTTAGTATTGCCCCTGATTTGGGAGCTGTTGACAATGGGATTTTTAACATTTTCAGATAGTAGTACAGTTGCGCTGGATATCTGATACATAGTTACATGGGAAAGCAGGAATAGAGATACTGGTGTGCAGGACTGATGCTGCTAGGAAGGCAAAGGTGGAATGCAGCTGACTGCAGCCCCCTGGGAGGTGGTGGGATCTGCCTTGCTGAGCTCCCTGAAGATGAGCCACTCATAATCATCACTGTTGTGAGCTACACCATTGATTACACTGTTATATAATTCTTTTTGAATTGCCATTTTACTAGACTTTTTCTCTCGATGGATCCTGTTCATGGAGAAATATCCAGAGCTATGAGGAATCGTGGACTTGAAATCTACATTTCAGGAGGAGATGAGGGCATCCCAGACAGCCTGGATTTAAAAGTTCTGCTGCACAGTCTTGGGTTGGTGGGGGACAGTGTGTGTGACATCCTCTTGGCTCTGCACACAGAGACCCGAAGCACTGTTACAGGTGAGGTGGTTCACTTTGGGTTTTCTGCAGAGTTTCAGTCCTGCTAATTTAAGGGTTCTAACATTTAGTATATATAGAAAGAGAAATTAACAGGAAAGCCTGTTACAAGTGTAGATATCAAGGTTAAGCAAGTCAGAGTTAGGTGAATGAGTTTCAGTAGTTTGAAGATGCTCCCCAGGGAATTCTGATACCTGCACTCAGAGGCCAACAGAAGGTTTCATGATGTTTGCCACCACCATAGCTCCAGGATTGTCATTGGCTTCTTGCAGGTGTAATAAAGAGGAAACTGAGTTAAAACAGATAGGTGTGACTTCTAAATGTTCAACTTTAGAAAAAGGAACAAATTAAATTCTGTAGTTGACTACGGTGTGTTATGTACAATGCTTGTTGCTTGTTCATCTTCAAATAGTCTATGCAAGGCAGAGGTTTCCATTCTACAGGTAAGGCTTAGGGAATTTGAGTAACATGTCCAGGTCAAGACAGCTGAGATTTGAAAATAGGTAATAAATATCTGAGTGGATTGAGTAAGTTTAATGTGATGACAGAATTTATCTACTTTCATCAATGATTTTGAAGAAGCTGTTGCTCACAGATGGTAAATTTTTCTTTGTAGGTTCTCCAACATCGTCTCTGTCGGCTCTGATTCAGTCAGCCATACTCATTGTCCAGGGCTTGCAGCGTGGGCTGAGTTTGGTCAGAGCCTTTACAGAAGCATGCTGGGCAGTATACGTCCGTTCACAGCATTCCCCAGCAAATCAGAAGGTACTTTGAAGTGTTCTCATACTCTTGTCAGGTGTAACACCCTACATTACAGTTATGAAAATGATTTTTGTAGGTGGCAACTTTAATGACCTGGAACAGTTGACTACTGTGGTTTTGTTCTAATAGAGATCTGGCCTGGTTACTTTTCTGGAAAATAGCTTCAGTGTCAGTATTCCTTCCTTCCTTCCTTCCTTCCTTCCTTCCTTCCTTCCTTCCTTTATTTATTTATTTTATTTGAAAGAGTTACGCAGAGAGAGGGTGAGAGAGGTCTTCCATCCGATGGTTCACTCCTCAATTGGCTTCAGCGGCTGGAACTGCGCTGATCCAAAGCCAGGAGCCAGGAGTTTTTTCTGGGTCTCCCACACAGGTACAGGGGCCCAAGGACTTGGGCCATCCTCCACTGCTATCCCAGGCCATAGCAGAGAGCTGGATGGGAAGTGGAGCAGCCAGGACTAGAACCGGTGCCCATATGGGATGCCGGCGCTTCAGGCCAGGGTGTTAACCCGCTGCACCACAATGCCAGCCCCCAGTATTCCTTTTTTGAAACCTACCTGTAATTCAGTTTGTGGTGTTGTACTTTGAAGAGTGTGTCAGAGTTTTTGGGAGACAGTCGTGTGGACCCTAGAAAACTATTCTTAGATTGATTGCTAATTGTTCTGGTAAATAAGGCTCATATTGGTACCATGTTCTGTGTGTGTTTATCTCCTGCCAGCTTGTGCATGCCTTACTGGAGAAGCATCTTTCTTTTCTGAGAGCACATGAAGCCTGGGGAAACTCAATTCTTGCTATGGGATTGTGGCCGGATTCTGTGCCCTCAGCTCTCTTTGCTACTGAAGATTCTCACCTTTCTACAGTGCGAAGTGATGGACAGATCCTGGTGTATTGCCTCAACAGGCTGAGCTTGAAAACCAGCTGCTGGGCAAGGTCAGCAGGCCTTCAGTTTCTGTGCTTTCTGGTTTTTTGGCTTGTTTTTACTTTGCTGGCAATAGGACACCATGTATATACCTAGAACATTATGTGACCAGTTGTTCAGCTGTTATAATTTCATTGTTCATTGTAATATTGCTGTTTGGTATATATTGGGTTTGTGTTGTAGTTGTCTTCATTTGTGGGGCCTCAATTTTTTCTCCTTTATCGCTTCAATCTAATTTGAGTAAAATCACTTTCTCAGGTTCTTTGAAATGTGAAGTGACATATTATTCTAGTACTCACTTTGCCCATTCCAATGAATTTCAGGGGTCAGCCTCTTACCTTGCCAGACTTAGAGAAAATTATGCAGTCTTCCAGCCCTGAGAACCTGAAGTTCAATGCAGTGGAAATGGATACATACTGGATTGATGAACCGGATGTTTTGGCCATGGCTGTTAAATTGCTCATTGAAAGAGCAACCAATCAGGACTGGATGCTTAGAGTTAAATGGCTTTATCATTTAGCCAAAAACATACCACAGGGGCTTGGTGAGTAAGGGAAGCAATGAGGGAACTTACGTACACTTAGCCTGTAGTGCCTCAGCAACTATCTTATCTTGGGGTTACACTGTTAAGATTATAGCTGGGACATTTCTTTGCAAGAAATTTGTGACCTAGCATTATTTTAAAATAGCTGTTTAAAAGTTAAGAAACAAGCCTATCCTTAGAAGTATCACAAAATCAACTTTTGTTCCTATGTAATATTAAGGCGTTCAGAATCTCTCCACTTTTTTGTAACCAATTCAAAAAGGAAGTGAAAATTATGTTGAATTTTAGTTTCGAACATCTACTTTTTTGCTTTACTGCTGTATAACCATTCTGTCTGGGGAATATGTCATATGTGATATGTAAGATTCTAATCTTGTTACCACCGCTCCAAGTGGTCCCACATATTTTCTTGCATTTTTTTCATTCTAATAGAGGGGAAAAGGCAACAGTAACACTGCCTGGCCTATAAAGTATAGGACAATTAATAGTTTGTAGAGATTGATGAATAAAGTAGTTCAGTTTGCAGTAGCCCCACTCCCACCCCTTTAAGATTTACTTATTTATTTATTTTAAAGATTTATTTATTTATTTGAGAGGCAGATTTATAGGTAGAGAGAGGGAGAGACATCCACTGGTTGACTACCCAAATGGCCACAATGGCCGGAGTTGGACCAATCCTAAGCCAGGAGCCAAGAGCTTCTTCAAGGTCTCCTATGTGAGTACTTGGGCCATCGTCCACTGCCTTCCCTGGCCATTTAAGAGCTTCTTCAAGGTCTCCTATGTGAGTACTTGGGCCATCGTCCACTGCCTTCCCTGGCCATTTGCAGAGAGCTGGATTGGAAGAGGAGTAGCCGGGACACTAACTTGTGCCCATGTTGGGTGCCAGTGCCACAGGCACAGGCTTAACCAACTATGCCACAGCGCTGGCCCCAAGATTTATTTATTTATTTGAACAAATTACACAGAGCTTCTATCTGCTGGTTTCACTCTGCAGATGGTTGCAATGGCCAGGCTTGGGCAGTGCCAAAAACAGGAGTAATGAGCTTCATTCAGGTCTCCCACATGGGTGGTAGGGGCCCAAACACTTGAGCCATCTTCTGCTGCTTTTCCCAGGGTAATAGCAGAGAACTAGATTCAAAGTGGAGCAGCTGGGACTCAAACAGGTACCCATGTTGGGTGCTGGCGTCACAGGCAACATCTTAACCAACTGCACCACAAAGTCTGCCCTTGTATTAGTCTTTCTAATCCATCAGAACTTTCAGATAAATCAATGAATGGGTATCTATGATACATGTGATTAATCTAAACAAGTATAGAGAAATTTGTATAAGTTTTTTACAAAATTTTTTATAAATTTTAGAAAGAAATGGATAGATAGCCTGCCCCAGTCTGCCGATAGACTTTGCAAATGCCTGGAATGGCTGGGAGGTTGGTTGTCAAAAGCCAAGAGCCGGGAGCTTTCTAACCACCAATTTAACTGCTAAACTAAATGTCCACCCTTGTATAAATATTTTTACCTGCATTATCCTGAATGTAGATACTATCCACCAAGAGCTACTAATACATATATATATATTACATTTATGTATATATAAATGTAAGTTAATTAATATTCAGTAAACCAGAAAATTAAGTCCTTTTGTTACATTAACCACATTTCAGTTGCTCACATGTGGCTAAATGCTACGTGGATAGTATAGTTGTAGAGTATTTTTATCCTTGCCGTAAGTTCTCTTTTACTCCTATGGAGTCTAACATTAGCTTCTCCTTCCTCATAGAATCAGTGCAGATTCATTTGGAAGCCAGTGCAACAGGTCTCAGGAATTTTTACTCCAATTCTCTCTCAACTGGTATCAGCAATATCTTCAAAATATTACAACCAAATATGACAGGTAGGTGCTTCATTGTGATTTCTAGTTCTCAGCAGTGTTTTGGAAACTTATCTCTTGAGTTTATGGGGAAAAGACCCGTCAAGAGTTCTGACTATAAAAGTACTTTTTTATTTTTTTAAAGATTTATTTATTTATTTTAAAGAGTTACACAGAGAAAGAGACACAGAGAGAGAGAGAGAAAGAAAGAGAGAGAGAGAGGAAGAGAGAGAGGTCTTCCATGCGGTGGTTCACTCCCCAATTGGCCGCATCCGAAGCCAGGAGCTTCTTTCAGGTCTCTCATGCAGGTACAGGGGCCCAAGGACTTGAGCCATCCTCCACTGCTTTCCCAGGCCATAGCAGAGAGCTGAATGGGAAGTGGAGCAGACGGGACTTGAACTGGTGCCCATATGGGTTGCCAGCACTGCAGGCAGCGGCTTTTACCCTCTACACCACAGTGCCAGCCCCAAAAGTACTTTTTAGAAGTATCAGGATATCCACATGCAAATTTGTTTTCTTTATCTGAAATTGTCCATTTAACTTCCAGTTTCTCAAAGAGGCTGATGAGTCCAACTTCATCATAAATAGTAATTTGTAATTCAAACCTGTGCTTGAAAACTAGGGGAATTAAGTTTTTATTGCTCTTAGGTGCCTTTCACTTTTACCATTCTGGTGGTTACTAGTACTGTTACACATGAGATACTTGACTTGAAGGAAAACTACGCAGGATGACTTCTGTCAAGAAATATAAAACATTGATGATAAAAGTTTTAAAGCCTTAACAGAATAGTTCTTTTCTTTTTTTTCTTATTTTATTTTAAAGCTCCATTTATGTATTTGAAAGAATTACAGGGAGAGAGCTTCCATCCACTGGTTCACTTCCTAGATGGTGGCCACAGTCAGGGCTGGGCTAGGCCAAAGACAGGAGCTTCTTCTGGGTCTTCCACATGGGTGGCAGGGGCCCAAATGCTTGGCCATCTCCTGCTTTTTCCCAGGCCATTAACAGGGAGCTGGCAACATTATGGGTTGCTGGTGCTGGAGGCAGCAGCTTTGCCTGCTATGCCACAATACTGGCTCCAATGGAACAGTCCTACAGAATTATGATAAAATTAGTAGACTGTCTAGTTGAATGAAGATTTATTTTATTAATAAAGAGAGGGCAAAATTATTTATTTAAATAATAGGAACAATGAGGATAATGGGGATATTTTTATAAAGCCAGATTTTTGTTTTCCTACCTCCGTTTTTGTTTTATGGTGATCAGAATGCATGTTAGGAAACGTTTGAGTTGGATAAAACATGTGTGATGCTTTTGTGCTTAACAAGTTAATATACACACACTAAAGGAAGAAATCAGGCCTTAGAGAAGACTACTGTGATAGTAAGGCTGTGACAGAACTCAGTCATGGCTTTACAATTATGAGGATAGATACAGAGTAGCAGACACTGTTTATCCTTTTTTGGAACACATTAGCTCTAATTTCATCTTTTTCAGTTAGGTAGTGGTATCTGTTTTATTGGGCTTTGGAATATATATTCTTTCCTCAAAACTACCTTGCTATAAACAGTCTGTCCTTGCCGGGCTACAGTATGGTGGATGCTTTCAAACTTAAGAGCTCAACTCAACCCTTCTGCTCTGCCACCTTTATCTGAATGCTACCAGGGTTTTCACAAACTCTGGAGAATCCCCTACGGTACTTTATAAGAGATACATCCAGTTTGAGCCAAAGGAACATAGGGCACCAGCAGTGTAACAGCTGATGCTGCCATGCAGTGATTTTAGACATTGCTTTTAAGTGAAACAAGCTCAAGTTGTTTTTCTTACTGAAAGCAGACATTCATTTTCTTGCATGTAAGTAAGTGTTTTCAGGGCAGTGGTGTCAGGTTGAATAATTATACCGAGGAGTTCTTCTCAGACATGGAGTGGGTTCTGAGGAAATGGATTCATTGTTAGATTGTCTGTTGTAGCAGCGATTACTTTCCTATCCAGCAGTGGGATGAATTTTCAGGACTTACAGCCATTTCACATTTGGAAAGGAAATATAAAAGCTGTGATTCTTGCCTTTCTTGTGTCTGTAACCCATAGCATTTCCCTGCCATATCCCTTGCCCATCAGGAGTTAGTGTGAAATAATGAAAGCATTCAACTGAAACTTGACAGGGAACGAGATTTTAATGCCAAAATCTTTTTATTTATTTATTTTTAACTAGATGAATCTGTGATTCCTCTGGACCCCCGATGGAATATGCAAGCTTTGGACATCATTAAAAACTCAATGGACTTTGACCCACAGAAGGAACCACAACTGTTCACCCTCTTAGAAGCCATTGTAAACAAGTATGTGAAACCTGCTGCTCTCAGTGCTGATAGCTTCACTGATTATTGCTTTCCTAAGACCCCATCAAATACAGCCTGTGTGTGTAGTTTTGTGAACCTGAGAACACCAGGGTGTTAAACATGATTGCCTTCCGTCTTGTTAATTATTGTTATTAGAAAAGTCACCCTTTATCATACAATAGTCCTGTTTCTACTCTGTTCTGTTTGTGACTCCCATTTTCACCTCCTTATTCTCTCACAGTCCTTCCCTCAGCCATCTATTGGTTCTCCCCTTTTTCTATCCTCACATGTTGGAGGCATCTATAACACCTGCATACTTAATGTACACATATAAATGCAGAAAATTGTCATATAGAATGGTCTTTCCTCATTCTTTAATAGCCGGTTGATGTTTTCAGAATGGCCATCAGTGTAACAAGATGTTGTTTTTTTTTTTTAAATTTTTTTGTTTGTTTGTTTTTTAAGATTTTATTTATTTGAGAGGCAGAGTTACAGGCGGAGAGAGGGAGAGACAGAGAGAAAGGTCTTGGCATCCGCTGGTTTACTTACCAAATGGACACAGTGGCTCAAGTTGGGCTGATCTGAAGCCAGAAACTGGGAGCTTCTTTTGGGTCTCCCATGCAGGTGCAGGGGCCCAAGCACCTGGGCCATCCTCCACTGCTTTCCCAGGGCATAGCAGAGAGCTGGATCAGAAGAGGAACAGCCAGGATAGGAACTGGTGTTTATGTGGGATACAGGTGCTGCAGCTGGAGACCCAGCCCACTATGGTACAGTGCTGGCCCCTGTAACAAGATGTTAAAATAACTATCATTGGAGTATAGAGTGTATGAGTGGAAGGTACACTAATAATAATTATGTGAATAATTTTGATGAGTTTTCACAAACTAAATCCACAAGTGTGGTGCATACCAGTGCTTCAGAGGCTGCCTTGCTTCTTCCTGAGCCTCTCCAGGTAACTTCTAACACAAGAGGTGATCTAGTGATGGCCACTTCGAAGAGCTCACAGTACAGTTCATAAGATCTTGGCAGAACAATGGAGCAAGACCTGGCAGCCTGCTTATACCCAGCTTTCTCTGTCCTTCCTCTTCCCATCTCAGTGGTCAGTGTTTTTACCTCCATCTCTCTAGTCCAGAATTTGCAGAGGCAGGAGAGGAATGGCAAGATTCAGCCTGTCAAGGATGTCATTGAAAGTGTTACTAGCCAGTCACTGATCACTGATTACATTGTTTTTGAATGTCATTCCAGGACCATCATATATCTTGACAGGGATAAACGGATATTTACTGAAGCAAATTTGGTTTCTGTTGGTGTTAAAAAGTTAAATAGTGTTTTGAGAATGTCCTTTGAATTCCATAAAGGTAAGAACATTTGCCTTTTTGTTCTTTTGTTAAATGTAGGATTGCATAATGTTGTAGAAAGTGAAATATTCAGCAGCTGCTATTTTGCTGGCTGTTATTGATCTGCTAGAGTCTTTATAAACACATATACTTCCTCGTTAGGTTTGACAGGTTTGACTAATGTTCACTAGGCATGGACTCTGTGCCAAGACTCAGCTAAATCATCTTATGTGTCTTTGATATGATCAAGACTACTTCTGACTACACACTGTGAGGTTGATGGCCATGTTACCAGTGAGGAAAGGGAGACATATTGGTTATCAAAGTCACAATTCTAGAAAGAAACAGCCAGAATTTGGCAACTAGGCCTGTTGATTACATATTCATAAACATTTTTTTAATTAATTAATTTATTTTTTGACAGGCAGAGTGGATAGTGAGAGAGAGAGAAGCAGAGAGAAAGGTCTTCCTTTGCCGTTGGTTCACCCTCAAATGGCCGCCACGGCTGGTGCGCTCCAGGCGGCGCACCGCGCTGATCCAAAGGCAGGAGCCAGGTGCTTCTCCTGGTCTCCCATGGGGTGCAGGACCCAAGCACTTGGGCCATCCTCCTCTGCACTCCCGGGCCACAGCAGAGAGCTGGCCTGGAAGAGGGGCAACCGCGGAAGAATCCGGCGCCCCGACCGGGACTAGAACCCGGTGTGCTGGCACCGCTAGGTGAAGGATTAGCCTATTGAGCCGCGGCACCGTCCATTCATAAGCATTTGATTATAGGAAGCAACATTTTCTCTTAGATTTTTTGATTGAAAAGATAGCTGCTTGTTGGGAAAAATCCCAGCTATAAATAAATGTAAATATTGAAAAGTTCTTTCTTATAGCATCTACTGTGAGTTTTAGTTTCTTTGGTGTCTTCTCATCTGTTTGTGTTAGCTAACTGTCCAAACATTTATTCTTGGATTTCTTTTTGTATTTAAATATTTATATAAAATATTTTCATTCCGTAATTTGTATTTTTATTAAAATATTATTACATCTATAGATGTACATGCATCACTTATAAATTTAAAAATAGCAAGCATACAATTACTTTCAGTTTTGACATTTAAAAGTTGACCTTTGTATTTACAATGACATTGAGTCCCAGGTTACAGTTTATTTTGAAAATGTCCAGAAATTAATTTAAATTGATGGAATGTTCTTATTTTTATTTATGTCAACTCTAAGATCCAGAGAGCTATCACAGCCTACCCCATGAGATTGTAGTCAATCTTGCTGCTTTTTTTGAACTTCTTGATGCACTAATCCTGCTATGGATACAGTCTTCCCAGGAGATGGTGTCTGATTCCTCTGTCAATGAGGTGAGGAAATTTGCTTGTTTTTATTTTATTTATTTATTTTGTTTATCTGGAAGGCAGAGTGAAAAAGATATCTCCATTCACTGCTTTACTACTCAAACACATGTGACTGCTGGGGCTGGGCCAGGTTGAAGCTAGGAGTCTAGAACCCTTCCATTTTTCCTACATTGGTGACACCTGCTGCCACCCATGGTGCACATTTGCAGGAACTGGAATCTGGAGTAGAGCTTGGTCTCAAACCCAGGCACTGCAGCATGGGGTATGAGTATCCCAAGTTACCTTTTAACCCCTCATCCCAAACACCCACCTCTGTTCTTATTTTAAAGATTTCTCAGTGCAAAGATTCGAGGGACAAGACTAACTTCCGTACTTTTATCTGTTAAGTATTGTTTGAGAAATTTAAGTGTTCTTAACATTTTTAAATATACACATGTACATTTTAAAGTTTGATGGAGGAATAATTGACATAAACTGTGTGTGTTTAAACAGTACAGTTTGATAAGCTAAAGCAAGCTGTTGAATGTACCCACGATCCTCAAGCATTTGCTTGTGCTCCCTTTGTGTTCCCTCCCTGTCTCCTGCTCTCACCCCAAGCATATAACCATTTATTTGCTTTCTATTACTATAGCTCAGGTACATTTTTTATGAATGGAACCATGCAGTGTATATTCTTTTTTGTCTGACTTTTTCTACTGAGCATAGTTATTTTGATATGTAGCCATATAGGTTCGTGGATTGGTCTTTTACTCTATTTAATTTCTGAGTAGTTCTTCACTGTATGGAAGCATTATACTTTACCCATTCTCATATTGATGGACATTTGGGTTTTATTTGAATTCACTAGGTATATTTGAATTCACCATGTGCTTTTAAATGTCATTGTCAGATGTGGTTAAACGATTTTTAAAAAATTATTTATTTGAGAGGTGGAAAGATATAAAGAGAGTACTCTGTGTCTGATGGCTGGGATTGGTCTGAGGCCAAAGCCAGTAACTGCAAACACTGTCCAGATCTCTCATGTGGGTAGCAGAAATCCAGTCATTTGAGTCATCACTGCTGCCTCCCAGTGCTGTATTAGCAGGAAGCTGGAGTCAGGAGTCATATCAGGAAATCAAACTTAGGCACTGTGATAACAGATGCAGGCTTTGTGGGACATGATCATTTTGACTGGTAGGCCATACACCTGCCCCTAAATAGTTTTGAGTCTGGATTATTTTATCAATTCTGGTAGAGTGGAGTAGGAGATCTTAAGGTTTTTGCTTTCAGGACCACCCCCCCCCCCCATTTTTTTTAAAGAGATTTATTTATTTGAAAGAGTTACAGAGAGAGGTAGAGACAGAGAGAGAGGTCCTCCATTTGCTGGTTCACTCCCCAGATGGCCACAATGGCTGGAGCTGAACCAATCCAAAGCCAGGAGCTTCTTCAGGGTCTCCCACATGGTTGCAGGGGCCCAAGGACTTGGGCCATCTTCTACTGCTTTCCCAGACCATAGCAGAGAGCTGGATCAGAAGAGGAGCAGCCAGGACTAGAACTGGTGCCCATATGGGATGCTGGTGCTTCAGGCCAGGGCTTTAACCCACTGCGCCACAGTGCCGGCCCCCAGGACCCCTTTATAATTGTAAAAGCTACCAGTGACCCCAAGAAGCTTTTGATTATGTGGTAACATATTATTTCCATATTAGGCACATAGTTAAGAACTACAGTTTATAGCTGAGAACTATGAAAAAAACAGAGTGCTTCAAAAATTTCCTGGAAAGACGGAAGAGAAATTTATTTGGTTTTTAAGATTTTATTTATTGAGAGGCAGAGTTACAGACAGAGGGAGAGACAGAGAGGGGTCTTCTGTCTACTGATTTAATCCCCAAATGGCAGCAATGGCTAGAGCAGGGCCAATCAGGAGCCAGGAGCTTCTTCCAGGTCTCCCATGTGGGTGCGGCCCAAGCACTTGACCATTTTCTGCTACTTTCCCAGGCCGTCAGCAGGC
Organism: Oryctolagus cuniculus; assembly: GCF_051225735.1. Lineage (NCBI taxonomy): Eukaryota > Metazoa > Chordata > Mammalia > Lagomorpha > Leporidae > Oryctolagus > Oryctolagus cuniculus. The sequence continues at coordinate 82,665,637 of NC_142871.1, forward strand.
AGGTGAATTGGAAGTGGAGAAGCCAAGACTCAAAACTGACACCCGTATGGAATGCTGGCACCACAAGTGGATGCTTAACCTACTATGCCACATCTGTGGTCCCCCTGCATAGTTTTTTTTTTTAAACAATACATACTTTTTAACAACCCTTCTCATTTGTAAATTTGCTTCAAAATTAGTAAACCCATTCCATATTAGTATGAATAAATTTTTTAATTAAAAATTCTCTGGTTCTAAAGTAAAGATTAGTGAGATGAGTGGGACTGTTTTACAGTCCTGCAAATATCTTGAATATCTGGCTTAAGAGAAGAAAGCTGGATTTCCACATCTACTTCTGCATTCATTCTCTTACAGTATTTTGTTTCAGTTTAAATTTGTATGGAAATACTGGCCTCTTGTGGTAATATGGCTGGAAAAGGAGGAACGATTTTAATCTTTGATTGCACTGCACAAACTTGACAAGTAGTTTTGAAAATTTTATTTATAGTGGGAAATCTGAAAAAGAAAATGTCATTATACTTGTCATGCATTAAAACCTGCTGATTTAGTTTACACTTTGGATGGACTTATACAGAGGGACTTCAAAAGTTCATGTAAAAATGAAATTACATGATGAGTTTACTCTGCAAAAAAATCTTGAAAGCTATTTGTAGTGTTTCCATAATACACATTTTCCACTGCTTTTTGAAGATGTCTCATGTGTGAATTTAAAAATTTTTGTTCATCAAAATAAACTTTTAATTTCATTTTACATAAAGTTTTTGAAATGCCCTCACAAATGATTGTGTTTTTTTGTTCTATTTTTTGCCAACTAGACAAAGGATTTTTAATAGAGAAATGTTCTTTATTCAAAAATGATGATTGAACAATTGTTACCCACTTAAAATAAAAATGAACCTTTACAACTGCCTCATGTACAAATTGCCTTAGTATGGATGAGACCTAAACTAAAAAGGTTAACCTGTGACCTGTCTAAAAGAAAATCCTTATAGGCTAAGGATAGGCTGATTTCTTAGGATTCTTCATAAAAGAAAATAGAAAATTAAAACCTTTTGTTAATGTTTGTGATCACTTATAAGAAAAACACTATAGGAGGAACTATGTATAAAATAACCCAAACTTATAAATGAGCAAGAGATTTGAAAAAAAATCCTTCTCAGAAAATATAAATCCCTAGGAAGAACTAGCAAAAATTGCAACATCAATTGTCAAGCAAACGTGAATTAAAACCACTCAGCGGAATAGCTAGACTTAAAATCACTAATGTTATTATTAAGTATTGGCAAGGAAATAGAACAGTTGGGATTCTCTTACACTGTTGTTTGGAGTATTAAATAGTGCAGCTGCTTTGTATATTTACTGTATGATCCAACAATTTCATTTTTTCTAAAATAATAATTTTGTACTTCAGGGGAAAAGATCTTTACCTTCTCTGTGTACCTTATTGTTACTGCAAACATTCCTCTCTATCATTAGATTCTTTGTGTGCCTTTTGAGTATTGATTAATAGTTGAAGTCTATGTCATGTGTCTGTTACTGGGAGAAGTTTGTTAGCAGTCTTGGTTTACTTTGTTTTTAGATTTTAGGTTCTTTGCAGTGGCGGGACCGGCTTTGGACTGTGGCCGATACAGTAAAAGTAGATGCCCCAGGTCTGGCCCTGCTTGCTCTCCATTGGCACTGGGTTTCAAAACATCTGGTCCGTCAGATCCCCCAACTTCTACTGCAGCATGAAGACAAGTAAGACTCATATTTAGAGTGATAATGTTGATATGTATTTGTAGCTGATGTTAAGCATGGATGGTTTGAAATTGAGACTGCTTCATTTTGCATACTTGAGTTTATTCTGTTGCAATATTGGTGACTGAAAATAAAATATGAAATGTGAGTGGCTTCTCTGGCATTTGTCCCTTATTTCTCTTCTTCCTTTTTTCTCCATTAAAGGTATTATCAAGAGGTTCAGGCTGTCTCAGATCATATTCAGAATTGTCTGGGGAGCCCCACCGGTGGCTTCTGTGGTGTAAAAAAGTTGCAGAAGTTCCTGGGACGACCATTTCCTTTTAAGGTACACCTGGAAGCATGCAGTAAATAAAAAAGCTTGACTTCTGAGGTTCCACTGGAGTGTGGGAACTGACATTCAATTACGCTAACCTTTGTCTGCAGAGCTTACCTCTCAAATATCCTATGAGCATTGTTAGGTGGTTTGTAAAGTTTTGACTTTATTGTAAAAATCTCTTTTAAGCACAAAGAATAAAGAAACTTTTTCTAGAAGCTTTAAGAAAAATCTTGAATTTCTTCTTAGCTATAGACTGCTAGGAAGAAGCCCAGTTCTGCTGTGTAGTAAGCTGTCCTGGGTTTTCTTGTTTCAGAACAAGCTGGTGGTGGAATGTTTTTCACAACTGAAAGTTCTTAACAAAGCCCTTGCGGTGAGGGAGCGGACACCTGCCCTTGGGGAGAGTGGATGGCAGGAAGATATTAATCGTCTCCAAGTGGTTGCTTCTGAATGGATGTTAAAAGCAAGTCTCTTAGAGGCCTGGGGACTGATCCTCAGAGCTAATATTCTAGAAGATGTCAAGCTAGGTAATGTACTCTGGCACTTGATACTCTTGAGAGTTTCTTGTCTCTTGCTGCCATTACGTTTCCCCTATTGGAGTATAAATATCATTATGTATATGTTAGGAATTGGGGCTAAACTTTATAGTCAAACATTCTTTAATTCCATCATTAGAATCATGGAGGTATTAATATCACCATTTAACAGATGAGAAACTCAGAGCTCAGTTTAAACAATCTAACCCTGGCTAACTTAAATTAAGCTGTCATTTAGCTGGCTGTTAGAAAGAAATATAGACCCTGGACTCCTGCCTACTGTACTTTAATGCAGCCCCCCCCCCCCTTTTTTTTTTTGTCCAGATGAATTGAAGAATCTTGTGAATGCTCAGTGTTCAGAATTAAAAACCAAAGGACTGTCACTTGATTTTCTGGGGAAAAAACAAAGTGAAATTTCCTTCCCATCCCAGCCAGACTTTGCCTCCTTAATCCAACTCACCCGGAGTGTTCAGTTGTGGCCTGCAATGGAGTACTTGGCTATGCTTTGGCAGTACAAGATGATAGCTGATTTCATGACACAGGCTTCTATGAGAAGGTCAGCCATTGTTAGGTTATGTTCTTACTAGATGGTTGTGTGCATTCTGTGTGTGTCTGGAGAGGGTTATTGGCCTCTTTCACCTCTAACTCTAAGTCAATAGGTGTCTTTTTTCAATGTAGTTGCTCATTTTAAAATAAATGTACTGCAAGTTCTGTGTGTTCTGCCTTCCCTTATGTAATTCTCTAGCTGTTCATTGATCGTCCGCTGCCCACCCTCTTCCTGTTTATCTTTGGAACAGGTCCAGGAAAAATCAGCAACCCCAGACCGATGCAATAACTCATCATGTCACCTTTTGTCTTAAATACACACCAGTTGCTCCTCAAGAGCTTCAAGACTTTTGGTCTTTGCTGCATTATCAGAAGGTAAAAACCACAATCAAAGAGGGAACTATGTAAGCATGCTTTATGCTATGAGTGGACCAGACATTTTGTGGCAGAACAAGGCTCCATGTTGTAACCCCAGTGTTATCTGAATTACTTTTTCTTTTTCTTTTAAAAAGATTTATTTATTTATTTGTTTACTTATTTATTTATTTGAAAGCTTTACAGGGAGAGACAGAGAAGGGGGGAAGGGGACAGAGATCTTGAATCCTCTGGTTCATTCCCCAAATGGCTGCAATGGCCAGGTCAAAGCCAGGAGTTAGAAGCTTCATCTGGGTCTCCCACGTGGGTGCAGGGGCCCAAGACTTGGACCGTCTTCTGCTACTTACTCAGGCATTTTAACAGGAAGCTGGATCAGAAGTAGAGCAGCCAGGAGTTGAACTGGCACCCAAATGGGATGCCAGTGCTGCAGATGGTGGCTTAACCAACTGTACCACAGCGCCAACCTCTTGAGTTAGTTCTTAAGTAGGAAAATTTGGAGTGTGCTGTTTCACAGTTGTTATGGAATTATTTAATTGGTTTGTGGTGAAATGAGGTCAAAATTTTTACTTTCTAGAAATTTCCTGTTTGGTCAAAAATATATTGTGAGGGTATTTTTACTCTTCCTTTAGGATAACTATTGATTGTGAGTATTGGTTAACTCTGGTTTATATAATTTCATTAGCACAGATGTCAAAACTAAATGTGTGTGTGTGTGTTACAGTTGTATGTATTGCTTTACGTAGGCTTTTCATGTAACCCTATAAAAGCAGATCTCATCTCAGTTTTAAAAATTATAATGGGGGGGCGGTAATTAAGTAAACCAGCATTGTGGTACAGAGGGCTAAACCACTGATTTTGATACTGGGATACTGGCATCCTGTAGTGGAGTGCAGATTTGAGTCCTGGCTACTTTGTTTCCAATTCAGCTGTCTGCTAATGGTTCCTGAGAAGGCAGTAGAAGATGATTCAAGTGCCTGGGCCCATGTGGGAGACCAGGATAGAGTTCCTGGCTCAAGTTTCCACCTAGCCAGCCCTGGCTGCTGCAGCCATTTGGAGAGTAAACCATCAGGTGGAAGATCTCTCCTTTTATCTCTCTTTCTGTCACTGTATCTTTCAAATAAACAGATCTTTTAAAAAATTATAATCAGGTTAATTTGACTTGACCAAGTTGATCTTGGTGACTGAAAATCAGGAAAATTAGGATTAATGCTTTTAGACCTGTATGAGTTTTAGATGGGTGTTGGTAGACAGACACTTTGTAACTTGATTTATGAAATCTTTATCAAATAAGATCTAAGTTTTTCTTTATCTCTAGGTGTCTGCTGAAGAAATTTTTTCTTTGTGGTCTGAATTACTCACGTCTACATTTACATCTTTCTGGAGCAGCACTGTGACCACAAATCCAGAGTACTGGCTAACGTGGAATCCTCTGCCTGGTATGCAGCAGGAGATGCCCAAATCTCTTTTGGACTCCACGTTGAAGGTTTGTTGGCATAAAATCAGAAAAAGGTTAGATGGTAGTGGAAAAAACATTATTCATGATTCTAGTAGTAAGCATTTATTCCTAGGCTAGAGCAATGCTTTATGTGCATTAGCCTAAGTATTTCTGAGGGTAAATTATGAGAATTAGAATTTAACCCTTGGTAGAAGTGGCTGCAGGTTCAATAAAAAGTTAGCTATTACTGGATTGGCTAGGAGTGGTTTTTGATTTTTACTGTCGTGAACAGTGGGTGGGACTGTAAAGGGGCTGTTCAGGAGCCCTGGAACCCCCTAGGAAGGCCTGGGACCAGAGCACAGTGTCACTGACCCACATGAGGGCCTATGAGGGCCTATTTCTCCACATGCTTGCCACATTGGGTGGTACCAGCGCTCTCCTGATGAGAGTCAATCAGTTTCACCAACCTAATTTTAATCTGTACTTGTTAGGTTGTTATTCAGGTTGAGCAGTTTTTCATAGGTTTATTATTCTTTTATTTCTTTGGTTTTTTCCAGTCACATTGGTCATGCATTTAAAAAAAAAATCCAATTTTTTAACATCTTTTTTTTTTTTTTTTTTTCAAAGATTTATTTATTTGAAAGTCAGAGTTGCACAGAGAGGGAGAGGTCTTCCATCCAGTGGCTTACTCCCCACTTGGCTACAATGGCTGGAGCTGTGCTGGTCCGAAGCCAGGAGCCAGGAGCTTCTTCTGGGTCTCCCACATGGGTGCAGGGGCCCAAGGACTTGGGCCATCTTCTACTGCTTTCCCAGGCCACAGCAGAGAGCTGGATCGGAAATGGAGCAGCCAGGACTCAAACCGGCACCCATATGGGATGCTGGCACTGCAGGCAGCAGCTACCTGCTATACCACAGCGTCGGCCCCGTTTAGCATCATTTTATTACTGAAGATCTTTTTATATGTTAGGCCCAGCACATAGCTGGGGAGCATATATAGAGTTTTTTGTTGTCCTCAAGTTTTTGTTTTGTTTTGTTTTGTTTGTTTGTTTAATATATGGCTAAGTTTCATAATGTTTTCTTTTTCTAATATGCCAGTCCGTTCTGCTCTTGTAGTGGAGTCTTGTAGTGTCAGGTTTTTAAAAAAATGTATTCCTTCACCTCAATGGCACCGAAAAACACTTCCTTATATATTCTCCTTTGTTGTTTTTTGACGTTTATATCAGTTTCTTCTATACTTCCTGTTTTGTGAGACAGAGATCCAAATCTTTTATTTTATATAAGCAGTCGATCCAAATGCAATGTAGTAACACAATGTGTGGCTAATTCAGCTGTGCATTCCCATTTGCAGTGCCACCCTTATCATCTACCTTATTCCCACTGATGTTCATGGATTTATGTTTGGATTCTATACTGTTCCTCTGCCAAAACTGATTTCTTTTTTTATAAAACCTTTCTCAGATCCTTTAGTGATAACCCCATGGATCTCCAGCACTTGTCAGCACGTGTGTGTGTATACACATACAATGTTTTTTCTCAGGTGGATTGACCACCCAACCCTTTGCTGGGGCACCTTTTAATTACTCTGTCTCAGATAAACAGTCCAAAGAGTACAAACTTGGCATCTCTCTCATGTTTCACCTGTCTCTGCTGCAAGAATGGTCTCCTTATTTCCAGGTTTGAGAAGTTTTTTCATGTAACAGAAAGCACCCATTTGGGGCCCATGTTGTTGTATAGCAATTTAAGCCTCCATCTGCAGTGCAGGCATCCCGTACGGGCACTGGTTTGAGTCCCAGCTGCTTGACTTCCTATTAGAGGTGGCCCAAGTACTTGGGCTCCTATACCCATGTCGGAGATCTGGAAGAAGCTGCAGGCTCCTGGCTTTGGCCTGACCCAATTTCAGTTGTTGCGACCATTTGGGGAGTGAACCAGCAGTTGGAAGATTGGTGTCTGTCTTTCCTCCTCTCTCCATAAACTTTTTGTTTGTTTGTTTATATAACACCCATTTCTCATTTTCTGAAAAGGTGGAACCTGTGTTCCTCTAAGGCCTACTCATATTTGTCCCTGTTCTGCTCTTCTGTCCTTCCTCTGGCTGATATTTACCTTTTCCAGGCAACCAGAACCTTCTTTCCTATTTCTTTGCTCCATCTAAGGTGTTCCCGTACTATTTGTTGACATAATTTTAGTTAGTTTCTAAATGTTTCTTGACTTGTCTCTTATCCCTAGGGCCCTGGCAGTCTCGGTAAAGCCATGTTTTCCAAGTGCTGCTTTGACATCTTGACCAGCAGCTGCAGAGCAAGTCCCTGGGACGTGAGTGGCCTCCCCATACTGTCCTCCTCACATGTCACCCTGGGAGAGTGGGTTGAGAGAGCCCAGCAGCTCCAGGAAATCAGTTCGGTGCTTTGGACCAACATGGCTGTTGCTTCTCTAGCAGAGTTCAGGTATTCCCTCCTCTGGGTGCAGAATTTGCTGCTGTGGTGGTGGGTTCTTGTGGGTGAAGGCACAGGTTTTTCTGCCCAGTCAGTACATTCTCAGTCCATGACAGAGGATGCCACCAGCTGGCCAGTGTTTATTGCTGTTAAGCACACTGTGATCAAGAAGGCTGTATTTAAAAAAAAAAAAAAAAAATTATAATTTTAAGAGACTTATTTCTTTATTTGAAAGGCAGAGTTTGGGGGGGGAGGGACTGGTACTAAAGAGAGAGCGATACCTTCCAACTGCTAGTTAGTACCCAAATGGCTGCAATGGGGCTGGGCCAGGCTGAAGCCAGAACTTCTGGGCCTCCCACATTGGTGCAGGGGCCCAAGCACTTGGCCCATCTTCTGCTGCTTTCCCAAGCACATTAGCAGGTAACTGGATTGGATGTGGAGCAGCCAGGACTTGAACCTCCACCCTTGTGGGATGCTGGAGTCACAGGTGGAGGTTTAACCTGCTATACCACAGCACCAGCCCCAAAGGTGGTACTTTAAAACATATGTTTTAAACCTAAGCTCACCCTCAAGTATTGACATTGTGGCCTGTGATTATCAGTTCTTGATGCATTGCAGAATACGAAACTGCACTCTGATACAGTGCAACCCTTAAGTACTTTCTTATTATGTACCCACAGACGCACAGATGCCCAGCTCCAGGGCCTGTTGCTATGCCGGCACCTTATGGGCCTAGCAGAGCTACTGCCAGAGCCCCAGCGTCAGGAGCACATACAGAACTGTGAGCAGCTGCTCCTTGGGGACAGCCAGGCCTTCCAGCACGTGGGCCAAACTCTCGGGGACATGGCTGATCAGGAAGTACTGCCCAAAGAACTGCTGTGCCTCTTACTCAGCTCCCTGCGCCACATTTTTGGGGAAGGGGAAAGTAAGAGGAGCCTGCCTGACACAGCCCAGCGTGGTTGCCTCTGGGTGAGCCTTGGCTTGCTCCAGATTCAGACCTGGCTTCCCCAGGCACGCTTCGACCCTGCAGTGAAGAGGCAATACAAGCTCAAGTACGCCAAGGAAGAGGTAAGGGAGGTGAAAGTTTGGTGTGTGGCTCCCTCTGTGACTCGTTGATGAATCTGGCAGTATAGGTCCAGTGAACAGAAGGCAAGTAGATGGAATAACCCAAGGCATTGTCTGAGAAATAGTGGCCTTCCTCACGCTTCAGACTTTCTACCTGAGCTGAGTTGTGGATATTTGGATTTATGTGACTTAGAGTATGGTATTCGTATACCCTTGGAATATTAAACTTTTGATGTTTGTTGTCTTAATCTCAAGCATCAAATGCTTGAGATAATGTGCTATCCCTTGCAATATGATCTTTCAGTGGGAACCGAATGCATTAAGGTAGTGATATACTAGTACATATTTTGAAACAGGAAAATTGGTTGGAGTGAGCGCTGAGCTTTTATAGTGAAGCTCAGTGGTGTAAATAAGCTAGATTCTTTCCCTTAAAATCTCAGAGGTGAGCATTCTGGGCTAATGAAGCAGAGCCCGCTGCTCATGGGTCATTCAGAAACCCAGATTCCTTCTGTCTTGTTGCTCAGCCCACCCCAAGGCACAGTCCTCAGACGTGTGGTTATACCCTGGATTTAGTAGACCAATTTCCTGTTTTCCTAGTTACACCAGCTGCAGTGTGAGTGGAAGACCCGGAACCTTTTATCCCAGCTACAAACTGGAAGAGACCTAGGAGATGAAGCCATTGTCATTTATTCTCATCCTCATGTCAGGTAATGCAGCAGAGTGATTATTTTTGTTTAGGGGTTATTGATTCTTTTGAGAGAGACATTTTTGAGGTTGACCTTTGTGAAGTAATTGTTGTATTAGTAAGAGATAATGATAATACATCTGTGAACTGTGTTGGCAGTTGGATTCAAAACTGTGGTCATAGGAAAAAGATTCACTTTGTTAAGGTGGAGGGCAGGGGATGATATTCAAGGTATCAGTTCACATGGACCTTGACTTTGTTCTCATCATGGAAAAGCATGGTGATGCTCACTGTACTTCTGGTACTCTGAGCTATAGGTCTGTTACCTTAGAAATGCAGCACAGTAGGTTCTGAGTCCTTTTCCTGTTTGGCTTTGGGTAGATCACTTAATTCCTGTAAGCTCCAGGTCCATAGTAAAATGTAATTGTAATACATTTTCGTTGAGGTATGGTGAGGCATTGAAGAAATGAATGTCTGATGTGCTAACGTTTGGCACATAGTAAATGCTCTATAATGTTACCCATTTTCATGATATTTGTCAACACCATCATTGTGTTACTACTTCGCAGCCAATGTGTCTTCTTTCTGGTTGCCTGGCTGAGGGCCCAGTGTAGGTTTGCTGCTATTCTGACAGATTTTGTATATCATGTTAATTTGTTTTCAGGCTGCTTCGTCAAAGGATTGAACAGCTGGAGAATTTAATCTGCAAGCTGTCGAAGAAACAGGCCTTCAGACCCCAGCTGCCTGCCTATGAGTCCCTGGTGCAGGAGATCCATCACTATGTCACCAGCATTGCTAAGGCCTCAGCTGTTCAGGATCTGCTCGGCAGGCTCCTGCAGGCCTTTCATGCTGATGGACCACGATCTGCCCAGGTGACCCAGAACCTTCTGAAGGAGGAGGCATCCTGGCAGCAGTCACATCACCAGTTTAGGAAGCGGCTGGTGGAGGAGTACTCCCTGTATCCAGATACAGTGACCCCGCTGCAGGCAGCCATCCTGCAGCTACAGCACGGCATGCGGCTGGTGGCATCTGAGGTGCACACCTCACTCCATAGCAGTGTGGTCCGTACGGACTGGCTGGGGGCCCTGGCCACAGCTTTGTTGGCTTTTCCATCTGTGGGACCCTGCTTCCCAACATACTATGCTCACGCAGATGCTTTGTGCTCAGTGAAGTCAGAGGAAGTTCTGCGAGGCCTTGGGAAGCTGGTTCTCAGGCGTTCAGGAGGAAAGGAACTGGAAGGCAAGGGCCAGAGGCCCTGTCCCACCCGGGAGCAGCTGCTGCTGAATGCCCTGCTTTACCTGCGCTGCCATGTACTGTGCAAGGGAGAGCTGGACCAGCGGGCCCTGCCCCTCTTCCGACATGTGTGTCAGGTGAGACTGGCTTAGGAGGCATGCCCGCCCTGTTTCCTGAAAAGTGCTGCATGTACAGCCAAGTGGCCTGAGGACAACAGCAGTGCCCCCCAGATACAGGGGCAGTGACAGGGGAGGCCCTGGTCTCTTCCTTTCTTTTCCCCATTTCTTGTTTATTTTGGAGTCTTTATCCCCCAGTTTTTCAGAGATTCTTTTTTTTTAATTAGTTGTTAGCCCTTCCTTTGTTATGTATACTACATTTTCTCCTAGTTCGATTTTCTTTCGACTTTTTTAATGGTGATTTTTGCCATGCAATTTTATAAACTTTTTATTAATAGTAAGAAAATAACTTGGTTTTTCCCTTATTAGCCAGTCATTTATGTTCTCATTATAGATAATTAAGAGGATAAATAAAAACAAAAAAAGTGGTTTTTTTTTTTTTGCGTCTTAGCACTTAAACCTGTTAACATATTGATGACCCATTCTGGGCTTGTTTATGTATGTATTTGCAAGGGGTCTTCAGAAGGCTCATGGGAAGTACATTTTATGAGAAAACCATGCATGGATTTCAAGTGGTTTTATATCAGATATAAATATCATTTATTGCCTTGTGTCCATGAACTTTTTGAAGTGCCATCATACAGAGAGTGAGTATCCTTATTGAAAATCTTGGAACCAGAGTGTTCTAGATTTTGGAGTTTTTCAGATGTTTAGAATATAGCTTTGCATAGATTTCACTGCCTTGAGTATCTCCCCCCACCCTTTTTAAATATTTATTTTATTTATTTCACAGGGTTACAGAGAGAGTGAGGAAGAGAGAGAGGGATCTTCCATCCAGTGGTTCACTCCCTAAATGGCTGTAACAGCTGGGGCTGGGCCAGGCCAAAGCCAGGAGCTAGGAGCTACACCCAGGTCTCCTACAGGGGTACAGAGTTCCAAGCATTTTGGCCATCTTTGGCTACTTTTCCATTAGCAAGGAGCTAGGTAGGAAGTGGAGCAGCTGGTGCTTGAACCAGCACGCACCCATATGGCATGTTGGCGTTGCAGGTGGTGACTTAACCTGTTTCACCCCCCCCCCCCCCAATTTGAAAATTTGAAATTGGAAATGCTCCAAAATCCAAACATTTTTTGAGCCCCCAACACAATGTTTACTAAGTTTTCAGATTTTTGTTTTTTAGGTTAGGGATGCTCAACTTGTGTGTATGGATGTATGCTGTTACACTGATTTTTTTTTTACAATAATTTTTTCCTGTAGTTCACAATATTAGTCATAGTTCTGTTTAGAAAACATGAATCTTCACATATTGACCAATAGTGAAGAAATGAAGGAGTCTGGTTAAGGTCAGTTTTATCCCCTCCATGGCCCCTGAGACATGTCTTATATTGCCAGAACACCAGAAAATGTACAAGACACCAAGAAAGCATATTCTGTTTTATAGATAACTTTTAAAACCCTAACAACACAAATAATTATTTTCCTCATTTTTGTGTATTCTTCTTCTGCATCATAATTGTGTGATTTTCTATCACATGTTACATTGGTATGTACTTTTTTTAAAGATTTATTTATCAGCCGGCGCCGTGGCTCAATAGGCTAATCCTCCACCTTGCGGCGCCGGCACACCGGGTTCTAGACCCGGTTGGGGCGCCGGATTCTGTCCCGGTTGCCCCTCTTCCAGGCCAGCTCTCTGCTATGGCCAGGGAGTGCAGTGGAGGATGGCCCAGGTGCTTGGGCCCTGCACCCCATGGGAGACCAGGAAAAGCACCTGGATCCTGGCTCCTGCCATCGGATCAGCGCGGTGCGCCGGCTGCAGCGGCGGCCATTGGAGGGTGAACCAACGGCAAAGGAAGACCTTTCTCTCTCTGTCTCTCTCTCTCACTGTCCACTCTGCCTGTCAAAAATTAAAAAAAAAAAAAAAAAAAAAAAAAAAAAAAAGATTTATTTATCTATTATTTGAAAGGCAGAGTTACAGAGAGGCTGAGAGAGAGATTTTTACATTTGCTGCTGCACTCCCCAAATGGCTGCAACAGCCAGAGCTGGTGTTACCTGAAGCCAGTAGCCAAGAGCTTCTTCCTGGTCTCCCCTGCGGGTGCAGGAACTCAAGGACTTGGGCCATCCCCTACTGCTTTCCCAGGCCATAGCAGGGAGTTGGATTGGAAGTGGAGCAGCTGGGACTCAAATGGGATGCTGGCACTGCAAGTGGTGGCTTTTACCTGCTACACCACAACACCGGCCCTAGCATTTGTATGTAATTTTTTTACTCAAAAAACAGCGCCCCATGGCTGGCACTGTGGCTCACTAGGCTAATCCTCCGCCTGCGGCGCTGATACCCTGGGTTCTAGTCCAGTTGGGGTGCCAAGTAGTAGTCCCAGTTGCTCTTCTTCCAGTCCAGCTCTCTGCTGTGGCCCTGGAGGGTAGTAGAGGATGGCCCAAGTGCTTGGGTCCCTGCACCCGCATGGGAGACTGGGAGGAAGCACCTGGCTCCTGGCTTTGGATCGGCACAGCACCAGCCGTGGCGGCCATTTGGGGAGCGAACCAACAGAAGGAAGACCTTTCTCTCTGTCTCTCTCACTGTCTAACTCTGCCTGTCAAAAAATAAATAAATAAATGAATAAAACCAGTACATCCAGCTGTATCTGTAGGTAAAAATTCTAGAGAACAGAATTGCAGTATGAGATGGAGTCCATGTCTCAGGCCTTTAATACACACTTCCTTGGGTTGTGGATGCTCATTCTCTAAACCCTCAGCAGCCCCAGATGGTTCCTTCAGTTTCTGCTAATTCAAGGGCCAAAAATCTATAGAGGTTGTAGGGGCTTCACCAAGTGTGGTGAAGTAGAGTCCAGTTTTGCCTGATTGGTGCTCTTGAACCCATAGCATCCACTCCAAGTTATACTTCCCTGATTGCCCAGGCCAGCTCCTAGAGGTGCCAGCCACATTCAGTCTGAATCACAAGCACACTCAGCTGACCCTGTCTTTGGTATAATGTAACCATTAGCTCCTGATGGGAAATTCCCATTAGCTTTGCTTTAGCAAATTTTTTTCACTTTTGAATGGAGGGAATTTAGGAAACCATGGTTGCTGAAGATGCACAAAACCCATTTACTGTCTGTTATGTGGCATTTAGTTCTTGGATGCAAATTTAAATTTTTTAATTTTTTAAATTTTTTTATTTTCTTGAAAGTCCAAGTTACACAGAGAGAGGAGAGGCAGAGAGAGAGAAAGAGAGAGGTCTTCCATCCTCTGATTCACTCCCCAGTCTGCTGCAATGGTCGGAGCTGTGCCTATTCGAAGCCAGGAGCTTATTCTGGCTCTCCCATGTGTGTGCAGGGGCCCAAGGACTTGGGCCATCCTCTACTGCTTTCCCAGGGCACAGCAGAAAGATGGGAAGAGGAGCAACCGGGACTCTAACTGGCGCCCATGTTGGATGCTGGCACTGCAGGCAGCGGCCTCACCCACCATGCCACAGCGCTGGCCCCTTGGATGCAACTTTTATTAGTTTTTTGAGTCAATCAAGAGCTAGCAAATCATGCTTCTTTTCATTGTGAGTACCCCAGCAGAGTCAGGCTAACTTCCTTTTGTATGTGTTGATTTCTTAGGAAATCATCAATGAATGGGATGAGCAGGAACGCAAGGCCCAAGAGAAGGCTGAGCAGGAGAACAGCCTGTACAGGTACAGGAGCAGGAACTCTAGGACCACCATGAGTGAGGAGGAGGAAGAGGAATGGGAATTTAGAAGGCAGTTCCCTCTGCATGAAGAGGTAGGCTGTGGATGGCCAGGTTTGTTTGGGTATGGATTTCTTTGATGCTACACACCAATGGCTTTGTAGTCTTTTTTTGTTTGTTTCTTCAATTTGAGGCAGTGAGAACAAATAGACAGGGGGCTCCCATCTTCTAGTTCACTTTCCAAATACCTGCAGCAACCAGCAGTGGGCTGGGCCGAAGCTGAGGGCATGGGTCTCTCAGTGTGGTTGACAGGGACACATCTACTTGAATCATCTCCTGTTGCCTCCTGGAGTCTTCCGTGGCAGGAAGCTAGGATCAGGAGCCAGAGCCAAGAGTAGAATCCAGCCACTCCGATGGCGGATGCAAATATCTTAATTGGCATCTAAACTGCAAGGCCAAATGTCCACCTGCCTCGTAGTCTTTTTAATATATCCTAGGGCATGAGTTCTGCTTCATTTTCTTTCTCATTCATACTCCTTTCCCCCTCTTCCTTTTATTTTGATGATAACCAGATTCTGATTTGTACAAGTTCATTTGCTCTAATGCCATTTATAGGACTTCGCAGATATTTTGGTAGAACCAACACTAGAGGAGAAAAAAGGAACTTCAGATGCACCAGAAGAAGAAGCAGCTGTCGACCCAGCCCTTCTCTCACAGAGTTCAATGCAAGCAGTGATGCTCATCCATCAGCAGCTGTGCCTTAGCTTCGCTCGATCCCTGTGGTACCAGCAGACAGTGCCTCCACATGAGGCAAAACATTACCTCAGCCTGTTTCTCTCCTGCTATCAGACCGGGGCCTCTCTGGTGACACACTTCTATCCCCTGATGGGTATGCTGGTTTATTGTGTTATACCTTTGGGAAATCAAAGCACATAGATCCGGTTGCTACTTCTGGAACAATTAAAATCATAGATTTCCTGTTTTTGCTCAATTCCTTATTGGCAGAGCTTCCTTAACTTAAAAAATTTCAGCTAACTCAAACAAATCAATTTCAAATGCTACAGCAAGAAGGATTTTCATTGTTTTGAGTCCTTTGGGGTAAAGGATATGGACTTAGTTTAAATGATCTTTTTTCATCAGCACTATTTCTACTTTCCCTCTGATAATCTCATTGCTTTTCAAATGAAATAGTGTTTTTGGAAGCAGCCTGGGAACTTAGAAGTTAATCTCACAGAATCTGAATGAATGCAAAGTTTGGTTCAATGCATTTTCCTTCATAACTTCATGAATGAGACATTAGGAGGAATGAGACATTAAGTTTCCTTTCTGTTTACCCAGAACAGCTACAAAAATTGGGAATATGAATGCATCAAGTCAAACTGTACCCCATTTTCTATACACCCAAGCAGAATGTGTATATCCTGGAACTTGGGAGCTTTGGGAAGCTATTGTCATGTTAGAGCCAGGGTTCTCTAGGCCAGTGTTGCTTTGTGAAAGTATGACATTGAAGTAATCTGCTTCATTAGTCCCAATTAGTTCCTCATTTCTGAAATCTTCAAAATTTGTTGGTAGGTCAACTTAATGAGTTCACTGACTCTGCCAAGTCTTTGTTAACTTCACAGGGGTTGAGCTGAATGATCAACTGTTGGGCAGTCAACTTTTGGCCTGCACCCTCTCCCATAACACTCTCTTTGGGGAGGCAACCTCAGATTTGATGGTGAATCCTGACGGGCCCTATGACTTCTACCAGCACCCCAATGTTCCAGAAGCGCGGCAGTGTCAACCGGTGCTTCAAGATTTCTCAGAGGCTGTCAGTCAGTTGCTGCAGGACTGGCCAGAACATCCAGCACTTGAGCAGGTAGGACAGCTGGAGAGAAAGGGGGGAGCTGCCTAGTACCTTATCTGCACTGAGGATGTGACTTCATACCATCTCTGCAGGCATTCCCAAGCATATTTGTACATGTAACAGGTTTTACGAAGCCCTGTTCAGTGGGTTGCTGCTCAGCAATTGCAGCAGAATTGTTGTTGGCTTGGTAATATTTGAGAGTCCTGTTAATTTTATTTGTTGGTCAGGGGCTGCTACTGCTCTGTTTGCTCAAAATCATAATTTTAAGGGCCTCTTGATTTTCTAAAATGTAATAGAAAGTAGACCTTGCTTTTCCAGATTTGGGACTCAAAATCAGATGTTGCTCTGTGGTCTTTAGCTGATTTTATAATTATTCTTATTACAGAGCAATGACAGTTATTATCTATCTTATCAGACTTGATCTTATTCCCAGAGAGAAATAGCAGGAAAGTGTTTGCTTTGGTCAGGACCCTCTGCCCTGGAGTTTTATAGAGCTGCTTTGGACGTGCAGAATTTGGGTGACACTTCCCAGCAGACGTCTCTCTTTAGTAGTCAGTGCTTCTGGGTCACTGGTGCTTCTGCTGAAATACTCAAACCTTCCCTCCTTTCTTTAGCTGCTGGTTGTAATGGACAGGATTAGAAGTTTTCCGCTTTCTAGTCCCCTCTCAAAGTTCCTGAACGGCTTAGAGATCCTTCTAGCAAAGGCGCAGGTAAGTCAGTTTCTCATTTTACTTTGCAGACAATTGAAAGATTTATCTTGTGGCTCTTTTGTTGTTACACAAAAATTTCAAGTTTGGCTTGGAGACAGATGTAGACGTCTTGGTTTTTCTAGCCTGAGGTGAGATTGGTACAAGTGCAGCCGTTGCCCTTATGGTGAGATGAGCTGCCTCCCTTTTTTTCCAGAGTGGGACACAGTGTCTACTGGTACTTGGGGGCTCAGTCTGCCAGGACTTGGAGGCAGCCCTCAGTGCAGCTGAGTGGCTACATATGGTGCCTCTCTGTGACAGGAAGGGGCCATGTGACTTTGTTGAAGGTCAGATAGCCAACAGCAGGAATTGGAAACTCCAGTCTATGAGCTAGGTACTTTTGGCCTCCTTTTTTCTTGGATCTGCTGGAGTTCTTTTTCAGGATCAGAAAGAACTAGAAGCTTAGTTTGCTGTGTGTAAACTCATTACAGCTCCTGGTAAACACTGTTTATGGGCCCAGATGTCTTTACTAAAGAAAAGATGAATGTATTCTTGAGGTAAAAGGTGATGAAGAGGTTGAGTAATGGCTTTTGGAAATTTTGTGGTTTTTTTTTGTTTGTTTTTTTGTTTTTTTTTGTTTTTTTTTTTCTTTAGGATTGGGAGGAGAATGCAAGCCGAGCTCTGTCTCTGCGGAAACATCTTGATGTGGTCAGTCAGATGATCATTCGGTGGCGGAAACTAGAGCTGAAGTAAGGGGCTATCCCTTTTCCTCCTAAACTTAGGTTATGAGGACTTCTGTCTCCTGATAGTTTGTGTTTCTGCAGGGTTTATATAATGTGACAGTTACAGAATGTGCTTCACAGTCTTACATCACAACATTAAATACAGGACAGTCAATAAGAACTTAAGTCAGGTTGTGTGTTCTTCAGGCAGCAAACTGAGTGACTCCTGCTTGTGTGATCTCCAGTGTTTTCACCTGAGTTTTCCCAAGTGTCTCGCTGACCTCCTCTGTCATGTTTCAGCTGTTGGTCCATGAGCTTGGATAACACTCTGAGGCGCCACACGGAGAAGTCCACCAAGCACTGGTTCTCCATCTATCAGATGCTTGAGAAGCACATGCAGGAACAAACCGAGGAGCAGGAAGGTAACGGCAATGTATTGACCACTCACTTAAAGGTTCCTAGCTAAACTGAGTGCTGCAAATTCTGAATTTGCCTGCTCCCATTTCTTTTTACATACTGTTTTCACATCATTTGACTTCATCATGTATCTGAGAGGTCAGTCAAGGAAGCCGTTTCCTTACCGAGAGGGTAATAATGAAAGTCAGAAAGTTTTAAGTGACTTGTCCTAAGTCTTAGAGAACCAGTCATATGATAATGTGTTATTCCCTGTGTCCAAGAGACAAGTCAGATGAACGTTGTCTTTTTGGTAGATAGTGGTTAGCATGCTTGAGCTGGAAGTGTTTCATACCATATTTAAAACAAACACCTCATAATTTACTTTCATAATTTGCTGTCAGTGTGTATAACACATACCCTGTGTGTAGCTCTTAGTGTTAAGTCAGGTTGGAGTTCTGCTCTGATCCTTGCTTCAAAGCTTCACTTTAGTTGTGGTCTCTGTAACAGCCATCCTTTGCTGTAGTAGATTGCATGCACATTAGGGGTACACAGTGATGGTTGAAGACACGGATATGTTTTCCTCTTTAAATCTCCAAAGATGACAAACAGATGACCCTGATGTTGCTGGTCAGCACATTACAAGCATTTATTGAAGGATCTTCGCTTGGAGAGTTCCATGTACGACTTCAAATGTTACTGGTTTTCCATTGTCATGTCTTGCTGATGCCGCAAGTTGAAGGAAAGGGTGAGGATATTTTTTTTTCTTTCTTTTAGATTGTACTGCTAAAATGGATTAGGCTTTGAAATCTTCACATGAGATAGATGTGTTGTTGCATGCCAAGTTTTAAGGGAGACACTTTTAGTCATCTTTAATGAAATTCACATTAGATGTACAGAATAAAGTACAGTTAAAGGTGGTTGTAAATGAAGCACTGAATAGTGAACTCTGGCAGAGGTAAATTGCCAGATGAAGCTCATAGGAAGTGGCATGTTGAGGCAGCACAGCTCTGTCTAGACATTGTGTATGTCTTCTAAGCTGCTCGTTGATCCTGGCCATTATGAGGTTCTTTGATCTAAGGAGGGCACTGCCATATTTCAAGGAACTGCTTAGAAAACTGCCTACTGTCAGTTACTGTCCCTGACCACAGCAATTTGCACAAAAATGTGACTGTAAAACAAACGTAGCTTGTACATAAATGAACAGGTGAGGCAAACCTGTTAATACGCAGTCTTTAAAACAGGCTCTGTTTCTGCTGGTTTTACCCTAAGTTTCAGAGAGAAAGAGTTTGAACTTGTGACTTCAGCAGAACTGGCCTGGGGACATTATCTTTCAGAACAAAAAATACAGCAAAAGAACTCTACTACAGACTGAAATCGAAAGTAGGGTAGTGTTGACAGCCTACACCTCGGGCAGCTGCTATACTTTGCGGAGTAGACTTCCTTCATTACCTGCCCATGCAGCCTGCTGTAATTTCAGGTGTCAGACAGGACCTTCCCTGAAATGTGAAACCCACAGGTGGCGCCTGTAGCACATGCATCAAGTGTGGTGTTTTTGTTTCCTTTCATTTCTTCCAGATTCACTTTGCAGTGTTCTGTGGAACTTGTACCATTATTACAACCAATTCTTTGACCGGGTCCAGGCCAAAATTGTGGAACTGCGTTCCCCCCTAGAAAAAGAACTTAAAGTAAGATGAACAGCTGTCATGATCACTCTTGGGAGAACAAAATTAGCCAATTCTTTTTCTTCAGTTCTCTTCTTTTATCCATTTAACAATGAGGCAAGGGCTGAGAGGAATAGAGGTGAGCATTTTGATTGCTGAGTAGGATGGCAAGACAGACATTTTGTGACACTGGCACCATTGCTGACCCAGCCAAGTGTGTGAAGGATCAGCGGAGTGGCTCCATTGTCACATAGTTTGCTTGTGCTCACCTGGTTTTGCCCGGCTCATCTTCCACCTCCGAGGTACACCACATTGCATTGATCCATGTGCCACTGAAGCATCATGGGGTAAGGAGGGCCCTCTCAGTGGTTGTGGAACCAACCCTTGTGTGAGGGACATGACTTGCTAGTTTCTAAGCTGGAGTACATACCAAGTGACCTACTGATTGTAGCTGCAGTCTTTTATTGCATGGCTCCTTTTTTAGACCTATTTTACTTATTCATTGACACATAGTCCCATGTTTGGGTTGGTATGGGCATAGATCTTTGGCAAACAGATGATCTAAAAAGAAACAGAGTGACACCAGCTTTATAAAGCCATTTCTTGCACTTTGTTTATTTTACAGGAATTTGTTAAGATATGCAAGTGGAATGATGTTAGCTTCTGGTCCATTAAGCAGTCTGTGGAAAAGACACACAGGTAATTCATCTTAAAACCAGGGATGACCAGATCTCAGAGTTTCATGTGGTAAGCAACAAGATGACACCATTATTTTCATAACCTGCCTTAATAGAAATGCATTAAACTTTAGCCAAGCAACCAACACCAGCCCTGCTGTCCAGAGCATAGCATGTCTGGTGCAGAAGCAGCTGTGCCCTGACATGAAGCAGGCCCTGTCTTCTTCAGGGTTAAATCTTGTGCCATCTGTGAGCTGTTTACCTTGAGCACAGCAATTCCACTATTCCTGGCTTCTGTTTTCTTCTCTAGAAAAGGCGGATGTCAATTCCTCCTGTACTTTCCCCTTAAAAAAATACAAAATGATTGATTGTCTCAGAACATTGTATGTACAGAGTTACTACTTTATGTTTGTATGTTATAATGGATTTATTTTCTGTTACATCTCTTCACTTGTCCTGTTATTACCTGGGGTCAGGACTCTGTTTAAATTCATGAAGAAATTTGAAGCTGTCCTGAGTGAACCCTGCCGGTCATCCCTGGTAGAGAGTGACACAGAGGAACAGCCTGATGGTTTGCCCAGGCCAACAAATGCAGCCATGAGCGAGATGTCTTCTATTCAGAGCCTGAACAGGGCACTGAGGGAGTCCCTGTTAGTCCGGCCTGCATCTGCACAGGTATAGGCATGGGGGGCAGTGCTTGCTTACTCTGAGCCAGTCAGAAGTAGACAAGGAAATGCCTTTGAAAGTTTTCTGTGAATGTACGAAGCACATGTTTGCCTCATCATTCTATACAATGTAACGAAAAACCTGGACCCTGCTGCTGAAAGTTTCATGTTAGCCTGTAGGAAATAGCTCTTGTGCCTTTGCCTGTGGGGAAAATTTAAGCATCAATTTGAGAATATGCTGTCAGAGCTGCATTGGGCTGCTGCATGAGGAAGCTGCTGCATATGGTGAATGTATGTGCTGATGGCTGGTTACTGTGGTGTAAAGACTCACATCAGGGCAAATTTCAAGCACCACCAGTTAAAGAGGTAGCTTGCAAAACTCCTAAGAATTTACCAGCAGTAGAGAACTTGAGCAAACAGGTCTGTTACAGCACATGCCTCCTGTCTACACAGTGTTCACTTGTGCCTTCTTACGGTACCCTCATCTTGGGGTTCAGAGAGGCTGGTGATGGAGGGCCTGGTTCTGTTTTTACTTTCTTAGGCATCTAGAAGCATTACAGGAATTCAACATAAAGCCATGATGTGGCTGCCAAATATATTTTATGTGCCTATGTTTCTTGGCTCACTGCTGCTGCCATTCTGATTTGCTAATGGTAATGACATGAGAATGTCAGAGATTGTTAATGCAGCCCTTCGAGGTAAAAGCTCTTAACTTCATCTAACATCTGAATCAGAAATTGGAGTGTGAGGATACATAGCAGTGGGAGTAGGATTTGGTGGAATAGTAGTTCCTATCTGAGAAATAGTGGTTCAGCAGTCTACAGGAAGAGGTTATATTAGTGATATTTCTTCTGCCGTGTTACTAGGTCAGAACTGGGGTCCTGGGATGAGCTTTTGGCCTAACAACTAAAACATTGGCTAAGATGCCAGCATCCCATAGTGGAGTACCTGGATTTGGTGCCTTTCTCTGGCTCCTGAGTCCAGCTTCTTGCTAATGCATACACTGGGAGACAGCAGTGATGCCCTAAGTAACTGGGTTCTTGCCACCCACATGGGAGATTTGGATTGAGTTCCTTTCTCCAAACTTTGGCCCTGGCATGGCCCACCAATTCAAGTCATGGTGCGAATGAAACAGTGGATTGGAGTCCTCTCCATGTCTGTCTGACTGTGTCTCTTTGCCCCTCAAATTTAAAACAAACCAAATTCTCCTTGTGGCTAGCATGGAAAGCATTGCTGGGCTAGAGGGAAGGAGGAGCCCTTCTGTTGCAGTGCAGTTTTCAAGATCGCCACTGAACATGCCCATTTTAACTTCAGTGATGCCACATTTGTTCTGACAAGACTACAGAGGTGGTGATAATTTTATATTTGCTGAGCTGAGGGAGAGGGTGTTTGAACGAGTGTATGTCTGTGCACAGAATTTAGATTTACAACGTGTGCAGGGTAAAACTATTAGTGTTGCTTTCAGCAGCGAGACTAACCTGTGCTGTGTCCTAGGTCACGGTTGCAGAGCAGTGTCAGGTTGCTACTTCTTACCCTTCTCAAGGGGTGCTTCTGCGTCGCCTGCCGAAGCTCATGAAGCGAATGAGGAAGATGTGCCTGACGTTCATGAAAGAGAGCTCCCTGCCTCACCTCGTGGAGAGCCTTGATCAGTTCACAGGTGTGTGCTGGCAGCTAGCGGCAAGGGCAGGACTTGTTCTCTCTCTTTTCCCCAGTGGCTTAGAGGGGCTAGGGAACGTAATACCTGTGTATTGTTTTTGCCATCTTGTTTGATGCTGGGCAGTTAAATGAATCAGCAAGTGGCCCAGGCAAGGAAGCCAAATGAAGACACCCAAACTGTTGTGCTTTTCATCTTGTCCTAACCTATAAACTGGCAGTCTCTATCACTGTGATGTCTGCACCATTTCTTGGGGACCCATTTGGTTGGAGGCATGAGTAAAAGGTCCAGAGATGGATCTCACTGAGTCACTGGGTTATGTCTAACACTGGAAATATGTTCTCCCTCAAGTGAAAGGAAAAGGATGACTTAGATGCAGTTCCCTGGCTCTCTTTGCTACAGAGAACCATAGCCTGTTTGTTTTCCTGTCTCCTTGTTCAGCACAGATGAGAGCCAAGATCTGCTGGGCAGTAGAACACAACAATGGCTGGGGTAGGAAATCGAGAACACAACAGAGGCCTGGCCATTGGCAGCGTCTCACCAGCCCCCTCCTGTGTACTGCTCTTCAGTGAGGGTGGCATCAGAGAGTGGCTGGTCTCCCTTAATGAGGCTGCAGTCTCACCTCAGGGAGCCCTTGCAGTCATTGCTCCAGGTGACCTGCCTCTGCGGCTGCCGTAGGATGGGATGAGGGGAATCCAGGTCTCCGTGCATCTCTTGTAAGGAGACATGTTCTGTGTGGCTGCTGCTCTCCCCCAGTGTCATTATAGCAGTACACTATGCTTACTCTCTGGTGTCTGTCTGCTAGAGCTGACTTAAACATGGTATCACAGACTGGGGGATTTAAAGATAAGCACTACATTGTCCTACACTTTCAGAAACCTAAATCCAAGATTGAGGTGTTGGCAGAGTTGGGTTTTTCTGAGTCCTTTTATCTTACTCACCTTTTAAGGCCCTGCCTCATTTCAGAGTCACATTCGGGGGTACCACGGGTGAGAGCTTTAGCCTGAGAGGTTATCTAGGGGAAGGGATCACTGTAGTCAGTCCATACTGTCTGTGGGAGGATGGCAGCCCCCTCATGTGACAGGTACTCATGAGAATCCAGGAAGGCAGTATGGGACATTGGGAAGAACTTGGGCTTCAGATTTTTTTTTTTTTTAAAGATGCATTTTATTTATTTGAAAGACAGAGTTACAAAGAGAGGCAGAGACAGAGAGAAAGGTCTTCCATCCGCTGGTTCACTCCCCAGATGGCTGCAACAGCTGAAGCTGGGCCGATCCGAAGCCAGGAGCCAGGAGCTTCTTCCGGGTCTTCCATGTGGATACAGGGACCCAAGGACCTGGCCCATCTTCTACTGGTTTCCCAGGCCATAGCAGAGCTGGATCAGAAGAGGAGCAGCCAGGACTCAAACTGGGGCCCATATGGGATGCTGGCGCTTCAGGCCAGGGCTTTAACCCACTGTGCCACAGCCCTGGCCGTGGCTTCAGAGTTTTGAGTTGGGTAGCCAGGACTCAAATTCTGATTTCAACTCATTGTTCAAATGAGTTCAAACACAGACTCTGTTTTGTGCACGTGGTGCGGGGCCTGAGTGTCTTCAATGAGTCTTGTACGTACTCATTGGCCGAATGCTGTGGAAGATGGCTAGACTCTCTGGGTCTCTTTGTGTGTGTACGTGTGTGTGTGTGTGAGAGAGAGAGAAAGGTCTTCCTTCCGTTGGTTTCTCCCCAAATGGCTACTGCGGCCGGCATACTGCGATGATCAGGAGCCAGGTGCTTCCTCCTGGTCTCCCACGTGCGTGCAGGGCTCAAGCACCTGGGCCATCCTCCACTGCCTTCCCGGGCCACAGCAGAGAGCTGGACTGGAAGAGGAATCCAGCACCCCAACTGGAACTAGAACCCAGGGTGCCGGCACAGCAGACAGAGGATTATTAGCTAAGTGAGCCGCGGCACCAGTCTCTGGGTCTCTCTTTAAAATCTGTAAAATAGAGCTACAAATAAGTGTTTCTGAAATTGAACAGATAGAGATTTGCCAGGTACCACCTATGGTGTAGGAACTCAGTACATACTGCATTTATCAGAGATTTCTCTCCGGTTCAGTACCATACACTGCATTTACTCAGTACTCAGTAAGTGCTTTGTGCTTGGTTGATTCTTTGATTCTAAACCTCTACATAAAAAAGAACAACGACCTTTATGTGGAATGTGTATTGTCAGGCGATAGGAAGTCTTGTGTGGTCCTGTTTTTTACGTCCATGCATCTTGGCCAGTTTAGTTCAGACACTTACTGAGAATGTGCCAAATGCTAGGTACCCAGGAGAGAAAGGTTAGTGGTGCCTAGTCCTCACGGCTGCATGCTCCTTGGAATTGGGTAATGCAGACACATTAATAAGCTCATGGGGTTTTTGTGTTTTCCCCCTTCAGGTGAAGTCATTTCCTCTGTGAATGAGCTGCAGAGCTTAAGGGTTGAGGCATCCACAGAAGAGAAGCGGCGGTCAGAAGCCAAGCACATCCTCATGCAGAAGCAGAGAGCTTTATCTGACCTCTTTAAACACCTTGCCAATACGGGTAAAGTTCCACTAGGAAGAAAACCATTGTGGATTTCTGGGAGAATTCTAGATGCGGTTGAAATCTAAGAATAGTGGGAAATAGGGTGGCAGTCAGGGTTTCATAGTTCTAGTCACTTGCAGGAAAATCCCGTGATGAATCACTTATGATTCCTAATAGTTTAGTTTTGTCCATGTATTTTGTTTTGTCCCCCTGCCTGCCGGTTCCCACAAACATGGAGAGCAGTGCTGCTAAAAGCCCAATGGCTGGTGGCTCACCTGCACATCTTGTTACAGTGCGGACACAGGCTCTGTTTTGGGTAGAGTGGTACGGGGCCTGAGCGTCTTCGTTTCTGAGAAGCTGAGAATGGCAGTGCTGTTCGGAGGACTTGTCTTTAGGCCAGACGGGTGAGAGGGTCATATTCCTTCCTACTTGAGTTTCTGTGCTAAAATGAGTTTTACTGATATCCTAGGTTTGTCATATCGCAAAGGTCTGACCTGGGCCCGCTCCAAAAATCCTCAAGAGATGCTTCATCTTCACCCGTTAGATCTCCGGAGTGCGCTGTCCATAGTCAGTGGCCCTCAGGAGGCTGACTCCAGGTTTGTTTTTTGAAAAAATTACAAATGGAGCAAGCCATTTAAGCCTCATTTGCCAGAATCAGGATAGCAGTGCCTCTCCTGGCAGTGTTGTGAAGAGTAAGAAAGATAGCATTTACAGAAGTGCCTAGCTCAGCATCTGGCACCTGGGAAACATTCAGTAAGTGGTAATTTGCCCCTTGTATTTGGGTCCCCTGCTCCTGCTGGTTTTTGTTGTTCTTTGATTTTCTTGAGTAGACTTGATTTTTTTTTTAAAGATTTATTTATTTATTTGAAAGGTAGAGTTACACAGAGAGAGGAGAGGCAGAGAGAGAGAGAGAGAGAGGTCTTCTGTCGGTGATTCACTCCCCAGTTGGCCCCAACGGCCTGCGCTGCACTGATCCAAAACCAGGAGCTTCTTCCAGGGCTCCCACGTGGGGTACAGGGGCCCAAGGACTTGGGTCATCTTCTACTGCTTTCCCAGGCCACAGCAGAAAGCTGGATAGGAAGTGGAGCAGCTGGGTCTCAAACCGGCGCCCACATGGGATGCAGGCGCTTCAGGCCAGGGCATTAACCCACTGTGCCACAGCGCTGGCCCCAAGTAGACTTGATTTGATACATAGGTAGACATCTGTGAAAGAATGGCCACAGTTCTAGCTGTTCCATGTGGACACACCCCTGCCTTTCTAAGTCCATGAATGTTTGAGACAGAGCGGCTCTGTGTTATTAGCCTCAGCAGGGATTGTTCTGATGATGATGACTTGCCTGAGCTGGGCACAGCACACACTTGTGTCTTGTTTGTTTAGTGCCCCTCCTAGGGCTTTACATTTGAATTCAAGGTAATATTTAAATAGGGGAATTGGGGTCCGTGTTGTGGTGCAGTGAGTTAAGCCGCCACCTGCAATGCTGGCTGCTCCACTTCTGTTGAACTCCCTGCCAATGCTCTTGGGAAAGTAGCAGAAGGTGTCCTATCTGCCTGGGTCCTGGGCCCCTGCTATCCATGTAAAAGACGCAAATGAATTGCCAGACTCTTGGCTTTGGCCTGGCTCAGCCCAGCCCCAGCCATTGGCTGCCATTTGGGGAGTAAATGGAAGATCGTTGTAGATGGAAGATCTCTCTCCCTCTCTGTGTAATTCTACCTTTCAAATAAATAAATCTTTTTTATATGTGGAATTTTACATGAACATTCTGGATTTTCAGTTTGTCAGGGAAATTTGCTAAGTGGGCCATTTGGTAAACAGTTGACTGTAGCTGAGGACTGGCTTCCTTTTGACAGGATACGTGCTAGCTGGTCTACTTGAGTCCTCAGCAACCCCTGTGGCTCCCCCCTCCCAGGTTGTGGGTAGCTGTCATTGAGATTTACCATTTTGTGCTTGGCTGTCCTTGATCATTTATGTTGTTTGGCTGCCCCTGTAAACATCAGAATTTATGATCTCTTGCATGCACTGCCAAGACTAAGAAACTCTATTATCATTTATTTCCTGGTGAGACTTCTAGTGTTACAGATCCAATACATCTTTTGTGCAAAGGACTAATGAGTATATGGCTGAATGAATCCTCGTAGAAGTAAATCTTCAGATTGTTGTCTTTTGATTCTGGCCAAATATAGCAATCTCTTGAGACTTCAGGATCTGAGGTGAAAGCTTATGGTTTTATTAAGTAAATCATGTTGGTTTCTTTTCCAGACTGCTTACAGAAATCTCATCTTCATGGGATGGGTGCCAGAAGTATTTTTATCGTTCTCTTGCACGGCACGCGAGGCTGAATGTAGCTCTAGCAGCTCCTGCCAAGGTAGGGTGATAGAGTGTGGGGATGGCAGGGCCCCAGGGAAAGCTTCAGTTCTGTTCAGCCCAGGGTAGTGTTCAGTATCACTTGTCAAGTGATAGCAGCCCATGGTGGGAGTGACTTAGCTTTTTTTAGAATGTCATTAAGCTTCAAATACAAATTAATGCAATTATGTGCTAAACCAGATAGAATGTTACAATGTATTGTATTATGCACATTTGATAGTGGGACCAAATGTGTAAGAAAAATTTTAGAAGAAAAACTTCAAATTGAGAATGCTATCTTCAGATATTTTTTTTCCCTTGTGAGTTGAGGAAAGACCACTAATACCTATTTTAATGTTAAATCTTGTTCCTGTTGATTGGGGTATCAGTGCTTGGTGGAAGCTTAATTTGAAGCCCCTGTTCTATTCTAAAAGCTGAATGTGTCTCTTGTAGAGTATAGCACATCTGTAGATTGCATAAGCAAGGGATTCTTCCCCAGAAGAGTATTCCATGAACCAGCTTTCACTGTGGCACTCATGGGTGGTGTTTGCCAACCAGGCCTTCAACATGCTTTTTCTTCTTCCTTCCTTTGCCAGGAGCTGGGTATGGGCAGTGTGGAGCGGTGTAAAGGGTTCTCGGCACATTTGATGAAACTACTCATTCGACAGCGTCGCTCGCTCACCACGCTGACTGAGCAGTGGATCATCCTCAGGTATCGGCTGATAAGCTTTGTTTTGGCACAGGTTGGGAAGAATTGTGTAAGGGCAGCCTAGGCTGCTGCACATGAGGAGTAGGATCTGCTCTCAATTGTGGAATGCATCTGAAGTGGAATTTCTTGGCTCTGCCCATTGGGTTTGGTCATGTGTTCATCTGCCTGCCCTGTCTTCTGGGCACACTTCTTGGGAGGAGGAAGCCTGGCGATTGAATTCAGGGCTGTCAGCCCCTGAAAGTTGCCCTAGGTGAACTGCACCTGGATCTGGAACAAGGGTATTGGTCGCTACAAGTCCTAGTGAGCCGATAGACAGGGTTGTATTCCTGGTATTGGTGTCCTGAACCCTGTAGTCCTGGAGCAGATTTGAGGGTGCTTCTGTTAGGCTTTTTGGGTCTCACAGTTGCCATTTCCTTAGCCAGACGTGGGTGCTTCTCAGTGACACCAGATCATTAAAAGATGAGGACAGTTAGGAAGGCTGCGATTATCCTTTAGTGGATTCTTAGCAAAGGCAGAGTATCCTTTTTTTCCACAGTGTATCCACTTTGAGGACAGTTAGGAAGCCTGTTGTTAGCCTTGAGAGGATTCCTAGGGGGGAGACGGTATTCTGATTCCAGCCTGGGTCTACTCTGGCTTCAGGTGTTTCCCATTTCCGTTGATCAGGGTGAGTTTAGTGCTTTTACCAGATGCTAATAGTTGAAATCACTGCAGTGGTGTGGCTGCGCTGGATGTGAGGAGTCTAGTGGTCAAATGGTGAGCTGTGAATGTCTCTCCTGAGACTGAAGGATGTGTTTAAATACTTTGGGAGGCATTTAAATAGACTTTTAACCTATTGTCTAACCTAGCTGGAGAGTCTTCCCTACAAATAGAGTGAGACATGATTTAACACTTTATGGTTTTTCCCCATGGGTTTCTCTGCACAGGAACCTCCTCAGCTGTGTGCAGGAGATTCAGGGCAGGTTGACAGTGCCCCTGGTGTACCCCATGGCCTTCCCGCCTCAGGATGGCATGCAGCAGTGGACAGAGCGGCTACAGCACTTGGCCATGCAGAGCCAGATCCTGCTCGAGCAGCTCTCCTGGCTCCTCCAGTGTTGTCCCAGTGTGGGACTGATTGCAGGCCACAGTGATGTCCAGACTCAGGATCAGCCTTCTGCCTCCCACCTGGAAGGACCTGAACTCACCAAAGGACAGCTTTCTGGAGCAGTGCCACACCTCATTCCCTGCAGTCTGGGCTACCCATCCCCAGTACCTGAAAGTCGATTGCCCTCTGGTTGCCGGATGCGAAAACAGGACCAGCTTTGGCAGCAGTCTACCGTGAAGTTAGCGGAGATGCTGAAAACCATTAAAGCAATGAAAGCTGATGTCGACAAAATTAGGCAGCAGTCCTGTGAGACTCTATTTTATTCTTGGTGAGTTTGTCTGTTTCTTTATTCTTCCTTGCTGTGCTTGAGTGCTTATTCTGAGCTTAGGAATGGGGTAAAATTATGAAAAGAATTATTCTACAGTCCTCCAAAATTACTCGGTTACCTGGCACTTTTTTAGCATGTATTGCTCTAAACCTTAGATCCAATGAGTTGTGGCCAGTATATGTTAGTGATAGGATGGAGGAAAGGTGAGAGTGTGTGTATGGGTGTTTGTGCGCTTTCCTTTCAATATTGTGGCTTTTCTGTTGCAGGAAAGATTTTGAAGTTTGCTCTTCTGGGCTGAGTTGCCTGTCCCAGGTGTCAGCTCATTTGCAAGGCCTAGCGTCCTTGTTCATTCTTCCAGGGGTGGAGGGTGAGCAAAAAGGTCCACAAATGGCCTTAGTTGAAAGCCTGGAATATGTCAGAGGAGAAATCAGTAAAGGCGTGGATGACTTTACTGCTTGGAAGAAACACCTACTCGCTTCTAGCAGCCAAGGAGGTAAGGACTATTGCTGAGCAACGGAGGAAAAGCCTAGCAGAGAAGTGCTGTCTTTAAAAAAAAAAAAAACAGTATATAAAGTTTATTTGAAAATCGAGAGTCACTCAAATAGAGAGATCTTCCATCTTCTGATTCACTCCCCACGTGGCCACAATGACCACAGCTGGGCCAGTCCGAAGCCAGGAGCTGCTTCTGGGTCATCCATGCAGGTGCAGGGGCCCAAGCACCTGGACCATCCTCCACTGCTTTCCCAGGCAATAGCAGATCTGGATTAGAAGAGGAGCAGCCAGGACTCGAACCAGCACCCTTATGGTTGCCAGCACTGGAGGCTATGGCTTTAGCCACTATGCCACAGCACTGACCCCTGAAAATCAAAGTTAGAGAGAGAGAGTGAGAGCAAGCACTTCCATCTGCTGATTCACTCCCAAATGACTACAATAGCCAGAGCTGGGCCAATCCAAAGCCAGGAGCCTGGAACTGCATTGGGGTCTCCCAGGTGGGTGCAGAGACCCAAGCGGTAGGGCTGTCTTCTTTCCCAGGCACATTAGCAGGGAGCTGGATCAGAAGAAGAGCAACAGGGACTTGAACTGGCACCTGTGTGGGATGTGGGCTTTGCAGGCAGTGGCTTAATCCACTGTGTCATAATGCCGGCCTCGAGAAGTATGGTCCTACAGAAAGAAGTTGAAATGCTGCTAGAGACACCTTGTTTTGTTCTAGATGTACCTGTGTAGGCTTCTAAGGAGGGGAGTACGGTTGGAATCCATAACTCTTAATATTTTTGCCTTATTTGTTTGAGTGCCTTTCCCTTGGATGGTCATCCTGTCTCATAGTTTGTAGTGCATGTATAGGAAGGCAGAAAGGCATGCTGGCATGTTATGGTTTTCCTATAGACTTCAGAGTCTGCGACTAATAAGTGGACTAAGTTGGTGTTTATGCACACTGTGTTAATGATTAATTTTCAAAGTTTTAGCATTATTTTTAGCAAAACATGCAAGATAATAAGCTTTGTCTAAGCAAGGAGCTTGTCTTATCCATGTCTGTATCCAGATAGCTAGACAGAGTGGCTCACTCACCTAACAGATGGCCGTTAAAGTAACAAATGACTTCTAGAGGCACGAAAGCAAATAATTGGTGTTCTTGGTTTATATTGTTTTCCTGCTTTGTTTTGTATCCTGTTGCTTACTAGGAAGCCAAACATTGGATGAAGGATTTGTGGAAGATTTTTCAGAGCAAATGGAAACTGCTATTCATGCCATCCTCTGCGCCATCCAGAACTTAGCAGAAAGAAGCAATGAAAAAGCACAGGGGAACACAGACCAAACAGGACCCCAAGAAAAGGATGGTATGTCTGAAATCAGGAAAAATTAGTTTCCTATGCAATTTAACTATATGTGATGATTTTTTTTGATGGCTAAATAGTTCAGAACAGGTATTAGAAATAGACGATTGCATAAATAGAGATGAAAGAGTTTATATTCTGTTATTCATCATGTCGTGATCTGTGAATAAAGAGGCAGCAGGCTTTGAGAGACTGCAACCAGGACATCTGACAAAACTCTTAGAGGACGACTTCTGGGGCGAAGTGAGCACTTTGCATGTGCAGAAAATCATTTCCTCCATCTCTGAGCTGTTGGAGAGGCTGAAATCTTGTGGGGAGGATGGCACGGCAGCGAAACACACGGTAATCCACTCACTGTTCCTTACAAAGTCAGGGTAAGCATTCCCTGATTCCATGTGGAGGGCCCAAGGCAGGCTAGAAGCACAAAGAATTTGTCTATTTATCCATGTTAATGTCACTGAAAAGCTTTGAAAGCTTAGCACTCACTAAGGGTTACATTTGTAAGATGCAGAGTTGCAAACATGCTATCAATGCAGAATATTTGTTAGTTTAGGGTTCTGCTGTATTACAGTCACATGCTTGCAGGAGTCTGACATTACATGTTGTTGTTGCTATTCATGAAGCTTCATGACCATCTTCTGCAAACACTATTCCCTCCATAGTCAGCCAGCAGAGCCATAAGTTGTTTTCTCTGTCTTAAGTCCAGAGAAGCAGTTTATTTTTTAGGACCATGAATGCCATTCTGTAGCATAGATACCAGCACCAACTTTGATTTCTAAGAAGGATTAATTTATAAACATTGAGTTCTTCAAAAAAACACATTGTTAACTAAATGAAACTTGAGTAAGAATTTAAAGTGCATTTTAATGATAGTTTATGTGATTAAGGAGATGAAATCTCAGTAACCTGTGGTGGGATTTGTGTAAACACACAGCTCACTGATAGTGAACATTACAACATTCACAAGGCACAGCCATGGCCACTGTCTAGCTCCAGAATGTTTTCATTCCTTCAAAGGATTCCAGGTACCCATTCAGCAATGTGAGTAGGCCTTTTGTTTGTTTGAACCTAGTTCTTTAGGCAGTGCTGCTGCCTGCTGGTACGCCTGGTGCCCATGCTCTGCAGCTTCTCAGACCTTGTCCTCTTCTTCCTGACCGTGTCCTTGGCAACTCACCGAAGCACTGCAAAGCTGCTCTCTGTGCTTGCCCAGGTCTTCACAGAGCTCGCCCAGAAGGTAAGGACTGTTCACGTGGAGCACTCTGGGGCTTCTGGGACCCAAGTGTTCTGCCTCCATTCAGGTTTGGTTTGATGGACTTTTTTGTTTTGGACTATTACAAATGCCAGGAGGTGATCTTGCTACCTGTGGATTCTTAAAGGCTTTATATGGCACCCTTTTGCTAACCTAGTTTTCACTAAAGTCTCAGAGCCTGCACGTCCCTTAACTGATGAGTCCTGTTGACTCCAGAGGCTGTGCAAAGGCTGTTTTGTATTAACACACTCTTTTGTCTGTGTCTCCAATGTGAAATCTTGATAACTCCTGAGCTAGATTTGTTCAATAAATCCTTAAGGCTGTTAAGTTTCTTTCAACTATTTACATGTAATTATAGTAAATAATAACAGGCTTTTAGTATGGAGGAGGGTTTTTCTTCCATAAGTTAGTCATTCATTCATTCATTCAGTCATATATTCAGTAGTATGAAGAGTGCTGTGGTTGTTCAAGGTTGTAGACACTACCCTTCAAAACCAGGGGCAGAAGTCAGTGAAATCTGATAGACTGGATGTACTCACAGAAGTACTCAGTTCTTGAACTTAGGGTTAATGCCTTAACCTTTCTGAGTCCCAGGTTGGTTGCTTGTGGAATGTCATCTACTTACACCTTATAGTATTTTGGTGGAAACCATCCTCAACTGAATATATCTGTTTTGGTTCATTTCTTCCTCAGTAATTTAAGGTTGTCTCCAAATCTAAGTACAATACAGATGAAATTCTCTTGAGGAAAGTATGAATTTACAGATTAAAGACAGTGCCTGGAGTTCATGTCCTTGGTTATCTGAAAGAGACAGGAAAGAATACAAAGTGAAAGGCAGGTCTGGGGCCTCCCATCTAGATTGTAAATCCATGTGTCTGTTGAATAATATGAAAGTGAATGATTCCCAGGTTTGCCCCTTCTGTCTGAAGGGTACTGAGCCAGTGTTAGACCCCATCACTTCTGGGAGAAACATTATATGCGTAAGACAATGGCAGGGTAATGGGTGATAAGAGCACCTGGAGATTCAGGTCAGCTGTGTTTGTCCATTTGAGCTATTGCTCCTGTCTTGAAAGGCTCTTGGGTGATGTTGGCCTGTCAGAACGGTGTGTTTTGGAGTAGGGAGCTGGGAGCTGGCCACAGCCATGGTTCTAAAGTGTGCAGTACTGGGGGCCCAGTGGTTGAGCTGCATGTGCTGCAGTGCTGTGCTGTGCTAAGAGAATCTGAAGCTCCTTGCTTTTTGGTTTCCCCCGTATGCCTGCATTCGAAGGCAGCTCTTTCAAACAATGTAACTCAGTGGGAATAAGACCACCAAAATGTAGGTTTCAATCAATTTTCAGAGAATCAGGTTGTGTTTCTGTCCTTTCTGAGTGCTGAGGGAACTTTAAAGTAGGCTAGATACAGAGCGGAGATAATCTAGGCTGTCACTGAAGCCCTTACTGCCCAGGTAGCTGTTTGTGTATAACCAAGGTGGTGGTCATCTCAACTCCTTGTTAATTGACAGCTGTTTTTTGTTTCATTCTCAGATTGACAGATAACTTGATAGTATGTATTTCTGCTTAAAAAATTAAAATTTCTGATTGAGAGCTGCTGTTTTCTTGTCCTTGCTTTTCTGTTTACTTCTGCCCTTGTAGTAGTTTTTCCTTTTTAGGCTAAATTCTGACAGGGACCAGTTTTGTTAACACTTTACTTTGTTAGTGCTGTGTCCTACTGTTCTCTCTAGAGCCCATTCTGCCCTTGCTCAATGATGTCCTGAATCCCATCCTTCTGGTGTCCTTTCTCCAAATTTTGTTTTTTGCAAAGTGATGGATACCGCACACGCCAGGGGCCTCTACAGAGACATGACCTCGTGCTAAATCAGATGTCAAGCTGTGACACCGCACATTAGCTGTTATCAGTGAGGAGGAAAAGAATGCCAGAGGTCCACTGATGTGCTTTGGCAGATTTAAGACCCTATGCTGTTACAACAGTGAAGCATTTGTTGATGTTGCTTTTTCACTGTGGTAGGGCTGACAATCCCTTTTTGAATTGCATTTGTGCCTAACTGTTCACTCTGTTTTTTTTCCCCAAGGGATTTTGCTTGCCCAAAGAATTTATGGAAGATTCAGCAAGAGAGGGGGCAACTGAATTCCATGACTACGAGGGAGGTGGAATTGGAGAAGGCGAGGGCACGAAGGATGTGAGCGACCGAATAGAGAATGAAGAACAGGTCTGTGAAATGGGTACACAGATTACAGAATCTGACTTCCTTTCCCCTTTGGTTTCAATATTTAAATGACACATATACATAGTTTTTTACTAGGCTAATGGTTTTCAGACAGGTCTGTGGAGTCCTAGGGACACTGAAGCTTGGGCAGTGGTTGTAAATAAAATGCCTAAAAACCACAGGAGGGAACTTTGCAACTTATTCATCGGTTATAGCTAAATTGTGGAGGGAATGATTTTTATTTTTTTTTAAATGGAAAGATGCTTGCTGATGACTCTCTACAGAGTATTTATTGGTAGTGCTTTTAAGGATTAAGAGCTTGGCTATTTTAATTGATAATTACATTTAACAGTAATGCTAGAGTTTGCTATTAATAGGTTTTGTATATCTTTAAGACATGCTAGAATTTTAAAATCTACACCCTTTTTTGGTTGGAATCAAGAATGTTTTTGAGATACTCAGAGTCTGTAGACCAAAGATGGGGAGTGTTTTTTCTGACAAGAGCCATTTGGATATTTATAATATATTCACAGGCCATGCAGAATTGCTGCCATTTGGGGAGTGAACCAACAGATAGAAAACCTTTTTCTCTGTCCCTCCCTCTAACCGTCTGTAACTCTACCTCTCAAATAAAATCTTTTAAAAAAATTACTGACTTAAAAATTAGCCTGTTATACATTTTATTGAATTTTTTTTTTTTTTTTTTTTTTTGACAGGCAGAGTGGACAGTGAGAGAGAGAGACAGAGAGAAAGGTCTTCCTTTTGCCGTTGGTTAACCCTCCAATGGCCGCCGCGGCTGGCACGCTGCGGCCGGCGCACCGCGCTGATCCGATGGCAGGAGCCAGGAGCCAGGAGCCAGGTGCTTTTCCTGGTCTCCCATGGGGTGCAGGGCCCAAGCACCTGGGCCATCCTCCGCTGTACTCCCTGGCCACAGCAGAGGGCTGGCCTGGAAGAGGGGCAACCGGGACAGAATCCGGCGCCCCGACCAGGACTAGAACCCGGTGTGCCGGCGCCGCTAGGCGGAGGATTAGCCTAGTGAGCCGCAGCGCCGGCCCATTTTATTGAATTTTGAGTCCTGCCTGTAGTTACTTTGGCACTGTGAGACCAAATAATTTCACGGGCAGGGTCAGACTTTTCCACTTCTGCTGCAGATTAAAAAAAAAAAAAAAAAAAAAAAAAAAGGCAACACAGCAGCTTTTAAGATTTATTTATTTATTTGAAAGGCAGAGTTATAGAGAGGTTGGTGCAGAGAGAGAGAGAGAGAAAGTCTTCCATCCACTGGTCATCTGTCTGCTGGTTCACTACCCAAATAGCTGCAGCGGCCAGAGCTGGGCTGATCTGAAGCCAGGTGCTTCTTCTGGATCTTCCACGTGGGTTCAGGGACCCAAGCACTTGAGCCATCTCCTGCTTTCCCAGCAATAGCAGAGAGTTGGATTGCAAGTGGATCAGCCAGGACTCGAACCAGTGCCCATATGGGATGCCAGCACTGCAGGCAGTGGCTTTACCCGCTACACCACAGCACCAGCCTCTGTTGTGTTGCTTTTTAAAATGCCTATCTGCTGTGGTGGGCATTTGGCACAGCAGTTAAGATGCCACTTGGGGTTCTAGTATCCATAATAGAGTACCTGAGTTCAAGTCCCAGCTCTTCTTCCAATTCTAGCTTCCTGTTATTGTGCAAAATGGGAGATAGCTGGTAATGCAAGCATTTGGGTCTGTTCCGACCACGTGGGAGGTGATGGAGTTCCAAACTTCAGGTTTCAGCCTGGTCCAGCCCTTGCTGGTGTAGGCATTTGGGGAGTGAACCAACAGATGAAAAATCCTTCTTCTCTGGCTTTCAGATGATAAAACAAATAAATAAAATGCTCATCTAAGTCTAAATTGAATCATAAACTTGTATTCAGGTTATGGTTATAGCTATTAAAAGCAAAGGAGCAAACCACTTCAAACTCTGTGTCTTTGTGGGGAAAGCAGGGAAGAAATAAACCAAAGGAGTTATGCTAATGCTTGGGTGGTGGGGCTCTGAATTTTTGTTGTTATTTTGACTTCCTTCTGTTTTTTAAATTCAACTTAAAGCATATACTGTGTTTCTAATTGAAAAAACAAAGGTGCAGTCCAAACAGAAAAGTACAGTCCAATGCAAAACACATTAAATGATGTAAAAATCCTCTAGAGCACTTTATATCTGCTAAGTTTTCAGTTATGCATATGCTTTGATACAATTTTACTTTTTTTAAAAGATTTATTTATTTATTTGAAAGGCAGAGATAGAGAGAGGGAGACAGAGAGAAAGACTGACTTTCATCCACTGGTTCACTCCCCAGATGGCTGCAATGGCTGGAGCTGGGCAAGGCCAAAGCCAGGAGCCAGGAGGTTCTTCTAGGTCTCCCACGTGGGTGCAGGGGCCCAAGTACTGGGGCTATTTTCTGCTGCTTTCCCTGGAGCATTATCCGGGAGCTGTGTTGGAAGTGGAGCAGCAGGGACTCGAACTGGCACCCATATGGAATGCTGGCACTGCAGGCTGAGGCCTATCATTCTGTGCCACAATGCCAGCCCAAACATGTTTTCTTACATATGCTAACATGTCAAAAATAAATAGGTATATGAGGTAGATGCATGTTTTTACAAGGAAGTTCCCTACAATAGTATTACTTATAATGGTGAAAGTTATGAAACAAACTATTCATCAGTAGAGAGTTATTTAAATTATAGTACCATGCATGTACAACAATACTATATATTAATTAAACAGAATCAGATAGAGTATTATGTTTCAACATGGAAATATACTTAAGACAGTTTTTAAGTTTAAAAAGAAAAGCAGATTGCATAAGAGTCTGTAAAACACAGGTTTTGAGAGGTACATATTGATAGCGAGCCCCTGTGTTACTAAGTGTATATCAGGGTATTCACATCAGCAGTGAGAATTCCTGGAAGTTTTGGAGGATGGTGGTGCTGTGAGAAACTTACTTTTACTGTTTTCCTTAAGAGTTCCTTTAATGAACTTTTTTTTAAAAGGGACTTTTAAATGGCTCTGGAATTTTCTTTTTTCTAACAATTTCCATGAAGAAAGCCTGAGTGAAATATATTCTCTGGCCACAAATAGAAATGAAATTTTTTTTAAAAGGGACTTTTAAATGGCTCTGGAATTTTCTTTTTTCTAACAATTTCCAAGAAGAAAGCCTGAGTGAAATATATTCTCTGGCCACAAATAGAAAAAAGTGACCATTAACTCCAGAAATGGAAACAAAACTTTCACAAATTATCACACGTGACTGTCTTCTGCTAGCTTTTTTTTTTTTTTCCTCATCCCAGAGATATTTTTACACCATTAAAGTTGACCTTTGTATTCTAAGCGGAATTAAACATTAGTAAAATTACAGCATTCATTTGTAATTTCTGTAATGCTTGCTGACATAGGTGGAAGATACATTTCAGAAAGGTCAAGAAAAGGACAAAGAGGATCCTGGTTCAAAATCTGACATTAAGGGCGAGGATAATGCCATTGAGATGTCAGAAGACTTTGACGGGAAGATGCATGATGGGGAGCTTGAAGAACAAGGTTTGAGATAACTATATGGTAACTTCTTGTTTGGAAAATATCAGTATTTTATAGAGAAAACTATGAAATATGTTTTCTCTATAAAAACAAGAAGCTTGTTGTAATCTTTTGAAACAACATTGGTTCCTCAGCATTAGTACAGACTGAAAGCCTCAGCCAGGAGTGTGCCATTGTCACACCCACCATGGCAGAAGTCTGCGGGCAGTTTTGGGGATACTTGACCTCTTAGTAAACCACACCATTGACTGATGTTCTAGCTGCTTTATGTGCTAGATGCAGTGGTGCGGGAGTGCCCTTTGGGGAAGCCCAAAAGAGCAAGAAGATGGTCCCTCACAGAGCTCGGCTTTCAAGGCAGATTGTTCTGGATAGCTTTTAAAAAAAATTGTGTGTGTGTCTGTGTGTCCTAATTACAAACAATAGATGTTTGTTGTAGATCATTTAGGGGGAAAATACAGGAATAAGATAGGACCTCCCTAGAGTCTCCCCACCTAAACCACCTCAAAAGTTTGGTATATTTCTTTCCATTATTGCATGTATTATATATACACACACACACACACACACACACAAGAATCATATCCATTTTTGTAGTCTGCTTTTTTCATTTGCTGGCTTATGAACATTCATTTTGTCATTAAAATTATTTGAGAATATGATTTCTTACAGTACATCATCATTTGCCCTGTTTGTACCATAATTCATCTTTTGCCCTAAATTTCCACCCAAAACTTAATTTGAGATTGAGTATTTTATTTGAAGGGAAAACCTTGCAGAAATGAAAGCAAACTTTAGAGGAATATATGCTTGTGTAAAAAGTGTAAGGATATAATGTTTGGTAAAGTTGACTGTGAGCAAAGGTAAAGGCAGAACAATTATGGCTAACTGGTCGAGACCTGATTTGAGATGTTGGATAAAATCACAGAAGCACAGTGTGTTGGGGAAGTCCATCATTTCACAGATAAGAAGCTAGACTAATGAGTCCCATGATGACTGTTCTTCCAGCATAGAAAGCAGACATCCTTACAGCAGTTCCACCTCTTGTTTTCCTGCCTGTTCACATACTGCAGACTTGCATGTTACTCTCAACAGTTTGCAAAAACACAGTGGGGCTGCTCCAGTAGGTCTGAAGGCATGTGCCTGTAGGGAGTTCTGTAGTAATAGGCAGTAAATCCCAGATGGAATCCTTGCCAGGGAATGGGTCCATGTCTTAGACATGCAGGATTGGGTCAGTGCGGGGATCTGTCTGATCTACGTTCAGTGCCTTCCCTTTCAGAAGAGGATGATGAGAAATCAGACAGCGAGGGTGGAGACCTGGATAAACAGATGGGTGATCTCAATGGCGAGGAAGCAGACAAACTAGATGAGAGGCTTTGGGGTGATGATGATGATGAGGAAGATGAGGAAGAAGAAGACAGCAAAACCGAAGAAACAGGACCAGGAATGGATGAGGTAATTAGAAGATTTCTCCCATCCCAAAGTCCCCAGCCTGGAAGGAGGTAATCTTCCTGCCACCTTCCACTCTATTTACTGCTTATCCTGTTCCATCTATTTATCCCTCTCTTCCATCTCTCTTTTCCTTTTTTTTTTTTTTTTTTCCCGTCTCATTAATTGTATTCAGATCTGAAAGTATACCCTGACCTAAGTCATCTCATGTGTGGTGGAGATGGGAAGTTAAGAAGACTCACTGTAGATGCTCTAAGCTGATTATCCCCTTGGCCACCGAATTCTCCAGCCTTGAGCTTGGGAGTCCTCCAGAGCTGGTGTCACACTGCAGCAGCACAATACAATGTGACTGCCAAGTGTTTTCATGGGACATGCTCAACAGGCAGAAATTATCCACATCTAAGAGCTACACTGCTAGACTTAACCCATGTTGAAGCAGTTTCTTGGATTGAGTTTGATGACTTTGTTTTCTCTTTCACATTTAGGAAGATCCTGAACTTGTTGCTAAAGATGGTAACTTGGATGCTGGGAATTCGAATAAAGATAAAAACTGGCCAGATAAGAAGGAAGAAAAGGATGAAACAGAAGCTGATGATGGTGGACAAGGCCAAGAAAAAATTAATGAACAGATAGATGAGGTAATGAGGACTTGAACTGCCCTCCTGACTCAGGATTAGGGCC
Source organism: Oryctolagus cuniculus (assembly GCF_051225735.1). NCBI lineage: Eukaryota > Metazoa > Chordata > Mammalia > Lagomorpha > Leporidae > Oryctolagus > Oryctolagus cuniculus. The sequence goes on from NC_142871.1 coordinate 82,706,044, forward strand.
ATAGCACTGCATAGTTTTTAGAGTGTCTCAAGACACTGATTTTACTATTTATTGATTGCTATCTTACTGACTTATACAAGGATGCACAACAGAGGCTTTTAATGGGATGTAAAATGTTGAATGATTGCTCTTTTACAAGTTAGTGTGTATGCTATTTGGGCTCATGCTGTAGTTTGGAAGCTAAAACCTTTGTTCCTTTATTTTTGTCTCTTGAGTTTTTTCTTTGAGATTAAGTGACACAATGCCTCATCTCAGCAGAGAACCTGCACTGAAAATAAAATTGGAAATTCTAATGTGAAAAGTGTAAAAACATTACTTAAAATACTAATCTATGTTGGCAGTTTTAGGGAAGAGATATTATATTCTCTCTGCACTACATAAATACTCAGAACCACTTTTATACAAATTCTTTTTTATAAAAATATTTATTTTTTTCTTTCTGTTTTATCTCCATTACCTCACAGAGGGAATATGATGAGAATGAGGTAGACCCTTACCATGGTAATGAGGAAAAGCTGCCGGAACCTGAGGCCTTGGATCTTCCTGATGACCTGAACCTTGACAGTGGTGACAAGAACAGTGGTGAGGACACAGGCAGTGAAGATGGAGAAGGTGCGTCTTTCAGAAACCCCAGCAGGCCCATTAGAACTTGTTGACAATGAGCAGTAACTGATTTCTCTTCACAGAGCCCAGGGTCATGGCCAAATCAGGAATCATGGTTCAGTTAGCTCAGCCCCACCTTGAGAAGGTGTTTACTTTTCTTTTGTAGTGTTTCTTTGTGCGCATAGGCCACACAGCTCATAGGCCGACAGATTCTCTCACTACTTCCACTTCCCGTGCACTATTTTGGCCCTGCTCTGCCTAGTGGGCTTCACTCTATACAGCTCTGAGCTCCTGCAGTCATTATGGGGTCCCTATAGAGTTAAAAGAATTGAAAGCTGAAAGTGTAACAAGTTATCCACCTTAAGTTCCTTAAATTATGGGAGTTCCTGGCTCCTGACTTTGGCCTGGCCCAGCCCTGGCTGTTATTGTGATGCAGGGACCAAGCCAACAGATAGATGGGAGATCTCAGTCTCTCTGAGTTTCAAATATACAGAATTTTTTAAAAAAACACTGGTCTCCTATCTTTGGTATAAAACTTACTGTTGGAATTTGTTGATGGCTCTTTTTCAGTGGATTAATTTTGAAGCACCATCAAAATAATTGTATTAAATATATGAGTATTGCTTTTAACAGGGTGGGCAAACTTTCTACAAAGTATCAGATAATATTTTAGGCCTTGTAGGTCCTAAGCTTTTTACTGCATATACTGAGTCCTCCTGTTGCACTGTGAAAGAAGGCAGAGGCAGCACAGAATGAGTAAGGTACAAACATAGTTAAAGAGAAGACCTACAGCAGAATTGCAATAAAAATTGACATACAGACACATGTGGGAAACCACAGCTGGCCTATGGGCCATACTTTGCCAATCCCTGGTTTAAAGAATAGTGAGAAAACACTTGCATAACTACTTCCCAGTTTAAGAAATAATAGAAAGTTTAAAAAATCTGTGTTCCCCTTTTATTTATATATATATATATGTGTGTGTGTGTGTGTGTGTATATATATATATATATACTCCACTGATTCACTCTCCAAATGGCCACAATAGCTAGGGCTGGGCCAGGCTAAAGCTAGGAGCTTCATGGGTGGCAGGGGCCATCTTCTGCCTTCGCAGGCACATTAGTAGGGAGTTGGATTGAAGCAGAGCAGCTAGGGTTCAAACCTGCACCACAACTATGGTCCTTCTGTGATAAATTTTTAAAAAAAGAAGAAAAAAATAATTTATTTGAAAGGCAGAGTTACAGAGAGAGAGACAGAGAGAGCATGAGATCTTCCATCCAATGGTTCACTCTCCACATGGCTGCAACAACCGTGTCTGGGCCAGGCAGAAGCCAAGAGCCCAGAGCTTCTTCTGAGTCTCCCACTTGGGTGCAAGTGCCCAAAGACTTGGGCTATCCTCTTTTGCTTTCCCAGGCACATTAGCTGTGACTCAAACCAGTGGCTATATGTCATACCAGCACTGCAGTCCTTGGCTTAACCCACTGTGCCACAACACCGGCCCCATGTTTCTTCTTTTTGTCATGTCTATCCAGAAGAAAATCCCTTGGAGATCAAAGAAAAACCAGTGGATATGGAAGAAGACAGTCACCAAACTGAGGAAAGAAATGGAGAGACCGAGACTGACCATGGTGAAGACCAAAGTCCTCATGAGCCCGAGGAAGGCCCTGATGAAGATGACAAAGTGGAAGGGGAGGAGGAAATGGACACAAGTGCTGACAGCCCAGAGAGAGATACTGCTGAACAGCCCGAAGAAAACTCAGAGGGCCAGCAGCAGTCTCTGGAGGAAGAGGATGGGGAAGCCAGTGAGGAGGGTGGAGAGGATGGCCTCCCTGCTGACCAGGGTCTCCAGCCCCAGGTATGGTGGGCTTCTGGCTTTTCTTAGGTTGAAATAATAAAGAGGAGGAGGAAGCCTCTATTTCCCTAAACTCTCTTCTAGGATAGTCCATCACTGGTCGGCACTGCCAAGGCATTTCAGGTTTCTGTTTCAAGACTCCCTCTAGCTGACCGCTCTCTGCAGACTCCGTCAGTGAGGACTGGGGAGCCTGTTTGCTGCAGCACCCCCAGCCCAGAGCATTTCACACCGTGTCTGATTTCTTTGCAGAAGCAAGTTGAAGAAGAGAAGGAAGATGAGCAGGAGGAGGAGGGGTTGGACACAGAGCAGCAGGTGGCAGAGGCTCCTGAGAGGAAAGAGCATGCCTCATGTGGGCAGACGGGGGTGGAGAACATGCAAAGTGCACAGGCCGTGGAGCTGGCTGGGGCTGCGCCTGAGAAGGAGCAGGGCAAGGAGGTGAGGGCTCTCCCTGCCAAAGCCAGTCGCCTCTTACGTGGTTCCTTCTCTCTGAATTCACATTCTCATTAGAAGTAGTTGGTCTATATGTGGTTTTTGTTCTTGTTGTTTGTTGACATCTAAGATTGTCTCCTATTCTTTGAGAAAGTGATTATATACTTATTTTTGTATACCTCCAGAATATTTGTTAAAGGTTATACACATGCACACACACACCCAGCATATATATGTATTATGTGTATATAAATATATATGTGCATATACATATATACACACACACACACATATATAGCAAATGTCTTCATTTTGCCTTTTTTCTTTTCAAGATTTATTTATTTATTTATTTGAAAGGCAGAAGCTACAGAGGGAGAAGCTTAAAAAAAGATTTATTTGAAAGGCAGAGAGAGAGAGAGCAAGATATCTTCGATCAGCTGGTTCACTTCCCAAATGGCTGCAACAGCTGGGGCTGGGACAGGTCAAAGCCAAGAGTCTAGTAGTACGCCATCGGGTGGCAGGAACCCAAGTACTTGGATCATTATCTGCTGCGTCACAGGGTGCACATTATCAGGAAGCTGGATCATAAGCAAAGGCAGGAGTTGACCCCTGTCACTCTTATATTGGATGTGGGTATCCCAGATTCTGGCTTATACCATTGTGCCACTACACCCACCCCTAGGCTATATTAAAGTGATGATATATGCTTAATAAGAAAAAGTGCTTAGCCTTGTAGTTCTCAGTGGGAGAGTCAAGTTCATGTTTTTTAGCTCCCAAGGAAAGAAAGGTGGCCCATGGACTGCCCACAGCACAGTGCTGCTCACAGTGCCTTCCTTTGCCTTGCTCCTCCCTAGGCCTCTAAATATGCTCATTTATAAAGCAGGGCACTTCTTCTATTCCTCGACTAGTCATGATGTGTTCTGATGTGGTCTCAGTCTAGGTTGTGAGCATGCTTTGGGAAGAACATTGAGTGCCAGAGGGCCTGCTAGTTGCAGTGGTGATACTGGGAAAACTCTGCAGCCTCTGAGCTCCAGTTTTGTGATCAATAACAACAGTTGTTTATACTGCTTAAACAGCCCTGCCCTCATCATTCCTCAGGCGCCCATTAGGAACTAAGTATTTTCCTTACCTCAGCAAGCCCTACGAGAGAACTGATGCTCTTCTTGTTATCTTCTCCATTTTCTGTTGGAGGAAAATAAAACTCAAGTTATATAACAGCCTTAAGAGTGTACAGCCGGTTGATGATGATGCCTGGTTTGTAATGGAGGTCTGTTCTGCCTTTGGAATAAGACCTAAACAGTCCTTGAGGCAAGAACTAGTCAGCTTTGCAAGGAAAAGATACCTGAGAGGGTACTGCAGCTTCAGGTCCTGATGCTTCTCTTCCTGCCAGCAGGTAAGAGCTCAGTCACGGCTGAGTTCCAGGCAAACAGGCCTAAGGCTGTAACTCTGAGATGAGCACAGTGGAGACTGCAGTTTAGTGCTCAGTACAGCTTAGTAACTGGTGATGGTCACAGCTTCTTCCTTCTCATTTTCTTATGTCTTGAATTTCCTAGGAACATGGGAGTGGAGCTGCAGATGCAAACCAGGCAGAAGGCCACGAGTCCAACTTCATTGCGCGGCTGGCTTCCCAGAAACACACCAGGAAAAACACACAGGTTTCTCTCTCTCTCCATTTGAACTCGGTTTGTTGCCTGCATGTCAAAAAAGATGATAGAAATGTGGTTGTTAAAAAACAAAGCCACACTCCTGGCCTTTCCTGTAGGTAGCCTTGGTGAGCAGCCCAGGACTGTGGGGTTTCCCCAGGGAAATCCACCTCTGGGGTTCATTGCTGTGGAACTGAGAGTCAGGTGCTGTGTGCTGCACCACCAGTCTTATTCTTCTCATGATTTTTTTTTTTTAATTTTCAAAAATTAGGTTTTCTTAATGGGGTATAATTTGTGTACATGAAATAGTGCTGAAAAGCAGTCTCCTAAATGAGCCTATGTGCTATCCCTGTCCCCAAGCCACCCAAGGGACCTTCCCCAGAGCAATTGGGTGTTGTCTATTTTATCTTCTCTCAGCTGTTTTCTTCATGTGGAACATCTGTGGACATGTGTGTATGTACATGTGTTTCCTTGCTTCTGTGACTTTATTTCAGATACAAAAGTATATCACAGACATGGTTCTGTTTAAGCTTATAGAAGCCCCGTTCTTTTTAGTAGCTGCATTGAATTCCATTCTTGTGTGGGTGTACCCCTTTTACCTATTATGTGCCTTGTTTTGAGTCTTTCTGTCATTACAGATATAGTGCTGTAGTGAATTTCCTCATATCTCCCACAGAGCTTTAAGAGGAGACCTGGGCAGGCTGACAATGAACGTTCCATGGGTGATCACAATGAGCGGGTGCACAAGAGGCTGAGGACTGTGGATACGGACAGCCCTGCCGCTGAGCAGGGGTCAGCTCAGCCCGAGGCCCAGGTGGAGGATGCAGATGCATTTGAGCACATTAAACAAGGCAGCGACACATACGACACACAGACCTATGGTACGGTGAGGGCAAGGCTTCTTCAGCTCACCAAGCTCTGGGAACTCGGGCCGTGCAGCTCTTAGTACAGATTCCTGTTAGCCGGCACAAGGGATGGCCTTTAAAATTGTTTTGTCTCTAGTAAGAAAAATAGGATAAATCAGATGATTTCTATAATGCAGAAATGCAGCTTGTTTTGGGTATAGGGGGATCCCTGGTCTAGTTTAAATTCTCGGGGTTGCTGGGTTCAGTGTCGGCTTTTGAAATACCCTTACTAACAACTGCCCACTTTCAAACTGAACTCAGGGTGTCTTCATAATGGACATTTTGTCAGTTCTAGGTAGTCCCTGCACTGACAGGAACTGTGAAATTTTGAAATACGTGTTTTCTGCACAAGTGAGAAAGGGAGGGAAAAAGTCTTGGTATGAGAAGATAAGTAGTCAGTCTAGTTTTTCCTTTTATGACTTCTCTTTACTTCATTCATATGTAAACTAGTATTGACAATATCTACCTGTGATGATAGCACAAAAATGATGGCTCTGCAGTAGGCTACTTTTTTCTCTGTCCCTTCTAGCAAAAATAAAGTAGTAGTAATAATAAATACCATGTGCTGAGCTTTTGCCTTGAGCCTTCGATTTATGTTGATGGAATTCCTCAAATAATCCTCCAAACTAGGATCTTTCCATTGTAGAGGTGAGCACAGTGAGGTCAGAGGCATTTAAGAACTTATCAGAGATCACAGTGCTGGGATTCCCATGTTGGTCTTTCTGTGCCCTGTTTTATACTCTTACTCAACTCTGAAGAAACTAATTTACCCACAGGTTAGTAATATAGGATGCTGTTTATTTTGGTCCATCTTCTGGTCATAGCAATAAAAACCCATCAACCCCCCTATTTCTGTGGTTACGTGGATAGTTATACCACATCCTAACTTCTGTAGGAAGTAGAGAACAGTTACATCTGTAGTGTAGACAAGTGTCCAAGCCACATTGCTGGTCAGTGGCAGAACCAGCATGAACAGAATTTTGGACACTAGGAAAGATAGAAACCATTGACAGATCACTGCTTTGTTCTGGAAAAACCTAAGCTTTCTTTGGGTGTGCGCACACATTCATTTCCGGCAGATGTGGCCAGCAAGGAGCAGCAACAGACTGCAAAAGACTCGGGGCAGGATCAGGAAGAGGAGATACAGGATACCCTTATGGACACAGAGGAACAGGAGGAGCTCAAGGCAGCAGATACGGAGCAGCTAAAGCCAGAGGAAGTCAAGTCCAGGACCACAGCAACCTCCGGTGAGTCTTGTGTTTGAACACATCCCTTATAAGCTCTCTGACGTAGAGCAGTCAGTTCTCTTGTACTGTTGTCTAGCCTGTTCCACGTCCTAACTCATGGCCTTGCTGAGTCATCCGCCTATAATTGATTATCTTTTGGTTGGAAGCAGAAAGGTGGAGGAATAGAGGAGTGGCAGGATATCCTGGAAGTTTGAATTTCCAACAAAATCCCATCTGTCTTTAAAATGGGTAGAAGAAATTAGATTAGTACACATTTTCCACAGTTGTGATGAGAAACTATATTTTTTTATTTTGGAAATGTTTTTCAGTTTTATAGAAGTGTAGCATAAAGTGCTATAAAATACTAAGAGATGGAATGAGAAAAATGCATGTGAGGAGATAGCCAGTTTCCATATCAGGGCTAAAAAAGCTCTGTTACAAGGCAGTTCATTTTTAAAAGAGAGCACATACATTCAGCAAATTAAAAAGTAACTATCAGCAGTGGATTAAATGCAAATTAAAAAAAATTGCCAAATGCAAAGCCCTTTGTTTTGTCTCTGTCCTTAGGAGTGTTAAACACTGTTGATTCCTGGCAAATGGAACAGTGGTTTTCTTTTAGTTTTTATTTTTATCAAAATTCTAAGTGCACGTAGTATAAGATTTACAAGACTTAAGATAAACTACAGTTCCAGAACAGCCACCTTCAACATCAGAGTGCAGAGGAGGTGAAATAAGGGAGTTTGAATTGGCCGTGATTGTTGGAGAGAGAAAAACATGTCAAGGAATGAATGAGTGGATGAGTGAAGCTTCATTCACTGTTAGGCTTGATGCTGAAGCTTAGCCTTGATGCTGATACTGTGACAAAACTCTGTCCTTACATGAAACTAGGCTTTGAAGAAATGGAAATGGAGACACAAACAGTTAAAACAGAGGAAGATCAAGACCCCAGGACAGACAGATCCCACAAAGAGACAGAGAATGAGAAACCAGAGAGGAGCCGAGATTCAACCATTCATACAGCCCATCAGTTCCTCATGGACCCGATTTTCCAGGTACTGAACCTCTCACAAATTCCTGCTTTAGTTATTGACAAAATGGTTGGGCACTGTGGCACAGTGGGGCAGGCCATCATGTAGGATAAATACATCTCATGTAGTAGTGCCTAGGATCAAGTCACACCTCCACTTCCTATCCAGCTTCCTGATGTGCACCATGGGAGGTAGCAGGTGATGGTTCAGGTACTGGGTCCCTATCGTCCATGTGGGAGACTCAGATTGAGTCTGGGCTCCTTGCTTCAGTCTAGCCTAAGCCTGGCTGTTACCAGCATTTGGGGAGTAAATCAGCAGATGGATGATTTCTCTATCACTCTGCTTTCCAAATAAATTAAAAGGTAATTGACAAAATGGAATTTTACATTGCTTAAAAATTTTTGTCTTTAGAAATCTTTTTTTCAAAGATTTATTTATTGTTTGTAACTTGACTTTCAGAGACAGAGGTCTTCCTTCCGTTAGTTAACTCTCAAGATGGCTGCAACAGCCAGTGCTGGGGCAAGGCTGAAGCCAGGAGCTTCTTCCAGGTCTCTCACATAGATGGCAGGGGCCCAAGTACTTGAGCCATTCGATTCCAACATTGCAAGTGGTGGCTTTACCTGCTAGGTAAAATGCTGGCCCCTATCTTTAAAACTTATGGAACATCTGGTTGTTTTGGAATATCAAGTCCTTATCAAAATTTTTAGGAGCACTATTGGTGTGACGGGTGTTCTTTAAGCAGATGACACCCCTCCAGCAGTTAGTGCCAGGTCACAGTGCCCTGACCTGTCCTGCTCTCACGTCTGGTTCTTCTTACCATCTTTATGTAAGGAGCCTTCAGGACAACTGGTGAAATAACAAGAACTTGGGCTTACTGTGTGCATTTAGGAAGAGTTGACAACTGAATTTTTTATCCTAGTAGTTTGACCTGTGGCAATACAGATTAATCAGACATTTTCATTACTGTGTTTTGTCTGCTGTGGTGGAGTTATAAATTTTAAATGTTTCCTTTACCCATGCTATCTCTAAGATGGGAAGCAGAAGAATGATTGTCTGCGGTCATCACATTGCGCCATTCAGTTTGCTTCTGTTATGAGTCTCGGCCATGAAGTATATACTTTGAGTTCGTGCTGTAGGGAGGAGGCAGCCAGTGAAAAGTTGGTGATCTCAACCTGGCTACCTCTTACCTGTGGGTTTTTCTTCTCAGCCCTTTTTAAAAGATGTCAGTGAGCTAAGAGAGGAGCTGGAGAGACAACTGGAAACGTGGCAGCCACACGAATCTGGAAACCCAGAAGAAGTAAGTCACAGGCTTTTCCTTAAAACTGTTTGATTTTTGTTGGTAAGATACAACAACTTAATAGGTTCTTAGCTCCAATTACTTCGTAAAAGGGACTGAGCACATGGAGAATATAATTGGAATCCTGAAGCCTAAGTATGTGCAGTGCTCGGTGCCTGCTTTGCCACTAGATTTAGCTAGCTGATGAAAGTGGAGGGAGACAGATGTGTTTAACTCTTCTAGCTTCTGTTGCTGGCTCTGTAACGTGTGATTGGAAAAACTGGGCAAAAGTGTGTGCCATGCCATCCTGAGAACAGACCATGTGGACCACTGCTGGCTGACTTAATGTGGCAGTATAGATTTACCAGGGGTTTCATTTTTAATGCCTTTGCATACTTGTTTGTGTGTACACTCTGTATTGATTATCATCATTCCCACCTTATGTATGTACTGAGTGTTGTGTCATAGTTGGCAAACACGTCATGGGACTTTGTGTCCCAGGACATGAGCACACATCTGAATGAATTAACCCTAGGGATTTGCCCTTGTCACTGTCACTTTTGAAACAAGACTTTTAAGAGCCCACAAATCAATGGCTATACTTGCTTCCATCTGGATTCCTTCTGTACTTACCTCTGCCTCTTCTTGGTGGGTAGACTTTACCCCTTGTGATTGATTTGAATAGGTGTTGATTTGGTTGCGAATTCCAATAATGACCTGCTTCATTGTCTCAGACTTTTTCACTTGGAACTGTGGGTTATGGCTTTAGGGAAGACATTCAGAATCATGAACCAGCAGCTTGCTGAGCACAGCTCTCAGGTGCTTCTGTTGAGAAGGCTTGGGCCTGTTTTCTGTTGCTTTGCTTCAGACTTTTGACCTCTGTAATGATGTGTGACTGGCTCTGACATTCAAAGGGTAATTTATATCTTGTCACAGGAGAAGACTGCAGCTGAGATGTGGCAGAGTTACCTGGTCTTAACTGCACCTCTTTCACAACAGTTATGTGAACAGCTTCGTCTCATATTAGAGCCTACCCAGGCAGCCAAACTCAAGTAAGTCTAACCCATTAGAAGTCCTTGTATGCCTGGAAAAGATGGCAGTGCACTGATTCTGTTGAGCTTTGCACCTAACCATTTATGGTGCTGGCTTCTAGGTTGCCACTTTTGCCACAGAGGCACCAATGTGGTATTCCTTACTCTACTTTCCTGTTTACTTCTACCACAGAAGGTGTTGGGGGGGTGTGTGCTACTCACCTTGATACCTGTTGTTACTCTTTTGCTGTAGGTGTTACATATGTCTTTAAGATTTATCTATTTATTTGAAAATGGCTGCAACGGCCAGAGCTGCACCAATCTGAAGGCAGGAGCCTCCTCCGGGTCCCCAACATGGGCGCAGGGGCACAAGGACCTGGGCCATCCTCCACTGCCTTCCCAGGCCACAGCAGAGAGCTGGATCAGAAGTGGAGCAGCTGGGACTCAAACCAGCCCCACAGGGATGCCGGCACTACAGGCACCGGCCCCACATATGTCTTTGCAATGATAGGTCCAAATCATAGATATAGAACAGAAAAGAAAGACTGTAAGGCCTCATATTCAATGCAGTATTTTTAAAAAGTAATGTTTGTGGAAGAAGCTAAATTTTTTTAAAAGTTTATTTGAAAGGCAGAGAGAGAGAGGTCTTCATCTGATGGTTCATTCCCCAATTGGCCGCAACAACCGGAGCTGTGCCAATCCAAAGCCAGGAGCTTCTTCTGGTTCTCCCACATGGGTACAGGGGCCCAAGGACTTTGGGCCATCTTTTACTGGATCGGAAGTGGAGCAGCCGGGTTTTGAACTGGTGCCCACATGGTAACCCACAGCGCCGGCCCCGGAAGAATATAATTATTGCCTTGTATATGTCCAGTGTTTTTGGCTAGTGGTCAAGAAGAAATGTTTAGTCCTCAGTTAAGTAACACCTTGTTGTGGCAGGTTCCTGGTTATTTGGGATTACTGGTTTTTGTCCTTGAAGAGAATTCTCAGGGATGGCCAGTTGGTAACTAATCTGTGTTGCTGTTGGGGCAAATTCAATAGAGGAGACTATCGAACTGGGAAGCGGCTGAACATGCGGAAGGTCATTCCATACATCGCTAGTCAGTTTCGGAAAGACAAGATTTGGCTTCGGAGGACCAAGCCCAGTAAACGTCAGTATCAGATTTGTTTGGCTATCGATGACTCTTCTAGTATGGTAGACAACCATACCAAGCAGGTAAGCAGAAGTGGATGGCAGTTTGATGAAAATTACCAACAAGCCACATTCTGTGAGCCACCCAAAGGTTTTAAATATGATCTGGCAAGGCCGGCGCCGTGGCTCAATAGGCTAATCCTCCACCTTGCGGCGCCGGCACACCGGGTTCTAGTCCCGGTCGGGGCGCCGGATTCTGTCCCGGTTGCCCCTCTTCCAGGCCAGCTCTCTGCTGTGGCCAGGGAGTGCAGTGGAGGATGGCCCAGGTGCTTGGGCCCTGCACCCCATGGGAGACCAGGAAAAGCACCTGGATCCTGGCTCCTGCCATTGGATCAGCGCGGTGCGCCGGCTGCAGCGGCGGCCATTGGAGGGTGAACCAACGGCAAAAGGAAGACCTTTCTCTCTCTGTCTCTCTCTCTCACTGTCCACTCTGCCTGTCAAAAAAAAAAAAAAAAAAAAAAAAAAAAAAAAAAAAAAAAAAAAAAAAAATATGATCTGGCAAAAAGCCGTTTTGAAATTCCAGCTAACCTGTTCTGAGAATGTGGGAAGCATGTGAGAAGACCTAAGATTCAAAGGGTTCAGAAGGGCACTTTCAACACATCTTAAATATAGGTCTTTAAGTCATTTTATTAGATAACCCAGCCAAGGCAATTGCAGGTGAGACTTAAAAAAATTTGCCTGCTATAGATTTACTAAATTTCAAGTTGATAACATTGTATGCCCCACAAATGATGGTATAAATATCCAAATGGCCATTGGCAGAAAAGCAGTTCCCCACTTCTGGTTATAAAAATACCTACCTCATACTAAGAGTTGTGAAGATTAAATGAAGTAAGGTGCGTAGAACATGAAGCTTAGTGGTGCTTACACTAATTTAAATTCTAAGATTATGCTGTCATTCAAGCGGGTGGTAATGAAATATTTTTATAGAGTTCTCCAGTTTGATTTTACTACAAACGGATGAGTTTTAAGTTTGTTTTTAAAATCTGTTACCCATAAAACATTACTTTTTACAGTCTTCCCCAACCCCACCAAAAGGAAAAACAATGCATATTTAGGGAGCATTATTTCTGAAGATCACTTTTATTAGATGGTAGCTACAACAGACCATTCCTACCAGTGTCATGGGTTCTGGCTTTTGTAGATGCTAGGCAGGACCTCAGGCCACCACTGCCTCTGGGTTGATTGTAAATACAATAGCCTCTGTGGTGCTATTCACTTGTGCTCTGTATAAAAAAAGAAAATTGTTTAAATTACTATTTAAGTTATATAAGTTTCATGTATTTCATATGTACAGATTTAGGAACATAGTGATACTATCCTCCCTCCCTCCCATATCCTCCCATTCTTAATTTTTACAGAGATCTACTTTCAGTTTACTTAATGATTGTAAGGCTAACCCTACCCTAAGTAAGACTTCAACAAATAGTATGAAGAAAAAAAATACTGTTCTTCAACAGAAGAGACAAGGCTGTAAACAATCATTGAATCTCAAAATGTCTATTTCACTCCAGTATATTACATTTTAGGTACTCTGTTAGTTACCCCTCATCAGGGAAAACATATCTATCTATCTCTTTGGGACTAGCTTATTTTAAGTATAATAGTTTCCAGTTGCATCCATTTTGTTGCAAAGACAGTATTTCATTTTTATTTTACAGCTGAGCAGTATTCCATAGTATAAATACCATAACAAAAAAACATTTTTTGTGGGGATGTCGATGGAGAAGATCGACAGGCATTAGGTTAGAGGATTTCTGATTTCTTACCTCCTTAACTTTGTATTTCATAGCTTGCATTTGAATCGTTGGCTGTGATTGGAAATGCTCTCACCCTCCTGGAAGTGGGTCAGGTTGCAGTGTGCAGGTAAGGCTGGCTTTTTAACCTCACTGGGAAAATCCTTTTCAAACATTGTTTTGTTGTTCTGATCATACAACAAAAAATAATTCCAACTGTACTGGGTTTTTGTCTCCCAAGTTTTGGAGAGTCTGTCAAGCTGTTACATCCCTTCCATGAGCAGTTCAGTGATTACTCTGGCTCCCAGATCCTACGGCTCTGCAAATTCCAACAAAAGAAAACCAAGATTGCTCAGGTATTGTGAGGTCATCAAACGTCTTCTCTATTTTTTTTTTTTTTAATTATTTATTTGAAAGGCAGAGTTAGAAGACCTCGCTCTTGCTCTGCCTCTATCTGCTGCTTCACTCGCCAGCTGGCGGCAGTGGCCAGAGCTATGCAGATCCGAAGCCAGGAGCTTCTTCCGGGTCCCCCAAGTGGGTGCAGGGGCCCAAGGACTTGGGCCAACTTCTTCTTTCCCAGGCCATAGCAGAGAGCTGGATCAGAAGTGGAGCAATCAGGACTCGAGCCGGCGCCCATACAGACTACAGGCATTGGCTTTACCCACTGTGCCACAGCACTGGCCCCGTTCTCTAGTTATTCTTAAATTGGAATTGGAGAGGTGTAATTTTTAGAAAGCCCCCAGCCCCCAATATGGTACTAGGACAAGTAAAGTTTGCAACAGAACAGTGCCAGGCCTCAACCTGTTTACCACTAGAATGGAAGCCTCCTTGGCATCCTCTAAATCAAGATGTGATGACTTTTTCTCAGTTCCTTAAACATCACTGGACTTGGCACCAGTGGTTTTTCTGGCTTCCTATGTTTTGAGTGGTGTAGAACATTTTTGCAAAAGCAACTCATCCCCAGTACCCTTATCAAATGGGTCAAGTTTGTTCCTGCTGTAATTTAGCCTTCTTTCTTTAGGTCACACTAGACAGTTTCTGCTTTCTTTTGTTCAGGTTTTGTTTGTTTGTTTGTTTAAGGTTAGTTGTATTTGAAGGACAGAGCAACATGACAAAAGGGAAAGACTTAGAGAAAAAGACACTCTGTCTGATGGTTCACTCCCCAAATTACCACAACAGCCAGGCTGAGCCAAGCTGAAGCCAGTAACCTGGCACTCCATATGGGTCACCAGCTTTGCAGGTGGCAGCTTAACCTGCTGTGCCACAATGCCAGACCATCCGTTTTCTTGAAAGAAGTCAGCTGTATTAATTGACTTCATCTTTCCTGGGGAAGCATTTCTTTTCTTTTGGGATGCCTTGCAGAGAGAAGAGCCAGTGACACCTGCCTTGTCTATCCTTCAGAATACCTGGATCCCTAGGTGTCCACCATCTTCTACTACAGGTGGTCAGAAGGGACAGTTTGATTTCCCATTGTCACAGAGACTGACGTTACTTCTGAGGTCTATGGGTAGAGAGTTTAGATTTCTAATTGTGTCTGGTTTAGTTCCTAGAATCTGTGGCCAACATGTTTGCAGCCGCCCAGCAGTTCTCACAAAGCACCAGTCCAGGTAAGCTGCATTATCTCCCCTTTTCAGGTTCCTTGCTTTATCTCAGTGTCCCCATTGCATGACATGTAAGGGAGGGGCAACAGGCATCAATGAAATTTTTTACTCAATCATTTGCTCAGATTTTTTTTTTTTTTTTTTTTTGACAGGCAGAGTGGACAGTGAGAGAGAGAGAGACAGAGAGAAAGGTCTTCCTTTGCTGTTGGTTCACCCTCCAATGGCCACCGCGGCCGGCATACCGCACTGATCCAAAACCAGGAGCTTCTCCTGGTCTCCCATGGGGTGCAGGGCCCAAGCACTTGGGCTATCCTGCACTGCACTCCCAGACCACAGCAGAGAGCTGGCCTGGAAGAGGGACAACTGGGACAGAATCTGTCTGGCATGCTGACCGGGACTGGAACCCGGTGTGCCGGCGCCGCAGGTGGAGGATTAGCCTAGTGAGCCGTGGTGCAGGCCTCAGAAATTTCTGTTGGAACCTATTACCACCCTAATTAATGGTGTATACTTAGTTGATAAATTGAGTTCAGAGTTGTGGGGGGCAAAAAAGGACTAAGGTGTGAAATTAATATAAGACTGCTACATGGGGCAGGCGCCGGGTTCTAGTCCCGGTTGCCCTCCCAGGCCACAGAAGAGGAGCAGTGGAGGATGGCCCAGGTGCTTGGGCCCCTGCACCCGCATGGCCCTGGCTTCGGATTGGTGCAGCGCCAGCCGTGGCGGCCATTTGGGGAGTGAACCAACAAAAGGAAGACTTTTCTCTCTAACTCTACCTGTCAAATAAAATATTATGTAGCAGTCTTTTTTTTTTTAAATAACAAAAGAAAACACAAAAGAGGACATAATTCAAAAAACAGCTTAAACAATTGCTGTTGCTTTGGGGTTTGAAACACACCAACTGTTTGTATAGCCCTTTCCAAAATCTCAGGCCTGGCTGTATCATGGAGAAACTTGGAAGTAAGCCAATCACACCTTTCAGCACTTGCTAAACTTCCAACAAGGCCAGCCTGCCCCCAGCACTATTATTATCTTGAGCTCATTTAATTAAGGACCCCTTCTGTCTATGCCGAGACTTAGTTTCAGAGATCTGGTATGTGTATATATATATATAACTTATATAAGGTGAACAAATTTCATGTATTTCACATATATACAAATTTAGGAACATAGTGATACTTCCCACCCAATTCTTCCTCCTCCTCAATTGTTTCTTTTAATGTTTGCAATGACATACCTTCAGTTTATTTTATGATCATAAGCTTAATCAACAATGGAAAGGAAAAAAAAATCACTGGTCTTCAACAGTAGAGATCATCAGATCTGAAAATGTCAATTTTGGTCATATACATTACTTTTTTTGTACTCTGGTTTTAATACTTTAGGCCACTTGTCGTAGCTCAGGTGGTTTTGAATTTTTGACAGTGGGTTTCCATTTTATTCCCTTCATCATGTGTTCTGCAGAAATTGCACAACTCCTTCTGATAGTCTCTGATGGACGAGGCCTTTTCCTTGAAGGCAAGGAAAGAGTCCTGGCGGCAGTGCGGGCCGCTCAGAATGCCAACATCTTTGTCATTTTTGTTGTATTGGACAATCCCAGCTCTCGGGTAAGTGATTACTAAAAAGCCACATTTTCTTGAGATAAAGGGATTCCTTTCAGTTTATTGTGTCTGAAATATGGCCTGGATGGTGTTCCAGCATATTGAGAACTAGCATTCACTGTGGTCTGAGACTGAGAAAATACTTACCAAGTGCCTAGAAAAATCTTGACAATAAGGTGGGAGATTTACTGTGTCTTCAGAACCATTCTCTGGGTCATAACTTCCCTATGAATGGCCATAATTGGCCCTGAGCACTTTGAAATCAGAGACAAGCCCCTTTCCTAGCAGCGAGCATCAGCCAGCTTAGTGAATATGCTCTATATGGGAGGCATTGTCTCTGCAGGCCACTTCAAGTCCTTGATGGCAGCATGAAGATTCAGTGGGAATTATTCCAGGCAGAGAATGGCAACACTATTGTAGGAAAGCACATTTTCTAGTCTGTTCTCTTCTTCCCTTCTCCTGGAAGGAGTGCTCAAAAAAAGGCCTGCCTCTGACTTAGGTATAAGACATAAAACTTGTCAACAAAAAGATCATAGAAGAGCTAAACAAATATGCTGATTGAGTTTTCCTTTCTCTGTTAATGTCTTGTTGACAGGATTCTATTTTGGACATTAAAGTACCAATATTTAAAGGACCTGGAGAGATGCCTGAAATCCGATCCTACATGGAGGAGTTCCCATTCCCGTTCTATATCATTCTTCGAGATGTGAATGCGCTTCCTGAGACTCTCAGTGATGCCCTCAGGCAGTGGTTTGAGTTGGTGACAGCCTCTGACCACCTATAGAACAGAAAGAGTGGTCCAGAGTGAGACTATGTACATATTTAAACTACACAATGTCACACTTCGTGCCCAGATGCTTCCTTTTGGACAACTGTTTCTGAACGCAAAGCTCCAGAATGCGATATTCTTTTGTCTTAGATCTAATTTATAAAAATTTATCCAACAGCTACAAAAAATTGTGCTGCAATCTATGTTTTTATTATACAGTATGATCTCAGAGCTTAGTTTTTGGACTCACACTCTTGCCTGGGCTAAGTTTCTTACAACAAACCTGTGGCAGTGAAGGAGCAGCAGGTGTCACTCTGAGAATTGAGACAGAGCTGCCCTCCCTATGTTAGAAGCCTTGGCCAGAGGAGAGGCCACACTGTGGCACTGCCTGCTTTCCCTCATAGGGGCGCTTGCCTCTATGAGCTCTGCCTTGCCAAACCCACCCACAACTACATATTGTGAAAGGAACTGCCTTCTCCTTGAGGACAGGAAATGTGTGCTGTGTGTGAACTCATAAAGCAACCAGGCATTATGGGACTTCAAGCAATCAGCAAAATGAACCTTGGGCCATGTGAATACAAAGTGGCTGTTCTGTGTCCTTTACTTTTGCTGCTGCAAGAGACTATGCAATGATGGAGAAATGGCTTTCTCTTTATTTCATCCTCTCAGTGCCATGGTCCCTATTGTTGTAGTAATTTATTTCTTTAGTTCGTTTTAACAGTTAAGGAGAAAATACCATTCCTCCCACTGCTTTTAAGCTGGACTGAGTCTGTCTGTCTTTGGAAAAGAAATGCTGTGTCCACAAGAACTAAGCAGCTCCAACCCCAGCCCCTAGTCAAAGGCAGTTTTTAAGTTGGCCAGAAAGCAGTGCTTGAATACTTGAAACCATGTGTCGTGTTCTATTTAATATCCTGTCAGATGTTCTTTTGTAGGCAACATGCCATGATGTGTTCATCTGTCCCCTCGTCTGTTTCCAAGTTACACTGTGAAACGCGCCACCCTTTTGAGGTGGTCGTCAAAGGCAAATTGTTGTTTAACCAAATGTCCTAAAGCATGTACCCGAAGTTACAGCACCATTATTTTTTAATTCTAAAAAGCTATGCAGCTTATATTCTGAAAACTATTAAAACATATACCCCTGTTGGTGTAATTTGTGACTATGCTTACTGGAATACAGCAAAGGCATACCTGGGTTGAGCTGGTAAGGGCTTATTTCTCACTGGTGTTCCTGTCCACTCTGATGCAGAGAAAAGGGAGATTTGGAGGAACACTGCGATGCCTCACAGAGACTCTGCTACACAATGACCTATCATCTTGCCTCCATTCACATTTCCTTAGTGCCGCTTAGTAGGGAAAGACAGCAACGTCATGACAATGAAGCAGTCTGTTGTGTCTTTAATCAGCAGGTCTATATCTAGGATATAGTTACTTCCCAACTGGTATCCCCAGAATGATTCTCTCGGCCCTGAGATATTTCATGGGGTCTTAAAGAGTAGGAATTCCAGTAAGCAGGTACTCTACAGTGCCATTTTCAACTGGTGGGGGTCCCTGGTACAGGGTAAGACGTACAACATACCTGAGTCACTTACTGGGCTCTAGGCTGCACTAGGGCTTGCAGGGATGGAACTAAATCAGCCTCCATGTTAATGCCAGCTGCTGACATTGTGTCCTTCCTCCATCCCCAACGACCCAGTCTCCTCAGCCAGATAAGCTCTGACATTTAAGGAATGGGCAGCAGAGTACAAGTGCTCTGTCAGGTTTTCCTTATTTCTTTGGACAACTTTCACCATCTCATGGTCTCAACCATCACCTAAGCAAAAGGCCTGCCCCCAAAAAATCTATTCAAGGATCAAACAAGGCTCCGTTTTGGCAGTCTCAATTCTGTTCAAATGTCTAAAACACTACTAGATGCCAGACTCTTCAATATATCATGTTCAAATATGACACTGAATTCTCCCTTCCCAAACCTGCTTTCCAGTATTCCCTGTCCACACGGACCACCTTTCACAGCCACTCTTTATAAACTTGGATCTCAGCCTATACAGCCACCTTACTTTCCTTTCTCTCCATCCAAACCCAAGTCAAATTAGTTATTGTGTCTGCTCTATTGGACATCTATCCTCTCCTAACCTGACTACTTCAATAACATTTGATTAGTCCTGTATTTTTCCTTGTTTCACTTCATCCTGCTCACAAATAGAATCTCTCCAGCTGAAGACTAAGCTCCCTCTGGTGAGGCAGGTACTGTGCAAACTACTGCCTGTGACCTGAGGATCTTCCTGATCCTCCCTTCCCTTCCAGCATCCCTTCATTATCTGAAAAGATCACAGCAAACCAGAGTTCCTGGAATCTGCCAGTGTTCCATGAGTTGATGGAAGTTCTCTTAGCTAGGTTTGTCAGGCAGAGTAGCTTAGATAAGCCCTCCATGAAGAATGAGCTTCCAGGATATAATAAACCTTGCCATTTTTTTCTAAGTGCTACATTGGCCTTATGAGTCCGAGGACAGGGAAGATATATGGCTCAAGACGTTATTACCTGTGTCTAGCACAAGTTTCTGGATAAGAGGAGAAAATAATGTAAAAATCTGTCCTCACATACTAACACATAGATCCAATGCATCAAAATCTCAGTAAAGACCCTAAGATGAGGGCTGGTGCTGTGGCACAGCGGGTTAATGCCATGGTCTGGGAAAGCAGTAGAAGATGGCCTAAGTCCCTGGGTGTGGGGAGCAACTCGGACTAGACTAAGTTACTGGAATTAAGACTTATTCTATGCATCTGCTCTCCCACAATATGGCGCTGAGAAGGGAGTAACAACTTCTACGCAGCTGCCTCTCACCAATTTGATTGAGCTGCAGGAGCTGATCTTGCTCCTGATTGGAGGAGAGCAGCGTACTCGGTGTGTGGGTAGCAGAGTTGGGATTGGTGGAAGAGGACTATAAAGGAGGAGAGAGACAACATGCACCAGGAACATCTATCTGAAGGAACACCTGCGCAGCCCCCGAGAGAGCCGGCCGGCCGGCGGTGTGCCGCTCCCCCACGTAAGTGGGGAAAGTGGCTAGGGGGAACCGCCCTTCCACGGAGGTGGAAGGGACGGTAGCCAACCCGGGAAGAACCAGCAGCAAACCCGGGAAGGGCCGAGCAGACAAAAGAACAGCGCCAGGTCCTGTGTCGTTCCTCCACGAAGACGGGGAGCGACACCTGGGCCCCTACACCCATGGGGGAGACCCGGAAGAAGCTCCTGGCTTCGGATCAGTGCAGCTCTGGCCGTTGCGGCCAAAAGGGGAGTGAACCATCGGATGGAAGACCCCTCTCCCTTTCCCTCTCCCTCTCCCTCTCTCCCTCTCTCCCTCTCCCCTTCTCCCCCTTTCCCCCAGCCTCTCTGCCTCTCCTCTGTATAACTCTTTCAAATAAAAAATTTTTTTAAAAGACCCTAATATGATTGAGAAGAAAGTAACCTGCAAACATTTCTAAAGGTCACACACACCAGTAATAGCAGATTCTGAGAAGCAACTACACAGAGTCCTTTAACATACAAAATATACTTGCGGGGACATCAGATTCCAGTCAGTCCTAGTGCATGTTCGAGTGACCCTCCACCCCTCCCAAATGCTTCAATAAAGCACTTTGGCCTCAAAAAAAGGGTAACATTTACTACAAGATGAAACAGTCCTGAACACATTTTATCCTGACTCTAAAATAATTTGCCATATGGCCAGTGCCGCGGCTCACTAAGCTAATCCTCCGCCTGCGGCGCCGGCACACCGGGTTCTAGTCCCGGTCGGGGTGCTGGATTCTGTCCCGGTTGCCCCTCTTCCAGGCCAGCTCTCTGCTGTGGCCCGGGAGTGCAGTGGAGGATGGCCCAAGTGCTTGGGCCCTGCACCCTCATGGAAGACCAGAAGCACCTGGCTCCGGGCTTCCGCCATTGGGGGGTTAACCAACGGACAAGGAAGACTTTTCTGTCTCACTGTCCACTCTGCCTATGAAAATAATAATAATAATTTGCCACATGGTCGAAAAGGCATCATCAAGCCGGGGGGCAGGGGGGTGGGAAAAACGTCACAGCTTAGCAGCCTGAAAAGGATTTAGATCCACATCATGCTATAAAGCAAATTTTAGATAGAGCAAATACTTTAAAAAAAAAAGTTCTGAGTGGAAGATGAAAACCCTCAAAGACAAAAAAAGGAAAATAGAACTGTATAGGAACTTAGCTTCTGTACATATAAATTACCAAAAAAGAAAAAATGTAGAACAAACAACCCCACATAAAACTTGAATAAAAGTCCTCATCATGGGGCAGTTGCTACCGTGTCATAGGCCAAGCCTCCACCTGCGGTACCGGCATCCCATACAGATGCCGGGTCACGTCCCTGCTGATCCTCTTCCAATCCAGCTCCGGCCATTGTGGCTTTTGGGGGAGTGAATTAGCAGATGGAAGATCCCTCTCTAACTCTCAAAATCATTAAAAAAAAAAAAAAAAAAAAAGTCCTGATCA
Organism: Oryctolagus cuniculus; assembly: GCF_051225735.1. Taxonomy (NCBI): domain Eukaryota; kingdom Metazoa; phylum Chordata; class Mammalia; order Lagomorpha; family Leporidae; genus Oryctolagus; species Oryctolagus cuniculus. The sequence continues at coordinate 82,727,421 of NC_142871.1, forward strand.
TAAAGTGACCCAAGTCACAAACAGGCAATTCACAAAAGAATAAGTAACTTGGAAATGGTGAGGGCTATTGAAGTTCACCAGTGCTTAGGCCAGTGACCAGTAGTAAACTGTAGCCACTAATCTGTTGCACATTTGAAAAGTTATTGACAATGTGGTCATAGAGACCTGGTCAAGTTCAAAGGAGTTCTGACAGGCCAGGTTCTGCTCTTAGCGCATTACATATGAGGGTACTTCAAAAAGTTCATTGATAATTGAATTAAAAGATGTTTATGTTGCTACAAAAATTTTCAAATCCATACATAATGACAGGGTCTTTAAGAAGCCCAATAAAGGGGCCAGCTGTGTGGTGCAGCTGGTCAACGTCCTGGCCTGAAGCACTGGCGCATCCCACGTGGGCGCCGGTTCAAGACCGGGTGCTCCACTTCCAATCCAGCTCTCTGCTATGGCCTGGGAAAGCAGTGGAAGATGGCCCAAGTCCTTGGGCCCCTGCTGCCATGTGGGAGACCCACAAGAAGCTCCTGGCTCCTGGCTTCAGATCAGGACAGCGGCTGTTGCACCCAATTGGGCAGTGAGGCAGCGGATGGAAGACCTTTCTCTGCCTCTCCTTTCTGTGTAACTCTTTCAAATAAATAAATAAATCTTATTTTTAAAAAAAGTTCAAGAAAAATAATTATTATGAAAAGAAACTGGATTTTAATTTTTTTTTTCCAAAAACTACCTTATAACGATGGGAAAACTAACTCAGGTCAAGACAAGGGAAACTCCAAGCCTTAGGCTGCACAGCCAATCTCAGCCGGAACCCTGGGACTTAGCGCTCAGGCAGCGCGCGCCACCGTCTCCCAGGAAACCGAGGTCGCCCCGCCCCTGCGCACCAACCCCACTTCCGCTCCTGCGCTCTGCAGTCGGCGGACATGGCCGCCTCCCGCTTACCTCCGGCAACACTAACGCTGAAGCAGGTAGCAGCAGTTCTCTCCAGCCTCCTCGATCACCTTTCTGCGGTGCGAGCGTTCAGATGCTCTTCTCTGCACGCTGGCTGTTAAGGCGACTGCAGTTACCGCGGGGTTCTGACAGCTTTTCTCCAGGCGTGGGAGCGGGGCGGGGCCGGGAGAGTGTGTGGGCTGCCGGCCGGCCGGCGCTTTATTTCTCAGAGCACCGCCCCGCCCGGTGGCTGCTGAAAAGACCGCCTTGAGACAAGCAAGGTCACGGAAGATCTTGAATTACCGCACGTAGGGAAAGTGCCGATACTGTGATTAAAGCTCCTAAGAGAGCGGCAGCCCCTTTTCTACCTGGTAAACTCATCAGCTTCTGTTTTAAATGTTCTTACAATTAACAAACGAGTAAGCAAAGAGCTCCAATGAACTTACCCCTTTCTTCGGAAAAAATTTTTTTTCTTTGTCCCTTTCAAAATTGAGGATCTGGAAGTCTGGTTGCAGTTTGGCTTGCTAATGTGGCGCCACCGGGCTGGTGACTGTGCCGTGGTAACTGCCATTTCTCCTCCCGTACAGTTCCTGCGAAGGCAGCAAGTTCTCCTTCTCTACAGAAGGATTTTACGAGCAATCCGGCAAGTACCAGATGATTCTGATCGCAGATACCTGAAGGACTGGGCAAGGGGAGAATTCAAAAGGAACAAAAGTGCCACCCAAGAGGTAAGAACGAGGTAATGGTGCGGGCTACGTAACCCCTGACTCGTTCGTATTTTTTGGCCAAGTTTTTACAAAATTTACCAGTTTTGGAATATGAACAGCCCTAAGATGGTATATTTTGACCTTGCCTTTTAATGTTACTGATTTTCCAAACAAGTACGTTTAAAATTTAAGGTTGTGCATTTACAGTCTGTGGTAGCATCACTTGGCTTCCATGCTGTATTACATTTTAAATATCTATATATTTGGAAAGCTTCTGGCTTTCCTTACATGCAGCATTTCTGAGTCTCATTATCGTTTCTTGATTTTAATAAGTAAAATGGTAGAGCTGTACCTTGTGTAAAAACAGTGCCCAGTGGGGCCAGTGTTGTGGCTGTGCAGCAGGTTAAGCCACTGCTGTGACTTTAGCAGCGTCACGTATCAGAGTGCCCATTTGAGTCCCGGCTGCTCCAGTTCCCAGTCCAACTCTCGGCTGATGTGCCTGGGAAAGCAGAAAAAGATGGCTCAACTGCTTGGGCCCCTGCCACCCATGTGGGAGATGGAGGCTTCTACCTGGCCCAGCCTGGGACACTGTGGCCATTTGGGGAGTGAAACGGTGGTAGAATCTTTGTCTCTCTCTCTGTCACACTGACTTTTAAATACATCTTAAAAAAAAAAAAAAAAAAAAAAGTGACCAGATTATTACTTTCTTCTACAGGATACAATCCGGATGATGATCACTCAAGGCAATATGCAGCTCAAGGAATTAGAAAAAACACTTGCTTTAGCAAAATCTTAAGTGTAGCACTATTCTGAAGGGTTTTTAGTCTCCATGTGTTTTGCTGAGTTGCGGCTTAACAACAGACAGCTCAAAGCGAAGCTGAACTGTTTGTATGTACAGTCCTTGGGCAAAATATGAGAAGATGGAGCATGGTATGTCACAGAGTGGGCCCCTCCTCCCCCAGAAAAAGCCATCAAAATGATTGCCTTAGCACTGAAAAGCAAACCATGAGCTTTAAAAATGTTCCTGGATGTATTAGCAGTTTTCTTTAAGAAGCAAAAAGTACTGCAGCAATTGGCCAGCTAGCACAGAAGGAGATGGTCAACACAATCTTCAAGAAAATGCACATCAAAACCACGGTGTGGGGGTGGGCATTATGGCACAGGCTGTAAAGATTAAATGCTTATTCCATAATGCAGTGCCCAGTTCTAGTCCTGTCTCTGATCAAGCTTACTGCTAATGTGCACCGTGGGAGGCAGCAGATGATGGCTCAGACACTTAGGTCCCTGCCACCCACATGGGAGATGCAGGTGGAGTTCCAGGCAACCGGCTTCCACCTGGCCCAGCCCTGGCTCGAAGGTCTATGAAAACCAGTGGATGGATGATCTGTCTCTCACTGCCCTGTAAATAAATACGCACACACACGATGAGCTAGCCCTTCACTTCCACAACCCCTGTAATTAGAAAGGGCAATAGCATCGGTGAAGATGTGGAGAAATTGGAACTCACTGCCGGTAAGAATGTGAAATGTCTGCAGCCACTTTGGAAAACACTGTTCCTCAAAAGATTAAACAGGAATTGCCATGTTTAGCAATTCTACTCTAAGGTCTGTAACCAGAACAACTGAAAAGCATCAGTAAAAAAAAATTGAACATGAATGTTAATTCACACAGCCAAAAAGTAGAAATGATCAAAATGCTGGCAAACTGCTAAATGGGTAACTTGTGATATATTCATAGAATGAAATGTTGGGGCTGGTGGTGTGGCATAGCGGGTTAAGCTGCTGCCTGCAGTGCCGGCATCCCGTATGGTGCTGGTTCTAGTCCCGGCTCCTCCACTTCTGATCCAGCTCTCTGTTGGTGGCCTGGGAAAGCAGTGGAGGATGGCCCAAGTTGGGAGACCCAGAGGAAGCTCCTGGCTTTGGGTCACCACAGCACTGGCCATTGTGGCTATCTGGGGTTGAACCAGTGGATAGAAGACTTACCTTTCTGCCTCTAACTCTGCCTTTCAAATTAATTATTAATTTTAAAAAAGAATGAATGTCATTTGGGGTTAAAAAGGAACAAAGAGTGATGACATGCCACACTTGGATGAACCTTGATAACGTTGTTGAAGGAAGTCTGTCAGAAATCACATACGGGGCCTTCGCTGTGACACAGTAGGTTAGTCCTTCACCTGCAGCGGCGGCATCCAGTATGGGTGCTGGTTCTAGTCCCAGCTGCTCCTTCAGTCCAGCTCTCTGCCTGGAAAAGCAGAAGATGGCCCAAGTGCTTGGGCCCCTGCACCCACGTGGGAGACCTGGAAGAAGCTCCTGGCTTCAGAGCGGCCCAGCTCTTGCCATTGAGGCCATTTGGGGAATGAACCAGTGGATGGAAGACCTTTCTGTGCGTCTCTGCCTGTAACTTTACCTTTAAAATAAGTAAAATCTTTAAAAAAAAAAAATCACATAAGCCACCAGCATTGTGGCACAAGTAATGCTACTGCTTGCCATATGGGTACTGGTTTGTGTCCCGGTTGCTCCACTTCTGATCTGGCTCCCTGCTAATGGCCCTAGAAAAGTGTTTGGGCCCCTGCTTCCCATTGAGGGAGACCTGGATGAAGCTCCTGGCTTTAGCCTGGCACAGCACTGGCTGTTGGGGCCATCTGGGGAGTGAACCAACAGGTGGACAAGCTCTGTAACTGACTCAGAAGGATGGGAGCATCAGTGGCAGTAGGAGGGAAGGTGGGGTGGGAAGTGTCATGTTCCTAAATCTGTACATGAAATACATGAAATTTTTATACCTTAAGTAAAATTTTTTAAAAAAATCACAAACTATGATTCCATTTCTATGAAATGTAGAGGTGACACAGATTAGTGGATGCCTGGGACTGTGGTAGTGGAGATTTCTGGGTGATGAACATATCCTAAAATTAGACTTAACAGTGTTGATTACACAACTGTCAATATATTTAAATCCATTGAAGCATCCATTTTAAATGCTTAGTATGTGACTTAATGTCAATAAAGCTGTTTTATCATTCGATGGACCAGAGCTATATAGACCTTAGGAGATATTCTGGAACTTTCTTGAAGAATCCACAGTGATGCATATTCTTCAGTTATATTATGGCTTGATAGAGGCCTCTCCAAGAGGGTCACCACTAGTTCAGATCTTGGTTAGGGATGAGAAAGAAGCTTAATGAACACACTGAAACACTTACCAAAAAGAAGAGGAGACTTTAGACAACTTCCAGATAAAACTTCTGTGGCTAATCTTAGAATCTAGGTGAAAGGGGTTAAAAAAAAATCATTAAGGAAGATCCTTGGCACATTAGTACATTAGGGTCTACCCCAGAGGCAGAAAAAAAAATTTGAGGCACACATCAGAGGCACACAACCAAAGCTGATTTCCAGACACTTTTTCAAGACCAAACTCACACGATTAATTTAGTGAAAGTGAAAACTTGTAGAATTTTCTAGAATTGACAGTTCTGTAAACTGAAGTTTGTGTGTGTGACATGCATACAAAAATACAGGCTAATAAAATTTTGAGAGTAAAAATGTCACTCTTATGTATGAAGTGTGTAAGTCAGTGTGTTGTTTGTAGTTGTGTACATGGAGGACCTAAAGAACATTTCTGATGTACATGATGAGATTGTCTGAAAAAGAACCTAATAAACCTAGGGGTTATTCTGTTTTGATTTTTAAAATAGGTCAAACACTGAGAATTGAATTCTTACTTTCCAGAGGCTAATATTAATGTAATGTATGTGCATTTACTTTTATTTGGAAAAAAGTTTACTGTGTTTACTTATATCCTTTGATTATTCCATCTGAATGATAGGCCAAGTCTTGTTTAGCCTGAGAGGTTTATTCAGCAGTTTCTTCTCAGGTACGCAACCGTAGCCATTAAGAAACACATTTTATTCATAATAAAGTGTTCTTTATCAGTATGCTAGATTAGACAAATTTTCTGGGTGTTGCCTATAAGCTGTATTCTGATCTGAATGTTAAGTTTTTGCTTAGCTTATTTTCAGATGTTTGAACTACAATAAAAGGGTTTAAGTACAAAAACTTTGTAGCATTAAGTGGCTAAGGCTATTATATAATGATTAAAAAAAAGAATTATTGAGTTATTTGAAAGGCACAGTTCGGGGGGAGGAGACAGAGCATTTCCATCTACTGATTCACTCCCCAAATGGCCACAATGGCTTGGACTGGGTCAGACTGAAGCCAGGAACCTGGAACTCCACCAAGTTTCCCATGTAGGTGGTGGGGGCCCAAGACTTGGGCCATCCTCTGCTGCTTTCCTAAGTTCATTAGCAGGGAGCTGGGTAGGAAGTGGAGCAGCCAGGACCGGAACTAGTGCTTATGGGATGTCAGCGTTGCAGGCAGTAGCTTAACTCCCTGTATTGCAGCTCTGGCCCCCATATAGCAATTTATATACAATGATTTGATTGTTCCTGTATCATTCTCCCATTTTAAAAATGTGATTGCTGTGGATATGCCTGCATAGAAACAGCTGACTTGCTAACTTAACTCTCTGCTATTTGTATTAGAATCACACCGGCACTGTTAGGAGGCAGAGACCCATACCTCCCTAAATTATCTGTCTTTATGAATATGTAAGGAAAATGCTCTTTAAAACATAGGGAAATATCCCACATCTACTTTGAAAAAGTCAAATTAAGTAGAATAAGGCCCTAAGAGGATCAAAAAGGCTCACTTTGCCAAAATAGAAACGACATAGGCTGTTTCCTTGCTTGAGAAAACGAACTATTAAACAGCATTTAAGGGGGCTGGTGTTGTGGTATAGCAGGCATCCCATGTGGGCGCCAGTTCGAGACCCGGCTGCTCCACTTCCAATCCAGCTTCCTAATGTGGCTGGGGAAGCAGCAGATGATGGCCCAAGTCCTTGGGCCTCTGCACCCACGTGGGAGACCCCAAAGAAGCTCCTGGCACCTGGCACCTGGCACCTGGCTACACATCTGCTCAGCTCCAGCTGTTGTGGCCATTTGGTAAATGAACCAGTGGATAAAGGATCTCTTGATATCGCTTTCTCTCCCTCCCCGCACCCCACCATGTAACTTTGCCTTTCAAATAAATAACTCATTTGAAAAAATAGCATTTCAGTTAATAACCATTAAGTTAAATTATTAAGTCATTCAATAGTCGTGATTGATGCCAGCACCAACAGGCATCTGGGAAAAAAAAGTCATGATTGATTTTGTTTACTGAAAAGTGTATCACTGTATTTTTTAAAAAAGATTTTATTTATTTATTTGAGAGGTAGAGTTACAGACAGTGAGAGGGTGAAACAGAGAGAGACCTTCCATCCGCTGGTTCACTCCTCAAATGGCCACAACAGCCGGAGCTGAGCAGATCTGAAGCCAGGAGCTTCTTTGGGGTCTCCCACGTGGGTGCAGGGGCCCAAGGACTTGGGCCATCTTCTACTGCTTTCCCAGGCCATAGCAGAGAGTTGGACCGGAAATGGAGCATCAAAGACTAGAGCCTGTGCCCATATGGGATGCTGGTGCTGCAGGCAGATGGTTAATCACCCCATCCACTCTTACTTTAGAACAACTTACTATACTGTGTCTTTTGTAACTCACAGGTTTAAGTTGAAATATTCACATTAAATTGGCAATAAAGTGAAATAATCACTCCTTAAGTTACAAATAAAAATATTTGTTTTACTATTCATAAAATGCATTTTAAAAGGTTATTTCTTTAAAAATAATTTTGTCTTTTAAGTCTTACTTGATTTATTTTTATAATCCACATTTCACAAGAAGTGGGTTTAATTTGCAGGAACAATTTATTACTCAAAAGTGTAACGTAGAGCTTACATATTGCTTAACCGTGACAAATGATGTTTTCCCCTTTGTTCAGTATTTTCCAAATGGTCAACTGTTTAAACATTTATTTGAGCTTACACAGAGAAATCTTGCCATATAATAACAGCTTTGTTTTGTTTTGATGTGATGCACCTGATCTTGACTTTAAAGCAGATGTATTTACTCTAAATTACACTTTTATAGACACAAAGTAAAGTGTGGTTGAGTTAAGGCACTCTCAGGAAACAAACTCAGTTAACCATGGCAAATGAAAGTTCAAGCTAAACAAAGTGTTCATACTTTCATTTTTTTTAAAATAAGGAGTTTAATAAGGATCCATAGTATTGAGGACAATGTCTAATTCTTGGAAGAGACACAAATTCAAGGTAATAAAAATATTAAATAGAAGACAACATGCCTTTCAAATATATCAACATTTGACTCAAAAAATAAGGTATAAACATGAAAATATCACTTCCTTTATCTTGGCTCCCAAAGTCAAAAGATTAGAACTAATGCATTTAATCTATCACAGATATTTAGTATACTCAATGTGAAATTATAATATTGTACACTTTTTGTGTTTTACACCATTTCCCCCCAAGTTATTGAAAGTTTCAGCCTCATTTTGAAACACAGCCCACGTGACAGGCTACACATCGTTACATTTTTTGGGAGAAGTACAGTTGAGGCATTTCCTAATTTTAGCAGACAGCACAAGGGAGAAACATGGAAAAGTCCACACCAGACCTGCAGTTTACTTTTCAATAATGCAACGGAACAAAAACAGACCAAACACAGTAGTTGAAAATACAGCGCTGTTGGCACTGGTCTTAATTCGGAGGTTGTCATCCCTGGAGTTGGGAGGCTGACTGACCTTATTCCGTCTCCTTGCCTCTGCTGGTTTTCTACGGAGGAGAACCAAGAGAAGATTCCAGTAGTCTGCCAGCCTGGGTCCACGTGACCTTTCTCATTCCTCCCCAGGATCTTTCCGAACTGTGACTCTTTGACCAGAACATCCATTTCTCAGTAAGACACTTGCTTCTGAAGTCACAATACTCCCAGCTAAGCACTGGGTGGTCTAGACTTGGTAGCTACAATCTGTTTTCAGCATGTGGCAACAAGGGTACTCCAGGTAACAGGAAGTACTGTTATAAGTGAAAATAACTCTTGCTTGCAGCACACCTTCCTCACCCTCTCAGGACTTGAGTATTAGGCAGTTCCCAATAAACTGACGTTAGTGATGTCCAAACTGAAGGCAACGTCTCGATCTACAGTTCTGTGGTTGTGCATCAGGAACAAACAGGGAAATGCAAAGAGTGAAGTGCCTCCTTATGGGTAATCCAGTGACTGGGGTGAGGGCGGGCTCCCTCATGGCAGCTGAGGAACCAGACAGGCTTACAAACATATGAAAGTGAACTTGAGGTAACATCAAACTCATTCCGTCTTCAGATTTGACAACAGTCTGTCAACTACATTGCTTTTGGAAAGCAATGTCTGTAACCAAAACTGAGTGTGACAAAGCGAGTGAAAGCACACTGAGTTTTTGTCTTTTGTTTTAGTGTTCCCAAGAAGTCAATTTGTGGGCAACAGATGTTAGGTTCCTGTGATTTGAATCAGAATTGAAGTTTGTGTGCCTACATGGAACTTTGAAGGGAGGAATAAAATCCCCACACTTATAGGGGCAGGAAACTAAGATAATTAAACCAGTATTTTGACATAGGCAGGCTACTTTTGTAACTTTGTTTCTTTGTTCTTACCTCATATTGGGGCAAAGTAAAATTTTCAGTGTTCCATGAAGCTGGGAAACAGTGGGGTCTCAATCAAAACACTGAATTCTTTACCTTGATATAGTCACCGCAAGGCAGTGGAAAGCTTTTGAGGTTGTTCAGTGGTAATTCAGAATGAAACACTTTGAGGAAATAGCCTTCTTGCTTTATAAAATATAGATTCATAATCTCAAAATCAGAAAGTTCCTTTAAGATAGCAGCTTGATTATGGGTAGGTTATGGAAGTTTCAGGTCATGGCTACGCGAATGCTTTTTCTGTTCATGTGTTTTAAAATCACTATGCTTAAGGATTTTTTGGCTGAAAAATACAGAAACTGTGATCAGATGATCTGAACTGTTCTCATGTGAGCTCATTATTAACATTTTCAGTGCTTATCCCATCACTCATTTTTTTTTTTCAAAAAAAATTTATCTTAAGGTATACTGGATCTTGTGACATTGTGAAAATCTTTTTTCCCTCAAAATATGTTTGATAAATTTTTACCTGGCTAAAATGTCAAAAGTCTAAACATTATGGATTTGAGAACGAGAGATTAGCTTAGCACATCTCAGAGTTACAGCTCCCTCCCAGAACAACACTCTCATCTAGGCACAGCAGGTATGTTTAAATTTACGTGAACGACAACTTCAGTTCGCAGAGGACTAGTGTTTTTCTTGCTTTTCCCTTGCATCATTTCATATATCCGGAAGTTTGGGGTGTAGGCTTGGACATCATCCAGCTTCTTAGCGAGGCTTAATCTGAGCGTCTGGACTTCGGGTGAACCTGAAATGAGGTTTCAGGCTAGTAATGAAACCTGACACTAAGCAAGCTTCCCCGGGTTTCAGCTGAGCTGTCGAAGTCTTCATAACTTCAAGGCATGGGAAGTATGTTGTCTGGCACATCTGAGACACCAGTGGCTTTTTGATAGGCAAGTCTGCTGCATGTACAGTCATTGACTCCTTAAGCACAGCGACTCTGCAGTTGCAAAACTGGAACTCCCTCCACTTTCCGGGCCCTAATTTTCCTTCTGTACCTTAGTCCTGAGTTTGGAAAGTTCTTCCTCCAGGCTTTTGATGTGTTCCTTCAGTGTGGCCTTGTCTTGCTGGGCTTTCTGATTGGCCTGGCTCCGTGCTTCCTCTATCTTCCTTTCATACCACTTCTCCATCTGGGTAGAAACGGCCTCAAAAAAGTACTGGGTGAGCTCCAGAGCCTGGGAGGTGTCTCGGGTGTGAGGGGTGGGCTGCTCGCCACCTGCTGCTGGCTGCTGGGCCCGATGCCTCGCCTGCCCGCTTTTTCCAGACTTCTTGGTTTGGGTGCCTCTATTGACACAGGGCCCGGCCTGCTGGTCACCTTTGGCTGCTTCATTCAAGGGCAGCAAGGCTGCCTGAACTTTGACGTTCCTCAGGCGGGCGCCTGCACAGTCAGAGGAAGACAGCTCCTGCTGCAGTCTGTGGGTGGCATTGGAGTGCAGGGCCTTTTCCTTGGGCCTAACTACCTGAGAGGAAGTGTCAGAAGCTGCTACTGGACCCGCTGTCACCACTGATGGCTCCACACCTGGTGGCAGAAGGAAAACAGATGGTCAAGCTGAGGCCCATTCACGCTGGTCTCTGGCTGGGGGCAGCGTGTGCTCGAGAGTCCTGGGAATCCTGGAAACTCCCTGGCCTTCTAGGTCACCATCCACCAGGTGCACCTTTTCTGGAGCTTTTCTCAGCTTTTGTGAACCCCTCTCTCCCCCGATCATCATCCTGAATGGTCAGGGCTTTCATGGATGTAAGCCAAAAAATGAGCCGGTCTTTCCCCCAGTCTGTCTCATTCTACCCTGGAAGGCCCCGGCTCCCATTTCCTGATGCCCAAGGATGACACAACTTCACCGAGCGACTCAGAGCAGAGCCAGGCATTTATCTATGAGAACGAATGTCCCCATTCCCTGATTTCTGGGCCATAAAGCCAGGATACTCATTCCTCGGCCCAAATGCCAGTCTGGAAAGGTGGTTCCATTCCCCATACCCAGAGCTCCATGAAAAGCCCCACACCTAACTCCTAGAATGCAGAAGTTGCCCACGATGTTTCCTAGGGTTTTTGGGCAAAAAGAAAATAAAACCACAGTTCCAGAGATGGTTTGTGGGTAACACAAACCACTTGGAGGTCTAGTTACCAAATGTAATCACTGTGGCTAATGTAAAGCTGCTTTGCTGGATACATCTCGTCTACTACAAGGGGCAAGCTCAGTACATGAATCCTGCTGAATGAGGCTCTGCATGGCTGGGCGAAGGTAAAAGGCCACTGAAGGAGGAGAAAGGGAATAAAGGCACCAACGGCGGCGAGTGAACCATGCCGAGGAGTCAGACAGCCATCCATCACCCTCCTCTCTGGAGCCCACTTGGGCACTGTCAACACCATACCCGAGGCACTGTTACCACTGGGATCCCTCATTTGAGTATGTTGGAGCAGTTAACGGCAGAGTGGTTCATTCCTGTATAGGAACTGGATATACAATTCGTGAGTGAAACATGGCCCTTGCTACTACAGAGCTCACTCCACACTCCAGTGTCTTCCCAAGCCCTGTCAAACACACTGCTTCAGATGCAGGAGAGAACAGGATCTGTGGGCTGTGTTACCTCTGGACAGAAGGGCACTCTCTGCATGTGGGTTACCTGTGGAGGACTCGCAAGTCGATGGTGTGGACTTAGCCCTGCAGGCTCTGGAATCTCCAGAAAGCTTCAGCTCCAGATTCTGAATCTTTACCATGCACCAGGTTTTCAATTCATCCACTAAGGAGATCTGAAAAATATTTAGTACACAAAACAGTCAGGTGATTGTGACACACTGTTTACAGATTAACCCATCAAGAATGGATTTTTCAATTATGATGGTTAAGGATATCATTTCAACAAACCCAAAAGTGGCAGCTTATCCCTCCTTCCGCAGGCTACACCTAGCACCCGGGCTGAGAGCCATCTGCCATCTTCGCCAAGTGACTTAGAGCCACCTCAAACCCAAAGACCCAAAGCTACTCTGATCTTCCAAACCAAGCTGTGTCGTAAAAGCATGAGCTCTCACACACTCAGGAGTACTTGTTCCATGCCTGCTGTCCCTGTAAACTCTCTGAAGGCAGGAAATGCATCCTCCTCCTCCATGTAATGACCCCCAATGAATGCACAGAGGTTCTCTTCTGTGAACTTCCTTTCAGGTTTACAACAATGGTATGCTAGATCTTTGTAAAATTAAGAGTGGGAATGGGAGAGGGAGGAGGAAGAAGAGTTGGAGCATGGGCGGGAGGGAGGGTAGGGTGGAAAGAATCACTATGTTCCCAAATCTATATATATGAAATATATGAAACTTGTCTAACTTACATAACATTTTACAAAAAGGAAAATATAGGGAAATGGAAATGGAAATGCTATCAGTTGATGCTATATACAGGGGTTGAAATATTGTATGATGCTGCTCCTCTGCGAGCCTGTGGAGCGCGCGACATAATGGTGCCGTGACTCGGATATGAAACCTAGGAGGGAAGAAGCGGGAAAATACCGGAGAGAGACTAGGGAGAGCCTAGGGAAAAGCTGGACGGAAAAAGTACTGGGAGCAGCTAGCGAAAGCCTAGGGAAAAACTCGGATACGGACTGCGGGGAGAAGCTAGCAGAAATCTAAGATTGAAAGCGAAGTGAAAGCTAGAAAAAACTTAGACTCACATATGGACTGCGGGGAGAAGCTAAGAGAAATGAGAGAGAAATACTGTTGGAAGAAAGCTTAGAGAGAGGTAAAGAGAGAATAGAGAGAAAAATACTGCTGGAAGAAAGCTAGGAAAAGTACTGGGGAGAGAAAAATATAAGCTAGGGGAAAGTGAAGCCACGGGGGTAGGCCAAAGTGGAGACGTAAGCTAGGTTGGGATTCGTCAGATTAGCCTGGGGAGCAAAAGATGGAAAGCCAGGCTGAAGCGGAGACATAAGCTAGGTTGGGATTCGTCAGATTAGCCCGGAGAGCAAAGATGGAAAGCCAAGCCGTAGCGGAAACGTAAGCTAGGCCGTGATTCGCTGAAGCCGTGGGGCGTGAGAAGCCGCCGAGCGCAGAGAGCGTGGGGCAGGCGCGAGAAAGCAGCGGGGCGCAGAAGCCGCGTGGAGCTAGGAAGCTGCACAGATAAGAGAAATAAGAATGCCCGGAGTTAGAAGTAAAATGAGAGAAATAGGAATGCCCAGAGATAGAAGTAAAATAAGAGAGAAATAGGAATGTCCGGAGATAGAAATAAAATAGAGAAAAATAAAAAAGGCCTCCCTACAACATGGCGATGAGAGGGCTCGGATTCGGACTGCCTAGGGCGATAAGCACCTGCAGGCAACTCTAGTAGAGCAGAGTATGCGCCATGGGTCACCGAAGACAGGCACGTATCAACGCCAATAAAAGCCTCCCCACAACATGGCAATGAAAGGACCCGGATTCGGTCTGCCTGATTAGTAAGGCTATAAGCACCTGCAGGCAGCTCGAGCAGAGCAGAGCAGAGCAGAGTATGTGCTGCAGGGCACCAAACACAGGCACCCATCAGCGCCTAAAAGTCCCCCCACAACATGGCGATGAGAGGACCCGGATTTGGTTTGCCTGATTGGTAGGGCGATAAGCACCTGTGGGCAACTCTAGCTGAGCAGAGTATGTGCCGCGGAGCACTGAAGACAGGCGTATATCAACGCCTTAAAGAATAAAAAGAAAGGGGGATCTGTGGGGAGTAGGGCCCGTCTCCCACAACATGGCGAGGCACCCGGGAGACAAATAAGTACTGAGACTATGGACAAATAAGTACTGAAACTACCGAGACTGGACTAGACCACTGAGATTATTAAGACAAACTCTATGCATCTGATCTCCCACCATATGGTGCTTAGAGGGAGTAAACAACTTCCACACAGCTGCCTCACCAATTCAACTAACAAGCTGCAGGAGCTGATCCTGCCCCTGATTGGAGGAGAGCAGCGTGCTCAGCGCGTGGGGAGAGAATGCCAGCAGAGTTAGGATTGGTGGAAGAGGACTATAGAGGAGAGAGACAACATGCAGGAGGAACATCTGAGGAACCCCTGAGAGAGCCGGCTGGCAGTGTGCCACTCCTCTGCGGAAGCGGGGGAAGTGGCGGGGGTGCCGCCCCTCCGCAGAGGCGGGGGGGGGAGGGGGCGGCAGCAAACCCGAGAAGGGCCGGGGAAAGAGAACAGCGCAGGGTCCGGTGTCGTTCCTCCGCGAGAGGGGGAGCGACAGTATGATACCTGTAACACTGTATAAGCAATGCATGTCAATAAAAAATTTAAAAAAGCAAGCAAGCATAGGCTTTCACCCAAAAATGAACATAATGTTACTAAAGGGTGAAAGATAATGGTACGCAATGGAATGCACTCAGCCCCTGCATCCTCAGACTCAGTCCTAGGTGAGGGGCTGGCAGCTCCTGGCTCTTACCTGTCGCTTCTCTCCCTCGTGCTTCTCTGTGTCCGCGTGCTGCTGCAGGCGGTTCAGGCACTCCGTTCTCTCTGCCGAGAGTCGCTCAAGCATGAGCTTGTCCAAAACGCGCATCTGGGATTCAAGGGGAACACAGTGCATGCTGACCTGACCTAAGGATGGGCCCTGCTTCTGGACTCCTGAGGCTGGGCTCAGGGGTACCAGGCAGGGCCCGAGCAGGCAAACACCTGCTCTTCTTGCTGTTCTGTTTCTAGGTGGCTGTAACAGAACTCCAGTTTTTCAGAATTCCTGAGCATGTTTCCATATGGCCCATTTCTTTTTCACTTTGTTAAGGCCCTGTTGAGTTAAAAAGACTGCAAATACACAGAAAATATACAACTTGAGAACACGCAGACCTTGTAGGCAAAAAAGAATTGTTATAGACTTTGGAACATTATCTCCAAGGGGAAAAAAACCATTTCTAAATGTATGGAGTCACTCCCTCCACCTCCCCTTCTCATGGCAATGTTAACAGCTGCCCAAGAGGCAGTGAAGCAAGCTGAATCCGCAGGGCTGTTCTCCAGCCTTGGCAAGGAGCAGCTATTTTTAGTGCTTCCCCAGAAGTAGTCAAAGCATGTGTGAGAAGGGTGTGGGAGGGGCGGAAAGGATTGCTTCAAAGAACAAGGGACCATCATCTCTCAGTCACACTCTTCCATGGTCCCCCTCCATCCTAACATTCCCTGCCGGGCCCTAATGCCTAGCAGGGCCACACTTGCTCTGCTTCCTTCAAGGTCCCAAGGAGAGAAGGGGACTTTGATCACTGGGTGAGCTCCTCAGAGATGCACTTAGCATTCCGAGCTCCACACTGGAGATGGGCGAGCACTGTCTGTCTGCTCTCTCCAGTCCCCACGTGGGTCAGGGTACAGCTCTGCCGCTTTCCTGGCTTGGCCCACTCCCGCTCCTGCTCACCCTCTTCCTATGGAGTGGTCCTCCCCAGGAATGGCCACATGTGTGCGTAGCTTTGTTCTCAGGCCCAGGTAGACTAGCTCAGGTGTGAATGGATACCCAACTCATCCTGGGCCAGAGTCCTTTCCCTGTGATTTGGGAATCTGTCACCTTCCTTGACCTGAAGAGAGATCCCTGACACAGCCCATATCCATTGATACATTCCTCTCTGGGCTCAGGCTAGCGGAAGTAGCTTTTTTTTTTTATACAAACAAAAACCAAAAAACCAGTCTTAACTAAAATATTATGGTCCTAAAATATATTTTTAAGTGGTCTTTCCATAAAATGAAAATATCAAATAAACCTTAAAATATTTTTTAAAATTTATTTGAAGATTTATTTATTTATTTGAAAGGCAGAGTTACAAAGAGAGATGGAGAGACAGAGAGAAAGACATAGAGAGATTTTCCATTCTCTGATTCATTCCTCAAATGGCCACAACAGCCAGGGCAGGGCCAGGACAAAGCCAGGAGGCCAGATGCTTCATCTGGTCCTCCCATGTGTGTGACAGGGGTCCAAGCACTTGGGCCATCTGCTGCTTTCCCAGGCATATTAGCAGGGAGCTGGTTCACAAGTGGAGCAGCCATGAACCAGCACCCATACGGGATGCTGTGTCCCAGCTGGTGGCTTAACCTGCTAAGCCACAACACCAGCCCCAAACTTTAAAATCTGTAGCCTCACTGGTAAACATGAAATTTAAAACAGCAAAATTTCTTAATTTAGCAAAAACTTTAAAAAAAAATAACAGTAAGTAATGGCAAAGGTCTGAGACAAACTCAGATACTGTTGGTGGGATGTTAATTGATTCAGCCTTTATATTAATTTGTCAATATCTACTAAGAGCCTTAAGCATAATAACTTTGAACCCAGTTATCTTAATTCGAGCAAATAATCTGAGAAGTCAAAAGTTTATGCATATAAATATTTATCACAGGGGGCTGGTGCAGTAGGTTAATCCTCTGCCTGTGGCACTGGCATCGCATATGGGCACCAGTCCTGGTCCTGGCTGCTCCTCTTCTAGTCCAGCTCTCTGCTATGACCTGGGAAAGCAGTAGAGATGGCCCAAGTGTTTGGGACCCTGCACCCACATGGGAGACTGGGAAGAAGCACCTGGCTCCTTGCTTCGCATCAGTGCAGCTCTGGCCGTTGCGGCCATTTGGTGGGGGTGAAACAACAGAAGGAAGACCTCTCTCTCTGTCTCTCCCTCTCACTGTCTATAGCTCTACCTCTCAAATAAATAAATTTTTTTTAAAAAATGTTTATCACAGAATTATTTATGAGTGAAAAACTATAAGCAACATTAAAGTCTAAGCAAGAAGTGGCTAAACAAATCACATTACATTAGTATTCTGGAATGGGGCAGGCATTGTGGCACAGCAGGTTAAGCTACCACTCGGAATGCCCACTTCCCATGTCAGAGTGCTGGTTTAAGTCCTGCTCACTCTGTTTCTGATCTAGCTTCCTGCAAATGCTTCATGGGAGGTAGATGATGGTTCAAGTACTTGGTCCCCTGCCACCCATGTGGGAGTCATGGATGGAGTTCCAGGCTCCTGGCTTTGGTCTGGCCCAGCCCTGGTTGTTGCAGCCATTTGGAAAGTGAACCAATGGATTTCTCTCTCTCACTCACTCTGCCTTTAGAGCAAAATAAACACATCACTAAACAGCATTCTTGCTAGGCACAGTTTCAAACTTTAGCATACATGAGCACCCCCTGGAGGTCTTATTAACACAGGTTGATCATTAGCACCAGCACCATGGACTAGTGGGCTAAGCCTCCACCTGCAGTGCTGGCATCCCATATGGGCACCAGTTCATGTCCCAGTTGTTCCTCTTCTGATCAGCTCTCTGCTATGGCCTGAGAAAGCAGTGGAGGATGGCCCAAAGGCTTGGGCCCCTGCAACAGTGTGGGGGACCTGGAAGAAGCTCCTGGCTCCTGGCTTCGGATCAGCTCAGCTCTGGCTGTTGCAGCCATCTGGAGAGTAAACCAGCAGATGGAAGACTTTTCTCTCTTTCTCTCCCTCTCTCTGTAATTCTACCTCTCAATTAAATAAAATCTTAAAAAAATAAATCTTGCTTAAAAAAAAGAAAAAATAGGTTGATGACCACTACTCCCTGAATTTATTATTAAACACTTAAATCCAACCCAGTGGATTCAGAGTGAGGCCTGGAATTTGCTTCTCCTTTCTTCCCCACAAATCCCCAGGTGATGCTAATGCTGCTGGCCCAGGGAACTCGGCTCAGAGACCCAGTGCTATAGACCTTCCTTTCAGTTCCCCAAATATGGAGCTAGAGGAATTAAACAACACCAGGAAGAAACTCTCGGGCAAACCCAGATACAGGATATCCTACAAAACAGCTAGCTAGCGTGGATGCTCTCAAAAGTTAGCATCACAGGAAAGATAAAGGTAGAAAGAGAGTCAGGGATGATAGGAGTCTGGATGATGAGAGACCACAGACTAACAGTCAAACATCCCACAGGGAGCCTTCCCTGGGTCCTGCACAGAGACTCAAAACGCAAACCAGCTGTAAACAAAACAGCCGGGGACAACCACGAGAATCTGAGTGGGAACTGGAGACCGGGCACTCGCTGTTCAGTTTCTCAGGCGGTGCAACAGGAGGACGTCCTGATTGCCAGCCGGCGCACTCTGAGGTGCGTGCAGGAGCCATCAGGAGGGTGTGCAGGCAGATCAGCATGGGAGGGCGCGAGACAGAACAGACAGCCATCCAGTGACAGCCGCTGGACCCAGGCCAGCAGACCGCAGGTGCGTTCACCACGCTACTCCTCAGTCTCTGCTGTATGTCTGACAGTTTCCCAAATAACAAGTTGGGAAAAGGAAACAAGTTAGACACGATTACTCTAATTTCTTGTGCAAGGGAGAAGGGGTGCAGAGCACATAAACATATAAAAGACAGGGAGTAAATACTCGCAAATAGTACTTTTTCATAGTAATCGACTTACAGGGGATTTATTTATCTAATTCTCATATTGCTTAAAATGCATTGTAGTGGAGATAGATTACTTGCATAGTCAGCAGCAGTCTAAAGGTGTCCCTAAAAATTCTAAACAAATGTGATGTGACTAAACTGCACAAGCAGGCCTCTTGCCTGACAGCCTGCCGGCAGCTTTTAGGGCAGGGGGTAAACTCCGTTCTCTTCTGACGTCACCTTCTGTGAGCTGGGCCGCTGGCTTACCTGGTGCTGGGTCTTGCTCTCCATGTGCCCCAGCTTCGTGTTCATTTTATCCTGCACCGATCCCAGCTCTGCCTTGATCTCCTCCACGGTGGCTTCCAGCTGATTCTCCAGCTTGTTGATCAGAGGTTCACACCGACAACCATTGAGTGGTGCCTGCGAGAGAAACAAGGGAATGAACTCCTTGTTCATTCTTTTTAATGATTAACTTATTTGAAAGGTAGAGTTATAGACAGTGAAAGAAGGGGGGAAGAGGGGGAGAGGGGGAGAGGGGGAGAGGGGGAGAGAGAGAGGGAGAGAGGGAGAGAGGGAGAGAGAGGGAGAGAGAGGGAGAGAGAGGGAGAGAGAGGGAGAGAGAGGGAGAGAGAGGGAGAGAGAATGAATAAATATCTTCCATCCACTGGTTTACTTCCCAAGTAGCCACAACAGCCGAGGCCAGGAATCAGGAGCCAGGAGCCTCCTCCGGGTCTCCCATGTGGGTAGCAGGGGCCCAAGCTCTTGGGCTATTTTCCGCGGCTATCCCAGGAGCATTAGCAGGGAGCTGGATTGGTAGTGGAGCAGCTGGGACACAAACCAGCACCCACCTGGGATGCTGGCACTGCAGGTGGTGGCTTTACCCGCTACGCCACAAGGCCAGCCTCCTTTGTTCATTCTTCCAACAGATATTTTTGTTAGAGAGGCAGAGACAGAGCTCCTGTCAGTTGGTTTACTCACTCCCCAGATGCCTGCAATGGATGGGACTGGGCCAGTTCCCGCAGTCAGGAACCCAATCCAAGTCTCCCAGAGGGAGGCAGGGACACTACTTGAGCTGTCACTGCTGCCTCCCATGGCCTGCAGCACTAGCAGCAGTTGTCCCAGCGGCTGCTCAGGCCGCTTTGAGCACCCACTACGTGATAAGGAGTTACAGACGATGCAGGAGACAGACTCAGCCCTGGGGTAACTTTCAAACACCCCACAGGCCAAGCTTTGCGTCTGGTAGGTGATGGGGCTCAGAGAGAGTAAGATAGCTTCCTCTTCTGCAGCTGCTTTTATCTTCTCTGGAGCCTCAAGCTCTCTGGCCACCTACGGATGGTGCAGAGCGCGGTGTGGGGACTCCACAGCTGGCCTGGGAGCTGCAGTGCACCTGCCCTAGGTGGGGCCGCCCTGTGGCTGACCTTCAAAGCTCCTATGTCCTGAGTCAATGCCCAAAGGGGATCTCGGCCCATGGGAATAGTGCACCCCCCCCCCCTTCCTGAGCAGGCCCTGCGGGTACCTGCATCACTTTCCCATCCTTGCCCCGGTACAGCGTGTACAGCTGGTATGCTCTGAACTCATGGGGTGGGGGCGGGGAGGAACAGCGGTGCCGGCTCCTCTTCTTAGCGTGATTATGAGCGTGTGAGCTCTTCTGGTGTCCGGGCTGCTGGTCTGCCGGCGGGGTGGGGTCAGAGTACGCGGACACCTGTCAGGAAGGCAGAGATGACACCTCTGAGCCCTGTGGCACCTGCAAGAGTGACCCAGCCAGCGGCTCCCACCTCACTCACTCTGGGGCCGAGGACCCCGCGTTGCTTCTCTTCCTGGTGTCCTACACGGAGCAACACTCGTCCCAAGAAGTACATCGCAGGCCCACCCGTGTCCGAGGTCAGCCAGGCTTACCTTCTGTGCTCTGGCTCCAGCCTTTTCAGCTGCTGGGCAGGACCACACTCGAGGGCCCACTGCCAACCCCGGCCACCCCCTTGGCCGCTTCATGGGCCTCCTGACCTTGGGCCTGGACTTTCTCCTCTGGTTGTTGTCCTTGGCCCTGGGTTCCGGGGAGGCAGACAGGAAATCTTCTCTGGGTTCCTCTTGTTTCAGCGCAGCCTGATCGCTGCTGGGGGTGTCTCCGGCAGAGACACTTCCCTACAGGGGGGAAAAACCAGCAACTGTTCCACTCGCCCCTGCACCGTCTTCATGAACAGTAAAATTCTGCTCGCAAGACTCCACCTAGCCAGGGTCCCCGGGGCATCTGTGACAGCCATATGCGTGGTGACCTGAACTCGGCATACACTGCTTTTCCTGGTTGGCTGAGGATGTGACTCACATGTTACTCATCAGGGCCCTAGTCACATACAGTCTGGAGTCTAATTCTACGATCTAGAACCGCAGGAACCTGCCACAGACCAAACACCTCAGCGTTAGAGATCTTCGGTCTTTTGCATTTTACTGCTCACTCTTTGAACTCAGCCAGCCGCATCCATGGTGGACCATCCTCAGAAATGGAAATGCATCCCCGTGTTAGTCCTTGTGAGAACTATTACAGCCCAGTACGGACAATCCACACACAGGAACTGGAACAGACTACGACACCTCAGCCCTGGGAGCTGAGGAGAGGAATTTGAAATGGATGGCAGACAGCGAGCAGGCACTGAGTGATAACATTTGATGTGACAAATGTTATCTCTCACACTGGAGTCGTCTTCCTCCAGAGAGAGCTGAAAGGCATAATTTAGTCCTGAGCCTCCACGTACAGCAAGCTGTTCCGTGTACAAAGGCAACTAGCCAAGGTGTGAGTGGGGCAAGATGAACCAACGTCCAACTTTGATTGATTCCCGACGTGTGCCCCGTGCAGGGCTGATCTGCCCAAGGAGTGACACGTGTTAGCAGAGCCGCGTCCGTTCTATAAGTGGGAAAAAAGGACGCGACGTGTACCAGGGGTTATCAAACTTTGGTGCACGTTGGAACCATCTGGAAGGCTTGTTCAAGTAGATTGCTGGGCCCACCCCAGAGCTTCTGATTCATCGGGCCTGGGGGGGGGGGGCGGGTAAAGGCTCAAGAATTTGCATTTCTAACAAGGTCTAGGTAACATACTGGACACCACCCTTTGAGAACCACCGCTCTAAACAATTAAAGGCAAGGCGCAGCCTCAGAGAGGAAATGCTGGCCATGTGGTGGGGACAAAGGTCACAGACACACAGGCCTGATAATCATATAATCATGGCCCCGCAAAGGGTACTGGATGGCTGACAGGTGTCTCTCTCTCACACACCTCTCACACACACACACACACACACACACACACACACGAGCTGAAATCCTGGAGGACCGGACGACAGGAAGCCAAAGAGGAAAAGACTGGCAACAGTTTGAAGAGCCCCCGGCCCGGCCCGGGTGGGAAGGAGAGGCAGAGGAGCTGGAGGGAACAGGGAGACAGTTTCCCGCCCTGTGGAAGTGAGTGGAGGCGGGGCTGGCAGGAGGGTCGCCACCCCCACCTTGCTTTGTGCCACCTCATCTCTTGGCACAGACTGGGCTCTCCTCTCTTCCTTGAGCCTTTCTCTCTTTTTCCGCAGGCTTCGCCCACGACTGAAGCGCAAGACCTGAAGGAGGCAAACAGCACTGTTATAAACCTCTGGGGTGTGCAGCAGCAGCGTCAAAGAATTCTCCGTGGACTCGGTGCTCCGACCTAGCTGAACTTACAGCCCTGGTGAGAGGCACCAAGCCCTCAACACCAAACGACACCCATGGACCACCTACGGGTCTCCCAGGGACCCAGAGGTGGGCAGGATACTGTCCCTGACTTTCAGAAGCTCAAAGCCCACGGTAGTGATGACAGCATTTCGGGTCCAGGTCAGGAGCTCCGAGCAGGGGTACACGGGCTGAGTACTGTGTAACTCCATCTAACGTAGGGCGTGAATGGTGTCTCCTGGGGTTGCGCAGTGTGGTAGCCCTGTGCCAGGCAGTCTCACTCTCCATCTTGGTACCCTGAACCTGATCTGGCCTATCACATCCTTCCCCCGGAGCCAAACTGTTCAAGTCGTATTCAATTTGATTCAACACTGTTATGGTGCATACGGGAGCCTGGTACCCATGCTGGGGCAGGAAGGAGGCATTTAGTCTACTCCTGGTAGTACAGAGCAGTAGAACGGACACAGACAAGTGCATGTGGGGTCAGCTAGTGGGAGAGTCTGTAGGCAACGGATTTGACCTCTCTGTGCTCTATCTTTTCAAATAAAAATGGGCGGATGTTGGGATTAAGCTAGAAAGAAGTTGGTGGCTGGCACACAGTGGACTCATTCTTGGGCGGGAGCCTTCCTAGCTGCCTGAGAATTGCTTCATGGACCGGGGATGTTTACCCACAGAGTACAGATCTCCAAGCCGCAGGCGAGCCTCAACCTCTGGACCACAAGATTTGAGAATGTAAACGGGTCCTTAGCTGAAAAATTCCGAGAACTGCCTTGCTAAGTCATCTCTAAAGCTGAATTCAGACTTGCTACGAGGTCAAGTCCGATGCGAGGACGTGATTAGCACCTGTCACTCACTGGTTTATGGACTCTCAGAGCAGAGTCACCAGCAACATCCGCTCTGTTTCCCATGGTATTACCCAAGAAAAGAACTTCATGCGGCTCACAGCCTTTCCCAGGGGCCATGCCATCTAACCAAATGGAATGCCATTAACCTCTCCCAGGCCACAGACCAGGGAGTATCGGTCCTGGAGCCTGGCAAAGAAATACCCTCAGTACTGCTGTGGCTTATTAAAATCCACATCCAGCTAACGGGCAAAGGTGAGAAGGTTTTCATTTCAGACAAAACAAATAGGAAGGCTATTTCTATAACTACAGATCAATGGCATAAGACTATATGCATATTTTAACATTCCTTCTTTGTGGTTCGCGTGTACAATTATGTGTGACACAGACCTTCATGACATGTCACTCAACTTATTTGCTATTCGGCTTGGTGTGGAAAGCCTTGCTCAAGTCACTTTTCAAATGGAAACACAAGGGAGGAACAACACACGGAAATGGCCTATGATAAAGCTTTTTTCCCTGTAAACACAGATTCTCAGGTTCTGGAAGACAAATGACAGGCGGATTAAAGCTACATCAATCTTGATGTGCCTGGAGAATTCTCCAGCTCCACAAGACTTGATGATCGCTGTATGGCTGAGGATGGGGCTGGCTGTCCATCAAATTGCCAGATGCTGAAATGCCAGATAAGCGTGACAGATTCTGACATTTAGATAGCACCCTGCACTTTTTGATCGACGAGACAGAGACCAGCATTTTTTTTTCTATCAGCATTCATGGATGAGATCCCACTGATGATTCTTTGTAAAGAACTGGGGAGAGGCAGGGTTCCCCACCCCCACCCCCACCCCCACCCAGCAGCTTGTCCTAGCTGACGTCCTCTTGTCAGGAGCTCCACGGATTTACAGACCACTGAAAAGGACCAGCTCCATACTCAACACGGTGATGGGGTTTGCAAAAGACAAAAATGCTAACCATTTCCGGAAGTTGCCAGTTATACCTGGCATCTTTTTAAAACTCAAATGAAACAAAGACCAAGCAAAACTCTGGGCTGGGCTAGTACCAGGTGGTGGTGCACTGAGGTGGTATTCAGAATCTTCTTTTGACACCCTGAGGCTCTGCCCTCTTCTTGAAATATTAGCCAGTATAAACTGGGAAACCGATCAGTGTTTGCTGTGACATAATACACAATAGCTCCAATCTGGAAAGAGCCGAAGTGTCCAATACTTAGGGACAGCAACAGCAACAAAAATACTACACTTCCATTATAGTGAGCAGTTGTGAGGATTATAGCACACTGCATTGTTATAGTTAGGATAAGAGGCAGAATACAAAAAGGTGTAGAAATTGTAGGAACACATATAAAAATTAGGTGTCTGGAAGGTACAGGAAGAAACAGTAACACGTCAGGGGGTGAAATTATGAATAGCTCAGAGATTATCATTACTATACACTTCTTTCTTTTTACTTCATGTCCATTCCAGCTCAAATGATATCAGCTACCATTTTAAAAAATAGAATGACGGCTCAAACACCACTACTCAGTAAAAGAAAACGAAAATGAAAACGAAAAAGAAAAAAGAAAAAAGAAGAAAAAAGGAAAAAGAAAAAGAAAGAAAGAATTACAGTGTACCTGACTGGTGGGTGCTCACTGCTCTGTGGGCACAGAGAATGGTCCGTCCCCCTTCCCTCCCCTTCCCTTCCGGAATTCGCTGTTCCACTTGTTGGGTCAAGCTGTTTAATCCGGTGCTGTCTTGCAGTGGTTTGAACTGAGCTCTCCCCTGTTGAGGAGCTGGGGAATCACGATCCAGGAAGCTGGTTGTGACAGTGAGCCACAGCAGGGAAGGGACACTCACCACAATGAGCTGCACTCTGGTTCCAGTCACCCTGGAGGCCCACCCTGTCCACTGCCTGGCTCCTAAGCCCCTGAATTCCCTATTTAAGTTACTCTGCATTGGTTTCAGCAGTGGACAACCAGAGGCATCCCAGCGACTTTGCAGCCCCACATCCTCAATACAATGGTAAATGCAGGAAATCCTACCTGGGGAGCCTTAGTGAGGAGAAGAGCAACTTCCGGATTATTGTGGTAGCGGGCAGTCTCCAGCGGAGTCTGGCCTGCCTAAGGAGAGGCACAGGGGAAGACATGTGAGAACAGGACCCCAACCCTGACCATGTGGAGGGGGTAGCTCTACTCGTTCACAGCCCACAGGTGCGTGTGCTCAGCACACACAGCCCTGCACACGACATGCGCTGTTCTTCAGCCCACAGCATCCAGTGGGGGAGCCAAGAGGACATGCTAACCAATGGCACACAGCAACATAGGGCAGGCGCCAACTAAATGCTTTAGGAGGCAAAGGTCTGGAACATTGCCCACCGAGGCAGGCTTCCTGCAAGGACCGGAAGGAAGGGAAAAATCAGATGGGATCAAGTAGGGCATTTCAGTGCAGGGAAAACACAAATGACCACAAAATCCAGCCTGGCAATGAATCTTCCCTGGAGAGCACTTGGAGGAGGGCGGAGCCCATGAAGCCACCCTTGAGGAAGAGAGGGTGTGAGCTAGAACCTGGGGTGGGGGAGGAGTGAGACAGGCAGAGGCCATTTTGGAGAGGAAGGGTTTAGCGTGTTGAGACTGATCGATCCTCTGGCCATGTGGCCACTTTTCTTAAGACTACACGTGTCTACAGTTCTGGAACCACCCACTTGTCCATGTCTTTAGACACCTCCAGGCTTCCTCTCACACTGGGTTTGCTCTCTGCACCCGAGAGTCTGAATGTGAAGTCTTGGGGCTTGTCAACCACGGGGCTGCTCAGAGCCAGGGTTCCCTGCCTCAGGGGTCCCAGGGGCTGCGGCAGGGAGAGCCCGCAGGAGTTCAGGAAGTAACACCCCATCCTGAAAAGGAGTGGGAATGGCTTTAGAAGTCGCCACCGCAGCTCAACGTACGTTGTTAACAATGGTCCCATCTGCTCCAGCTTCCAGTAAGATTTTAACCACCTTCTTGTGATTCAGGGCCGCAGCAATGTGAAGCGCTGTGTCTCCAGCCTGAAATTAATCAGAAGAAAGCTTGCTAAACCCGCTCTGACCACGGCACACAGGCCAACAGGGGCTTCTCATCCCCTGGTCTAAGGGTGGGTCTTCAAAGCCAACCTGAGATGGGCCTTAGACTGCAACGGGCCCTCTTTGAAGTGTTTTGTGGTTCTGTTTAAAGAGCTCTTAGAGCCGAATGGCCTATGTAACAGTATCACATTGTTTTACTGACTGGGGATCCCAGAAGTCACAGAACAGGGTTAAATGCAGGGGACAGGAGCCAGCACTGTCTGCTGCCTGTGATGCCCACATTTCACATGGGCTCTGGTTCAAGTCCTGGCTGCTCCACTTCCAGTCCAGCTTCCTGCTAATGTACCTGGGAAAGCAGTGGAGGAGGGCCAGACGAAGCTCCTGGCTCCTGGTTTTGGTCCTCTCCAGCCCTGGCAGTTGTGGCCATTTGGGGAGTGAACCAGCAGATGGAAGATCTCTTTCTCTCTCTCCCCGCCTCTGTAACTCTGCCTTTCAAATAAATAAGCAAAAAATCTTAATTTAAAAAACATCGGGGCAATGGAATGCTGGGCTGGGGTCACTGAGAATGGTGAGACCTGAAGCCTCATGGGGACAGGATGACAGGCAGGAGGCCTGGAGCAGGCAGGCTCATCAAGCCCGAGCATGGACCTGTTCCTGCACCCAGGGGAGTCAGGGGTCAAGGGAAGGGCTTGCTGTCTGAGCCCCGGACTAAGCGGGAGGAGCAGTGGCGGCTACTACTACTACTTCTTCTCCTGTTTTTTTTTTTTTTTTTTTTTTTTTTAAAGATTTTATTTATTTGAAAGGCAGAGTTACAGAGAGGCAGAGGCAGAGAGAAAGTCTTCCATCCGTTGGTTCACTCCCTAGATGGCTGCAACAGCTAGAGCTGGGCTGATCTGGAGCCAGGATCCAGGAGCTTCTTCCGGGTCTCCCACAGGGGTGCAGGGGCCCAAGGACTTAAGCCATCTTCGTCTGCCTTCCCAGGCCATAGCAGAGAGCTGGATCGGAAGAGGAGCAGCCGTGACTTGAACTGGTGCCCATGTGAGATGCCAGCACTACAGGGAGTGGCTTTACCCGCTACGTCACAGCGCTGCCCCCGATGGCTACTTCTGACAGCTCCTTCTGCAAGCACTGGAGGGGTAACGGCCCAGCCCTGCAGCTGCCCCAGGGGCCTCCGAGGGGGACATTGGCACTGGAGCCATCTGCAGGTCAGATTCAGGGTGTTCTTTGGGTGGAGACACGGAGAATCAGTGTTCACTTATGTACTTATGACTAGCTGTGCTCCGCCTCTTCCTGAATAGCCTGTAAGTACGTTTTTACTTTTCTTCACAAAAAATTACGTTTTCACACAACTGCCAAAGGAGGGTAAGTGCACCTGCAGTTCATTGGGCTGATTCCAAATGCAAACACCGCCATGTTCCAAACAGAATGATATAACAAATGAGCCCAACAAAGAGATGGATCACCTCCCTGTCAGGTGATCAGGCAGCAGACCATGAACAATTTTACTTCTTGGGAAGCATGAAAACCCAGCTGTCACCCTAAAGAATGTGTTTATTTCACTGTGGAGCTGCTTCCTTGTGAGTGTGGGGGAGCAGCCATGTAGCAATGGTTTCCAATGCTGGCTGCACACTGGAATCCACTGGGTGCCTGGGTCCTAGTCCTAGGTGGTCTGATGCCATTGGGTGGCAGTGTGGGCTGGAGCTGGGGGAGTTGAAAGATGCCAGGTGACTGTGACAGGCTGCCAAGGTTGAGCAGCCCTGGGTGGTGGGACCGTGTTGGGGGACTTGATTAAGCAGCCTCTGCATTGACTTGGCGATGTGATGACCTTGGTGGCTTCATACCCAGACAGGGAGCTCTGTAAAAGTACCAGAGCCTGGACCTCACCCCCAGAGCTGAGGGGTGGGATCCAAGAATGGGATGTTTACTTCCCCTGCTGACACTGCTATGCAAGCAGAGTCAGAGACCCAGGGAGTCACAAGCCTCCCAGTTCCTTTGCTTCCATTCTCCCTTATGGCTTTCCTTTCTAAAATACTATAAAAACAAAATTGGTCCCAGGGTCTCCAAAAACTGTTCCAGAGGAACTGCGGTGCTTGGCATGGGGATGGTAAGAGCACACTTTCTCCAGGAGGCCAGAGAGGACCGCTGGAGTCCGGGCAGGTAGGAGGGCAGCAGCTCCCAGCAGCCTCCACTCCCATTTGCAATCACACACAAGGTATGTGCTTGGGAGGTAGCCTTGGGAGAAGGGTGCCAGAAGCCATGAAGAGGACGCATGCACTGACCTGGTTCTTTTCATGGACAGAGCAGAAAGCACTGAGGAGGAGCCGAATGATGGACAAGTGATTGTAGCGCGCCGCAACGTGCAAACAGGTGTCGCCTGCCTGCAGACAGAAGTCAAACTCTAAGCACAGTCTGAGCAGTTCCAAAATCAGACAGACAAAACCAAAAGGAAAATACCATTTAAATGCCGAGGACTACCAGGTGTTCCTTGGGAGCCCTGAGCTGGAAGGCAAGCATCCCCTCTAACACAGATGCCTGCTCCAAGACCCGCAGAACTTGGCTGCTCCTGCAGCCCTGCTTGCTTTCTGCCCCTGCAGAGCCGCCACGTGGGCGATAGGAGCCTCTACCTCCAAGTTTATGCACCTCCCCACAAGTCCTGCGGAAGACCCGCGCCAGGAGATAAGGACCCACAAACACCAGCTCCCCTACGACCCAGAGAGTCTGCTGTAAACTCTATTAAGAGCAACAGGGCGAGCACTGTGGTGCAGTCGGTTAAGCTGACACTTCCGATGCCCGCATTCCAGTGCTGGTTTTGAGTTCTGGCTGCTCCGCTTTCAATCCAGTTTCCTGCTAATGCACCTGGGATACAGTAGATGATGCTGCAAGTACTTAGGCCTGTGCTACCCCTGTGGGGAACCCAGATGGAGTTTCTGGCTCCCAGCTTCAGCCTGGCCCTGTCCCAGCTTTTGCAACCATTTGAGGAGTAAGCCAGCGGATGAAGACCTCTCTGCTACTATGCCTCTCAAATAAATAAATTAATCTTAAAAAAAAAAAAAAAGACCAACAGAATTGGTGTTAAGCCACCACTTGGAACACCTGCATTATCAGAGTGGCTTGGCTGGAGTTCTGTCTCTGCTTCCTATCAGCTCCCTGCTAACATGGCATCCTGACAGGCATCAGATGATGGCTCAAGTGCTTGGGTCCCTGCTGTCTACATGGGAGACCCGGGCGGGGTTCTGGGCTCCTCGCTTTAACCCTGTCCAGGCTGTTGCAGGCATTTGGGGAGTGATTCAGCACATGGAAGAGTGCTCTCCCGCTCTGTCTCATTATCTTTAAAATCAAATGAGAATAAATTTTAAGACATTTTTGAAGAGCAAGCAGCCACTAGGAACACCAAAGGGCATCCAGAAAAGCTCAGGTGTTTCTGAGTGGGCACAGACTGCCCAATTCCTGCTCCCAGAAGACAACAACAGAAGCAGAGCCAGGAAGGCGTGGCTTCCAGCAGCTTCTCTGGACATCTGCATCCCAGCTCTGTCTGGAGATTGATGAACGCTGGGCCTAACTAACTTCCTCCTCAGGACTAAGATGCAGCCAAGCTCAAAGTGAGGCTCAGCACCTCACTCAATAGGCTAATCCTCCACCTGCGGCACCAGCACACAGGTTCTAGTCCCGGTTGGGGCGCCTGATTCTGTCCCAGTTACCCCTCTTCCAGTCCAGCTCTCTGCTGTGGCCCAGGAGTTCAGTGGAGGATGGCCCAAGTGCTTGGGCCCTGCACCCCATGGGAGACCAGGAGAAGCTCCTGGCTCTGGATCAGCGCGGTGCGCCGGTCAAAGCGCGCTGGCTGCAGTGGCCATTGGAGGATGAACCAACAGTAAAGGAAGACCTTTCTCTCTCTCTCTCTCACTGTCCACTCTGCCTGTCAAAAAAAAAAAAAAAAAAAAAAAAAAAAAAGAAAGAAAGAAAGAAAGAAAGAAAGAAAGAAAGAAAGAAAAAGAAAAAAAAAAAGAACCCTATTAAATGAATCTGCCACCCAAAGGGGAGACCCCAACCAGGGCCATTTTTGAGAGACACCCCAGATCCTCCCACCAACCTTGCTAAGCTTGGGATTTACAAAAGGAAACGGCTTCTCTGTTGGGGAAGTGGGGGGGATACACACGTGTCCTTTCTGCTCAGGCGTCCTCACTGGGGGACACCTCCAACATCAACAGGATCCACCCCCAGAGGATACTGGGGACCTCCTGTGTGTGCAGCCAACACCTCGTGGATGCTGATATTCCTACATTGCCACTGGCCACACACACGCCGGGACAAACGATAAACCAAACTAAGCTGAAGATCAGAGGGAGGAGGCTGGGAGGAAAGCAGCTATTTCCACGTGGTTCTCCTCCTCCTCATGCCCCTCCGGCACCCCGTAAGGAAATGTGGCAAGACACGAATACTTTAGAGACAGTCCCCAGCGCTTCCCCTGTGTTACTCTCCACGCGGCGATACGCTAGGGCGCTTTGGGGTTGCTGTCCCAGGCGGCGCGCGGGGCACACGCGAGGGCCAGCTCGGTCACCCACGTTGTTCTTGAGGTCGGCGCGGGAGCCGCCCAGCAGGAGGACGCGTGTGCTCTGGCAGTGGCAATTCTGGCAGGCCAGGTGCAGCGCCGTGTTCCCCGCCTGCCGGAGAAGCAGAGAGGGGAGGCCGCGTTAGAGCCGCATGCGCGCGCGGGGGTCCAGACTCGCTCAGGGGCAAAGTCACCTCGCTCAGGGGCTCCTGTTCTCTGTCTCCCGATGACTGCTTCCAGGGGGGTGCTTCAGAGTCCTCTGTCATAAAGCCCTGGTCCCAAGGCCTGGCTCTGCCACTCACCAGCTGAAAGCCACCGCGTGAGGCCCTGCGAACACGCCGCTCGGACCGCTTTCCTGGAGAGCCGGGCTGGACCCGTTCTGTCCCGAGGTGGTGATGATGGACGCGGAGCATCTTGGAAAGCTTTTTTTTTGGAAGCCCTGAAAATGTTGTGCGCATGGGATGCGCTCAACTCCTCTCAGAGACGGCTTCCTGTCCAATATGGACTAGAGCTGTGGCTGTATAAACTCCACCCACAGTAGAGTAAAAAATGCAAAAGCGGGGGCCCGTGCTGTGGTGCAGCGGATTAAAGCCACCGCCTGCAGTGCCGGGATCCCATATGGGCGCCGGTTCTAGTCCCAGCTGTGCCTCTTCCGATCCAGCTCTTGCTATGGCCTGGAAAAGCAGAAGATGGCCCAAGTGCTTGGGCTCCTGCACCCACATGGGAAGACCTGGAGGAAACTCCTGGCTCCTAGCTTTGAATGGGCGCAGTTCCTGCTGTTGTGGCCAATTGGGGAGTGAACCAGCAGACAGAAGACATTTCTCTCTCTCTGCAGCTCAAACTTTCAAAATAAATAAATAAATCTTTTCAAAAAATACAAATAGGGGCCGGCACTGTGGCATAGCTGGTAAAAGCTGCTGCCTGCAAGTGTTTTTTTTTTTTTTTAATATTTATTTATTTGAAAGGCAGAGTTAGAGAAGGAGAAGCAGAGAGAGAGAGAGAGAGAGAGAGAGAGAGGGAGGGAGGTATTCTATCTGCTGGTTCACTCCCCAGTTGGCTGCAACAGCAGGAACTGTGCCCATCCAAAGCCAGGAGCCAGGTGTTTCCTCCAGGTCTTCCCACATGGGTGCAGGGGCCCAAGGACTTGGGCCATCTTCTACTGCTTTCCCAGGCCATAGCGGAGAGCTGGATCAAAAGTGGAGCAGCCAGGACTCGAACCAGTGCCCATATGGGATGCTGGCACTGCAGGCAGCAGCTTTATCCGCTATGCCACAGTGCTGGCCCCATAAAAATAAATAAATCTTTAAAAAAAATGGCTAAGAAAAACATGAAAAATGTTCATTATCACCAGCTATCAGGCAGATGCACAGTAAAATCACAACCAGAAATCATTCCACTCGAGTTAGAATGATTATTATCCCAAAGTCGAAAAACAACAAATGCTGGCAGGCATATGGGAAAAAGGGGATCCTAATATACTGTTGGTAGGAGTGCACATTGGTATAACCATTACGAAAAACAGTATGAAGATTCCCCTAAAAACTAAAAATAGATGTACCATATCACCTAGCTATCCCACTTCTGGGAATATATCCAAAAGATATGAAGCCAGTATATGGAAGACATGTTGCATTTCCATATTTATTGCAGCTCAATTCACAATAGCTAAGATTTGGAATCAACCTAGATGTCACAGATGGATAAAGAAAATGTAGTATATATATATGTGATGGAACATTTACTTAGCCATAAAAAAAAAGAATGAAATCCTGATGTCAGCAAAAAAATGAATGTAACTGAGTTAAATAAGCCAAAGAAAAATAAATTCCATGTTTTCTGTCATATGAGGAAATTAAAAGAGTATGAAAAATGTGTGGATGTCATATTTGCTATATAGATATTATAAATGTTGTCTTCACTGAATTATACCATCTATAATAATATACCCTTCTTTACTTTATGATCTTTATCATGAACTCCACATGTGACAGCATTATCCCCGCTTTTAAGAAAAATACTATGGGGGCAGCACTGTGGTGTAGTAGATTAAGTCTCTGCCTGCAGTGTTGGCATCCCACATGGGTGCTGGTTCGAGTCCTGATTGCTCCACTTCCCATCCAGCTCTCTGCTGATGTGCCTGGGAAAGCAGTGGAGGATGGCCCAGGTGCTTGGGTCCCTGCATCCATGTTGAAGAAGCTCCTGGCTTTGGATCAGCCCAGCTCTGGTTGTTATGGCCACTTGGGGAGTGAACCAGTGGATGGAAGACCTTTCTTTCTTTCTCTCTTGCTGTTTTAACTATACCTCTCAAATAAATAAATAAACCTTAAAAAATAAAATAAAAACATTTAAAAATAAAAAAGAAAACTGTATGTGTAGGTATGTCTATAGAATTTACATGTGAAATAATATGGTAAAATGTTAAAAATTGTCAAATCTATGTGTGTTCCTTGAGCTCTTTTTACTTTTGTGTAATAGTTATACTATTTTTAAAATAAAAAAGAACAAGAGGCGAGATACAGGTGTTGTCCACCACTTGGCCCGCAGACTGAGACCCGGGACGGAGCCTATAGCATAGCACAGCACAGCACAGCACAGCACAGCTGGCCCATGGAGCGGGGTTGCAGTCTGGCAGAAGGAACCGCATGACAGATCTTCGCCTGGGGGGCGGGGGCAGGGCCCACCAGGCTGCTCCAAACCTCCAGAAGAGGAACGAGAAAAGCAGGAGTGGGGGTCTGGCGTGGCCTCAGAGGGCCTGGGTGCGCTCAGCAGGCTAAGTGCCTGAGCTCAGGGTTTGTCTGCTCTGAGCTCCGCTCCAGAGCTGGAGGCCTGCAGAGTGGCCTGGTAGAGCCCTTTGGCTGTCCACCTAGGGTGCGAGACTAGGACTGAGCAAACAAAAATCAACAAAAGCAGACTGGATGCCAGCTGCTCAGTACCTCCCCTCATAACCTGGGCTCTGACCAGCAGGGTGGGGGTTGGGGGTTGTTGTCAGTGACTGTCCTCTCCTGGAACTGAGAAGTACAGGCCTGAGGGTCTCGAGAGCTCAGTGTTGTCAATGCTCGCTCTGCAGGATGAAGGCCTGAAGGAGCTTTGTAACAATAGCTGGTCAGGGGCTGGCTCTGTGGTGTAGCGAGCTAAGACTCTGCCTGTGGCGCTGGTATCCCATATGGATGCCAGTTTGAGTCCCAGTTGCTCCACTTCCAGTCCAGCTCTCTGCTATGGCCTGGGATAGCAGTAGAGGATGGCCCAAGTGCTTGGGCCCCTGCATCTGCATGGGAGACCTGGAAGATGCTCCTGGCTTTGGATCAGCACAGCTCTGGCTGCTTCAGTCATTTGGGGAGTGAACCAGTGGATGGAAAACTTTTCTGTCTTTGCCTCTGTCTCTCTGTAACTCTGCCTTCCAAATAAACTTTTTTTTTTTTTTTTTTAATAGCAGTGCATGGCACAGGAACTGTAGCACCTGTGGCGCTGGCACTGGTTCGAGTCTCAGCTGCTCCACTTCTGATACAGCTCCCTGCTAATGTGCCTGAGATTCTCAGAAGAAGCTCCTGGCTCAAGTCTTGCCCAGACCTTGGTGTTGTGGCCATGTGGGGACTGAAACAGCAGATGGAAGATGTCTCTGTATCTCCTTCTCTAACTCTGCCTTTCAAATAAATAAATCTAAAAAAAAAAAAATTAGCAGTGCACACCTGCAAACCTTGGAGGGACTGGGACTGACTTAGCAAGGTGGGGAGGCTGGGGCTGTCCCAGGGTTAGCACGGAAGTCCCACATTCTGGGGAATCCTGCCAACTAGGGCAAATAGGGACAGTCCCCCTTAAGCCTGGTCGTCAGGGATTCTGTGGTTACGTTTGGTTCTCCCCGTTTTTTGTTTCACGTTGCCTAGGAGAGTCCTCTGGGCAGCCAGCTGGAGAACCACCGCTAGCTTCGTCCTCAAGAACAGAGGATCCCTGTTCTGGACTCTCCACTCCCTGTGCAAGGGCTGGTGCTTGGCTTGGTAAAGTCCTGACTGCACATGAAGTCAGTCCTGTCAAAGGTGCTGGCTTCATGGCAGTCATTAAAGACATGCAGAATCAACAAGGGAAACACAGGGAGTCTGAAGAAGGTTCTAGAACTATGTCACACCAATTTTATTCTGCCAGTAAGAAAATATGACATGGCAATTAAGCTACTGCTTGGGATACTTGTATTTCATACCAGAGTGCATGGGTTTGTGTCCTGGCTCTGCTGCTGCTGCTGCTTTTTTGTTTTTTGTTTGTTTGTTCGTTTTTTTTAAGGATTTATTTTTTACGTGAGAGTCAGAGTTACACAGAGACAGGAGAGGCAGGGGGAGAGAGAGGTCTTCCATCCGATGGTTCACTCCCCAATTGGCTGCAACAGCCGGCAGCCGGAACAGCGCCGATCCGAAGCCAGGAGCCAGGAGCTTCTTCCGGGTCCCCCGCGTGGGTGCAGGGGCCCAGGGACTTGGGCCATCTTCTACTGCTTTCCCAGGCCACAGCAGAGAGCTGGATCGGAAGTGGAGCTGCCAGGACTAGAACTGGCGCCCATATGGGAAGCTGGTGCTTCAGGCCAGTGCGTTAACCTGCTGTGCCACAGCACCGGCCCCCTGGCTCTGCTTCTAATCCAGCTTCTTGCTAATGTGAACCTTGGGTGAAACAACAGGTGATGACTCAAGTTCTTGGGCCCCTGACACCCTTGTGGGAGACTTGGATTGAGTTCCTGGCTCCTGGCTTCAGCCTGGCTCTGGCTGTTGTGGGCACCTGGGGATGAACCAGTGTGGAAGATCTCTTGGTCTCTAGCTCTCTGCCTTTCATAATTTTCATAAAATGAAAATTTAAAAACTATGAATGGGTTTCAAATTGTTTTTGCACCAAAATTAATGTTTTAAATTCCATTTTTCCACAAACTTTTTGAAGCATGCTCATGTATATAAATTAAGTAGTGGAGGGGCCGGTGCTGTGGCGCAGTGGGTTAAGCCACCATCTGCAATGCTGGCATCCCTTATGGGCACCAGTTCAAGTCCCAGCTGCTCCACTTCCAATCCAGCTTCTTGCTAATCACCTGGGAAAGCAGCAGAAGATGGCCCAAGTTCTTGGGTTTTCCTGGACCCACCTGGGAGACCCGGAAGAAGCTCCTGGTTCCTGGCTTTGGTCTGGCTCAGACCTTGCTGCTGCGGCCATTTGGGGAGTGGACCAGCAGATGGAAGAGCTGTGTCTCTCCTTTTCTCTCTCTCTGTAACTCTGCCTTTCAAATAAATAAATAAATACATTTTTTGAAAAAGGACTAAATTTTAAAAGAGTAAATTAAGTATTAGGACATGGAAGATATATGATTTTGTACCCCTTTGTCATGTTCCTTAGAAAACTGAGAACAGTATTTTCAAAATCCTTATTTATTATTTTGAAAGGCAGTGAAAGAGAGAGAGAGAGAGAGACAGACAGACAGACACACCGTCCATCCACTGGATTGTTCTCCAAACACCCACAACAGTCAGGGTTGGGCCAGGAACTCCATCCAGGTCTCCACATGGTGGGCAGGGACTCAAGTACTTGGGCCATCACCTGCTGTCTCCAGGATATGCATTAGCAAGAAACTGGATTGGAAGCGGGATATCCAGGACTTGAACCAGGCACTCTGATATGGGGTGCAGGCATCCCAAGTGGTGACTACCTGCTGTGCCACAACATCTCCACAAAAACAATGATTTTAATATTAACTATATCCTATAACGTGAATGAGTGATCATTTTAAGTTGCCCTCCATCTTCCTCCTCCTCTCTCGCAGTAACCGTTGTGGATAGGATCTGACCACCAGGCTTACTGGTTTCTGAGAACACGGTCTCAAGAGGGTAATGGTGGGTAAGAGGCCAGTGCCGATTTTAAGGCTCTCGCTCTGCTTTGCCCGACTGCCGCCCAGAGGTGGTTGCCTTCACGCTTCTTCCAGCAGTGTCTGAGTGAGCTCCCTTCACGCACTCTGGCTAACACCGGGTATCAGCATTTTAAACTCCTTTGCTGATATTTTCAAAATGCCAGTTCTCAATTGCTGTATTAATAGCAATGGTAATAGCTGTGTTAATAACTACTGCTGTTTTAATAGTGTCCAAATGATGGGGGCAGGAGGCAGGGGCTTGTCCCACCAGCAGGGCCCCAGCGCTACTGACCTGGAGTATCAGCGTGCTTCTCCCTTCTTGGCACACGGACCAGCGGGTGGGGCTGACCACGCCAGGCCCCCCGTGCCGCTCTGAGCTGTGGCACTGCTCACAGAAGGTGTTCCCCCACCCCCACCCTGGGGAGCAAGTCCCCCTCCCCCACCTGTGAGCAAGTTCGAGCACACCCTGGGCCTCACCTTGTTCTTGGCCAGTACGTTGGCTCCTGCTTGAATGAGCAGCTTGGCAGACTGGCTGAAACCATGCCAGGACGCTTCGTGCAGGGCCGTGTTCCCGTCCTAAGGGACACACAGGGGGACAAGGCAATCACTCAACACCTACTTGTTCGCATGGTCTTCAACACGTCACGGTGAGTTTCTAGGGCATTCCCCAGGGCCTTTCTCAATGGGGGTTCCTCATCTGAGCCCCGACGGAACAGTTTGAGTGCCAAATCTCTACTCACATGGGAAGAACCTCTAGAGCCAGAGAAGCCACGTGAGCTCATACCACCCGGTGGCTGCCTTCGGCACCAGGCCTCAAGCTTTTCTTAAGAGACGGGTTGAGGAAGGCTCCAGGGCCCATGCAGGGGAAGCAACACAGGAGGGCACCTTGCCCATTCCTCCCCAGCTCTGCCCCCGGCACCAGGGAGGACCTAGCAGAGCCAGAATCCAGCTTCAAGAGTGCCAGTGCCTGGCAGGTGGATCCCTGTCCCCCAATTTCTTTTTTAATCCAAGTTTAATCTCATCCAACTCAATCCAAAGGTCTCCGAACCCCCAACAAATGAGCAGGCTCTGAGGAAGCAGTGATTGTAAAAATCAAATGTCCTCAACAAGCAGTTTTCAAACAAAAACCAATTAACACAGCTCAGATTTGCTTAACCCACTACAAAAGAAGCAAGAAGCATCACTAAGTACGGTGAGTGGAGTGCGATGGGGAGGAAGCCATCCCGGGGAGAGGGAGCACCACGCGGACAGTGGAGACGCCCTCCCCATGCTGTTCCAGACCAGCGCACAGGGCAGTCACCCAGGGCGCTGCAGGCGCATTCGCCTACTCTGTCTGGGTTCCACACTGTTGCCCCTGGAAGTTCCTGGAAATATGCACAAAAGAGGCCAGGCCTACTACTGCTGACACACACAGGGGGAGTCTAGGATCCCCAAGGCACAGAGCCGGTCAGTATGTGCCCTGGCCAGGCAGAGTGACAGCAAACGGAGAGGGGAGGAGGGGCTCTCGGGTCACAGGGTGAGGGCGCTGGGTGCTTTTCCATCAGGGCTGCACAGGTGTGAACAGGCAGTAAAAGTCACAAGCAGCCAGGTGAGCACCTCTGCTTTTTGTGTATATTACCTTGAACACAAAGGTTACCGAGACAAGCAGAGGCTGCGAGGCCCTTAATTGTCAAGTTCCACGTTTTAAGATTGTCCAATAATTTAAAAACATTGGGGCAACATATAGTATGCTATTAAGATTTCTTAAAGAATTAGTTTCACTTATTTTCTTCCTTCCAACATAAAGAAATCAATTTTGCTCACTTATCCAAAAAATAAAAAGCAAATTAAATTCACATCCTTTTCCCCTGCTCCCACATCCGGGCCCTCCATTGGTCATCATTTTTAAGATTTTTTCCCCTTATTTAGATTTGTGCTCTTGTTATTGGTGCCACAACGCAGGGGAAAGCAAAACAGAAAACTGGCTGGGGTGCTAGCACTCTGTCATGTTGAATCATGAACGCTAAGACCTAAGAAGGACACTATCTCGAGTGCTCGACAGGCCCCATGCCGCCTGCGCCCTGCCTCACCTTGTCCTGCCTGTCCAGGGCACAGCCCTCCTGGATGAGCGCCGCGATGATCTCCGTGTTCCCCACCACTGTGGCCCGGTGCAAGGCAGTCTGGTCCCCCTGCAAAGCGACACAGAGGTAGGGACAGTGGTCAGCTCTCCCCAGGACACTTCTGCACCCAGACACAAGTCCAGGTCCCCACACAGAACACGCTGGTTCCCCACGGAAGGGCTTGGCTACCAGGTTTTGTGGCTTGTTAGATGACATGCTTGGCACAGCCCCCTTCCTCACACACCTACAGAGGTCCTTAAGCCAACAGCAAGAACAGGTCTCAGCCCAGACTGATGTCCGAATGAGGGTCAGGCCCTCCCCTGCCATCCCAGGGATGTGGCTGTCGGGTGTGAGAAGAGCAGGTATGGGAGCCGGGCTGTGTAAACCGGTAGCTGCCTGGAGTCGTAACGAATCCCGAGTCCTCGGGCTCCCGGCTGGCAGAGGATTCACTCTGCAGCTCTGCCACTTGGTGGCACCCAGGATCTGATGACAGGTGTGGCATTTGTTCACTGACTTGTACTAGCCAAGAGCAATGGAGGGCTTGGCTCTGCCTCATCTGAGTGCAGCCTATCCCTGCAGACCTCGAAGGAGCCTCCTCATACCGCCCTCCCTGATTCATTCTGCATTTTCACCCCTTTTCTCCCAGGATCAGATTCCTTGGATTGCAGACTGTTTTTTTTTCCTCCTTCAGGCGCCAAAGGCAACTTGATTCTTTCCCCTAATTGCAGCACAGAGGAGGACAAAACACCCCCGGAGGTAAGAAGGTCAAGACTGTAAGGAGAGAGTTCTGAAGTCTCCAGAAGCACACTTGATCTCTGACACAGTCCCAGGAAGGCGAGTTGGGGCAAATCAGGTTGAGCCTGAAGTCCAGGCCTGAAAGGGAGATGCGTGAACCACGTGACAATTTTGGAAAGCACTGGGCACAGGGCAATGGAGTTGGGACACCTGGGTTGCCCATGGCTCTGGGAGGAACCTGCTACCTTGTGGGACCTCGGGATCTTCACCTGTATAACAAGGGGCTCCACGATCCCTCCAGGTCCCTCCCTTCCCTCCTCAGAGTTTTGTATAAAATGCCGTTTCTGGGCAGAGCACAGCAGGTGCAAGGGGCACCCTCTGGAACCTCCCTGGTGGTGGAAAGAGGGACTAGTACGAGACAGACGTCGGAGAGAATTCTTTAAAGAGGGATTCAATATTGCCTGTAAACAACCTGAGGAAACGTTAATAAATACCAATGCATACGAAAGGCATTTATGGAAAACAGCTCTGGAGATGGGTGATGGTGATGGTGATGGCACAGCAACAGGAATGTTAAGTGTTACGTGCATTTTATTATAGCAGTGAAACACTCAATGCTAGTTAAAATCCAAATTTGCTTTTTTTAAATTTAAAAAGTTGAGGGGGGCCTGCACTGTGGCACAGTAGGTTAATCCCCTGCCTGCGGTGCCAGCATCCCATGTGGGCACCGGTTCTAGTCCCAGCTGCTCCACTTCCGATCCAGCTCTCTGCTATGGTCTGGGAAGGCAGTGGAGGATGGCCCAAGTCCTTGGGCCCCTGCACCCACGTGAGAGACCCGGAAGAGGCACCTGGCTCCTGGCTTTGGATTGGCGCAGCTCTGGCCATTGCAGCCATTTGGGGAGTGAACCAATGGAAGGAAGACCTTTCTGTCTCCCCCCTCACTGTCCGTAACTCTACCTCTCAAATAAAATAAATAATAAAAATCTTAAAAAAAAAAAAAAAGTCAAGGGCCCAGTTTTATGGCACAGCAGGTTAAGCCACCGCCTGGGACACCCGCATCCCACATCAGGAGTGCAGGGTCGAGTCCCAGCTGTGCTTTCCACCTCTCTTCTCGCTACTGGGCCTGTGACGGCAGCAGAAGACGCTGCCTACGTGGGAGACCTGGATGTCGTTCCAGGCTCCTGGCTTCAGCCTCGTTCAGCCTTGGCCATCGTGGCCGTTTGAGATGTGAACAAGCAAATGGATGATTATTTCCTTCTCTATGCTTTTCAAATAAGTAAAATAAGTCAGTCCTGAAAAACAGAATTTAAAGAGTCTCCCTTTAAAAATTCATAAGGGCAGGTGATTCTTGTTTTCTCCTCTATACTTCTTCCTATGTTCCAACCCTGTATATTTACTGCATAACTGAGCGTCAGGAAGGAAGTGTGGAATTTAAGGTGATGTGCAGTGGTGTGCTCAGGGTATGCAGTCTGTGACCATGATTTCACCCACTGTCGTCACTCCCTACCCCTCCCCTCGGCTCCTAGATGCTCATTCCCATTAGAAACCAGGCTTACACGGGCTTTCTTCTCCCCATTTTCTCAGACCCCTTATTCAAAGAGGACCCTGTCTGTGAGCCAGGCAGTCAGAGAGGAACGTGGTCACGGGGTCAGTGGATGCAGGTGTCCATCTAAGGAATACGAGGGATCTTCAAAATGTTCACAGTGGTGGTAGTGGGGGCGCATCTGGCACAGCAGTAAGTCCTTACGTGGGATTGCCTCATTGAACCCCATCTTCCTGCCAGTGCACCTCCCGAGAGGCAGCAGGTAATGGATGACTCAAATGCTGGGTACCTGTCACCAAGGGGGTACAAGTGGCGTTCCTGGCTTCTGCCTGCCCAGCCCTGGCTGTTACAGGCATTTGGGCAGTGAACCAGTGGATGGAAGATGTCTGTTTTTCTGTCACTCAAATAAAATGAAAATTTAAAAAAAAAAGCACAAAGCTCATGTTTAAAAGAAGTTGACAGAAAATGCATATTAAAAAAAAACTATGCATGGATTTCAAAAATCTTTTGTGCCAAAATAAACTTATTTTTTGAATTATATTTTCCAGGAACTTTTTGATATGCTCTCATTTTTCTAGATAAGATCTACTTGCCCACTGAAGCAATTGTATAAGGTAGAGCTTACGTTTTAACTTTTTAAAACTTTCAGAA
This sequence comes from Oryctolagus cuniculus, assembly GCF_051225735.1. Taxonomy (NCBI): domain Eukaryota; kingdom Metazoa; phylum Chordata; class Mammalia; order Lagomorpha; family Leporidae; genus Oryctolagus; species Oryctolagus cuniculus. The sequence continues at coordinate 82,768,987 of NC_142871.1, forward strand.
GAACTTTTTTTTTTTTTTTTTTTTTTTTAACAGGCAGAGTGGATAGTGAGAGAGACAGAGAGAAAGGTCTTCCTTTTGCCGTTGGTTCACTCTCCAATGGCCACCGCGGCTGGCGCACTGCGCTGATCCGAAGCCAGGAGCCAGGTGCTTTTCCTGGTCTCCCATGGGGTGCAGGGCCCAAGCACCTGGGCCATCCTCCACTGCACTCCCTGGCCACAGCAGAGAGCTGGCCTGGAAGAGGGGCAACCGGGACAGAATCCGGCGCCCCGACCGGGACTAGAACCCGGTGTGCCGGCACCGCTAGGTGGAGGATTAGCCTAGTGAGCTGCGGCGCCGGCCTAGAAGAACTTCTAAGACTTCTTAGGTCCCCATCAGGCTGGGGATGGGTGCTTCTAATAGGGATCTCCAGCACATGTACAATCGCCGACGCGCTGAGGAAGACGGCGCTCTGTTCTGAACAAGACTGGGGAGACGACAGCCCACTCATTGAAGACAGCACCAGCGTGGCCAGATTTCCAACTGCTTGGCGCTTTCGAGACTCCCACAGCCCGCAGCCATTCCCTAGCACTCCTCGGACCGATCAGAAGAACCTTAACCACTGCCTGTGCTGTGTGTGACACGTGAGCGACAAACTCTGAGCACGTGGGTCACACCAGCCACTCTTGGCGAACAGATTATCACATGCAGGGCGTGCCTGGTTAGGGTTTAGGGCACAAGTCTCCTCGTAGTTCACACGCTGCCCACTGAATCACGAGTGCCAGCCGCTTTGGAGCCAGCGCGGAGCCATTATTTATGACTTGCTGCCATCAGCAACCTACGAGCGTGCCTCCCCTCTCCTCTGTGAAACCCCCGCTCAGTGCAAGCAGCTAGATCCAACTCTCAGGTCAGTTCTTCAGAGTAAACTCTCCGAGGGGTGATCAGGGCCAGTGGAGGAGCTCTACCGACTTGAGCAACGCTGCAGTGAGAAGACAGGTTGTCCTAAGCCAGTGGGCACAGCGGTCTCTTTCTCTGCGGGGACCCCATTGCCGCACTGCCTGACTCCAGGCCACAACTCCTCTCCTGGCTTCCTTGGTCAGATAAGCACTGCTATGAAGGCCAAATTCAGCTTCCTCTGCCACCTCGCCCCCTACACTGGGGGCTGTCCTCAGTTGGACTGCTAGTGTTGCTTACGCTCGCTGGAACGGTCCTGGGCTGGGTGATCTACTTCCTCTGGCTCTTAGAAACCAGCCGCTCTCAAGCTACTGCAGTGAGAACTTAAAGGCTCCGAGAGACACCGAACACCTAAACAAAGACTGCCTTGGTTATCATCTCGGAGCTACTCTGCCTTAGAACACAACACAAACAATTTCTCATGGAGACACCCTCAGCTGAAGCAGGGTCAGTTAACTAATGAATCGACCCTTTGCTTCTAGAAGATTAAAATTCACTGTTGAAACACTTCCTTCTGGAAACACGACAGAGAATAAGATGTGCCCTCAAATATATACCAACAGATCCAAGCAGCACCTTTGACATAATGCTTATTTCTATACGATCTAAATCAATCATGACATTCTAAAACTTTGAAAGAAAAATGTTGGGAAAAGTACAGTGCTTTCAGCAGCATTTGCTAATATTTGTTCAGTGAATATTTACTGATCCCCTGTGGGGAGCAAACCGGACTAGACTGAGTTACTGGAATTAAGACTTATTCTATGCATCTGCTTCCCCACAATATGGCGCTGGGAGAGAAGTAAACAGCTTCCGCACAGCTGCCTCCAGTTCAACTAATAAACTGTAGGACTTGCTCCTGATTGGAGGAGAGCAGCGTACTCGGCGTGTGGGCAGCCAAGTTAGGATTGGCGGAGGAGGACTATAAAGGAGGAGAGAGACGGCATGCACCGGGAACATCTATGGGGAACATCTAAGGGAACCCGTGCAGCCCCCAAGAGAACCGGCCGGCGGTGTGCCGCTCCCCTGCGGAAGTGGGGAATGTGGCCAGGGGGAACTGCCCTTCCACGGAGGTGGAAGGGATAGTAGCCAATCCGGGAAGAACCAGCAGCAAACCCGGGGAGGGCCGAGCAGACGAAAGAACAGCGCAGGGTCCTGTGTCGTTCCTCCACGAAGAGGGGGAGCGACATAATGGTGCCGTGACTCGGATATGAAGCCTAGGCAGGGTTCAGTGTTGCTCCTCCACGAAGAGGGGGAGCGACATAATGGTGCCGTGACTCGGATAGGAAACCTGACTCGGATAGGAAACCTGACTCGGATTAGGAAACCTAGCTCGGATAGGAAACCTAGCTCGGATAGGAAGCCTAGCTCGGATAGGAAACCTAGGACGGATAAAAAACTTAGGAGGGAAGAAACGGGAAGAACTAGGGAAAATATCGGAGAGAGAAACTAGCAAACAGCCTAGGGAAAATATCGGAGAGAGAGACTAGCAAACAGCCTAGGGAAAAGCCGGACGAAAAAGGAGCCGGAAGAAGCTATTGAAAGCCTAGGCATAGACTCGGATACGGACTACGGGGGGAAGCTGGGAGAAATCTCTAAGGTCGAAAGCGAAAGTGAAAGCTAGAACAAACAGACTCGGACGCGGACTGTGGGGAGAGGCCAGGAGAAATGAGGGAGGAATATTGTTGGAAGAAAACTTAGGGAAACATACCGGGTAGAGAAAAGTGTTAGGGAAATTGAAGCCGCGGGGGGCAGGCCGAGGCGGATACGAAAGCCACTTTGGGATTCTCAAGTTAGCCCGGGAATAGGGGGCGAAAAGTTGAAACCAGAAGCTGAAACGTAAGCCAGATTGGGATCCGTCTGATTAGCCCGGGGAGCAAAGGACGGGAAGCCAAACCGTGGGGCGGAGACGTATGCTGGGTTGAATTCGCCAGGCTAGCCCGGGGAACTTAGATTGAATGCTAGTGGCGGACACGTAAGCTACGCTGTGTTACTCGCGGAAGCCGCCGCGTGCAGAGAGAGCACGGGGCGTGAATAGATAGGGAACGGGGCTGGCGAGGCCGTGGTGCAGACGCGAAGGGCGTGGAGACCACGGAGTGCGCGAAGCCAAGCCGCGCAAAGCCGGGAAGCAGCGCAGATGAGAGAGGCGCGGGCTGAAGCGGCTCAGAGCCAGCAAGGCGCCGAGAAGCAGCCTCGGGGCGGAGCTGCCGGCAGGGCGAGGCACCGGGAAGCTGCAGGGATAAGAGAAATAGAAGCTTAGAAATAAAATGAGAGAAATAAGAATGCTGGGAGATAGAAGTAAAATGGGAGAAATAGGAATGCCCGGAGATAGAGAAATAGAGAAATAGAAAGGCCTCCCCTCAACATGGCAACGAGAAAGTTTGGATTCGGTCTGCCTGATTAAGTGAGGCGATGAGCACGATGAGCACCTGCGGCGGCTAGCAGCTTATGTGCCGCAGGTCACCGAAGACAGGCACGAATTAACATCAGTAAGGCTTCCCCACAATACCGCAATTAGAAGGCTTGGATTCGGTCTGCCTGATTAAGGCGGTAAGCGCCAGCAAGCAGCTCGACCAGAGTATGAGCTGCAGGTCACCGAAGATAGGCACGAACCAACACTAATAAGTCTCCCCCACAATAAGGCAATGAGAAGGCTTGGATTCGGTTTGCCTGATAGGTCTTGTAAGTCCCCTGCAGGCAGAGCAGAGCATGCGCTGCAGGGCACCGAACACAGGCACGCATCAGCGCCTAAAAACCTCCTCACAACATGGCGAAGAGAGGACCCGGATTCGGTTTGCCTGATTGATAGGACTTGTAAGAACCTGTGGCAACTCTAGCAAGTAGAGCAGAGTGTGTGCCGCGGGACACCGAAGACAGGCGCGTATCAACGCCAAAAATAAAAAGAAAGGGGGATCTGTGGGGAGCAAACCGGACTAGACTGAGTTACTGGAATTAAGACTTATTCTATGCATCTGCTCCCCCACAATATGGCGCTGGGAGAGAAGTAAACAGCTTCCGCACAGCTGCCTCCAGTTCAACTAATAAACTGTAGGACTTGCTCCTGATTGGAGAAGAGCAGCGTACTCGGCGTGTGGGCAGCCGAGTTAGGATTGGCGGAGGAGGACTATAAAGGAGGAGAGAGACGGCATGCACCGGGAACATCTATGGGGAACATCTAAGGGAACCCGTGCAGCCCCCAAGAGAACCGGCCGGCGGTGTGCCGCTCCCCTGCGGAAGTGGGGAATGTGGCCAGGGGGAACTGCCCTTCCACGGAGGTGGAAGGGATAGTAGCCAATCCGGGAAGAACCAGCAGCAAACCCGGGGAGGGCCGAGCAGACGAAAGAACAGCGCAGGGTCCTGTGTCGTTCCTCCACGAAGAGGGGGAGCGACAATCCCCTACTGTGTGTCTAATGCTATGATATTTCATTCTCTCATTTTATTGATAAATCTAGCCTGGGAAAACCAGCCAATTTGGGTAAGCATAGTTGGGCCAGAATTCAGATTATCAAGTCCTCTGCCAACCTGCACAGCCAATTAAGCTTAGGATGGCCTCACATAGACCAGGTGCCTCTGTGGGTTTATACTGCCTGTTCATGGCATTGTCAAGCTTAGCACACTTCTTTGGCCACTCTCAGTGCCCAAGCAGTATCTGATGAATAATTAATATAAGGAAGCAGAGGGGAAAATGTTGCAGCTGAAAACGAAAAGCTGGCAACCTTGCAGGTTGGAACTTTGGTCTGGAACACATTGACCCATTTGCAAAAGTACACGAACTGCCAGCTCTCGGCTTTTCTGAGACATTGGTGGTATTTTTTTTATTTAGGAATTTTAAGAGCTTTCTGACCCCTGAGGTCCAAGTCTTTGGAATACTTTTTAGTTTTCTCTCCCACATAGTGAAAAAGAGTGAGTACAGCATTGGCAGATTTCAAAGCCAAGTTCACGGAAGAGAGCCCAGTCATGCAAGGGTGGGGAATACCCCTGCAGGTGCACAGGCAGACATGCTGCAAGGAAGCTCAAGACAGAGTGTGCGTAAAGCAAGTTGCTGACCTCGTCTTCTCCCTCTGATCTTCTAGGGTTCTTCCTAGCCTTTCTTCTCTGGTTTTTCTTATTTTTTTCTTCCTTCATGCCTTTTACTGTGGCCACAGGGTCCTGGACTATTTCTGAGGTTGGGGCCGTGTGATTGCTCATGGACCAATCAAAGATGGCATCATAGCTCCACTCAGAGTGGACAGGATTGGTGGGAAGGAAGAGAGAATTTGCTCCTGGAGTTGCATATTCTAAAGAACTGGTTTCCGCAGGTTGGATTTCATAATAATCCCACTCCAGGCCACTGGAGGTCATTCTTCCACTAATTCTCAGTCTTTACCATGCCATCAAGATCAGTATCTGTAGAATATGAAGCGAGGAGTAAATTCTTCACAACATTAACTTTTTGTTTCTACCCACCATCCAAGACAGAAAAAAATCATTCCAGAAGTTTCCTAATAATTCATCTCCCAGTTTCTTTAAAGAACACACACAGAATTTTCATCCTCAAATTTAGATGTATTTCAAGGCGATTCATCAATGGGCATGACAATCACACAGAAGACAGGCATGGATCACACTGGCAGGTGCACAACTTCAGAACTAGTGAAGTTCTGCCCTCTCCTCTCCCAGCTGTTTTCACAATGCATTTTGTTGCCGTGCTTTAGTTTTGTTTAAGGTTTATGGAGCAAGCGATATGCATTGTGTGTCCAGAGCAAGGGGGGAAAATGCCAGAGAATAATCCCAGTGAATGAAAAGGGGTGGCTCCTGTCTGAAGGTGGATCCAGCTTTCCTTGGGCTGACATGTCTCACCCTGGCTACCTTATGAGAACTGGGTCTGTTTTGCTTTCTACCTTGCCCGAGAGAAACAGCAGCAGTTCCAGGATGTTAGGATGGGTTGTGTGCGGGAGAACACGGTGATACTCAGAGCTCAGGACTTAGGGTCATGGTGCTAAGTTGGATTGGCCAGCATGTCTGGCTCCGTGGCCTGGCCACTGTGGTAGGTAAGGACTTTCACCATGCACAGAGAAGACCAGAAGCACCCCAATACCTTTGAGCCAGCAACTCAATGTCCTACTTTTTCAGTGTCAGAAACTATTTTCTGTATTTCCCCTCCTGTCATCTAGTGAGATGATCAGGAAAGCTCTGATGGCTACAGTGCAGAAAAAATGAAAAACTACTATGACCCAAGGTAAAAACAACTGCTTAAAGCTACATCAGCATCTTTGGAAAACAATCATTCTGATGACCCAACAGACTCCAGGGATAACTGGAGATTTATGAAACACACTGATGGCCTTCTGCCCACATGAAAGACAATGCCGTGTTCAGTGACATCTTGGCAAGTGCTGTCCTTCCCACTGGTCAGTGCGCTCGCCAAGCAGTCTGGTAAATCACACCCCAGCACACCTGAGAGGCTGACATTTGAAAAGCGCTCGGTAATCTCAGCTCTCAAGGCTGAATCTGGAAGAGAACACGGAAGTCCAGAATCCCGAGGGGTCTGCGCCTTACAACATTTCTTACTTCTTACATCCTATCACACATGTGACAGTTGAAATAGATTCTGAAAATAGTTTCAATCACATGACCCTAGGATCTTTTCCTAACAGCTCATTGGAAGACAATTTCTATGATCCCTTCTTAGAGAACCCATCCAATGGGGCAACCCTATGTACTACGGACCCCACCCTGGCCACTGTGCTTTGACACAGGAGTGGACACCTGACCCTAGGGGAGTGACAGTCCTTCTCCAGTTTCAATGAGCAGAAGCAAGGCTGAGTTGGTTGGCAGCCAAGTGTCCGTACTAGCGCAGAAGCAGAGTAAACCCCTTCTGGGTGCCTTTTTCCTGGATTCGAGGAGATCCATGTCTTCTTATCTTATTGAATAGGTCCTTTTCAACTACAAGGACACTAAGAGAAATCCAGGTGAGAAAAGGAAAGGAATCATTTTTAAGCCCCATCTTTGCCTCAAGGTTGAATTTGGTTAACACCTCACATATCCAGCAGGCCTTGCCCACAATCACTGGGGGGTGTCCGTGTGCTCCTTTGTACTGGGGCAGGACACAGGCAAAATGCCCTGTAAGCCTCTGCACTTGAATGCTAACAGATAGGGCATGAAACATGGGCTAGAATCACCCTTACCCCCAAAACCTGACTTGCTACTGACAACAGGCCCAGAGCAAGTCTTCAGGAGGAAGTTGTTAAGACTGTGAGGATCCAGCTAATGCTAAAAAAAAAAAGAAAAAAGTGCTAGCAGCACATTCTTGCCCCTCCCCCCACAGCTGCTAATTCATTGTACTGTGGATGCCCAGGCAGACAAGCTTTCCCACCAAGCCCTCCCTTGGGAGAACGACAGCTTCTACTCACATCATCCTGGACATCGAGGTCACAGCCAGCCTTCAGCAAGATCTGGACCACAGAGAGATGGCCCTTATTGGCAGCAAGGTGCAGAGGGGTCCGGCCATGCTGTTAACGCAAAGCAAACACTGATTTCAGAACAAGACATCAAAATCATTTCTTTAGGGGTCAGGGGGTCCGGGGTAAAGTTCCTACAGGAGTGTTTAGGGTGATCACTCCTCTCCCCGCCCCTTTGGTTTGACAGGAATTTCTTATGGATTTACCCAGAATACAAGTTTGTCACAGTCACTTGGGTTATTGGCTTTGTAACTAACAGCAAAATGCTCACAAGCCATGCTATCCTTCAGTGCACAACTTTGTTACCCTCTCAAGTAGCAAACTAAGGAGCAGGTCAGCCTGGGGCTTTGGTCGTCTCATATTTTCCCACTGGTGCTTATTCTACGGGATGAGAAAATGGTCTGGATAAAACCAACCAGGGCAGAGGTAGGGGAACAACAAAACGTCCAGCTAACCAGCCTCAGAAAAATTTGGTTGGTAACTACCGTCCAAACCGATGAGGGGAGTTTCTTCTTCGTTTAAAAACAGATTTTAAAGTTATAAAATATTCCAGCCAAAAATATTGAAAATGTTCAAAAATTTTAAAAAATATATTAATATCGTACAAGCACATATCCATCACACATTTTAAGACACTGGGGCCGGTGCCACGGCTCAATAGGCTAATCCTTCGCCTGCGGAGCCAGCACACCGGGTTCTAGTCCCGGTCGGGGCGCTGGATTCTGTCCCAGTTGCCCCTCTTCCAGGCCAGCTCTCTGCTATGGCCCGGGAGTGCAGTGGAGGATGGCCCAGGTGCTTGGGCCCTGCACCCCATGGGAGACCAGGAGAAGCATCTGGCTCCTGCCATCGGATCAGCGAGGTGCGCCAGCCACAGCGCGCCAGCCGCGGCAGCCATTGGAGGGTGAACCAACAGCAACAGGAAGACCTTTCTCTCTCTCTCTCACTGTCCACTCTGCCTGTCAAAAAAAAAAAAAAAAAAAAAAAAAAAAAAAAAAAAAAAAAAAGACATCAGAGAAATCACGAACATTCCTTGTGAATTTCTTCCAGATTTTCCGTCTGACTTCCATTGCCAGAGGTCACCCCTCTGTCGAATCATTCTTTGCCTTTCATTATACTTATACTACATTCTTGTAACCACAGAACACAAAAATATTGCTTTCTTTGTTTCAAGTCTTCAGTAACAGGCATTGAGGATGGGTGTTTGGCCTCGCGGCTAAGACGCCAGTTGGGACACGCAGATCCCACATTGGAGTTCCTAGGTTCAACACCCGGCTCCACTCCCAATTCCAGTTTCCTGCTAATGTGCCCTGGGAGGCAGTAGGTGACAGCTGAAGTATGTGGGTCCCTGTCACACGGCTGGGGGACCTGGTCTGAGTTGCTGGCTCCCAGCTTTGGCGTGGCCCAGCTCTAGCTGTTGAGGGCATTTAGGGAGAGAACTAGAGAATGAGAATTGTTCTAAAATGAGAATAATAATAAATGGTGTCAAAGCATACAGCAGTGTCTTCGTTTTAAGATACTGAGTTTTATTCGTACTGTCACATGTATTCCAGTTCACTTACTATTCACTCAATCTCCTGCCGATGAGCACTCGCATTGTTCCCCGGGGTTTGCAGCCCATCTCCTGTGCACCTGAGTGGGCTTCTTAGCCCTGTTGCTGGGTCCCAGGGAAGACCATCCCTTCAACCGCCCTAAGCATGCGGGCTCCAGAAGACCCTAGATCAGCTTCTGCCAGAGAGCCGACCTCCCACCTGCGTAACTCTCCTGATTCTAGGGCACACGTGATGGCCCCTTTGCTTTCCCGCACTCCTAACCCCAGCCCTACCCATGCTGGAACCACACAGCCCCGAGCCACGAGGGTCTCACATGGCGGCACTGCTCACCATCTTGACCAAACTTCCCAGAGGTCTTTTATCAATATTCGAGCAGGAAAACAACTTTAGGATTTCAATGAAGTACTGATCGTGGGAGAAAACAGAAATGACAGACAGTAAAGGAATTTCATTTCTACGCATGAAACACAAAGTACGAGCATAATTCTGGAAAGAGGTCAGAGCTCATTTTAAAATTAGAATTCTTAATTAAGAGCAAAGTTACTCTCTTAAAAGAGCGGACTATAAAAAGCTTTTATAAAAAGGGCAGTGTCTGAGCTAGGAGGGAGTGACCTTTCTTTGCTGATAACTGCCTCAGCCACATGCTATAGAAACCTTGATTTTTAAAATTAATTTATTTATTTGAAGGCAGAGGGTGGAGGAGAGATCGCTCCCATCTGCTGGTTCAGGCCACAGCCAGGAGCCTGGAGCTCGGTCATTCGGGTCTCCCACAGATACTTGGGCCATCTGCTGCTGCCTTCTCATACTCATAAGCAGGTAGCTGGATCTGGGGTTGCAGGCAACAGCTTAGCTCTCTGTGCCACTACACTTGCTCCACTCCTGTCTCTTGCAATGAAATGCCCACTGTGGCGTAGTAGGTGCACGTGCCCATATGGATGTCGCTTTGAGTCCCTGCTGCTCCACTTGTAATCCAGCTCCCTGCTAATGTGTCTGGGAAAGCAGTGGAAGACGGCCCAAAATACTCAGACCCCTGCACCCACATGAGAAACCTGGAAGAAGCTCCTGGCTCCTTGTTTCAGCCTGGCCAAGCCCTGGCCATCGTGGCCATTTGAGGAGTGTACCAGTGGATGGGAAACCTCTCTCTCTCTGCAACTCCGCCTTCGAAATAAATAGGCCAGCGCCGTGGCTCACTAGGCTAATCCTCCGCCTGCAGCGCCGGCACACCAGGTTCTAGTTCCAGTTGGGGCACCGGATTCTGTCCCGGTTGCTCCTCTTCCAGTACAGCTCTCTGCTGTGGCCCGGGAAGGCAGTGGAGGATGGCCCAAGTGCTTGGGCCCTGTACCCACATGGGAGACCAGGTAGAGGCACCTGGCTCCTGGCTTCAGATTGGCGTGGTGTGCCGGTCATTGGGGGTAAACCAACGGAAAAGGAAGACCTTTCTCTCTCTATCTAACTCTGCCTGTCAATAAATAAATAAATACATCTTTAAAAAAAGTCTACAGTAGACCAGATAGAGCAAAATGACCGGGTTTTACTCCGTAGGGCTGGTTCCAGACTCTGTCATTGCACACCCTTGTTAATTAATTAAACTTGACATTGAACAAGTGACTTTCACAGTTTTCCAAGGCATTCTGAAACAGAGTTCACCATGTGTGTGAGGAGAAAAACGTGTGTGCTGTGAATGAGGTGATGGCGTGGAGGACACAGTTCATTTGCACTGGAAAGTACAGACCATGGTCATGACAGGTGCTGCAAAAGGGGGCACAGAGTAAGGAGTCTTGGTGCCAGAGTCAGGAAGGCCCTGCGGAGTATTCTCAGCACCACACAGATGCGACTGCCGAGGAAGCTGAGGCCTGAGGGAGCCACAGGGTTGGTGCAAGAGAAAAGTAACCAGAGGCAGAAGCAAAGGCTGCTCTGGTCTGCAAGGGACTGATCCCCCAACCCCCCCAAAGTGTGCATGTTGAAGCCCTAAGCCCAGTGTCAGGGTGTTTGGAGGTGAGTGGGTCACAGGGGAAGCCCTCGTGATGGGATCAGTGCCCATATCAGAAAAGACACAAGAGAGCTTGCTTCCTCTGTCCCTTTACCGTGAGAGGAGATAGCATGTGCAAAACAGAAGTGGGCTCTCCCCAGGTGTGCCCTGGGCCCCCTGATCCTGGACACTTTGGTCTCCAGGATGGTGAGAAACAAAGTCTGTTGTTTAAGTGACTCGATTTATCATATCTTGTTAGAGGCGCCTGAACGGACCAAGACAGGTTCAAACCACATCACGTTTGGAAGGGTGCATTAGAAATTACAAATAGGTTGGCATTGGACCGGTGGCACCTTCTTAATCCAAAGTCAGCAAAGAATCCAACCTATGGAGAAAGGAAAGGCCGGAGGCATTGGAGCTGAACAGGCCTCGCTCAACCTCAGCTCTGACTCCTAATGCCAGCGTGGTTTGGGGCATGACACATAATCTTCTAAGCCAGCTTTCTCATTTGCAAAATAGAACAGTTTTTGTTGCCACCCCAAGGCTGGCAATGAATACACGAAGGAGCACCCACCATCCAACGTGGGTCTCCCTCCCCTCCAGCTGTCCCCCAATCCCTGGGGACACCCGCACACCTCTGCCTTTGCAGACCCGGAGAGGATTGTCAAATGGATGTGGTGAAGGACCAGGCCTTGGGTCACTTGGGCAGCCTGGAGGGCTCGGGCTGGAGGGCAAGTGTCTGCGGCCAGTTTTCATCTGCTCGCCAGCTCTTGCTTCTGAAATCCGTGGCCCCCGTCTTGGTGTGTTTGCTTACAAGTGCCTCCTTTACTAGGAAATGCCTTCTCCCAACTGTGTCTCTGCTTCTCTGTGGAGCTGTGTTCTCACCATGTCTTCTCCTTGCCCATGGCTCCTCCCAGCTGCGCTGTCTCCTCCTCATGTCTTCCATGACCAGTGATGAGGCTGACGCTGCGGTGTGGCGAGGGCCGGCTCAGAGCGGCCCAGTGTCCTCCAGCACGGGCTAGGGCCACAGACAAACTCCACATCCGGCTGATCTCAGGGAAATCCATGCGAAGCATGGGTGGTTGTGGTCTCCAGGTTCCAGGATGGCTCAGCCCCTCAGGGACGGTGCAGACAGCCTGGGGACCTCAGGAACATTCAACAACTGCAACAGTGACTCGCCCCTTGGCTCCGTCTCTGGTGTGCAGTAAAAGCAAAGCTAAGTGACTGGTTTCCCACCAAAGCTGCAGCAGGCCCCTGGGTCTCCCTACCACAGGGAAAACCTCCCTCCACACACTCACACACCACCTTCCACAGAAGGAAAGAAAGATGTGCACTTGGCTTTCTAGGACATTCTGGAGTGAAAAGCACCCAAAGTGGAGCTCTTCAGAGGTGCGACTGTGTACACAGATGTCCCCAGACAGTGTCTAAGCTCGGGGGAAGGCTGGGGCCCCCCTGAAGGCCAGGGGCACCCACAGATCTTTCCAGACATCTTGGGATAGCTAAGACGTAAGGACGCAACCGCTGTCCATGCCCTCTAGGACCAGCTGTGGGAGAAGTGGGGACGGCAGCAAAGGCTGCAAAAGACAGGAGAAAGCAGCCTTATAGGCACCAATGTGGCCTGGGCCCTCCCTAGCTGTCCTCAGGGAGCCGTCTAGCCAGACCTCAGCCGGGTTCTGCTGGCCCGACGAGAGCAGCGCTAACAAGGACAACAGCAAGAGACCCCGCAGCGACCATTCACTGCGCCCCGACCTCACGGCGGGCATGCACTGAGGCCTTCTACATGCGCTGGCTCGCTCCATCCCACGGCCACCCTATAAGGCAAATCCTCCACGTGAACCCACTTTACAGACCAGGAAACTGAGGCATGGTTCTGAGTTACAGCAGGTAACTGGTGTCTAGATTTGCCTCTTTAAGGCCCTTTGACCCTCTCCCCTGCTCTTACCACTCTCCCATGCTGCTCTGGCTGTGCTGGGGTCAGGGGAGAGAGGAGGAGCCTCTGTGTCTCACTCTCAGGAGTGTTGTACCTCAGGCCAGACCCTGACCTCTGTGCTTGCTGGGAGATCAATAATCTGGTTAGGAGGCAGGGGTTTCCTTTTCTTTTTTTTTTTTTTTTTTAAGGTTTATTTATTTATTTGAAAGTCAGAGTTACACAGAGAGAAGAGAGAGAGAGAGAGGCCTTCCATCCAATGGTTCACTCCCCAGTTGGCTGCAATGGCTGGAGCTGTGCTGATCTGAAGCCAGGAGCCAGGAGCTTCTTCTGGGTCTCCCACATGGGTGCAGGGGCCCAAGGACTTGGGCCATCTTCTACTGCTATCCCAGGCCACAGCAGAGGGCTGGATCGGAAGTGGAGCAGCCAGGACTCGAACTGGTGCTTATATGGGATGCCAGCACTGCAGGCGGTGGCTTTACCCGCTAAACCACATCGCCGGCCCGTTTTCTGTTTTCTAGGCTCAGGTGAATCTCCTGGTTGGAGGGTCTGTCTGTCTGATGCCAGAGCTGCTCACGCTGAAGCCAGGCATCGGTTTTACATCCTCCCCGAGGGCCACTAACATGGGACCACACGTTTGAGAGCCACTGGGTAAGAAGAAGCAGGCCAGCCTCACCCCTCCCCAGAGCAACTCAGGCCCTTGGGTGCTTATAAGCCTGCTGGGCTGGGCTGTCCTGAGCCAGAGCCACGTCCCAGGCTACATTCTTTGTGGTGCTTGTCCCTACCTGTCCCTACAAAACATCCAGCATATTGCATTGGCACGACCCAGAGCTTCCTGGGTCTCCAAAGAACACATCACCAGTGTAACGGCTCCGATCACCTCTAATCCCACATCCCCGTGTAAACCTACCGTATTCAACCCAGCTCTCGCAGTGCACCACACCTGCTGACGCCTTCGCTCTCTATTTGTTAGGTCAGCTAGCACCATCTTGACTTCTGTAATGTTCTCCCTTGAGCCAGTGGTTTCCAAACCAGCAGAGTCCTGGAGGGCTGGTTAACCGAGTTTCTGATCAGTTAGCCTGAGCTGCCCTGATAACAAGGTCACATTTGGAGAGCTGCTGCCTTAAGCCACTGGTTTTTAATCCTACTGCACATGAGAGTCACCTGAAAACTTGACACACAAAACAAAAAAAATACATTGCCAAACTTCACCCTGCCAGATTCCTTCGGTTTAGGGTCGGGCTGGTGTTTTGAAAGTTCCAGGTGATTCTAAAACACAGCCAGAAGTTATTAAGCACAATCTTACATCTTTTAAAGGGGCCTGTGCTGCCAAGCGGCCCAGCTATCAGAATGGGCCATCTGAGGCCAGCAGGGGTGACAGGAGGCCAGGCTCTGCAGCTGCCTTTGCTCCAACCGCAGCCCTGGTTCACAGCTAAGGGCTTTGAGATGTTGCCAAGCAACCGGCACCAAAGTCTGGGGCCCCAGCCTGCAATGATGCTTTGTTCCAGCAGGTGGAGCCCTGCGGGTCAGCCTCCGGCAGCGCTGGTGCGTGGAAACATCAGAGCGACTCCCACTCTGATGGGTGGCCCGTAATCACGGCGACAGGGGATCACCAAGGGCACACAGGACAGCTCCGCCCCTGCTGACCCCCAGTTAGGCGGGGAGGGCTCTGTCAGGGGACATTCCAGCAGGGGATTCCTGTTACGATAACCATCTCCTGCCAATGAGGATGACGAGGGAACTCAGCCAAAGGTAACTGGTTTAAAATAAACCTGGAGGGGAAGTGGAGGTGTTTTTGTTTCCCGTATGTGTCTGGACGCTCTCCAGGCAGACTCGGGGTGTTTACATTGGAGACCTCCTTAGGCAGGGCCTGGGAACCACAACCCATGGACAGAAGCCTTGGGAGTTTCCTCTTCTGCCACACATGCCATGAGACCTAGGGACCCCCTGCTGGGACACACACGAGACCTGGGGACCCCCAGGCGGGACACACACATGAGACCTGGGGACCCCCAGGCGGGACACACACATGAGACCTGGGGACCCCCAGGCGGGACACACACATGAGACCTGGGGACCCCCAGCGGGACACACAGGTTGAGTCACAGCTCCTTACTGCTGCCCAGATACTGCAGATCCTAGTTCCTAAGGGACGGATGGGGCTTCCACTGATTTTTTTTAATTGACACATAAAAATTGATCATATTTAGGGGGTACCATGTGGTGTTTTGATACATGTATACAGGGTGTAATATTCAAAGCAGAAAGAAAGAATTTATCATTCCTTTGAAGAAAAAAAATGTTCAGAAACTTCTCTTGTGGCTCTTATGAAATCCACAGTACGTTATCATCAACAGTCATCTTACCATGCAACAACACCAGAGCCCATTTCTGCCAGCCGTGACTGACTTCCTCTGAACCAATTTCCCCTGATCGCCTTCTGCCCCCGGCCTCTGGCAACTGCTCTTCTCTGGAGCACTGGCCTGGACCTCAGCTTCCATGAGACTCCACTTAGGACACTTGGGAGCACTGGTCTTTCTGTGCCTGGCCTTTTTCACTGAATATAACATCCTCCAGTTCCATCCATGTTGCAAGACAGGATTTGGGCAGGCCTTTCAGACCAACAGTACTTGAATGACGGGGACTACCACGATAGGACAGGATAGGGTAAGACAGGATAGGATAGGACAGGATAGGGTAGGACAGGACAGGATAGGACAGGACAGGATAGGGTAGGACAGGACAGGACAGGATAGGATAGGATAGGATAGGACAGGACAGGATAGGACAGGATAAGGTAGGACAGGACAGGACAGGATAGGATAGGATAGGACAGGACAGGATAGGGTAGGGTAGGACAGGATAGGGTAGGATAGGACAGGATAGGGTAGGACAGGACAGGATAGGACAGGACAGGATAGGGTAGGACAGGACAGGACAGGATAGGATAGGATAGGATAGGATAGGACAGGACAGGATAGGACAGGATAAGGTAGGACAGGACAGGACAGGATAGGATAGGATAGGACAGGACAGGATAGGGTAGGATAGGACAGGATAGGGTAGGACAGGACAGGATAGGACAGGACAGGATAGGGTAGGACAGGATAGGGTAGGACAGGACAGGATAGGGTAGGACAGGACAGGACAGGATAGGACAGGACAGGATAGGACAGGACAGGATAGGACAGGACAGGATAGGGTAGGACAGGACAGGATAGGGTAGGACAGGACAGGACAGGACAGGACAGGGTAGGACAGGATAGGACAGGACAGGATAAGGTAAGACAGGATAGGACAGGATAGGGTAGGACAGGCTGCTTGAAGAGAGTGCTCCTGAAAAGCAAAGGGGTGATGGTGCAGAGCCATTCCTGCAACCCTGCCTTTGCCTGATGGTATTTTTATGACCAGCGTCACACAGGGGCCCGGGGTTGTCACTAACACAAGGGTGTCGCTCCCCCTCTTCGTGGAGGAACGACACAGGACCCTGCGCTGTTCTTTTGTCTGCTCGGCCCTCCCCGGGTTTGCTGCTGGTTCTTCCCGGGTTGGCTACCGTCCCTTCCACCTCCGTGGAAGGGCGGTTCCCCCTGCCACATTCCCCACTTCCGCGGGGGAGCGGCACACCGCCGGCCGGCTCTCTCGGGGGCTGCACAGGTGTTCCCCTTAGATGTTCCCGTTAGATGTTCCTGGTGCATGCTGTCTCTCTCCTCCTTTATAGTCCTCTTCCGCCAATCCCAACTCTGCTACCCACACGCCGAGTATGCTGCTCTCCTCCAATCAGGAGCAGGTCCTACAGTTTATTGGTTGAACTGGAGGCAGCTGTGTAGAAGCTGTTTCTCCCTTTTCAGCACCATATTGTGGGAGAGCAGATGCATAGAATAAGTCTTAATTCCAGTAACTCAGTCCAGTCCGGGTTGCTCCCCACACAAGGGGATACAGTGTAAGAGAAAGAACTGATGTGAGCTAGGAAGTTAGCAATTAGCCTGTGTGTGAGAGAGGGGGCTTAGGAAAACAAGGCACCTGCAGAAAGGAACGTAGCAGCATCCGGCAGCCTTGGGAGCACACCTTGAAAGCAGCCCAATATTTTACACTGCAGACTGTCCACACCCCAATAACTTTGTAAGTGGTCCCACCTTTCCCCCAGTGAAAGCACCCCCCAGGAGATTCCTCTCTGCTCAGTGCCTAGTGGGCTACCCAGTCTTATAACATCAGTCAGTAACACCCCCGGGAGGAATTTTACCTATTTCACACCCAGCAAAGCCTTTTCCAGGAGAAGAGGGGGCGGGTAGGGAGGAGAAATGGCAGGAAGAAGTGGACCCCACAATCTTATAAACCCCAGTCTAAATGTAAACCAGCTTCTCTCAGATCCACCTGGACAGGTGTGCACAGTTCCAACAGATGCCCTACCCCATGAAACCTTGCTACCTGGCTCACCACTATGCCCTGTCTCACACCTGAATTCTTGGTTGCGGGAAGAACCTCTGTGTCAGCCATCTCTGTTAACATTTGGGTTAGATCACTGTTACGATTTATAATGGCAGAGTTTCCGTTCTTCATGAGAAATGCAGTAGATCCAGGCCATGCGGTCGTCCTTGAGGCAAGTAATGTCTGTGCATATTACCTGTGGCGTTAAACATAGAGGCAGTAGAGGCAGCGAAACTTGTGATGCTAGCGGGAGGGGCCCATATTTTAGAAACACAACGTGCAGCTGCAAAAAATCTCGAGCTGTCTGGACGAGTACGTTAAGGAGGCTAACGGCGGCCAAGTGCCTTCTCCAGATCGCCCATCTTTATCTGTGGCAGAACTGCAGTGGCTGGAATCCTGGCTACGAGGCCCCTCATTGAGGTTTCAAATGACAGAAGACCCTCTCTTTCCTAGGTACCCCCTGACTCTTGTCAGGGCCATGAGCAATGCAGAGTTGCGACGGGGAACTTCATAAAGTCTCCTCAGGTTTGTGATTCGAAGATGACAAAGTTAGGAAGACACTCAGGGAAAACAGGTGGAGAAAAGCTTTCAGGGAGCAAAGGAGAGAAAAGAAAACTTTCCGTTAAAAACTAGTTGTAGTTTAAAAAGCTTCCCATGGTTTCTCCTTGTTGGAAATGCTATGTCTGTCTACTTGGAGGAGTAATACCTTGCATCTTAATCAGACTACAGGTGACAAGTAGCAGCAAGGGAATAAATTTCCTTGATAACACAAGTCAAGATTCAGGACACTCTCAAATGGAAAGAACAGGTTATTTTTACGCATTGGCGGAGATGTTAACTTCTCCACTGGAGGCTCACGGTCTAATCACACAAGGACAGGTGAGCTGGGGCGGTCCTGCGGAGTAACGATGATCAAGAGTAATACGGAGAGGAGACGGCAGAAGTGTGTTGTTAGAAGTCAATTATTCCTAGTGATCGGGTCCCATTAATAAGAGAAGTCCTCTTGAGAGGACTCATTTCCTTCCAGAGTTAGGCTTGCTTTCACAGAAAGGTCCAGCAACAAGAAGGGCTAATATATT
Source organism: Oryctolagus cuniculus (assembly GCF_051225735.1). NCBI lineage: Eukaryota > Metazoa > Chordata > Mammalia > Lagomorpha > Leporidae > Oryctolagus > Oryctolagus cuniculus. The sequence goes on from NC_142871.1 coordinate 82,787,307, forward strand.
TCAAGCGACTTAACCAGCTGTTAAAGATTCCATCTGCTGGGGCCGGCGCCGTGGCTCACTTGGTTAATCCTCCACCTGTGGCACCAGCATCCCATATGGGCGCTGGGTCCTAGTCCCCGTTGCTCCTCTTCCAGTCCAGCTCTCTGCTGTGGCCCAGGAGGGCAGTGAAGGATGGCCCAAGTGCTTGGGCCCCTGTAACCATATGGGAGACCAGGAGGAGGCACTTGGCTCCTGGCTCCAGACAGGCGCAGCGCTGGCTGTGGCGGCCATTTTGGGGGTGAACCAAAGGAAGGAAGACCTTTCTCTCCGTCTCTCTCACTGTCTATAACTCTACCTGTCAAATAAAAAAAATTAAAAAAAAAAAAGATTCCATTTGCCTCTGTGGTACATTTGTCCCTAAGTGATAAGGCATCAGTTAAATGAGCTCACACCACTCACAGGTCATGGCTTAGACCATCTTTCCCGTGGCCTAACATATTCACAGAACACGGCCCGGGGGTCTAACGCAGGATGAACTAGGATCAGGAAGACAAGGACTGTTCTCTGGTTTTCTAATAAAAACCGGAAAATGACAGCCACTTCCTCAGGGCCAACACTGTAGCACGGCAGATTAAGCCGCCACCTGCAATGCTGGCATCCCACATCAGAGCACAGTTTGAATCCTGGCTGTTCTACTTCAGACCCAGCTCCCTACTAACGTGCTTGGGAAAGCAGCAGAGAATGGCCAAGTACCTGGGCCCCTGTACCCACAGGAGATCCAGATGGCATTCTGGGCTCCTGGCTTCTGCCTGGCCCAGCCCCAGCCATTGGAGGAGAGAACCAGTAAATGGAAGAACTCACTCTCCCTCATCCCCCTCTGCATGTCAAATCAATCTATCAGCAAACCAATACTATTTATTTGATAGGCAATTCTATCAGAGGGGGAGAAACAGATCTTCCACCTGCTGGTTCACTCCTCAAACGGTCACAACGGCCATGGCTGGGCCAGGCCAAACCCAGGAATCCATCAGGCACTCCAGCAGGGGATCCTGGCATTGTAAGCTGCAGCCTAACCTGCTGTGCCACAATGCTGGCTCAAAAAGCATGTCCTTTTCAGCAACTGTTCAGACTCATGTGTCTTCCTCCATTCCTTTGTTGGTATAATGAATTTAGGAACTATCCTTGCATTCCTGGACAAAACCCACTTGCTTACACTGAGCAAGTATGCATGGACTTCAAAGATTTTTATACCAAAATACACTTATCTTTTAATTCCATTTTCCATGGAATTCTATTTTAAAATATTTTTTCAAGATTTATTTATTTCAAAGCAAGAGTTAGAGAGAGATCTTTCATCCACGGGTTCACTCTGCAAATGGCCACAACAGCTATGGATGGGCCAGGCCAAAGCCAGGAGCCTGGAACTCCATCTGGGTTTCCTAGCTAGGCTCCAGGGGCCAAATACATGGGGCATCTTCTGCTGCTTTCCCAGGCACATTAGCAGGGAGCTGGATCGGAAGTGGAGCAGCTAGAACTTGATCTGGCACACATGTGGAATGCTGGTGTGGTGGGCGGTGGCTTTACCTGCTATGCCATAATGCCAGCCCCTCACAAACTTTTTAAAGTATCCTTATATTATTCTGATGAGTGCTATGTTTTATTATATAGTTTTAATAACTATTCTATCTATATTCATAATTGAATCTGGTCTGTTTTTTTTTTTAAAGATTTATTTTATTTATTTGAAAGGCAGAGTTAGAGACAGAAGGAGAGACAGAGATACATAGAGATCTTCCATCTCTGGTTCACTCCCCACATGGCTACAACAGCTGAGGCTGGGCCAGGCTAAAGCCAGGAGCTTCTTCCTGGTTCCCCATGTGAGTGCAGGGGCCCAGTTACTTGAGTCATCACAACTGACTCCCACGGTTTGCATTAGCAGGAAGCTGGAAGCTGGAATCAGGAGCTGGACCCAGGCAACTGATGTAGGACGGGGGCATCTTAGCCACGAGGCTAATCGCCTAGTGCAGCTTACCCTTTGACTGTATTTCTCCATGAATACTGTGAAGCATTCTTGTATTTACTTGGGTTTGTTATTAAGGTTCTGCTGGTTTCATTTCTTTTTTTAAAGTCCAGTTTTCCATTTTGTTCTATGCACTGGCACCTGAGCAGGGGCCCAAGAAGGGTGCTCAGAGGTTTACCAGCTCCCTTCCTCTTTGACCTCCTTATTTCGTAGACTCCAGAATATAGGTTAGGGGAAAGAAGCTTTGAAGTCTTATGCCAATCACTGGCCTGGAAACCAAAGACCCTCCAGTGAATGGTGTCCAGGAAACACACAGGTATTTAGGAGGATTTAAAAACGCTGACTTCCAGCCTTGCCCTAACATTACAACATCCCATCTAGAGTGGCTGGAACCCACTAGCCCTTGTGATTTTAGGCAGTTTGACTGGCACATTAATCTGGGCTACAAAACACTCTGCTGTGTAGTTAGAGCTCCAATTTGAAGTGCAGACTGCTGAGGCCACAGAATACAAACAGCGTGGACAGACCCTGGGGGTGGATGGCTTGCTGACTGCACACCCAGGTGCTGGCTGGCTGGCAGGGTCAGTGCTGCCCCCAGGCCTGCCCAGAGCTAGAGGCAAACAGCCTGCCTCCACCTTACTGAGCACCAGTGGAGACACAGCAGCCTTCTAAGGAGGGCCAGCAGGGACTGAGAAAGGACCTGCTGGTCCAGGATTTCCACATAGGTGGAGAGAGGGCAGGAGAGAGCAGCAAAGAGAAGCAAGGCAACTCCTGCGTGCCCCGTTTTAACCGCATCCTCACCAGCCTCTCCCAAGAATGTCCATTAGCTTGGAGGGGCCGTGCCTAAACTCTGAGCCTTGCTCTCCCCACAGCCCCGGCAGGCGCTCTTGCCAGACCCACCACCTCAATTCTCACACTACCCCTTCTCAACCTCAGGGGCCACCTTGCCTTCCTCCAGAGAGCATCTCCTGGAGGCACCTGCCAGCCTTGGCCGAACACACGGGTCACTGTGCTGGCGGCCCAGTGAACACCCGCATCATAATAAACCAACACTCACTGAGACTTTCCTGCGATCCATCCAGTACTTCTCCAGGTATTGTTGCATACACAAGCCACGCACCAACTCATAGCACACGCTGCATTCCATAAGGAGACAGTCCTTTCTCATACACTTCTGTCCACTTTGGATTGTGGCACTTGGAATGTTTCACGGGACTCCATAAAGAGCACCCTGACTTCCTGGTGTCTGGCCCCTGGCTCATCAGAGGGTCATCCTACCCGACAGACAATGTTCCAAGACCAAGGGGGAAATGCCTACAGCAGAGAGCCATTTCCCACCAGGTTGCTAGGAAAATCCCCGAGCCGAGGGTAACACCACAGACTAAATAAATTAGAGCCTCTAGGTGTAGTTGTGGACCTGGGCCTAGCACTTTTTAAGGCTCTCCTGGTGACCACACCTGTGGTCAATATTGAGCACCACTGACCACAGGCGCTTACTTTGTGTATCACTGAGGACAATGGCCTCAAGAAGGGAGACAGTTACTAAGATGACAATAGGGGCCACCACCTCCCAAGCTGGCATCCCATGTGAACACTGGTTCGAGTCTTGGCTGCTCCACTTCCAATCCAGCTCCCTGCCAATGTGCATGGGAAAGCACTGGATAATAGCCCACATGCTTGGGACCCTGCTACCCATGTGGGAGACCTAAATGGAGTTCCAGGCTCCTGGCTTCAGCCTGGCTCAGCCTATCCCTGGCCACTGTGGCCACTTGGAGGAATGAACTTCTGGGGATGGATGGTGGCAATGGTTGCACAATAATGAAAATGTACTTAATACCACTGAACCTTACACTTATAAATGATTAAGGGAGTTCCTGGCTCCTGGCTTTGGCTTGGCCCAGCCCTGGCCACTGAGGCCATCTGGAGAGGGAGCCAGCAGCTGGAAGATTGCTGTCTCTTCCTAACTCAGTCTTTCAAATAAATAATGTATGTTTATATATATATAATATAAATATATATAATATATATATAAAGATAATGTAACTGCCATCCATTGAGCTCTTCCCGCATCCTTAATTAAGATATATTAAGCACTCTGCATGGACATCATTTAACCTTGCAACAAATCCTCAAGGTGGGTGGTATTGTGCCAACTTTATAGACCAGAAGTGAAGGCTCAAGGAGGCTTGGCCAAAGTTACAGAGGTGTAAGTGTGATTCATAATCTTTACTCTTGGTAAGAAAAAATGATGAGATTTCAAAAGGAGTGGCAAGTCCACAGAGATAGAAAGTGGAATGATGGTTGCCATGTGCTGGGGGAAAAGCCAATGAGGAATTCAACAGGTGGCAAGTTTTACTTCGGGAAGATTAAAAAAAAATAGTCCTGCAGACAGTTGGTGGTGATGGTTGCAGAATAATGTGAGTGTATTTAAGGCCACTTACTGAGAGTAGTGCAGTGTGTTAAGCCCTGTCTTAGGACGCCCACAGTTTAAGTCCTGGTTGCTCGGCTTCCTTGATTCACCTCCCTGCTACAGCCTCTGGGAGGTAGCAGGGGATGTCCCGCGTGCTTGCGCCCCTGCCACCCACGTGGGAGACCCTGACAGAGTTGCAGGTCCCTGGCTTTTGCTGGCCTAGCCCTGGGTCTTGAGGATATCTGGGGAGTGAACCAGCAGATGGAAGCACGTGCTAGCTCGCTTTCTCACCTCCTCTTCTCCCTCTTGCTTGTTCTACCTTTTGAGTAGATGAAATAAGCATTTCAAAAAATGGTTCAGATGGAACTGTATGTTATGTGTATTTTACCAGAATTGTAAATTCAAATTTTTAAATGGGTGAGAGAGAGATACATTATGAGGTCTCCTGTCTGGCACCCAGTGCGATTCCAGGTCACCTCTGTACTCTTCATTGTCTCTGAGCTATTTTACACCTCCAAGTATGCCGGACATACTTGCATCTGGCAGAGATTCAGTAGCTACTGGCTAATTTTTACATCTTAACAGGCAGGTTTGTTTCCACTTCCTGGATGACCTACTCATTTGTCATTTCTGAACACTCCTTTGAGCCAGCTGTAACATCTTACTGGTTCCCTCATTCATCAGTGACAAAATCTTAACGTGTTCATTTTACAAGAATTGTTCAGGATTGCCATAGCATTCATTAGATTTCCCCACAGATTCCCAGTGATAAAGTACAAAAGCCTAGGTTTTCCCAGGTGAGATTTTCAACCCACTGGGCAACGCTTCTTACCATTACAGAACAAAAAAGCCCACTTTGCTTCACTGGATATGTGACTCCATACCCTCAGCATCCCCTTCATCTCAGGGGCAACACACCCAACTCCAAGGAGCATGTGGATGAATCAGGGCTCCATCAGCCCTGCCCAGGCTCCAGCCCTCCCCTGGGTGGCAGAACACACCAGGGTATGTGGGGTTCAGATTGGAAGCGCCAGGCTCTCTTGGGAAGTAACTCTATTATGCAGCTCTGAGTGGGAGGTGAGCAAGGAGAGGACAGGTGTGGAGATCCCCTTCCAATCCCCTCCCTTCCTCTCCCCTCCCAGCTGCCGGCTCCCCTCTCTGATTCTCGGGCAGCTGGCCCTAGGCACACACAGAGAGGATTCTATGGAACGTGTGAAGGAGTGGAAATGAACATGGGCTAAACAGAGCTCCTGGAGAGAATGCTAGGAAGGGAGGGGGAGTTAGACGGAGAAGGGGCAGGGGGAGGAGGCAGTGGAAGAGTGCCCATTTCCTCCTGGGTCACAGCGTGTTTAAAGGTCAGGCCTAACAAGCCTCTGACGGGCTGCTGGTGGCGTAGGAATTGGCACGGCTTCTGTGCAGAGCAATTTAGGTCTAGCTGTCAGAATCCCAAGGGTACACACACTCTGACCCAACAGTATCATTTAGAGAAGTCTGTCCCACAAATAGCGTCACTCGACACAGTGAGACCCAAGGGCAAAGCTCATCACTGCAGCCTAAGTTGTCAGAACAGAAGATTACCGTAATCTATATGTCCATTAACAGCGGATTGATTTAGCCAATTAGGTTTGTCCATGCACTACTGGACAAAGCGAAGAGCAGATGGATATGTGTGGTATCCCACAAGTTGTATAAGAAAACAGAGCTACATTCATCTGCAGGTATATGCATGGAATGTCAGGGGGAAAATGGCAAGAAACAGATAATGCACATTGCTCTCAGGGAGGGAAATACAGCATGGGAGAAAGAGCATTAGAACCATTTCCTATTCAAAAACTTTACAACTCTCTACCTTTGCAGCAAGTGTAAGGAGTGCTCTGGATGAAGCACGCTGTGCACAACACGTTCTAAGTTAAAGTTTTCACCCAACGGACAACCTTACAAGTGTCTATTTCCCCCACTACCCAACTTCTGAGGAAGGGCACCATAAAGGAAATGGTGACTAACCAAAAGGCTGGCTCCCAAACACTGCAATAAATGCTGATATTAAAGACAAACCCAGGGGCTGGCACTGTGGCATCGTGACGCTGGCATCCCATTTGAGCGCTGGTTCAAGTCCTGGCTGTGTACTTCCAGTCCCTGCTAATGTACCTGGGAAAGCAGCAGCAGCAGCAGATGGCCTAAGTGCTCGGACCTCTGTCACCCACATGGGAGACCCAGATGGAGCTGGAGGCTCCTGGCTTTGGCTGGGCCCAACCCTGGCTGTTAGCAGCAATTTGGGGAATGAACCCATAGAAGGAAGATCTTTCTCTCTCCTTCTCCCTCTTTAACTGCTTTCAGATAATTTTTTAATTGCTCTAAAATATTCTAGGTCTCCTAAATTTTTTAAAAATTTATTTGAAACAGAGATACAGAGATAGAAAGAGATATCTTCCATCTAGTGGTTTGCTCCCCAAATGGCTGTGGCTGGACCAGGCAGAAGCCAGGGACCAGAAGCTTCTTCCAGGTCTCCCAAGTGGGTGGCAGGGGCCCAAGTGTATGGGCCATTTTCCACTGCTTTCCCAGGCACTCCCTGGGAGTTGGGTTTTTTGGAAGTGGAGTAGCCAGGACTTGAACCAGCACTCACATGGGATGCTGGCACCTCAGGCAGAGGTTTAACCTTTTATGCCACAATGCCCAGCCCCATCTTATGTTTTCATATAAATTTAAGAACCAGCTTCTCAACTCCTACCAAAAGAGGCTGAGAGCTTTCATCTATTACATGCAGGGCACTGACACTGGCCTTGTCATCTCATGTGGTCTTCACAACAACCCCCCACCCCCGCTGCCGCCAAGTGGGGGATTATCATTTTCAAATGAGGACACTGAATGTCCTGTGTCCACTGCCCAGGACTCCCTGTCTGGGGTTCAGGCCAGGAGACGGGCACTGCTTCATCACCAGGACCTCCTCCTAAGGACTCACATCTGCCGCTCCCTATGTATGAAACACTGCTCTGTGTAGCTAAAATACATGGACTCATTTAGTGCTTACACAACCTAATGAGGTAGCTATTACTAATCCTCATTTCAGAGGTGATGCTATGATATATGGAAAGATTATGACATAGGGAAAGAACTAGTAGCCAGCACCAGCATTTGAACCCAGGGCAGTGCTGGCATCTGTGCCCATGCTCATATCCTCTGCAGTGCACTCTCTGTCCAGGCTTCATGAATTTGCTACAAAAGTCTGGGACTGGTGTGCGTGAGGCAAGGTCAAGGGAGAAGGAAAGTCCCTTTGACCTAGCCTTCTCCTATCAGATAGCCTCTTTCCATCTGCATGGAGGGGGAGGAGCCAGGAGGGAGGAGTTGGATACTAGGAGAGTCAGGGGCTGGTAATGTCCTTATTGTGGGCCTTGTGGCCAGACAAAGCTGGGTCCACTACCTTCTGCAAACTTGACCATGGTCAAGTTACTTTCTGCACGGCCCCTACCTTTCCTCACTGGCTAAGAGCTGTAGTGAGAATCCCAGCCAGATAGTGTCTGCAAAGCACCCCGGCCGGTGCTGCCATGGGCACTCAACCCACTCTTTACGGTTTGATTTTATCTTCAGCAAATTACGAAATTAATACATACATGTTTTTTTAATAAGGGAAACAAGACAATGGAAACGTCTACAAAAGCGAAGTTCGTCATTTTCCCTGTGAGGGAGCCAACATGAGCAGTCTCCACCCGGTTCTCTGGGCTCACACAAACACAAGCAGGCATTTGCATGGAGAAGTAGAGTCTAAAATAATGGAAACATAATGTACCCATCACTTGCTACTTGCTTTTTTCATTTATCCACAGATATAACTAGAAAATACAGGGCAATAATGCTCTCCCTCATAAGTATAGGCAAACATGTCAATTTCCATCAATAAGATATACATGATGGTTGTCTAAGTTGGCATACGGTCTTACTTTTTTCCTTGTCTCCCTTCCCCCTTCCCTACCTCTACAGTATACCTTCAAACCACATAAACTTGCATCAACCACCTGTCATCTGGACATCCTCCTGCTCTTGTTACCATACGAATATAGATACATGCATGCACGTATAGGTTGATTTGCTTTTGGTCACTGCCTACTTTCCAAAGATGGAACTGTGAAATTTAGTTCTTGCATTTCTCACTATACAACCGCTTGTATGAAAACCTTCGGGTCCTCCGGGATGTTTCATGGATTCTTCTCTGCGGTGGCACAGCATTCCATGTGTAAATGTTCCTTCTTTCTATCCCCTTCATTAGAGCTGTCTGTTGCTAGGAGTGCTCAATAGCCTACTGCTTCAAGGTCAGCTCTGTGACAAGCTGAAACGGAACAGGCTGTCACTGACAATGCTGCCCTTACAGCAGCGTGGTCACGCATCCCTGCTGGCTGGGCATTGGGTTTATTCCTGTCACGCCAGGGCACTTATTAGCAGGAACCCCTTCATTCCCAAAGGCATGCTGCCTTGCACAAATTTATATATATGTCATTCCATTTATATCCATATGGGTCTTTCCAAAGCATGATCAGACATTCACGGAGTACCGGAGGACACACACCATGCCTCTCGGAGCCCCAACCCTAACCATCCCTAAATTCACCTTGTTGTGCCCCTTCCTCTGGGATTATTTCTACCCGACTCCCTCCTCTGTAACTGGTCTTCCTATTATGGATCCAAACAACCCCCAACCCACACTCCTCTAGTCAAAAATACCAGGGCTTAAGACGTTAGCCTTGGTACTGGTGGATGAATTGTGATTTGATTTGAAAATAGGATAAGGCCAGCGCCGCGGCTCACTAGGCTAATCCTCCACCTAGTGGCGCCGACACACCAGGTTCTAGTCCCGGTCGGGGTGCCAGATTCTGTCCCGGTTGCCCCTCTTCCAGGCCAGCTCTCTGCTGTGGCCAGGGAGTGCAGTGGAGGATGGCCCAAGTCCTTGGGCCCTGCACCCCATGGGAGACCAGGATAAGTACCTGGCTCCTGCTATCAGATCGGCGCGGTGCGCCGGCTGCAGCACGCCGGCCGCAGCGGCCATTGGAGGGTGAACCAACGGCCAAGGAAGACCTTTCTCTCTGTCTCTCTCACTGTCCACTCTGCCTGTCAAAATAAATAAATAAAAAAAATTTTAAAAAAAGAAATTAGGATATTAGCAGTTGTAATGAAGATGCAAAATGAGGTCACGCTGGAGTAGGCTGAGTCCTTCAGTGAGACTGCCGTCCTTACAACACGAGACAACAGGAACGCAAGGAGCCCGGATGATTACGAGGCAGAGAGCACAGGGCTGCAGCTGCAAGCTGAGGGTCATCGTGCATTGCTGACCAACTAGCAGAAGCTTGGAGGAGCGACGAGGGGTCCTCTCGAGACAGCAGCTCCACTTCAGACTTCCAGCCTCCGGAGCATGAGACAGTCGATTTCTGCTGTCTGAAGTCACTCCATTTGTGGTCATTTGCTTCTGCAGTCATGTGAAACATAGAGACTCTCGCCACCCAGGCCCTGGCTCTCCAACCAGAGAACATCAAACTCGACAGGAATAACTTGTGGAGCCCCTTCGGAAAGAATCATTAAACTTTTTAATGAACATGCTGTTTTACCCTAAGAATTTCCAGAGATTTCCCCAAGTCTGATACTAAGTATTGCTGGCCCTCTGTATCCATGCATTCCACATCTTTGGATTCTATAAACTGTGCATCAAATGTAGTGAGGCCTACTACGGCTGCATCTGTACTGAACATGTACAGGTGTTTATTCTTGTAATCGCTCTCTAAACAATACAGAGCAATGACTAGGTATACAGAACTCATACGGTATTATCACAAATAACCTAGAGTTGAGGTCAGGTATGGGAGGATGTGCAGAGGGTATGTACAAATATTTGGCCATTTTATATAAGAGACTTGATCATCCTCAGATTTTGGTGTGTGCAGGGGTCCTGGAACCAACCGCCATGCATGCCCAAGAATGACAGTGAATCAACTGTTCATCACTGCAAACAGTGCCTAACTTGTAAGCAACTTGAGTGTGCACCAGCAGGTGGCCAAATAAAATCTGCAGTTTATCCATATGATGGGAGGTTACAGAGCCCTTGCAGAAAATGATGAGACCTACGTTTAATGGAATGGGAAGTCTCTTGGGCATACTATAAAGTGAAAAAAGATCATCATGGGGGCCAGTGCTGTGGCACAGCAGGGAAGCCGCCACCTGCAGTGCCAACATCCCATATGGGCCGATTCGAGTCCCAGCTGCTCTGCTTCTGATCTTGCTCCCTGGAAATAAGCCTGGGAAAGCAGTAGAAGATGGTCCAAGTGCTTGGGCCCTTGCACCCATGTGGGAGACCCAGAAGAAGCGCCTGGTTCCTGGCTTCAGATTGGCACAGCTCTGGCTGTTGCAACCATGTAGGAAGTGAACCAGTGGATAGAAGACCTCTCTCTATTTCTCTGCCTTTCAAATAAATAACTCTTAAAAAAATTCCCGGTCTCACTAGGCTAATCCTCCACCTGCGGCACCAGCACCCTGGGTTCTAGTCCCGGTCGGGACACTGGATTCTGCCCCAGTTGCTCCTCTTCCAGTCCAGCTCTCTGCTGTGGCGCGGGAGGGCAGTGGAGGATGGCCCAAGTGCTTGGGCCCTGTACCCAAATGGGAGACCAGGAGGAAGCACCTGTCTCCTGGCTTCGGATCGGCGCAGCGCACCAGCTGTAGCAGCCATTTGGGGGATGAACAAATGGAAAAAAGAAGACCTTTCTCTCTGTCTCTAACTCTGTCAAAAAAATTCCCAAGGACAGTGCCTGCTCACTTTTTTTTTTTTTTTTTTTTTTTAAGATTTTACTTATTTGAGAGGCAGAGTTAAAGACAGAGGAAGAGAGAGAGAGGGCTTCCATCCTCTGGTTCACTCCCAAAATGGCCACAATGGCCAGACCTGGGCCAATCTGAAGCCAGGAGCTTCTTCAGGTCTCTCAGGTGGGTGCAGGGGCCCAAGGATTGGGCATCTTCTACTGTTTTCCCAGGCCACAGCAGAGAGCTGGATTGGAGCGTGAGAGCAGCTGCGACATGAACCAGTGCCCGTATGGGATGCTTATGTCGTAGGTGGAGGCTTGGCCTACTAAGGCACAGCGCTGGCCCCTGCCATCACACTTCTATCCAGATACCTCCACCTTGAGGGTTCCAAGTAGTTCTCAACAGTATCTCTGTGGGCCACGCTTGGCATGGAGGAGCAACACAGAGGGCTTAGCCAGGTGACAAAATCCCTATTGGTACTGAGGTAACAACACGCAGCTGTAGGGGAAGATATTTAACTAAAACGTGAGGTAACTGGAGAGTCTATGTTCATTTATAAACCCAAAGCTTTCTTGCAAAAACACCCATTCTCCTGCCTGGGGATCAAGTATCTCAAGCCGCATGGGGCGGGATGGCTAGAAAGGCATGGAGCAGAGGGAAGGCTCGGAGGCAGCAATGGCTGTCCTGGGTGGTGAGATGGTGTGTATGGGGCAGGTCAAGGACCTCGGAGGAGACAGGACAGCTTCTGCATGCAGGGCTGTGTAAATGGAGGTGCCATTCCTTACTAAAGGGACCCTAGGGACATGAGCAGGTCTCAGGAGGGGGCACGTAGGCTCGGAGTTGAACTGCCTGTGGATCAGGCACATACAGATGTCCATGAAGGCAGCTGGACATGGGAGTCGGGAGACGGGTGAGTTGGAGAGCTGGCACAGTCAAAATTGGCGTCCAGACAGTGAGCAGATGAGATCTGGGGCAGCTTCAGAGGCAGGCAGAGCAAGAGGCCACAGAGAAGGAACCTTGGGGAGGAAGGAGAACCAGGAGGAGGCAGAGCGTGGAGGAGCCGAGGGGAGCTTCAGGAGGGGAGCACAGGCAACGCTGTCCAGCCCTGGCCTCAGCCCTCAACAGCACGCCAGCACAAGACGCTGCTTCTCCTACCTTTCACTGGCACAACACAGAGGCTGCACACATATTCATGTGGTAGGTGTTAAGAAATAACAAGAGGGCGGGCACTGCGGCACAGTTAAGCTGCCACCTGCGACACTGGCATCCCTTATCAGATCATTGGTTCCCACCTGCTCCACTTCCCATCCAGCTCCCTGTTCATGCACCTAGGAAAGCAGAAGATGGCCCAAGTACTTGGACCCCTGCCACCCAAGTGGGAGACTTGGATGGAGTTCCTGGCTCCTGGCTTTGCCCTGACCCAGCCCTGGCTGTTGTAGTCATTTGTGGAGTGAACCAGTGGATAGACCATCGATCTCCTTCCTTCCTCCCATCTCTCCCTGTTTGCCTTTCAAATAAATAAAATGATTCTTCTAAAGAATAACAACAGGAGACTTTGGTGAAAACAGTCACAGAAGGTTGAGGGGGTCAGGGGCCAGATTACCAGGAGGTCTAATGTCAGTGTCTCCAACCTCCAGACCCTTCCAGCTGACGACTTCTCAGGATGCCCACTGCCTTTGTCAGAGTACCTGTTCCACGGAAAACGCGCTGATCAACACAATGAAATATAGCTCGTCTAGGTACAAAAATTGTACAAATGGAAAATCGAGTTGTCAGCGAGCCTTCCTCCTACAATGAGCTTTATCTTTTTTTTTTTTAATTTTTTATTTTTTTGACAGGCAGAGTGGACAGTGAGAGAGAGAGAGACAGAGAAAGGTCTTCCTCTGCCATTGGTTCACCCTCCAATGGCTGCCGCGGCCGGCGCACTGTGGCCAGCGCACCGCACAGATCCGATGGCAGGAGCCAGGTACTTATCCTGGTCTCCCATGGGGTACAGGGCCCAAGCACTTGGGCCATCCTCCACTGCACTCCCTGGCCACAGCAGAGAGCTGGCCTGGAAGAGGGGCAACTGGGACAGAATCCGGCGCCCTGACCAGGACTAGAACCCGGTGTGCCGGCGCCGCAGGCGGAGGATTAGCCTAGTGAGCCGCGGCGCCGGCCTGAGCTTTATCTTCTTATCCGTAGATCCCACACCAATGCCCAGCTCCCAAGCCCACTGCCCCTGAAGGGTTGGCCTCTTCTTGACAAGCCCCTGGCTCCGTGGGCAGGTATTGAAACCCCATACTACTAGTGGCTGAGTAAAACCCACACGAGAACAGAAGGGACTGCCCTTAACTCCTAACAGGAAGGGCGTTTCCATGGAAGCCAGGAGAGCCCAATCTGTCCTGGCTTTGGGATGCCCCAACCGAACAAATGGCTTTCCTTCTGTGACTCCCGTTTCTTCAGAGCTCTAAAAGGAAACAGTATGTATCAGGGCTCTGGGGATGAGCACCATACATGAGAAAACCATTTGGGAAGTAGAAAATGCTACGCACATGCGCAATAGTGCTTTATCCAAGTAGCTGGACACGTGAAGCTGCAGTCGGTGGAACATCTGCAGTCTATCTACTGTCTAAAATGGCAATTGCTAGGCTCCGATAAGCAGCAGCCCCAAAGTTCATGCTCCAAAATTATTAATCACACAATTGAGATCTGGCGGTTATGAAACAGGACTCCTGAACTAAACAGGCAAGGTTGGAACCCCAGTTCTGACACTTTTTTTTTTTTATTTTGTTTTTGACAGGCAGAGTGGACAGTGAGAGAGAAACAGAGTCTGACACTTTCTAATGGAAACTCTAAGCAAGTTACCTAACCACTCCACTCAGTTTTGCCATCTGTAGAAGGAGGAAATTAAGAGTTATGGTGAGGATTGAAAGATTCAGTTGCAGAGATCTGACAAGAGTACCTGCTACTGGCAACGATGGTCAAAGTGTAGGCAATTTGTAATCAGTAACATTCCTCTCCGTCACCCCATGTGGGGCTGACCACGTGAGCACTGTCTTAGGCACTGAATGGGTTAAATCATAGCCAATATTTGTGCCCACTTAGATGCTTTGTAAATGCAGCAAGTTGTGTTATTGTGCTAACTCCTGACGGACTCTGTAAAGTCTGCGAGGGAATGGTGGCTCCTGCAGTCAAGAAATTTGCCTAAATCAGTGGTTCTGTGCCAGGGGTGATTTCCACCCCCCAGAAGAGTTTTGGCAATTTTTGGGGATGTTTTGGATATCACAACCCAAGGGTAGGAGGGAGAGAACACCCCTGGCATCTTCAGGTAGAGTCCAGAGGTGCTGCTAAATACCCTACAATGCCCAGGGGAGTCCCAACAACAAAGAATGGGGTGGCCCAACATATCAGTGGTGCGAAGTTCAGAAAGCCTGGTCCACTTTGTAATTATTTTAAAATGTACTCCATTTATTTAAAGGCAGAGTGAGAAAGAGACAAGGAGGTCTTCTATCTGCTGGTTCATTTCCCAAGTGGCTGCAAAGGTTGAGCCAGGCAGAAGCAAGGAGCTTGGAACTCCATCTGGGCCTTCCACATGAATGGCAGGGGCCCAAGGACTTGCGTCATCTTTTGCTGCCTTCACAGGTACATTAGCAGGAAGCCGGATTGGAACTGGAGCAGCCAGGACTTGAAAAATCACTCCAGTGTGGGATGGCGGTGTTGCAAACTGAGACTTGATCCACTGTGCTACAATGCCTGCTCCCTGGCCCACCATATTTATTCATTTTTTAAAAAGATTTATTTTATTCATTTGAAAGGGTCACACACACATAGAGAGAGAGAGTGAGAGAGAGAGAGAGAGAGAAATCTTCCATCTGTTGGTTTGCTCCCTAAATGGATGCAACAGCTGGGGCTGGGCCAGGCCAAAGCCAGGAACCAGGCGTTTCATCTGGGTGTCATGTGGGTGCAGGGGCTCGAGTACTTGGACCATCTTCCACTGCTTTCCCAGGCACATTAGCAAGGAGCTGGATTGGAAGCGGAGCAGCCAGGGCTCGAACAAGCACCCATATGGGTTGTTGGTGTTGCAGGCAATGGCTAAATCCATTATGCCACAATGTTGGCCCCCTTGGCCCACTTTAATAGATAATTAGTAAGCAGTGAAGAATCAAGGTGTTTGGATGCCAAATCCAGTGCCTTTTCTGCTGTGTCAAACACAGAGAAATGCAAGAGACAAACTATCACCCAGGACAGAGGGATGGTGAGGAGGGTGTTGCAAGCACCCACAGAACAGCATGTAATTAACAAAGACATAGGCCGGTGCCGTGGCTCACTAGGCTAATCCTCCGCCTGTGGCGCCGGCACCCCGGGTTCTAGTCCCGGTCGGGGCACCGGATTCTGTCCCGGTTGCCCCTCTTCCAGGCCAGCTCTCTGCTGTGGCCCGGGAAGGCAGTGGAGGATGGCGCAGGTCCTTGGGCCCTGCACCCGCATGGGAGACCAGGAGGAAGCACCTGGCTCCTGGCTTTGGATCGGCGCAGTGTGCCAGCCGTAGCAGCCATTTGGGGGGTGAACTAATGGAAGGAAGACCTTTCTCTCTGTCACTCTCTCACTGTCTAACTCTGCCTGTCAAAAAAAAAAAAAAAAAAAAAAAAAAGAGAGACATGGACAGCACGGAGAGCAAGGTTCTGCCAGCTGGGCAGAGAGCAAGTTTCACGCAGGCACGCAGGGTACCATTCTCTGGCTGGACTCAGGCTGGGGGTGAACGGGCAGGGCTTGGCAGGGCAGGGTGGGTGCACAAGGACTTTCAGGAGAGGCAGACGTTGTGGCAAAGCAGATAAGGCTTCTGGGTGGGATGCGTGCGTCCCATATCGGAGTGCCGGTTCTGGCTGTCGTGGCATTTGTAGGGGACTGAACCAATAGATGGAAGATCTCTCTGCCATTCCACCTTTCAAATAAATGTGTATATTTTTTAACATAAAGGGTTTTCAATAAGCGGTTACAAGGAAGACGCTATAAGCCAGGTTTCTCAACAGTAACACTGCAAGCTCAACGACGAGACATGGCTTTTTAAAAGCTCTGAAGCAAAAATTCCTGCTAGATTTCTATATCAAATTCTTAATTAAGTTGGAGGGTAGAACAAAGACTTTTTTTCCCCAGAGTAGCAGACTCCCACAAAATTTATCTCCCATACCCCCTTTCTCAGGAAGATAGAAGATATGCACTACCAAAGTGAGGATGACACGGGTTCCAGCAAACAGTGGCTCTAACACAGGAGAGAGGTGAAAGGGACCCTCAGGATGGCTCCCTGCAACAGAACCAAAGAGCACCCCAGACCGGAACAGAGCCGGGATGACCACTCCAGGGAAGGAGTATTACTGACAAATATGGAGTGATAAGGCTGCCATATGCAACCCTGGGAAATGATACTAACAACTGTTCTATAGAATTATTGCATAGGAAGTACTTAATGGTACATTTAAACCAAATTAAACAAATGACATGGCCAACTTCATGGCACAATGGGTTAAGCTGCCACCTGTGGTTCTGGCATCCCATACAGGTGCTGGTTCCAAGTCCTGGCTGTTCCACTTCCAATCCAGCTCCCTGCTAATGTGCCTGGGAAAGCAGCGGAAGATGGCCCAAGTACTTGGGCCCCTGCACCCACGTGGGAGACCTGGCTCCTGACTCTGGCCTGGCCTGGCCTAGCTCTGGCTGTTGTGGCCATCTGGGGAGTGAACCAGAAGATGGAGAATTTCTCTTATCACTTCCTCTCTAACTCTGCCTTTCAAATAAATAAAGTGAATCTTAAAAAAAAAAAAAGAAAAATATTTTATTATTATTATTTTTTTTTTTTTATTTTTTTGACAGGCAGAGTGGACAGTGAGAGAGAGAGACAGAGAGAAAGGTCTTCCTTTGCCGTTGGTTCACCCTCCAATGGCCGCCGCGGCCGGCGCGCTGCGGCCGGCGCACCGCTCTGATCCGATGGCAGGAGCCAGGAGCCAGGTGCTTTTCCTGGTCTCCCATGGGGTGCAGGGCCCAAGCACCTGGGCCATCCTCCACTGCACTCCCTGGCCACAGCAGAGGGCTGGCCTGGAAGAGGGGCAACCGGGACAGAATCCGGCGCCCCGACCGGGACTAGAACCCGGTGTGCCGGCGCCGCTAGGCGGAGGATTAGCCTACTGAGCCGCGGCGCCGGCTTAAGAAAAATATTTTAAAAATGAAAAGTAAAGGCAACTACCAACTCCAGGATTAAATTTCATTAAAAAAAAAAAAAAAAAAAAAAAGAAAGAAAAAAGAAATGTGGGGTAGGTGTCTGGCCTAGCACATAAGCCCTGGCTATGATATTCACATCTCTTATCAGAGTGCCCAGGCTCCGTACCTGCCTCTGACTCCTGAACCCACTTCCTCCTAGAGCAGACTCTGAGGCAGCAGAAGGTGTTCCCTGCAACCCAGATGGGAGACCCAGCTGGAGTTCCAGGCTCCTGGCTTCAGCCTGGCCCAGCCCTGACCGTCACATCCACATAGCAAGTGAACTAGCAGATGCAAGATCTCTTTCTCTCTCCTTCCAACTCTCTCCCTTTGAAACAAATGTTTTAATTAAATTATGATATATAGGCAAAACAATTTTAAAACAGGACTTATACTTCCTGATTTCAGAACATATTACAGGTGGGGGTAGAGGAAGATGGTGACTGAATAAGAGGTTCTAGTGACTGTCTCTCCACAGAGGCACCAGTTAGAACAGCTAGTCTCATACCAAGCCAGTCACAGCAGCTATGGAAGCCTGGTGAGAGACTAATGTTTGGTTTTAGTGCTATATGAAAAGCACATTGAAGGGCCAGCGCTGTGGCATAGCAGGTAAAGCTGCCGCCTGCAATGCCAGCATCTCACATGGGCACCAGTTCGAGTCCTAGCTGCTCCTCTTCCGATCCAGCTCTCTGCTACGGCCTGGGACAGCAGTGCAAGATGGCCCAACCCCTTGGGCCCCTGTACCCACGTGGGTGACCTGGGAGAAGCTCCCGGCTCTTGGCTTCGGATCAGCTCAGCTCTGGCTGCTGCAATCATTTGAGGAGTGAACCAGCAGAATGGAAGATCTCCCTCCCTCCCTCCCCCTCCCCCTCCCCTTCTCCCTCTGTCTCTCTCTCTGGTTCTACCTCTCTCTGTAACTCTTTCAAATAAATAAAGTAATTCTTAAAAAAAAAAAAGAAAAGCACATTGAAGGTGGCAGGAAGGAGAGAGTTGTTTGTATCACCTCGCCCCCAGCTCAAAGTAGCACAGCGCACAGAGAGACACTGCACCTCTTAGGGGAGGGATGGCGAATTAAGTCCAGACCTCAGGAGCGAAACCCAACACCAGGCCTGCTAGGGAAAAACCCAGTAATGAACAGGGCCTCTTGGTGCCTACTCCCAAGCCAATGCCTGCAGACTCTATCTTTGGACCTTACTAAGCCAGGTGTTCAAGGGATCCCCTCTGCCACCCCTTCCAAGCTCTGGAAGACAGCAGAGCCTGACTCCAGCTGCTAGGGTGTAGGGTAGGAAAATGAGCTTAGGACTTGGCCTTGAAGCTCACCGTCAGGACAACCCCAGCGAAACCCAGCACCCATGATGTCCAACGGCCTCTTTCCCCAGGGAAGCAGTCACAAGCTGCTAGATCTGTATTAGCATCAGGTGAAGACGTACACCCCATAAAACAGACTTACGTTTCAACTTTCATCACTCAGCCTCAAGCAGAACTGACACCCAGGGCTCTGTGTCTTCAAGACTCAGGTATGACCCAGCTTAGTCAAAGCCCGAGTATCCAAGGAACTGCCCTCACCAGCCCTCCTCCAACTCCGGGCGGACAGCAAGGAGTAAGTCTACAGCCACTGTGGAGTAAGGTACCAAAGCCAGCACAGGACTGAACCTTGGAACTCAATGGTGGGTCAGCAAAAGATAACACTGGGCAGATTGTAATGGCTCCTGTCCATAAGCCAGTGGCTGCAGACGGAGCCTCTGGAAATGCCCAGGTGCCAAGTAGAGATGGTTAACCCCAGTCAACTGGGCTACCATCTGAGCCAGCATCAGTTGTGCCACAAATCCATCTCAGCAGCAGGCAGCCCATAGCAACATGGGCCCTTGCCCTACCCCATGGGGCACTGACACTGTTGG
The DNA here is from genome assembly GCF_051225735.1 of Oryctolagus cuniculus. NCBI lineage: Eukaryota > Metazoa > Chordata > Mammalia > Lagomorpha > Leporidae > Oryctolagus > Oryctolagus cuniculus. The sequence continues at coordinate 82,806,610 of NC_142871.1, forward strand.
GCTGTGAGCTCCAAATATGATGCAGCCTTGTGACACGAGACTACACCCTCCAGACTTCCTGGAACCACAGGCAGCACAACAAGGAGATAGTGATGTCTGCCTGGGCAAAGAAAAGGTGGGTGGGTGCCAGGGCACTGTATAAAAACCCGGGGCTGGTGCTATGGGGAAGCGCATGCCCCTGCCGGATTTCAGATCAGTGGGTCTGCAACTCCAGCTGTGCCCGGTCCCTACAGGGACTCAAGCAACCCCTCTGGAATTCTGTGTTGGTGCTCCTACAATCCCAGCCTTAATGGGCCAAGCACCAGCGCCCTGTCACCTGTGCTCTGCCCTGTGGGCTGCTTCTGAGAGAACCCTTTTTAGGATTGAGAAAACAACCCCACACTTCCACTGCTATTGATTACCATGGGAGAAGATACTGGCAGACTAGTTTCGACTGGAACTAAAGCCAAAAGACCCTACCAAACAAACACCACATGGTACATCTTCAGAAAAAAAAAAAAAAAAAAAGACTTTTACCACAAAAGACACTCTCCCAAAGGGATAGAGACACCTGATTTGCCAGGTGCATGAATGTGAGCAGAGACACAGGAAGGATGGAAGCAAGGGCACGGGGTCTTCCCCTCTTGGCGCCCCCTCTCCTGGCTGCTGCTACAGGAGGTTTCTGACTTCAGGAAATCTTGCTTGGCTCACAAAAAAACAAAAACAAAACAAGGCAACATGAAGCCCGCAGAGGAACACAATCACAGTTTAGCAACAGACTCCCAAGAAAAGGAGACTGATGAACGTCCTGATAGAGAATGCAAAAGAATGCTTCTAAGGATGCTCAGAGGCAAGAAGGAATAGAGAAAGCCAGATTAGCAAAATTAGGAAAACAACACAGGAAATGACTGAGACATTGAGAGAGAGAGAGCGAGCGAGCAAGCGAGCGAGCTATCTTCAAAAATAACAGAAATCTCATGGGAAATTCAGTAAGTCAGATTAAAAAAAGCTGTAACAGCCTCAGAAATAGGTAAGATCAAGCAGAAGAAAGACTATCTGAACTTGAAAACAGTTTTTTTGAAATGTACTGCTCAGACAAAGAAAGGAAAAGCAGAATGAAAGCTGCCCACAAGACTTTTGGGACATTACTAAACAAATATGCAGATTCTGGGGGTCTCTGAAGGACTAGACTGGAAGGCAGGCATAGAAAACCTATTCAGGCCAGTGCCACGGCTCACTAGGCTAATCATCCGCCTGCGGTGCTGGCACACCGGGTTCTAGTCCCGGTTGGGGCGCCGGATTCTGTCCCAGTTGCCCCTCTTCCAGGCCAGCTCTCTGCTGTGGCCAGAGAGTGCAGTGGAGGATGGCCCAAGTCCTTGGGCCCTGCACCCCATGGGAGACCAGGATAAGTACCTGGCTCCTGCCATCAGATCAGCGCGGTGCGCAGGCCGCAGCGCACCATCCAGGGCGGCCATTGGAGGGTGAACCAACGGCAAAGGAAGACCTCTTTCTCTCTGTCTCTCTCTCTCTGTCTACTCTGCCTGTCAAAAAAAAAAAAAAAAAAAAAAAAAAAAAAAAAAAAAAGAAAGAAAGAAAGAAAGAAAGAAAACCTATTCAAAAAAATACTAGTTGAAAACTTCCAACTTTAAGAAAGATATGGATATCAAAGTACAAGAGGCCCATAGGACCCAAATAGATATGATCAGAAAAGATCCTTACCCCAACACATTATAGTCAAAATCTCAAAAGTATAGTCAAAGAGAATTCTAAAATCTGTAAGTGATCTGTAACCAAGTCATATTTAAGGGAGTACCCATTAGACTAACAGCAGATTTTTCAACAGAAACATTATGGGCCAGCATGGAATAGAATGATATATTCAAGTTCTGAAAAAAAATATGCCACCAAGAAAATTATACTCAGCAAAACTGTCTTTCATAAATAAAGAAATAAATTTTTTTTTGACAGGCAGAGTTAGATAGTGAGAGAGAGACAGAGAGAAAGGTCTTCCTTCTGTTGGTTCACCCCCAAAATAGATGCTATGGCTGGCGCGCTGCGCCGATCCAAAGCCAGGAGCTTCTTCCTGGTCTCCCACATGGGTGCAGGGTTCAAGCACTTGGGCCATCCTCCACTGCACTCCCGGGCCACAGCAGAGAGCTGGATTGGAAGAGGAGCAACCAGGATAGAACCAGCCCTCCGACCAGGACTATAACCTGGGGTGCTGGCGCCACAGGCGGAGGATTAGCCTAGTGAGCCACAGTGCCGGCCTAGAAATAAATATTTCTTAAGACAAGTTAAAACTGAAGGAATTCATGACTATCAGGCTAGCCTTATAAAAGATACTTAAAAGAGTCTTACATACAGAAACAAAGACAGGTAACTGCCATAATGAAAAGTTACCAAAGTATAAAATCCACTAGAAAAAGAACAAAGCATATTAAAAATAAACAGAAGAAATGATTAAAACTTGACAGGACTAAATCCTTATTTGTCAATAATAACCTTGAATATAAATAATCAAATTCTTCAATTAAAAGATACAGAATGGTTGAATAGATTTTTAAAAATAACCCAATGATATGCTGTCTATAAGAAACTTCATCAGTGAAGATATAAACTAAAAGAGAAAAGAAAGTATTTCATGACAAATAAAAGCAAAAGTGAGCAGAAGTATTTCAAAAAAATTAAAAGGAAGAGAATCCATTCAAACTCATTCTACAAGGTCAGCATTACCTTGACTCCAAAAACTGACAAGGACACAACAAAAAATGAAAACTATAGGCCAATATCCCCGATGAACATAGGTGCAAAGCTTCTCAACACAACACTAGCAAATCAAATCCAATAGCACATCAAAAAGATTATTCACCCTGGCCAAATGGGATTTATCCCAGGGATGGGTCAACACATACAAGTCAATAAATGTAATAGAGCACATCAACAGAACCAAGGATAAAAATCATATGATCATTTAAATACAGAAAAAGCATTCAATCAAATTCAGCATTCATTCATGATAAAAACCCTGAACAAATCAGGTAAAGAACCTATCTCAACATAATAAAGGTTACAAATGACAAACCCACAGTCGACATCAGATTGAAAGGAAAAAATTGAAAGATTTAGAACCAGATAAGGATGTCCACTCTCACTGTTCATATTCAACACAATCTGGAAGTTTTAGTGAAAGCTATTAAGCAAAGGAAAGAAATAAAAGACATACAAATAGGAAAGGAGTTAGTCAAGAAATGCAGATGACATGATTCTATCCACAGAAAAGCTGAAACATTCCACCAAAAAACTGATAAATGGATTCAGTATAATTACAACTTACAAAAATCAAAATGCAAAAATCAGTAGCATTTTTATACACCAATAATAAACAGAACAAAATAATAAGGGCAACCTGATTCACCATATCAAAAAAAAAAAAAACCCTTGAAATAAATTTAACCAAGGTTGTGAAAGAACTCTACAAAGAAAATCGCATAATAATGAAATAAACTGAAGAACACACACAAATATACAAAATGGAAAGACCTCCATGTTCATGGATTGGAAAAATTAATAGTATTAAATAGCTATACAACCCAAAGCAATTTGCAGATTCAGTGCAACTGCGTTCAAAACATCAACGCATTTTTCACAAAATGAAAAAAATTCTAAAACTCACATGGAAACATGAAGACTCTGAATAGCCAAAGCAATATTGAGCAAAAAGAACAAATCTGGAGTCATCAAAATACTTGATTTCAAGTCATACTACAAAGATTTTTTAAAGCTTTTAAAAATTTTTTTTTGAGAACAGAGTTACAGTCAGAGAGGAGGGAGGGGAGAGGGAGAGGGAGAGGGAGAGGGAGAGGGAGAGGGAGAGGGAGAGGGAGAGGGAGAGGGAGAGGGAGAGGGAGAGGGAGAGGGAGAGGGAGAGGGAGAGGGAGAGGGAGAGGGAGAGGGAGAGGGAGAGGGAGAGGGAGAGGGAGAGGGAGAGGGAGAGGGAGAGGGAGAGGGAGAGGGAGAGGGAGAGGGAGAGGGAGAGGGAGAGGGAGAGGGAGAGGGAGAGGGAGAGGGAGAGGGAGAGGGAGAGAGAAGGTGGAGGAGGGGATCTTTCATCTACTAGTTCACTTCCCAAATGGCCACAATGGCTGGAGCTGGGCCTATCCAAAGCCAGGATCCAGGAGTTTCTTCTGGGTCTCCCGTGTGGGTGCAGAAGTCCAAGCATTTGGGTCTACTATGCCACAGTGCCACCGTCCCCTTCCTTTTTAAAAAAAGATTTATTTATTTTAGAGTTATAGAAAGAGGGAGAGACATAGAGACAAAGAGAGACTACAGAGCTATTATAACCAAAACTACATGGTTCTGGTGTAAAAAGAGACACATAGACAAACACAACAGAATAAAGAACCCAGAAATGAATCTGCATGTCTACAGCCAACCAATTGTTGACACCACCACCAAAAACACGTAATGGGGAAAGGATAGACTCTTCAGTAAGTGGTTCTCCAAAAACTGGATATCTACATGCAAAAGACTGAAACATGACCCTCTCTCCCTACTCTCAGCTTACACAAAAATCCATGCAAAATGGATCAAAGACCTAAACGTAAAACATAGGGAAACACAAACATCAGTATATTCTACAATTTTTTGGATACAACCCTAAATGTATATGCAATCAAGGAAAACTAAACAAATAGGATTACATCCAAGCAAGAAGCTTTTGCACAGCTAAGGCAATGATCAACAAAGTAAAGAGACAACTGACAGAGCAGGAGAAAATATTTGCATGCTATTCACCTGATGAAGGATTAATGCCTAGAATGTAAAACAAACTCCCAAAACTCAACCCAAAACCCCAGACAATTCACTTAAAAATGGGCAAAGGATCTGAATGGATATTTCTCTAAAGATGACAAATGGCCAAGAAATAAATGAAAAAATGCTCAAGATCACTAGCCATCAGGGACATGCAAATCCAAACTACAATGAGATATCATCTCCCTCCAGTTAGAATGGTTATCATGAAAAAGAAAAACATAAGACATGCTGGTGAAAATGTGGAGAAATGGAACCCTAACATACTGATGATGGGAATGCAAATTAGCACAGCCATTATGGAGAACAGTATGGAAGTTCCTCAAAAGACTAAAAATACATCTACCATGTGACCCAGAATTCCAACTTGCAAGGGGCCGGCACTGTGGCATGGAGGGTGAAGCTGCTACCAATAGTGCTGGCATCCCACTGGGCGCTGGTTTGAGTCTCGGCTGCTCCACTTCCAATCCAGCTCTCTGCTATGGCCTGGGGAAGCAGTAGAAGATGGCCCAGACCCTTGAGACCCTTGGGCCCCTGTGCCCATGTGGGAGACCCAGAAGCAGCTCCTGGCTCCTGCCTTTGGATCGGTGCAGCTCTGGCCATTGCAGCCAATTGGGGAGTGAACCAGCAGATGGAAGACTCTCTCTCTCTGCCTCTGCCTCTCTTTAACTCTGCCTTTCAAATAAATTTAATTAAAAACATATGCAAGTGGCACACAGACACGCAGCCCAATGAAACAGAACAGAAAGTCTACAGACTCCTGGTGTGCAGTCAAGCCACCTTTGACAAGGAGGCCAAGATCACACAAAGCTCAGCTTCCTCCACAAGCAGGGTTGGGGAATTGGCTACCCACATGCCAAAGCATGAAAATGAACCGTTACCTTACATCATCCACAAAATGGAATAGAATGAAGACCTAAATCTGACATGAACTATAAAGCCATAGAAAGACAGAGGAGTCAAACAGCTGGATCAGCTAGTAGCATACATCCGTATTCACTGGAAATATGGAGGTCAGTACTGGAGATTAGAAAGGGGTTTCTTCAGAGCAGCAAAGGCGGACGGTTCAGGAGACAGCCGTTCTTGTTAAAAGACCCAGCAGTATCTGAGCTAATACTTCTATTTTTAAAAATATTTTTTTATTTATTTGAAAGGCTGAGTCGGGGGGGGGGATAGAGACATAGAGACCTTCTGTCCATTGGTTCACTCCCCAAACGGCCACAATGGCCAGGGCCAGCTCAAAGCCAGGAGGCTGGGACTCCATCCGGGTCTCCCATGTGGGTGGTAGGTCCCCAAGCCCTTAGACCATCCACTTCTGCTTTCCCAGGCACTTTAGCAGAGTTGGTTCGGAAGTGGAGCAGCCAGGAATCGAAGACAAACCCATATGGGATGCCAGCATCACAGGCGGCAGCTTAACCTGCTGTACCACACTGCCAGCCTTGAACTAACACTGCTAAAATTCTGACATATTTATAAAAGATCGCCAGCTTTTAAAAAGAGAAGTGTGGGGCCGGCACTGTGGCGCAGGTTAATCCTCTGCCTGCAGTGCCGGCATCCCACATGGGCGCTGGTTCTAGTCTTGGCTGCTCCTTTTCTAATATAACTCTCTGCTATGGCCTGGGATAGCAGTAGAAGATGGCCCAAGTCCTTGGACCCCTGCACCCACATGGGAGACCTGGAAGAAGCTCCTGGCTCCTGGCTTTGGATTGGCGCCACTCCAGCCACTGCAGCAATTTGGGGAGCGAACCAGCAGATGGAAGATCTTATTCTCTCTGCCTTTCTGTAGTTCTGCCTTTCAAATAAATAAATAAATCTTAAAAAAAAGAAAAGTATAAAAAAACAGAGTCTAACAACCCAAATCAGTGGGGTTATAGAAAAACTGGAACCCTCATCCATTGCTGGTGGTAATGTAAGATGGTACAACCACTCTGGAAACAGCTTGGCAGTGTTTTAAAATGGTAAACACAGACTCAAGGGCCCCTGTTGTAGTGCAGTGTGTTAAGCTGCCACTTAATGTCAGCATCCCCTATCAGAGTGCCAGTTCAAGTCCTGGCTCTTCTGCTTTCAATCCGACCTCCTGCCTGGGAAGGCAGCAGAAGATGGCAAGTGTTTGGGCCCCTACCACCCTTGAGGAAGGCCAGGACAGAGTTCCTGGCTCCTGGCAGCGGTCTGGCCCAGACCTGGCTGTTTTGGCCATTTGGAGAGGGAACCAGCAGATGGAAAAAAAAACAACTGTCACTTTTCCTTTCAAACAAATAAATACACCTTATTAAAAAGAAACATACAAGACCCGATGCTGTGGTGTAGTGGGTAAAGCTGCTGCCTGCAGTGCCGGCATCCCATATGGGCCCTAGTTTGAGTCCTGGCTGCTCCACTTCTGATCCAGCTCTCTGCTATGGCCTGGGAAAGCAGTGGAAGATGGCCCAACTCCTTGGGCCCCTGCACCTACATGGGAGCTGGAGGAAGCTCCTGGCTCCTGGCTTCAGATCAGCGCTGCTCTGGCCATTGCAGCCAATTGGGGAGTGAACCAGCAGATGGAAGACCTCTCTCTCTCTGCCTTCTCTGTCTGTGTAACTCTGAGTTTCATGTAAATAAATTAATAAAGAGACAGATTTAACAGATGGAACCATAATTTTACTCCTAGGTATAGAGAAAGGAAAGTGTGTGTACAAATGTGTGTGTGTGTGTGTTCATAGTGGTGTGGTTAAAGTGGAAACAACCCAAAACATCCACCCACTGCTAAAGGGATGGACAGAATTTGGAACAGTAGTTACCTCATCAGCAGTTTTGCTTTCCACAGTTTGTTATCTATAGTCAACTGCATTCAAAACTATTACATAGAAACTTCTAGAAACAAACAAGTTATAAGCTTGAAATCGCCTGCCAACCTCACGCTGTCCGGGATGTGAATCATCCCTTTGACCAGTGCATTCAAACACTTTGCACTGCTAGTCTGTACTCTGTTAGCAGCCACCTCGGTTACCAGATCAACAGCCATGGTATCACGTGCTTGGCCCTGAAGCCCAAGAATCATGAGGCTGGTGACTATGTTACAGTAAACTGTTACAACTGTTCTATTAGTCATTTTTAATTTCCTACTGGGGCTAACAAATTAAACTTTATCATGGATATATACGCATATGGAAAAATATAGATACAAAGGGGTTTAGTACCATCTAGGTTCAGACAAGCACCCGGGAGCTCAGAACACAGCCCCCAGGAATAAGAGGGACTACTACATACGCATACAATGAATTACTGTTCAGTCATAGGAAGGGATGGTGGTCGGCTTTGGCCCAGCATCAGTCAGGATGCCTGCGCCCTCCATCAGAGAACCTGGCTTTAATTCCTGCTCCAGCTCCTGACTCCAGCTTTCTGCTGATGCAGAGAGGCAGCGGCTGATGTCTCAAGGACCTGGGTTCCTGCCGCCCATGTGGGGGAGCTGGACTGCATGGTGTGGAAGGTGGGCCTAGGAGCCAGACTCCCCGGGTACAAGTTGCATTTCTGGCAAGTTCTGTTTGGGCCTCCATTTCCTCTTCTAGAAGGCTGTGAAGTGCGTAGAGCACTACTAAGAGCTAGTTAAGTGTCTGCCACCATTGTCAATTCATCAGTATACTGCAACTTGTCATCTAAGTGTGCAGGGCCTGCCTTTTCCTGGCTTTGCTGCAGGATTGCCTCTGGCCAATTTGGTCTCTCATCTAGCCTGGGGTTATCTGTTAGTGAGAGTAAGCAACAGATGCCACTGCCCGCCCCCCCCCCCCCAAGGGAATCAAAGCCCAGAGAGGTCACAGGGGTCACAGGTCCAGGTGCCACTGTACACCCAGGGCCACTAAGACAGAGCTGAGGGGCTTCCCTGACCTCAGCTGGCCCACTTCCCTGGGAGGCTGCCTAACACGACAACCACACAGACACTGCACAGTAAGCTTTTGTGCCCTAACTTCTTGTCCGCTTAGGAAAGGAGTAGGTGAGAAAGAGCCACACTGCCTTCCTAAAGACTGTTGAATGCTAATTACACGCTGCTCCATTGGAAAGAAGGCAATGAACACACTCTTAATCCTCCTCCTTTCTCTCCAACCCTCCATGACTGGGGGTGGGCGGAGCCAGTTCTTTGAAAGCTGTGCACCGAACTGGACAGTTTTGTGGACAATGGTTAAGAGGTAGGCTAGTTCCCAGGGAAGGGCTACAGCGTTTGTTCCATGTTACCTTGGTAACCGCTACCTTGGCCCCCTTGTTGATGAGCTGAACCACATTCTCCGCTTGGCCTTTGTATGCAGCTATGAGAAGGCGTTCTGACAGCACAGCGACCGCATCCTGCTGGCTCATGAATTAGGAGAGGGAGAGGTTGTCGGGAAGGTGGTAGATGTGGTGTTCCTCCAGCTCAGCACGAAGCCACTGGCCCGGGCTTGCACCCACGGGTGAGGGTGTTCACAATCCTTGGATGGTGCCTTTATTGCTAAGCCATCTTCAGAACCTAGGAGTTACAAAACAAAAGCTGTCATCAGTGCCAATCAACATACAAGGCCAGGACATACCCCATCACCCCGATTCTAGGGCGTTCTGCTGGCACACGCTGCAGGGGAGGGGAGCTGGGAGGCGCAGGACAGAGAGTGCAGAAAGCAAAGCCTGGAACATCACTGTTATGGGGAGGAACACACCAGCCTGCCCTGCACCCTCCTCAGCGCCGTGCTCCAGAGGGGCACAGCCACAGCAGTGAGGTTCTCTCTGCATTTCTGTCCCAGGTAGCAGCAGCCCGAGATTATCCCCCAAACACCACCTGAAACACCACATAGAAGCTTAAGGACTGGCTCCTCCCAGCGGCCCTGGGTCAGTCTGAGACCACACCAAAGCCACGCTAATGCACTCCTTCTAGGAGGGCAAGGAAATGAAGATCTCTTTGTATTTGAAAAGCACACATAGTAAAAACACCAATATAAACAAATGGAAAGAAAATGCCCTGTCGAAGGGATACCCTTCAATCCAGAGCCTCCCACACCTAACTGTCGAGTTTGGAGGGTATGGACGCTTTTACCAGCAGCTAGCAGGTGCACTCAGTGATACCTCCCATCTCTAGAGACTGAGTTGGGGGCTGGCACTGTGGCATAGCGGGGAAAGCTGCCACTTGCAGTGCCGGCATCCCATATGGGCACCGGTTCTAGTCCTGGCTGCTCCACTTCCGATCCAGTTCTCTGCTATGGCCTGGGAAAGCAGTGGGAAATGGCCCAAGTCCTTGGGCCCCTGCACCCATGTGGGAGACCCTGAGAAAGCTTCTGGCTCCTGGCTTTGGATCAGCCCAGCTCTAGCTGTTGAGACCATTGGAGGAAGAACCTGTGGATAAAAGATCAATCTCTCTTTCTCTGTAACTCTGCTTTTCAAATAAGTAAATAAATCTTCGAACAAACAAACAAAAAAGAAATGCAACAGATCTGGATGTACCACAGTGGGAGTATCTTGGTTGGTCACAGTTAGAAGAGATCTTATTTCTTAATGAACCAATGAAAGAATAAAGTTCTGACTCAAAACACTAAGACAAGCAGAGCTAGAAATGCCTTTGGGGAGTCCCATAGTCTGAGAGACGGCAGTTTCCCAGACTGTCACTGAGTTTGGCAATGGTGAGTTCTTATAAACATAGGCTACATTGTCTTTCTTTGTTCAAGTAATCTGTGGTCCATTCAAGCCATTTATACTGCACTTCTGCTGTTTTCCCAAATCCTGCAATATCACTCCAGGACCAGATGGTAGTAAAATACAGAGTATTAGCCCCAGCTTCCTAAATGATCTCCTTCATTTACCCATTTGTCATCCTTGTACACTCAGCCTGCCCCATTCCAGTCCAGAATTTTTCTTGCAATGGGCCATTTGAATGTCAAGTGCAATGTCCCCAGTTCACATAAGTATTATATCCTGGCTAAAATTCTAGTCATTTCAATCCACAGCAGCACAGAGATCTGCCGCAGCACATGAGCAGCTGATGGTAAATTGATGATGCCCCTCCCACCCTCCTGTCCCGTGCGACAGATTCAGCCTCAGATACCATGACTAAAGCCCAAAGGACTTCAGGATCCCGAGATAGCCTTGTTGGAGTCATTACCCTTGGTAAATGACCTTTGCAAGTCCAGACTATGCTACTATTTCTTCTTTTTTGCAATGATAGAAAAGCACTATAGTGAAGAAAAAAAGGTTGTTAATCAGAAATGTCACTGTGCTTTGTTGCTGTTCAGTTATGGTTTCTTTAGGATATTCCCTGCCTCCCACCCCACCACGACCAACACACCCACAGAACACCCTCCAAGATACTGGATACTCCCCCTGCCCCCAGCCACCCCACCAGAGTGGCACAGAATACTGCCTGCAAGATCAGAAACAAAGGATCTGGCGCTGTGGCGCAGTAGGTTAATCCTTGGCCTGCGGCATCGGCATCCCACTTAAGCACTGGTTCTAGTCCCGGCTACTCCTCTTCCAATCCAGCTCTCTGCTATGGCCTGGGAAAGCAGTAGAAGATGGCCCAAGTCCTTGGGCCCCTGCATCCACATGGGAGGCCAGGAAGAAGCTCCTGGCTTTGAACGGGCGCAGCTCCAGCCGTTGCGGCCACTTGGAGAGTGAACCTGCGGACAGAAGACCTTTCTCTCTGTCTCTCCCTCTTCCTGTCTGTAACTCTACCTCTCAAAAAAAAAAAAAAAAATCAGAAACAGAGTCCCACAGATTTCCAATTCCTCACCTGCTGCTAACACCCTCCCTAGGTGCTTGGACATCTCAAGCGAAGCCCAGGAAGAGCTTCACTGCTAGGACCTTCAGGTGTTACCTGCAGCTGCACATGCACACAGGGTGGATGGGAAGGGCTCAAGGTAGCTGAGTCTCCTTTCCTGCTTCCCTTCGGTGTCCTCCTGTGCCGCCATGTGGGTGGGGAGCAAGCCCAGTTGACACCACCTCTCTACTGTCCCCGTGATCACTGCACCCCCTAATTCCCTACCTCCCACCTGTGACAGTGATTCCCATCCCTTGGGGTGAGAAGATGCCCTGTCTCTCAGCTGATGCCTCTGAACTGACAAACGGGGCCAGGTGGAGGGAGGCGAGGGAAGAGGGCAAGGGATGGAGCACCACCCCTCCCCGGCCAGGGAAAGGGGAGCAGAGGGGAATAGAGGAGTCATGACCACTGTATGATTAATGAGGTGAACTTCACGGCCAACCTGTTGGGTGTGCCAGTTGCAGCAGCCCCACAGCTCACTAAATCTGAGCCTCCTCTTGCAAGCAAATCAGCTATCACTCCAGTCACTTCCCATGGCTGGTGGTGAGCAATTTCTTCAGCCCCAAGCCTATCAATCATGTCCCTCTTTGTCACAGTGCTCACTTTTCACAGGATTTTGCAGTAAAAACCCGAACTGCAAACATGCTGCCCATACTTTAACCAGAAAGGGAATAAAGTCATGCACACAAGTATACAATGAATACCCAGAAACCAGAGATTTTCCCCTCTTCCTCCCAGCCCACTGCCCCATTTCCATTGCTTCCTGCTCTGCCAGTTCTTTTGTCTTGCATCACCAAGGCCAGGGGGTCACACAGCTGCTTGTTCTGCGATGCAGTCAGTTTTCTTTATACAGTAAAACGTCTCTGAGGTTTGCTTATGCTGTTTTCTGAGGGATGTACAACAAAATTGCCTTATGCTAATATCCCAAAGCCACTATAATCAGTCTCCTGACAGGCAAAATATCCTAGGAGAGACCTTCAAAGCAAAGTCAGGCATTACGTACAACCCACCCAGAGATGGCCACATGCACCCGGGCACTGGTGGCTGGGGAGTGCCACCAGTTACAACTAGCTTTGCACCGACTGCCCCGAACCCTGCGTGCAGAGGCTGTACTCACATCCGAGGGGCTGTCCTCCCTGCTCTACATCGTGCTCTGTGTCTGGATAACTGTGGTCAATCCTCTCCTGGCGAGATCATCAGCTTCCTAGGGCTGTCACTCCCAGTGGGTCTGCAGTGATTTACGGAACAACGCTCGCTGCCTCTTTCCCTTCGGCCTCCCTCCTTCTGCCGGAGCCAAGCCGGGCCAAATTGCGTCTACAAGCTTATTAAGCCATCCATTCAGCTCACAGCATTGTGTGGCTCGCTAGCCTGCTCGGCAGGGCTTCTGCAAGTCTTGGGTCTTCAGATTGTGTTGGTCTGCTCTCTCCCACCAGCAGAGGACCTGTAACACCGCCTTGACGGAAGAGGCAGCGGGCGAGTCACAGAGCAGCAGGAAGGGATTCAGATGATGCTCGGATAACAGACGCGAAGAAGTTGGCTGTCTTTTGGCAGGAGAAGAATGTGCGTGTGGTAAGGGAGGGAGGCTGCAGGAAGGGTCCAGACCCGAAAGGACCTGCCTTCTCGGTGGCGGCTGGGGGAACGCGGGCTGTGCGGGAGCAGTGCACCCAGACACTCCACCCTCCCCAGCAGTGACTGCGGCAGCACAGGAGACCGTCCCCAGCCTTCGCAACGCACGGTTTGTCTCACAAGCCCTCCCCTGAACTGTCTCTGCAGGGGAGGGGGAAGGGAGAACACAAGCAGAGCCCCTTCAGCAGCTGTGACAGGTGCCATCCACGGCCTTGAACATCGCGGTGCGTCTTCCAGCCCACTTGTTGAAGCAACAGAAACCCAACTTCCCACCTGAAGAGATCATAGAAAGGACAGGGTTTTCGTTTTGCCCTTGAGCCCATAGCCCCAATTTCCCTCTTTGTTTTTAAGGATAGAATTGTCAGTCCCAGAGAAGGGAACATCTATCTGTTAACACCCCCTCCCCCCAAGCACCTTCCTGGCCCAAAGCTTCAGCTCCCTCTTTCCCTGAGGGTAACAGTTCACACAGGCACTGTGCTGAGGTTCTGCTGTGCCCATTCTCGGGCTTATACAAAGGGCAGGAGACAGGCTGGAGCAGCTGGATTCCACCGGGGAAGCAAATTGCCCCCAAGACGCACAGCAGTCACACTAGTTTATCCACAAGCTGTCCCTACTGGGATACGACATTACCACCCGAGGACAAGAGCTCTTAAAACTGAGATGATGGTGTGGCCACTCCCTACTTCAAAGAATCTTATCACTTGGCCACAGATCAGCCACGACCAGAGCTCAAGGGATGGCATGCCCGCAGAGATGTAACTGAGGGCAGCAGAACCGTAGAGCAAGGAGTGGCTCATTTTCTCAAGGCTTCCAGAACGCTTCCTATTTCTCAGAATATCTACTCCCCTGTACTTAGCACGCGAGGACATGCAGCACAGACCACTCCTGGAGCCTGCTGTGCAGGAGTACTGTCAGAGAAAGGAGGACACAGCCTGGCCGGGATGCCCCTTCCAGAAGCTCCGGCTCACTCCACTCAGCCCGTCATGGCAAAGGAACAGGCAGAGTGACTCTTCCGAACCGGACAGTTACTGAGCTTTTGAAATAATCAGCTTTGCAGGAGGTACAAAGAGGCTGCTGCAGTGGAAGTCAAGTGACATTTGGGCTTTTCTCCAGGTGACCTTGGACATCCCTTCCCTCAAGAAAAGCTGCTCACAGATGTAAGAGCCCTGCGGGAGGAGGTAGGGCATAACCACCGACTACAGATGTACCAACAGGTTTGTGACTTGGAGATCTCCCTACTTAGGGAGTGACTAGCACTGCCAACCCACTGGAGCCTCCATGCCGGGGCTGGGCACCCCCACCACTTAGCAAATGACTCAAACCCTGGCCCAGCATCATCTGTGTGGAGCCTGCTGGAGCCCTGTTCCCTAGACAAGATACCATTGCCACATCTGTGTACCTATAGTGATCTGTAAGCTCCTTCTATGCTCTGGATTCCACCCCCGACTCCATCCATGTTTAAACCCAAACCCCCAGTGAGACATTTGAAAGTAGGAAGTAATTAACATAAAATGAAGTCATAGGCATAGGGTTAGTGTTCTTAATCAGGGACACCGAAGTGCCAGCTCTTGCCCTTCCTCTCTGGGCGTGCTCAGAAGGAAGACCTTGTGAGGACAAAATGACCCAGCCCAGAAGAGGGCCCTCACCCAAAAATGAGCCCTGTTGGGACTTTAAGCCTCTAGAAGGGTGAGAAAACCAATGTCTGGTGTTCAGGCTGCCCAGCATGTGGCATTCTGTTGCGGTGGCATTCTGAGCAGACTAAGCTCCCTTGCAACACAATGGCTACGAGGTTGGTTTCCTGGGCCTACAGAACTCCTAGAGGGGGGCAAGAACTTTGTTTCAAGCCATCTTGTATCCCAAGTGCCTGTTGCTATACCTGAAACATAGTTGATCTAATGTCCATAAAGTAGATAGAAAAATTAGTAGCCAGTTGCTTTTTCGTAGTCCTTAATTAATCTTTAGGAGCTCCAGATCTCAAAATAAAGAGGTGCTCATTCCATCAGCTAATCTTTTTTCTCTTTCCAAACAGATGAGATAACAGGGCATGTGGTCATTCTCTTCTCCCCCTCCTTCCTCAAATTAAAGGACTGCAGCTCCCAGGACCAGACGGCTTACTGATCCTGAAGCCGCCCTACTGAGTGGCATTGGTCTGTCAGCACCACAGCCCTGGACAGCGCCACAACCACTCAGGAATCTAACCCCCCTCAACCTCTGTTGGGTAGAGCCACAAATGCTAGAGGCCGATCCAGATAAGCAATCCCGATGACAATAAAACCAACCTCAATAGAGTAGCCTGCTTCCCAGAGCATTGCATCTCAACTCCCATCCACTGTTTACATCTGCTTTGATCCGGCTTCTTTCTGCTCCTAATTTTTCCACTCAAACTAGTTTTTGGCTATTTTATGGGATACCAAGTGCTAACTGAGGAGCTGGGCACCAGAAAGATGGAGACTTGAAGCCAGGGGTCACTCCTGCTTGCTACGCTAGGGTGAAAGGAGACCACAAAGAAGGCAGCCTTTCACAGAGAATGGCATTGTCCTCTTAGGGAGAGAAGTGGGGTAAGATGCAGCCAGAGGAAGGTGCAGGAGCAGAGGCAGTGGGCTGACAGCGTGTGTCACAAGTAGCAGAAAGGAACCCAGACACCACCGCAGCTGAAGCTTATCATACACGGGCAAAGCTCAGAGATGGGCTGGAAGATCAGGTGGCAGTCGGGCAGGGAAAGCGTTCACATCATGCCCAGGAAACCATGCCTGTTTTGCATTTGTGAGGGGCAGCTCACATGTTGATAAGCAGGACAGTGACTTGTCATCTTTTTGTTCTACTTGGAATGTGGGCACATGGAGTTATTTTACTTATGACCATGGGTTTATGCCACACTGTCAAGATTGTATGTACTTGACTTTCTCTCTTTTTTACCTTCCTTAATTCTTTTTATTCCCTCTTTTTAATTCACAGACTATTTTTAGAGCACTTTTAGGTTTATAGAAAGAGTGAGCAGAAAGTAGAGTTCTTGTATGGCCCCTCATCCTTCTCCATCTGATTTTCCTTTTTTAAAAAAAAAAATGTTTATTTATTTGAAAGACACAGTGACAGAGAAGCAGTGAGAGACAGAAAAAGAGATTATCCTTTTGCTGGTACACTCCCTAAATGACTGTAACACATGGGGCTGGCTGAAACCAGGAGCCTGGAGCTCCATCTGGGTCTCTCATGTGGGTGGTAGGACCCAAGTACTTGGGCCACCCTCTGCTGCTTTCCTAGGTACATTAGCAGGGAGCTGGATCAGAAGTGAAGCAGCTGGGATTCGAACTGCTCCCCCAATATGTGGTGCTAGCAATGCAGGTGGCAGCTCAACTCACTGTGCCACAACACCAGCCCCCAGTTTTCCCTCTTAGTAACATCTTCCATTAGTGCGCGGTACATTTTTTATAACTGATGAGTCAACATTGACACATTATTATTAACTGAGGCCTATTCACTTTCTACGTTCTACAGTTCCACAGGTTTTGACAAATGTGTAACACCAGGAATTCGCCATTAGACCATCAGAGAGAATAGTTTCATCGTCCTGAAATTTCCCTGGGCTCTACCTATTGATCCTCTCTTGCTCCTAACCTCTGGCAACTACTGATCTTCTATGGGTCCCTGCAAGGCCCTACAGAGGAGGTTCGGACTTTCCGTAATGCAACATAGCTGGAATCACACGGTATGTAGCCTTTCAGACTGGCTGCTTTCACTAAGCAGTTCTCATTCAAGGTTCCCCCCATGTCTTCTGGTGGTTTGATAGTCCATTTCTGTTTAATACTCATGCTACAAGGTTTCTTCAAGAAGTCTTTGGGGAAGTGGAATTGAAAATTAAGTTCACTGGAGCCACCATTGTGGTGCAGTGAGTTGAGTTACCACCTGCAATGTTAGCATCCCCTATGAGCACTGGTCCGAGTCACAGCTACAACGCTTTGTAATCCAGCTCCCTGCTAACACATGTGGGAAAGCAGCAGAGGAAGCCCCAAGTGCTGGGCCCCTGTCACCCACGTGGGAGACCAGGATGGAGTTCTAGGCTCCTGGTTTCTATCTGGCCCAGCCTTTGGCTACTGTGGCCATTTGGGAAATGAATCAGCAGGTGGAAGATCTCTCTGTGTCTCCCTCTCACTGGTTCTGCTTTTTAAATAAATAAATCTCTATTTTTTTTAAAAAAAGTAAGTTCATTTAGTTGATGCAAAAAAAAATTGAAGCTCATTTTCCATGAACTTTTTGAAGATCCTATATTCTATTTTACAGTTGAACCACAGTTTACTTTTACATTCATCTCCTGAAGGACATCGTGGTTGCTTCTATGAACAAAGCTGCTATAGTCATCAGGGCGCAGGTGTTTGTGTGGACTTACGTTTCCTTTCATTTGGGTAAATACCAAAGGGTCCACTTGCTGACACGGCAGGACAGTGTCTCACTCTGTGAGAGATTGCCGGTTGTTTTCCACAGCGGCTGCTGCAACATCTGCATGCCCACCAGATGGTTTTACAATGACAGAGCAATGGAACCTTTTGGCCCTCACCCTTGCACGATCTCTGTTGCATTAGGCACTGCCCCCACCTCTCATCACACTTCCTCCTCCTCCGGTTTCGGTGGCTCACTCTTCCTTCAATCTCCTATCATCCCTCAGACTGTGCTTTCTCCTTTCAGAAAGACTCTTCTTTCACTGCTACCTTCAGGGTTGCAGGTCCCAGGGCTCCTTGGTTATTTTCTCTGCTCATTTTCTTTTCTAGAAGAGCTTGGTTCTCCCCCTCCCTGCAGCTAAGTCCCCTCCTGCTGCCTAGATACGATTTCTGCGAGTCTGCTTCCTCAGCCTCCATCACTTTCTCGGAAGCTCTATATTTAAACACCCAGCAGACATCTTCCTTGGATACCCTCCTCAACATGTTCACAGCCGCATCACCATCCCCCTTCCCAGCCCTGGGTCCCCACTCTGGGGAAGAGGCTCCAGCCTTCACCCTACTCCCTACTTTCCTCATCCGGGACGTCCCTCCCTCTTCTTCTGCTACCCCCATGCCCTGCATTCAATAAATCATCACATCGTCCTCATTCAGGTCAGGAGAGCATAAGAGGTTAACAATACAAACTTTGAGATCAGATTGTCTGAGCTCAAATTCCAGCTCTGTCATTTACTTCGGGCAAGTTTCTTAATGACGTGGAAGGAGTTTCCTCATTTGTAAAATAGAACAATGGCTTCTACTTCACTGGGTTGCTGCAAAGGTCAATTAAGATCATGCACAGACTGTGCAGTGCCTGGCACACAGCAAGTGCCCGGCAAACTTGAGCATGGTCATGTGGTCCGTGCTCACCTGTTCCTTGACCCGTCTTGTCTTTTCTGCCTGCCTTGATTCGGGCTGTGAAATCATTTCTTACTTGAACTCTCCCAGTGATCTCTCACTGGAGGCTGATGCTATTTCTTGAGATTCTGTTTGTGCTGACTGAAAGCTTAGAAACTGGGACAAGAGGTGAAGCAGGATTCAGCTTGTGTATGGGAATCTGCCTAGAGAAAAATAGAAGCCAAAGCCAGACTAGTGTTCGTGATTCAGGGAGTGTGTGTACTTTGGCTCAAAATGTAGCTCCAATAAAAGGTAGCATCATATAAGCAAACATAACCTGGCCAGAAAGCCGTTGGGATTTATTAAACTCGGCTCCCAGGAAAGACAGAGTCAGTAAGCCCACGGTGGTTAAATTCTCTCTTCTCTGTTTCAGTCTTAGAAATCAATGAGCCAGGGCACAGTGGATTAAACCGCTGCTTATGCCACCAGCATTGCACGTCAGAGCTGGTTCTAGTCCTGGCCGCTCTGTTTATAATCCAGCTCCCTCCTGATGTGTCTGGAAAAGCAGCAATGATGGCCCGAGTACTTGGGCCCCTACCACCTACATGAGACACCCAAGTGGAGTTCTTGGCTCCTGGCTTCAGCCTGGCCCCAGCTGTTGGAGCCATGTGGGGAGTGAACCAACAGATGGAAGATTTCTGTCTTTCCTTCTCTCTGTCACTCTGCTTTTCAGATAAACAAACAAATCTTAAAAAAAAAAATCAATTGGCCAATGAGAGAAAAGTTCCCATTTTGATGAGTTGGTGGTAGAAGAAAGGGAATAATGAAAAACAACTCTCCTGGGGCGCCGGATTCTGTCCCGGTTGCCCCTCTTCCAGGCCAGCTCTCTGCTGTGGCCAGGGAGTGCAGTGGAGGATGGCCCAAGTGCTTGGGCCCTGCACCCCATGGGAGACCAGGATAAGTACCTGGCTCCTGCCATCGGATGAGTGCGGTGCGCCTGCCGTGGCGGCCATTGGAGGGTGAACCAACGGCAAAGGAAGACCTTTCTATCTGTCTCTCTCTCACTGTCCACTCTGCCTGTCAAAAACAAAAACAAAAACAAAAACAAAAACAAACAAACAAACAAACAAAAACAAAAAAAAAAACTCTCCTTCTTCAGTTTGTTTCAAGATAGCAAAGAGGGACCATGGAAAGCGGAGCTGCCCTGTAGTAGGGGCCATTACCACAGTGTCAACCTGCTAGGGGGTGGTTTGTTGCAGGAGGCTAGGCCTTCGGTGCCAATGATTTTGCCTTTGTCTGTAGGCCTCTCTTGCTCTGTGTCTCCTGTCAGTGTTTTATGGAGCTTGGGTTCAATTCTGCTAACAGGAGAACCGAATTTGCATTTAGAACTGTTCTTCTGTGTGTTGGTTTCCTGGCCTCGAGTTCTGCCCACTCCCTCCTCCGCCTCAATTTATGTGATCACTGCTGCTCGTTTTACAACACAAATATGATAAAGTTTCTCCTCTGCTTGTGACCCCGCATGTAGCCCACATTCCCCCGGAAGACAGTCCAGAGATACACAGATCCACACAAGCTTGGTCCTAGTCTGTCTCCAACCAAATCTTCTCACTGGCCCTTAGCCCACCTGCACCCTGCTTGCCAGGAGGGTATTTAGAGCACCGTGCAAGCCCCACCCTGGCATTTTTTGCTTTGAATTTCTGTAGACACTTCTCCAAACTGCCCCTTCTCTCTCCTACTTGATTCGAAGGTACCCTCCTCTCAGAAGACTTCCGCAATGCTCCTCTACCCCAGATGCCCCCCGCCCCCGAATTCAGATCCCAGCTCTGCTGTCTATTGGGGCAAATCCCTCAAAGACTCAGCCCACTTCCTCGTGTGTAAAATAGGAAGAACAAAGATTTTTATCCATTAGATCATTGTAAAATTGAATGAGGCCACTAAAAAATAGTGCGTTTTTCAATCCCATTGTAGTACTTCTAGATCTGGACTATACCCAGATCTATCTTATTGATATCACTTGATATTTAATATCACACTATTGGTATTCACTCAGTACTGTGGGCCTCTCTCCCTACCTTCTGATTTAAAAGGCTTTTCCCCACAGCCTCTGCTTGTGAGGAGACTGTCCTAGCCAGAGATGTTTGTGGGCATTGGGATGCAGAATTGAAGGACAGGTGGGAGAGACGGGCTGCACCAAGAGGAAGGCTGAGTTATCCACAGAGGCCTGGCCAGTCTCCATAATAAAAAGCTGAGAGAGGTTGGGGGAGAGGGAGAACTGCATGCAGAGTGGGGTGTGGAGCCAGAGTTTCTGGCCATAGTAACCACTATATCCAGAACATGGTGGAATGTGAGAGAAATTAGGACCTGAAACTTGCTACTAGGCTGTTTAGATTGGATTTTAACTTTTTTTTTTTTTTTTTAATCTGAAGTGCAGAGACAGAGAGGGCAAGAGAGTGTGAGCACACTCCCATCTAATGGTTCTCTCTCCAAATGCAAGCCAAAACCAGGAGCTGGAAGCTGGGTGCAGGCTCTCACTTGGGTGGCAGGAGCCCGGCTACTTGAGCTATCCCCCGATGCCTGTCAGGGTCCGCAGTAGCAGGAAGCTGGAGTCAGGAGCCAGGGCTAAGACTGAAATGCAGGTCCTCCGTGTGGGAAATGAGCCTCATCTTCTAGGCTGCATGTCCACCTTTCTTTAACTTTTGACAACAGCATATGAATGGTCGTGATTTTTAAAGCACTTTGGTCTTTGGCTTCTGCTTATTTGAATGCAAACACTGGACCATATGAAACCTGAAATTCTTAAGAGTGACCCTTGTTTACAAGGTCTTTCCTCCAGACTCTGAGATTCTGCTGCACAGGCGCTGTGTTCCACTCCTCTCTGTAAGATCCGTGTAAGCACACAGCCTGGCACAAGGTATGTGCAACCAAATAGACTCATCGAATAAGTAAACGTATATATGCATATCCCACTGGCTACAGACTCCTCGAGAGCACGTACCTTCTGTTATTTTTCTGTGTGTCCAGATCAGTGAATACTGTCAGGAGCTTAACAGTAGACCACCACCCCCACCCTCAACCCCTGCAAAGACATGTCCATGTTCAGGTCCCCGGAACCTGTGAGTATCAACTTCTATGACACAGAGGTATGACTAAGAATCTTGAGATGGGAACCTTTTCCAGGACTACCTTGGTGGGCCCTAAATGCAATCACACGCGTCCTTGTAAAACAGGTGCAAAGACAGGCCTGAGACAGAAGAGGTAGCAGCAATCTGACCACAGAGGCAGAGTCTGGAGTGATGTGACCACAAGCCAAGGAATACTGAGAGCCACCGAGGGTGGACGAGGCAAGGAAGGCCTCTCCTCTCGAGCCTCCAGAGAGAGTGACCCCTGCTGACCCCTTGACTTCAGACTCCTGGCCTCCAGAATTGGTGAGAGAATAATTTCTGTTGCTTTAAGTCATGTAGTTTTTTGCAATCTGATACCACAAAGTGCAAATGCTGGACGCCTAGTGGATGCTCAGTAACTATCAATCACTTGTCTGAGTCCCTTAAAATCACAGGCTGGGCTTCCTTTCTAAAGTCACTCACATGCATCCACACCAGCAAGGCCAACAGCCAGTCCTCCACTTGGACCCTTTAATACTTGCAAACGCCATTGTACCAAGGCTCCCTCGCCGCTGACTAAAGGATTGTTGGGTTCCAGGGGCTACGTGGTTCTACGTGCTTCTCCCTGTAACTTCATATATCTCATACTTATTCCTACACATATAATGCCCTTCACCCATTGCTTCAGGAAGGAGAGTGCAGCAGGAAGCACCTGGCATGGGTGTGATGCCTGCAGGAGTGGCCCATGCCCAGGTGGTGGAGAGGCACCAGCTGCCAGTGCCTCCAGCTGAGGCAACCAGTAGTCTGCCCACAGGGAACACCGCTGAACTGAGACACCTAAGCCCTCAGTTTCCAGTTCCAGCACAGAATAACCCACAGCTGCTCTGGCACAGCAAGTAAGGGCCTGAATGTAATCCTGCAATCACAGTCCCAGATATGGCCAATGGAAGTCTGGGGTTAAAGTGAGTATCTACTTAGGTGTAGACACCAACTGTGACTTCCTACCTCATGTTGGTAGAGGACAGAGGCCTTTCCCTGGGGCTGAAGGACACCTGCAAGTCACAGGTCCACACACTGCAGGGAGACCACTCACCCCCGCCCCCAGCTACCCACAGCTGCTTCTGCAAATCAATGTCAGCCCTGCTGTCTTCCAGACATGGCTCATTCCAGCTCTACTGGACCCCATTTTCATTCCAGGCTCCTGTTTTTCATCCTCTCTGCCACTGATTTATTTCTTGTAATACTCATCTGACAGAAATGCCACATACTATGGGGCCAGTTGTGCTGCAGCAGATTAAGCCGCCACCTGCGATGCCGGCAGCCCATATGGGCACCAGTTCGAGTCCCAGCTGCTTCACTTCCAATCCAGCTCCCTGCTATTGTGCCTGGGAAGGCAGCAGAGAATGGCCCAGGTGTTTGGGCCCCTGCCACCCATGTGGGAGACCCAGATAGAGTTCCAGGCTCCTGTTGTGGCCATTTGGGGAGTGAACCAGGGGGTGGAAGATCTCTTTCCACTTTTCTAACTTTGCCTTTCAAATAAAAAAAAATTCCAGATACTATGAACATGCTGCTCCTCCTTCCCATGGCCCATTTGCCTTAACCCATTTGACCCACTCCGATCTCTTTAAAAGCTGCAATTATCAGCAAGCATGTCCAGATCAGATATGATTTTATGTTGACCCTGGCCATCTCTTGCAAGAGGACACACCGCAGGCTAGAAGCGCCAGTTCTGCAATGACTTTCCACACCACTGTTTGCAGAAGGCTCCGTGGCCCTGCCTTCTCAGGGCTCTTCCAAGGCTGGTAGGGCAGGAGTGGGCAAAAACAAGGGGACAGGGGGTCTATTTAAACAGTGCATCCACAGGATGTGATCCTTGACCCTGGATGGTCAGTTAGCTACTATCTCCCATTGGCCTTCAAGTTCTAGTCTGTAAGATGAGGCTAATAATAGTGTGTGTGTGTTGGGGGGGGCAGCGCTGTGGCTCACTTGGATTAATCCTACGCCTGCAGCGCCAGCATCCCATAAGGGCATCAGGTTCTAGTCCTGGTTGCTCGTCTTCTAGTCCAGCTCTCTGCTGTGGCCCGGGAAGGCAGTGGAGGATGGCCCAAGTGCTTGGGCGCCTGTACCCTTGTCGGAGACCAGAAAGAAGTACCTGGCTCCTGGCTTCGGATCAACGTAGCTCCGGCCGTGGCAGCCATTTAGGGGGTGAACCAAAGGAAGGAAGACCTTTCTCTCTCTCTCTCTCTCTCTCTCTCTCTCTCTCACTAACTCTGCCCGTCTAATAAAAAAATGGCTCCTGAACATCTAAAATTATTAAAAAAAAATAAAAAAAAATAGTAGTGGGGCTGGCACTGTGGTGTAGCAGGTAAAGCTGCTGCCTACAGTGCCGGCATCCCATATGGGCACTAGTTCGAATCCCGGCTGCTCCACTTCTGATCCAGCTCTCTGCTGTGGCCTGGGAAAGCAGAGGATGGCCCAAGTCCTTGGCCCCTGAACTGGAGTGGGAGACCAGAAGAAGCTCCTGGCTCCTGGCTTCGGGTCAGCACAGCTCCAGCCATTGCAGCCAATTGGGAAGTGAACCAGCAGATGGAAGACCTCTCTAACTCTGACTTTCAAATAAATAAATAAATCTTTAAAAAAAAATAG
This sequence comes from Oryctolagus cuniculus, assembly GCF_051225735.1. NCBI lineage: Eukaryota > Metazoa > Chordata > Mammalia > Lagomorpha > Leporidae > Oryctolagus > Oryctolagus cuniculus. The sequence goes on from NC_142871.1 coordinate 82,830,819, forward strand.
TAGTGGTAGTAAGTAACTACCTTCACAGGGAAGCTAAGGGACCACATAAGGGAATAGATAAGCACTTAACACCACATTGGACACAGAGAAAACACTCAATGAATATTAGGTGGATGTAGGAATACATAAAGACAACAGGACACAAAATTCTTCAGTTAGATTTTCAAGTCATTCTCGACATTTAACACTTTCTACTCTTAACACACTCACTCTTTAAACGGTTTTTTAATTCTAAAAAAATTCTTCAAAATATGTATTTTATTTAAAAGGCAGAGTTACAGAGAGAAAGAGGGAGAGACAAATAGAAAATATCTTCCATCCACTGGTATACTCCCCAAATGGCCACAATGGCCAAGGGGAGGCCAGGAGGCAGGAGCCAGGAGCCTCCTCTGGATCTCCCACGTGGATGCAGAGGCCCAAGGACTTGGGCCATCCTCAGCTGCTTTCCCAGGCTCTTTAGCAGGGAGCTGGGTTGGAAGTCGAGCAGCTGGGATCCTAACTGGCACCCATATGAGATGCCCATGTCTCAGGTGGCAGCTTTACTCACTATGCCACAATGCCAGACCCCAATTTTTTTTCTTTAAATGATAGAGGCAGATGGGATGGGCAGAAAGAGGGAGAAAGATCTTCCACCCACTGGTTCATTCTCCAAATGCCAGCCAGGCCTGGGCCAGCCCAAAGCCAGGAGCCCAGAAGTTTAAGTCTCCCACACGGGTACAGGGACTCGGCTACTGCAGCCACCACGTGCTGCCTGCCAGGATCACACTAGTAGGATCAGAAGCCGTGTAGCTGGGAATAGAGCCACACGGGGATGTGGGTGTCCCAGGCAGCGGCTGAACCCACCACGTCTTCATGGTTCTCCAGGGGCCGCCCCAGGAGGAGTGTGGTCCCTTTGCCTTGCTCGGCACACAGCAGGATGCAGTGTTTGGCTTCAGTACAGAGTTCTGCTAGGATCAGGTGTCCTGTGGAGGAAGGGCATGAGGCCATCAGGGAGTCTCAGCAGCTCCCTCCCATTCTGCGGCCCCCAGCACCCCTCCCCACCCCTGGGATCAGACAGTCTGCACGAAGTCCTCCCCGAGGACTCCAGGGAGGATCAGGCTCCCGCGAGGTGGCAGGTAGGCTTCGCACGAACGCTTCGCTTCACACGCAGCGCCTTCCTAACCTTGCTGATTTCTGGTTCTTTCCCAGCTAAGACGCGCTTCCAAATCGGGTATTGTCCCGATTTCACGTTTCAGTCATGAACCCACCATGGGAAAGCTTGGTACACTAAATTCTTCAGCCAATAATTACACCACATGGGACAATCTGTCGCCTTCATCACTCTTTGTGAATTACTGGAAAATGAAATTCTCCTACATCTTTACAAGAAAAGGAGGTTCCCACAGTGCAGGCAGCAGGAACAGAAGTGACACCAACCTTGAATTCCTAATTATTTGTCCAAATTAGCCCAGGAGAGTCATTCCCAAGAGTCTCCGCCAGTCTTAAAATAGTCAGGATATTCTCATTATGGTAGTCAAATTATTTCTACAATGAGAATATGCCTAATTAGTTGAGCCTCAGCAGTCTGTGGGAGATAACCTGAAGAGAGGACACCATTCAGGAGGTGAACTTGAGAAAGCATAAAGCCAAAGACCCTCCTATAGAGGGCAGGGCAGGATGGTTGCTGAGTGAGACCCCCTCTGCCCAGGCCTCCCCCATAGAGACACCAGCGTGAACAGTTACCTGCATGCCAGTTTACCTTTACAAGAACAGGGGAAGCCGAGGGGGAGACCACAGTCCCTGGGATTAGTAAAAGAAAAAAATCATAGTGAACCAAGCAGGAAGGAAGGACTTGTGTGGATTACTGCTCCGCCAGCTCCAAGCCGCACGATGAGGACAGGGATAGCTCCTGCTTGGGAGGAGAGGAAATCTAGCATAGGCCTTAGTACCAGCCCCACCACCATGACACCCAGCGCCAGGCAGAGCCCACGGCTGCTGTCCAGCGCCAGTACCCTTCGACTGAGCCTCTGGAATAACATGAGCCAGGCAGCCAAGGGACTACCTCCAGCAGCTCCCCCCAACACACACACAATCGCATGCAATCCATCATGGAGAAAGACTCCACCTGCTGGAGAGTAGGGCAGAGAAGTGGACACGGGACTAGAGCTGCAGAGCACAGAGACACTCGATGCCTTACAGGGAATGGCGGTCAGCACGCGGCTTCTGCTCTTTCATCCCTAGAGATCAACCTTGAACCAAGAGGGACTTCATTCAGCAAGGAAAGGTTACACAGGGGCCCTGGCAGTCCCAGCACCCCACAGACACTTTAGATATTGACTGCTGGAGGATGCTGGGGCCCCTCATAGGCAATGAGCCAGTTTAGGGAGCAGCTGAGTTACCACCTGGCTGCCTTGCCCTAGAACAAGAGCCCAACCCATGCTGCACCCCACCCACACCCCACCTAGGCTCTTACTACGTGGAACCATCTTGAGATCCCACCCACTGAGGGTCCTGTGAGGCAGCCGCTACCAGCAGCTCACAGATCCAGCCCTGTGAGCTAGTCAGGAGGCCCCACCTGCTCTTCCACAACCTTGGGAAGAACTTGGGCAGCAGACCCTGAGTGGCTTAGCCTGTACAGGCCCCCAGAAAACCAGTTGGGCAGCCCCAGCCACCCACCCACCTCAATGCCCCCAGAGCAGTCAGGTGGCCCCACCCATGTAGTATCAACTTGGGAAGCAACCGAAAAAACCAGTCCACAGAAGGCCAGGGTAGCAGAAGAGTGGCCCTGCCCACCCACCTATTACCCTGGAAAGCAATCAGTCTTTTCTGAGCGGCTTAGCCAATAATCTCCACTCTCCTGGGGACCCAAGGAGGAGCTGAGCAGCCCATTCTCGGAAGCCCAGTCCACTGAGGTCCTGAGATGACACTTGGTCTCACTCATCCATCATTGGTCTGGGAAGCAGCTAAGCAGACCAACAAGCACTCTGGCCCCAAAAGGCTGTGTGGTTACAGGTGCAGCCCTCGGACAGAGAGAGGTGCCCCACCTGGGCACACTGGTGTAGCCTGGCCCCTTGCAGGCACCAGACAATAATAGGCATGCCATCCTGCTACAGGGCATGCTGGGCCACACCCACCTGGGCTCACTGGGGTGAGCCTTCCTTCACACAACCTACAGAAGCTGACAAGAGCCCCACACCTACTGCCAGGCACACAAACACAGAGCTGCCCTGCCTAACGCAGCTGCATCCCAATTGGCCATGTAACCCTTCATCTCCTGCAACCTAGGCCACTAAGAGACCTGCAGATATCACCAGCATTGATTACAGCAGCTGAAGGAGCTCTATGGCCACTACAGTAATGCCCTCATCGAGAACCAAAGCCAACACGCTACCATGCATCACCATCAGAAAGTCTTTTACTCCAAAGCAATAGTATAAAATGGGTAGAAGCAACTGACTTACCAGATACCCAAAAACAATGTAGGAGCACAAGAAACTGGGTAGGGGACAAACAATGGATCATGACACTTCCAAAAAAAGTAACACTCTAGCAGTCAACTGCAAACAAATGGAAATCAAGTTTTTTTAAAACTTAATGATATGCAAAAGAATACAGATAATTTAATAGCATTAGGATGAGAATTCACAATATGATTGAGAAATTCAGCAAAGATCATTTTAAAAGAGCCAATTAAAAATATTAGGGCTAAAGAATCAAACAAATAAAATTAAAAATACAATTGAGAACCTTAAGAGCAGAATTGAACAGACAGAGAAGAATTCTTTACACTGTTGGTGGGAATGTAACTGGTACAACCACTTCGGAAGACAGTATGGAGATACCTCAGAAATCTGAATATAGACCTACCATTTGATCCAGCCATCCCACTCCTGGGAATTTACCCAAACCAGAAGAAATCAGCATATGAAAAAGTTATCTGGGCCGGTGCCTCTCACTAGGCTAATCCTCCACCTGCGGTGCCAACACACCGGGCTCTAGTCCCAGTTGGGGCGCCGGATTCTGTCCCAGTTGCTCTTCTTCCAGTCCAGCTCTCTGCTGTGGCCCGGGTATATGAACATATTGGATCTATTTATATACATATATATTCATTCTTCTTAAAAATTATACCACAGTTGTCCCCCAGTATTCACAGGGGATTGGTTCCAGAACCTCATGCAAATAGCAAGGTCAGTGGATGCTCAAGTTCCTTATACGAAATAGTGCAGTATTTGCACATCCTATGCACACACTGTCAACTTCCCATATACTTTAAATCACTCCTAGATTATTTATAATACCTATGCAATGTAAATGCTACATAAATAATTGTTATATTATTTAGGGGATAAAGAAAAGAACAAATCTGTACATGTTTAGAACAGATTTTTTCTTCCAAATATTTTTGATCCACCAGTGATGGAACCTACCAATGCAGAGGGCTGACTGTATACAGAAAAGTGCATGCCAAGGGTCGAACTTTGCAAAACAGTATATATCCTGTGCGCACTTCGATCGAGAAAGGAGCAGTCAGAATCCCTCTCACACCCTAGCCAATCGCCGATCCTTCCAGAGTGACCACCATTCTGATCTCCAACAGCACAGATTAGCGCTGCCTATCTTTGGACTTCATAGGAATGGAACCAAATAGATTGCATTATTTTCGATTTAGTCTCTCTCACACATGACTATTTTTGAAATTCATCCATATTTTTATAGTTCTTTCACTGTCACTGATATATAATATTCCATTATGTGAATTTACCACAGTTCACTTATTCATTCTATTGAAGAATTTTTTTATGTATCAAAAATATTGCTGCTATAATCATTCTCACATGCATACCTTTGGGTGCCTATACAGCCATGAATGTACACACAGAAATGGAACTGAATCATGGGTATATGTACATACTCAAATGTTCAACTGCAGCTGATATTTCTTTGCACAGTTCTCACATTCAAATGTATCCCATTAGTCTACTTAACGTCTATAAGACACAAGCGTGCCAGAGACAGGAGGCCAGGGCATTCACCACTCAGCAATACAGTCTATGGTTTCCAAAGTCACGTGGGGAAAAAAAACCATGTAATGATAACCTTGGGGCCGGTGTTGCAGTGTAGCAGGTAAAGCCACCACCTACCTGTGATGCCAGCATCCCATATGGGTACCAGTTCAAGTCCCAGCTGCTCCACTTCCAAACCAGTTCCCTGCTAATGTGCCTGGGAAGGAAGTGGAGGGATAGCCTAAATGTTTGGGTCCCTGCCACCCATGTGGGAGACCAGAAGCAGCTCTGGACTCCTGGCTTAAGCCTGGCTCAGCCCCAGCCATTGTGGCCATTTGGGGAGTGACTCAGTAGATGGAAGATCTCTCTCTCTCTTTCTCTGCCTCCTCCAATTCTGCCTTTCAAGAAATTAAAACAATGTTTTTTAAAAAACCTTTACCTCTTATTTTGTTATTTGTTGTAATAATCTTAAGCACTTATGTTCAAATATCACTAATTGAGGAATTACTGACAGAAGTGGCATCCACTCAACAGCAGCTTGGCCACCTCCTCTCTAAAAGCAAATCACCTCCCCCAAAGGCCGCATCAGATGTTCAGCTGTGGTAATGGAAGGATACTGAGAATACCTTCTTTAAATCACCCATAGATTACATACGGTTTATGACTTTTTTAAAAATCAAATTGGGCTTTTAGAATAATATTGCCCAATGATGGGAAAAGACAGAAATGAAAATGTAGTCGTTTCTAAGTCAGCTGTGCACTTTCTACCCACACAGTGAGACACTGATCCCCCCTAGACACCATCAAAACAACTACACTCCAAAGAACAAGTTCCACTTCTCACAGTTGAGAAAAGCCCCTCTGCAACGTGACAGGTGCCTAAGGAACTGCCCTGAAACGGCCTTCGTTACAGAATTCCCACCCTTTGAGGAGACTCAGAGTTTTCAAATGAAAGTCCAGGTAAGTCAGAGTTACCAAATGACCCAGCAATTCCACTCCTTGGTAAGTATCTAAGGGAACACACACAACCACAGGAAACTTACTCAAAGGTTCCTTGGTAGAATTGTTCACAACAGCCAAGAAGTAGAAGCAACTCAAATGCCCATTAAAAGGTGACTGGATAAAATCCAGTAAATCCATACCATGAATGTCATTCCTCTATAAAAAGGACTGGATTATTGATGCTGCTAAACCGCAGATAAATCTTGGAAACATTAAGCTAAGTAGAGAGGCCTCGCACAACAGGTCACATATGTAAGCCTCTATGTACATGTAACATCTAGAATTGACAAATCCATACAGTCAGAAAGCAGATTACTGGTGGCTACAGGGAGGGAAGAGAAAACAAGAGGGAATTTTCTCACTGGGTATGGGGTATGGGATTTCTTTTCTTTTAAAGGATTTATTTATTTATTTATTTTGAGAGAGAGATCTGCTGGTTTTACTTTCCAGATGTCCACAATGGCCAGGGCCGTGCCAGGCCAAAGGCAGGAGCCAAGAACATCTGGGTCTCCTATCAGGCAGATAGGTTTAATATAAGAAATCAAAAACACCCCCGAAACAAATACACATTTGGCAATTTTAACTGTGCAGTTCGAAGTACTCATTTGGGCAAATAAAATCTCCACTGTCCCTACAAAGTCACATTCTTTCTAATGTCCAGAAATGGAAGTTTGTTAGATAACTAGGAAGAGAAAAAAACCACCACTACATTTTTGAAACTGAAATTAAGAGACTATGATTAGGAACACCTTTGAACTAATTTTTGCCCTCAGGGGAAGGTTGTAGAGCGAAGTCATTTAACACTAAATTACTTGAACTGGTGCTTTTAAAAGATTTATTTTATTTATTTGAAAGGCAGAGTTGGGGAGGAAGGGAGAGAGAAGAGGGAAGAGGGGAGAGGGGAGGGGAGGGGAGAGGAGAGGAGGGAGAGGGAGTGTGTGTGTGTGTGTGTGTGTGTGTGTGTGTGTGTGTGTGTGTGAGAGAGAGAGAGAGAGAGAGAGAGTCTTCCATCCATTTGTTCATACCCCAAATGGCCACAACGGTGGGGACTGGGCCAGGCCAAAGCCAGGAGCCTCTTCCTGATCTCCTACATGGGTGTAGGGGCCCAAGCACTTGGGCCATCTTCTCTTGCCTTCCCAGGCACATCAACAAGGAGTCGGATCAGAAGTGGAGCAGTCAGGACTCCAACCAGTACACACTTGGGATGCTGGCACTGCAGGTGGTGGCTTAACCTTCTACACCACAGCCCTGACCTTGAACTGGTGCTCTTAAAGGATTTCAGGTGTCAGACTGATCCCAAAAATGAGACGATAAAATCCTTGAGGTTGGAGAACCACATCCTACCCTTACTTGTCCCCCTCATTTACCTTCATAGTGCTTTGCACAGTCTACTCTCACAAATAATTGGCCAGAGCCATTTCTCTATGACAAGTGACCTCTAGAAAAGCAGTACCTGGTATGAGGACTTTGAGAGTGTCAAGATGCATGGTGTTCTACACTGTCTGTGGCCCCCACGCCTTATGGTGATCAAATATTGACGAGGTCAAGCCTCCCTTTTCAGAAGTATCCCCTAGCACAGAAGCATAGAGACAAATGAACAGGAATAACGGGGTTGGCACATCACCATTGTTCACTCATGAGGGCATGGCTCCTTGCAGTGATCAGTGGGTAATAACATCACGGAGAAGTAGACAGCAGTTAGAGAGCGTGCACCTCCTGCCAGAAGTAAACCGCGAACTGGTTACCACCCCAGGGAGGGCTCCAAGCACCTCACCACTGCATGTTGGGCTGTGCCGATTTCCAGCCCTTGCCCAAGAACACTGGCACACTGACTGCATGAAGTAGCTGTGTCACTCACTTGGCAGCAAGAAGCAACAGAAGCCAAGGATGCAGGACACGCCAAACCCCCAGGGCTCGGGAAAGCTGCGCATGACGGAGAGGGCCTCGCCTGCTACACGCCCCACTTGCACCACAGCTGGGACCCTGGAAACCAGCCCACTCTGCATTTCTGTCTCCTAGGGGGACGCAGGAACCACTGGGCTCAACTGCTGAAGGGCATTCTGTTTCCAGGCTGTCCTGACCAGTCCCTCCTTTGCTCAAGCTGGGGCAGTCCCAGGCAGAGTCAACAGCTACTCTAGAGAACTTGCAGCGAGAAAAGAGCGAACAGGCCTGCAGCTCCTAACAGCCGCTGTGGAGCAGCCCCGTTCTTGCCACTCCAAAAAAGAGCCTGACCCAAATCCTGCTTCTGGGAGAGCTATCAATTTGTAGGGAGCACAGGAGTATGTTAATGACACCATGAGGCTGTTTGCTTCTTATTCCTCACCTTTTTTTTTTTTTTTTTTTGACAGGCAGAGTGGACAGTGAGAAAGAGAGAGAAAGGTCTTCCTTTTGCCGTTGGTTCACCCTCCAATGGCCGCCGCGGCCAGCGCGCTGCGGCAGGCGCACCGCACTGATCCGATGGCAGGAGCCAGGTGCTTCTCCTGGTCTCCCATGCAGGTGCAGGGCCCAAAAACTTGGGCCATCCTCCACTGCACTCCCAGGCCACAGCAGAGAGCTGGCCTGGGAGAGGGGCAACTGGGACAGAATCCGGCACCCCGACCGGGACTAGCACCCGGTGTGCTGGCGCCACAAGGCAGAGGATTAGCCTAGTGAGCCGTGGCGCCGGCCCCACCTGCTGTTTTTATAACTGTATTTGTAAACACGAAAAATGCATTACTAGTGAAAGGAGCCAAGAGCCACCATAAAAAAATGGGGCTCCTGAGACAAACCGTTCCAGAGACGGCCTTGGGAAATGGGGAGTAAACCGGTTCACAGAGAAAGCAGTCAGCTACTAACCAGAGATACACAGAACACCTGCCTTGTAGATAAGCCCCTTCCCTACGCTTGCTCAAGGTTAACAAAGAAAGCTGCAAGGCACGTAGCAACCTATTCCTCTCTCCTAGAAACCCCCTCCCCTAATGTATCCCTTTGACCTAGTACTTTTCCACCGACATTACCACTTTTAGACTGCCATACAAGGCCCGCTACTGAAAATTATCCAATGAACTTACGCCAGCCTATAATATGTTAATTTTGTGATTTTGCCCTTTAAAAGCTGTGTGAGATAGCTGCTCGGGGCTCCTCTCACTTGCTTGCTGCTTGCAGCAGTAGGGGGCCCATTTGCGCAAATGAAATAAAATTACCTCCTGCTCTATTGCATCGTCTGGTCTGGAGTCTGTGTTTCTGGGGTCGTCACAAGAGGACACCGCTTTTGGGGTCCTACACTAGAAAACTTAATACACAAAATACATGCCTGCACTACCACTCCTAGATTCACCATGCACATCCTTATTTAACATCTTTTTTATTTTTTGTTTTTTGACAGAGTGGACAGTGAGAGAGAGAAACAGAAAGGTCTTCCTTTACCGTTGGTTCACCCTCCAATGGCCGCCACGGCTGGCGCGCTGCGGCTGGCGCACCGCGCTGATCCGAAGACAGGAGCCAGGTGCTTCTCCTGGTCTCCCATGGGGTGCAGGGCCCAAGCACTTGGGCCATCCTCCACTGCACTCCCTGGCCACAGCAGAGAGCTGGCCTGGAAGAGGGGCAACCGGGACAGAACCCGGCGCCCCGACCGGGACTAGAACCAAGGGTGCCGGCGCCGCAAGGCGGAGGATTAGCCTAGTGAGCCGGCGCCGGCCATCTTATTTAACATCTTAATGTGAAAAATGAGCTTGATAACTGCTCTAAGTTGGACTGAGGACAACACTATTATTGGGGATATTTATATGGGCTGTTTCAATGCTGATAAGAAAACAGACTCATACAAGAATGCTTATAAGAATGGAAGAACATGGGGCCAGTGCTGTGGCATAGTGGGTAAAGCCGCTGCCTGCAGTGCCGGCATCCCACATGGGTGCTGGTTCTAATCCTGGCTGCTCCATTTCTGATCCATCTCTCTGCTATGGCCTGGGAAAGCAGTAGGAGATGGCCCAAGTCCTTGAGCCCCTGCACCTGTGTGGGAGACCTGGGAGAAGCTCCTGGCTTCAGATGAGCTTAGCTCTGCTCTGGCCATTGTGGTCATTTAGGGAGTGAACTAGTGGAATGGAAGACCTCTCTCTGTAACTCTTTCAAATAAAAAAAAAAAAAAAAGAAGAAGAAGAAGAAGAAACAACAACAGGCCTGGAGCTGTGGGGCAGCAGGTTAAGCTGTGGCTTGTGAGGCCAGCATCCCATATGAGCACCAGCCTGAGTCCTGAGTGCTCTGCTTCTGACCCAGTTCCCTGCTAATATGCCTGGGAAAGCAGCGGATCCTGGCCCAAGTACCTGGGCCTCAGACAGAAGTGAACCAGCAGATGGACGTTCTCTCTCACTCACTCACTCACTCTCTGCCTTTCAAATCAGTAAATAAGTCTTTTTAAAAAGAATGGAAGAATATGGGGCCGGCGCTGTGGCACACCAGCTTAACACCCTGGCATGAAGTGCCGGCATCCCACATGGGTGCCGGTTCGAGTCCTGGCTGCTTTACTTCCTGTCCAGCTCTCTGCTGTGGCCTGGGAAGGCAGTGGAGGATGGCTCAGGTCCTTGGGCCCCTGCACCTGCATGGGAGGCCCGGAGGAAGCTCCTGGTTCCTGGCTTTGGATCGGCGCAGTTCTGGCTGTTGCGGCCAATTGGGGAGTGAGCCATCGGATGGAAGACCTCTCTCTCTCTCTCTCTCTCTGCCTCTCCTCTCTCTGTATAACTCTGATTTTCGAATAAATAAATAAATAAATCTTTAAAAAAAAAGAATGGAAGAATAGCTTTTTTTGAGGAATAAATTTTGTAGTAGTTTTGGCAAACTCAAAATACTTTCTTTTTACCCTTTATCTAAAGTGAAATAACCAATACTCCATTTCCAAAACTTCACCTTTAATCTGTACTAACCAATCCCAGTAATTTGTCTTGTAATAGGAGATTTAAATTGTTCTTGTCACAAAATGGAAGAATCTTGAGGAAACCATGTCAAGTGAAATAAAGCAGCCACAAAAGACAAACACTGCACGATTTCACTTACATGAGGTGCTCAGAGCAGCCAGAAACATAGACAGGACACAGAATGGTGGTTGCCAGGAGAAGATAAATGGGAATTATCATTTAATAAGCATACAGTTCCCATTTTACAAAAGAGAGTGAGTTATGGAGAGGGAGGCTGCTGATGGTTGCACATAATATATTTAATATTACTGAACTGCATACTTAAAAATGGTTAAGAGAGAAAATTTATACTATGAGTATCCTACCACAATAAAAATCTTTAAAGTTTACACAGATGAGGTCAAGACTAGTAGTTTTATGACATGTTCTAAATGATGTTAAAATGAATTTCTAGATGCATGATTTTCCTATGCATACATGTTCTTTTCATTAAGTCCAAAATATCTGACCACAGTCAAAAAGGTGTCTGGCGAATCACTTTTCATGTATGCGTATACCACACATTGATATCATCCACTGATATTGTTAAGTTACCAAATATGTCACAATAGTAGTTAAAACTGTTGTTCTAAACTTATTATTTTGCTTTTGTCATTGGAAAACATGTTATTTTTCTCTTTTGCATGAAAGCATGAAGATATTTCAAAAAGTTTGTGGAAAATGGAATTAAAAGATGAGTTTATTTTGATGCTAAAAAATTATGAAACCCGGCTGGCGCCATGGCTCAATAGGCTAATCCTCCGCCTTGCGGTGCCGGTATACCGGGTTCTAGTCCCAGTTGGGGCACCGGATTCTGTCCTGGTTGCCCCTCTTCCAGGCCAGCTCTCTGCTGTGGCCCGGGAAGGCAGTGGAGGATGGCCCAAGTGCTTGGGCCCTGCACCATATGGGAGACCAGGAGAAGCACCTGGCTCCTGCCTTCGGATTAGTGTGGTGCACTGGCCGCGGTGGCCATTGGAGGGTGAACCAACGGTAAAGGAAGACCTTTCTCTCTGTCTCTTTCTCACTGTCCACTCTGCCTGTCCAAAAAAAAAAAAAACAAAACAAAAAAAAACAAAAAAAAAACACTGAAACCCAGGCAGTTTTCATAAACTACTTTTTCCATGAACTTTATGAAGATCCTTTGTATAAAGTCATTAAAATGCCAGAGAATGGCAAATTCACATTTTTAAAAGTTGGACCCAAACTGGCTTATCTTAAGGATTAGACATCTGACATAATTTTCCCCTTGATAGCTATCATACTTCAGCAGGCAACCACAACTTGTCATCATCAGCTTCTTTTTATCACATAATAAAGAGAATAACCTCAAAGTCAACAGAGCAGCTTTTAAAGAAACTCGTAACTTTTACTATGTCACTAAACTTACTGTTTAATTCCGGTGACATTTTTTCAAAGACATTTTTGATGAAAGAAGCAGTATGGTGATTTACATTCTGGCACAAGCTCCTTCAATTTTGTAATGACTCCAGAAAGCATTCCTGTCATTGTGGCTGCACCATTAGAATATCCTCCTACACAAAATTTATATGCACACTGCGTGTGCCGATATGCAGATGCTGCTGCAATGTCAAACGGCACTAATAGTTTCCAAACATTTACTCTCAATTTCTATACTTGTCACAACCAGCACTAGACCACACTTGAGAAGCACTGCTCTGAGACAGATCGGATTTCTTCAACTACTACTGCAGGACGCCAAAGGATGGGAGGGTGGAATGAGTGAGAAACCTAGAGAGTAAGACAGACGTACAACACTTATCACCAACAGCTACCTATAACCCTCCTTGGCTCCAAGTTAAAATGAAAATTTTATGTAATAATCAGAAATCCTGTAAATAGTCACTGAATATTTGAAGATATCAAGGAGTGATAGTAACTATTGAATATGTGGTAAAAGCATTGTAAATTTTTTAAGAGTATTTAAAGACACAAACTGTGATAGTCACGAATGAAATGATATGGTGTGTAGGATTGGCCACAAAGTGACCTGGGATTGAGGGCAGACAGACAGATGAAATAAGACCAGCCTCTGTCTAAGGATTGTTGAAGTGGAAGGGATTGGTTACATGAGGCCTTTTTTTTTGACTTATTTTTATTTAAGTTATACAAGCTTCATTTGTTTCATATATACAGATTTAGGAACAAAGTGGGGCTTCCCCTCCCTCCCGCCCACATTCCAACCCTGCCCCCTCATCCTCCTTGGATTCCGATTCTTAATTTTTTTTTAAGATTTATTCATTTACTTGAGAGGTAAAGTTACAGACAATGAGAGGGAGAGACAGAGAGAAAGGTTTCTACCCACTGGTTCACTCCCCAGATGACTGCTGGAGCTGGGCCAATGCAAATCCAGGAGGCAGGTGCTTCCTCCAGGTCTCCCACATGGGTGCAGGGCCCAAGCACTTGGGCCATCCTCCACTGCACTCCTGGGCCACAGCAGAGAGCTGGACTGAAAGAGGAGCAGCTGGGGTGCCAACCAGTGCCCATATGGAATGCTGGTGCCACAGGCAGATGCTTAACCTACTATGCCACAGTGCCGGCACCCCCATTCTTAATTTTTACAATGATTTATTATCAGTTTGCTTAGTGATCACATAGTTAGCCCTACTCTAAGTAGAGGAATTGAGCAATAGTATGAAGACAAAGAAAACAAAATAAAACTAAAGATAGTTCTTTTATACTATTCTTATTACTTTTGTATGTGCTTGAAATTTTGTATGACAAAAGTTTTAAGCAAGTGAGAAAATAGCCAGTGACAAAACCCTCTAAGAATGGCTGAAATTCTATTATCAATCTAGAGACTTTTAAGAAAATGGTAAGAAATAGGATGTACAAATTATTCAGGCCGTGGATAATGGTTAGTGCAGTGGTAGATTCATGGCGGACTCATAATGATTGGGCTTGTTTTGGGATAATTCTCAATCTTTTAAAATCTAGGTCCCTTTTAGTATTTTGTGGGTATTCCAATCAGTCCAGAAGATCGTGTTGAGATTTCATTACTAGAACACGCCGTTTGAGATCCTACAATCACCTCCCCCTTACAATATCCACTCTTCAAAGATCACCCTCCCATTGGAAATCACCACTCCAGGAGACCCAGTAAGGTGCCCACGATTCAAGCCATGTTCAGAAGCAGCCTCTGAGCGTCAGCTGACGGAGCTTTGGCTCACCCCCGGCCAGTTCTACCTGAAAACCCATGACCCCGGTTCGCCCGGCCCCTGCCTCTCACTGCCTCTTCCTGGATGGCTGTTGCTTCCCCCAAAGCTGGTTTCTCCCCCGTCAGTCCCTGGTCCCAGCATTTATTCCCCTGAAGGCACTACTTCAGGTTTGAAGCCCAACAAAGTCGGCTGTCCGAGACCACGTTCTCTCACATCAGAGTCACCTGGGTGTTTGTGTCACCTTCTGTCTTAGTCAGCTAACCCAGAGGTACGCTGCTTGACAAAGACACCCAGGTTGTGGTGGTCCAGCCGGCCCCTCAGAGCAGGCTGAGCTCCCGGGCAGCCCAACATCTGATCCCAGGCACTTCTCCATTCTGTTCAGTCACTCCTGGATTCACCGAGCATCTGAACTGAACTTGGATTTCGCTGAAGAGAACCACTGGCTCCTAGCGTCTGAAGGTACCCGTGTCCACACCAGACATAGTTTACAGAGAAACATCTTCCCGAGTGCGTGGCCACCCTATGAAACTGCACCTTTCAAAGGCCTTGTGAGGATGGCCTCACGGAAGACATCACACATGCTCCCCAAGGGCACAGCGCCCCTCTCTGAGCCCAACCGCCAGGCAGCTTCCGGTGATCCCAGCAGCACGCACTTCCTCGCAACAGTGCCTCCATCACTGTGAGGCAGCGCCCATGCTACTTTATAGTCAAAGGGAAGCCCCACCTGGAAGCCAGGTGACGCCCAGGGAGGAGGAGGACGGATAAGTAAGTGGGCTTACACTCACTGAGCTTCTCAGCACAGGCCATCACTTAGGTTAGGGCTTCAGCTCATCCTCTTGACAGCCCAGGGAGTTTGCTGAGTTACTCCCAGGTCACAGGTGAGGAAAAGAAACAGAGACTGGACCACCTGCCTGGGATTGCACAGCTAAGTTGTACGGTCAGGATGTGGATCCAGGCATCCACCCCAGGGCAAATACTCTGAACTGTTATATGATGCTGCAAATCAACTTCCCACATTAGGCCAACTGCGGGCCAAGCTCTTTGTTTGTTTTTAAGTGACCTGCATTTTGACTTCTGTCTGCTTGACACACCCTGTGTGGAGCAAGGCCTTGGATTCCTGGTCACTGCTGGCTAGCAAGGGTGGCGGTGGTGTTTTCTGTTGTCTCCTCTTTTACGGCCAGGGTGATAGGTTCACTCAAACAACCATATGCACACCACAGTCCGTATTTTAGTTTCCATGAAACCAAAAGCACAGACTGTTTTTGCACTTTTTCCATGTGTGTGCACATACAGATGTATTCATACTTATATTCTTGGATTTTTGTATTTAACTCTTATTGTCTCAGCTGTCAAAATACAGTGGCTGGGGAAACATGCAAACACTTCATAGCAGCAGAGATTTTCAAACTAAGCATTTTTCTCCCCTAAGTCTTCAAAATCATGCCCCATTTTTCACTGCAGGCATTTGGGACTTACCATCTACAACCAACTTCTGAGAGCTACAGGTTTACATCCGGGGCACACTTCTCCCCATCTCCTGACTCAGAGTGCCTGTGGACTTCGTGGGAGAATTCAGGTACTATTACTTACATTATAGTCAAGTTAATCATCAGGAAGTTTTAAATATGCATTCTGTTTTAATGAACTTGATTAAGGCAGCAATTGGGGAACTCCACTCTTGTTTAAGACTTTGAATGCCTTCTCTTTTCCCTAAAGAAGCTATGTGCTCTACTTAGCTGAGCTGGGAGTCCAAATAGAGTCCTGCTAATGGTTACCAGGTTCCTGCAAGGGATTCCAAGGATGCAGCCCCAGCTCACAAAGCCAGGAATGGGGAATCTTTTTAGGGCACTAACTCCCTAGGCCTATGGTGTTGTTGGCAGGTCTGAATGGATGGGCCGTATCCCCCAACTCCACATGCCAGCGTATGACTGAGTTTTACTTTCTACACAGCAGTCAATGCCATTTGAACTTTCTCCTTAATCTTATGGCTTGTAAACTGTTTGCTTCCCCTCACCCCATTACCGTGAGAGCTCCAAGAGAGCAGGAGTCTTGTCCACTTTCCCGGCCGTATCCCGGCTGCTGGAACAGTTTGTGGGCAGCAGCACTTAAAATAGCTGGTGAGTGCCGGCGCTGCGGCTTACTAGGTTAATCCTCCGCCTTGCAGCGCTGGCACACCGGGTTCTAGTCCCGGTCGGGGCGCCAGATTCTGTCCCGGTTGCCCCTCTTCCAGTCCAGCTCTCTGCTGTGGCCAGGGAGAGCAGTGGAGGATGGCCCAAGTACTTGGGCCCTGCACCCCATGGGAGACCAGGAGAGACACCTGGCTCCTGCCTTCGGATCAGCGCAGTGCACTGGCCCCAGCGTGCCAGCCATGGCGGCCATTGGAGGGTGAACCAACGGAAAAGGAAGACCTTTCTCTGTCTCTCTCTCTCTCACTGTCCACTCTGCCTGTCAAAAAAAAAAAAAAAAGCTGGTGAGTGAATGGGTTGGATATGAGAAGTCTACTTGAGAATGCAGAAGTAGAAGCTGAAAACCACTCTACAGACTTGTTGGACAAGAGCAAGCCAGGCACCTTCATTCCTGCCACTCCTAGGAGATACTACACGGGCTTATTCTTCCCACGCCACTTTTCAGTTTCAGCTAAGAATTTCTCCCTACAACAGGTCGTCTTTTTTCTTCGTGAGCAAAGGCAACCACAGGGCAATCATAGGCTTCACACCTCCTGGGGTCATGAATCAATTGAGAGCTTGTACTTCCCACAACCCTTCTGTCAGCAAGAATTGGTTATAGAATGGCAACAAGGTATCAGTTTGGTAGTTAGAGACAAATGCCTCAAGTCAACCATGAAATTGTCTAATTGTCTTCAAAAATTAAACTTCTTTATAATAGAGCCCCATTTAGCTGCATTGTTAATATTGTGACTTGGCATAGGAAAATACTAAGACCTGCCCCATCATCCCGGAAATTAATTCTTCCAGGACATCCATTTGCAACTTGATGCAATAGGCACTGAGCTAGCAATATCCCAATACTCCTGGCGTGCAGGTGTGTTTGCAAGCCAGCTTGGGCATTCACGCATCCCCAAAACAAACACAAATTTACTGGATTCCAGAAAGTCTAATTTAATTACCTATTGGCACCATGTACTATCTGACACCCCTTTGCCCCAGGTTACTGGGAAGCCAATTCAGAGAGGCAGGCTCCCTCCTGTGCCAGTCAATCTATGGAGAAGGAGAGTGAGGGCGCTTTCTGGAGAACACCGTGATGGTTGAGAGAAGCATTTCTCTCTCTTTCTCTCTCTCTCTCACACACACACACTCACTCACTTACTCATTTGTGGTGGCTGGAGACAAGGGGGTGCTTGCAGGCCGGGAGTACCTTTGCTAAGGACCTGAGCACCATTCAGGCTCAATTACACATCTGCTTAGCCAGCAGGCTCACCAACTTGCCCCATTTGCTAGGCCATAGGAAAAGGGAGCTAAAGATGGACCAGAGAAGACCACAGAGTGAAAAGGGAGCCCCCCGTGAGTTGTTTCCCAGGTTCGGGAGGTACATGGACCACGGAGGTGGTATCAGGGGACAAGGAACAGCGTGGGGCATGTAAGGACTACTAACTCTTGAGCATGCTGAGAGGTGTCCAATGACTAGAACAACACCTGACCCCTTGTAGGTGCTGAAAATGCTACACTTCTATTCATTATTTTACTTGAAGCCTGGCTTCCATATGCCTAGTAACATGACCTTGGGCAAGTCCCTGACCTTGCTGGTTGGGTGTCAATCAATAGACGTGCAGATAATAATATTTACTCCACAGGGTTGTGCCAATGTATGTCTACAACCTGGTACCTTGGGAGATTTCAATACAGTGTAAGCTCTTCATTCATTCATTCACTCATTCACTCATTCCCTGAATCTTTAAGCAGCTGGTGAATGCCAGGCATAGAACAACAAAACAGAGCAGCCCCCTGTGCTCACTTCTAGGGGGTTAGGCCAACAACAAGCAAGGAGTTGCAAGTGTGATGTATGTTATTAAAGGAAAGTTGGGTGTGCTCTGGGGATACATACCTAAGGGAGCGAGCCTTGTCCGGGCAGGCAGAGAAGGAAGGGGAATTTGGGCTAATATGTGATGAGCGAATAAGAATGGTGCAGAGGAAAATGCGTTCCAGATGGAATAAGCAGAGAGCTGAAGGCTCAGCGTTGACTCAGCATGGCATGTTAGCAAGGTTGGAAGAGGTCCCGTACAGGTGCCCAAGGCCAAGGCAGAGTGCTTAAGTCCATTAGGTGTCCCATGGCTGAGCCACGGGGTGCCCAGATCTGTGCTCACACGTCATTCGGAGAGCTGTGGATGAAGTTAGCATTCAGATCAGTAGACTGAGTGAAGCAGGTTGCCTTCTCTGTTATGGGTGGACCTGGTCCCATCAGTTGAAGGCCTGAGTGGAACAAAAAGACTGGCATGCCCCAGGCAAGGGAGAATTTGACAGTAGACGATGGTGGTAAGATTGCATCTGTAAGCCTGGTTCTTCCTGTCTCTACAGCACACGGCTTTGACTGCACTGTGGCCCAGGCTCTCCCGAGACCCCCGCCTGCTGACTCTGCAGGACTGCCAGTGTGCCAGCCTACCCTACAGATTTTAGACTTTGCAGTTGCCATAATCTCACGAGCCATTTCCTTTTTTTTTTTTTTTTGGTAAAGATTTATTTGAAAGAGTTACACAGAGAGGAGAGGCAGAGAGAGAGACAGACAGACAGACAGACAGAGAGAGAAAGAGAGGTCTTCCATCCGCTGGTTCAACCCCCAGTTGGCTCCAACAGTGGGAGCTGTGCCGATCCAAAGCCAAGAACTTTTTCCAGGTCTCCCATGCAGGTGCAAGGGCCCAAGGACTTGAGCCATCTTCCACTGCTTTCCCAGGCCATAGAAGAGAGCT
Source organism: Oryctolagus cuniculus (assembly GCF_051225735.1). Classification (NCBI taxonomy): domain Eukaryota; kingdom Metazoa; phylum Chordata; class Mammalia; order Lagomorpha; family Leporidae; genus Oryctolagus; species Oryctolagus cuniculus. Next base: position 82,849,828 of record NC_142871.1, read on the forward strand.
GGATTGGAAGTGGAGCAGCCGGGTCTCGAACCGGCGCCCATAGGGGATGCCTGCACTGCAGGCCAGGGTGTTAACCTGATGTGCCACAGCGCTGGCCACCATTTCCTCTTAATGATCCCTTCTCTTGGGGGAGCCCTAATGCAGGAGGGTGATGTAGATGGGGCCATCCCAAGGTCAAGTGATCTCAGTAAGGAACTCCCAGAATGTGAGGTCAATGAAGGGGCATGGGGCAACGGTAAGCCCTGGCAGGGGATTTCAGAGGATGTCCCGTGACCAGATCTGTGTGTGTGTGTGTGTGTGTGTGTGTGTGTGTGTGTGTGTGTTTTAAGATTTATTTATTTGAAAGGCGCAAATAGAGAGAGGAGGAAAAAGAGCGAATGATGTTTCATCTACTGGCTCACTCCCCAAATGGCTGCAATGGCCAGGCCGAAGCCAGGAGCCAAGAGCCAAGAGGGTACAGGGACCCAAACACTTGGGCCATCCTCCACTACTTTCTTTTCTTTTTTTAAAAAGATTTATTTATCTGAAAGTCAGAGTTACACAGAGAGATGAGAGGCAGAGAGAGAGAGAGAGAGAGAGAGAGAGAGAGAAAGAGAGAGAGAGAGGTCTTCCATCCGCTGGTTCACTCCTCAGATGGCCGCAACGGCCGGAGCTGCGCCGATCTGAAGCCAGGAGCCAGGAGCTTCTTCCGGGTCTCCCGTGCAGGGGCTCAAGCACTTGGGCCATCTTCTACTGCTTTCCCAGGCCATAGCAGAGAGCTGGATTGGAAGAGGAGCAGCCGGGACTACAACCGGCTCCCATATGGGACGCCAGCGCTTCAGGCCAGGGTGTCAACCCGCTGCGCCGCACCACCAGCCCCATGCTTTCTCAAGCCCTTAGCAGGGAGCTGGATGGGAAGTGGAGCAGCCAGGCACTGCAGGTGGAGGCTTAGCCCATGCTGCAGCGCCAGCCCAGATCTGTGATTCCCATAGTTTCTGCTAAGGGCAGTGTGAAGACTGGAGGGGCGGGGCAACAGTGGGGCCAGGGGATTTGGACGTGGGCTGCTGCTGCAGCACAAGCAGACACAAGAGACTTGGAGCAGGTAAGGATGGGGAGAAATGGGAATAGGAGTCTCTGTGAAGTATCAAAGGAGCTACAAAGGGGCCGGTGTGCTGTGGCGCAGCAGGTTAACGCACTGACCTGAAGTGCCGGCTTTTTATGTGGCTGCCGGTTCGAGGCCCTGCTGCTCCACTTCTGATCCAGCTCTCTGCTATGGCCTGGGAAAGCAGTGGAAGATGGCCCAAGTCCTTGGGCCCCTGCACCCACATGGGAGACCCAGAGGAGGCTCCTGGCTTCGGTTCGGCGCAGCCCCGGCCATTGTGACCAATTGGGGGGTGAACCAGCGGATGGAAGGCTCCTCTCTCTGTCTGTAACTGACTTTAAAATAAATAATAAAAAGCTACAAAGGAGCGATACTAATGCCTTTTCTCTTAGAAAGGGAGATAAAGCATTCTGTAACTTGCCTTCAAGGAAAGTACTTGCTACTAAAATGGATTCACTGGTTCTTCCAACTGAACATATTTATTTGCCTGTATCTTCCATCCTATTGATTCTGCTATCTCATTTCCTCACCTAACAGTGAGATAACTGTGAAAACAGGAGCCAAGAGAAAGAACAGATGGGCGCTTTGGCTGGATTCCCAGAGAGGAGCGCACCTTCCCGCCCACGAGGAGGCGGACGTGTGCTCACAGGCACGTGGAGCCACCCGGTGCTCCCATAGACACATGCTCTCCCAGGCGTGCAGCAACGGCGACTTAGTGAGAATCCTTCTCTGACAGCTCCAAGGCAAACTGAGCACGATGCTGCCCCCTGTGGACCCCCAGCGACTGCATTTCATGTCTGTGTGCAGCGCACACAAACCCAAGCCCTCTCAACTCCTGCCATTCAAGTGCTCAAGTTGAGATGACCTGTGTGATTTCCAAAGGGTCTGCTGGTGTGCATTAGACTGTACAGAAGGGGCCAGCGCTGTGGCGTAGCAGGTAAAGCTGCTGCCTGCAGCGCCAGCATCCCATATGGGAGCCGGTTCAAGACCCAGCAGCTCCACTTCCCATCCAGCTCTCTGCTATGGCCTGGGAAAGCAGCAGGAGATGGTCCAAGTCCTTGGGCCCTTGCACCCAGGTGGGAGACCTGGAAGAAGCTCCTGGCTCCTGGCTTTGGAACGGTGCAGCTCCAGCCATTGTGGCCATTTGGGGAGGGAACTAGCAGATGGAAGACCTCTTTCTCTCTGCCTCTACCTTTCAAATAAATAAATCTTTACAAGATGACAATGATGACTGTACAGAAGACTGGAGGGAGGAGGCAGTAGCAGAGCTGGGAGACTCAGGGTGGCGGCACTGGAGCCTCTCCTCCCATCACGAGAAGACAGAGTCGGGTTACCCATCTCTCTAAGAACGTCTCCAAGGCAAGCCCGCCTGGCTGAGTGCACCACATTCTTTATTCCTCCAACTACAGCCCTTCCTGTTAGCCTTGACCAGTCTCCAAGTTGGGGTGCTGTGAGTGGCCAGCCTGATGCTGTCTTGGCACTGCACAACATGAAAACTGCTGACGGTCTCTGAGCATCAACAAGACTTCTTAACTCCTGCTGCCTCTCAGAGTGTCTTTCCTTGTGCAAAGTCACCAGAGTCAGGTCAGACGAAACAGAATTCCATTAGGTGGACACCACTTGGGCACTCGCATCCCATATCCAAGTGCTGGTTTCACATCTGTTTTTAAATTTATTTATTTGAAAGACAGTTACAGAGAGATGTAGAGAGAGACAGACAGAGAAGTCTTCCATCCTTTGGTTCACTCCCCCAAATGGCCTCAATGATCAAAGAAGGTGCAGGGACCCAAGCACTTGGGCCATCCCCCACTGCTTTCCCAGGCACATTAGCAGGGAGCTGGATTGAAGTGGAACAGCCAGGACTTGAACCGGTGTCCATATGGGATGCCAGCGCTGCAGGCCAAGGCTTTAACCTGCTGTACCACAGCACCAGCCCCCAAGTGCTGGTTTCAATTCCCAGCTCCACTGCTGATTCCAGATGCTGGCTAATTCATACCATGGGGGCAGCAGTGACAGCCGAAGTAGTTGGGTGTCTGCCACCCACGTAGGCAGTCCAGATTGATTTCCCAGTTCTCAGCTTCTTTCTGGCCCAGGCCTGGTCATTGAAGGCATTTTGAAGAGTAAATCTGTCTACCTTTCAAACAGAATAAATAAAATATTTTTAAAAGAGAGGATTCCAAAACAGTCATTTATTCCCACTTTCCTGATTGATAGGAAGATACCTGTGATGGTTAATTTTATGTGTCAACTCACCTAGGCTAAGTGATGCTCAGATATCAGATATCTGGTTATGCACTATTTTCGGATGTGCTCGCTTTTCATTACTGCAATGAAATACCAGACACAAACTACTTACAAAGGAAAGAGGTTGATTCAGCTCACAGCTTTGGAGGGTCAAGTCCAGGTTTGGGCAAGGGCCCTATTTGCTTGGTCCCTGGTGAGGGTAGAGGACAGTGGCGGACAGGAAGGATCACAGCAAACAGAGAGCAGCTGGGGCCCAGCTTGGGCTTTTCCACCAATTCTCAAAAGAGAACTCCCTTCTGTGGGCACACCCCACAGTGACAGAAGGACCTCAGGGCCTTCTCGTGGCCATCTCGTAAACACCTTGATGGAGTGAGTGGCACCCTCCTAGAACCACTGACTCACAGCTTCAGGGTAGAGAGTCCTGCATGACCCCAGGAGCCACATCCAATGCAAACCACAACCGGGCATGCTTCCAGGGGAGATGAGCACTTGGACTGAGTAAGGCAGATGGCCCTTCTCAATGTGTGGGCATCGGGAGCTCCACTGAGGGCCTGAACAGAACAGTGAGGCGGAGGCAGGCTGAAGTCTCGGCCAGACTGCTGAGTTGGGAATCCTTTCTCTCCTATCAGTAGCCCTGTGGCTTGCAGGAGGCCCCACCCTCGGCTCTCTGGCCTTCACATACGGAACTGGTTTTCCTGCATCTCCAGCCCACTCATATCAGATCCCGGGATTTAGCAGGCTCCATAGCCGGGGGAGCCACTGCCTTGTACTTTACACACACACATGTAGTATATATGTACATGCATGTAAATGTGTATACATATATGTGTGTTTGCATATATGTATGTATACATGTAAACATGTGTATATGCATTTATGTACCAATCTCCTACGGATTCTGCTTCTCTGGAGAGCCCTAATACAAGGATACTCCCGATAGTTTGTGGAAAAGAAATGGAAGGGAAAGTTAAGTTTCATTTGGTGCAAACAACTTTCGAAATGATAATGGTTGTTGATGCAGTCCACTTGGCTCCCAATCATGCTTCCGTAAGGAGATGAGCTCAGCTGCAGCTGCATCAAAGGTGACGTCAGCTCGTCCAGGATCTTCACCCTGGGCAAGGGGACCCTCCACGGCAGGAGGTGCCCATGACCCTCAGCAGGAAGGAGAACACCTTCAGCCCAGCTTTCGTCCCCTCAGGGGCACCTTCTGCTCCACTGCCCAGGCCCTCCCTCCCTCCCAGAGACTTGCACCCCTGCCCTTGGAGTTCCTAGCTGGCAGACGGCTGCGCTTCCTCCTGCCTCATCTCTCACTGGGAAACCAGCATCTCCACGCTGCTGTTTTGTGCACTTTCAATACTTCTGGTGGTATCCTTTTGCTGCCCCGAGTGGCTGGACTGCTCTGGAGGTGCAGGTGTGAGTGTGTGTGTGTTTGTGTGAGTGTGTATGCATGCTCTGGCTGCCACAGTTTGAGTGCCTTGGATGGTCTGCGCCATCCAACTTTCCCCTCTGCTGACATCTGGAGAGCCAAGACAGCTGAACACCCATGAACCGAAAAGGTAGAGTTTGAGCCTCCCATTGTCTCCTTTCGGCCTTGCCCTTTTCATTTACATAGCCCTGGAGAAATAGCGGCCCAGCTCCAGCTGGAGAGGGCACGTAGTGGGAGGCTGCCTGTTCACAGTGGCACAGATTCTGCAGGGATACTGAGGCCCCTCTTACCCTTAAACAACTGTATGCAAACACTTTAGGAAGTCTGTGAAAATGGAATTCAAAGAAGTAGAGGATTGAGCATTCGGATTGTTCTGACATTAGATTCCCAACTCAGCCCAGATTCATTCCTGCCGTCAACATCTTGATGGTAACAACTTCAGCGAATTCATTTCTGCATGCTCCACCCCCCCCCCCCCTTTCCCACAAGGCAGTGTCCTAAACATTTGTTGAATGAATCAGTGAAACAATGCTCCAGCCATGAAGGCAAATGAGCAGAAGCAGGAGGCTGGTGGCCTGGCCGGGCTACAGATCCTGCTGCAGCAAGCCTTGCAGAGCATTGCTATGGCACCTGGTGGGGGTGGTACGAACAGAGGTGATACTGGTAAAAAGCGGGCAATTCCAGATCCGGAAGGCAACCAATGCTCTCTCTGAGCCGGACAAGAATGAGGTCTGGAGATGGTAGACACACACCGAGTTGTCCCCTTGTGGGTGGAGGTCAGCACATCAGAGCTCTGCTTAGAAAAAGTCCCAAGCTTGGTTTTATTACTTGTTTATGTTTATAAAATGTCTTATTTGATTTGTCTTTATAGTGCTTTGGGTTTTTTAGTTTAATTTTGTTTTTAAGACTTATTTATTTGGCGGCCAGCGCCGCGGCTCACTAGGCTAATCCTCCGCCTTGCAGTGCCGGCACACCGGGTTCTAGTCCCGGTTGGGGCGCCGGGATCTGTCCTGGTTGCCCCTCTTCCAGGCCAGCTCTCTGCTGTGGCCAGAGAGTGCAGTGGAGGATGGCCCAAGTGCTTGGGCCCTGCACCCCATGGGAGACCAGGAGAAGCACCTGGCTCCTGCCATCGGATCAGTGCGGTGCACTGGCTGCGGCGGCCATTGGAGGGTGAACCAACGGCAAAGGAAGACCTTTCTCTGTCTCTCTCTCTCTCACTGTCCACTCTGCCTGTCAAAAAAAAAAAAAAAAAAAAAAAAGACTTATTTATTTGGAAAGGAGAAAGAGAGAGAGAGAATATGAATCTTCCATTTGCTGGTTTACTCCCTAAATCTGCAACAGTTGGGGCTGGGCCAAGCCAAAGCCAGGAACTTGGAATTACTTCTGGGCCTCCCATGTGAGTGCCAGGGAACAAGCACTTGAGCCATCTTCCACTGCTTTCCCAGGCTACTAGCAGGGAGCTGGATCATATGCAAAGCAGCTGGGACCTGAACCAAAGCTCATGCAGAAGGCTAGCATCACAGGTGTTGGATTAACCTGCTGTACTCCAATGTAAACCCACCAGTTTTGTCACTTTTTGTGATGTAGTACTGTCCCCACCCCCAGAGAACCTGAAGGTGCCCCCACCACAAGCTGGGCCAACAACAGGAAGTACCTTCTGGAAACATCTCTTGAGGTTTTTGCATCACAGTCTTGAAGGCCAGTTCTCTTTTTACTTGCCAGGTGCCATCCTGGGCTCTCTGGAGCAGCTGCTTACCAATGCAAAGAAGCCAACTGCCTTCAAGAAGAAAGAGGAAAGGGCTGGCACTGTGGCCCAGTAGGCTAAGCCTCCGCCTGCGGCACTGGCATCCCATATGGACTCCAGTTTGTGTCCCAGCTGCTCCTCCTCCATTCCAGCTCTTTGCTTAAGGCCTGGGAAAGCAATGGAACAAGTGTTTGGGCCCCTGCACCTGCATGAAGAACTCCAGGCTCCTGGCTTTGGATTGGCCTGGCTCTGGCTATTGTGGCCATTTAGAAGGCGAATCAGCGGATGGAAGACTTTTCTTTCTGTATCTCTCCCTCTGACTGCAACTCTACCTCTCAAAACTCTTTAAAAAATAAAGAAAAAGGAAGGCATAGATCTTTAATGCAAAGCTGACCACTGACAGGACTATGGTTCCCCAATCAGCCTTTTCTGAGGTCTACAAAAATCAATATACTTTGGCAGCCATGAACCCTTTTGCAGATTTATTAATGGAGAATAAAAGAACAGAGTGAACAGTGTGTTCCAGTTGGCCCTAGAAAAAACTTCCTGAGCAAGAAACTGGAATCCCCTCCCTGGATTTTACAAAGCCTAAGAGACAAACCAAAATGGGCCTAGAAGGATATCGCTTGCTTTCTGGTCCCTAGAGAAGGGTCACTGCGCTGTTGTCAGATGACATCCCTAATCCTATTTCATTTCTTAATCTCCTGTCTTGTGGGAGCATTCCTGTTGCAGCTCTCTCTGCAGGAAGCCAGCTGACAGTTCATGCTAAGACACCCAGGTGTGACTAAGCTCCACGAGCAACTTAAAGGCCCTAGCAACAGCCTCTAAAAGCCACCAGGGATGCGTGTTGGAAAGCAGGGGTCTGGACGTCTACAAGGGACCTCCGAGGGGCCTAGTGCCCACGGCTTAGATGCCAACACATCCTACAGACATTCTTTCAGGTCAGAAATTACCTAGAGAATTCATGGTGGACAGGCCTCATCCACCATGGGACCATGATGAGCAGACCCTGAACACAGGCCTGAGGTTTGGCTACAGGCACTGGTAGGGGATTCCTCCTGGGGAAATGCCCAAATCAACACCAAAGCAGTTCAATTGTCAGCACAGGCCAAACACTTTGTATTGGAGGATCAAAAGGATATTACTCAAAGTTATAAAACAGTACATGCAATGGCTCATAAATGAGGGATCTGGGCCAGCGAGAGGCAGTGGGCATCCCAAATGGGCAGGCCAGTTGGAGTCCCAGCTGTTCCACTTCCGATCCAGTTCCCTGCTAATGTGTCTGAGAAAGCAGCAGATGATGGTCCAAGTGCTTGGAACCCTGCTATCTATGTGAGAGACAGGCTGGAGTTTCTGGCTTTTGGTTTCAGCCTGGCTCTATAATGCTGGCTGTCGCAGCCATTGGGGAAGTGAACCAGCAGATGGAAGATCTCTCTTTGTCACTCTGACTTTCAAATAAATAAATACAGCTTTAAGAGCATATGAGGAAGTCTTCAAAAAGTGCATTGAAAATGCCTATTGCAAAAAAAAGTATGCACAGATTAAAAACATTTCATACCAAATTATCTTTTAGTTTCATTTTTCCATGAGCTTTTAAAATTATCCTTAGACAAATTTTATTTTTAAAAATGAAAATGTACTGTAAGTGCACAGTTGAGAGAGTGGAAGAATTTACATCATAATATTCAACACACATCCCTGACACAATTGCTAGCTGACTTTCTTTTATGAGCTCACACGTTGTCTCAAGATTTTCTGTAATAAAAATAAATATTGCTTCTTTCAGCCGGAACTGCCACCTTCCAGTAATTTGCCAAGATGACGAACACAAAGGGAAAAAGGAGAGGCACCTCATACCTGTCCTCCAGGCCTTCTAGGAAACATGGAGTTTTTCCTTTGGCCACACACATGCGCATTTCCAAGGAAGCTGACATTGTAGGCATCAAGGGAAGGGGTACTGTTCGAAAAGGAATGCCCCATCAATGTGACCATGCCGAAACTGAGAGTCCACAGCGTTACCCGCACGCTGCTGGCATTGCTGTAAACAAACCAGTTAAGGGCAAGAGTCTGGCCAGGGGAATCAATGTGCATATAGAGCATGTCAAGCACTCTAAGAGCCGAGATGGCTTCCTGAAACGTGTGAAGGAAGAAGATCAGAAAAAGAAGAAGCCAACGAGAAAGGAACCTGGCTTCAATGAAGCGCCAGCCTGCTCCACGCTGAGAAGCCCCGGTCAGAGCCCACTGAAAGGAGCCTTAGCTGCAGGAAACCCTTCCCTATGTATTCACGGCATATATGTGTTAAAAAAAAAAACAGACCTCTGGATTTGTAAAGATGTTTGTTAACTGAGTATCAGTGTGGTGACCTGTTTCCCAAAAAATATTTAAATCAAATTTTAAGTGTGTTCTAAAAATATACATATTGCTTATGTAACCAGAGCAAAAAATTATTTTCACAAAGGAAAACAGATCTGATGTATCCGATTCTCTCCAGTGCCACTGCCACCACACTAGTCCCTAAATAAAACTTCAGCTCTCCGCTTTCCTGAATTCATACTGCAGTCTACAAACCATATGTCTTCAGGCTGAGACCAGAGTGCTCTTTTAACTTTTTCTTTTTTTCTAATGAGGGAGAGAAAGTGCTGTCTTCTGCTGGTTCACTCCCCCAATGCCCACCATGGTCAGGATTTGGCCAGGAGCCAGAAACTCAACCCAGCTCTCTCACATCTGTGTCAGGGATTCCACCACTTGAGCTAATGCAGACTACCTGCCTCTGAGGTCTGCCTTAGCGCTAAGTGGCAGCCAGGAATTAGAGCCCGGTATTGAACTCAGGCCCTCCAATATGGAAAGCATGTGTCTTCACCAGTGTCTCAATTGCTAGGCCAAACTTCTGCTTCCAGAGTGCTCTTTTTAAAAACACACATCTGGAGGCAGGCATTTAGCCTAGTGGTTAAAATGCCAGCTAAGATGCCTGCATCCTTTACTTGAGTCCTGGATTCAATGCGCGATTCTGGCTGCTGACTCCAGGTTCCTGCCGATGCAGACCCTGGGAGGCAGGAGTGATGGCTCAAGTGATTGGGTCTTTACCACCCATGGAGCAGATATAGATTGGGTTCCTGGCTCCTGGCTTTGACCTGGTCCAGTCCCAGCCACTGCAAACATTTGAGGAGTACACCAGGGGGATGGGAGTTCTCTCTCTACCTCCTTCTCTCTCCTTTTCAAATTTAAAAAACCCTCACAATTTTTAACATGGTTGGAAGCCAGCGGGCCCCTCCACACCAGCCTTCCTTGTTGGATGCTGCTTCTTCCATGTGCAACTCCCCCTCTTGCTCTGTTTAATCCTCACTCATCTGTGAAACGTGAGCCTAGGTGTCACTTCCTGTGAAACTAGGTAAATCCATCGGTACCTCGCAGGGTTCTGTCAGGACTCCGACTAGACCTATGGACACTTGTTCACTCTGTCACCTGGGATGCACTGAGCTCCATGAGGGCAGGGACCACTGCCACCTCGAGTTGGCACAGTTTGAGTTTCCATACTTATTTAAGTACAGAAATGTATCAAGATTTATTAAGATAAAATGAAGTCCTGGGGATGAGTGCTTGATCTAGCAGTTAAGACACTAGTTGGATGCCCACTTCCCGTATCAGAGAACTGAGCTCAATTCCCAGCCACGGCTCCCATCGGCCTCCTGATAATGTAGACACTGGGAGGCAGTAGGAGACGTGCAGCTTGGTCCCTGCAGCCCATGAGGATGACCTGTACAGAGTTCTTGGCTCTCAGCCGTGGCGTGGCCCAATCTGGCTACTGCAGGTACATGGGGATTAAAGCAGGGGATAAGAGCTCTTTGTATCTCTCCCTCTCCCTTTTCTTCTCTCTTCCCCACTCTCCCTCCCTCCTTCTCCCTCTAAAATAGAAAAAAAGAATTTCTGAATACCAGGGCAACATTAAATAAAATCTCTATTTCTCACATGTTATCTCTTGTTATTCCTTAACAATGTAAAAAAAAAAAAAAAAGACAGTGCTGGAAAATATTAATTTATTTGAAAGGTAGAGTTAGAGAGAGAGAGAGAGAGAATCTTCCATCTGCTGATTCACTCCCCAAACGGCTGGGCCAGGGGCTTCTTTCGGGACACCGACATGATTGCAGGGCCCCAAGCACTTGGGCCATCCTCTGCTGATTTCCCAGGCACATTAGCAGGGAGCAGGATCAGAAGTGGAGCAGCTAGGACTTGAACTGGCGTCCATATGGGATGCCAGCACTGCAGGCAGCAGCTTTACTCCACAGTGCCGGCCCCTGCATATTCTTCTGTGCTAAGATAAAACAAATAGCAAACACAACTACCACCATAACTAGGGCTAATATAACATCTGTCTTTGTGAAAACATGCACATCCTTGTTTTCCTGAACCCAGAAGGGCTGGGAGCACTCATCCCTTCTACCCAGTCGCCTAGGATTCAATGTCCAAGGGAAGGCATCTCATGTGGCCATCTGGATGCCAAGTCCTACCCGGTTCAGCAAAAGCCATTCATGACCCAGGAAACGGGGAAACGCACTGTTGACAGAAGACCATTTCGATGAGAAGCAGGGCCCTATGCTTGGCCGCTGTGGCTTAGCTGGGGTAATCGCTAAGATGCCTTTCCAGCCTCTGCTATTTGCTGTCATGTTGACAGATCTGCAGCCAGGCTTATATGGCACCCCCCACGTATGCATCTGTGAAGGCTACTGTCTGCTGGAGCAGTGCACCTTGCAACAGAGCAGACCACGGAGGGCTGTGCGCTGCCTTCAGGGAAAGGGAGAGACACCAGAGTTCCTTTCACTCTCCTCGCTTGAGGTCATTTTTTGACCTCTTTCCTTATTAGGAAAGTCAATCACCCCCATACACAGACACACTCAAAATATCACATGATCCAAAAATCGTTTCTGTTTGGCTGGAGATGCATTCTACCATTTTCTTCTTCAACGGCTTTTCTAATTAGATAATTATGCACTATCCCTAGACACTGCTCCAATTCATGGTAAAGAAACACTTTAATCCCCCACTCTGTTTTTGAAAATACACTTATCAAGAATTTAAAATAGGGACCGGCACTGTGGCATAGCCAGTAAAGCCACCACCTGCAGTGTCGTTATCCCATATGGGCGCCGGTTCAAGTTCTGGCTGCTCCTCTTCTGATCCAGCTCTCTGCTGTGGCCTGGGAAAGCAGAAGATGGCCCAAGTCCTTGGGCCCCTGTGTGGGAGACCTGGAAGAAGCTCCTGGCTTCAGATCAGGCCAGCTTTGGTCGTTGTGGCCATTTGAGGAGTGAACCAGTGGATCGAAGACCTCTCTCCCTCTCTCTCTCACTGCCTCTCTATAACTCTTTCAAATAAATAAATCTTTAAAAAAATTAAAATATACAAGGTAGTGTACTAGTACATCTGGAGGACCAAGATACTCAAGTTCATATCCTATTCCAAATCTCTCCTCCATACCCCTGATCCCTATATCCAACCACTTAGTCATCATTTCCATGTGGATATCTCAAAAGCACCCCACTCTGACCCAGATTGAAGCTCAAACTCGCCTTTCTCTGACTAGTCTCTTCCAGTGTTGCTTGTTACAACTATGCAAATCTAAAGGCTTGGAGTCAACCTTGATAGCTCCCTTTTCCCCACTCCCACTATTGAACGTTTCAGTCCATTACTGCATCCTGTTGATTTTGCTCCCGAAATCTCTCCCATCCATCTCTATGACTACATTAGAAACCAAAACAATCATCTTCCTGGATTTTGCAGCAGATTCCAAACTAACTTTCTTAAATCTATTTTGGCTCCTTCTGATCTTTTCTGTACAGCATAACCAGAATAAAATCTGCAACGCTTCAGTTAAACTCAGTAACTCCCCTGCTGAGAAATCTTCAAGAGCTTCCGTTATAGACTAAAACGTGTCCACTCCCAAGATTCCTATGTGGAAGCCTTAGATCTCAGATTCTATAACCTTAGGATATAAGCAAATACTTGGAGATGGGGCCTTTAGAAAGATAATTAAGGTTAAACGGGGTCCTAAAGGTAGAGCCCAGTATGACTGTGCCCTTATGCGAAAACACTGTAGAGATGAGGGTGCACACAGGACAAGGCCACACGAGCACCCAGTGAGACGATGGCCATCTGCAGGCTAAGGACAGAATCCTCGGAGGAAACGAGCCCTGCTGACACCTGGATCTTGGACTTTCAGCCTCTGGAACGGCGAATACTACATTTCTACTGTTTAAGTCATCTAGTCTACAGTATTTGGAATGGCAGCCCTCACAAACTAATATCGACTTCCATTGCACTAGGATCAGGATCAAATGCCCCTGACTTGATTTCAAAGGTGCTGCATCGAACTTGCTTCTCAGCATCAATTTCAATAAAACTCTTAACTTTCAAAGAATTGGTCACATCTGGCCTTCTATCAGTCTCTCCTAGGTGTTATCCTCTTTTGTTATCACATAATTTTGAGTGAGCTCACGTGCCTGCTTGAGGCACTCAGCCCCTACTCATGCACCAGATATCTCGATGCCAATGCCTACCCATTCATCAGACGGCAGTTCACCATGCCTTCCTGACTCCCTGCAGCTCAGGTCCAGCTCTCTTGTCCCCTGTTCTCATGGACTCATGCCCCATTCCTTCAGATCACTTATCTCAGTTTACAAAAAGATACTTATTTTATGATTAGCAGGTTGTCTTGTCTCCCAGTAGACACCACAAAAGCAACAGCCATGTCGGTTTTTATTGTATCTTTGATTCCTGGAATGGCACCTGATATCATGACAGAGGATTGAGAACTACTGAAAGAACTGCTAGCTTTGCTTACAGATGTTAAATGTCCAAAAAAGTCAAGCCTTTGTTTCAGAGGCAATGACTGACGAGAGGGTCCTGGGATCCAAGATGGTGTCACAGTGGCTACTCCCATCCCACTATACTACTTATACAAGCAATTGGCCCACGGAATTATGAAGCTGTGAAGTCCCACAAGCTGCTGTCTGTGAGCTGCAGGCCAGGAAAGACGAGTGCTATGATTGCATCCAAGTCCAAAGTCCCAAGAACCAGGATCATTAGTGGTGTAAGTCCCAGGCCAAGGAAAGGAGAAAACAGATGTGTCATCTCAAGCAGTCAGGCAGAGAGAGAATTCTCAGTTCTACCCAGGCCCCCAGCGTATTGGCATTCACTCACCCACACTGGGGTGAGTTATCTGTACTGCTCAGTCCACCTGTTCAAAAGCGAATCCCTTCCAAACACACCCTCACAGACATACCCAGGAATAATGTCCAACCAGATACCCAGGCACCTCACGGGTGTCAGTCAACTTGACAATCAAAACTAATCATCACACTCACAGTTTCTAGAGGCCTGACAAAGTCTGAAGTCAAAGAGTTGGCAGGGCTGCACTCCCTCCAGAAGTTCTAGGAGTGGGGCTGGTGCCATGGCGTAGTGGGCTAAACTTATGCCTGCAGCACTGACATCCCATATGGGCACCAGTTTAAGTCCCAGCTGTTCCTCTTCTGATCCAGCTCTCTGCTATGGCCTGGGAAAGCATTGGACGATGGCCCAAGTGCTTGAGCCCCTGCACCACATGGAAGACCCAGAAGAAGCTCCAGGGTCCTGGCTTCGGATCGGCCCAGTTCCAGCCATTGCGGCCATCTGGGGAGTGAACCAGCGGATGGAAGACCTCTCTCTCTGTCTCTCCTTCTATCTGTAACTCTACCTCTCAAATAAAATCTGTTTAAAAAGTTCCAGGGGAAGTCATTCCCAGCCTCTTCCAGCTTCTGGTGGCTGCAGGTGGCCCATGGCTGGTTGGCTACATCACTCTTCTCTCTGCCTCAGGCTTCTCTTTTCTAAGTCTCTATCTTGTAAGAATACATGGGATTGCATTTAGGGACCTTCCAGGTAATCCAGGAGAAGCTCCTCCTCTCAAGAGCCTTAGTTTACTTTGTTCACATAATTCTATATTCTATAGAATAGAATGCACAGGTTCTTAGCATTAAGTGAAACATTAAAAAATCTGTTTGAAGACATGAATGCTACCAAGGTGCCAAGGATATCCAAGAATATGTATGAAGACCAGGTCAGTGCAAGGAGGTGAGCCAAATGTTTGGGGTCACATTTTCCCTTGTGGGATCCATTGATGCACAAGTAGCTGCTCAGAGTTCGGAGAAGGCAAAGGTGGGAAGGCATGAGTAAGTAAACACTGCAGACGTAGCTGGAGACTGTGCAAAGGGCTACCCACCCCAGAGATGAGGACACACTGGACAGAGACCAGCTCTCATAAACACTGACATGCAGCTTGCTTCAAATCACTCAAGTGAAAGGAAAATCAGAGCGAGGGATGCACAGGTCACACCCAGGCTAAGTGCTCCAGTCCAGAATACATGAAGAATGTCTTCAGTGTGAATGAAGAAGGCCCAGAGGTTTGAGCAGGTGGCTTTATGGAAGAGGCTCCACAGAAAGCCAGTAAGCTGTGAAAATGTTCAGCCTCAAAGTCATCAAGGAAATAGAAAAAGAAACCACTACCCCCTGCCCAGAAGGATCAACATTTCAAAAGGCTGAAAACAGAAAACACGGCATGGATCAGGAGTAATGAGAACTCCTACACACCTTGAGTTGGGGAGACAAATGGTTTAAGCACTTTAGAAAACTGTTTGGTGGGGCTGACGCTGTGGCACAGGTTAAAGCCCTGGCCTGCAGCGCCAACATCCCATATGGGCAGCAGTTTAAGTCCCAGCTGTTCCACTTCTGATTCAGCTCCCTGCTAATAGGCCTGGGAAAGCAGTGGAAGATGGCCCAAGTGCTTAGACCCCTGTACCCATGTTGGAGACCCTGAAGAACTCCTGGCTTGAAATTGGCCCAGCTGTGACCATTGCAGCCATCTGGGGAGTGAACCAGAGGATGGAAGACCTCTCTCTGTAACTTGGTGCCTGAACCCCTGTGCTTGGGCACCTGCCACCCATGTAGAAGACCTGGATGAAATTCTTGGCTCCAGGCTTTGGCCTAGCTCAACCCTGGTCATTATGGCCATTTGGAGAGTGAACTAATGATGGAAGATTTGTCTCTCCAGCTCTAACTCTGCCTTTCAAATAAATGGAGCAGCACTGTGGTGCAGTAGGATAATCTTCCGCCTGCAGCGCCAACATCCATATGGGTGCCAGTTCTAGTCCTGGCTGCTCCTCTTTGATCCAGCTCTCTGCTATGACCTGGGAAAGCAGTAGAAAATGGCTCAAATGCTTGGACCCCTGTACCCTCGTGAGAGACCCAGAAGAAAGAAGCTCCTGGCTCCTGGCTTTGAACTGGTCCAGCTCTGGCTGTTGCAGTCATTTGGGGAGTGAATCAGCAGATGGAAGATCTTTCTGTCTCTCCCTCTCACTGTCTGTAACTATACCTCTCAAATAAAAAATAAAAAATCTTTTAAAATAATCTTTTAAAAAAATCTTTCAAAAAATCTATTTCCACAGAATATGTTATAACGGGCTTTTGTGGATAAATTATGTACACTCTAATTCCATTATGGCTTAGCTAGTTAAGTAATTGAAATGTGACAGAGTCAGATAATTCCCATTTTCAAAAACTGGAGCATTAAATTTTCTGCCATGTTTTAATTTTTAAAATTTATCTCCAGAAATAATGACTGTATTCTGAATCCCTTTACCATGCCGTAAATAGGAAGACAGATAGTCACTTTATTTAAAGTGTCAGCTTCGCCGTTTCTTCTGTGAAGCTCATTGCAATCTAACATTAACAATGCCACTCTGTTCTAGAATGGATTCACCCACGAGTTAAGTAGGGGCAGGCATTGTGGCACAGGGGATTAAACCGGCACTTGGGTTGCCTATGTCCCATATCCGAGTGCACGGGACCGACTCCCACCGCCATGTCTGATTCAGCTTCCTGCTAATGTACATCCTGGGAAGCAGGATGATGGCTCAATTACTTGGGTCCCTGCCACACCCATGTGGGGGATCAAGATGGAACTCCTGGCCCTCCAATATGGGACACAGGCATCCCAAGCAGTGTCTTAACTGCTGCACCAAACACCAGCCCCTTCATGAATTTTTTTTTTTTTTTCTGACAGGCAGAGTGGACAGTGAGAGAGAGAGACAGAGATAAAGGTCTTCCTTTGCAGTTGGTTCACCCTCCAATGGCCACTGCGGCCGGCGCACCGCGCTGATCCGATGGCAGGAGCCAGGTACTTATCCTGGTCTCCCATGGGGTGCAGGGCCCAAGGACTTGGGCCATCCTCCACTGCACTCCCTGGCCACAGCAGAGAGCTGGCCTGGAAGAGGGGCAACCAGGACAGAATCCGGCGCCCCGACTGGGACTAGAACCTGGTGTGCCGGCGCCGCTAGGTGGAGGATTAGCCTAGTGAGCCGTGGTGCTGGCCTCATAAACTTTTTGAAATCCCCTGGTATAGATTTCAGGTTCAGGCAAAAACTATGCTATGATATTAACAGTCCAGAGAGTGGTTTGAGGAGGAAGGCAGGCAGTGATGGGGAGGGCCTGGGAGAGGCATCAGGCAGCCTCAACGACCTGACCTGGACGTCACGTGAGCACACCTGCTTTGGGAAAACCCACTGATACATCGTGATGATCGGTACACTTGCAGCTCATCTACATTCAGTGAAAAGTTGAAAGAAACAAACAGCTATGAACCATGAGTCTCTGGATCTGGGTTCTTCGGAGAAGAATTTCCTAAGAAAGGCGACAGGATTAATTACTCTTCCCAGATTAGTTGAGCAGTCTCCCCCTGTCAGCGGCTTAGACTAAACTCGGTGCTAACGTGCAATGTGCTATGGCCGTCATTTGCTAATCTCAGTGGCATTTCTGACACTGCCTCCCTAACACTGGGAAAGCACTGAAAACATCTCCTTTCAAAGTCCAAGGTTATACCAACAGACACAGAGGCTGGGCCCTCGGCGCCACACTCCACACTGCACGGCTGCCTCCCAATGGTAGTGCAGGGATCCGCAAAACGTGTAACTTAACTCCACTCCCAAGCTTGGATGGAGACCTTCACTGTGGCTTTTAAAAAACAGGACCACCACGTGGCACAGCAGGATAAGCTGCTGCTTGCAATGCCAGCATGCCACATTGGAGTAGAAGTCCTAGCTGCTTCGCTTCTGACCCAGCTCCCTGAAAATGTACCTGCGAAGGCAGCGGAAGACACCCAAGTCCTTGGGCCCCTGCCACCCACATGGGAGACCTGACTGAAATTCTAGGCTCCTGGCTTCAGCCTTGCCCAGCTCTGGCTATTGTAACCATTTGGGGAGTAAACCACTGATGGAGATCTTTCTCTGTCTCTCCTATTGTGTCACTCTGCCTTAAAAATAAATAAATCTTCACAAAGACCAATAAGTGACCTGAATTTGTCCCTTGGTAGTTCATGAGCAAGTAGAGAACTGAATTTAACAATAAATCTGAAATGGAAATTTCTAGCATTGGCAGCTTTGCTTTGTTGATGCTAAGACCAAGCCTCTCTATTGCAAGTGCTTGGAGTTTTACAAATCCTGAATTTACTAAGGTTTTAAACCATCACTAAGCATATGTTGGGGATAACAATGGCGTTACCCTGTAACACCTGTACACTTCTGTTTGCATGGCTCGTACAGGCTTCCCACAGGGCCTGGTAGCTGCTTCCAGCCTGACTTCTTCAGGACTTGAAGAGTGAGGGGTGTCGCCTCTGCGGTAGGGATCAAACTTTCCACCATGGAGCCAATCACAAGGCAACTGAGGAACAATGAATGAGGCTCTTCAGTTCCCTGGAGAACAGCAAGATCAACATCAGGGCCGCATTTTGATAACATCAAAAGTAGCAGCGTTTTGCTGGCCAGGTGCTGCCCTAAGAACCTCACATGCATCATCCTAACACTCACAAGTCTATGCATATTACGGTACTACTTGTATGCCTATTTGACAGACAGGAAATAAAGCCTCAAAAAGACTTAGTAATTGCCCACAGTCTGAAACCTAATGAGTGGCACACCTGACTCTCAAAACTCCAACAGCCTGACCCTCTCAACTGGTCTTTTAACCACTGGACTTCTCGGTCTCCTTGAGGTTTTGAATAATGTGAGCTGAGTATTTAAGAAAAGGCCAACAGCCTGCCCAGATTTGGCTCTGTAGGTAAGGGTAGGAGAGTCACAGGCCCAAACCTATAGCACTACCACAGAGAGGCAGGAACGTAGTGCCTCAGTGTGTACTTCTGAGCAATGGGTACAATCTACAGCTCCAGGTCCAATTCTCTGTCCAGAAATCCAGGAAAGGGAAACCCAGGACAGCAGCCACCCCGGGAGATCAGAATTCAGGGTGGTCCTGAGACAAACAAGGCTTTAAGAAGAGTCTGTGGAAGAAGAGGGGCATTTTTTAAAATTTAATTTTCATTTATTTGTAAGGCAAACAAGAGACAGACAGATGGAAAGTTCTTCCACCTGCTGGTTTACTCCCCAAAGGCCCCTGAGAGCCAGGGCTGGGCCAGGCTGAAGCCTGGAACTCAATCCAAGTCTCCCATGGGCGTGGCAGGGACCCAAGGATGTAAGCCATCACCTGCTGCCTCCCAGGGTGCAGGTTAGCAGGAGACTGGTATTAAAAGTGAAGCCATATCAGAGTGATTTCTGTATATCTAACAGGGAAAGAAATGTCACTCAATGAGGCTAAAAATATTACTCAAGTGCCCAGTTTACTTGCTGCTGTGAGCCTTAAGATGTTAGGCACTGGCCGGCGCCGTGGCTCAATAGGCTAATCCTCCACCTTGCGGCGCCGGCACACTGGGTTCTAGTCCCGGTCGGGGCACCGGATTCTGTCCCGGTTGCCTCTCTTCCAGGCCAGCTCTCTGCTATGGCCAGGGAAGGCAGTGGAGGATGGCCCAGGTGCTTGGGCCCTGCACCCCATGGGAGACCAGGAAAAGCACCTGGATCCTGGCTCCTGCCATCGATCAGCGCGGTGCGCCGGCTGCAGCGGCGGCCATTGGAGGGTGAACCAACGGCAAAAGGAAGACCTTTCTCTCTGTCTCTCTCTCTCACTGTCCACTCTGCCTGTCAAAAAAAAAAAAAAAAAAAAAAAAAGATGTTAGGCACCTCAGAGACTGGCTCAGCCAGGCCGGGCTAAGCTATGCTGTGCTCACAAACCCCGGCTCTCAGCGGCTCAGCAGCACAGGCGGACTTCCCACTTAGCTCATCTCCACCAGCCTCCAAGACAGGGGGCTTGAGAGATCTGGAGGGCCACACTCTAGTGATTCAGTGGCCCAGCCCAGGGAGGGACAACACCCTTCTCACAACCCAGTGGCCGGGGCGGGGGGTGTCACATGGCCCCACAAACACAGGTCCACATGTGCCTGGAAAGCAGACACCCTGGGTTAATCCCTACACAGCACTGAGGTCTGTAGGGGGGACTGGGGCGCGGTACAGCCAAACGCATGGATTGTGAACCTAGGATGCTTGGCTTCCAATCCTAGTGAGATCATTCACTAGCTCGGCACTTCCACAACCTTGGAGAAGGCAGATGGACCTCTTAGTGCTTCAGTTTCATCTATAAAAGGGGGACAGCAGGGGCTGGTGCTGCGGCATAGCGGGTAAAGCCGCCTCCTGCAGTGCCAGAATCCCATATGGGTGCCAGTTCGAGACCCAGTTCCTCCACTTCCAATCCAGCTCTCTGCTATGGCCTGGGAAAGCAGTAGAAGATGGCCCAAGTCTTTGGGCCTCTGCACCCGTGTGGGAGACCTGGAAGAAGCTCCTGGCTTCGGGTCGGTGCAGCTCTGGCCGTTGTGGCCAACTAGGGAGTGAACCAGCAGATGGAAGACCTCTCTCTCTCTGCATCTCCTTCTCTGTGAACTCTTTCAAATAAATAAATCTTTAAAAAAAAAATAAAGGGACAGTAACAGTATTTATTTCATAGGTTTGGTAGGTGATCCAATGACTACTTCCATCTGTAAGGAATAGAGAACAAGGCCTGCCAAGGCCTGCCAAGCACTAATAACCCAAGTTATTCTATTATTTTGGAAGGAAAAAAAATGTCAAAATGTCAAAGGCAGTGTTTTTTTTTTTTTTTAATCTTTGTGATATCATCAGCAAGTGGACATTGTGTCAAGTACCAGTCTACAGGCTCCAACACCCAACCCAACCCAAAGTGGGCACAAAATGAACATCTTTATGAACAGACAGCAAGACTGCAGGCCTTGCTCAGCCTGGCTGAACCCGCAGGCCAGCCCCTCAGCTTCTGGTCTCTTATTTAATATTTACTTATTTATTTGAAAGTCAGAGTTACAAAGAGAGAGGAGAGGCAGAGAGAGAGGTCTTCCATGCACTAGTTCACTCCCCAATTGGCCACAACAGCCGGAGCTGCACTGACCCAAAGCCAGGAGCCAGGAGCTTCTTCCAGGTCTCCCACATGAGTGCAGGGGCCTAAGGACTTGGGCCATCTTCCACTGCCTTCCCAGACCACAGCATAGAGCTGTACTGGAAGTAGAGCAGCTGGGACTTGAATTGGCGCCTATATGGGGTGCTGGCACCACAGGCAGTGGCTCTACGCGCTAAGCCACAGCCCTGGCCCCACCCCACTGATCTTTAAATGAGGGGGCTGCACAAGTTATTTCCAAGTTTCTCTAGTGCTGAAAGCCTAGAGTTCCTGGACTCGGGTCATTGACTTGGCCTAATAGAGTGTTTTCCACTGTTTACTCTCTGTTCTTTGACCATAAAGGATGAGCCTCCCCTTCAAATCAAACGAATAATACAGCACTCCCTACCTGGCTGGGAAAGGCAGACCTCTCCCGGGCTGGCCCCTCTGGGCAGGCCTAGTCTAGCCCTCCTCTTCTGGAAAAGTGCCCACACGCTTCCAGCAGACTACCGGGCAGCTGCCAGGACACACCAGGTCCCTCGTGCTGTTTAAAAGGTGGCACCCGCCTCCCAGTGAGAGTGGCAGAGAGGTAAACAGTCACCCAGAGGGCAGCAGGCCTCCTCCCAGCCCTGGGCGGGGACTTTGCAACCCTCAAGAACCCCCTCCAAGGCCGGCGCCGCGGCTCAATAGGCTAATCCTCCGCCTGCGGCGCTGGCACATCGGGTTCTAGTCCCGGTTGGGGCGCCAGATTCTGTCCCGGTTGCCCCTCTTCCAGGCCAGCTCTCTGCTGTGGCCCAGGAGTGCAGTGGAGGATGGCCCAGGTGCTTGGACCCTGCACTCCATGGGAGACCAGGAGAAGCACCTGGCTCCTGCCTTTGGATCAGCACGGTGCACTGGCCGCAGCGGCCATTGGAGGATGAACCAATGGTAAAGGAAGACCTTTCTCCCTGTCTCTCTCTCTCACTATCCACTCTGCCTGTCAAAAAAAAAAAAAAAAAAAAAAGAAAAAAAAAAACCTCCACACATGACTCAGAAGCTCCCTGCTCACCTGCACCTTCCTGCAGGTGGCCCAGGAGGGGCTACAGGTCCGTGTGGGTGGAGCAAGTGCTGGAAGATTTTTTAAAATCTCAGAACAAAACTTTAAAAAGTGGGAGCCATTTACAATATTTCAATCTCACTTGGACACACTGAGTATGTGAATAAAATACGGGTACCTAGGAAAATCAGTCTTAGGACTGCTGTTTTCCAAATGTCAATGGCCACGTATAACCATTCCAGTCTTGGTAGCCGAGGTGTCCTCCTCTCGGAGCCATTAAAACCACCTCCCCCAGCGTCACCTGTCACCGTCAACCCTTCCAGCCCCTCACTGTGTGTCTCTGCAATGCTCTCAATTCTGCTTTATATTCCAGGTGAAGTTTTCTCTCAGCACCTGCAAGCTCATCTGTCCCAATGGAATGCTGTGCCCGGGGCAAAGTCATCCACCGCCAGGAAATTCCCCAAATTCCCCAGCTCTTCTCACCATTTCTGGGTTAACTAGCAGCTGCACGTGGTCCCAGCCACATGGGTGGGCCCTCTGGGAGGTGGATAGGCCTGGCCAATGCACCATATAGCTAAGCCACACCTGGATTCACATGCACAGTAACTGGGGGGAATACCAAATGCTTATGTTAAAGATTGTTATGTGGCAATAAAGAGTTAATGCAGATAATATAGAGATGATAAAACATTTACAAAAAGGTGGGTGGTAGAACTTAGGTTGTAGGTATATGCGTGTTCACTGTAAAATCTCAACTTTGCTCATATGGGTGAAAATAACCATAATCAACCTCTGCGGGAGCACAGGTGGCATGACATTAAACAGACAGCTGGACCGGTCCATGACACAGCTGTAGCCAAGTTTCTTGAATAACAGAAGAGGATGATTTAAGAGGGTTACCAAGGAGTAGGATGTATTTTGGAAGCAGACATCTTTAAACCATGTGTGTGTATGCACATGTGTATAGAGATGAGCATACAATTTATACATTGTGCATATAAATTAGTATTTGATATATATTGCTATTTCACTTAATTTTATCCCATCTTCCAATTTTCAAAGGCATTGATCTGCCAATTTTGGCTACATCAACTGTGGTACTTCTCAAAACCCCCATGATTGACTATTATATCAAAAATAACCTATTTTCTCAGATGCTGTCACCAATCATCCATTCGCTCTATATGTGTTTGTTCTGATTCTGTACTCAAACCAAATCTGCTAACTTAATTCCCTCTTGTTTTATCAGCTAATGGTTAGGGGCATTTGATGAGCTTTGACAGAACATGTTCAACACAGGATTTTAAAAGTAGGACAATTCTGTACTCCAGAAAAATCAGGCTGATCAGTTTGGTATTGATGTCAGTTCGTGTTTTCCTTAACATCTACTTGTACCTGACACCTACACCTGCATGTTATTAACAATGGAAAAAAGTAAATTAAAACCACTGTTCATTCCAAACACTGAGAACCTATTTTTTTTTATAAGTAATGCAACCAGCTTAACCTTCTCATGTAATGATATGAACGACAGAAACACCTGTTGTGAACAGAAATCCAGAGCCACTCTTTTCCTCAAATACAGCTAAATCAAAATCTGCTCCTCAGTGTTCAGAGCCCACCTTGTTTATTTTACAGATATCAGAGATGGTCATTACAGTAGCAATGATAATAAAAGCTACTCTATCACAGAGTACACAGCACTGCACCAAGATAAGCTCGGGAAATACTAACAGCTGGATCCCGTGTTGAGCAAAGGCCTCTTTGTGTCGCACCTGGTGGTATCTCCTCGACCCAGGCCAACACCAACATGCCTGGAGAGGGGGAGGCCTCCATGTTCTTCACTGCAGACAAACAAGAGGGGATGGGAGCCAGGGACTGGCTTAGTTAACCTCACTGCACCTGCCACCTAGCTGGACAGCCAAGAAAGCCAGAAACTACGTTTTTCAGACCCATCACCACTGGCAGCTGAAGACTGCGATGTGAACCGGCTGGAGGTCTCTGCACAAGACTAAGAAGCTGAAAGTGAAGCCGAGGACTTCAGTTTTTAGCTGGCAAGCCAGGTGTGGAATGTATGCCGTTTTGCTTTGTTGTCTAGTTTTATTGAGGTGTAACTGGTGAGTTAAAATAGTATATATTTAAGATGTACAATTTGATATTTTGAGAGAGAGAGAGAGGGAGAAAGAGAGATTGATCTTCCATCTGCTGATCTGCTTACCAAATGGCTGCAACAGCCAGAGCTGGGCCAGGCCAAAGCCAGGAGCCAGGATACAATCCATGTCTACCACATGGGTGTAAGCATCCGACTGCCTGAGCCATCACTGCTGTCCTTGCATCTGCATTATCAGGAAGATGTAGCCAGGAACTGGAGCCAGGCACTGAGCCCAGCACTCAGTGGGATGTGGACATCTTAACCAGCGTCTTATCCACTACGCCAAAGCCTGCCCCGACTTCATGTTTTGACTTACTGGTTAAGCACTCCTAATCAGAAGATCTGAAATGTTCCTCCAAAGTCCAGACCTTTGAGCAACACAAATGGCCTTATATGACAGGACACAATCAAAACATAAGGCACGGGCAGCTGCTGTGCTGTAGCAGGTTAAGCTGCCACTTGCACTGCCAGCAGCCCATATGGGTGCCAGTTGGAGTCCTGGCTGCTCCACTTCCAATCCAGCTCCCTGCTAATGCACCTGGGAAAGCAGTAGAAGATGGCCCAAGTACTTGGGCCCCTGCACCCATGTGGGAGACCCAGATGAAGCTCCAGGTTCCTGACTTTGACCTGGCCCAGTCCTGGCTATTGCAGCCATTTGGAGAGAGAGAAGCAGTGGATGGAAGATCTGTCTATTCCTCTTTCAAATAAATATAGTCTTATTAAATAAATGATTTTTATATTTAGATTTAATTTTCATTCCAAGTTAATGTTACTATGTATTTGTAAATATTTCAAAAGCCAAGTAGGGATACTCAACCTGTATAAACACCTCACATAGTTCCTTTTTGTATACATGTAGTGGGAACACTTCTGACCTGTCAGCGAATGTCAAGTATACAACACACACTTAACTGTAGTCCCCAAGGTGTACCTTCTGTCATCAGAACTTACTCCATGAGTGTCAGTACCTGGGACCAACATTTCCCCATTTCTTCTACCACCTGACCCCTGGCTCCACTGTTCTATTCTGTGTGTATGAGTTTGGCTTTTTCAGATTCTACCTGGAAGTGAAATCACACAGTGGTTGTCTTTCTGTGTCAGGCTTATTTCCCTTGGCACAACATCCAAGGTTCATCAGTATTGTTGCAAATGACAGGATTTGCTTCTTTTTGTAAGGCTAACACCCCACCACACACACACTACATTTCTGGATCCGTTCCTCCAGCGATGCACACTTACCTACGTCTGGGCTGTTGGGGACAATGCTGCGATGAACGTGGGAGTGCGATAGTGACTTCACTCCCCTTGGATACAGGCACACAAGTGGGATCGCTGGATCACCTGGCAATTCTGCTTTCAACTTTGAGGACCCTCTCGTGGTTTTTCCACAGTGACTGTACTGACCAGGAGGGTTCTCTGTGCCACATTCTAAGGCCACTTTCCTGAGTGCTGAGAGGCAACGTGTGGCTTCCTGAGCTTTGGAATCCAGGTGGGGATTGCGTTCTTGAAGCCACAGTTCCACTTAAGGTCCTTAGGTTTGTAGCCTCACTGGAGTACCTGTTCCTCCTGTCCCAGGAGTCACTCCAAGGGCTCGGTCTGCAAGCACTGAATTCCCTGACCCGAGCCTGGCCACAGTTTCCTATCCTGAGCCCTTACTTATTCACAACAGAAATCCTGTATCTTTTGAAAATACAAAAAATGCAAATGCAATTATCTGTCCCAGCTTTCCTTTATAACTATTCAACCTCGGAACCCCTCAGAGGGGGACAAGTACTGAAACAGTACAGATCCAGCATGCAGGGGAAGGACTCCACAAGCCCCTGGATACACAGACCTGCAGGAAGCAGAGACCTGGGAAGGAAATGGAGAACCAGCACGGGGCCAGGCTAAGGGTCAGGTCGGCTCTGCCTGCAGAGAACAGAAGAGAGGAAGAGGGAGGATGCACAGGAAAACTGAGAGCAGAAGCCAGGCTGCAGTAGAGCGGGCCCGTCAGCCACGAAAGGTGCCTGTGCACACACAGGACCTGGGGAAACCAGAGCAGCTGCTTTGAGGTCAAGGCTCACTCAGCAGCAGTTTCCCTGCCTGTGAGTTAATCATGCACTTCCGGGCTATGGTTTCGCAATGACTGAGATTCTCAGTCACATGGAAAGGCAGGAGACATTCTCTTTTGGTTTGAAGTCAGCAATTCCGAGTCATTCCCAACACTGTTGCTGCTGGCCAGATGAGCAAATCCCTAACCTTTTCCTGGGCATATGTCCTGACTGTCCTACAAGATGGCAAGGCCCTCAGTGAGGACAGGGCAGGTACCCGTGCTGAGGACCACCTACAAGCTGGCACTGTCCATCTGATGAGTCTCACAACATCCCATCAGGATACTATCAGACAGATCCAGAACGCAACCACGTCCCCTCACCCTATCATTTCGGTCTTCTCTCACCTGCCTGCCACATGGCCTCTGGCCTGGTCTCTCTTTCTCTGCCCTTCCTCTCCCTGCTACAGACTGTTCTCACTCAACTGCCAATGTGATCCTTGAGCCAGATTGCATCATTCTCCTATTCAAACCTCCTTCCCCTCCACTTCCATGGCTTCTTGGCGCACTCAAGATCAAAACTCAGGTCCACGTAGTGGTCTATAAAACCCTCCAGGATCAGCACCCCCCTTCCCGCCCAAGTTGCATCACCTCCCAGGCTCCTGGCTCACTCTGTCCTGGCCACACTGTCCTCCTGGCTACTCGTCCAGCCCCCCAGGACCTCAGCACTATGGTCCTTCTACAGAATGCTCCTCATCACCTGACAACTGCTTGCCCTCTCCCTTAGCTCCCACAGGTGTTATCTGTGAGGTCTCCTTTGACCACATAATTTAAATTGCAGGCTTCACACTTATCACCATCTATAGAATTATATAGACTGTATGTTTTTGTTTTGTTTAATGTGTGTCACCTTCTCCAGCTCCATAAAGGTGAGAATTATCTTGTCCATGGCTTGGCTTGATCAGCCACACAGTAGGCACTCTGTTGAACGTAAGGGACAGGTGAAGAATCTGGGGGTTGGACAGCTTGTCCACATCTTCACAGACACTAAGGAGTTAGGGATCATTCCCTGCGACACAGAATCCCACAGTCTATCCAGGGTACCCGAAACCCTCCTTTCTTCCACAGCCCTGGGGCTGTTACAGACACAGCAGCTGTAAGAAAGACATTTACACTGCTGTGAGTCTACTGGCTTTCTGTTTCCTGTCTACCAGAAGTGTTTACCTTAGCTGCCTAGTCAATCAACCCTGCTGCTTTTTTTCTCTCAAAGATTCATTTATTTTATTGGAAAGGCAGAGTTACAGAGGGGGTGGGGAGAGACAGAGACATCTTCTGAATCAGACATCCGCTGATTCACTCCCCACATGGCAGCAATGGCCAGAGCTGGGCTAATCCAAGCCAGGAGCTTCAGCTGTCTCACACATGGGTACAGGGGCCCCAGCACTTGGGCCAACCTCCGCTGCTTTCCCAGGTGCATTAGCAGGGCACTGGAACGGAAGTGGAGCAGCTGGGACTCGAACTGGTGCCTGTGTGGGATGCCAGTGCTACAGGCAGAGGCTTAACCTACTATGCCACAGCACCGGCCCAATCAACCCTGCTTCCTGATTAGGTAGAGAGCACGCATGATCTTGGAAGCTGTGGGATTCCATTTCTTTCTTTTTTTAATTTATTGATTTGAGAGGCGAGACAGAGCTTCCGTCGATTTGTTTTTACAGATGCCCACAACGGCTGAAGTGGCTGGGGCTGGAACTGGCTGAAGCTGGGAGCCAAGAATTCAATTCAGGTCACCCATGTGGGTGGCAAGAAACCAACTGTTTGAACCATTACCACTGCCTCCCAGGGTGCGCATTAGCAGGAAGCTAGAATCAGGAGTGGAGCCAGGACTAGAACCTAAGCACTCTCAGATGGGACAGAGGCATCCCAGGGGCATCTTAACTGCTATGCCAAACACCTGCCCCAGGATGCCATTTCTGAAAGTGCTACTTGTCTTTATCTTCCAATCTTTCTAGCAGTGAAGAGACATCAGATCCACTCACTGATCTGATGCAAAAAGCTTGGCACAGCCTGAGGACTCTGTAGCTTTAGTCCAATGACCAACCTTAGTGCAATGGCTGATGGGACTGCAGGAGTCCAAGCCAAGACCTCTGCTGCCGGGGGAGAAAGGGCCTGCAGCACCAGGAGGGGGCTATGGAGCGCGAGGGAGCAGGGTCACAGCCCAGGGTCATATAGAAACAGGGGCAGAAGCTGCCAAGAATGGGAAAATCCTCTAGGAACCAGCCAGCCTCCTCCTCCACACCCCTGGCCCTCTTGACTCAATGATATACATCTTTGAGTGGGAAGACCATTAGCTAGAAATTGGCACCCTGTCTTGTTAGACTCTATTGGCATCTCTGTATTCTTTACATTAAGTGAATTAATATAAATAACACGTCTAGAGTAGGACCTGCCACAGTCTAAGTGCGGCACTTCTGTAGCCTTTATCGGAATGGGATTTCAGATTTTCTCGGCAATAAAAGAAATGTAAGAAATACAGGATCTGACCTGCATATGCTTTAACAGCTGACGTTAGCAAAAGTAGTTGCTTAGTGGCCCAGAATGTCTTAAAAAATAAGATAGGCTATAAGCCTTTGACAGGTATCTGTATTCCTTTTTATATCTGTATCTCTGTTAGATGTTGAGATGGTTCCTCTGAATGGGGAATTACAGTTAGGGTATTTTTATATGGCCATGCTAATTATGGCAACGTTACATTTTTTTAAAAACTATATATATAACATGAAAAGAAATCTGTGTCAAGTAATAGGCAGCAGACATCCCAGATATGACGACTAGCCTGAGTACCCTTATCGTCACAAAGAGATGCGGCAGACCCTGGGCGGGGGGGGGGGGGGGGGGGGGAGGGGGAGTTAGAAGTAAAACACTGAATAACCAGTGAAAGGAAAGGAATCAGAAGAAATTTAAGAACAGCAAGAATTTAATGCCAACAACGAGGATACAGGAGCTAGGTGACTGTCGGCCTGAACTTTCAGCTGGAAACCAATGAGGGTGAGCAGCTGAGAAACAACCCCAAAACCAGAACCAGAACCACTAAGAGAACAGAACTCCTGCAGGACGGCAGTGGGGGGCCATCCTGTCCTACGGACCACTCAATTCACATTGTTGGGTTTGTTTTTGAAGATACTTCCTCATATCTGACTCAGTACCACCAGTCTCTTAAATGAGAAAGAAACAAAAGAATAATTGCAGTTACAGCATTAAAGGCAACAGAAGGCGCTAACACCCATCTACCCAGCTGTAAGGAACAGGTGTGGGGGCTGGTGATGTTGCCCAGTGGGTTTTGCTACCACTGGCAACACCAGCGTCGCATTATCAGAGCAATAAATCGAGTACCAGCTACTCTGCTCCAATCCAGCTCCCTAAGGTGCCTGGGAAAGCAGTGGAAGATGGCCCAAGTGCTTGGGTACCTGCAATTCACGTGGGAGACCAGGTTGAAGTGCCTGGCTCCTGGCTTCAGCCTGGCCCAGCCCTGGAATAACCAGGGATAGAAGTTTGAGGAGTAACCAATGGATAGAAGATCTTTCTCTCTGCCTTTCAAATACATACATACATACATACATAAACATAAGCATTTCCAAGTGTATGTCACCCACAAAGCCCCTCCTGAAATAATTTTCTTTTGTGCAAAGACACTGCAATTGCCCCCTGGACAGGCCATGATGTCGTTTTGTTTCCTTCCATGGAGATGCCTTGCAGGCTACTGAAAAGGAAGAAAGGCCAGGCTTTGCATAAGCCCAGCATTCTCCTGGCTGGGAGCTGAGTCTGGCTCTTCAAAGGAATGTGTTCCTAAGGAATGTTTAAGTAAGCTTAAGAGTTCCAAGTAGCCCATTACTGAGGGATCTGGTGTGCTGTGTTTGCCAAGAAGGGCATTTATTTCCCTTTTGAATGCAAATGTAGACAGGAGCTCCACTGATTGGAGCTCAGCTTGTGGAGGGGAGACACAGGATGCTTGTTGCTTGGAAGAATGTATTTCAGTTGTGTTTATAAGCACGTTTTTTTTTCTTTTGACAGGCAGAGTGGATAGTGAGAAAGAGACAGAGAGAAAGGTCTTCCTTTTGCCGTTGGCTCACCTTCCAATGGCCGCCACGGCTGGTGCGCTGCGGCTGTTGCACTGCGCTAATCCGAAGCAGGAGCCAGGTGCTTCTCCTGGTCTCCCATGGGGTGCAGCGCCCAAGCACTAGGGCCATCCTCCACTGCCTTCCCGGGCCACAGCAGAGAGCTGGCCTGGAAGAGGGGCAACTGGGACAGAATCTGGCGCTCCGACCGGGACTAGAACCCGGGGTGTTGGCACCACAGGCGGAGGATTAGCCTAGTGAGCCGTGGCGCCGGCCAAGCATGTGTTTTTTAAAAGGCAAAACACTGGAAATACTTAGAACCAAGTCTTATGCGTCCATAAGGAAATGCAAACACGTATTGGCTTTGTAAGGAGGATTTATGTTCCGCATACAGAGGTCAATCTTGAGAAGCATTCTGACTGATTACCGCATGCTCAGCAACTATGCAGGCAAGAGCTACTCCTAAGGAATGGCCTGGACTGCAAGCTCTAGGCATGTGCCCATCAGTGCTGTTCAGATGCATTAAGGCTGTGCCTTCTGTTTCGGGAAAAGTACAACTAAGCTGGAGACATTCCCCTTCTTGCTGCTGAGTGCATCCCCATGAATCTATTATTTACGCAACACACAATTCACTGCCTAGGCCAGAAATAAATTAGGTAGAACCTAATAAAACACAAGAGGGGCCAGCTCTGTGGCGCAGTGGTTAAGGTCACCACCTGCAGTGTCAGCATCCCATATGGGCTCTGGTTCAATTCCTGGCTGCTCCACTTCTTATCCAGCGCTCTGCTGTGGCCTGGGAAAGCAGTGAAAGATGGCCCAAGTCCTTGGGCCCCTGCACCAGTGTGGGAGACCTGGAAGAAGCTCCTGGATCAGCTCAGCTCCAGCCTTTGCAGCCATTTGGCGAGTGAACAAGGGGCTAATAAATCTATTTAAAAACAAAAGAGGTGGTGCTGGTGCCGTGGCTCACTTGGTTAATCTTCCACCTGTGGCGCTGGCATCCCATATGGGTGCCAGGTTCTAGTCCTGGCTGCCCCTCTTCCAGTTCAGCTCTTTGCTGTGGCTTAGGAGGGCATTGGAGGGATGGGCCCAAGTGTTTGGGCCCCTGCACCATCATAGGAGACCTGGAGGAAGCGCCTGGCTCCTGGCTTCAGATCGGCACAGCACCGGCCGTTGCAGCCATTTGGGGAGTGAACCAACGGAAGGAAGATCTATCTTTCTTTCTGTCTATAACTCTGCCTGTCAAAAAAAAAAAAAAAAGGAGGTATTGGAATCTGGGAGGGGCTGTGGAAAAAGCCTTAGATGCCAGATTTCACAGAGTATACTTCTGTAGAGGCTTTAGAAATTTGGGGAGTTGCCTCATGCTTTGCCCCCCATTATTCTATAGCTTGCAATGCATTCACCGTCCACTTAGAAGACAGCCTTGGCAGCGGACATTTGGCACGGTGGTTAAGTCACTGCTTGGGATTCTCACCTCACATCACTGTGCCTGGTTCAAGTCCTGGGACCTCTGCTGATTTGGCTTCCTGCTAATGAGCGCTAGGAGGCCACTAGAGGCTCAAGTAGCTGGGTCCTTGTCATTCATGTGGGAGAGCCAAGTGGAGTCCCTGGCTCCTGGCTTCGCCAAGTCCTGCTTGTTGCAAGCAGTTAGGGTGTGAACCAGCACACAGAAAATCTTTCTTTTTGAAAAATAAGATAAAAAAATGTCTAACCCCACCCCCCCCAAAATGATTTTAACCAAAAATAAGAAGGACTGCAGCCCTGACACCAAAGTCCGAAGGAACGAGGAACAGAGTTGAAGAGGAAAACAGGCAACACTGAGGAGGGCCAGGGAAAGAGGACCCTGGGCACTTCCTGCAGGTTGTCCAAGCCAGCGGTCTCAAGAGCCCTGGCTGGCTTCAGTCACAGTAGTTCACTTCACCAGTGTTTCTTACCATTGCCTACGGCCACTTTGAACAGGAACGGTTTTGCAGTGGGACTGTCCCATACAATACATGCTGTAAGGAACCTTCAAAATGTTCACGGAAAATGCATACTATTAGATTTCAAACCATTTATGCACCAAAAACCTTGAAGCTAGTTAGTAAGCTAACATAGCTGAACAGAATCTACTTGAAGGCACTAAGAAGGACAAGAAATCAATTTGAAAAGAATTCTGAGGGGCCAACGCTGTGGCTTAGCGGGTAGTCACCACCTGCAGGGCCGGCATCCCATATGGGAGCAGGTTCTAGTCCTGGATGCTCCACTTCTGATCCAGTTCTCTGCTATGGCCTGGGAAAGTAGTAGAAGATGGCCCAAGCCCTTGGGCCCCTGCACCACGTGGGAGACACAGAAG
This sequence comes from Oryctolagus cuniculus, assembly GCF_051225735.1. Taxonomy (NCBI): domain Eukaryota; kingdom Metazoa; phylum Chordata; class Mammalia; order Lagomorpha; family Leporidae; genus Oryctolagus; species Oryctolagus cuniculus. Next base: position 82,882,321 of record NC_142871.1, read on the forward strand.
AAGCTCCTGGCTCCTGGCTTCAGATCGGTCCAGCTCTGGCGATTGCAGCCATCTGGGGAGCAAACCAGTGGATGACTGCTCTCTCTACCTCTGTCTGACTTTCAAGTAAAATAAATCTTAAAAAAAAAAAAAAGGAGAAAAGAATTCTGCTAAAACTGCAGCAAGAACAAACATGCAATCTGTGGTGAAGCTCAGGTGAGAGCACTGGCATCTTACAGTTGATGGGAGCAGGCCTTGTGGTCTAACCGCTGCTTGCACTGCCCGTATCCCTAGCAGAGGGGCAGTTCTAGGGTGACTGCTCCACTTTCAACCCAGCTTCCTGCTAATGCATTTGGGAGGCAGCAGATAAAGGCTCAAGTGCTTGGCTCCTTCCATCCACATGAGAAACCTGGATGGAGTTCTGGGCTCCTGGCTTCTGCCTGGCCTGGGCCTGCTATTGTGGCTATTTAGGGATTGAACCAATGGATGGATGGAAGATTCCTCTCTGCCTTTAAAGTAGTGCAAATAACTAAACAGCACCCATATGGGATGCTGGCACTGCAGGCGGCAGCTTTACTCGCTATGCTACAGTGCCGGCCCCTGTCATTTAATTCCACTCTCCATGAACTTCATAATGTGTCCATATAAGTTCCATGAACTTCATAATTGGCAAGCCTAGTTTCCAGCTGCCAAGTCCCAGCAGTACCCTCGTCCAGTGGGGTGACACTCACTCACCCCTCGGCAATGGCTGCTGGACTTCCCATGCCTAGAATCCCCCAAGTCCATGAGTGAGCCACAAGGGCATTAGCTGTCAAAGCACTCTGGGGTAGCAACAAGGCAACACACACAGCAGTATCACCCGAGGACATATTCAACAGCAAATTCCAGGAGCCAGGCTAGTCAGGCTCCTCGGGACAGGGGCTTATTTTTCTCACAGAAAGCGGCCCTGAGGAAGGCAGCCTGCGGCGGGTGACTGGTCAGCGATTCTCCCAGGGACCCAGGCCCTTTCCACGTTTGCACTTGGCCATCCAGCGTGACGGCTTTTAGCCTCATGTCATCTCATGGGTCCAAAATGGCTGTCCTGCCTCCAGCTATCACAGCCAGGTCCAGACAGGAAGAAGGCAGAGAAGAATTTTCTGTTTCTTGCTTAGATATATCTTGTTATTCTGGAGGGAGGCCCTTTCCCAGCAGAGCTGTGCTCTATCTCGTTGGCCCAAACTGTGTCCCATGGCCTATCCCTGCCACACACCCATTGGAAAGCGGTAGGAAAAGCCAACATTCAGATTTGCAGTCTCCAGAGCTGGTGGCTGGGGATGGGCCTGAGAAAGCCCACCCCAGGTATCTGCCACAGGGAGCTATCTTCCGTCTTAAATCCAGTGATTCTGAAAACATTCATGAACGGCCCACAGAACTACATAGGAGTTCACTTCTTCCCTATTCTAGTTCAAATATGAATCCATGCATTCTTTAGCCAACTTTTGTTGGCTTTTGTTCCCAAAAGCAACAGATACCTTGCCCAAACAGTGTTGCCACCTTGGTCACAATTGCAGGTGAGAGATTATCTGCTTTAACCTCTACACAGAACAGGTTTCAATAAGACTTCCTATGATTCCCTACAGTATTTCTCTTTACCCTTAAGAACAGAACAGGAACTTGGCATTTAGCATAAGAGCAAAAGTGTACACAGGTGAAACAAAATGAGGGAACCTGTATCACAGTTTGAGTAGCCCTTATTGAAATGCTTAGAACCAGAAGTGTTTCAGATCTAGGATTTTTTCAGACTCTGGGATATTTTCACCTACGTAAAGAATTATCTTGGGGCTGGGACTCAAATCCAAACAGGAAACTCATGTGTTTCAAATACACCTCAGGCACATAGCCTGGAGGTAATTTTATGCATTATTTTTAGAGTGCCCCTGTGTTGACCGCAGCTCTTCAAGTGAGGACAGGTGTGAAATTTTCCACCTGTGGTGTCATGTCAGCACTCAAAAAGTCTTGGATTTGGGAGCATTTCATATTAGGGATATTCAACCTGTATGTGCAGACTGGTGTTTGAATAAAGTATTATAGGGGCTGGTGCTGTGGCGCAGCAGATTAAAGCCCTGGCCTGAAGCGCCGGAGCTTCTTCCAGGTCTCCCGTGTGGGTGCAGGGGCCCAAGGACTTGGGCCATCTTCTGCCTTCCCAGGCCACAGCAGAGAGCTGGATCAGAAGTGGCGCAGCTGGGACTCAAACTGGCACCATATGGGATGCTGGCGCTCCAGGCCGTGGAGTTAACCCAATGTGCCTCAGTGGCTGCGCCACTTCTGATCCAGCTCTCTGCTGTGGCCTGGGATAGCAGTAGAGGATGGCCCAAGTTCTTGGGCCCCTGCACCCGCATGGGAGACCTGGAAGAAGCTCCTGGCATCGGATTGGCGCAGCTCCAGCCGTTGCGGCCAACTGGGGCGTGAGCCATCGGATGGGAGACCTCTCTCTCTCTCTCTCTGCTTCTCCTCTCTGTGTAACTCTGACTTTCAAATAAATAAATATTTAAATAAATATTTAAAAAAAAAGTATGTGTCACAGACCTCAGAGATATACAAAACTTACACATCTCTGTATTCTAGATTGCCACACGGAGTGCTTTGAACACAGTGGGAAGTTCATCTTACTAAAATTAACATGTATCTTTCTTATCTTTCCATTTATTCAGATGCCCACACTTTCTCGAAATATTTAGCTCCTTAGCTATATAGGAAACCAGGAGATAAATATATATGCATATTCTAGAATATTTACAAAGAAAATGATTAAGATTGGCCTCAAAATAATTCAGGAGAGATGAAACAAATTGACCACGAGTTCAGATTATTATTGTGATTTATATGAGCCTAACTTTGAAATTTGCCACAATATGGAATTCAGTATTGGTTTGTTTTCAATAGTTCTGGAATAATGCTAACACCTACTTTATAGGTGAACCTGAAAAACACTATGCTGAATGAAAGCAGCCAGACAGAAAACCCATATGCTTATGATTATATTTGCAAGGAATGTTTAGAAAAGACGAATTCACAGAGGCAGAAAGGAAACCAGCAGTTTCCTGAAGTGAGGTGGGCATGGGACTGATGGCAAATGGGCACCAGCACATTTTCTGGAGTGTTCTAAAACTGGACTGTGACGGTGGTTGCACACTGCACAACTTTACTAAAAAATCAAAATGCACACTTCCAATGGGTAAGTTTTATGATATATAAATTATACCTCTATAAAAATATCTTTAAAACAACTTTAAATACACAGAGATAAAGAGGGGTGCATCCACTGTTACTTGCGAGTCCTACACTTAGGAAGACAAGACTTGCAGGGAAAGTGTATTAAAGACAATTTAGGGAACCAGCATTGTGGTGCAGCTGGTGAGGCCACAGCCTATGAGGCCAGCATCCCGCAGGAGCACTAGTTCAAGTCCCAGCTGCTACACTTCCAATGCAGCTCCCTGCTAATGCACCTGGAAAAAGCAGAAGATGACTCAAGTGGTTAGGCCCCTGCTACCCACATAGGAGACACAGATGGAGTTCCAGGCTCCTGGCTTTGGCCTGGCCCAGCCCTGGCCATTGTGGCCATGTGGGGAGTGAACCAGTGGATGGAAGATCTCTTTCTCTCTCTCTCTCTCTAAATCTGCTTTTCAAAACCAATACTTTTGTTTTTTTTTTTTTTTTAAAGAATTTAGAAGGGCAGTTCACAAGGATCTCTGATTCTGAGAAGCAGCATCTAGTCATATATGCCATTTCTTGTAATCGTCCTACAAATCTGAAAATTAGAAAAACAACCACTCTGCCTGTCAAAAAAAGAAAAAAAGAAAAACAACCAACAAAGGTGCATTTTTGGCCCAAATGAAGCTGTCAGTCCACTGCTTCTACAGATCAAGAACTCAGAAGGGGCCAGGAACTCACCAGGGCAAGGAGGAGAAAAGTCAAAGGCAGAGGCAGATTAGAAAATGAGGCATGCCAGATAAATAGCAATTTAAAGCTTCCAATTCAATTTTAAATATCCTGCATTATCAACTCATGCCAGCAACAAAGTCATTTTTTGTTGCATTTTAAGCTTTCAGCAGAATCCAATCCATTCGGTCATAATCACTGCAAATGCAGCCTACCTACTACGGAGGGAGAAAATTAATTAGAAAGTGCATTTTCTTCTGTGAGAGGAAGCATCTCTGACAAGTTAGGATTTATACCAAAACGGGATAAAGGAAGCTAGGGACTCATCAAGGGCATAGGGTTCGACACTTGGACTGGAAGCTTTGGGTGCTGCCAGTAAGAAATATAACCCTTCTGGGATCGGCGCTGAGGCACATTGGGTTAACGCCATGGCCTGGAGCGCCAGCATCCCATATGGGTGCCGGTTTGAGTCCCAGCTGCGCCACTTCTGATCCAGCTCTCTGCTGTGGCCTGGGAAGGCAGAAGATGGCCCAAGTCCTTGGGCCCCTGCACCCACACAGGAGACCTGGAAGAAGCTCCTGGCATCGGATCGGTGCACCTCCGGCCATTGCGGCCAATTGGGGAGTGAACCATTGGATGGAAGCCCTCCCTCCCTCTGCCTCTCCTCTCTGTGTAACTCTGACTTTCAAATAAATAAATCTTAAAAAAAAAAAAAAAATAGAACCCTTATATTTCTCACCAGCACCCTCAGGCACTCTCACACACTGCATGCTCGTGTTCACACTTCCATGTCAGGACACACCTCTTATTTGAAGAACTCATAAGTTTTCCAGATTTGGAAACTTAATAAAAATTTGTTCACTGTCACCTGAAAAACATAGGATTTAGTTTGTACAGTTTTATAACTTGTTCGTTTTGAAAGGTGGAAAGTGAGAGATATCTTTCATTTGCAGGTTCACTCCCAAAATGGCTGCTAACCACCAGGGCTGAGCTAAGCTGAAGCCAGGAGCCCCTAGAACTCTATCCAGATCTCCCCAGTACTTAAGACATCATCTGCTGCCCCCCACCCCGGGGTGCATATTGGCAGGCAGCTGGACTCAGGGGCAGAGGCGAGACTGGATCCCAGGCACTCAGATATGGGAAGACAGACTTTGTAAATTGTCCTGAAGACCTAAGGTAGCCCCAGGACTACATCCCTCCTTTACTGGGTGCCCATGGATCTGTCACAAGCACACACCCTGGACTGGGGCAAGCACCCAGCCGCAGACTCCACTCCCGGCTCCATCATCACGAGCCCTAGGACTTGGCTAAGTCAGAACTTCAGCACCTCGTTCCTTCACCTAAACAAATGGAGGTGATACCTGTCACTCACAGCTAGTCACAAAGGTCGGATGGAATAAAAGACAAAGCATCCAAGACAACATGTGGCACAGGGCTAGGGTCCAATAAATTCAGCTTATTGAATGTGATACGTAACAAAGCAATGTAATGCAGTTACGGCACTAAACTCCCATAAAGCCCCGAGACAGAGTTTCAGCGCGGTAAGTAAAAACCTCTACTTCCTCATCCTATCGAGGAGAGAGGAGCTTGCGGGAGAGCACTAGGCACTACAGAGAACACTGAGCTCCCCGTGCCCGTGACAGCTGCTTACGGAGTCGACGCTGTGGTTTGGCTGTCAGTGAAAGGCGTGGGTCCCTTGGGTCTTATGTTAATGCTACTAGCAGGGTGGAAACTTACTGCTGTTTGGAGTTGGGGCCTCTGGGGGATGATGAGATTGGGTCAGGCCGCTGGAGTGGAGCCCATGATGGAATCACAGTGGTTTTATAAGGACAGACAGACGTGCCTCCCTCGCACCATAGGGTGCTCTGTGCCACCTTGGGGCTCTGCCAGCGAGAGCACCAGCACCGGATGCTGAACCACGGGGCTCACCCCTCCTGGACCGTGAGCCCAAGCAAGGCTTTCTCTCCAGCAGTTAGTTCGCTCAGGTATTTTGTTAGAGTAATGGAAGACTGAGTCACACGGCAGTAACATCAGTTCTATGTGCTTACGGCCCCTCTGAGTCCAGGCAAGCACACCTGCTCACAGGTGAGCCCAGCACCAGAACTGGAACAGGGTCAGCCCTGACCCTTCCTGGAGGAGATTCAGTCAGTCTGGGGTCCGAAGGCAGACACACACTCCTTCTCTGCTATAGAAGAGGTCCCCACACCTTCCTCCCACAGAGGCCTAGTGTTTAGAGTGGACCCAGCTCACTCCTGGGGTTGGTGCCAAAGCAGGTACCTAGAATGGTCACTTGGCTTTTAACCAATTGCCAAATGCTCCTAGACATGGCCGAAAACCAGCAGCCCAGGTGGGGTGGGGGAGCGGGGAGGGAGGAGAGAGGCCTAGGTCAGGCTGATGCCAGGAGCCAAGAACTCCATCTGGGTCTCCCACGTGGCTGACAGGAACTCAAACACTTGCGCCATCATCACCTGCTGCTTCCCAGATGCATTAGCAGGGAGCTGCATCAGAGGCAGAGTAGCTGGGAGTCAAACTAGGACTCAGATATGGGATACAGGCATTCCAGGCAGCGGCTTAACCTGCTGAGCCACAATGCCCACCTCTCCCCCTACCCTGGATGCCTCCTCTTAGCAGTTTTCCAGCCAAAGCCACCCTTCCCACCAGCTGCATGGCTATCAGCTCTCCTCAGTCTTGTATTCAGAGTTGAGCCTAATCTGCCTCTCCTATTACAATAGCCCTGACTCCTATCTGGATAGTCCTGAATAGCTTTCCTTACAGTTCAAACAGGTGTCAAAATAATTTCTTCTTTAGCTGTTGTGGGAGGTTGAACACTGGCCCCAAAAAGTTATGTCCACGTCCTAATGTCTGAAGCCTTTACCTGTTATGGCAAAAACCCAAATGTAATTTAGGGGCTTGTGATCCTGGGTTACCCGAGGGGACTCTAAATGTCATCACATTGTCCCTGTAAGCCAGCAGCAGAGGGGGTTGGGGACACAGACACACAGGGACACACACAAGAGGGGAAGGCGGAGAAAAGCTGAAGGCAGAGACTGGACTAATGTGAGCTCATGCTAAGAGCTACAGGCAGCCCCCAGCTGTCGGCAGATGCAGGGCGCAGACTCTGCCGGGGAATCCGTGCAGGGACAGAGCCCAGCCCATGGCTTGCGTTCGGACTAGGTGGCCACCTCCAGAACGCGGGGAGACTGCAATTCTGTGGCTTTATGCTGCCGAGCTTTTGGTAACGTGCTCCAACAGCAGCAGGACTGACAGCTTGCAGTGAGGCTGTGGGTTTGCAGCCGGCTAAAGGGTTCAGGAGCAACACGCCCAAACCCATCATCTGACATTATTACAAGAGGTTTGTTATTTCTATTAAAGATCCGAAAATGAGTACTCATGAAATTTGGAGGATGAGGGGGGCAAAGATCTAAGAAGGTGTCACGCAAGCTAAGAAGACAGCTGAGAAAGAGTGGGTATTTGGCGCCACCTGGGACACTCACATCCCCGGGTAGAGCGGTTAGAGCGCCTGGGTTCAAGTCCAAATCCAGCTCTCTGCCAATATGCACCTTGGGAGGCAGCGGAGGACGGCTCATGACTTGGGTCCCTGCCCTCAACGTGGGACACCTGGATGAGTTCTCAGCTCTTGGCTTCAGGCTGACCGAGCCCTACCTGGTGCAGGTATTGGCAGGGGCGGGGGGCTGAGGGATTGATCAGTAGATGGAAGCCCTCTCTCAAATTAATCAACTAATTAATAATTATTTTTAAAAAGACAACCGGGAAGACACTGTTTCTCAGCCTGAAGAAAATGTAAATCACTCCTAAATTCTAGCTCGTTAAAGAAAAAAAAAAAAGGTACCAATGCTCTAGCTCTTGTAGACTCTGCAAATCTGAACAAGAATCCCAGCAAGAGACGTGGACTGGTTTCATGTTGGAGTGTATGAGTTTCTTCACTGGGTTTAAAGGTCTTTCTGTAATTTGATCAAGGAAGTAATATGCCACACATACCAAAAAATGTCTCTTTAGAAAAAAGTGAAAAGTACAAATTTAAAAGCAAAACATGGGGCTGGCATTGTGGCATAGCTGATAAAAGCCACCTCCTGCAGGGCCAGCATCCCATATGAGTATTGGTGCACGTCCCAGCTGCTCCACTTCCAATCCAGCTCCCTGCTAATGAGTGTAGGAAAGCAGAAGATGGCCCAAGTGCTTGGGCTCCTGCACCCTTCGGCCTGGCCCAGCCCTGGCCGTTATGGCCATTTGGGGAGTGAACCAGCAGATGAAAGAGCTCTCTCTGCCTTCCAAATAATTAAGCAAATCTAAAATAAGTAAATAAATAAAAAAGGAACAAAATGTGGTGATGAAAGCAACCCTCTAGAGGGGTGTGTGTATCTGTGTGTGGCTGTCTTTAACAGGCAAAACCAGGGGGTGTTCCCATGCTCCACTACACACTTGAGAACACGGCCATCAGGAACAAGCCCGCCTCAGCCTGTGTCTGCTGCCCACCACCCGGCATTAGGGGCCGTTCCCTCAGAGGCTGTACAATGAACTCCATCAAGTGATCCTTTCCACGTCAGTTACTCCTCAAGCCGCCAGGAGGGCAAGCAGCCAGGCAGGAGCTTTGCAGCCATCTGTCCTGCCACACCCTTTGACATGATGTGTGCGCTGGCTGACGCCTCACTCCTCTTCCCAGCCTCCCAGCCCTGTGCTCCCTCCAGGAGTGCCCTGCAGGGGAGGAAGAAGATGAGCTCCTCACGCACCTGCAGGGTCAAGGCTGAGGCCTCTGTGAAAGGACGGATGAATCAAAAAAAGCATGGCCATGCGCATTTATTTAAGGTAAGTTTTCGATGACAAAGGAACCTTCATAAAGAAGTGAAGACCCAAAGAAAGAGAAACAAGTGCATTTCTTAGGCTGGGTTGGATGGAGGAGTGGCTAGCCATGGACAAGTAGGACTGGATGAGAAGGGATGACGTAAGTGTAGTGAGCTGGAGAGATGAGATGAAGTCCCTTGGCTCCCACTGTTCCTGCAGGTGCGGTGGCGGCAGCGGGGGGTGGGGGGGTTGTCTCCCACTGTTCCTGCAGGTGCAGGGGGGTCATCTCTCCTGTGAGGGTCCCTTGACTTGCTGCAGGGGAAGGCTGGAAAATCCTTCCACCATCGTGTGGGCTGCTTCAGAGGAGAAAGGCCGGCAAAGACCAAGGTTGATTTCCTGCGTCTACTGCTTTCTCAAGTTCTGCAGATCTGAAATACTTTGGGGCCACACATCCTGAACCCCATCACCCTCCCTTCTGTAATTCCTGCCTATGGAAACCCAGGCTGGTTTCATTCTCCGGTGGTGACATGAAACAGCAGTAATTGTTTCTGCCCAGTTCTGGAGGTCAGAACTCTGACATCGAGGTGCTGGCGGGGCCACGCTCCCCAGGGAAGCTCCTGGGGAGAGCCTGTTCTTCGTCTCTCCCAGCTTGTGGGGGCTGCTCCCCAACTTATGGCTGCGTCGCTGCAATCTGTCTCCTCTTCTGTGTCAAATCCCTCTCTGCCTCACTTTTTTTTTTTTTTTTTTTTTTTGACAGGTAGAGTTATAGACAGTGAGAGAGAGAGACATTGAAAAGGGTCCTCCTTCCGCTGGTTCACTCCCCAAATGGCTGCCATGGCCAGCACCGCGCCTATTTGAAGCCAGGAGCTTCTTCCTGGTCTCCCATGCAGGTTCAGGTGCCCAAGAACTTGGGCCACCCTCCCCTGCCTTCCTGGGCCACAGCAGAGAGCTGGACTGAAAGAGGAGCAGCCGGGACTAGAACCTGGCGCCCATATGGGATGCCGGCGCTGCAGGCGGAGGATTAACCAAGTGAGCCACGGCACTGGCCTCACTCTTTACAAACACCTGCCGTGGTATTTAGGGCTCACCCCTAAATAATCCAGGATGATCTCATCTCAAAATCTTCAACTCGCTCACATCGGCAAGAGTCCCTTTCCTAAATTAGGGAACATTCATGGTACCAGGGGTTAGGACATGGAGGCCACCATACAACCTGCTACCCAGGGCAAGCTCAGATGGCGCCTCTCGCCAGAAGCCTTCTCTGGTGCCATTTTCTGAGCCCTGGAGGCTGGATTCTCTGTCCTGTCACAGACACACCCTACAGCTTCTCACAGGGCGCTCAGCTCCTCACCGCTCTGCAGGGGTAGGAGGAAGTCACGAGGTCCCCTCATCACTGTAGTCTCCACTCTGGGTCAATGCCGTCTTGTGTGTCCACCTCCCCAATAATAGTCTGAACATCTCAAGGTCAGAGACCATGCCTTAGTCATCTTTGCACCCCTGCCCTTCACCCCAAAACCTATCAACAATACAGGACTCCATTGACATTGGCTTTTCTTGCAATGAAAGGGCGACTCCATCCGTGTCAGTCACACAGCACGTGCGGCTGCGCACACTGCTGCTCATCACAAGGTGTTACATATGCGCGTGCTGTACAGTGCCCAGTGGGAAAGGTATATCTGTGGTTTTCAACCAACGAGCAGTCCCTGCCACCGATTCCCCGTGAAGCTGATGTAATGGCCTGGTTCTGGGTTGAAGAGCACAGCTTGCCAGACACTGACCAAGGCGATCACTGAAGTTTTTTCCAGGTTTAAATTCTCCGATCACCATCAAGCAGGAAAACAGACCGGTGTGCAGTCAGCTGCGGGAATCTGGACCAAAGTGAATGGCCAGAGGAAACTAAGAGAAGATGCCCGCACGTAGACAAGGTCCTCAGTAGGCACCAGGCAAAGTAAAATGTGAGCCTGGATTGCATACATTTAGTCACGTCGTCAGCATGGGAAGTTATCTGCTAAACCAAACCCCAACCATTAGACAATACAGGCCTTGGGCCCTGGTGTAGCAAGTGGTTCTGAGAGTTCTGGCCACATCCGGTGGGGGTCAGCTCCTTCATCTCCAAGCCCTGCTCAAGTTCTCAGCAAGCCACAGGGTCTTCAAAACATTCTCATAAAAACACATAAAAGGGGGCTGGTGCTGTGGCTTGGCTGGCAAGGCTGCTGCTTGCAGTGCCAGCATCCCATATGGGTGCTGGTTCTAGTCCTGGCTGCTCCATTCCTGATCCAGCTCTCTGCTATGGCCTGGGAAAGCAGTGGAAGATGACCCAAGTCCTTGGGCCCCTGCACCCACATGGGAGACCCAGAAGCAGCTCCTGGCTCCTGGCTTCAGATTGGCACAGCTCCAGCCATTGTGGCCAATGGGGAATGAACCAGTGGATGGAAGACCCCTCTCTCTGCCTCTCTTTCTCTGTATAACTCTTTCAAATAAATAAATCTTTAAAAAACACATGTAAAGGGCTCCTTTTACCTCCTGGAGCCTTCAAAGCATGGTTAGACATGAGGACTTCTCTAGGCCTGCAGCCTGCCCCACAGCTGCCCCTACTCCTGTTCCTAGTCACAGTCCTCCCATCTCTCCACCCTCCTCTGTACCCCAGCTCCACCCGAACCTGCAGGGGCCTTGCTCTCAGAGGCTGTCCAATTCACCAGTGAACGTGGCCCAGGACAACCTCACGGCATTCTCTCTCCTGAGCATATTTTTACCCAAGCCAAAATTCTGGAAGACTAGAAACTTCAAAGAACAAATTTCTCACCACAAATTTTTAGGCACAGGAGACTGAGTAGATATTTTACAGGAAACTCTTCACTGAAACCTTCAGAACCCCCCAGATTAGGGAGCCAGATCTCTACGTACTTGAAAAGGAGCCAGCCCTGGCTACAGACATATCAATCCATGGGCAGCTGGCATCCTTGATAATGAACAACTTCCTCCTGCTCTGTCAAGAGCAGAGGCAAAGACACAATTCAGGGTTACTCAAACTGAATTATTGTCTCTCTTTAAACCTTCCCTCTCTCCCCAAGCTGTCAGCTGCAGCAGCCAGCCCAGCGAGGGACCAAAGCTCTCAAAAGCAAAGATGTTCAAGTACAAGCACCCAGGCAGCCAACACAAAGGGCTCGGCCTCTGCTCCCGGCCCAGCCCCGTGACACTGAGACTCCTCCCTGCACAGCCTGCCCTGGACTTGGCACCAAGACCGAGGCGACGTGCTGCACCAGGGAAGGGCTATCAGTCAACCCACACTCCCACAATACCACTCCAGGAACAGAATTTCCCAACTGCAGGTCACGGCCCACAAGTTCATGGGTTCCAACAATGAAACCTAATGCAAACCAATGCATACCACAGATATTTTGGAGGATATTGGTTTCACATATACTCATACACACACATATATTCTCGTATTTTCATATGTATACATACATACTGGGTTGCTATGGATTTCTTTTAGTGCATCACAATCGAAGCTTCAAAGTCACAGTTCTTAAACAGAAATGAATCAAGCACTCAATCCAAAAAACTAATTTTTAAAATGTAACCTATATTTCTTTTGGAATGCCAGCAGCGATCCAAAGTACCTTGAACAGTGTCTGCAAGCCACGCCAGCTTTTGCCAAGCATGATCTCGGGGTCCCTAAGAGGTACTTTCAGAGATCTGATAATGTTTTGAGAATTTTACATTCTGTTTTTTGTTTAAAGATTTACTGATTTCAAAGTCAGAGTTAGAGGTGGAGGGGAGGAGAGAGAGAGAATCTTCCATCCACTGATTCACTTCCTAGATGGCCACATTGGCCAGGGCTGGGCCAGGCCAAAACCAGGAGCTTCATGTAGAAGGCAGGGGTCCAAGCACTTGGGCCATCTTCTGCTGCTTTCCCAAGCCACTAGCAGGGAGCTAGATCAGAAGTGGAGCAGCTGGTGGGGCTGGCACTGTGGCAAAGCACATTAAAGCTCTGCCCTGCGGTGCCAGCATCTCATATGGGTGCTGGTTCAAGTCCCAGCTGCTCTACTTCCAATCCAGCTCTCTGCTGTGGCATGGGAAAGCAGAAGATGGCCCAAGTCCTTGGGCCCCTGCACCCACATGGGAGACCCGGAAGAAGCTCCTGGCTCCTGGCTTTGGATCGGTGCAGCTCTGGCCATTACAGTCATTTGGGGAGTAAACCAGTGGATAGAAGACTCCTCTGATCTCTACCTCTGTTACTCTGCCTTTCAAATAAATAAAATAAATTTTTAAAAAGTCTTAAAAACAAAAAAAGGAGTAGCCAGGACATGAACTGGAGCCCACATTGGATTCTGGCATTGCAGGCCATGGCTTTGCCCACTATGCCACAATGCCAGCCCCACATTTTGAGCTCTTAACAAGAAGATACTTGGAATCACCTGGATGCTGCCCTGCTAACTGCATTAGGTCATGGGAATTTTTTTTTTTTTTTTGACAGGCAGAGTGGACAGTGAGAGAGAGAGAGACAGAGAGAAAGGTAGGTCATGGGAATTAAATGTTCATATTTGCATTTGGGGTTTACAGTCAAACACAGATGAGTCGATTGCTGACAACAAAGCAGAAGCAGATTTCATGTAGCAACACTGCATTGTATACAAGAGAAGGCCAGGCCAGGCCGTGACAGCCACACAGAGGGCGCTCGGTCATCCCAACCCATCCCATCCCAAATGACAGGTGGGACAGCAGCGTCTCCACTGGCACTTGGCAGCACAGGTGTGCCAAACAAGGAACCCAGGCCACAGCACTGAGTACCAAGCCACAGAGCAAAGAGTACACTGTTAGCACATTTTAGTGTATGCTAACCTTGTAGCAATTTCTTCATAGTAAATGCAGATACAAAAGAACACTGGATTTCTACATATCAATGAATAAAGGAATTCCTGTTTCATAACTTCGTGCATTTCACTCACTTTTTCTAACAAATTGTTGCTGGGTTTTGGTGGGTTTTTTTGCTTTTTTGTCTGCTAGTATGTCTGGAAATCAAACTGGGCTGGGGCAAGAGAACATGGTGACTACACACGTTCACATTCTCTCACACATAAACAGCACTTGACCAATGAAGAAAAGTTGAAGCATAGATACAATGAAGTAGCAGTTGATCCTGGCTTGTTTTCCTATTTGGAAAATGATTTATCCAATTCATCGTTCATTTCCCTAAATATGCTAATGTCAGAAAAATACTAAATGAGTTTGTATTCCTAATTACGGCAAGGGGTAGCCCCAGAGTATGTGGAATGTAGGTAGGAAGCTAAGATGTATTTTTTTAAGGCTGAGAAGAGTTGGTTAGGTGAAAATTGAGACAAGCTTTGTGGAAGAAATTCAGCGATATGTATCTGAAGCCTTAAAGCGCTGTTTGCTCTTTGACCCAGAAGTTTCATTTTTAGTAAATGATACTGAAGTGACAACTCTGGATGTCAGGAAGGATTTGATTACCAGGATATCTCATGCCGGCAGATTGGTTAATGGGATAGCAAAGGAATCCACTCACGCGGATGCCCACAAGATAGGCTCTCCGACAAATACCGAGTGCTAACTATACACAAGGCTCCATCCCAAGCAGTCAACATCTGGTATCTCATTTAATTCACAACACACACTACTGCGGTTGGTATTAGCACTCTCCTCACTTTGCAGATGAGCATACTGACCAGAGGCACATGAAGCAACCTGCAAGTCCACAGCGGCAGGGCTGGGACCTGAAACCGAGAGTCTCACGCTAGGCCTGTACCCCCCAGTACTCAGTGGATCACCAGTGATTGCTACGGAGTGAATGCTATGGCCTCTCCTCCCACCTGAGCCCTCGGCGTGATGTTACTTCGTGATGTTATTTCGATGGGGGCCTTTGGAGGGAGGAGGGCAATCAAGTCGTGAGGGTGGAACTTTCTGGATGGGATTAGTGCACTTGAGAGAGGCAAAAAGAACTTGCTCCCTCCCCTTGCTCTCCCAGTGGGAAGACACAGCAAAGAGATGGCTACCAAGAGACCAGCAAGATGGTGTCACCAGCACCCAACCAGGCTGGTACCCAAATCTCAGACATCCCAGCCTCCATATTCCATGCTTCAAAGCACCGTGTCTATGGCATTGTCTAATTGCAACCTGAAATAAGACCAAAGGCATGTACACTTCTCTAATGACTGTATCATAGAAACATGCATTGAGATATCACCAAGTGAACAAAGTAGGTTCTGAAATATCATAATCCTATTTTTGTAACATTTTTAAAAGATTAGCAACAACACATTGTTTTAAAAGTAGGTCCCAGGGGGCCAGCGTTGTGGCATAGCAAGTAAAGCTGCCGCTTGCAGCGCCAGCATCATATATGGGTGCCGGTTCGAGTCCTGGCTGCTCTACTTCCAATTCAGCTCTCTGCTATGGCCTGGGAAAACAGTGGAAGATGACCCAAGTGTGTGGGTCCCCGCACTCATGTGGGAAACTAAAAAGCTCCTGATTTCAGATCGGCTCAGCTCTGGCCATTGCAGCCATTGGGGAGAGAACCAGTGGATGGAAGACCTCTGTGTCTCTACCTCTCTATAACTCTTTAAAATACATAAAAATAAATCTTAAAAAAATTAGGTCCCAAGTAACCTACACTTTAGTTAAGAGTTGCATATACGCAACACCTCACAGAGAATGTCTGGTGAGGATGAGTAGCAGCTCTCTGGTGCTGCTTCTGGAAAGAATCCAAAGAGAAGCTTTCCTGCATGACTTTCACTTCATAGCACCTCCCTCACCGTCAAATAAATAAAAAATCTTTAAAAAATGACTTATTTGACAGGTAGAATTACAGAGAGAGAGAGAGAGAGAGAGAGAGATGGAGAGAAAGGTCTTCCTTCTGTTGGTTCACCCCCCACCCCCAAATGGGTGCTACGGCCAGAGCTGCGCTGATCCGAAGCCAGGAACCAGGTGCTTCCTCCTGGTCTCCCATGCGGGTGCAGGGCCCAAGCACCTGGTCCATCTTCCAATGCCCTCCCAGGCCACAGCAGAGAGCTGGACTGGAAGAGGGACAACCGGGACTAGAACCCAGTGCCCATATGGGATGCTGGCGCCACAGGTGGAGGATTAGCCAAGTGAGCCATGGCGCCGAGCCCCAAATAAGAAGTCATTTAATCACAACAACCTGTGGAAGAATTCAGATACCTCGGGCTCAAATCCCTTCCTGCCCGACAGGGGTGTCTAGAAGCTTCCCTGCAGTCTGGCCTGGGACTGCAGGCAGGCAAATTTGCAGGGTGGCCCCTAATCCTCCTAGGTGACCCCTTCCCGATAGATGTGATGGCGCCCAGCAGCGGGGAGTGTGATGAGGCAGCTGTCCTTTGTCTACAATAGAGAAGTCCAGGCCCTGGACGCCAGGAGGAAAATCTAAAGCCAACCAAGATTCCCGGGTCTGGCTCTGCTCCGTGCTTAGAGCAGGGACTTCCTGCAGCCGGGAAGCATGGAATCGAGATGCCACTGCCAGTGTCACCTGACCCAGCGTCACACGTGTACCTGTGCTCCGAACAAGACAGTCAGATAGTAAATGCAACACACAGACACCAAGGGCGCTAGCTTCACTTCATTTTTGGATGCTTGCCATGCTCTGATGAACAGGAAAGAAATAGAGACCAAGTGATCATCGGGCCAGTTCCTTGGCGAGGGAGCCACTGCTGACTGGGGTGGGCCAGCTGTTCACAGGGCGAGGCAGGGCAGTACTTCAGGGTGCTGCAGGACGCCCAGCATCCAGGTCCAGGCATTCGCGCGTCTGCAGACTGCGACAGCCTGAAATGCTCTCCAGCAGCATGTCCAAGTGCTCGGGGTTGAGAGCCCTGGTCTACTCCATCGCTGAGGCCGCCTGGGTACCGAGAGACCCAGTGTATTCTTCCCACTGTACCAACCCCAGGGGTGCTCATTAGAGCAAGAGACACTTAAAAATCAAGAACAGACTTCAGACTTAATGATAGGCTTCATGGCTGCTAGCTGGAAGACTACTTAATTTTTTTTTCTAATCTCATTACGAGTATTCTGGGAATTCTATTATGATTACTTTAAAAGAGCAAAACAGTGTCTGAATATTAAAGTTGACATTCATTGCATACTGAACTCATACTGTGAATGACAGCCTTCTGCACCACAGAGAAAGGAGAGAAAAATTGAGAGAGGTGTAGATCAGAAAATGCACCTTTTATTAACAAAAGATCTCTGTAAGCACCCAAGGAAGCGAGTTTCCTGTAGGATAGCTTTTTTCAAATAAACTCTTTCACTTCAAGACCTAAAAATCAAGATTCTCCTCTACCTCAACCCAGTACGCATCATTCTGAATATGAAACCTAAATGATCTTATACGAGTTCAGAAAGGACCCAGCATGACAGAAACGTACACAGCTCACCACATGCCGGAGCACCACGTACTTCACAAGCCACACGCTGAAGCCACGGCACTGGCGCTGCCTTTACTCCTCCACTGGAGTTTTAGAGGGAGGGAAAACAAAAAAAAACCCTTCGTGTACCCACCACTCTTTAGCAGTGCTTTGGTGCTGTGATTTTTCTAATGGTGTGCATTTCCTTTCTTCTCTCACCTGCAAGGCACACAGCAATGCGGCCTTTCATGTGCTTGTTATACCAATGTGCACAATTTATAAGCTCTAAGCACTAGAGACAAGGAGGGAACCTGGAGGGGGGGAGAAAAAGGGAGAGAAAGAGACCTCAAGCAGGACTCCAGAAACAATGCCAAAAACAAGGTTATGCTACAGAAATTTCAATACATACTTCGAACCTATTAACGTCCAATCTTCTTGAATATGCATACATGTGTGCAAATGTGACTGTTCTTCTCCTTACAGCAAATCAAATTAGTAATCATCTAGTAGTGTTCATTTTCGTTTCAAAAACCTTGAAAGGACCCAGGTCAGCACGCAGCGAAGTGTGTATTCCAGAGAGACCACTCCCACGGCTGCAGCTGGGGGAACTTTCCACCTACAGTCACAGTCCAAAACGGAACAGTTCTATGACAGCACAGATACTCACGGGACTCACTCACCTCTGCACCAGCTCCTCCTGGCTACACAAAGGCAAACCCACAGCCTCTGAGAGCAGGGCTTTGTGTGCGTCTCAGGCTGGCGGGAGTGTCTGCCGGGGACCAGCCTCGGTGCCCCCTGACATTTACATGTCAATGACCAAACTGACACTCCTCCCAGCCGCCCGCCTGCCCGTCAGCTGGGCCCCGCAGCCAGGCCTGGGTTTTGTTCTCCCTATTCTAAGGAGCCAGCACGCCCTTGGCAAACTCCTTAAGAGGGCTTTGCACCGTCTTCGGAGCCCGGAGCCTAGATAAATACATCAGTAATCGGCAGGCAGGCTTTGCAAATTATTCAGGGACACAAGATCCCCCAGAACAGAATCAGAATTCTTCTGGACCCCAAAAAATTGGGTGCAAACAGATTTCAGAGAAATAAGTGTTCCCGCTTGCCTTTAGGCTCAAAACATAACTGCTCAGGAGTTCATTAGCTTACTAGTCACCGTAAGACAATGGTGTGTGATGTGAGTGTCAAAAACGAACAACTGATCAGTTTTAGGGGTCACCGTCTCCTTCTCTGAAATACAGTATTATGAACAAAGGGTTGGGAGGGGGAGACAAGCAGTGGGTAACCAGGAGGAGGACAACCCCAGGAGTCCAGGCCTATCTGGAAGGAGGGTCGGGGGTAGGGGAGACAGAGGTGGCCATCTGTGCGTGAATGCAGAGAGCCGATTTACATGGGGGCTCCACAGAGCAGAACAAAGGATGGATGACTGGAGGGAGACACATCCCTACAAGCGAGGGAGGAGTCCAGCTCCTCCCCTGTACATCAGTGGGAAAGGGGGCTTCCCTGTAGGGGTCTGGGGGAGGGAGGGCCTGCATGGGGGCTGCTGGCAGAAGCCAGCTGGGCTGCAGCGATTTTCCTTAGCAGCTGGTAGGAGACCCCCCCTTAAGAATGGAGTCTTGGGACTTCCAGGACTGGAAACGAAATGACCATGGAATATAAATAGCGAGTTAAAAAGCAACCTAATCTGTGTAATGTAGAAAGAATTGACAATGACAAGAGGCCACTCTTACAATGCTAACAAACAGTCCAAGCATTAGCCATTTCGGAAATTACAAAATGTAGATCCGTGACCCACTTAATATGGTTTTAAAATAAGGTTGGCTCACTGGATACTGTTCCCTTAAATTCATTTTCCTTTCTTCCTCCATTTCTCAAAAAGTTTGATATGATTTGAGTCGCTAAGAGCACTTACGAAGTACTCTTATGGTCAATTGAATTTTATGAATATTTCCTAGGGCAGAATCTCACTGCTGTTCCAGGACTCAAAAGCAGAGGAGGGGAGGGAGTTCCCAGGGAGTGGTGTGTGTGTGTGTACAAGCACGTGGTGCACATGCAGGGCCTAAGCAGACATGTGGGTTTTCACCTCATGAGGGTAAATTAGGGCAGTTCCAGGAAGCTTCCAGGAAGCTCTCTGCCTATGTCATGAAAAAAAAAATCAAGATAACTGCCTTTAAAAAAAAAAGATTTATTAGAAAGGCAGAATCACAGAGAAAATGAAGGAGACAGAGAGAGGGAGAGAGAGAGAAATACTGATTTTCTATCTACTGTTTCACTTTCCAAATGGCCACAATACCCATAACTGGACCAGGCTGAAACCAGGAGCTTGGAACTCTCCGGGATTCACATGTGGATGGCAGGGGCCCAAGCACTTGGGCCATCCTCTGCTGCTTCCCAGGTGCATTAGCAGGGAGCTGGATTAGAAGTGGAGCAGCCAGGACTGGAAGCAGCACTCATACGGAACACTGGCATGGAAGGCAGCGGCTTGCCCACTGCACCACAATGCTGATCCCAAGAGAACTGCTTTGACCCACACTCTCCTCTGGCACTGTTCTGGGTACAGACAGACTTTGACATGACTCCATCAAGCCCTCCCAGCCTTCAGAAGGAGCCAACTCTTCCTACATCCCGATTTCCAGCCTCCTGAACTACCAAATTTCTGTTGCTTAAGCCCAACCAGTTTGTGGTACTCAGTTACAGAAGCCCTAACAAACAGTCATACTGAACATATAATCACATAATGTAGATGTTTGTGCCTGGCACTGTGCCAGGTATTGGGAAGACCAAGCCAAGAAGTTCACTATCTTTAAGATGTCTACCTCAGCACAAACATAGAGCCTGGGGTTGTGCTGTGCTGAGTGACACACAGGTCACCATGGGAGCCCAGAGCTGGGGGCATGTCAGGAAGACTTCAAGAGAAGTACCACTTAAGTTCTGAAGAATTAATAGAAACTCGTTTTGCTATTTTTCTGTTGTCAAACACTGGGATGTTGTCCATTATTCATTTTTGCAAATAAACACTTTCCTATGTCTTTGCATTATTCCTTTAGGAGAGTCTCAGTATGCATTACCGAGACTAGATATGAATCCAGAAGCATTACTGAAGGCAGGCTAACACAGTAGTCCCATTTATCCTTGGGAGATACATTCCAAGATCTGTAGCAATGGATAGTGCTGAAGGCGTCATATATTCATACATAGCCATACTCTCCTCGATTACTGTCTAATGAAATGGAGCCATCCCAAAAGATCAGCCTTCCGAGTGAATTCTTTTCTATACTCTGAGCTCCTTTCAGAATGACTCCCAAACTCTCCACCAGACTCCATCCCACCCATTTGGCAGCATCTCTACTATGGAGACCAACAAAGAGAACCATGCCCCATGTGACACGCTGAACAACGTGCAGGAAGGAGCCATGTAAAGAATGATAAGGGTGTCCTATCTCGGTGAGACACGGGGTCACTAGTAACAACTGTATTATTGGGGCCAGCGCTGTGGCACAGTGGGTTAACACCCTGGCCTGAAGCGCCAGCATCCCATAGGGGCGCCGGTTCTAGTCCCAGCTGCTCCTCTTCCAAGCCAGCTCTCTGCTGTGGCCTGGGAAAGCAGTAAAAGATGGCCCAAGTCCTTGTGCCATTGTACCCATGTGGGAGACTCAGAGGAAGCTCCTGGCTCCTGGCTTTGGATCGGCACAGCTCCAGCCATTGCGGCCAATTGGGGAGTGAACCATCGGATGGAAGACCTCCCTCTCTGCCTCTGCTCTCTGTGTAACTCTGACTTTCAAATAATTTTTTTTTAAAAAGAACTGTATTATTTCCTCATTTTTTTCTTTTTAAGAATTATTTGAGGGCTGGCACCGTGGCTCAATAGGCTAATCCTCCGCCTGTGGTGCCGGCACACCAGGTTCTAGTCCCGGTCGGGGCGCCAGATTCTGTCCCGGTTGCCCCTCTTCCAGTCCAGCTCTCTGCTATGGCCTGGGAGAGCAGTGGAGGATGGCCCAAGTCCTTGGGTCCTGCACGCACATGGGAGACCAAGAGAAGCACCTGGCTCCTGACTTCGGATCAGCGCGGTGTGCCAGTCGCAGCGGCCATTGGAGGGTGAAACAACGGCAAAAGGAAGACCTTTCTCTGTCTCTCTCTCTCACTGACCACTCTGCCTGTCAAAAAAAAAAAAAAAAAAAAAGAAGAAGAAGAAGAAGAAGAAGAATTATTTGAGAGAATTACAGAGAGAGAAGGGGAGAGACACAGGGAGAGAGATATTCCATCTGCTGGTTCACTCCCCAAATGGCCACAATTGCCTTAGACAATTAGCTTCTTCCAGGTCTCCTAAGTGAGTGCAGGGACCCAAGCACTTAAGTCATCTTCCACTACTCTCCCAGGTGCATTAGCAGGGAGCTGGATTGGAAGTAGAGCAGCCGGGACTTGAACCAGTCCCATACGGGATGGAGGCACTGCAGATAGAGGCTTAGCCCACTATGCCACAGCACCGGCCCCTACATCCTCATCTTAAAAGTGTGTATGAATGCATTTTACTGACTCAACAAAACAATGATACCAAGGGCTGCACTTTAGCCAGTTTTCTATAGTCTCTACCCAACAGTGTCTTGCATAATTAATTGATACCTAATCATATTCAATGTAGTTTTTTTAAAAAGATGCCCTGTGGCCAGCATTGTGGTGAAGCGTGTAAAGCCACTGCCAATCAAACAGGCATCCCTTATGGGTGCCAGTTCGTGTCACAGCTGCTGTACTTCCGATCCAGCTCCCTTCCAGTGTGCCTGGGAAAAGCAGCAGAAGAAAGCCCAAGCGCTTGGGCCCCAGCCCCTACATTGGAGACCTGGATGAAGCTCCCTGGCTTTGGCCTGTCTCAGCCCTGGCCATCGTGGCCACTCGGGGAGTGAACCAGCGGATGGAAGATATCGCTCGCTCGCTCCCCTCCCCTGAGCTCTGACTTTCAAGTAAGTAAATAAATATTCTAAAAATAAATAAAATAAAAATATGCCCTATTCACTACTTTGAAAACTTTATATTTGAAATTGGGGGTGGGGGTACAAAGTCACACATACTTTAAATGGTATGGTAGTGCACAAAGTGGAAAGTGTCAATCTTCCAAAATCTTCAAAGGTAACAAATCATGGTCTGTCCTTCTGGCCATATTTCTTTTTTTTTGTTTTGTTTTGTTTTGTTTAAAGTTAATCATGAAAAAAATAGAAAACATTTTAATAATTCTAAATTTGTATACACAGGAGCTAAAAGACACAAGACTGGGAAATTATCACTGAGAGAAAAAAAATCACAAAAGGAAAGAACCTCCAAATATGATTATGTTCTTATCTCTGCCTCTACAGTGCTAAACATGAAAATTTGGTTGGTAGAGGGTTTAGAAACAGCAGCAATATGGTTTTTACCAAGTTGTGCATTGAAATACTTAGCTCCAACAGGTCAAAGCCCTCAATTCACACATTTTACAAGTATCTTCCCTCTTTAACAGATTCTCATCGTGCCATTTACATTCTAAGGGTGTTTCTTTCAAAGGAAGACTAGTGATTCCGCAACAAACATAAGTAGGAAACATATGGCTCATGGCCATATTTCTCAATTTTTTTTTCCCTAGAACTTCTTAAATACAATAATGTTCAACCTTACCAACAACAAATGAAATATAAAATGTATAAAAAATATTGTTTTCTCTATCAAGTTCTCAAAAATAAAACAAAGAATAACTACTATATCCATGTTGGTGGCCACATAGGGAAATAGGCAATCCCTTATAGAATTTAGACTTCCAACATTGTAATTTACTTGGGGAGCAATTTGTCAGTACTTATCAAAATTCAGTAAACATATGTCCTAACAGAGGATACAGAAGATTTTTGTGTGTATTCCTGGATTTTGTGTGTGTGTTTCCCAAATGTTTCTATATTAAAGTAATACAAGTCATTAATCAGAACAAACTAATACATTTTACCATTTAGGAACATGCAGTTTAAGCATCTGGTTGCACACTAAACATCCAATATTAAGGACTGAATTAACAAATTAAGCTATTATAACAAAACACAGCATCATGCAACTGTTAAGTGACCATTAGGAAAGATACAGAGAAACAAGAAACAGCTTATGAGACAGTTTTGTGAGCAATGAAAGAATGAAAATACATACTAATTGCAACCGGTAAATGTATACATACATAGTCAGCAATTTTCCAAGTTGACTTATCAAGAGTAACAATGTATATACATGTACCAAAACATCACACTGTACCCTATAAGTACACATATAATTATGTGTCAAAAATAAACAGCATTTAAAACTCATAAAAGTAGAATTAAGCATTTTTAAAGATTTAATTTAATTTATTTTTATTTCTTTGAAAAGCAGAGCCAGAGAGACAGAGAAGGCGAGAAGGAGGGGGCAGGGGAAAGATCTTCCATCCACTGGTTCACTCCACAAATACCCACAACAGTAGTGGCTGTGCTGGGCTGAAGCCAGGAGCCAGGAGTTCCACCCAGGTCTCCTACATGGGTGGTAGGGACTCAGGTACCAGACCTGTCTCCTGCTGTCCCCCAGGCACATTAGCAGGGAGCTCAAACAAAAACACAGACAGGACTCCATCCAGGCACTCCAGTGTGATGCAGGCATCCCAAGTGGTGGTTTAACTCAATGCATCACAACACCTGTCCTTAATAAAAGGTAATTATGAAAATATTTTCTGAAGACACCTGTAAATTGTTTTATAATGTCTATAACAGCTAATAATTGTTCCAAGAATTGACTTTTTGACAGGCAGAGTAGACAGTGAGAGAGAGAGAAAGGTCTTCCTTTTTGCCATTGGTTCACCCTCCAATGGCTGCCGTGGCCAGCGCACTGCGGCCGGCGCACCGCGCTGATCCGAAGCCAGGAGCCAGGTGCTTATCCTGGTCTCCCTTACCGGTGCAGGGCCCAAGAACTTGGGCCATCCTCCACTGCACTCCCTGGCCACAGCAGAGAGCTGGACCAGAAGAGGAGCGACTGGGACAGAATCCGGTGCCTGACTGGGACTAGAACCCGGTGTGCCGGCGCCACAGGCGGAGGATTAGCCTAGTGAGCCGCAGCACCGGCCAGAATTGACTTTCTAGAAAACGGCTGACAAGGGGCAGGTGATTGGCATGGCACTTAAGATGCCACTTGTGATGCCTGCATCCCACATAGGAGTACCTGGGTTCAAATCCAGGCTCTGCTTCTGATTCTACTTCCTGCTAATGCACACTCTCGGAGACAGGTGACATCCAACCACCTGGGACCCCACCACCCACCTAGGAAGAGGTCCAGCCCGAGTTATGGAGTCCTGCTTTGACTCGCTCCAGCTTGTGCTGTTGCAGACATTTGGGGAGAGAACCAGCAGATGGAAGATCTGTTTTTCAGGAAGGAAGAGAGGGAGGGAAGAAAGAAGGAGAAAAAAGGAAATGGTTGGCAGAACTTCAGGCTTGTCTGGATCCCCATGTACAGTCCCGCGGTATTTCATTACAATTCAGTGATGGATTTCACTTACTGTTGGCGGCCGTACCACCTTTCTGGAGGACAATTCAGCAGTATTTATTAAGCTGATAAATGTCTGTCTGTCTTTGAGCATTTCTACATCTGGGAATGTATCCTAGAAAAATCACTCCATGCATGTACAAACATAAAAGTAACAAGAATAATCAACTGGTCTACCTACCATGTTCATACAAATGTAAAGGTAACTAGAACTCTGATCTACCCAGGACTGGGCTGGTCACTCTAGCAGGGGACTGTGGGAGGGGCAGTTCCATTTTGAAAAGCTGTGGAAAGAGAGCTAGAACAACCACCGAATTTGAAACACACACAGCTATGATCTGTTGCCCAGTTTCCTCTTTCCTTTGATGTCTTCATTTTTGGCAAGGGACCAGAAACAAGGGTGTTGATACAACTCTGCTTGTTTCAGTCACATGCATGCCAGTGCAGATGTTAACACACAAATATAATTGAAATGAGCAAGAGTTAGATTGTGAATCTGGAAGCTAAAAAGGAAACAAACAGAAATTAGACGATAACAACCCTTAATGTCAAAATACTCATGGAATGAGAGCCATATGAGTGAGACTTGGCTATTTTTTCTTAAATGGGAAATGCTCAGATCTTCTGTTTGGGCTCGTAAGGTTTTTTTTTCTAAAGAGATTGTGTTTCCATGCATCAGTTCATGTTTTACATAGTCTTCAGACTGGTGCTTTCTGACCATTTATAAAGGGACAAGTTTCTCACTATATGTTCACTTTCTTCATAGTTGAGTCAAAGCACAAAGATTCTGTGGAGGTCATGAATTCAGGGTTAGCTAAACCTCCTCACTGCAGGCTGCAAAGAAGCCAGAGGTAAAACATGAGCAATTCCACACCAAAGGGAAATTAACATCAGGTGCATTTCTAGACTGTCAAAGTACTACTGGAAAGGCAATTTTTCAGATTAACAGGATTCTAGAAGTTATCGTTGCATGAAAATTCTGTCAATATCTATTATGGGGCAGCGTACATTCTGAATACTTCCCCCATCCCCAGCTCAAGCTAATGACAGCTCCAGAGATGTGGGGACAAAAAACACAGAAGTTGAGTTATGCAGCATCACAGAGGACCACGTGGAGAAGCTCCACACGTAATTACCCACTGCCTCTTGCTTCTCCATCTATAGCATGGTATTTAAGTCTCAAGTCTCGCTATTTGCTAGACTGACAGTGACTGGTAACAATGTTTAGAAAGACTACCTCAGAGGCCAGCACTGTGGTACAGTAGGCTAAGCCTCTGCCTATGGCACCAGCATCCCATATGGGGGCCGGTTTGTGACCTGGCTGCTCCTCTTCTGATCCAGCTCTGTTTATGGCTTGGGAAGGCAGTAGAAGATGGCCCAAGTACTTGGGCCCTTGCACTCGTGTGGGAGACCCAGAAGAAGCTCCTGGCAACTGACTTTGGATAGGCCCACCTTTGGCCATTGTGGCCACTTGGGAGTGAATCAGCAGATGGAAGACCTTTCTTTATCTCTCCCTCTATCTGTAACTCTACCTCTCAAATAGATAAATAAAACATAGATAAATGAAATAAACAATCTCATTAGTATCATACAACATTACAAAGTAATGCTATTATGCTTGATTAATAAATGCTTTACATTTGATATACAGATTGTCTAGTAAGGTTTAAAATTAGACAACCCTTAAAGATATTTTGAAAGGAAAGGAAAAGTGACACTTTTACAGTAAAATTATTTTTAAAATATAGCAAACATTTACTTTTTAATAAACTATCTAGACCTATTGCAATGATTACATACATAAAGGTAAAAAAGCACAAGCAAGAGGCCGGCGCCATGGCTCACTTGGTTAATCCTCCGCCTGCGGTGCCGCCATCCCATATGGGCACTGGGTTCTAGTCCCAGCCGCTCCTCTTCCAATCCAGCTCTCTGCTGTGGCTCAGGAAGGCAGTGGAGGGTAGCCCAAGTTTTTGGGCCCTGTACCTGCATGGGAGACCAGGAAGGAGCCCCTGGCTTCCGCCTGGTCCAGATCTGGTCATGGCATCCATTTGAGGAATGAACCAGCAGATGTGAGATCTGTAGCTCTGTTTCTCCCTCTCTCTCTCCATAACTCTGCCTTTCAAATAAAATAAGTCTTAAGTAAAAACAAAAAACCCTAGGGGCAGGCATTTGGTGCAGTGGCTAAGCCACTACATGAGACAACCACATGCCATACTGGAGTCCCTGGGTTTGAGTGTGAACTCAACTCCCAATTCCAATGTCCTGCTAATATGCACCGCGTGGGACGGAAGCTAACAGCCAAAGCACTAGTTTGGAGCTCCAGCTTGAGTTCGACTCCTGAATTTGACCTGGCCCAGCTGCAGCTGTTGCAGCCATTTGTGGGGAATCTCTTTGTCTCTCTGCCTTTCAAATAGAAAAGTATTTTTTAAAAATAAGATAAAGAGGGGCCGGTGCTATGGCGCAGCAGATTAAAGCCCCAGCCTGCAACGCCAGCATCCCATATGGGTCCTGGCATTCGAGTCCCGGCTGCTCCACTTCCAATCCAGCTCTCTGCTATGGCATGGGAAAGCAGAAGATGGTCCAAGTCCTTGGGCCCTTGCACCTGTGTGGGAGACCCAGCAGCAGCTCCTAGCTTGGGATCAGTTCAGCTCTGGCTGTTGTGGTCATCTGGGGAGTGAACCAGCAGATGGAAAACCTTTCTCTGGCTCTAGCTCTCTCTGTAACGCTGTCTTTCAAACAAATAAATCTTTCAAAAAACAAACAAAAAGGTAAAGAAACCCCATTCAACACAAGGAGTATAAACAATCCACCATGAAAACACAGCAAAGCCTATGACTATGGGGACAGATGGGTGATTAGTGAGCAGGCAGGGAACTTCCTTTGAGGCTATTCCTAGTCAGGTACGAGGCCAGGTACCCGGGGACACTGGCAGAGCCTTCTCCCAGTGGACCGAGTTCCAGCTCGCGGAGCCGAGGTGAGCTCAGCAATAGCAGATGTGGGCTGGCAGCATCTAATGACTTGCTCTGCCTTTCCCAGGGAGCAGAGTAGGCAAGCAGTGTGAAAGGGCAGGGCTCGCCTGGGCTTGCACAGAAGCCACACACTGCCAAGACCCAGGGAGCCCAGGTGACATGCTGAGATAGTGGTGTATTCCAAAAAGAGCCACGTGGAGGCAGGAGGCTTCGGCAGCCTTCACTCTCAGGTGTTCTGGATGGGCAGTGCGTGAACACCCCAGGCACCGGCTATCCTGAGAATAGATCACGGTAGGGACCTGTTTGAGGCAGGTGTACAGCAAAGCAGAACTACTGCCCAAGGCCAGAAAAGAGCTCAGAAGCTCAACCGCTTCCAGTAACCACCAGCTCCTGCTCCCCAATTGTGTCCCCTTTGCCTCTGTGCACCCACAGAAGATTCATGAACCCTGGTTCCTCTGTGGCTACCACGGGTCTGTGTCCTTTTAACTGCAGATCCAGACGCCGCCACAAATCCTGCTTCAGCTTTTCCCCATGGGACCCCACCAGCTCCTGGCTTTCTGGACTGGTCTTCTAAAAAAAAAAAACCACTAACGATAAAGGAAACAATCAGCTCTATCCTGCCTGTCCTGTTACAAACTGCACCACCAGTCACCAGACTAGAGGAAGAGCAGCTTCTCCCCACCCTGCAGCTGGGAGACGAGGAAGGGAGGTGCAATCGCAGCACGGCCACTGGGCAGCACCAATGCACGCATGCGTCTGGACCACACTCACCAGTGGCTGCCAAGGGAGCTGCCAGATGGCACAGGCTACGGATGGGGAACATCTCACTGCGCAGGAAGGAGGCAAAGAAACCCAGGCTGAGCACGGCCAAGTTCCTGGACCAACTGCCAATTCACACGCAGTGCTGGGGACAGAACCACCTGTTAAATGATATCACGTGGACAGAACCAGCGAAGTCGTGAGGGTTTTATCCAGAATTCTGGCTTCATCCAGAATTGCTTACAAGAGGTGGGGGGACAAGAAGCAGCAAGGGAAAGACAGTGCCCAGGCAGGCATCTATTAAACTAGACTTCAAATTATCTTGATCAATCCGTGTGTGTGCCTTATTAGGATCCTTATTCAAATCAATCATTTTTTTAAAATCTTATATTTTAGACAACTGGAAACTTGAACAGTAACTGAATACTTACTGCTGTTATGGAATTGCTATTTTTAGGAGTGAAAATGATGGTGAGGTATTTTTAACAAGTCCCTATCTTCTAGAACGTACTGAAATTTTCTTGCATTTCAATAACTTTATTGAACAGGGTATCACTTAGTACCAAAGATAATGATATTTGATTAGGCTACCTCTGCCAATTCAAAGTTAACACTGATGCATCCAAATAACTGAAATATATCAGCCTTTTGGGAAAACTGAAGTTATCTATAAAACACGGCTTACAAAATTTAAGGATAATATATGCTATGATTCTTTGGTTTTTGTTTTTGCATTGTGTATTTACCCAGAGCACGATGCCCAAATTGATTACAGACATTGAGTGGCCTCAGGCTGTGCACTGCTCATCACCCGTGACACCTGCGTTGTAGGCCTCCAATTCACTGACCTACTGAAGAATGGTTACTCAACACGGCCTCGGTGACGAGCTATTTGTGAAGAAAAGTTGACTATTCGTAAGGACAGGGCATTAGTGAAAGCATGTTCTTTTCCTTTTAAATAAAATTCTAATCTAAATTAGAAGGCAGATTTATAAAAACCAGCAAAGACTTCTGGAGCATTTAGTCCAAACTTACTTTAGTGGAGTAAAGTAAGTTCTCAGAGTGATAATTTGAGCAACTAATAAAATAGAAACCAGTTTTCTTGGTAGGACTAGACAGGAGCAGGGGATTCTGTATAGAAGATTTTATCACATATATAAGCATCACCTGTTTTCTGGAAAAATATTAAACATTATGAATCTGCCAAACTTATTAGGTCTATTTTTTCTATAAAATGCCTTCAAATTTAAATGTAATTCCCATGTACTAATAATGTCCCCTCCTCAGGATTATATTATTTGCATTTTGGGTAACAAGAAACCATTCATACTGCCTAAAACATTAACTTTTATTATTCCTTGAAAGTGCATCTGTAGGGGTGGATGCTGTGACATAGCAAGTAAAGCCACCACCTGCCACACTGGATCAAGTCCAGGCTGTTCCACTTCCAATCCAGCTCACTGCTAATGTGTCTGGGAAAGCAGCAGAGGATGGCCCAAGTACTTGAGCCCCTGCACCCACCTGGGAGACCTGGATGAAGCTCCTGCTCTGGGCTTTGGCCAAGGCCAGGCCATTGTGGCCATTTGGGGAGTGAACCAGTAGATGGAAGATTCATATTCTCTCTCTCTCTCTCTCATACACACACACACACACACACACAAAATTTATGCTTTTAACTTCAATTTGACTGCTTCACAGATGAATTCGTATCTAAACGTAATTCCATTATAGCATAATAGTAATCGGGTAGTTTTCTCAAGTCTGAGAACATCATGCTAATCTAGTTGTAAAATTGAGGCTTCAAATTTAAACTCACGAAGACATCATGGAATCCGTAGCTCAGGGTTGCAGAGAAAGGGTTCAGAGAAGAGTTTGTTGTTGTTGTTGCTGTACTAATTCTCCTTAAACAAAAATCCAACCTCTATGAAACATTACTGTTAAAAGTGAACTGTTCATGTTTAAGATTCATAATCATACATATGTTAAATGTTAATTTTGAGTGGAAAAATAATCATTACTAGTTAAGAAATTTAAATGGGAAGAATGTATTTGCAGGGGCTGGCGCCGCGCCTCACCTGGCTAATCCTCCGCCTGTGGCACCGACATCCCATATGGGTGCCGGGTTCTAGTCCTGGCTGCTTCTCTTCCAGTTCAGCTCTCTGCTATGGCCTGGGAGGGCAGTGGAGGATGGCCCAGGTGACTGGGCGTCTGCACCCGCGTGGGAGACCAGGAGGAAGCACCTGGCTCCTGACTTCGGATTGGTGCAGTGTGCCAGCTGTAAGACCATTTGGGGAGTAAACCAACGGAAGTTAAAAAAAAAAAAAGGAATGTATATGCAGTAACCCCAAGTTGACTTTATGCATGTAACCACTTTCCAGAACTGTAACTGTTCTAGTAACTGCCGTGTTGAGACACCCTTGCAGTTTCCAGACACCCGCCAGGGAGACTGATCTGCTATATCTTGCTTTTTCTTTAAATACACCATCCAAGTTCATATTGATTTTGCTTATAAGCTAACAGACTCAAATTAGTCCACATATGATCCAAAAGTTTGTCCTAGTGTTCATTTCAGCTAGTATTATTTAAAAAAAAAAAAAGATTTATTTATTTGAAAGGCAGAGTTACAGAGAGGCAGAGAGAGAGATCTTCCATCCTCTGGTTCACTCCCCAAATGGCTGCAACAGCCGGAGCTGAGCTGATCAGAAGCCAGGAACCAGAAGCTTCTTCTGGGTCTCCCATGGGGGTGCAGAGGCCCAAGCACTTGGGCTGTCTTCCACTGCTTTTCCAGGCCACAGCAGAGAGCTAGATCGGAAGTGGAGCAGCCAGGACTCAAACTGGTACCCATATGGGATGCCAGAGCCACAGGCAGAGGCTTAGCAAACTATGCCACAGCACTGGTCCCAATATTATATTTAAATGAGCCAGAGCTTGGGTCTACATAGAGCAAGATGGTGTACAATAGCAAAGTATGATTTTACTGCTACTTTTAAAACTTGGGTTGTTGAGGAAGACACTATTATTTATGCTGATTAATGAAATTACTTACATACACACCAGAAGTTGGATAATTCCTTACCCTTAGGGTGCTGTATACAATAAATGTCTTCAAATATTAGCTGACCAGATCAATGCAGTCACTTCCCCTTTGCTTTTGCATCTCCATCTTGTGTACCTTGAAGATCATTGATATTTTAATTCTTCAACTGTAAAAGTTATTGCACTGGATAATTTCCTCTATGTGGAGTTTAACAATGATCCAGATTTACCAATTAGGAACCACTGCAGGAATGGCTGGAAGGTGAGTTATTCTGTAGTAACTATGCTTCAACTGCCGTGCAGTATGCCCAGAAACAATCCATTTCAACCTCTGAACATTTGGTTTGGAACACTTGCTTGATGAACAGTCTGTTAAATGCTTGGGTACAAGCTCTTGCCAGGAGGTCAAATCTCTACCATTCATCTTAGAATAATGTTTCTGAAAACATTCTACTCCTCCTGTTGACTCTACACACTTCTGTGCTTGGCTCTCCAATGCAATGATAGACGGTGCCAACACGGTGGGCTTTGCTTTAGAAAACAAGATCCTGCAGTGACGTGCCTAAAGTTCAGCTTCCATTCTTTCAAAATAAAGGCCATTTCTCCTTTGGAATGGCAAGTGCTCCTGAACGAGTGAATAACAGAGTTGCAGAAACTGAAAGGCAGCAGTAGCTTTGACTTTCCAACACACTTTCTCCAATACAATGCTTTCCATTCTCATTGAGTCTGAAGCCAGGCACCTGTACTGACTGATCCGGATCAAGTCAGTTGCCAGTGAGGCATTCCTTTCCTATTCTATTGATTTTATAGCCAAATAAAGCAGCCGAGACCAACACATCCACAGTGCTTGGGATGTACCTTCATTTTATTTTATTTTATTTTATTTTTGACAGGCAGAGTGGACAGTGAGAGAGAGAGACAGAGAGAAAGGTCTTCCTTTGCCATTGGTTCACCCTCCAATGGCCGCCACGGCTGGCATGCTGCGGCCGGCGCACCGCGCTGATCCAATGGCAGGAGCCAGGAGCCAGGTGCTTTTCCTGGTCTCCCATGGGGTGCAGGGCCCAAGCACCTGGGCCATCCTCCACTGCACTCCCTGGCCACAGCAGAGAGCTGGCCTGGAAGAGGGGCAACCGGGACAGAATCCGGCGCCCCGACCGGGACTAGAACCTGGTGTGCCGGCGCCGCTAGGCGGAGGATTAGCCTAGTGAGCCATGGCGCCGGCCTGTACCTTCATTTTAGACAGGAATCTGTCCAGTAAATTCATAGCTAGAGAAAATGTCTGTGGGGCCAGCATTGTGGTGTAGCAGGTAAAGCTGCTGCCTGCAGTACGGGCATCCCATATGGACGCCGGTTCGAGTCCCAGCTGCCCCACTTCTGATCCAGCTCTCTGCTATGGCCTGGGAAAGCAGAAGATAGCCCAAGTGCTTGGGCCCCTGCACCCACGTGGGAGACCTGGAAGAAGCTCCTGGCTTTGGATTGGTGCAGCTCCAGCCATTGTTATCTGTGTTTCTAGAAAATGTCTCCATGTTGAAGTAAAAAAACTGACTTAGCCCAAGATCTTTTACCGCAGAGTCCCTTAGCTGTGCAGTCATTCTGAGGCCATTATCACACACAAACTCCGTCTCCAGCCGCAGACCTCGGGCTGACCCCTGGACCTCTGCTCCAACAGTGTACAGCTGGTGTAGCAGTTTCTGGGAGTCAGCTGTCAGCAATTCAGTGGTAACCTCCCTCCAGAGGCCTAGGAGACAAGGGACTCCCAGGGCCTGGGGAGGCAGAGCTGTCCTGGGTAGACGCTTCCACATTGCCCTCCTCAGGTCAGCTCAAAGCCAAAGGGCACACACTGATATATTAACACTAAATAATTCAATGCCTGAGATTTACTTGAAAATAAATTGGAATTTTTGTTGACATGAACTAAGATTGTTCCCTTGTTGAGAATTTCAGAAATTGGGTTACAGGTATATGAGGACTCAATATACCACTTTGCCTTGTTGTTTTATAAATCCTTTATAAAAACCACCACCTGCGACCCTGGCATTCCATATGGGCACCAGTTTGAGTCCTGGTCACTCCACTTCTGATCCAGCTCCCTGCTAATGTGCCCAGGAAAGCAGCTGAAGATGGCCCAGGTCCTTAGGCCCCTGCATCCATGTGAGAGACCTAGACAGAGTCTCGCCTGACTTCGGCCTGGCCCAGGTTGGGCCACTAAGGCCATCTGTGGAGTGAACAAGTAAATAGGAGACTGATCAGTCTCTGTCTCTCTCTCCTTCTCCCTCTTCCCCTCCCTCCCTCTTTCTCCGTAACTCTTTCAAATAAATAAAAATAAATCTTGGGGCAGGCACTGTGGTATAGTGGGTAAAGCTGCCATCTGCAGTGCCAGCATCCCATATGGGCACTGGTTCAAGTCCCGGCTGCCCCACTTCTGATCCAGCTCTCTGCTATGGCCTGGGAAGGCAGTTGAGATGGCCCAAGTCCTTGGGCCCCTGCACCTGTGTGGGAGACCTGGGAGAAGCTCCTGGCTCCTGGCTTCAGGTTGGCGCAGCTCCAGTCATGGTAGCCATTTGGGGATTGAACCAGTGGAGGGAAGACCTCTGTCTCTGTCTCTGTCACTCTGCCTTTCAAATAGATAAGTAAACTTTAAAAAAAAATAAGCCTTTAAAAAAATTCAGTATAATGAAATGTTTGTATTTATTTTTAACTGGTGTAAAGATATGGGGTGTTTACATATTTATGGGGTACCACGTGATGAATACATGTACACAATGTGCAATGTTCCAACTCAGAGTGACTACATCCATCTCCTCCAACACTAACCATTCCTTTACAGTGAAACATTCAAAATCCTTCCTTATAGCAGAAAAATACATATACAGCTTATTATATTTACCGATTATCACACACACACACCCACCCCCCCCACCCCCCCCCACCCCTGTGCAAGAAAATACTAAAATTTCTTCCTTCTGGCTAGAAAAAATAGTAGCCCCTAATTGAACTCATTAGGGGGTCATCCCTCCCTCCCCTTACAAACTTCACTGCACAGGCTCCAGAAGGCCTCTGAGTGCTACCTGGTAAGTCAGGTGGGCATCACTGTAAGCACAACTCCTCCCTAACCTAAGATTGCTTTGAAAGATCAGCCTGGGAAGTTTTGTAACTTTTTCTACCTACTTTCTAATGCATGTCCCCGCATGCAAAGTAAGTTGCTTCTTCAGTTAGGTAGGAGGTTCTGCAATACAAACTCCCTACAACCGAGGCAGTGGTTAATGGTCAGGACATGGTGGTTTCAGGAATGGGAAAGACCTGGAGGCCGAGAAATGCAAACACTGACAGTAGGGAGATCTTAGATAGGTGAAAGCCAAATGAAACTAGAGTAAAATCCAAGTTACTGATTCTGCAACGTAGGAAAACATCTTGTCAACACTTGCAATTTACAAATAGAATGCCCCAAAGATCCAAAAAGTCAAACTAAAACAATCAGGGGGCTTCACCATTGCTATGATGGGTTTAGTTAATAGTCTCCACCCAAAACATACATACTCAAGTCCTACCCCGAGTGCCTCAGAATGTGATAAAATCAAGATGAGGTCATTACAATGGGTTCTAAACCAACATGGGTGGTGTGTTTTACAAAGGGAAATTTAGAGATGTGCACACAGGGAGACCACTGCATGAAGATGAGCGCAGAGCCTGCAGTGGTGCATACAATAATAATGAGGACCTCAACACTCTTCATCAATGGACAGATCAACCCCACCAAAAAAGTCAAGAAATAAAAAGACTAATCTATACTACAGACCAAAGGGACCTGATACCTATAGAACATTTAACCCCACAGCTGTAGAATATACATTCTTTATCAGTACATGGAACATTCTCTAGGATAGACCAAACACTAGGCCATAAAATAAGTCACAAAAAAATTCAAAAAAATTGCAATCATACCATGTATCTTTTCTGACCACAGAGAATGAAGCTGGAAATTAACAACAACAACAACAAAAAACTCAAGAAAATATGCAAACACATGGGAACTGAACAACATGCTCCTGAATGAACAGTGAGTCAAGAAGAAACCAAAGGGGAATCAAAAAATTCTTTGAAACAAATGAAAATGAAAACACTTACGGAAGTGGTCAGTACTGTGGTTCAATAGATTAAAGCTGCCATCTGCAGTGCTGGCATCCCATATGGGCACCGGTTTGAGTCCCGACTACTCTACTTCCTATCCGGCTCCCTGCTAATGTGAAAACAGTGGAGGATGGCTCAAGTTCTTGGGTCCCTGCACCCATGTAGGAGACTCAGAAGAAGCTCCTGGTTCCTGGGTTCAGATTGGCTCGGCTTCAGCCATTATGACCATTTGGGAAGTGAACCAGCAGATGGAAGACCTTTCTCTTCATCTCTCCCTCCATCTGTAACTCTACCTCTCAAATAAATAAAAACTTTAAAAATTGGTTATGGAAGTAACATACCTCAACACAATAAAGGCAATATATAACAAACCCACAATTAGCATCGTATTGAATGGAGAAAAGCTGAAAGCATTTCACTAAGTTCAGGATCCAGGAAAGGATGCCCACTTTCACCATTATTATTTAATATAGTTCTGGGAGCTGGAGCTGTGGCACAGAGTGTAAAGCCGCCACCTGCAGTGCTAGCATCCATATGGTCGCCAGTTCAAGTCCTGGCTGCTCTACTTCCAGTCCAGCTCTATGCTATGGCCTGGGAAAGCAGTTGAAGATGACCCAGATGCTTGGACTCCTGCACCCACATGGGAAACCCAGAAGAAGCTAATGGTTCCTGGCTTCAGATTGGCACAGCTCCAGCCATTGCAGCCAATTGGAGAGTGAGCCAGCAGATGGAAGACCTCTCTCTCTCTGCCTCTCCTCTGTGTAATTCCAACTTTCAAATAAATAAATATTTT
Source organism: Oryctolagus cuniculus (assembly GCF_051225735.1). Classification (NCBI taxonomy): domain Eukaryota; kingdom Metazoa; phylum Chordata; class Mammalia; order Lagomorpha; family Leporidae; genus Oryctolagus; species Oryctolagus cuniculus. Next base: position 82,918,590 of record NC_142871.1, read on the forward strand.
TAAAAATATATAGATCTGGAAGTTTTAGCCAGAGCCATCAAGCAAGAAAAAGCAATTAAAGGGACAGAAATTGGAAAAGAGGAAGTCAAATTATCTGTTTGCAGATGATGTGATCCTTTATATAAGGGAACTAAAACATTCCACTAAGAGACCATTGGAATTCATAGCTGAATTCAGCAAACTTGCAGGATACAAAATCAACACACAAACAATCAACAGCATTTTTATACACCAACAATGCTTTAGCTGAGAAATAACTTTTAGGATCAGTCTCATTCCCAATAGCTTAAAAAAAAAAGGAATAAATGTAACCAAGGATGTGAAAGATCTCTACAATGAAAATTATAAGACATTAAGAAATAGAACACAAAATAGAAAAATATCCCATGTTCATGGATTTAAAGAATCAGTATCATTAAAGTGTCCATATTACCCAAAGAAACTTAGATTCAATGCAATCTCAATCAAAATCACGTAATTCACAGAAAAAAATCTAAAATTCATATGGAAATACAAATGACCCTAAATAGCCAAGCAATACTAAACAATAAAAACAAAGCCAAAACAGCTTTGTATTGGCAAAAGACAGACATGCAGACCAATGGAACAGAATAAAAACCCCAAAAATTAGAGAAAAAGACAGACAAGAAAGAAGGAAAGAAAAAAACTAGAGAAGAGGAAGGGAGGAAGCAGAAGTATCATTATACTCTTAGAATTGTACCAATAGGCCGGTGCCGTGGCTCAATAGGCTAATCCTCCGCTTTGCAGCGCCAGCACACCAAGTTCTAGTCCCGGTTGGGGCGCCAGATTCTGTCCCGGTTGCTCCTCTTCCAGGCCAGCTCTCTACTGTGGCCAGGGAGTGCGGTGGAGGATGGCCCAAGTGCTTGGGCCCTGTACCCCATGGGAGACCAGGAGAAGCACTTGGCTCCTGCCTCTGGATGGGCGCGGTGCGCCGGCCGCGGTGGCCATTGGAGGGTGAACCAACGGCAAAGGAAGACCTTTCTCTCTGCCTCTCTCTCTCACTGTCTAGCTGTCTAACTTTGCCTGTCAAAAAAAAAAAAAAAATTGTACCAATGAGGGGTGGGCACTGTGGCTTAGTGGGTAAATCGATGCCTGCAATGCCACATCCCACATGGGTGCTGGTGAAACACCTGGCTGTTCCACTTCCAATCCAGCTCTGCTATGGCCTAGGAAAGCAGTGGAAGATGGCCTAAGTCCTTGGGGCCCTGAACTCATGTGGGAGACCCAAAAGAAGCTCCTGGCTCCTGGCTCCAGATTGGCCCAGCTCCAGGTGTTGCAGCCATTTAGGGAGCAAACCATTAAATGGGAGATTCTCTCTTTCAAATAAATAAATCTTCACAAAGAAAAAGAGAAATATGCACAACATTCTTAAGTTTTAAAAAGTTCCTTCAAATGAATAAAGACAAGACATTCTAATAGCAAAATGCACCAAGGGTCTGAAAAGACAACAGATTCACTAAACAGTAAGATCCATTATGGGACTGGAATCATTTGCGCTCAAGTGTCCAGCAGGAAGGAACCTAAATGCTCATTAAGAGGAGGTAGTCACTTGATTTAATCAAATACTTTATAATACCATTTACAGTCATGATCAGGACTAACATGTACTGCAAAGATGTCCCCAAATATTGTCCAGTTATTTTTTCAGAAAAGCCAGTGGCAGAACAACATGTAGGTTTGAATGCACTGTGTAAAGTTGAGCACCACGCCCACTGAGCTTGTGCCACGGTGAAGTGAGACTGGCTGTTCATTGCCAGGCACTTCACCTCTAGGCGATGGCATTTTGGGTAATTTTTACCCTCTTCAAATTCCACACTATTTGCATTTTTCTATAAGGAGATTGTAGGTCAGGAAAAGCAACAAAGCTGCTCTCTTGCATGAAAACAGGTTTTATGGAGAGAAGAGAAGGAGAGAGATGGCAGGAGCTGATGACAGAGGGGCGAGGAGGGTCAGGGTGGTTGTTGATGGGTAATAGGAGAGCAGAGCAGAGCCAGTTGCGGGGGAAGGAGCCAGAAGACAATGAAGACGGACACACGGGCTGCGGACCGGCGGTCTGAGGACTCTGCCCAGCACTCGACAGAGGTTAAGTGGCTCCCTACCTACAGGCACGACAGAAAACAACCTGCACACGTCACTGTAGCCGCAGAGGAGTGCCACGGCAGTGACAGACGGCACAGGAGCCCTGCCGAGCAGGCACCTGGAGGTCAGGGGTCCAGCTCAGCTTCCGTGGTACCGAGATGGGAGTAGGAGAGGTCCCGGCTGCTCAGCAACTGGCAGCCTACTCGGACTAGCAGGGCAGAGCCCTGGGTCCACGGGCAGCACGGACGAGATGAGACAGTTAAGCCGGGGCTTAGGGTGAAGAGGCTTGAGGTGGCTACTGGCTCTGAGCACAGTTTACCGGCAATCCTCAGAGGGGTGTGCAGCGCGCGCACTAACAGTCCTCTAGACGGGTGAATGCAGCTGCTAGTGCTGGACTTGCAGACCCAGGGCACTTGACCCTGGAGGCAGGGACAGCCCAGCGACTAAGCTAATGTGGCAGACATGGGAGCTCAAGTCCTGACTTGAAATTGCCGCCACATACAGGATAGGAGAAGCTCACGGTGGGAGCCCATGTGGACATGAAACAGGAGACATCTACAACCCCACAAAACCCCTCAAGAGAACCTGACTGCACAAGGTTCGACTGTTAGTGGACGATTTTCATTAGGAATTTTACTCAAATACCACAGTTTAGAGGCAGCTGTGCCCTGTGCACCCTCTTCCCCTCTGCCTTTGGCTTTTGGGCTGGGTATCAGCAAGTGTAGAGGTAATTAATGGTTCTCCTGAAGAAAATCCAAACCCTAAGACAGCTTTAGTGCCCCCTTTGGAAAGACAAGTTCCAGACAATCAGCGTCATTCCTGAGGTGAAAAATCAACAGACCCTAAAATGAGGGAGGAGGGAGTGGGGAGTGTGGAGAAGGGAGAGCGAGTCAAAAGTCTGGAATACGATTTTTATGAAATGCAGTGATATGCCTTGGTAAGGTAGCCACATTTTTCAAAATACCACTATAAATTCTAAATGCACTCTGGGTTAGCTCGAAAAAGCTGTAAATACTGAGGAAAATTAAAAACAAAAATTCTAAGGTCACCTTCAAGTTCAAGCATCAAAAGAACAACATGTTAGCCACGTCTCAGTAAAGAAGACCTAAATATCTATAAATGATGTGGTAGAGGTCAGATTTTTGCTCTGCTGACTTAGACTTTCTATATTTCCCTGTAGTCTGTTCTCACTTTCAAATAAAAGATTATAGGTAATGAAGAATATGACTCTTAACTATGACCGAGAGAAAGAAACAGAACACGAGGACCCCATTATCACCTTTTGGATGAATGTTGAGTTTTTCAACTCCCTGACCAAAATAGTGATCTCCTTAGGCTGAGAGGATAAACCATAAAAATATCATATGGGTAAGGCTCAAAGCCAGACACTTGGTGTAGGTCGTCTAACGGGCTTGGTTTATGGCTTTTCTGCTCCTCAGCCATGTCTACTTGGACATCTAGGGGTGGGGAGACTTTCAGTGGAGCGATGAGCAGCCGGGAAGCAAAGGAGCTAGAATGAGAGCCATGTTCACTGCCTCAGGAGCTCCATCGGTGTGTGGCTGTTTTCCACTCAAGAACACATTTGAAAGTACTGGTGACATTTCAAACTGTGCTCCACGGGAATTCATTTCAGCTTCCAGTGTCACAAAATAGAACCTCCAAGTCCTAAAACGCTGCCCGGATGAACATGGCCCCAACCCTGGATGCTTGCAGGAACAGCAATGGCAGGAGGCTGAGTGACAGTGATCTACCTGCACAGGGGGAGCACTTGTGATCAGAGACTAGCAGAAGTCCTTAACAGCGGCTCTAGTCCTTCCGAGAGAATCCCAATTATCATGCCAATCAGTACGGACTCAGGTCTGGAACACAAACATCTGCGTGTCTTCCATCTTGATCCCGACCTATCTGCCCAAAGGTGATTGACAAATACTGAGACTGTGAGAGTTTTTAAGACTGAGGCTGAATCCAGGTATTGCACAAAATGGAGTTCATGGGGCTGGCATTGTGGCACACTGCTTGTGGATGGAACATCTGTCTCTCCCTCTCTGGAACTCTGCCTTTCAAATAAAATAAAATTTTAAAAATGAGATATACAATTCTCAAACAAGATGAATGAAGTACATTAACCAACAAAGAAAGCTCTAAAAATTAAACTAACTCACCAACAAGTACTTGATACATTCAGGGGGGAAAACCATTCCTACTGTGTCAGGTGATAAATATTGTGGTATTTGTGTACATAAATCATCTGACTTGCAGTTTTTCTTAGAGATCTCATGGATAAAGTATAATTGTCCATCTTTAACAAAGTTGTTGAAATTCTACTTCTTGAAAGAAAAAAAATTTAATGATGTCAATTGACAGATTTTCTATATAATGATTTTTTAAAGCCTTATTTATTTACTTGAAAGTCAGAGTTACACAGAGAAAGAGCGACACAGAGAGAGAGAAAGAGAGGTCTTCCATCCGCTGATTCACTATCCAGATGGCCACAAAGGCCGGAGCTGTGCTGATCCGAAGCCAGAAGCCAGGAGCTTCTTCCAGGTCTCCCACGCAGGTGCAGGGGCCCAAGAACTTGGGCCATCTTCCACTGCTTTCCCAGGCCAGCAGAGAGCTAGATCGGAAGTGGAACAGCCAGGACTCGAATCCCCACCTTATGGGATGCCAGCACAAGAAGCGGCAGCTTTACCTGCTACGCCACAGCACTGGCCCCTATATAATGATCTCTTACAAACTGATTGTGTAAAAGGTGAATACCTCAAAAGAAAAATGCATGCAAGAAATGTACAGACAGGTCACACGGAGAAAAAAGAAAATATAGGGGCTAATAAACATACAAAATGTCCAGCCCTCTTTATAATCAAACAGAGCAATGAAAACACAATGTTCCTATCAACTTGAATGTAAAAAATACATCAAAACTGATAAGAAGGCAAGAAAACAAACTCCTTTGGTTTGCTGCTGAAAACTTCCGGAGGGCAATTTGGCGACGTGTCAAAAGCCTCAAAAATAAACAAATGCCTCTGACTCAGTAATTCCATTTGTCAAGGAACGGAACCTCCAATGGGATGCTCATGCACAAAATGCTTGCTGCAGCATTACACGTAGAAGTGAAAATAACCATTGAATGCTTCAACAATGTAATGGCTTCACAAACTACAATACCTGTATATTCAACACAGCATAGTATTTTACAAAATTATTTACCTTTTTAAAAGCCTGGATTTATTTTTATTTATTCAAAAGGCAGAGCGACACAGAAGAGATTGTCCATCCATGGGTTCACTTCCCAAATGCCAAAAACTGCCAGGGCTGAGCAAGGCCAAAAACTAGGAGGCAGGAACTCAAACCAGGTCTCCCACAAGGTTGGCAGGGACCTCACTACTTGGGCCATCATCCCCTGCCCACCAAAGTGCACATTAGCAGGAAGCTCGCTCAGAAGTGGAATAGCTTGGACTCAAAACAGGCACCACAATATGCGATGTGGGTGGCAGCAAGTTCACTGCAGTGTCCAAAGCCCACGTCCCCTTATTATTTAATTTTTAAAGGATTTATTTGAAAGGCAGAGTTACAAAGAGGCAGAGGCATGGCAGAGAGAGAGAGATAGAGGTCTTCTATCAGCTGGTTCACTCCCCAAATGGCCGCAACAGCCAGAGCTGGGCCAATCCAAAGCCAGGAGCTTCTCCCCGTCTCCCATGTGGGTGTAGGGGCCTAAGGATTTGGGCCATCTTCTGCTTTCCCAGGCCATAGCAGAGAGCCGAATTGGAAGTGGAGTAACTGGGACTCAAACCCACACCTATATGAGATGCCAACACTGCAGGCTGTGGCCTTACCACAGCACAGGCCCCATACACCCCCATTTGAAACAAAGAAACTGAGGCACCAACAGGTTAAATAGTCACAGGTGGCATAGACACTGTGACCAGGATGTCTAATGAGTTGACCTAGCTCCACATCTAGCTCCTAACCATTTTGCAATGATGCACATTTTAAAACTAAATTAGAGCAACAAGCCAGATAATCTATAATTACACACACTACAAAATCTTAAAGAGGACTTTCTGTGTGGGCAGAATTTCAGGGCCAATTTGGAAACTGAATCTCCCCTGCATCACAGCAGGTAGTGTCTTTCCCTTACACACACACTCACCACACAGTTATTGTCAGCCCCTTCCTGGCTGAGAGTGCAGAGATTTGCTTTCTGTTTCTAAAAGGCACGATGCCTCCCTCCAGTGACCCTGCAGGGCTCTGGGCAGACGTAATACACGTAACTCACAATCAAAGATAAATAACGTCTTCCCCCTTTCACTTCCAAACAGAAGCTGCAGGGCAGCCCACATGGGAGCAATGCCGAAGCTCACCGACAGGAGTTATGAAAGCACCAAATCCCCTTGACCAAGCCCGCTGGTCACACGTGACCAGGCAAGATCACAGGACCATCTCCCAGGTGTCCCGTGACATTGCTGCTCTGCCTCCAGACAAAAGCCTGACAGATGTAAGTGCTTGTAGATAACACTCAGCCATCTAGGGCGCCGCTGGGTTTCTGTAAGGGGCAAGGATGGTCAAGATTAGAGGGGAAAACATCACTAGCCATTCTAAAGCAAGCTCCAGCCATCTGATACTGTAAGGGTGGACGCTAGACAGACTTTGAAGCAAGCGAAGACCCTGTAAGTGGAAGCAGGGCGTCAGGCTCTAGATAAAATTTCTCATCGCCAGGGACGAAGTCATCTTACTGAACAGGGAAGGCTTTCTCACTTCTGGACTGACAGCAGCTCTCCCCGGTTACAGGACACAAAGGACTATCTTGTTGTTACCCCAGACCGTACTAAAGGCGAGACGCTAGTATCAAAGAGCTGTGCTATAACACCTAACTGATACACTAGAGAGACGGGCTCACATCTCCAGGACACAGCTAGACATCATCTATCTGTCTGGCAGACATGAGACCTAACCAGTGTCTCACCAAAGGAGTCTAGTTAGGATGCCCTCCTTCAGTGACAAGGATTTATCAAGCCAGGCCCCAAAATGAGGTCAAGCTTTTTATGGAAAGTGAGGTTATTATCCGAGGGGCCGGTTTTGTGGCATAATGCATAAAGCTTCTGCTTGTGATGCCGGCCTCCCAGATGGACACCGGTTCCTGTCCCAGCTGCTCCACTTCCAATCCAGCTCCCTGCTAATGGCCAGGAAAAAGCAGAAGACAACCCAAGTCCTTGTCACCCAAGTCACCCATGTGGAAGACTTAGAAGAAGCTCCTGGCTGTTGCAGCCATATCAGGAGTAGACCAGTGGATGGAAGCTCTCTCTTGGCCTCTCTTTAACTCCTCAAAATAATAAATCTTTTTAAAAAGTGAACAGAAAAATGAGGACCACCTAGACATTGAAGGCAAATTTCAAAAATGCAAAGCAGATCATGACAAATAAAAAGAAACATAATAGACACTGAAATAATCAAAGTAATTAACAAGCACTTGAAGATAAAAACTTGAATTAATATGCACAGATTAAAGACTGTAATCTAGAACAAGTTACAATGAAAAAGGAATGACCAGACAACAGAAGAGTTCAGAGGAATGAGATGTGTTTGGAGTTTTTTCAATTCAATAGAGGGACTGGAAGTCAGGAAAATCTCCCAGGAAATAGAACCAAAAGACGCAAATAGAAAAGTTAGGTGAAAAAGAGGCTGAACCCAACAAATCTAATATCTGAATCCCAGGAATCTCAACAAAAGAGGAGGAGGGAGAATAATCAAAGCAGAAAAGAATTCCCCAAAAGTGAAGGACATGAAAAGGGCCACACTGCAGCGCCAGGCATCCGGCACAGTGAGCGACAGAAACCAGCCCCACCAGGTGGGGCACAGTTCAGAATTACCCATCTTCTCCCAATGGACAAGAACAGGTCATTTTCAAAAAGAGGGAAACAATTGGTGCCTTTTTCCTCTTTCCTTACTCAGGAGTGAGTTTGACAATATCTAATAACCATTTGAAGACGTAAAAGAAGGCATCCAGTTTCATAAAAAGCCCCAGGCTGCCCTTGCAACAGATGGCATGACTCAATGTCTGGTTAATGTTAAGCAGCGAGTTCTGAGGAGTTTACAAAACACTACAGCAAAGTCAGGGACAGCAGCTGTAGACAAAAGCTAGTCTTGGATGTGTGTTTCTTTGGAGCAGTGGTTAAACACTCACCTTAGATACGAAAGGGTCTTAGATGGAAACTCTATAGTCTTGGAAGGGAGTGAGGTTCTTCATTTTCCAGTACTATTTCCCACAGTTCACAGATCTCATGCTGAGCATAATGTTTCATGAAGCAAGAAAGCACATCTCCATCAGAAAGACATTAAAAACTAAAAACCAGGGGCCAGTGATGTGGCACAGCAGGTTAGGCCATCACTTCAGATACCCACATCCCATGGCAAAGTGCCTGGGGTTGACTCCCACCTCCACCTCTGCTTCCAATCCGGCTTCCTGCTAATAAGCCTGAAAAGCAATGGATGATAGCCGAAGTACTTGTGTCCCTGCCACTGGCACAGGAGACCCACATGGAATTCTGGGCCTGGCTTCTGACTGTCGGAGGCATTTGGACAGCGAACCAGCAGATGAAAGATCTCTCTCCATCTGTGTCTGTGTCTCTCTCTGCATTTCAAATAAAATGAAAAATTTTTTTAAATACCATAAAACTAACCTTGGTGAATACATAAGGATACTCAAGTACTTTTCTACATTTTGAATGCATCTCTGAAATAAAAGGCTTCAATAACGTGAGATATTTGTAAAAATAGAGAGTCTATTATGGGACCTGCCCAAAAACAGTGTCTCATTGTCTTCCTCAACAGACCCTCTTCTGTCTCTAAAATGAAATGCTACAAATTAAAAATGAAAAGAAAGAACATAGACATGTGAACCCCTCTGCTTAGGACTCAGGAGGGTGGTGGTATTTCTCAGGCAATCTGGGTATCCCCGTAAGTTGCTATACTCCTGCGGCCTACATGGGCTGGGACTGTGCTAACATTTACAGGCATTGGTCACCTTGGGCCAGGCCTCTACTCTCAAAGCACAGGGATGTCTTTGTTTCTAAGGCAGACAATGGAAGCTCACAGGGAGTTTGCATTACAGGTTTGGAGAAACCTGTTGGTTATTTACTCCTCTCTGCCACAAGAAAAAAAGTTTCAATAACCCCAATTCTGCAGAAGAGCCTGATCCCAAAAGAATATGAACTCTACAAGCTCTTCATTTTTAAAACCAGCACTGGCCACTTCTCAGGAGTCTATGCAGTCAAGTGGAATATGAATGCATCAACTTTTTTTTTTATCTTGAGAATTATATGAAACTCAGGGTGAAGGCTGCTCAGCTCATTAGACAAACTTCCAGGGGTAAAAGATTCAATAACATCACTTCCAATACTCTGAGCACAAGAGCCAGGATTGAATTCCGCTCAGCTCTGCAGCCATGTCAAGTTCAACACACTACAACACATGACAGAGCTTATACTACTATATTTTAAGTTCCCCTTATGAATGAACCCAAAACATGGGTATTTAACAAATGACACCAAGTCATCTGTTATAAAAACTGAAACCCTAACTTGATATTCTCCGCTTTGCATGGACCTGTTGACTTAACCTGAAGCCAGGAATCTCATACTTCTTCACCCGTCTTCCCAAAGCAGTGCAAGTTTATACTGCATCATAAGAACTCTCCTCTCTCACCAACTGCTCTGATGCATCAACTAACACTCCCTGCTGCTCGCCTTCTCTGCTCAGTGTATTTCCCCTTACTCTTCCTGCTCCTCAGCACAAGCTCTCAGTCACTTCCAGGAAAGGGACTCAAGTCACACAAAGGCATAAGTGGTACCTGAAACTCTATCCCCGTTCTGAGAAATGCAGTCACCTTCAAGGCGCAGGAGTGTAGGGATCTCATGGAACTCAAACTCCACTTTACGAATTCCCAAACATGGACTTGCCGTTAGTACAACCTAGCAAGAGAAGGTACTGGGGCTCTGAGATAATTATTCCATTTCTTCCCTCCCTCTCCACCAGCTCTCACTCTGAAAAGATCCTAACTAGCAAACATGACTGGGAAAAAAAAAATTGGGGAAAAAACGATTGACATTAAAAAAACAAAACAAAAAAAAAAACCAACCACCAAATCTGTATTTGTCCTAACTTTTGCTAATCTAAGGTATTTTTGAAACTTCTGATATTAGCACCAGCTTTTGATACTTTTGATATGGAGTACAGTTATTGCCCATATCTTTTTTTTTTTTTTTTTTTTGACAGGCAGAGTGGACAGTGAGAGACAGACAGAGAGAAAGGTCTTCCTTTGCCGTTGGTTCACCCTCCAATGGCCGCCACGGCCAGCGCTCTGTGGCTGGCGCACCGCGCTGATCCGATGGCAGGAGCCAGGTACTTCTCCTGGTCTCCCTTGGGGTGCAGGGCCCAAGTACTTGGGCCATCTTTCACTGCACTCCCTGGCCACAGCAGAGAGCTGGCCTGGAAGAGGGGCAACCGGGATAGAATCTGGCGCCCCGACTGGGACTAGAACCTGGTGTGCCGGCACCGCAAGGCGAAGGATTAGCCTAGTGAGCCACAGCACCGGCCTCATATCTTGTTTTAAAGGAAAAATTACTTTGTTATTCATTGATAGTGAGTGCATTACTATTGAAACTGATTGACATCAGGAAAATTCCTCTCTTCAAGATCAAGATCTTTCAGGTCTGAACAGGTCCCCCACCCCCCACCTTCACCCTTCTTCCAGTCTGGTACACTGGAGAAAAAGGCCATGTGTGTTCTCAGTTTCAATACAAGGGATGAACCCCACTGGGGTGGTTCCTAAAACACTGCCACAAAAATCAAGTGAATGGTTCGAGTCAGAAGTCACGCTGTATTTCCTAGAATGTATGCTCTCTGGTGCAAACCAAGGGTAATGTTCCATCAGCACTACCCAGCAGCAGCACAGTTCTGGAAACATTAGCCATGCCATTGTCTACTTTCTTTGTTCCCAATTATTAAGTAGAAAAGACTTATGGAAACAAGTAAAGATAGAACCTGATAAAAAATGTCATGTTTGAATAAAAACAACCGTGACCCCTACAAGGCTGGTGAGAGAGAGAAGTGATCCTTGGAGGGTGGGGACTGGGTTAGGATAGACACTAGAGAGTCCAGTCCCCTGGCACAGGAGCTGTTGGTTAACCCGAGCCTCATCTGAGTTCTGCTGGATTTACATAAGTCTTCAAAAAGTTTTATGGAGAAACGGACTTAAACATTATCTTGGTGCCAAAAATTTTGACATCTTTGTATAGGTTCTTCTTTCATACATATCACCCACATTTTTTTTTTCTAACAATCCCTGGTTGAAATGGAGGTGATGAACATAATGATATTAAGTTAATTGTAAAGAACAGACTATCAGGAACAGAACTCTCTGAACCTACAGGACATCAAGCACCTATACCCACAGAAGTACACACTATTCCACAATGACAGGCCATCCAGCTCTGCTCTTTGGATGTCAAAGGTCAAGCCCAACAAGGACAGCAGAAGTACTGCTTATGGTGCTGAACCCTAGGTCAAGGATGAACCAAGACCACACCATAGCCCCTCTAAGGGATTCCCCAGATTCTTTTTTTTTTTTTTTTTAAGATTTATTTGAAAGTCAGAGTTACACAGAGAGGGGAGAGGCAGAGGGGCAGAGGGGCAGAGAAAGAGGTCTTCCATCTGATGGCTCGCTCTCCAATTGACCGAAATGGCCGGAGCTGTGCCAATCCAAAGCCAGGAGCTTCTTCCAGGTCTCCCACGCAGGTGCAGGGGTCCAAGGACTTGGGCCATCTTCCACTGCTTTCCCAGGCCACAGCAGAGAGCTGGAGCAGAAGTGGAGCAGCCAGGTCTTGAACCAGCACCCATATAAGATGCCGGCGCTTCAGGCCAGGGCGTTAATCCACTGTGCCACAGCGCCGGCCCCTCCCCAGATACTCTACTTCTCCACAAAGTTATAGTCCTAAGCCATTACCAGTTCTACCCCACAATTTTCTTTATTCATTTATTTATTTTTCATTTTATTTGTTTTATTTTTTTTTTATTTATTTTTTTTTTTTTATTTTTTTTGACAGGCAGAGTGGACAGTGAGAGAGAGAGACAGAGAGAGAAAGGTCTTCCTTTGCCGTTGGTTCACCCTCCAATGGCCGCCGCTGCAGCCGGCGCACCGCGCTGATCCGATGGCAGGAGCCAGGATCCAGGTGCTTTTCCTGGTCTCCCATGGGGTGCAGGGCCCAAGCACCTGGGCCATCCTCCACTGCACTCCCTGGCCATAGCAGAGAGCTGGCCTGGAAGAGGGGCAACCGGGACAGAATCCGGTGCCCCGACCGGGACTAGAACCCGGTGTGCCGGCGCCGCAAGGTGGAGGATTAGCCTATTGAGCCACGGCGCCGGCCCTATTTTTCATTTTATTTGAAAAGTGGAAGGAAACAGAGACAAAAAACACCCACTGGCTCACTCCCCAAATGCCCACAAAAACCAGGGCTGGGCCAGGCCAAAGCCAGGAACTTAATCTGGGTCTCCTATGTGGGTGATAGGGGTGTAAGCACTTGAGCATCATCTGGTGCTTCCCAGGGGACACATCAGCAGAGCATGCATAGGAAGCAGAGCCAGAACTTGAATCCAGGCTCTCCACTAAGGGCTGTAGGCATCCTAAGCAGTATCCCAACGGCCACGCCAAAGGCCCACCCCCAAAAGTATCATTTATTAGTTTCAACATTAAAGCATATTAGCATTGACTCAGGTCAGGCTGTCACAACAATATCAGACAGGATGGCATAAACAACAAATGTTTATTTCTTATAGCTCCCAGAGCCTGGAAAGATCAAGATCAAGAAGCCGGAGAATTCAGGATCTGAAGACGGCCCTCCTATTGGCTCATGGATCTCCATCTTCTCGCTGTGTCCTCACCAGGGAGCATGAGGGCTAAAGAGTTCTCTGGGGTCTTTTATACCAGGGCATCCATTCCAATCAATCCCATAATCGCGATTTTATCACCTCCCAAAAGACTGCCTTCCAAACACCATCACATTAAAGGAAAGGATCTCATTATGAATTCTGAGGAAATAAACATTCAGTCCATAATTAAAAATCCACTTTTTATATAACAGATTAAAAAACCAAGAGAAAAATTAGTTCAATTAATTAGGGTACACTTGGCAAATGTCCAAGTCACAGTTGTAGCCTAGGAATCACAATTTCCTAATAATGTAAGCTAAAATTCCTACTGCCATATTTTAGACTTCAGGATCCACTATAAGATCAGTATCCCAGATGAATGACAAAGCTGAATATAAATCTAATAGATGAATGTGTGCATTTGAATTAGTAGAGTGCTGTCTCTAGACAGAATAAGCATGATGTTACCTTGAACATCCTTAAAAATATTACCATTAAATAGGAAGTGGCAAAATTACATTAGTAATGTTTCATTTTTAAAAGCTGTATATCTGTTTAAAAGGCAGAATGACAGAAAGTAAGAGATCTTCCGCCTACTGATTCATTCTCCAGATAGGTACAACAGTCAGGGCTGGGCCAGGCTGAAACCAAGAGCCAGGAACTCCATCCAAGTCTCTCACATGGGTGACAGGGACCCAAGTACTTGGGCCATCATCCTCTCGCCTTCCAGGTGAACTAGCAGGGAGCTGGATCGGAAGCAGGGTAGCTGGGATTCAAACCAGTGTTCTGATATGGGTTGCGGATGTCCCAAGTGATAGATTAACCCCTGAACCACAGAACCTGCCCCGATACTACTTATTATGAAGACATGCATGTAAGGTAAACAAGCATGAGAAGGCGAAAACTTGAAAGCAAGTTTCTCAAGACAAAGTCACTCCTTACCCATCCAATTTACACTAGCAAGTTCTCCAAGAAACCCCAATAATCCTGACCTCCTCACATGCAAGGTTTTGTGGAGTCTCCTTCCACAGGCAATCAAGGCTAGATCAATGTGACTGGCAGAATTTGGTGGCAAAGTGGCAATATATTGACTTCCAAGGCTAACAGCTCCTGTCTTGGCCTTAGGATGGCTTGGTCTGGGGGAAATCGGCTGCCATGCCATGTGTACCATCCAAGCAGTCACAAGGTGAGGCACAGTGGCCAGCAACGTGCAGCTACATGAGCGAGGTGGGTCCTCCCATCCCAGGCAAGCTTTCAGAAGACAGCAGTTCCGTCTGGCATCCGATTGCAATCCCAATGGGAGACCACAGTCAGAACCTCCCAGCCGGTCACTCATTCCCAACTGACCACCTGTGACTGATAACAAAGAATTACTGTTTTAATCCACCACGTTTTGGAGTGATTTGTTATTCAGCACTAGTAACTGGAACACAGTTTTATACAACATAACGCAGGCCTAATCTTCAGTGGAATCATGGATGATCCTGACTCTTTCACGAAAAGGTTACTGTGACCTTGGTGTATGTTCTATGTGAGTAATGGTCAAACAGCCCAATTATTCTGATAGAGTCAAGAGAAGAGAAGGGCTGGAAGGTGTTAGGGGTTGGAGTGAGTCCCCACACAAATACCTATGCTCAAGCTCTACTTCCTTAGTTCCCCAGAGCGATCATTAAGTTCAAGTGAGGCCCTTGGAGGGAGTCCTGATCCAGGCTGATGGGTGTGAGTAACAAATACAGGGAGAGACACGTGTGCCGAGAGAGACGACCTCATGAGGACACGGTGAGAAGGTGGCCATCAGCAAGCCAAGGAGGCAAACCTTCCAGAAAACCTATCCTGCCAATACTTTCATCTTGGACTTTCAGCCTCCAGAATTGGGAGAAAATACATTTCTATTCTTGAAGCCATAGTCGGTGGTATTTTATTATGGCACCCCTGGCCAACTCACACAGAAAGTAGACTCATAGATTAAACAAAAAACCTTAGAAGACATAATGAAAACATCCACAGGGACTTCAATCTGTAGTGTTTAGGGGTGCACACTTGGGTCACAGAACTCTCAAAACCTGCAAGGAAGTTTTTGTGATAAAAGGTAAGATTATGCAGGCAGACTTTACATGGTTCCAAGATGCGTAATTTCAGTTCAACAGTTCAGTTATATTTCACCCATTCTCAACAACAGTTTCATTATCCTATATTAGCTTTGAGAAACTGCACAAAATACAAACTCCACTAACAGCTCTTCAGGCCACAAATCACTATAATTGACAGATGTGCAGCACCATGGTCAACGACCAGTCATGTCACTCCTTCCAAGGTCTGCGTGAGACTGGTCATCTGGTATTTGGTTCACGCAGAGACAGCAAAGCACGTATTCTATACTTGTACGTACACTTGTGTACTTGTGTTATGTGTATTTGTGTTGCCTCCTGGTTTCCCAGGGATAAACCCACAGAACATTCCACAACAAGGAACACTTGAAAGGGGAACTGGCCAACAAAGATAACAGCAAAGAAATGAAAAGTGATATAACAAAGTGAAATCTGAATGGAAGCAAATAGAATTATAGAAGAAGTTGTTGACTTTGGGAATGTTGATATGGCCACCATGTGAAAGACTCCAGGTATGCTCCCAGAAGAATTTTATAAAGAGAATTCATTAACAAAGAAAGTGGTTAAGATTGACAGGCATTTGGCACAGCAGTTAAGACACTGCTTGGGACATCCACATCCCAGATTGGAGTGCCTAGGTTCAAGTCACCATTATGCCTTTGAACCAGCTTCCTGCTAATGCACCCTGGGAGGCAGCAGTTGTTGGCTCAAGCACTTGGGTCCCTGCCACCCACGTGGGAGACCCAGTGGAGTTGCATGCTTCTGGCTTTGGCCTGGTCCAGCCCCAGCTATTGCAGGCATCTAGGGAGCTTGAACCAGGAGATGGAAGATCTGTGTCTGTCTCTTGCTCTGCCTTTCAAATAAAAATAAATTAAAATTTTTAAAGTGATTAAGATTTTAAAAAGGAAGTGGCAAAAACTTCACATTAAAGGAAATCTTGGAGATACTCCACAACGAAAGCACAAAGCATAAAACATTGGAAGCTGATCCAAACTTCAAAAGGAGTATAAAGTTCATCAAGACATAGAAAAAAGTGTTTGTTGAGGTGAGCATTTAGCCTCTTCTCTCTAAAGTTTCTAAATAGGAAAACCTGGGTTGGATGCCCAACTCTGGTTCCCGATTCCAGCTTCCTGCTAAAGCAGACTGAGGCACAGTAGTTTTGGTTTAAGTAGTTGTTTTCCTGCCACCCATGTAGGAGACCTGAAATGAGTTCCCAGCCTCTGACCCAGAGTCATTAAGGATGCCTGGAGAGTGAACCAGTGATGGGAATGCACTCTTGTGCACTAGCTCTTTCTCTCTCAAAAGATAGTTTATCATGGTTTTTGTTTGCACTACAATTTTATAGAGCCACAAGATGACTCAAAGCAAGGACTGCCTATAGTTTTTTTTTGGAGATAGGTTACAAGTTATGGCTGAGATGGGACACGGGGGCATGGTGGGGGGAGGCTTTTGGGATAACTGGCAAAGTTCCGTTTCCTGACCAAAGTGAGGTTACAGGGCATTTGCCCGATGATAAGTTGTCAAGTTCAAATAGTGTTAGTGTATCTCAAATCCATGAGAGCAGGGGCTAGCTGACAAGGACCATGACGAAACATCAGGCCAGGGCTCACCTTTCCAAGGAAAGAGCCAAGCAACACCAGACACAGAAAGGTTACTTGGCAGAGGGCACAAAGGCTGCTGTCAGACATGAAACCAGAACCCGGGCCTTTCTGGCCGCCAGATCTGCTCTCCCCTCTCTAAAGCCTGCCAGCCTTTCTTCTACAGGATAGACTTCTCATAAAGGACAGATTTCGTGTCTGTTTCCAAGAGAACTCACTTAGCCAGATCCAAATGCCAAGGCCTGGGCTTTTAAGATGCATTACTTAATGCTACAGAAAGAAGACAAGACAGAGAGAAACCAACAGAGAGGCACTGGCCTCAAAAACATTGTTGTAGTTATTTGTAAGGTGGAGGAAGCAGGCTCTGCAGAGAACATTAGAACAGTTGGCCTCCCTGGCCTGAGTGCAATGGGATACTCAGCCTTGATGGGTGTCACTTGCTGTGTGGGGCTCGGGCAGCCCTGCTCTGGACTCAAGATATCTGAGGAGGTTACACTCCAACTTGGTCTCTCCTGCTGCCCCTAGTTGTATAGCAGACACTGTTCTCTTCACTTAAGTATCCCAAAAGCCTCTGATGTTCCTTTTTCCCCCCATACAAAATCCATCAGTTATCCCATGGCTTCTGTTTGATTGGATCTAGGGGATATGTGCTCTCTTCACCTTGTGTGTATCTTTCATTAACACTAGTAAGAGTCTTAGGTAACTGGAATATTAACTTCCATCTGGTTTATTAACCAGCACATTCAGAGTATATGCTAAAAGTCTGTTAAGATTTATTCTCTTTTTTAAAAGATTCATTTTATTTATTTGAACGACAGAGTCACAGAGAGAAGAAGAGGCAGAGAGGCAGAGAGAGAGAGAGAGAGAGAGAGAGAGAGAGAGAGAGAGATCTTCCATCCGATGGTTCACTCCCCAGATGGCCGCAACAGCTGGAGCTGTGCTGATCCGAAGCCAGGAACCAGGTGCTTCTTCTCAGTCTCCCACGCGGGTGCAGGGGCCCAAGGACTTGGTCCATCCTCTACCGCCTTCCCAGGCCATAGAAGAGAGCTGGATCAGAAGAGGGTCAGCCAGGACCAGAACTGGTGCCCATATGGGATGCCCGCACTTCAGGCTAGCGCATTAACCCACTGCTCCACAGTGCCAGTCCCTATTCCTTCTCTTAAAGTGAATGGTCCCTGGCATTAAGGGAATTTCAAAGATTGGAGGACACAGTCCTGATGCAAACACAGATCTGATATTTTACATTCTGCAAACACAACTCAACTGTAAGTACAGTGTTAGGGTGTTTGACTTTTTTTTGAGGGGGGGGCTTATTTGGGAAGGAAGGGAGGAGAGAAACTTTCACCAGCTGGTTCACTCTGAAGACAGGAGCCCAGAATTCCAGGTCTCCCATGTGAGTGGCAGAGATCCAAACAACTTGAGCCATTATCTGCTGGTTCCCAGGGTACACATGAGCAGGAAGCTGGAACTGGAAGTGGAGCTAGGACTCCAACCCAGGCACCCAAAACCAGTGTGTGACGTAAGCATTCTAAACAGTGTGCTAACTGCTGCACCACATGGCTGTCCTAGGTTTTGTTTCTCAAAGCGTAAATTTACCAACTTGCGATTTTAGAAGGGGGGAAGGGGAAGCAGCCCTGTGCTGC
Source organism: Oryctolagus cuniculus (assembly GCF_051225735.1). NCBI lineage: Eukaryota > Metazoa > Chordata > Mammalia > Lagomorpha > Leporidae > Oryctolagus > Oryctolagus cuniculus. The sequence continues at coordinate 82,936,962 of NC_142871.1, forward strand.
ACGGTGGGTTAAGCCGCTGCCTGCAACAACAGCATCCCATAGGAGCATTGCCGTTGCTGGTTGGAGTCCCAGTAGCTACACTTTTGATCCAGCTTCCTGATGATTCCCGGGAAAGCAGCAGAGGATGGCCCACATCCTTGGGTCCCACGTGGAAGACCCAGATGGAGTTCTAGGCTCTTGGCTTTGGCCTGGCCCAGCCCCCGCTGTTGCAACTATTTGGGGAAATGAGCCAGCAAATGCAATATCTCTCTTTCTCTATGTATACGTGGGTACACACACATACATACACACACACACACACACACACACACACACTCTGGCTTCCAAATAAAATAAATCCTAAAAAATAAAATAAAAACCAACAGGGGGAAGGTGCGGGCGTTGTGGTGCAGTAGTGTTTGGGATGCCCACATCCCTTAGCAGAGCACCAGTTCAAGTCTCAGCTCCTCCACATTTGATCCAGCTCCCTGCTGCTGCATCCTGGGAGGCATCGTAGATGGCTCGAGTGCTTGGGCCCCTGCCAACAAAGGTGGGAAACCCCGATGGAGTGCCTAGCTTCTGCCAGCCCTGGCATTGGCTGGTGCAGGCATTTGGTGGGGGGTAAACCAGCAGATGAAAGATGTCTTTCTCTCTCTCCCTGCCTGCCTCTCTCTCTCCCCCAACCCCGTCATTCTGCCTTTCAAATAAGTTCATATTAAAAAAAAAAAAAATAGCCGCCACCTGCAGTGCCAGCATCCCCTATGGACACCGGTTCAAACCCTGGCTGCTCCACTTCTGATCCAGCTCTCTGCTATGGCCTGGGAAGGCAGTTGAGATGGCCCAAGGCCTTGGGCCCCTGCACCTGTGTGGGAGACAGGGAAGAAGCTCCTGGCTCCTGGCTTTAGATTGGCACAGTTCTGGCCATTGCAGCCACCTGGGTGTGAACCAGCAGATAGAAGACCTCTCTCCCCCTTCCCTTCTCCCCCTCTGCCTCTCCTCTGTAAATCTGACCTTTTTAAAGATTTTATTTATTTGAAAGAGACACAGAGAGAGGGCTTCCATCCGGTTCATTCCCCAGATGGCTGCAACGACCGGAGCTGTGCTGATCTGAAGCCAGGAGACAGGAACCTCCTCTGAGTCTCCCACGTGGGTGCAGGGGCCCAAGGACTTGGGCCATCTCTACTGCTTTGCCAGGCCATAGCAGAGAGCTGGATTGGAAGAGGAGCAACTGGGACTAGAACCGGCGCCCATATGGGATGCAGGCGCTTCAGACCAGGGTGCTAACCCACTGCACCACAGCACTGACCCCCTTTCAAATAAATAAATAAATCTTTAAAAAAAAATAATGCACTGGGCTTCAGGACAATTGGGTTTTGTTATTTGAAAACAATAATTCTAAAAGATAAAAGCTATTTTCTTCAAAATGTCCTCTTCTCCAGGATTTAGTAACAAACTAAAGAAATTCAGTCATCTAAAGTCAAGTTAGACTTACTATACATTTGGAGTGTGGAAGGAATGATCTAGAGCTACCATTTTAATAAAAATAGGACATGGCTCTTTATTTCTAAAATTGAGAATGCATTCCTAAAGGTATCACTACCTTCCTGACAAATTTAAGCTCCTGAAAAGTGGAGGCACTTTGAATTTTGGTCATTAAATTGATACTGAATATGGGATAATTTTTTGATTTATTTAAAATGCAGGAAGATCTCTCATCTGCTGGTTCACTCCCTCTAATAACTAACAGTGAGGGCTGGGCCAGGCAGAAGCCAGCAGCCAGGAACTCCACCTGGGCCTCCCATGCCCAAGAACTTGAGCCCCCATCTGCTCTCTCCCAGGGTGTGCCTTAGAAGGAAGCTGGAACCCACGCACTCAAAAATGGAATGCAGATGTCCCAAGCAGCAGCTTACCAGCTGCTAAATGTTCATCCTGCAAACATTTTTGAAAACAATTTCATTAGATGGCTCCCAACAGGAAGGCATCTCATTAGCTGTAGGTCTTTCATTGATGATGGAAGTGTTAATGTATTTCAAGGTACAAAATGCCCTGACTTACATCCATTGCATTACATCCAAGCAACCAGATTTTACGAGAGCAAAGTAGCAAAGATGGAAGGTGGTCAAGGCATGCATTCCTCAGTGTGAACACAGGGCACCTGAACCATAGCAGCTCAAGTTCACCCGTGGAATGCGCATGGACTGGAGGTGTGAGGATCCTTGACAGTTGCCTCAGCTTTTTACACTTCGGATTTTGGTTTTGAGATGCTTTTTTGAAAAAAAAAAAAATTTATTCTATTTATTTGAAAGGCAGAGTAACAGAGTGGGAGAGACAGAAAGGGATGGTCCATCTGCCAGTTCACTTCCCAAATGACTGGCCAGGAGCCTGGAACTCCATCGAGGTCTCCCATGCGGGTGGCAGAGACCCAAGGACTTAGGCCATTTTCTGCTGCTTTCCCAGGCACATTAGTAGGAACTGGATCAGAAGTGGAGCAGCCAGTCCTCCTATGGGTTGCCCGCATCTCAGGCAGAGGTTTAACCTTTCTTTTGGTCTCCCTTACCCCATATTGAATAGAAGTCCAACAAGAGGGGCTGACATTGTGATACAGTGGGTTAAGACCAAGAGCCCATCTGTTTGCTTCCAATCCAGCTCCTTATTAGTGCTCCTGGGAAGGCAGCAGAAAATGGCCCAAACACTTGAGTCCCTGCCTCTCACATGGGAGACCCAGATGGAGCTCCAGGTTCCTGGCTCAGGCCCAATCCTGGTGACCATTTGGGGAGTGAACCAGTAGACAGAAGATCTTTATTACTCTGTCTCTCCCTCTGTCATTCTGCCTTTCAAATAAATGTAAAAAAAAAAAAAAAAAAAAAAAGCCCAACAGGTGCCAGGGGTGTTGCTATTATTCATCTCTGGATTGCAGCTCTTTCCTAAGTCTTTGAACAACAAAGGGAGGAAAACAAAAGCTTTAGCAAGCCACTCACCGGGTGTCAAGTAACCTGATACAGTGATTCTGGAGATTAAGGAAATTATAAGCAATTAAATAACCATATGCTCTTGAAGTGCCAGTAAAGCACCAGGATTTAGGTTCTCCCTCTCATCGTAACCCCTTCTTCTATAAACTTTTACCTTGATGTTGAAAAAGACAACTATCCAGGGCCCAAGTGCTCATTCGGGTTTGATGTGTTCTCTCTCCCCGCATCAGGAGGCATAGGGTACACCGGTCACATTCGCTGGAGCCCCCCTGCCTGCCTTCAAGCTGCAGAGGGGTCTGTGGCTGGACGAAGGCGGTGAGTGATCCGATCTGCAGGGTAAGCTCATTGCTGTTCACAACGTGGATGCTTAACACCACTGGTGTTCCCCTTCTGCTTCCAAACACTCCCACCAGGGAAGAAGGCTTCCATGCTGGTTGAGACAAGAAGTACATCTAGAGTTGCCAGATAAACTACTTTTAAGTGAATTAGACAAGTTGCCCCAAGGGTCTGAAAATTTTCAAGGGTGGAACACGGTCTTCTGCATCAGATCCGGGTTGTTTGTTAAGTGTTTACCTCCCCAGATCTCAGTTTACAAAGAGGCTGGAATACCTGCATTTTAGCAGATTCCTTGGAGGATTTCTACGTGTACATCTGAAAAAAATTAGCCTAAGGACTCCAACTGGAAGACAGACAAGACAGATAGCCAACTAGAAGACAGATGTGGTAGTTTGCCCAAGGTCATGAAATGTAACTTCAAAATCATGTAGTACATTTTAACTATCCAATCAGGTAAGTCTTATGGCCCCCACCAAAGTGGCAAGGTCGCAGTGGGTCAGACTAAGTAGGTTCCAAGCAGAAGCAGAGCTGCTCTCAAACTGTTCTGGTCAATGTTAAACTGTGTGGAGGGGTCAGCAAGTTGTTCCCCATAAAGTTACAGATTGTAAATGTATCAAGTTCTGTGGGCCATGGGGTCTCTGTTGCAACTGCTCAACACTGTCATTGTACTGTTGAAAGATATGCATATGGAAGAGTTATCTGCACCCACATGTTTATTGCAGCTCAATTCACAATAGCTAAGATATGGAATTAACCCAAATATCAACTGAAGACTGGATAAAGAAATCATGGGAGGAGCCAGCACCATGGCTCACTTGGTTAATCCTCCGCCTGCGGTGCCAGCATCCCATATGGGCACCAGGTTCTAGTCCTAGCTGCTCCTCTTCTAGTCCAGCTCTCTGCTGTGGCCTGGGAGGGCAGAGGAGGATGGCCCAAGTGCTTGGGCCTCTGCACCAGCATGGGAGACCAGGAAGAAGCACCTGGCTCCTGGCTTCACATCAACACAGCGCCGGCCATAGCGGCCATTTGGGGAATGAACCAAAGGAAGGAAGACCTTTCTCTCTGTCTATAACTCTACCTGTCAAATAAAAGAAATTATGGGATATGTACACCATGGAATAGTGCACAGCAGAAAAAAAATGAAGTCCTGTCATTTGCAACAAAATGGCTGCAACTGGAAGACATCATACTTACTGAAATAAACTAGTCCCAAAAGGACAAATACCACTTGTTCTCTCTAATCTGTGGTAATAGAGCACTTTCTAAAGGGTAATCTAAAGTGAAATTGACACTTTTGAGATGTGATGAGTTTGAACAGCCCTGTCTCAACTGTTGAGGGATAGGTTTTTTTTTCTTCATACTATTTGTTGAACTCCTTACTTAACAGAGTTAATATTATGTGTATAAAGTTAATTGAAAACAGATCTTAGTAAAAATAAGAATGGGAATAGGAGAGGGAGGAGGAAGGGTAGGAGCGTGGATGGGAGGGCAGGTAGGGTGAGAAGACTCACTGTATTAAAGTTGGATTTATGAAGTGCATGAAGTTTATATACCTTAAGTAAAAGGTTTCTGGGAAAGAGGTAGAATAAAATTTGCATTTTAAAAAGAAAAAAAAAAGAAGAAAGCAGCCGTAGACAGTACAGAAAGGATTGAGTGTGTGTGGCTGTGTTCCAATAAAACTTTATTTGCATGGGGGCAGGTGTCATGGGGCAGCGGGGTAAGCCCCTACTTGAAATGCCTAATCCCATATTGGATTGCCTAGGTCAAGTTCCGGTTCCACTTCCTATCCAGTCTCCTGCTGATACACACCCTGAGAGGCAACAGATGATGGTTCGAGTACTTGGGCCCCTACCACCCCAGTGGCAGACCAGGATGGAGTTTTTGCGACTATCTGGGGTGTGAACCAGCAGATGGAAGAGTGCTTGTTTGCTTACTCTGTTATTTTGCCTTTCAAAACAAATAAATCTTTAAAAAAAAAAACTTTTATTGACAAAAGCAGCAGAGGTCTATATTGGACCCATGCTATAATCTGCATCTTTAATTCCAGTGAAGGGTAGCAGGTATAGCACGCTAAAATATGCTTTGGCATAAGGATTATTATGAGCTCAACACAACTGAGAAACAGATACAAGGGGAGTGTTCTGCCCTCCTCCTATCTGTCTAAAAGCAGGACATAAATTTACAAAGGTGTCTCTCTTCCCTACCAGGAAAGACAGAGGTTGATCACCAAGGATACCTTTAGATCTTGAACAGCCTGGAGATGGTACCAGAGGGACCTACATAACCACCTGTACTAATTAGTTATCTACCATTTGTTTCTCATATATGTGCCTTCCTACAATTTTTTGCCCCTAGAAACTTATTTTTGTCCTTTTTAAAAAAAGATTTATTTAAAAGTCAGAGTTACAGAAAGACAGGGAGAGAGAGAGAAGATCCTCCACCTGCTGGTTCACTGCCCAAATGGCCAAATGGCCAAGGCTGGGCCAGACCAAAGCCAGGAGCTTCATCTGAGTTTCTCATGTGGTACATGTAGGAGCCCAAGAACTTGGGCCATCTTCTGCTGCTTTCCCAGGTGCATTAGCAGGGAACTGGTCAGAAGTAGAGCAGCTGGGACATGAACTGGCACCCACACAGGAAGCCAGCACTGCAGATGGCAGCTTAACCTGCTGGGCCATAGTGCTAGCCCCTACCTTGTATTTTTCTAAAAAAATGTATTTTTCTTTTGAAAATGTGACATAGGCCAGAATTCCATGCCATTTCTTTCAAAGCCTCTCTTTCCCTGAGTTTTCTCCGTTGTGTATGTGAAACGTACATGTTAATAAACTATTGCTTATTTGTCTCTTATTAATCTTTTCTTACAGCGGGCTCAGCTGAGAACTCACAAAGGTAGAAGGAATGGGATTTTTTCCTTCCCTATACCAACACAGGCACCATGAAACATGACAACTTGGAAACCAAACCTCTATCATGTAAGAGCAGGACCCAGCCTCTTGTCTGTCTCCCTTAGCCCAAGGTGTCCTTGCCTGTCCTTTATCAAAAGGAATTCATGGACGTGGAGTGATTCAGCTGGCCTGGTTCTAATCACTGAACTCAAGGAGTCATTGCTTCACCAATAGCTAAGAACCTTGATGGTCAGTATTGTCCTGGGCTGGTTTGTGTAGGGGAATTCCAGCTCCAGGCAGAATGTAACTGCCACCTTCATGTAGCCCCCAGACCAACTGGGGCCCACCTGGCCGCCATAACTTCCCTAAAGAGTCCAGCATCACCGACCAACCAGGAACCTGGATACAAGCTGATCACGCACCCCTCAGCCATTTCAGTCTATACGAACCTTCACTCGTAACTCGTTGGGGAGCCCAGGAATAAGCAATACCTGCCCGGCTCCTTGCTCTGGGCTTTGCAGTGAACACCTACTTCCTTCCACCACCCCAGTGTCAGGGACTGCCTTTCTGCATGTTGAGTGAGTGCACCCAGTTTGCGGGTTCTACAGCAATGCTTCCAATCAGTTTGGGGTGTTGTTAGCAGCAACTTTTTTAAAAATTAGGACTTAAAATATGGTCAATTTATATTACTTGGTTTATTTTGGGAGATCAACCCACACCTAAGTAGTAACAGGTAAACTAAACATGACTGGAATTAGTTATATTACCAAAGGCTCTCCAGGAGTAACTTGGTATGGGATCTCACGTGATCATCCTTTAATCCCTCAGTGTGTCCCATTTGTAGCTGTTAGGCGCTAGATACGGCCAAATGGTGTCCTCCGGGGTACAAACTTCTTTCAAGCAAGTGAGGGAAGCAAGTCCAAGGTTTACAACCTAAGTTTCCCTTAAGAGCAAATAAGTCAAAGTGACACATACACTGTGATTATGTAATACATTCCATGGGAAAGACTTTTTTCTGCAGTGGAAGAGTTTCACACCAGCCTACTGCCAGCTGCGTGAGTAGCTGAACTCTTGTGATAACATTCACGAAGCGAAAGACATGCATATTCTTGTCCTTTGCTGATCGGCCACCCCTCCACCTTTCTCAAATGCACAATTCCCTTCATGGCTGGCAAGTAAATTAAATACACCCAAGTCCCTAATAAATGCTTGAACCTATTTGGTTTCATCCAATTCTATTTGCGCACATGGCAATCGTGTTACAATTATTTCCTGTATGGAAGGAACATCTACACCTTAAACTATGGAGACAGAACTTCACATCTACATATCTTTTGAATTCCAGAAAGCAATTCGTTAATGGCAGTTACACTTAGCAGTGAAACAGCCAGCCTACTTGCATGAAAATGGTTACTTCTCCACCCAAGAGTTCTTACACCCTTCCAAAGAAAATGGTTTTGCCTACAAACAGCTTGCCCAGCCAGGTATCTATTTTCCAGTCTCTCTGAATCTAGGTGTGGCCGTGGGAGTGGTTCTGGCCAGTGAATTGGCAGAAGCGAGGTGGTACACTTGCTGGCACATGAAGATCATGTGGTATGCCTTTCCTATCCTCCCTCTCCATTTGTAGTCACTTTGGAGACCGCAAGTTGAAGATGGTGGCATCACAAGAAGGAAGGGACTTGGGGCCGGCGCTGTGGCTCAGTTGGTTAATTCTCCGCCTGTGGCACCGGCATCCCATATGGGCGCCGGGTTCTAGTCCCGCCTGCTCCTCTTCCAGTCCAGCTCTCTGCAGTGGCCCAGGAGGGCAGTGGAGGATGGCCCAAGTGCTTGGGCCCCTGCACCCGTGTGGGAGACCAGGAAGAAGCACCTGGCTCCTGGCTTTGGACGGGCGCAGCACCGGCCATAGTGGCCATTTGGGGGGTAAACCAACGGATGGAAGACTCTCTGTCTATAACTACCTGTCAGGTAAAAAAAAAGGAAGGGACTATGAGCCCAGAGTCACCTGAAGGAGAGCTACGTAGGAGGGCTGCCCTCCAGGGATAACCAGTTTGCACACTGTGTGAGCTAGTAATGAACTTTCACTGGATCAAGCCACTGAGGTTTGGAAATGATCATTACAGCAGCTAGCCTATCTTAGCAGGGTATGCTTTGGTTGCTGCAAGAGCTAAATCATGACTTATTGAAGGGCTTCTAAGATGAATGCAAATGTTGACATGCTTCAAGACAGAATGGGAAGTGCATGGTGCATGTATTACTTCTGCAACTTGTGTGTGATGAGACTAATAGCATTTCAAAATACAAAGTTGAAGCAGTAAGAACAGAATTCTGTTGGCAGTGCCCTACTGCTGGACTATACCAGGGCCCTGAGGCTAGGGATGAATAGGACAGCCAGAAATGCCAAGGAGTGAAAGGAGTTCTCCGTCCCATGCCGGCCCCATTCCCACTCAAGGGTGGAGACGTGCAAGAGAGAGCTCCGTCTTCTCATTGGCAGTGAATGCTTGCAATACTTACAAGTGTGTTCCCATCTAAGAGGCACTGAATCTCTAATTAAGCAGAAGTCCTTAACCCAAAGGGTCAGAAGTTCCAAGATATCCCTGAAACCATGTAAGCATTTGTATGAACTCAGTCTATTTAGGGGGAAGGAGTTCCCTAGCTTTCAGATTCGCACACAGTTCCTTAACATAAGAAAGATCAGCAAATACTACAAGAACATCTTGGAGAAAAATAGGGAGCCCTGGAAGGAGAGCGTAGGGAGCGGAGGTGTTCAGTTGAGACATGGGACATTTGAGATGAGACGTCCAACCCATGGGTAATCAGATATATTCAGCTCAATTTCAGAAGAAAGATCCAACTGGAGGCACAAATCAGGGGCAGGGGAAAAAAAAACAAACAAAATAAACAAACAAACAAAAATCTTGGCTACAGAGCTCTGCCAGCTCATCATGTAAATTCCATCCCTTGGTCTCTGGGCCCTCTTTAGTGCCCTGGTGCCTCTCCCACCAGCTTCCAGAGCTTTCTTTCTGCTCCAACCTGGACTGAGCCTAACCAGTTATTTTTCCCTCAGAGCCTCCAGCTAGTCACCCAGATCTTGGAAACTCCAGGACCCATTACGTCCTCCTCAAGCCACTGGTAACCACCATCAGCTTTCTGACTGCTCTAGGTACAGCGCCCCATGTAGGTCAATCAGACATTTTTGCTTTCGTAATGACCTTGTGTCACTTGGCATGCCTTTGACGTTAGCTGTTTTGCACTCCCTGACTGGCTGTTTTACAAGTGGAGCAACTCCTAGAGCCAGTTTAGGATATTTAGAATTTTCCAGGGAAATAGTGCACTGAGCACGCTGGACAAGGCCAAGCCTACCAGAGGTATTTCACAGCCTCAGCTTACATTGGTTACATGCCTATCTGTGATGTCACATCTTTGCAAAGCTGGGGTTTTCAGCGCTTGCTGTGATAAAAAGCAAACGCTATGGAAAAATTAATGTGGGATGGGAAATTAGCGTGGTGGTGTCCAAATTCCAAGATTTGAGGAGCAATAATGGATGCATACACATTTTGTTAGTTAATAATTGTGGTTATTTAGATATGACAGAAAAACATTTTTTCTCTCGGCTTGTGTATTTTTCTTTTGAAAGGCTTCTAAGCAGAAAGGATACAAATGCTAAGTTGTTTGAATCTAGATATTCTATTAACTACTTAAACCTTGGAGAACTATGAGAAAATTATTCAAATAAGGGCTCCAGGAACCAAGTTGGAGGATTTTTGCATTTCCCTGGAAGGGACAGAGGCCTGTGCAAGACTCCCTGAGGAGAACTGTGTAACTCTGGGGAAATCATTCAGAGACCACACGTACTTGTAACAACCAGGAAAGGAAGAATCTTCATTAAAACCATTCTTAGAGGTCACTCGCAGTCAGCTTAATCCTTTAAATCCCATACGATGCCCCCTGATTAGTATTTTTTTTTTAAAAAAAAAAAAGCTTCTATCATACACACACACACACACACACACACAAATTACTGTTTTTCCAATTCTCAGGGACTCCGGCAAAGCTTTTAAAATTACAGCCTCCAAGTTATGCTGGAAGAAACCAAGCACACCCCACCCAGACACAACACACCCTGGGAGTCTGGGAGAGAAGTGGGGGGGGGGGGGAGGTGTGTGGAAGAGTGAGAGAGGGAGAGGGGACTAGGCCATCCCAGTGCTTTGAGACTTCAAGCTTTCTTGCGGTTTGCATCTTACTCTCAAAATTCTGCTCCTAAGCTTCATGAGAAAGCTCCGCGGTGCTGTGGAAGTGCCTGTTTGGAAACCTCTTCCCCAGAGCCTTTCATTTAAGAGAGTCCATGTGAAGTGCATCCAGAGTAATGCCTCCTTGCAGGGTGGGGGGTTGGGGGAAGGCAGAAGTGAGGAGGCGTCATGGGGAGGGCTACCCAGGGCCTCGCAAAGTTCTAGGTCCTCAGCTGGCGGAGGGGTCCTCACGACTGGGCGCCGCTGTTACCCTGGAGGTGTGTCTGGCGGCCTTCTGCTCCTCTGGACGTCTGATCCATGTCCTGGGGGCAGCCCCCACTCTCTGGGAAGTGTGGCCGTCACCAAGCTGAGCCACCATGGACAAACAAGGAGTTCCTAAATGCACGGTTTTTAAAGTCACCGTTGGTTTATACCTCAACACCTGCACAACTAGTTGGGTTTCAGTCTGAATTTGTCTTCATCCCTCTTGTACCCTCCCCTCTGCTTTTTCCCACCTAGAGGCTGGAACTCCCTTATTAATAATCTGTATTCCGAAGTCTTAAAAAAATCACTTATTCACCACCTGTAAAGCACACAAGAGAGGATACGCCCACTCACGCAAGGACAAAGTTGCCATGGCTACCTGGAGATGCAGAAGCTCTTCCCCTCCCCCGCCCAGGTCTCAGCACGGACACTGGCCTGGCAGCTACCACTCTAACGTAAGTCATCACGCAACACATTTCCCCAAATCACACCAAGCCTGCAAGCATTTCTCCTGCCTCGATCCGCAGAATTTCCACAATACTACCAGATAATGGATGGCGCCTCCGGGTTACAGTTCTAAAAACCAAGGTTTAACGAAGTGGGTGTTTCCAAGTCACTCTCCTAACACGTGGAGGCAACAGGATTCAATGAGCCACCGCCACCATCACCACCACGTGACCTTCCCACTCTACTCCAGGGACAAAATGCCAGATCGCTTTTGCGGAGTTCCAGCCCTGCTCTCCTGGATCACAGCTAATGCCCCATCTCCCCTCCCGACCCCCAGACCTACCCGAAGCGCCCCTACTTAAATGCCCCAGCCAAGGGTCGCAAAGAGGACGTCTGAACCCCAACCCGACAGTGCGCCCGCTTCGGCCAGGCCGGTCTCCACGGGGTCGCCACCACCGGTCGCACTCCTGCACCTGCACCCGGTTGCGGCGCTTGGAGGCGTGGGGAGGTGGGGGCCGGGCGCGATCTTGGACGGCTAGGAGCGCCAAGGCGGCCACAAGGGGTGCTCCTCGCGCCCGCAGCCCCCAACCACCAGCTTCTTCAAACTCTCCGCGCTCGCCGCAGAGACCCAGGACAAGAAAGACGAAAAAGTTTCCCACACTCCCGCCCCAATTTTTCACGCTCTCAGGAGGCCCCAAGTAGGCCCCCTCTCCGGCCCCAGCTTCCCCGGAGGCCGCTGGACAGGGGTCAGGCGCTCCCTTGGGGTCACCCCACCACCACCCTGCGGTCCGCCATCTGGAGCGCCCGCTACCCCGACACCGACCTCCTGGGTCAGAGGCACCCCGGGGCGGGGGCGCCGGCCCTCGGATTTAGGTCGCAAGGTACCTTTCTCTCCCGCGCCGGTCGTCCGCGCCGCAGGAACCGATACCAGCAACAGGGCGGGAGCCGAGGGGACGCGATGCGGACGGGATCCGCTGGCTCCCGTGGCCCCCCGGCCTGGGAGCCGCCCCGCGCCGCCGCCTGCAGCCGCCCGCACGCCTGGATCGCTCGCGGCTCCAGCAGGTTACCTGTGGCCCGGCCCGCTGCGCCCCCCGGCGCGGGGCCCTCCGCCCCGCCCCAAACGGCGGCGGCTCCAACACCGGGGCCTCAGCGCCCCGCAGCGGGCGGCCTGGGCACGGCGGGGCCCCGGGCTGTGCCTGGTCTGCAGCCCACTTAAGGAGGAGTCTGCTACCCGCAGTCTCCAGAGGCCTCTTCTGATCAAAGGGACCAGGAGGTCCTGGAGTAGGGTGGGTTGGGAGGAGAAACTGCAAACCCTCAACCCAGGGCCAAGTGGATATCTCAACATATCCACAGCTCCCTTAATTGGGGCCACTCAGTGGAAGCTGGGCAATGCTGAGTGATCCAGCTTCAGCCTTTATTGCGAACAGCTTGTCTGGAAGTAGCCATCCTGTGAGAGCCATCCTCTGTGGAAGAGGCAGCGCTGACCCCTGCACCTGCATCGCACTTTGCATACCACTGTCTCCGTGTGTTCTCTTCTACAGCTACCCCCTCGGCACCTAGAAGAGCTCCCTGAACACAGCGAGTATTCAGTACCTTATTGCTGAACGAAGGGGACCTCGTTCAATCCCTGGAAGAAGCCTGAGCCACAGTCTCCTGACCCCTGAGAGCTTGGAAGAAGGCAGGTGCAACCCTGAAATGGAGTTTGTCTCACCTGAGGCTAATCCTGCTCCTGACTTTTCTTATCGAGGCTGAAAGAGGCCTGGTTTCCAGGGGGGTGAGACGCCAGAGGATCCCCTCCTTTTCCTTGGGGGCCTGTGTTCCTCTCTCTTCTTCCGGTAGCTTCAGGCAAGGGGAATCCCAAGAACCCTTCCTAAGCTAGGGGAGGATCTGCAATTGAGTTTCCCCTGCTTCCTGGGAAACCACAGGGCAGATGCATTTTGACTTAGCAGGTGTGAACCCTCTCTCCTGAGCGGCTTCTGGCTTTCTTCAGATTGACTCCCCACCTGGAGCTCTTGGAGAACCTCTTGCCTTGCCCTGTCCATTAGTAGCTCCCAGGTCACCGCCACACTCCAGGAAAACCCTCAAAGATGGATATACTTGAACTTTCACTGCAATCCTTTCTCTCTTTTCCAGCGTAGATTTTCCCTAGCTTGTCCCTTGAATCAACTTCTTTATTATCATTATTTTTTTATTTTTCTTGAATCAACTTCTAAACGTACCAGAAGGCTCCACTTTCCTGAGAGCCTTTTACAGCATCCTGGTAAAGACACAGGCAGATGAGGTTTTAAGTTAGATTTGGGAGCAGGCAGAGCCATCGCACTGAAAGAAGCCGAAAGCCCAAGCCAGCCTACAAGATATGTGAGTGCTCCCGGGAGCTGACTAGTCTGCATTTGTTTCCAGACATTGATGAATGGGAATTCCTGGCCCAGAGAGGGGAGGCGGGGTGAGACTTTAGTGAGAACTGAGGCAAGCCGTGGCTGAGCTGCCTGGAGATCCTGTTTGCTCATCTCCAAGTGGGCACACAGCCTTTGGGCTTGCCAGGGAAAGGAGACTCCTAAATCTGTTGGTGCCTACAGTCCCATTCTGGCCCTGTGTTTCGCTCCATCACGGCCAGCCTCATCAATCCACCCCATCAGCCCTTCCGGCTGCCTCCTGAGAAACAAGTCTGCTCTGCAAATGATAATGTTTGAGCTTCGTGATAACGGAACCTGCTCCTACTTCCCACGACATCGTTTTAATGAGTCGACTGCGCCAGCTGTCTTTTGTGTGGTTATCTCCAGTTCAGCCTTCCATGTTGTCCTGGCGTCTAGCCCTGCCACTCCACTGACGCTGCCTGGGGTGAAATGCAAAGAAGCCTTCCCCGTACAGCCAGCCCCCTGAATTTTTTTGTTAATTATTCTCATCACAAATAGATGTATCCCTAAACACTGTGTGGTTCATGTGTGCCTGTCTTTGAACTTTTGGTAAATGGAAGCGTTTTGCATGATTCTTCTGTAAATTGCATTTGTCTCTCTGCATTCTGAGATTCGGTTATTCCATGTTGGGATACAGTATTTCATTCTAAGGCTATGATATAATTTTGTGCTGTCGTTTGGCACAGTGAATAGGACATTACTTGGGACACCAACATCCCATGTCGGAGTGGGTTTGATTTCTGGCTTCCTCTCCAATTTCCAGCTCCCTGCTAAGGCACATAATGCTAATACCGGGAGGCAGCAGGTGATGGCTCATGTACTTGGGTTTCTACCACCCTTGTGGGAGACCCTGATGGGATTCTGGACTCCTGGCTTCTTCCTGGGCCAGTCATGGCTGCTGCTGCTGCTGCTGCTGCAGCTGGCATTTGGGGAGTAAAGAAAACAAAACGGTCCCTCTGCCTGCCTTTTAAATAAATTTTTAAAAATTGACAAATTTTAAAGAATATACCACAATTTGTCCAACTATTTTTGGACATTGTGTTGGTCCCAGTTTTTGCTATTGCAAACAATGTTGCTGTGAACATTCTTAAATCTTTCTCTTAATCCACATGCCCAAGAATGTTTATAGGATGGATATATAAAATTGGAATGGCTGGGTTTTAAGGCATATATGGTCAAATTTTCGAGGTGACATCAGCAGTGTATAAAAGTTCCCCTTGCCCTACATTTTGGGGAGCACTTGTTTTCTTTGTGAGTGTGAAACAATTTCTCATAGTGGCTGTCATTTGTCTCCCCCCTAATTACCAGTAAAATTGAGTTTCCTCTGTTTCTTCTTTTGTTAATTGTGATGTCTTTTGCCCTGTTTCATATGTCTGAGAAATCCTCCCCAATGCCAAAGATGTAAAAATATCCTTTCATATTTTGTCCCCAGAGTCTTAAATGTTGTCTGTTCTAGTTAAGTCTGCACTCCATCTGACATTCATTTGCAATGTTAGGGTCATCCTATAATGAGTTTCTACACCCATGTGGGTCTGTTTTAGGCCCTCTGTTTTGTTTCACTTGCCTCTCTCTCTGCTAGCACCACATGGCCTGGCCTGAAAATCTGTGGTTTCATTTCAAATCTTGATTTTTGATTGTGGAAGTCCCATTCTGGCTTGCTTTTTTTCTTTTTCTTCTTTAAAAATATGTCAAGTATTCTTATCCCTTTGCTCTTCCACAGACATTTTAGAATTCGTTTGCTAGTGTCCATGAAAAACTTGGGGTTTCAGTCTGGAATTGCAGTAAATCTATGCAGTGCCTTATACGGCCTTACCACAATTGCTGGTCTCCTTCTCACCTTTGCCAGGCTTTCCTAGAGATTTCTCTGCTCCATTGGTTTTGGGTTGGTGTTGACTTATTCTGGCCAACACCATATTGGAGCAGAAGCTTTTGCTTCCCGCATCACTTTTTTTTTTTTTAAAGAGAGGTGGAATTACAGAGAGAGGGAGAGACAGAAAAAGGTCTTCTATCTGCTGGTTCACTCCCCAAATGGCCACAAGGCTGGAGATGAGCTGATCAGATCGGAAGCCAGAAGCCAGGAGCTTCTTCTGGGTCTCCCATGTGGGTGCAGGGTGCAGGGCCATCTTCTGCCATAAACAGAGAGCTGAATCCAAAGAGAAGCAGCCGGGACACAAACTGGTGCCCATAGGGGATGCCGGTGATATAGGTGGAGACTTAGCCTACTATGCCCCCTTCTCACATCATTCTCAAGCTTTAGACTTTTACCTTGAGTACATCGTGCCCCAGAGAGTGGCTGCTGCCCAGCTGGGTCCCCAGAATGAGAATGCATAGAACAGGGGTGGGGAGCCTTTTTCCTCCAAGGGCCATTTGGATATTTGCAACATCACTGGCAGGCCACACAAAATTACCCACTTAAACATGAGTATGCTATAGATTTATTGAATTTTGAGTCTCCCCTGCAGTTGCCTTGGCAAGGCCAAACAAATGATAGCATGGGTCTTACATGGCCTGTGGGCCAGAGTTCCCTACCCCGGCATAGAAACCTGCAGACTTCAGTAGGGCACCAGGAAGTTTGTAACGCTGTTGTTATGAAAGCAAGAAGTAAATCATTTGCTACTGCTGCAATTTGGAAAGAATTAACATTTTATAGTATTGGGTCATTGGTACCATGTAGATGTACAGTTCTATGCAATTTTGTCAGATATTTAGCTTCATATTCACCATCGCAATTGAGATTCAGAACTATGCAATCACCACAAAGATTCTTCCCCATGCTATTCTGTGATAGCAACATCCAACCCCTTCCTCACACCATGTCTACCCTGTAGCAAGCACTAACCTGGTGCTCATCTCTATAATTTTGTCATTTCAGTAATATAAGCGAAATTATACTGCATGTCATCTTTTAAGATTGTCCTTTTTTCACAGTACAAAGTTTTTCAGATTCTTATTGTGCTTATCAATTGTTTCTTATTTTAATTGTTGAGTAGTATTCTACATAGTGGATGCACCACACTCTTTAGTTGGAAGGCATTTGATTGTTGCGATTTTTTTGGTTACTATGCATAAATCTATGAACTTCTTGTGTACAACTTTTTATATGAATGTAGGTCTTCATTTTCTTCAGAATACCTATGTAGAAGAACAATTGTTGGATCATTTAGTAGTTGTATGTTGAATGTTACATAAAACTGCCAAACTTTTCCAGACTGGCTGTCCCACTGGACATTCCCACCACCAATAGACGAGACAGATCTCTGCATTTTTGCTGGCATTTTGTGTTGTTAGTATTTTTAATTTTAGTCATTTTGAGAGGTATGCAGTGTTATCTCATTGTGGTCTTTGTTTTTAATTTTTTAAAAATATTTTATTTATTTGAGAGGCAGAGTTACAGAGAGAGGGAGAGACAGAGAGAGAAGTCTTCTTCTGTAGCAGGGATCTAGATACAGTGCACTCTGGAAAAGGAGTGGTAACATAGACTTCCTCTCTTCTCGATTTCAGACTAGTGGAGTTTGAAAAGTATATTTTATTTATTTTTAACTATTTGAAAAGTAGAGTGACAGAAATCTTCATCTGCTGTTTCACTCCCTAAATGCCTTCAATAGTTGGGACTAGCCTGGGCCAGGCCAAAGCCAGGAGCCGGGTACTCCAATCTGGCTCTCACAGGTGGATGGCAGAGACCCAAGTATTTAGGCCTTCATCTGCTACCTCCCAGGACGGGCATCCAAGCAGCAGTGTAACCCACTGCACCACAACACCCACCCCCAAGCTACTTATCTCATCTGCCTCCTTCCCTCACTTGTAGTTCCTAAGGTAAAGGCGCTTGTTTATCTGTTAGAATCTGTTTGGCCATACAAAAGAGCATGCTTGACTAGAGAAACTTAGTAAAAGCCACGTGATATATTAAATAATAAAAATATCTGAACTTGTCTGCCATCCCTGTACCATCCTCAGTGTGGGCTTTTGTCTTTGGAGTGATATCTATGCAGGAAAATAGTTCAAGCCTTCTCACTGTATTCATTTCAACTGGGAAGGAAATTCTCAGAATTTGCTTTAGGGGCTGCTGTTGTGGTACAGGGGATTAAGCTATTGTCTATGATGCCAGCATCCCATATGAGCACTGGTTTGAGTCCTGGTGGTTCCATTTCTGATCCAACTTCCTGCTAATGCTAGGAGGGAGGGAAAGCAATTAAAGATAACCCAAGTGCTTAGAGCCCTGCCACCCACGTGAGAGATACAGATGAAGTTCCTGGCTCCTGGCTTTGAACTGGCCAATACCCTGCTGTTGTGGTCTTTTGGGGAGTGAACCAGCAGATAGAAGATCTCTCTCTCTCTCTCTCTCTCTCTCTCTCTCTCCCCCCACCCCTCTCTCTTCCCTTCAAATACATACATACATGAATGCATACATACATAAATCTTTCCATCATTGGGCTTCATTGTATGCATTCTAACAGATAAACAATTTGTTTTAACCATATTTTTCTTTACATGGTGTGAGTCACAACTGGTAGCATAGATCTAGCATGGATGACTCATGACACCCTCTCTGGGTCTAGGATTCCTCCAAGTGTGTCAAAACCAAATAGCACTTGGAATTACCAAGCTAAGCATGAAAAGCAGGGAGTTGGGTATGCCACCAATGATGTCTGCCTGCCACTCGTTTGACCTTGTTTTTCCTGTGCCTGGCATCCTGAGGCTTCTGTTCAGCTTGTCTTCCCTAATGTTAAGACTTGCCTCCCCAGCCAGGAAAGCAGAACAAGTACAACTGCACAGCCAGCCGTGGCAATTTAGATCATTCACAGTCACTTGGTTATCAGCACACATCTATTGAGACTTAACCACCATCAAGCTGTCATGTTGCACATAAAATGCATTGTGAGTGGCATCACCTAGAATTGTACTTCATGGAGATTCTGACCACTGTTCCAGGCACTAGGACAGAACAGGGAGCAAAGGCAGATGGTCCTGGTGTCTAATAGTGAATAAGTCCTCCATCAACCACTACATTATGAAAGAGATCAATCCTCTGGGGGAGTAGTATATGGTGAGGTATAAAGTTTGCTTTGAGAGAATAGGCCATGAGTCAACAACTGGCCCAAAGTCAACCAATCAAAGAAAATAACTAACACTTATACGGTGCTTACTGTTATAAATATTTAGGTAAATTATTTTATATGGTCTAATGGATTCAATCCTTCCCACATCCCTCTTGAGGTATGTGATATTATCACCAGTTTGAACATGGGGAAATTGAATCACAGCAAAGATAAATAACTTGGTCCAGGTGACACAGCCAGTTAGAGGTGGAGCTAGGATTTGAACCCAGGGAGCCTGGTTCCAGAGCCTGGGCCCACTATCACAGAGACTGGGAAAGTGAGGAAGCCAATGCCTGCAATCTGATGGAAAATGTGCAGAAAGCTCGTCTTTATGCAAAGAAGAGGATGAAGGGAGAAGTGCAAACAGAAGCAAAAACAAGGCCCTTTTATTGTTGGGCCTAAATTGCCTCCTGTTAGATCCTAAGACACTCTGAAGTGAAGTCAAGATTCTCTCAATATGCAATGACTTTTGAGCTTCACTACTGGATATATATGATAAAATCTTATCCATCCATCCATTCATCCCTCCACTCATAAAAGGTATACATTGGACCAGCTAGGACATGTTTTGCTGCCAAGTTCAGAACTCCATGGATTAAGCAGAACTTCTCAACTGGTTTGCCACCACCATCCCTATGCCACTAAATGGATTTTAAGTATGGTCACATTATTGATCATGTCAGCCTTGGGGGAAACTGTGCAGGGCCTGAAGAGAGCAAAGTCTCCAGACAAGTCATCTCTGACTATAAATAGCCCATCCATTTACGTCAGTGCAATGAGACAAATAGTCTGATTTTTATGGGTGTTATGACTGGACAAGGGGGGAAGCACTGACTTCAAGAATGGACTTTTACTTTCTCAATGGAGTAAGTTTGAATTCTTTCTGCTGCCACTTTTGGGTATGTGTTCCTGGCACAAATCTGGGACTGAATCTGATAGTGATGAAATCAGCACCAGAGCTTGAGGAACAAGATTTCCATGCAACAAGCTCAGTTGGCAACAGCAACTCAAATTGATTAAAAGAAAAAAAGTCAACGAGGGGCCAGTGCTGTGGCATAGTGGGAAAAGCCGCTGCCTGCAGTGTTGGCATCCCATATGAGTGCTGGTTCAAGTCCCCGCTGTTCCACTATGCTCTCTGCTATGGCCTGGGAAAGCAGTGGAAGATGGTCCAAGTCTTTGGGCCCTGTACCCACATGGGAGACCCAGAAGAAGCTCCTGGCTCCTGGCTTCAGATCGGCACAGCTCCTGCCATTGTGGTCATCTGAGGAGTGAACCAGTGGATAGAAGACCTCTTGCGCTCTCCCTGCCTTTACTTTTCTGTAACTCTGTCTTTCAAATAATTAAATAAATCTTAAAAAAGAAAAGAAAGAAAAATAGTCAATGAAGCAAGACAGAGTCAGAGTGAAAAGAAGGCATAGAAATCTACGTTCAAACTGGGTCTTCAACAGGTTACAGGAGTTAAAAGAGTCACTATCCAGAAATCGAAGAACATTCTCTGGCTTCTCACAAAACCAAATGTCTACAAAAGCCTAGCTATGTGATTTTGGGAGGCCAAGATGGAGGATTTATCTCAACAAACATCTAGACACAGCTGAGAAATTTCAAGTTCAAGATGAAGCTATCTTGAACGTTTAAGGAAACACACAGACTCTACTGTGTCAAAAGAAAGCAAAGAGGAAGAGGTTGATGAAGCATGTATGAAGTTAAGGAGAGAGAACCCATAGCATCCGAGACTAATGTGTTGAGTCCAAAGCAGGCTGAGCAAGAAGAGCCATAGAGATGACAGTGTACAGGCTGTCATGGAGTTAACAATGTTAACTTCTAAAAACAAGGTCCTTCCCTTTTTGGTGTTTCCAAAGGGTAGCTACAGCTTGGTTTGAAGTTTGGACTGTTTCTCTCATTCATAAGGTTATGATTTCTTATTGGTTGGAAAAATTGGGGAGTGGATAGTTCCAAGTTTGGGTACAGCAGTTCAGCAAAGCTGTCCATCTAGGCTTTTTCTTTCTATTTTGGAATTTCCACAATGGTTTTTTTGTTTTGTTTTGTTTTCTAATCTTAGGCCAGTTACCTCCCTGCTGCAAAATGGCTTCTCCACCTCCACGTCCCGTGTTCTGTGTTCAAAGCAGGAAAGGGCAGCGCCAGGGGACTCCTCTGATTCACCAGTTCCTTTTGTGAGGAAGCAAATTCTTCCTTAGAAATTCCCCAGCAGGGTTTCCCCTTATATCCTACCAACCAGCTGTGAGAGAGTCTTGGGGTCTGACTTTTCCTATCCTTGGCTTGGGAAATGGGCTATAGCAGGTGTTTGCGGAGCACCAGTAAGTAGGAGGACACCCTTTGAGGACAGTGTCTGTTACTTTTGTCGGGTAAATGTAAAACAATAGGTCCAAAAATAGGTGGTAGTTCCCAGGATTCATGTTGGTGGATTTTTTTAAAAGCAAATTGCTATTTGCTAATGCACTTGTTATTTTTATTTTAGTATTTATTGATTTAGGAGGCAGACAGCTCAAGAAAGAGGGGTCAAGAGAGAAATAAATCTTCCATTCACTGGTTCACTCCCCCAAAGGCCCACAACAGCCAGGGTTGGGTCAGACTGAAGCCAGGAGCACAGAATTCAATCTGGGTCTCCCACAAGGGTGGGATTTGAGCTATTACCTGTTGCTTCCCAAGGTGTGCATTAACAGAAAGCTGGATGAAAAACCAGGGCACTCAGACATGGGACGTGAGTGTCACAAACGGCATCGTAGTTACGGGGACAAATGCTTGCTCTCTTCTTTTAAAAAAAGTATGTTGACTGCAAAGTGCATGAAAGCATAAAATGTAAATCTCTATAAAGGTTAAGACTATTTTGTACACTAAAGGCAGACTATTTCCATCAGAGGACTACAAGCTAGGAAAAGGAAGGGAATTAACTATTTTCTCAAAAATGTATTTATTTATTTGAAAGTCAGATTTACACAAAGGGGGAGAGAGAGAGAGAGAGAGAGAGAGAGAGAGAGCTTCTATCCACTAGTTTACTCCCCAGATGGCTGCAAAGGCCAGGGCTAGGCCAGGCTGGAGTCAGGAGCCAGGAGTTTCACCTGAGTCTCCCACAAGGGTGCAGGAGTCCAAGTACTTGGGCCATCTTTCCCCAGTTTTCCCAGGCCACTAGCAGGGAGCTGGATCAGAAGTGGAGTACCCGGGACTCGAACTGGCTCCTATACGAGATATGGGTGTTGCAGGCAGAGATTTTACCTGCTATACCACTATGCCAGCCCCTGGAAACTACCTTTTCAACGGATATTGTTTAGGTGTGCCCTGTTTGGTTATTTGCCATATACATGTTTTAAAATAGTAAAACATTACTTGAACAAAATCTCTTTCATGATGGACTACCTCAGTGAAAATGACTGAATGATGTGTGGTGATTTCATCTGATCATCAACAGTCCTAGGTGAGCTTCCTCCGTGAGAAGACTGCTTGGCTTTCCTGGGTTAGATGGAGCGCAGCAAGATGGGGTAATAGGCTGTTTCCTTTGATGCAAGGCAGTTGAATGGCTTTAAATACATATTTTTAAAGAAAGAAAGCATGAAAAGCTTTCAACACGTGAATCGCAGGAACCAGGCATAATGCCATGAGATGCTTCAGAATACCGAACTGCAGCTTGCAGGCTCTGTGTAATTGCCCGCCTGTTCAGGACTGCAATTACTCTGCCTTCATTGTCCAGGTCTCCTTTAAATAGCCCTTGTGTTCCTTGTCACGAGACATCTAATTGGTAACAGCAAGGTCATTAACTAAAATAAGGAAGCAAATTTCTAGCCTTTAAGAGTCACAATTTCAAGCCAAAGTACACATGGGTTTTACATGTTAGCTTACTGTATAGTACAATACAGCCATATAGATCAGATAGGGTAAGATTTTTTGTGTTCCTGCTGAAAGGAATGACAAGAATCAACAATTTTCAGATGACAGGAAGTCTTCTGTCTTTTGTTGGCTGGGAAACTTTTTGTGCTTTTTCTCCTCATTCAGTGAATCCCATCAATTAAATGGCCCAAGGACAACAGTCCAACTTGAGTGTCTTTGAGGGTGCTTCAAAAAGATTCAAGGGAAAATGGAATTAAAAGATCCATTTATCTGAGTGAAAAAAAGAAAAAAAAAAACACTTGAAATCCAGGCGTAGCTGTCACATAAAGTGCATTTCCCATGAATTTTTTGAAGATCTCCCCTCACCCTACATGAGATTTGCCTCTTCACCTGGGAGACTGGGAGCCAGATACTTACTTTGTTTGTTCCCCTTCCAGTGCAATGGCTGTAATATAGACTTGGACATTGGACCATTAAATAGGCGTAAGGGCTAATATCAGGCTATCTGGTTGCAAAGTAGAGTTGTTCCTCAGATTCTTCAGGTGTTTGGTGCCAGGACCCCGCCACGTTGACCAAAACCCATGGATGAACAAGTCCCTGACGGAAGATTTCTTCATGGCCAAAACACTCTATGCAGCATTCTTGTGGCAATGGAAACACTTTCCATGTGCTCTTCCAATTTGATTTTTCTAGAACTATGTAGCCATGAATATATTAGAATATACATGTTAAATAATGCATATTTCCCTCGAAGCAGACCATTTTACTCCATCCCAAAAGATATTCAGTACCATCAG
Source organism: Oryctolagus cuniculus (assembly GCF_051225735.1). Lineage (NCBI taxonomy): Eukaryota > Metazoa > Chordata > Mammalia > Lagomorpha > Leporidae > Oryctolagus > Oryctolagus cuniculus. The sequence continues at coordinate 82,960,212 of NC_142871.1, forward strand.
ACTTTTCAACAAATATATAGTCCAGAAATACTGCTGTGAGGCACTAAACATTTTTATTGGTAAACGGCATAGATTTTCCAATTATAAACCAAAATTGACATGCCGAATAGCTCACTCATAATTCCCTTGTAAGAGTCACTATGAATAATCGCTACCAAATGTTGTCCAGATCAGTACAGCTGGTGAACTTTCCACCTGAGTAGGAGACTTGTCTCCTTGGGGCAGCCTTTCTTTTACAGGAGGCTTCCGTGGCGTGGGGAAAGAGCGATGCTTTCAGATCCAGGCCCCCTCCTGAGGAGAGGTCCCTCCGCGTGGAAAGGCGCTTTGTGGGGTGCGTCTGGAGAGCCCTCCGCGCACCTTCAGCATCTGTGCCACAGCCCTCTCACTCGGGAGTCTGCGTCTCTGCTTGCAGTTCCTCAACCGGGAAGGTCATGGGCTCTGCCACCACCAGGCAGGTGCTCTCAGGCTCTCTGTAAGTGTCCAGCAGACATGGTGCATTTAAAGCCTCTTGTGGGGCCAGCATTGTGGGGCAGTGGGTTAAAGCCCAGGCCTGAAGCACTGGCATCCCATATGGGTGCAGGTTCGAGACCCGGCTGCTCCACTTCTGATCCAGCTCTCTGCTAATGCACCTGGGAAAGCAGTGGAAGATGCCCCAGGTCCATTTGTCTCCGAGAGGGAGGGAGGGAGGGAGGGAGAGAGAGAGAGAGAGAGAGAGAGAGAGAGGGAGAGAGAGGGAGAGAGAGGGAAAGAGAGGGAAAGAGAGGGAAAGAGAGGGAGAGAGGGAGAGAGAGAGAGAAAGAAGTCTTCCGTGCACTGGTTCACTTTCCAAATGGCTACAATAGCCAGAGCTGTTCTGATCCAAAGCCAGGAGCCAGGAGCTTCCTCTGGGTCTCCCACATGGCTGCAGGAGCCCAAGGGCTTGGGTCATCTCTACGGCTTTCCCAGGCCACAGCAAAGAGCTGGATTGGAAGTGGAGCAGCGGAATCTCGAACCGGCGCCCACTTGGGATACTGGCACTGCAAGCCAGGGCTTTAACCCACTACGCCACAGTGCAGGCCCCTCCATCATCTTTCTTTTTAAAAATATTAATTTTTTTATTCAGAGCAGAGGGAGAGACAGACGGAAAGAGAAAGCTCCCATCTGCTGGTTCACTCCCGAAACATCTGCAATGCCAGGAACTGGGAACTCAATCCAGGTCTCCCAGGCGGGTGGCAGGGACCCGGGTGTCTGACCATCACTGCTGCCTCCCAGCATAGAGGCACTGACACTAGCAGGAAGAGTCAGGTTTCAAATCCAGATTGGACTTGAGTATCCTAACCAGCAGCTTGGGCACTAGGCCAACTGTGCTCCAGGTGCTTTAAGTGAGCAACAGACAATTCATCTCTCAGTATGCGCCAAAACGTCTCTAAAAGTTAAGAGGTTTGTTTTTGTTTGTTTGTTTGTTTTTTAGAAGGAAGAGTCAGTCAAAATAAAATGGCACATATTCTCCTCTGATCTTCGGGCAGTCCTGAGTGGATGAAGGGCCCCGTGTTCTCATCACTTGTGCACCAGCTCATCCCTGCTTGCTCTCGCGGCTCCTTTACCTCCCTGTGGCATTTCTCAAGGTTGAGAGAAAGTACAAGACACGGCTTCTCACGGAAAGAATATGCCAGGCTTGGGTCCAGTTAGCCAAGAACTATCTGACTCCCTCCTTTCTCTCCTTTTTTTCTTCCCTCTCTTCCTGCCTCCCTCTCCATCTTTCTTACTTTCTGTTGTTCTCTCTTTCCCTTTTCCTTTTCTTCTGTATTTAACATCCATCAAGCATAAGGCAGCTTACCATGGTTACAAACTCCTGTAAAAACTCAGAGTAACCCAGAGAGAAATCCTGGTATTCATGAGAGCCGTCTCCTAGCAAGATGTCCAGGGACCTCCCCTGAGCTCCCAGGGAAAGAGCGGCCAAGGTTGCAGGGTCTTTCTACTTTTATTTGAATTCCAAAAGAATTCACAAATTGATGTTTCTCAATTCAAGAACTTCTCTTTCTAGGATATTTTCCCTCCTAGCCCTTGTTTGAAAGCTGCCAGTTTTGAAATGATAACAGCAAAAGAAAACAAGCAATTCAGCTTTTTTCCTGTTCTGTTCAGACTTTATGATAGTATACATTTCTGGGGCCAGCGCTGTGGTGCAGCAGGTTAAAGCCCTGGCCTGAAGTGCCGGCATCCCATAAAGGTGCCAGTTCTAGACCCAGCTGCTCCTCTTCCCATCAAGCTCTCTGTTATGGCCTGGGAAAGCAGTAGAAGATGACCCAAGTCCTTGGGCCCCTGCACCCACGTGGGAGACCAGGAAGAAGCTCCTGGCTTCCGATCGGCGTAGCTCCGGCCGTTGCGGCCATCTGAGAAGTGAACCAGCAGATGGAAGACCTCTCTCTCTGTCTCTACCTCTCTCTGTAACTCTGACTTTCAGATAAATAAAATGAATCTTTAAAAAAAAAAGAAAAAAGATAGTATACATTTCTGGAAAGACAATAAGTTAGAGTATCTTTTTCAAAAAGATTTATTTTTTATTTATTTGAAAGCTAGAGTTACAGACAGTGAGAGGAGAAAGAGAGAAAGGTCTTCCTTCTGTTGGTTCACTCCTCAAATGGCCACAACGGCCGGAGCTGCACCGATCCAAAGCCAGGAGCCAGAAGCTTCTTCCTGGTCTCTCATATGGGTGCAGGGGCCCAAGCACTTGGGCCATCTCTACTGCTTCCCCAGGCCATAGCAGAGAGCTGGACTGGAAGAGGAGCAGCCAGGACTAGAACTGGCGCCCATATGGGATGCAGGAGCTGCAGGTGGAGGTTTAACCTACTGTGCCACGGCGCCGGCCCCAAGTTAGAGTATCTTAAGATAGATCATCACTGAAGGTTTTAATTTCACCGATTTGTGTGTGTGTGAGTTTCATTCCTTTTTATTCTTGAGCATACACTATTCTTGCTATCATGGGGTGTGCTCCAATCTACTGCAGGGGTTTTCTCCCAAGAGCTCACTTTCTGGGAAGTCAAGGGATCTACAGACAGTTGCATCCTTTCCAGGTCTGAGGCACAGCGGAGCCCGGGATGCCTCAGGGTCTCAGTCTGTCTGACCTCAGGCCGGCTGCGGGAATCTGCCAGGTGGTTCTCTGCAGTTTGGCGCAGTCCAGCTCACAGGTCTTCTCAAGGGCCTGTTCTGGGAGAGCTGAGAGCTCAAACTCCCTCTGGAAGAGCCCTCCTCTCTGCGGCTTCCTGATCTAGAAGGAAGGAAAATGGGCTAGGAAAATTACCTCCAGGAAATGAGCTTTGTAAGAACCCAAGAGCTTTTTTTTTCTGCCCTCATTGATTCTTCCTAATAACTCTTTTAAAAAAAAATATTTATTTGAAAGTCAGAGTTACACAGAGGAGAGGCAGAGAGAGAGAGAGAGAGAGAGAGAGAGAGAGAGAAAGAGTGAGTCTTCCATCTGCTGGTTCACTCCCCAGTTGGCTGCAATGGCTGGTGCTGTGCTGATCTGAAGTCAGGAGCCAGGAGCTTCTTCCAGGTCTCCTGGACTTGGCCATCTTCTACTGCTTTCCCAGGCCATAGCAGAGAGCTAGATAGGAAGTGGAGCAGCTGGGTCTCGAACTGGTGCCCATATGGGATGCCGGCACTGCAGGCAATGGCTTTACCCACCATACCACAGCACCGGGCCCCCTAATAACTCTTTGAAGGGCTAAATCTGCTTTAGAAGGGTAACTTGCTTCTGATGAGAGTAAGTACAGCCTGCAGGTGCTGCTCATGCCATTTGCACCTCACCCCACCCTGTCTGTCTGGGACCAACGGCCAGGCTCTGGTGCCCTCAGACTCCGAGGTGGGTTTGACTGATGGGAGGCACTTACAGGAGGGCAGGGTGGGAGGGGAGGCTGGGAGGAAAGAGAGCTCAGGGTGCTTCTTACCACTGCCAGCTCCTTCAGTGCGTGGTTCTGGCACCTCTGGCACCGGCTGCTTCCTTATCAGCGACAGCTCCTGTTTCGCGGCTCCTCTCCAGGACTCAGGCCCCTTCCTTCACTCCCTTAAGGCTAGGGGTGGGATTGTCTTCCCAGTATTGCTAACCTTCCTGTTGGCCCTAAACTCTGCCCTCATCCGTGGACACTGTCCCTTCCCTTACAAGGCTCTTAGAATCCTTGCATGTGGGTCTGGACCCTGACCCAGTGATTCAGCCTGCGCCTGGAAAACCCGGGGACCGGTCCTCTTGGAAGCAGCCACCTCCTGGAAGGTTATGTTCACCTTAACCACTCAGAACTACTGGGGGAAAAAATCCAGGCTGGGAGTCATAGTTTTCAGAGACTGAGAACTTCCCAGGGGTCAGGAACACTCCCCTGAACACCCTCAGATCCCTTCCTTCAGCCAGCCCCTGGCACACAGTAGGTGCTCAATAAATACTCTCTACAGAGGCAGCACCCACAGGCTCCACGAAGCTCCTGCCTGAGCTCCCTTCTTCCTGTTCTCCAACACACCTCCTGCTGAGCTGCCTGCACCTGTAGGACCCGGAGCACACGCTGGCCAGCAGTGTTTTTTTTTTTTTTTTTTTTTTTCTCTCTCTCTCTCTTATTGTATTTGACAGAAGGAAGTCCATGCACGTGATTTTTGGCTCTACCCAGAAAGGGTGGTTACAGTTTGTCCTGCGGTGAAAAGCTCGGGAAGAAGAATGCAGGTTTCAGTCTCAATCCACATTGCTGCCAGTACTAGCTGAGAATTGTGGCCCCCACCAAAGCCTGGAAACATTTTATTTTCTGTATGTGGAATTACGGGCTACACAACGAGACCGGAGGAGGTGGCCACGAATAGCCCTGAGTGTGTTATACACCTGAGACCTTTACCAAATAAAGGCTCAGGAATTATTTGGTCTAGGCAGCCGCGAGGCACGTGATTTCTTCAGAAACATTCACATCTGGGTAGGCCTGGTGTTGGAATATTCTTGGTGGGAAGCACTTTGAACCATACAGGCGCACTAACAGGCGATTGCTATGGAAACTGCACCTCCGCAGAGCATTCTCAGAGTTCTCTTCCCGGGGCGCTTCAGGATCCACGGGGTGTCCTCGGTACGCCGCTCAGGGGTGGGAGCCTGGGCGCCAGGGGGTGGGGTGGGGGGCCACCCACCCGGAGTGGGGGGAACCCCAGCCCAGGATCCAGAGCTGGAGACTTGCGCCCAAGGTAGGGATCTGCCGGCGTGCGAGAGAGGCAAGAGTGGCAGCGGAGGCTCTGGGCGTGCAGCCTCCCCCACCCCCAGCTCGGCCGCCCGTGCACAGACCACGTGCAGCTGCGGCGCGTGGGGGCCCCTGGCGCGCAGCCGCGGTGGGTGCCGGCGCCGCGTCCCGGGCCCGGTGCACCGGGCGCGCGCCTGGCTGTGCGGGCCTGGGGCCGCCCGGCCGCCGCGCGCCCCTCGGGAGTGAGCGGGGGAGCTTGGGGCTTCCGCCCCGCGGCGCGGAGCCTGCGGCCGGCGCGCCGTGCGGGTGTGTGTGTGAGTGTGTGTGTGACAGTGTGTGTCAGGTGACTCGGGTCACGCAGTCTCCCTCTCCCTCCTCGGGGAGGAACTGCCGCGCTCCGGCTGACTCCTCCGCCGGCGGGCGGGGCGGGGGAGGGGGCTCCGCGCGCTCTGGGAGCCGCGGGACCCGGACCTGGGCGCCGCCCGCTGCGGGGGACGCACGGCCCCCGGCGAGCTCCAGACAAAACCTCCATTCAGAAATAGGTTGCGGGCGGCCGGCGAGGAGGCTTGGTACCCCCCTCCCTCCCCGATCCGGGACCCCCGCCGCCCGCCCCCGGGCCGGCCGGCCGGTGGGCGCGATGAGCCAGGTGCTGGGGAAGTCTCAGCCGCAGGACGGAGACGACGACGAGGAGGAGGAGGATGAGCTGGTGGGGCTAGCGGACTACGGGGACGGGCCCGACTCCTCGGACGCCGACCCGGACAGCGGGACGGAAGAGGGAGGTGAGCCCCCGGCCCCGGGCTCCGGCCCCGCGCGTCCCCAGCTCGCGCCCCTTCCCGCCCCTCCGTGTCTTCCCGCCCCTGGCCCAGCCGGGTGCGCGGGCCGCCGACTTGGAGGGGATCCTGGGAGCGGAGTTGGGGTGGGGGGTGGGGAGGGGCGCTGGAGGAGCGACCTCCAGCTCTAAGATTGGTGGTGTGGGGGGCGGTGCTGGCGGCGTTGGGGGACCGGTATCGGTGGCGAGGGAGAAGGGGGAAGCGTCCAGGGGGGAGGAACGCGCGCTCTCTGGCCCCTTGCAGGGCCAGTGCCTCTCCCCTTCCCCTGAGCTCTCGGCGGGGTCTGGGGGGGCTGTGGAGAGCAGGCGACTGCCGGCGCGCGCTGGGAGCGCTCGCTGGACGCTGCTGTTTAAGCTGGGGTCAGATGTCGTGGCTAAAAAAAGGCAGCCGGCGGCAGCGTGACTGGCAGGGTCGTGGGCAGCTGCGGGTGTCAGTCTCGCCCCGCGTCGCCGCGGGAGGGGTCCTGGGCTGCCCAGGTCTGCGGCGTGGGAGGACCCACGGGGCGGTGGAGGGGCGAAACGCGCCCCCAGGAGCTAGGGGAGTCGCTGCGTGGCCGCGGGTGTCCCTGGAGCCAGGCAAACCCGGTTGTTGGGACACCTTATCGGCGCTCGGTGTCACCACCTGGGCATGGCAGTGCCTGCCCGGGAGCGAGCGCAGGGCGGGGAATTATTTGCCACTATGCAAACTCTTGTTTCCTGTTCAAAAAGCGGGTTTTAGCCGTCGTTCAACCTATGAGGGTTTCCTGCATTTTTTTCTTAAGGCCTAAGAAAGTTGAGAGCGTTTTAGGATTTCAGAAAAGAGTCAACTTTCTGATTTTCCTCAAAAGCGAGCAAAAAGTCTGTTATTTGTAAGGTCACTCGGAGGGGGCGGTAGCACGGGGCTGTGAGGCTAGCAGTCTTCTCTGCCAAGGCTTGTGCATCTTGGAGGAGTAACTTCTGTGATGTTTCACAAGGAAGAAATCCCATCCCGGGTGGAAGTATCTTTGTGGCGTGATTTTTAAGAACTTTTGTTGAGAATTCACTGCACTTATTTTAAGTTCCCTATGCAATGGCTTCTCCTGAGGCCAGTTTTCATTCTCCTACATGTGCTCGGCACGACTTCCCACGGACAGGGAATGAAGTTAACCGAGCCTTGTGCATCCAAGCCCCTCTGTTTAGCGGTGTCTTCTCTCCTGGGAGGATTTGCGCCAGTTCCCCATTTGCTTAAACTGGTGTGTGCACCTGTGCACCTCTCTCTGCACTCGGGTAATTGGCCCCGGGTGGAGCACCTGGCCACATTGTGGTGGAGAAAGGCTTTCACCGTTTTCTTTGGTGTCTCAAGGGCTACCTTCCCTAATTAAATTGTTGAGCCGCTTCATTATTATTCAGATTGCATTGGTTCGCTCCTCCCAGGTTCTGTGGAGACTCCCAGAGATGCGGGATGAGATGTTTGAATATAGAGTACATGTGAGATACTCTTTATAAAAACAGAAAAGAAAAGAAAACAAAAAAGGTGTGGGAGAGGGGAGCCAAACCTGGGAGGAAGTTTTGCAACCGGATAGGAAAAGCACTAGACCTGTTTGTTTATTCTGCAGTTCTTTTACGGGGGCACTTTTTGATTTGGGGACTTAAAATTGAAGTGAAATGAAAGGCCCTGCCCGAGGGGTGGGATTTCCTGGACAAAGGGCTCGCCCAGAGCCCAGACTCCCAGGCTCCCCTCTGCTGCTAACCTCCAGGCAGGCCTGAAACTGATGCTTTTGATGACTTCAGTAATAAAATCCTTGCCTGTGAGTTCTGGGGACTGGCCTGGAATCTTGGTCTAAGAGGCTGGAGTATGTTTATGTGACGAAACGAGCCGCCGTGGCAGCCCCTGCTTGAGCCTGGCCTCTGTCCACCTGGACCTGCTCTGGGTCAGTGGTCTGCTTCCCTGGGTAAGCTGCCAGCCTCGGTGCGGTCCTCGCCACCCAGGCCTTGATGCAGGGGCTTGGGCCTTGGCATAGAGTCTCACTTAGAACACTTACTGTCTGCAGTGGCCGCTAGGTTTCTCATTTGGCAATTCCAGCAAGGACTGTGCCTGATGGCTGTCAGGCCAACTGATAAGGTCTCTGGCATGTGTGGACTGCGAGGCCGGGGGTGGGGGGTGGGGTCGTGGGGTCGTGCCTTCCCTTCCCCTATGCTTCAGGAGCCTGGTTTGAGTGCCGTGTTACAATCCTACGTTTACCTACTCACAAGCTTAAGAAAGGGAATGTAGCAAAAAGAACGCGAAAAGATGGACATGGAGTGCTTTGACCACAAGCAAAGCATCTGTCTCCTGAGGCCTCCCCTCATTCTCCATCCTAGTGGACCTGAGGCTCAGCAATCTACCCTGGCAGGTGGGTGTGGGCGGGGGTGCAGGAATGACTGACAGCAGCAGCTAGACTGCAGGGCAGTTTGGGAGGAGCTGTGCAGGACGATGTGCACCGAAGAGGGGTAATGGCATTTTCATTGCCTTCACGCTGTAAGGTGTACACAGGGGCCTCCCTTCGTACTTTTAAACTGAGTACCTTGAAGGTGCTGCCGCTTTGTGCTAAGTTTGAAAACAGTGCAGCTAAGGTGAGACTTAAATTGCAGTCCTTTGGCTTCTACTCCATATTTTATTCATGAATAGCAGGAGTGTTCTCCAGCACTTTGGTTCTGTTAAGGACAGATTTGGGCACCTCTCAACCCTCCTCTAGTGGCAGTTAATCACAAATAAGGTGAGTCTCACCTTCAGTCCCCTACTCTCCAGAGAAAACTCCAGAGAGGTGGCAATGATTAAGCCTTTAAAAACAGTTGCATCATAGATAATGATTATTTTTGGACACATAGACTTTAAATCTTTAGAAATTATCGTGCTTGAAAAACTATAATAACAAGGAAAGCAGTTAAAGGATATTTAATCAGAAAGCAGCCTTTTCTCCTCCCTCCCGTCCCTCCCCTGTTTCTAGGGGAAACATGGCTAAGACAGCCACTTACCCATGGTGCACCTAAGCTAGGTGCTAGCTTCAGAGCTGGAGGCAGGAGGGCTCAGGGCCAGCAGGTGGTCCTTCCCCAGAGGGTGTATTTGTGGTGAGTCCAGAAGTTCCCACCTGATACTCACTAGTGGCAGCTTTTCCTTTTTTTTTTTGTCTGAAAATAATTTAAAATGATGAGTGGCTTTATCTTCTCCGTGTTCCTTGAGAATAAGTGGAGATAGTTGTTCTCCGGATACTGAGAGCATGGCTCACACGTAGGGGCCTGTCTGCAGCCTCATTATGAGTGAGAAGTGAGCAGGGTTTAGAAGAGGGGTCCAGTGTGTGGAAATGTTAGCCTTCTCCTTGAATTTCTGCCCTGTCCAACAAGAGCTGGGATGATCCCAACCCTGGCCACAGCTAACTCTCTTGAATTTCCCTCTAACCCTGGAAAAACAGATACCGGAGAGTTGGAATAGTTGAAGCTGTATTTACAGAGCATATTTTTAAAAAGATTTTTATTTATTTTTATTTTTTTGCCAGGCAGAGTTAGAGAGAGAGAGAGAGAGAGAGAGAAAGGTCTTCCTTCCATTGGTTCAATCCCCTAATGGCCGCTATGGCCAACGCTGTGCCGATCCGAAGCCAGGAGCCGGGTACTTCCTCACGGTCTCCCATGTGGGTGCAGGGACCCAAGCACTTGAGCCATCCTCCTCTGCCCTCCCGGACCACAGCAGAGAGCTGTACTGGAAGAGGAGCAACCTGGACTAAAACCCAGTGTGCTGGTGCCGCAGGCGGAGGATTAGCCAGGTGAGCCACGGCGCCGGCCTAAAAAGATTTTTAGATTTAATTTTGTTTATTTAAAAGGAAGAGTTACAGAGAGAGGGAGGGAGAGAGATCTGTGTGCTGGTTCACTCCCCAGTAGGCCACAACAGCCAGGGCAGGGTCAGGCCAAAGCCAGGAGCCAGGAGTTCCACCTGGGTCTCCCGCATGGGTTCAGGGGCCCAAGTACTTGGTCCATCCTCTGCTGCTTTCTCCCAATGCACTAGCAGGGAGCTGGATTGGAAGCCGAGCAACCAGGACTCATATGGGATGCAGGCAGTGTGGGCCGCTTAACCTGTTAGACCACAATGCCAGCCCCGAGAACGAGAACGTATTTTCAGGGCAGATATTTTATAAACATGTTTTAGTGACTCAGGGATCATAGAATCTTGATTCTCTACTTCTGTTAGCAATCTCTCCCATGTCGGTATTAGAACATGTAGTCGTCTAAAGAAAGTAAGAGGCAGAAGCAGTGAGTTCTGGCTGAGAGAGTGGCTCTGAGTGTGAGAGCTCATCTTTGCCTTTTAAAGGCCCCAGACAGAGTTCAGCTCCTGCTTCATCCTGCCCGCCCCCTACCGCCATGGATGCCGCTTCTTCTCTGACTCCTTTATTCTTTTTATATCCTTTTCCCATCTCACCCCTTTGATTCTCCCTCCAGCAGAGCCTGAGAGCTCTCTTACGATGGTGGCTTTCCCTGGTTCTGCTGGGACACTTCAGACAAATGGGGTTTTTCACTTTCTCCTCTTGCAGACCGCTAAGGACCATGGCCCCATTTCTCTGTAAAATAGGGGACTACAGAAAATCACCTTCATTCCCTGTGAAAGCACTTGTTACAGAGTCCACGAGAATACTTTTCCTGCAGGAGCGCTGTTAAACCAGAGCACAGCAGAGGAGTTATTGGAAATAACGTTGCATACGCATGTATGGCATCATGTTTCTTAGTTACATGAATTTTTGCTCATGTGTAAAACCATTATGCCTTTAAAAATATATATTCTGGTTGCATCTAAATTCCTCTAAGTAGATAATCAAATGGACAGCCACCTCGCAGGAGTTTTGCATATTCTATTATTATTCATACAATTCGTTCTCACTTGGGTTGGAATTTCCTGTAGAACTCCTGGGTCTTGAATGTTTACATAGTCCCCATCAATCAACCCAGGCTCCAGAAATGGACAGGGGCCATTGATAATGTGGCCTGCAGACCCAAACTGGAGGCCCCTTTCCTAAGACCATAAGGATGTGGCTCCTTAATCCATTGTTGACCCCACAGAATACTAACAGCAAAGAAGTTCCAGCTTTCCCTTTGCGCCTGTGTGAGCCTCTCTCTGCAGGCACATTCCACAGAAGACCCTCTCGTTGCCTAGGCTGGAGGTGGGAAAAAAGGGAGGAAAGTGCGTGTGTGTGTGTGTGTGTGTGTGTGCACGCGCGCGCATGCTTCTGCAGTGATTGTTGTGGGGGAGGTGAGACTCGTGGACTAGGGAGCCTGTACAGGGTCACATAGCGAGTGAATGGCAGAGCTGGTACCTTCCACAGAGAGACCCCCAGAGCTCAGGAGGGCAGGGCCAGCCCTGGCTGCTGAGAGTGGCCTTCACTTCCCATTTTCCCCCAAGTTCTGGTTCCTCGTTTGTTGTAAGTATTCCCAGCCCCACAGGTCAGCCAGGCCTGCTCCCGGTGCAGCCAGGCACTCCAGGTGCTAATCCACCTCTCCCTCCCTTCCTTCTTTGTTTACAAGGCCTGTTGGTTTTCGATGGGGCTCTGCAGGTTACTGGATAATTCCGGATTAAGTGGTTAGCCTGCAGGTGTTAAAGACTGATAATGGCCCAGTAGGAGACCCCTCCCCTTTGTGCTGTGCCTGGGGTGACTGAGTTTTCCGGGGTCTTTAGCAGGGTAGTTCCGCTGCTGGGTTGTTTGGAAAATGTGGGGATTGACAGGGCCAACTGGAAAACAGGTAGTGGCTGGTTCAGTGTCCCTAGGTAAATAAACCTTACCTAGGCGTGAAGCCGATCCTCTTGTTATTCAATTCTGAGTTCCGTGGGCCACAGACAGGAAGGATTTTTTTTTTTAAAGCTTTAGTTAATTTGGCTTCAAATTCTGCTCACTCCCAACTAGCAACTGTCTATTGAGTGTTTATTGTGGTGAGTGCTGCCTTTTTTTTTTTTTAAAACAATTCTAATTTTATTAAGCTACAAACTATTTGCAGAAGGGTGTTTTTGTATTATTCTATACTGTGCAGTACAGCAGCCCAGTGGACCCAAATTTTAGGCTGAAAGATAATGGCACAGCATTAAGACATCATTTGCAACACCCACATCCTGTCTCAAGAGTGCCTGCTTCCAACTCCAGTTTCCTTCTCCAATGAGTGCACCCTGGGAGGCAGCATGTGATGGGCCAAATACTTGGATTCCTGCCACCCACTGGGAGACCCAGATTGCATCAGGTGTGCTCACCCTGCTTCCCTCCTGTCCTCCCAGGACTCAGTCCACTGGTCCAGATGCCCACTTGGCACTTTCCCCTGTGCCGTCTTGATGAGCGGGATGCCACGCCAGGAACCCAGGAATTCTTTCTCCCTTGTTCCCCACACCCAGTGGGCCAGCGATCTGAGCCCCTCTCCCGTCTGTTCCTTCTGCCCGGGCCTCAGTGCCTTTACCTTGATCCTGTCATTCCTCCTTGGGGATCTGGAACAGCCCACCAGAGAGCCTGTTTCTGGAGTGAACGTCCTGATCCTGTTCGACTCCCCTTGAAATCCTTAGCGATCAACCCCTGGCTTCTGGGGTGAAATCCACGCTCCCCAGACCTCATTTTCCTCTCTATCGACTAATTTATTCAAAGATCTGAACTTTGGGCGACAGAATAAACAAGTAAACAAGCAAGAAGGCAAACACAGAAGTGAAAAGAGAGTTGGAGCGTGGCGAAGACTCCTAAAAAAGCACGACTGGTCGTGGGCCTGGTTTAGATCAGAGCAGGGGACACTGCGGCTGGGCTTCGTGGAGGCCGAGGGGCGGGTGAACTTCTGGACAGCTGTGGTGGCCGGAGGAGAGGGAGCAGGTGAGGGTGATGGGGCAGGCCCTGTGAGGCCATCAGAGCTTCTCCCTCACCTCCTGTTCATCTGGCCCCCGCCTTAGCCGTGCATTGTAATTGTCAGGTGTCTCGTCTCTGTGCCCCTCTCATTGCTGAGGGTGAATTGAGAGAGAGAGTGTGTGTGTGTGTGTGTGTTTGTGCACGCGCTGTATCTGCAGCCCTGCCTCACACTTGGCAGCTGTTCCGGGAACCTCTATGAAACGAGAACAAACCGCCCTCTTATAAATGCCACCTCCCTCCCTTCAGCAGCTTCCTGCAGCCCCTTTGGCCCTTTTAAAAAGTGCCCCTGGGGGCTGCCTCTCGGTTTCTGGCTTCTGGCTTCTCGTGCTGCTGCTGCACCTCCCAGAGCAGCTGCCTGCGGCCTGCATCCTGTCTTTCTCTGTGCTCAGTGTCTGTGTGGTGTGGGAGTGCCCTGCCTGCCCCAGGAGGCCCTGGGGGCTGAGGGCTTCCCTCGCCCTACACGCTCCCTACCTCTGCTGCTCCCACTGTGGGAGCCTTTGGGGAACTCAGCGTGGCTTTGAGGGGTTGCTTTGCTTTTCTGGCCCCTGGACGGGAACTGGGACTCGAACCCAGGACCTTCTGATTCAAAGTCTTGATGATGTATGCAGTAAGCTACCCAGGCTCCTTGGGGGTTTCTTAAGCAGAGGTACTTGCAGGAAGGGTGCAGAGGAGTAGAGGGGAGATTTGGGGCCACAGTCCCTGTGTGATGTAGAGGAGACTTCTCCTTGCCCACAGCAGTGGCCTGCAATAAAAGGCACAGTTGCATTTTGAGCCCATGTCAGTGACCCTGAGTGTCCCTTACTATGGGTGGTGCACTTGTTTACTGATTTCCCCCGGTAAAAATTTCTCTGTTATTGTTTAATGGCCACTAAGAGTTGTTACCATGGCTGATGTGCTCTGGCCCAAGGTTTGCAGCTCACAGGTCTGGGGAATTCTCCTCCGGGGAAGGGCCTGTGTAAATTTCAGTTCATAAGATCTGCATAGTAGACCATCGCTTATTTTATTCTGTGACAAGGAGACAGAGCTGATCTGCAGTGAGGGCCCTGGCTGAGCGACTCACCACGCGCCAGCCGTGTGACCTTGGGCTGGTTCCTTCCCCACATTCCTCAGGTATAAAACAAACTTGAACCTCCTCGCTGGGCAGGGCAAGAGTGTAGGAATGGCAGAAGTGGTAAAGCCACTACCTGCAGCGCTGGCATCCCATATGGTTGCTGGTTTATGTCATAGCTGCTCCACTTCTGTACAAGCTCCCTGCTGATGGCCTGGGAAAAGCAGTGGAAGATGGCCCAAGGGTTTGGACCCCTGCCACCCATGTGGGAGACCTGGATGAAGCTCCTGGTCATATAGGGAGTGAACCAGCAAATGGAAGATTTCTGTCTCTCCCTCTCTCTCTGTAATTCTTGACTTTCAAATAAATAAATATATCTTAAAAAAAAAAAAAAAGAAGAAGAAGAAATGCCAAAAGTGCAGTCCCTGGTGCACTGTGTCTTTCTGTACACCCCAGCCGAGTATGATCAAAATGCTTCTGCATGGGCCCAGATGGCGCGCTGGCTGCACTGGGCCACTGATCCCAGCTGTGAACAGTCGGTGGTCCAGGCTTGAATTTGAGAGGGAAAAGGAAATACCTGCCGCCGTATGTATGGTTCACTTTCTAGCTACTGTGTGTGTGTGAACATGCGTACACACTCGCCCTCCCCCCATACAGGGGTCTCCGGCAGCCCCCACCTGCCAACCCCAGGAGATCCAGCACGGATGGGTTGTGGCACACAGAGACTTACAGACCCTGCAAAAAATAAGTTAGAGCCCACACCCACATTTAGTAGTATAAACTGGGAAGAAAGACATTTCTATATAAACACACGTATATTTTTGAACTTATTACATAATTTGATGTGGAGTTTTGCCTGCCTTAATTGGAAGCAGCGTGGCACAGCCGGCAGAGAGCGCAGACTCTGGTTGGGCTACCCCTCGTTTTGAGTTCCTAAGCTTGAGTTCCAACCCTGTGAAATGGGGACAGGGATGTGTGTCCTGGAAGGAGTGTGCATGGGGTGCAGAGGCGTGCAGAGCCCCGGCCCAGTGCCTGGCACGTGCTAGCCACCTTCGCACACAGTTGCTGTGTTTCCACTGCATGCCTGCTTTTCTGTCCCATGCACCACACACGTTTGGGCTTCCCACTCCTGCAGGGCCTCCTGCCTCTCCTCCTCCCAGCCCCAGGCAGATTCTGCAGGAGTTTACATCTGCATTCATGGCCCATGTCAGCCATTGGTTTCTCCTCCTCTTTCCCACACTCTGGTCCTGACCGCAGCCCACAGGCCTGGCTGCCCACTTTGCACTAATCGGACACTTGCTATTTGAGAAGTGATACCAGAGCACCAGGGCTCTTTAGGTTTTCATTCTCGTTCTTGAGATTACGGCTTTGTGAACAGCTGTGTGGAGGTATACAGGTGACATAAAGGGTACATATTTGGTGCGTTTTGGCATCCATACCCCCATGGGACCACTACCACCACAGTCAGGATAAAGAACTCTCATCTTGCTGAGTTTCCTCTACCTCTTAGCAGTGCCTATCTGGAGCCCTACCTTACCTCCTCTTCCGTTTCCCAGGCAACCACTGATGGGCTGTTTGTCACTGTAGATTAGTTTGCATTATTTTAGAATTTTATGAAAAAGGAATCATAGGGTATGTCCTTTTTCCACTGGCTGCTTGACTCAGTGTAATTATTTCGAGATTCATCTTTGTTATGGATATCGGTAGTTTTGTTATAACTTGCAGAGATGCACCACAATTTGTTTATGCATTGACCTATTGAAGGACATTTGGTTGTTCCTAGTTTTTGACTACTGCAGATTAAGTTGCTATGATCCTTGTGCACAAGTTTCTCTGTGGATGAGTGCTATCATTTCTCTTGAATAAATGCCTGGGGAGAACACTGTGGTGCAGTGGGTTAAGCTGTCTCTTGGGATGCACTCCTCCCATACAGGAGTGCTGTTCCAGCCCTGGCTACTCCACTTCCTATCCAACTTCCTCCCTGTGCACCTGGCAGGCAGCGGTTTATGGCCCAAGTACTTGGGTCCCTGACACCCTTGTAGGATGCCCAGATGGAGTTTCTGGCTCCTGAGTTTGGGCTGGCCCAGCCCTGGGTGTTGCAGGCATTGTACCCAGATGGAAGATCTCTCTCTGTCAGTCCCTTTCTTTCTATCACTCGGCCTTTGACATGAATTAGTTAATTAAAGATAAATAGCAGTGAAATGGCTGGGATAATAGGATAGTTGTATGTTCACCTTTGTAAGAATCCAGCAAACTGTTTTCCAAAAAAGCCATACTGTTTTGCATTGCACCAGCAGTGTGTGAGAGCCCTTGGCCAACCACGTCCTCACTGACACGGGTTACTGTCTGCTTAATTTCAGCCATCTTGCTGGGAAGTGCGGTAGGACTTCATTGTGATTTTGGTTTATATTTTCCTATTGACTGGTGGTGTGTCTTAACTTTCAACATGCTCATTTTCCTTCCATGAATCTTCTTTAGTGGATGGGCTGTTCAAGTCTTTTGCCTCTTCCTGTTTTAAATTTGGGTTATTTGTTTCCTTATTAATGAGTTTTGAGAGTTCTTCACATATTCCAGTATATGCGCTGCTGACACGAGCACTCTTCACATACTCTAGAGACAAGCCTTTTGTTACATTTATGACTTGGAAATAGTCTTGTATTATTTAATAGTGTTATTTAAAGAGTGGAAGTTTTATAAAGTCCAGTTTTATCAATTTTAGGGGAAGATGTCATACCTAAGAAATTTTCATCTAACCCATGGTCATAAATATTTTCTATTTATTAATTTTTTAATCTATTCTTGAGGCAGACAGAGAAAAGACAGAGTGCCTATGTGCTGGTTCACTCCCCAAATGCCTACAATGGCCAGGACTAGGCTGGGCTGAAACTCAGAGCTGGGAACTCAGTCCATATCTCCCATGTGAGTAATAGCCGTTTGAGCCATTGCTTCCCCCTGCTGCATTAGCAGGAAGCTGGAGTTTGGAGCCAGAGCTAGGAATCAAATCCATGTATTCCAGTATGGAAGGCAGGCATATTCACCAGTATCTTAATGTCTAGGGCAAATACCTGGCTCCACAAATATTTTCTTTCTTTTTTTTATTTATTTATTTTTATTTTTTGACAGGCAGAGTGGACAGTGAGAGAGAGAGACAGAGAGAAAGGTCTTCCTTTGCCATTGGTTCACCCTCCAATGGCCGCCGCGGCAGGCGCGCTGCGGCCTGCGCACCGCGCTGATCCAATGGCAGGAGCCAGGTACTTATCCTGGTCTCCCATGGGGGTGCAGGGCCCAAGCACTTGGGCCATCCTCCACTGCACTCCCTGGCCACAGCAGAGAGCTGGCCTGGAAGAGGGGCAACCGGGACAGAATCCGGCACCCCGACGGGGACTAGAACCCGGTATGCCGGCGCCGCAAGGTGGAGGATTAGCCTAGTGAGCACGGCACTGGCTTCTTTCTTTCCTTTTTTTTTTTTTTAAGATTTATTTATTTATTTGAAAGTCAGAGTTACACAGAGAGAGGAGAGGCAGAGAGAGAGAGAGAGAGAGAGAGAGAGAGAGAGAGAGAGGTCTTCCATCCAATGGTTCACTCCCCAATTGGCCACAATAGCCGAAGCTGCGCCAATCTGAAGCCAGGAGCCAGGGGTTTCTTCCGGGTCTCCCACATAGGTGCAGGGGTTCAAGGACTTGAGCCATTTTCCACTGCTTTCCCAGGCCATAGCAGAGAGCTGGATTGGGAGAGGGGCAGCCGGATCTCGAACTGGTGCATGTATGGGATGTCGGAGCTTCAGGCCAGGGCGTTAACCCACTGCACCACAGCGCCGGCCCCTCCACAAATATTTTCTTCTGGAAGTTTTGTAGTTTTTGGCTTTATTGTTAGGCCTATGGTTTATTTCATATTAACTCTGTTATATATGGTATAAGGTTTGGGTTGAAATTCATTTCTTTTGCCATAGAGATGTCCAATTGTTTGAGTACCAGTTGGTGAAAGTTATTGTCTTTGCATCAAAAATTGGTTTTCTACATGTGTTTGGGCTTATTTCTGGACTCCCTGTTCTGTTTGAATAATCAGTGTGTTCATCGTTATGCCAGCACCACACTGTTTAGACTCGATGTTAAGTTTCTCCAAGATGAGAATCATGGTGTACATACCTTTCTTCAAAATCCATCAAGCAACTACTGTGGGCACATGAACCAATACATTTACCATATCCATGAAACAAAAAGTGTAAAGATAACTTTCGAAGAGGAATCACAATTTAAGGGGTATTTAATATTTTGAAACTTTTGTGTTTGACACAGAAAGTCAAGGAAACAGCAAAGATTTTCAATAAGGTTGTACACTTTTGGAATTTCATTTAAATAAACTTTGTAAATTAAAATGTAGAAGAGTGTGTCAGTTGTTATCTCTTTATCTCCCCACTCATGTGTCCTTCATGACTGCCTATACATTAAAATTTTTTCTTTCAAGGCCTGTGTTGTGGTGTAGTGGACTAAGCCTCTGCTTGAAGCATTGACATCCCATATGGGTGCTGGTTTTAGTCCCAGCTGCTCCACTTCTGATCCAGCTTTCTGCTATGGCTTTGAAAGCAGTGGAAGATGGCCTAGGTGCTTGGGCCCCTTCATCCATGTGGGAGACCCGGAAGAAGCTCCTGGCTCCTGGTTCAGATCAGCCTGGCTCTGGTCATTGTAGCCATTTGGGGAGTGAGCCAGCAGATGGAAGACCTCTCTCTCTGTCTCTCTCTGTCTGTAACTCTACCTCTCAAATAAATACATAAAATCTCAATAAAAAAGATATCTTGCTAAAAAAAATTTCTTTCAAGACTAAATTTAATTATATATGTAAATCCCTCCCCACCTACACATTATTGCTTGTTTTGAACTCTCTGGACCTTTTCCTAAAGCTTTTTTTTTTTGCATTTTTAAAATTTTTTCTGCTGCTTTAAGACAAAAAAAAACATACTTAGTTGTGCTTTTCTAACAAGAACTATAGCAGTTTTTTTTTCAAGATTTATTTATTTATTTGATAGTCAGAGAGAGAAGGAGAGGAAGAGAGAGAGAGAGAGAGAAAGGAGGTCTTCCATCTTCTGGTTCACTCCCCAGTTGGTCGGAACGGCTGGAGCTGTGCCAATCTGAAGCCAAGAGCAGGTGCTTCCTCCAGGTCCTCCCATGCAGGTGCAGGGGCCCAGGACTTGGGCCATCTTCTACTGCTTTCCCAGGCCATAGCAGAGAACTAAAAAGGAAGTGGAGTGGCCGGGACTCTAATGGGCGCCCATGTGGGATGCTGGCACTGCAGGCAGCGGCTTTACCTGCTCTGCCACAGCACCAGCCCCAGCAGTTTTAAACTTACTTCTCTCTTACCAATCTCCCTTGTATACATTGTCTAGAATTTTATTTTCTGATTTTTATTCAATAAATTTAGATCAGTTTATTTATTTATTAATGATTTGAAAGATAGAGACAATGGGCTTCTGTCCATTGGTTCACTCCCCAAGTGCCCACAACAACCAGGACCGGGCCAGGCCAAAGACGCGAGTCTGGAACTCCATCCAGGTCTCCCCTGTGTGTGGCATTATCTTGAGGCATTATCTGTTGCTTTGTGGGATGTGCGCTAGCAGGAAACTGGATTAGAAGTGGAGCAGCCAGGACTAGAACCAGGTACTGTGATATGGGATGTGGGCATCCCAAGCAAAGCTTTGTACCAGATTCCTGCTCTTCAAGTTCAAGTTTTTAATAGGCTTAGCTACATTTTTTATTCTGTTTTTTTCTTGCATCGCGCCACATTTTGGGTGTATTTTTTTTTTCAGAAGTACATCCTTGAACAACTTTTCAAAGAAATTCAATGAACAATAAACTTTCGGAGTCTCTGGAGCTCTGAAAACATCTTTATTTCACTCTCACATTTGAAAAATGGCATGACTGCTAGAAACTTGTGTCCAAAGATATATTCCGTCAGTCCTTTGAGGATATTTTTCTATGCTCTTCTTGCATCTGCACTCCGGATAAGAATCTGGTATCTTTCTGATTCCTGTGTAGGTAGTTGTTTTCAGGTACCAGCTTCTCATTTTTGTGCGAACTTGGCATTTGAGGAAGGGTCTGGAGGGAAGATGGTGGCACTGCTCTGTCCTAGTGTTGGAGTTAGGAAGAGAAGTGCTCTCTGTTCCTTCTGGGCATCACAGGTCACTGCCCTCCTTACGCCCAAGCTCCACGCCGACAGCTTCCAGACAGAAGATGTCCTAGTGTGTGTGTTAGAGTGGGTTTGGATGGGTGGGCGGGGGTGCACTTGTATCTGCTTGGCTCCTCTCCCTGAGATTCTCCAAATAGCGAGCCTGTTGGGGTGTGTTCACACTGCTGCTGTGGGGGCTTAGACCAGCTGTGCCTGCTCAGCAGAGCTCTGCCATGCACTGCTAAGGGCCGCAGGGTCCCTCTGCAGTCTAACCTTGGGTTTCTTAGCGCATTCTTGCTTGTCAACTTTGAGTTCTCTTGTTTCAAGCTCAGCTCTCCGTGTTTATTTCTGCACCTATTTGTTTGTTATGCTTACCTTTTCTATTGTTTTTAGGGATGTAGTGTGGGAAGGGAAGGCTTTATGTCAGATTATGTCATTAATCTGATATTTTGGAACCCTGTCTTTTTAAATTCACGCTCTGCTCAACTAAGATTGACTTGTGAAGGCAACCCTGTGAGAAGGTAGCAAATGATGACTAATGAAGGCGAAGACAGCGGCTCACCTTTTGAGTGGGTTTTCTCCCACTTTACTGCTCATCTCCTGTCTCATCGCACTCTGTTGCATTGGGTTAAGTTGAACTGGGAAAGGGGTAAGAAGGAGTGAGGTGAGGTGTGCTGCTTATAGTGGAGCTGTGTCTTTGCAGATCTGCGCCTGCTTGCTCTGTATCTGACCCTGTTGTCTCTGAAATCTGTGTGCTTACTTAATATCAATTGCAAATTCAAACTTCAAAATATTTTATATAATAAATGAGGCTTACTAAGATTATCAAGTATTAGCATGTGTTTTTGACAGTGGTAGAGTTGGGGGAAGCTGTTAGTTACAATAGGGAAATAAGATTACAGTCTCTAGAATGAGTTAGGGGACTGGCATTGTGACGTAGTGGGATAAGCTGCCACCTGCAATGCCAGAATCCCACATGGGTGATGGTTCGAGTCCCAGCTGCTCCACTTCCAATCCAGCTCCCTGCTAATGTGCCTGGGAAAGCAGTGGAAGATCATTCACATGTTTGGGCTCCTGCCACCCATATGGGAGACCCGGAAGAAGCTCCTGGCTCCTGGCTTCGGCTGGCCCAGCCTTGGCTATTGTAGCCATTGGGGGAGTGAACCAGTAGAGGAAAGATCTCTTTCTCACTGTGTCTCTTTTTCCTTCTCTATAACTGCCTTTACAATAAATAACTAAACCTTAAAAATGAGATTGGATTCAGAGATACAGAAGATAAACTAAGGTGTAGTTCAGAAAGAAACAGAAATTTAGAGAACAAATTTAATGTGTGTGTACCTCTATCTTTACTTATATTCTTCCATTTTGGAATTAAGATGTCTGTTTCTTTTCTTGATTTTCTCCAGGTTTTATACTGTGTCTTTTATTTGTTTATATATTTCTTCTTTTTGGGTCATTTATGGAACCTTATTTTAAAATTGAGATATGCCAAAGTATTTGCCCTTTTCAATACAGTTTAGTGGTTTTACTATATTCACAAAGTGTGCAATCATCACCACTATTTAATTCCAGAACATTTTCTTCATTCCCAGGAAACCACATACCAATTTTTAGTTGCTCTGTATTTTCCCATCTCTCCATTTCCTGCAACTCTAATCTATTTTTTGTCTCTGGTTTATCTATTCTGGACATTTTATATAAACAGAATCATGCAATATGTACAAATTTGTGTCTGGTTTCTTTTTTTTTAAAATTTTATTTATTTATTTGAAAGGCAGAGTTACAGAGAAGCAGAGGCAGAGAAAGAGAGAGAGATCTTCCATCCACTGGCTCACTCCCCAAATGGTGCAACAGCCAGATTGATGCCGATCTGAAGCCAGGAGCCAGGAGCTTCTTCTGGGTCTCCCACGTGGGTGCAGGGGCCCAAGGACTTGGGCCATCTTCTACTGCTTTCCCAGGCCATAGCCGAGAGCTGGATCGGAAGTGGAGCAGCTAGGACTTGAACTAGCGCCCACATGGGGTACCCGCTATGCCACAGTGCCAGCCCCTGTATCTGCTTCTTTTACTTAGCATGTTTTCTTCCTTATTAAGTAATTATTTATTGCTTATTTATTTGAAAGAGTGACAGAGAGGGAAAGATGGAGAGAGAGAGAGAGATCTTTTAGCCACTGGTCCACTCCCTGTATGGCTGCAACAGCAAGGTCTGGGGCAGACTGAAGCCGGGAGCCAGGAACTCCATTTGGGTCTCCCACATGGGTGGCAGGCACCCAAGTACTTGAATCAACTTGTGCTGCTTTTACAGTTGCATTAGCAGGCAGCTAAAATGGAAGTGGTGTAGCTGGGAATTGGACTGACACTCCTATGTGGAATGCTGGCATTGCAAATGACAGTTAAATCCCACTGTGCCCCAACACTGGCCCCATAATATTTTCAGTGTTCATCCAAGTTACAGTATGAATCAGTGCCTTGTTCCTTTTTTTTTTTTTTTTTTTAATTTGAAAGGCAGAGTTACAGAGAGGCAGAGGCAGAAAGAAAGAGAGAGGAAGTCTTCCATCCACTGGTTCACTCTCCAGGTGGCCGAAATGGCCAAAGCTGAGCCAACCCGAAGCCAGGAGCCAGGCACTTTCCCTGGGTCTCCCATGTGGGTGCAGGGGCCCAAGCATCTGGGCCATCTTCTGCTTTCCCTTGCCGTAGCAGGGAGCTGGATCAGAAGTGGAGCAGCTAGGACTTGAACTGGCCCCCATATGGGATGCCGGCAATGCAGGTTGCAGCTTTACCCACTGTGCCACAGTGCCAGCCCCCACCTCATTCCATTTTTATGGCTCAATAATATTCTGTTTTATGGCTAGATCACATCTATTTACCCATCGGTGAATTGATGGACATTGAGTTGTTTGTATCTTTAGACTATTATAAATAATACTGCTGTAAATACTCAAGTCTAAGTTTTTACTTGGATAGGTGTTTCATCAACACATTCCTAGGAATGGAACTGCTGAGTTGTGTGGGAGGTCTCTCTCTGCTTGACCTTTTGAGGGACCTCCACACTGCTCCAGCTGCACCATCATCCATTCCCACGCACAGTGCGTGAGGGTTCCAGTTTCCCACATCCTCACTCTCACCCATTGTTACCTTGGTGTGAGGTTGCAGCCCATTGCGTTGGCTGTGCTTTTTGAACAGTAAGCACTTTTATTACATGAGCTGAGCAGGAGGGAGGAGGACTCCTTCGCCTTTCTGGGCCCTGGTTTTCCCCAGGTGGGCCTGCACCCCTTGTCCCCTGGCACACAGCTGCTAGCTAGCTGATGCGTCACAGCTCACCCTGCCGGAGCTGCTCCTGGAAGACTGCTGGTTTTGCCTTCCTTTTTCCATTGATCACCTGCACATTTTCTTTGATCGTCTTGTTGCCTAAAATTTCTTGGTCCTCAGCATTCGGCCCAGCCCCCTTCTTGCGGGGCTGTGCATAGTGGGATCGGTGCCATCGATCATAGGGTGTGCCATCATTGAGCACGATGCAGTTCTTCCCCAGCTTCTCACTGGATGCAGTGTAGACAAGAGCAAGGATCTTTGTTCTGCGAGATCTGCACTTGGAGCCTCAGGAGAAGCTCCCCGCGTCCAGCCCCGGGGTACACGGCCTGTGTATGTGTCAGGGGCCAGTCTTAGTGCCAGCAGCTGGACACGCCAGCCCCTCTTCTGCTTCCTGTGGTAAGGCTTTCTCTTGCTGGTAGTCTCATGTCAGTTCTCTCAAGAGACACGCATCGCTGGACACTGGCTGGAAGGAGCTCATTGCGGTTTTGGTTTGTATTTCTCTCATGACTATTGATGTGGAGCCTCTTTTTCTATGCTTCTTGGCCATTTGTGTATCTTATTTGGAGAGAAGTGTATTTAGATCCCTTTGTCCTCTCTTTTTATTGAGTTGTATTTTATTGTTGCATTGTTAGGATTCTTGATATATTCAGGATCTTAGACCCTTAACACATATGATTTGCAATGTTTTCTCTCATTCTGTAGATTGTATTTTCATTTTATTTAAAAATTTTTTTAAAGATTTTTTTGTTTTCATTTTGAAAGAGTACAGGTAGAGAGAGAGAGAGATTCTATCTGCTGCTTTACTCCCCAAATGGCTATAACCTCCAGCATTGGGCCAGGCTGAAGCTAGGAGCCTGGAGCTTCATCTGGGTCTCCCACATGGATGGCAGGGGCCCAAGCACTTGGGCCATCCTCCATTGTTTTCCTAGGTGGAGAAAATGGAAGGGGATCACCTGAGACATGGGCTGGTGCCCATATGGAATGCTGGCATTACAGACTGGCTCTATCTGCTATGCCTCAACACTAGTCCTCTTTAAAAAAAATTTTGATAAGTCCAATTTATAAATTTTTTTTCTTCTTAAAATTTTATTTATGTCAAAAAAAAAGAAAAAAAGATAATGTATATATGGAAATATTGTCTGCTTGCTGGTTCACTTCTCAAATGCCTGCATCAGCTGGGGTGGGGCCAGGCCAGCATCAGGAGCCCAGCTCTCAGTCCCAGTCTCCCAGGTGGGTGACAGGGACTTAAATACTTGAGCCATCACCTGCTGCTTCCCTCCCTGGGTACACATTAGCAGAAAGCATTGCGGATACAGATGTCCCACTTGGCATCTTAACCACTGCGTCAAATGCTTGCTCCATCTGTATTTTTTAATGATTGCTTGTTTTTGGTGTCACAACTAAGAAACTGTTGCCTAATCCAAGGTCATCAAGATATATACCGATGTTTCATTCTAAGAGTTTCATAGTTTTGGGTCTTAAATTGAAAAGTTTCATCATTTTGAGTTAACATGTGGTATGAGTTTGGGATCTGTTTCATTCCTTTGCATGTGGATAGCCAGTTGACCCAGCACCACTTGCTGAGTTTTAGGTCTTCAACCTGATTTAATTCTCACAACAGCTTTATGAGAAGTTTGTTATCATTATCAACTCACCTTATGGATTTAAGGAAATGTTATTTATTGGAGAGGCCAGGGGGTGAGAGAGAGAGAGAGGGAGAGAGAGAGGGAGAGAAACACGCAAGAGTGAGCAGTACTATCTGCGGGTTCACTGCTCAAACCCTGGCAATGGCCATGGGCTGAAGGCCAAAGCCTGGAGCCAGGAACTCAACCCAAGTCCCCTGCGTGGGTGACCTGGATAGGATGACTGTAGCTATCACATGCTAGGGTGCACGTTAGCAGGAAGCTGCATTCAAGAACAGAGCCAAGCCTTGAACCCAGGCACTCAATGTGGACGTCCCAGCTGATGGCTTAACTGCAGGACAAAAGCCCACTCTCTAGCTGATGAATTTTGAAACCAAGTCTGCCAAGTTTAGTGTCTTTTCCAAGGCCTGATAGCTCAGACGTCTTGCTGAGCTGTAGAACCTAACACTCCATCGGCAGGCTTTGCTTCTGTGAAATGCATGCACTCTTAGTCGTAGGAAGGCTGCTTAGAAGACAAATGTTTGCTTAGCACTAAAGAACATTGTGTAACTAATCCTATATGCTTTAATAACAAAGAGTCCTGCGGGGTTTAAGATTTTTATACATTCCTACTCTATCCAATAATGCCTAATTCCTCGTGGTGTCTTGGCAAAGGAATTTAGGATTGAATTGTTGTTAGCAGGGACGAGAGTAGCACTGACCTATGGAACCTTTTGTAATATATTATAAATCTGTGTGGGCATTAGCCATTCGCCTACTGTGGCTATTGAGTACTTATAGTGGCTAATGAAACTGAGGGAGTGAATTACTGTGTTGAAGTATGCAGAACAGGGGTTGGCCTTGTGGCACAGTGGGTTCAGCTGCCACTTGAGATGCCAGCATCCCGTACTGGAGTGCTGCTTCCCATCTAGCTCCCTGCTAATGCACCTGGGAAAGCAGAGGAGGATGGCCCAAGTGGTTGGGCCCCTGCCACTTGGATAGAGCTCCAGGCTCCTAGCATCAGCCTGGCCCTCCTCTAGCTGTTGGGACCATCTGGGGAGTGAATCAGTGGAAGGAAGATTCTCTCTCCCTGCCCCCTCCATTCCAGCCTTTCAAATAAATAGATAAATCTTTTTTAAAAACTCTTGAAATCCATGCATGTCTTCAAAAAGTTTGTGGAAAATGTGCATTATATAAAAAACTGTGGGTGGATTTCAGTTTTTTCCATCAAAATAAACATCTTAAATTTTTTTTTTTAATTTGAAAGTCAGAGTTACACAGAGAGAGGAGAGGTCTTCAATCCAATGGTTCACTTCCCCAGATGGCCGCAACGGCCGGAGCTGTGCTGATCCAAAGCCAGGAGCCAGGATTCTTCCCGGTCTCCCACGTGGGTGCAGGGGCTCAAGGATTTGGGCCATCTTCTACTGCTTTCCCAGGCCATAGCAGAGAGCTGGATAGGAAGTGGAGCAGCCGGGTCTCGAACTGGCGCCCATATGGGATGCCGGCACTGCAGGCCAGGGCATTAACCCACTGCGCCACAGCACCAGCCCCAACATCTTAAATTTTAAAAAATTATTTATTTGAAAGGCAAAGAGAGAGAGAGAGGAGACCGACAGAGATAGATCTTGCATCCACTGGTTCATTTGCCAAATGCCTACAACAGCCAGGGCTGAGTCAGGCCAGAGCCCGGGCCTGAAACTCCATCCAGATTGCCCATGTGGGTAGCAGGGACCTAAATATTTGAGCCATCACCTGTTGCCTCCCAGGGTGCGCATTAGCAGGGGGCTTGGACTCAAACCCAGGCATTCCAGTATGGAATGCAGGCATCATTAAGCACCATAATCACTGTGTTGAATGCCCCCCTAAACTTACCTTTCTTTTTTTTTTTAAAGATTTATTTTTAATTTATTTGAAAGAGTTACAGAGAGAGGTAGAGACAGAGAGAGGTCTTCCATCCACTGGTTCACTCCCCAGATGACCGCAACGGCTGGAGCAGCGACGATCCGAAGCCAGGAGCTTCTTCCGGGTCTCCCACGTGGGTGGGTGCAGGGGCCCAAGCACTTGGGCCATCTTCTGCTGCTTTCCCAGGCCACAGCAGAGAGCTGGATAGGAAGAAGAGCAGCCGGGACTAGAACCGGCACCCATATGGGATGCCGGAGCTTCAGGCCAGGGCTTTATCCCGCTACACCACAGCTCCGGCCCCTAAACTTACCTTTTAATACCATTTTCCCCCACAAACTTTCTGAAGCACCCCATATCAGGAACATCTGAATTTCTCATTTTAATCACTTACAATTAATCTCAGTGTAGATGGCTAGTACTGGATGATGCAGGCGTACAGGCCAGAGGAGACCCGAGAGAGGTCTGCCTGGCGAAACAGGCGGAATCCAGGCATGTGGGCCCTGCGCACACTGCCCTGGGCCTTTGAGGCCAGGAGAGGGTGCCCTTGCCAGAGCTGCGTGGTGCCACGGGCCCTCTGGGCCTCTGGGATGGTGTGAGAGGTGGTGAGGGAGTCTCTGTCCCGCTCCTGCACTTCCTAAAGGCTGTGCCTGGGCAGGCGAGGGGCATGCAGTCCCTCAGCGCCGCAGGGTGTCATGCGGCGAGCGCGGCTCAGCCTCCGTCTCCTTCTCTGGTTTCTACAGTTCTGGACTTCAGCGACCCCTTCAGCACGGAGGTGAAGCCCAGGATCCTGCTCATGGGCCTGCGGAGGAGCGGCAAGTCGTCCATTCAGAAAGTGGTCTTCCACAAGATGTCGCCCAATGAGACCCTCTTCCTGGAGAGCACCAACAAGATCTGCCGGGAGGACGTCTCCAACAGCTCCTTCGTCAACTTTCAGATCTGGGACTTCCCGGGACAGATCGACTTCTTCGACCCCACCTTTGACTACGAGATGATCTTCCGGGGAACGGGCGCACTGATCTTCGTCATTGACTCACAGGTAAAGCTCCGAGCCCGGGGCATGACCACGCAGGGGGACCCCCGGTGCAGGCAGCACCCCTTCCCCTCGGCTGGTGCTGGTCTCCCCAGCACGCTTCTCAATCAGGGCTCTCTGCCCTCACAAGGGAGAAGAGGCGGCCCCTCCAGCCCCAACCAGCAGCCCACCCTTAGGGAGCTGGGCCCTCCTCAGCAGATGGCAGGCCTGGAGAAGACCCAGACAGAAGGGATGTACAGGAGGTCTTCAGGAAGTTCCTGGAAAATACATATTAGGAAAAATCTACACATGGATTTCGAATTTTTTGCACCCAAATAAACCTATTTTTTAATTCTGCTTTTCCATGAGCTTGTTGGGGTACCCTTGTATGTGTCATCCCCTAATGGTAGAGATCCAAAAGAGATTCCAGGGTCTCTGCACCAAAAATATGTGAATAAATTTACATATTATTTCCTATGAAGATAAAGTTCTAGCCGTGAAAAATTGCCTTCTAAATCACATTATTAACATTATTACGAGTCCACAGTTAAGACAACATAACTATATTCTGTGTTTTTAAAATAAATTTAAAAAGTAAATTTTGAGCAAAGTCTGGCTTTAAAATATGCCCGTTTGATGTTTCTTCATTTCATCTGCATTTCCAGCTTGACTAAGACCGCGTTTGGCATCAGTTTTGTTTGGTTTTTGTTTGCGTAGACATGAGCCCCGAGAAACTTTGATCACAAATAAGCAGGTGGCGCTGGGGTGAGTTTTGCCATCACATTAGTCTTCATTATTGAAAGTGCTTCCCAGGTGTGGTCTCTGCATTCCCGGCTTTCTGTCACACGTAACACAAGAGGGCCTTCGGTAGCTTTAGTCATGGATCTCCCGATCAGGTCCTTCCTCGGCTTGCAGGAAGCAAGGGTCGGGAGCCGCTTGGCCGAGGAAGTCACGGGACTCACAGCAGCACTGCCAGGTGGCGCTCTGCCATCTGGGTCCTCCCAGTACCAAGGGGAGGGAGGCAGGGCGAGCAGAGCACAGGTGCGTCTGAGGCAGGTCCCCTTCAGGAAAGAGGCCGTGTGGCAGCACTGGGACACCGATGCTCACCAGTGTCTCCCCATGGAGGCCCTCTGAGAAGGTGTGCATGACGTGGCCCCGGCTGAAGGCTCTCCCAAGGCTCTCTTTTGCACTGTGGGCATATGAAGGTAAATGCATGTGCCTTGGGGCATGTGCCAAGCCAGCCCTGAAGTCCAGGCCTTCACATTTGCCTGGCACTGCAGCCCTGCCATCAGACCGGTGGCTGGCCGCTGGGGCGCATCCTGCCAGCCGAGCACAGAGCACACCTGGCAGGAGCATCGTGGGTGTTGGCCAGGAAGGGCTGTGAGAACCGGCACCCATAATGACAGCCCGGGGCCCATGCCTGGAAGACCGGTCTCTGAGAAGCTGACCTGCACCTGAGCCTTGTAAATCCGCTTAGGGAACTAGCTGTCTGTTTAATATAATATTGAAACTTTCAACTAAGCCTTTCGGTTCCAAGTGGCTGCACTGTGTGCTTCTTGTGTAGCTGTGGGCACGTGGCCGTGTGGTTAGAGGGGGTTCTTTCATTCTTTTGGTGGGGGTGTGTGTGTGGGGCCAGGACTCTAAGTGCAGTGCCTGAGCTGTGAACAGCCACTCACCGTCCTCCCTTGGGCCCACCCAGAAATGCGTGCGCCGTGAGTGTTTGCAGGCACCTGCACGGTGTGCAAGGCCTGCTGTCAGCAGCTGCTCTCCTGGCTGTCCCACTTGTACTGACCTGTTTTCTGGCCCATCTGCGGCCTTGGCAGACTCCCTTGCCTTCCTGTCACAGGTCTGCCAGCACCATAAATTAGGGAGCTTAGAGCCGAGGGGGGCAGATAGGGAGTGCTGGCCGCTGGGAGGGCGGAGCGGGAGGCCCCAGGGCCGTCACGCCCATCTGTCTCTTCCAAGCTCCATTTTCTCTCTAAGTCAGCGGGAAGCTGTTCCTGTAGCTGTTGCACTGGGGAGCACTAGTAGTGGCCGTGCCCAAGAGTAAGCAGATTCCAATCAGGTGACTCATCATGGGACTGACTTAAATAGCATGGTGTGCTGATATTTGCATTCACCGAACTCAGACGTCCAGTGCAGATCCATCTCAGGTGCGTGTAATAGGGCTAAAGTGGCTACATGTGCCTGTTTGTACATTGCACCTGTGATTTGCTTTCCCTTTTACCTGTACGTGAAAAGCATGTCTTCAATTGGGGTTGGTAATTGTGTTTTTTTGGTTTAGTTTTGTTTCCTGGGATTTTTTTTTTTTACCTTGTAGCGCAGAGAAAGGTCTAAGACTGAGAAGTTCATCCTTTTACATCACACAGCATCACTGATTTACTGTCACGTACTAAAAATAAGGAACAATTAAATAAATAGCTTCAGAGCCTGGTATACTTTTCTGTTGGAGGCAGACTATAACAATCAGCTGTGCAGGAGTCTTTACGTGATGTGAGGTCAAGCACTAAAAGGAAGAAGATGAAACTTTAGGGAAGTGTTCCAGCAGCCCCGAACGTCCTTTTCCCTTATCTCTAAGCAGGCCTATTTCTGTCTGACACCTCAGATTTTTATTTTCTGTTTCTGAATCTCTCACACTCACAAGATTGCTAGATAAATATATCCCTATGGAGAAAACGTGTCCTCACAGAACTTTGTGAAATAAAAACGAAGGAAAGCGAGGGTGATTTTCCATGAGGTCATTGTGTAACACCGCGTCCCCTGTGGAGCCTGCAGGATGGACCCCCACCTCTCAGCCACTGGGGGATCCAAAGCTAGCATCTGTTTGGCCCCTGTCAGCGACGGTGGCCTGCCTGTATTTCCGAGAGCCGTTTCAGAGCAGAGACTGGGCAGTATATTTTTAATTGGGAAAACTCATCTGCCAGCGCTGTGTTCTAGTAATCCAAGTGTTTTCTTCTTTTTAATGTAGGTTTAGCTCCTGTACCTCTATGCTGCTTTGCCTGGAGGTTGATAAGCAGTATGTGCTCAGCAGGGAGGCAGGAGGAGCAATTTCTGGTCTTTGGAGCTGCGATGCTCCCTGGACACCCTAGACACCGTGGTGTGGAATCAACCTGCCATTGGCTAGCTTAGGTCTGCTGAGCTGGGAGTCACAAGCCCCCACATGCACTTCTGTCCTACTTGTCAGTTGCAGCATGCCTTTTCCTGGGATGCAGCTGCTTCATCCAGGACCTAAGTGGGGACACCTTGAAAATACGGCTCTTAAACTCCGTGTGGGATTTGTGGAGGTGCTATGTGGTTCCTGTAGAGGCGCCGCCCCGGACCTCATAAAGAGGGCAGCACTGGGGCAGGAGCTCTCTCAGCTGGAGGCACTGCGCAGGGGCCCTTTCCTGCCTGCCATCCCATACCCTCTGCCCTCGGGCAGTCTTCTGGCCCGCTGCCCACTCATGATGGCTGCTTCTCTCTGCAGGGCGACTCGTGCCCACATATGCATGTGTGCACTCTCTCACCTTTCGAATAAAATGTGTTATTACTTGTGCACCTTAAGCACGTTTGCACTCAGAATGCTTGTCTTGGTGCAGGACAAGAGCCTGGAGTGAAATGAATACACCTCAGGCCAAGGCAGTTGAATGTCCCCTTAACTGCCCTGCTCAGTTAAAGACACAGCAGTGACGCCTGTTTTAAGATAGAATTCCATGCAATCCAATGCACTGTTGTAGGGGCACAACTCAGTGGATTTGATAACGGTGTACACTACATAACCACCGCACAGTCATGCTGCAGACTGTTTCTACCACCTGTAGCTCCTCTCTGTGCTGCCTAGACTGTCCTTAGCAACAGCAGGCCATAACCAGTGGGCTTTTTGTCACCATAGATCCATCTGCCTTTTCTAGAATTTCACAGATGTGGAATCATACAGGAGTGACTTTAGCTTTTATTGAGTGATCCTGCTGGCCCAGTGTCCAGTGTTTGTCCTTCAAACAACTCTTAGAGAGCGAAGGATGGGGAGGACTCCATTGGCCATTTTTTTCTAGTCATAGTTTCATACTGGTGTGAGTAATAATATGATTATCTAGAGACTAGGGTTACGTTTTTATGGATTCAGTTTGGGGAATGGAAGAATGCCAAACAGTATCCCTTATTATAGTGGCATTCTGTGTTTTACAGGTTTGAAGTCATCACAAGGGGTGAAAACTTCTTTAAAAGTCTGCCCTACCTTTTTTTTTATATAGATATACAAATATTTATCTTTGGGGCCAGCACTGTGGCATAGTAGGTTAAGCCTCTGCCTGGGGCACTGGTATCCCACATGGGTGCTGGCTCAAGTTCTGACTGCTCCACTTCCAATTCAGTTCCCTGCTAATGGCCTGGGAAAGCAGTGGAAGATGGCCCAAGTGCTTGGGCCCCTGCACCCTTGTGAGAGACCTGGAAGAAGCTTCTGGCTCCTGGCTTCAAATCTGCGTAGCTCTGGCCGTTGCAGCCATTTTGGGAGTGAACCAATGGATGGAAGACCTCTCTCTCTGTCTCTCCCTCTCTCTGTATGTAACTCTGCCTCTCAAATAAATAAATCAATTTTTTTTAAAGAAGATTTATCTTTATTTATTTGAAAAGCAGAGGGGCAGAGAGAGGAGAGACAGAGAAATCTTCCATCTGCTGGTTCACTCCCCAAGTGGCTGCAACCATCAGGGCTGGGCCAGGACAAAGCTAGGAGTCTTGAACTCCATCTGGGTTTCCCATATGAGTGGCAGAGAGACCAAATTACCGGGGCCATCTTCTGCTGCTTTCCCTGGGGCATTAGCAGGGAGTTGGATTGGAAGCAGAGCAGCCCGGACTTACACTGGTGCTCCAGTATGGAATCCCGCACTGCAGGCAGCAGCTTAACCCACTGCACCGCAAAGCCTGCCCATACCCTTCCCTATTTATTGCTATTAGAAGTGAGACCTGCTCAGATCCTTCAAATTGGCAATGATCATAGGTCTGCCAACACCAAGTGAAGAGAGGCTTTGTAGCATGAGGCACTGTTTCACACTGTCCAGTCACATTTAGCACGTCCATGCTTGCGACCCAGCAAGTCAGCTTTCAGGATAAGCCATACAGACCAGAGATTATCACAGTGTCACTGTACTGACACATACTTGGAAACAGTTGGAATGTGCATCAGCAGGCAGACATATGACAAATCATAGACTACCCACAGAATGAAATTTTGTACGGCCACTAAAAGGCGTTACAAGTGATGGTGTCGCATGTAATGGTGAAGATTACCCTGGCGGCGTCTGCATCCCATTTCTGAGTCCTAGGGTGTGAGTCCTGGCTCCCCTCCTGATTCTGGCTTCCTGCCAATGTGCACCCTATGGGGCAACGGGTAATGTCTCAAGAACTTGGGTGTCATCTACCCACATGGGAGACTCGGATTGAGTTCAGTACTCCTGGCTTCAGCCTGGCTCGGCCCCTACTGCTGTAGGCATTGGGGGAGTGAACCAGCAGGTAGAAAGTGTCTGTCTCTCTGTTTCTCTGCCTTTCAAATAAGATGAAAAGAAAACATTTTTAAAGGTAAGTGTATTTTGGTGCAAAAAGCTTTGAAATCAGTGCCTAGTTTAGTTCACGGATCATGAACCTTTTGAAGACCCCCATGCATGGACTTCAGATATTTCAGCAACAAAATAAACTTATCTTTTTTAAAAAAAAAAAAAGATTTATTTATTTACTTGAAAGGCAGAGTTACAGAAGTAAGAGGGAGAGACAGAGATCTTCCACCTGCCGGTTTATTCTCCAAATGGCTGCAACAGGCCATCCTCGATTGCCTGCCCAGGCCTCCAGCAGGGAGCTGGATGGGAAATGGAGCAGCCAACACTAAAACCAGTGCCCACATAGGATGCCAGCACCGTAGGGGGCAGCCCCACCTGATATGCCACAGAGCCGGCCCCTAAACTTATCTTTTAATTCCATTTTCCATGAACTTTTTGAAATACCCTCCTACAGGCCTAGGAAGGAGAAAAAATAGTATTGTGTTGTTTGGGGCAATTACCTAGACCGGGGACTGGTAAACTTTTTCTCTCAAGGGCCACATGGTAAGTATCCAGGACACTGCAGGCTGGGTCTGTCCCTGGGGGTTTTCCACAGAGGGCGGTCACTCAGTTCAGCCCAGTTACCACTCACAGGGGCAGGAGACAAGGTGTGAACAATGAACATGGCAGTGTTCCAACGTAACTTCCTTATAAAGACAGAAAGTGGGCCCGAGGGCTGTGGTTTGCTGACTTCTGTAGTCATTTATTTATTTATTTGAAAGGCAGAGTGATGGGGATGGGGGGGGGGATGAGAGAGAGAGAGAGAGAGAGAGAGAGAGAGAGAGAGAATATCTTCTGCAAGCTGTTTACTTGCCCAAATGGCCACAAGGATTGGGACTGGTGCAGGCCCAAGTCAGAGACTGGAATTCCATCCAGGTCTCCCACACGGGCGGCAGCACTTTAGCCAGCTTCTGCTGCCCTCGCAGGCACGTTAGCAGGGAGCTGGACTAGAAGCAGAGCAGCCAGAACTTGAACCATATGAGATGATCCCATATGGGATGCTGGTGTCGGGAGTAGCAACCTAACCCACCGCACCATAATGTGGACCACAAGGACCAGTGGTCTTCAGGTGGCTCCCATCCCCACAGTGTCCTGTGTCACATCTGCATCTCTAACCGTTCATCACAGTGCACCAAGAGATGCAAAAGGCTGGAAGAGGTGGCAATCCCAGGGGGTCCCAGGAAGTGCCATGTGGAGCTGGTTTCTCTTCCTTGAAACTCCAGCTCTGACCTTTATGACTGTCCTCGGCTTAAATCCTTACTGCCTGAGTTGGCTGCAGTTTTCTTTTAATTTTTATTTTCTTTCATTTTATTTGAACAGCAGAAAGAAAGAGATCTTCCATGGGCTGGTTCACTCCCCAACTGCCTGCACTGGCCGGGGCTGGACCAAGCTGAAGTCAGGAGCCTGGAACTCCATGCTGGTCTCCCACGT
Organism: Oryctolagus cuniculus; assembly: GCF_051225735.1. Taxonomy (NCBI): domain Eukaryota; kingdom Metazoa; phylum Chordata; class Mammalia; order Lagomorpha; family Leporidae; genus Oryctolagus; species Oryctolagus cuniculus. Next base: position 82,995,104 of record NC_142871.1, read on the forward strand.
GGGTGGCAGGGGTCCTGAGCACTTGAACCATTGTCATCTGCATGCATCATTGTCCCATGGTGCACGTTAGCAGGAAGATGGACTGGAAGTGGAAGAGTGAGACACTTGGCAATGGGATGCAGATGTCCCAAGCAGTGACTTTTTTTTTTTAGGATTTATTTATTTGAAAGGTTAAAGGTCTTCCATCTGCTGGTTCACTCCCCAAATAGCTACAATGGCCAGGGCTGGGCCGGGAGCCAGGAGCTTCTTCCAGGTCTCCCACGCAGGTGCAGGGGCCCAAGCATTTGGACCATCTTCCACTGCTTTCCCAGGCCATAGCAGAGAGCTGGATTGGAAGTAGAACAGCCGGGACTTGAACCAGCACCCATACGGGATGCCAGCACTGCAGGCAGCAGCTTTACCCACCATGCCACAGCTCTGTCCACCCCCCCCCCCAAGAAGCAACTTTTAACTTCTGTGCCAAATGCCTGACAGCTGCATTTTGCAGCCTTACTTTTCTTGTCTTTGTTACCAAAACATACGTTTTCAAACCCGAATTCCATGAAGCCAGCTTTTTGAGGAGAGGAGACAGGGAGCCTTGGCACAGTCACCTTGAGGCTGGCAGCCACATAATTTCCAGATGAGCAAGGTGTGTGTGGGAAGTGCAGGCAGCACTCACAGGCCTCTCTCACCGGCGCTGCCTCTGTTCCCAGGACGACTACATGGAAGCCCTGGCCAGGCTGCACCTCACCGTGACCCGCGCCTACAAAGTGAACACGGACATCAACTTCGAGGTGTTCATTCATAAAGTGGACGGCCTGTCAGATGACCACAAAATTGAAACCCAAAGAGACATTCATCAGAGGGCAAACGACGACCTTGCTGACGCCGGACTAGAAAAAATCCACCTCAGGTGAGCATGAATACCCCTTGGGGTGCCAGGAATAGACGGGGAAGACCGAGGCTTGGGCCCCAGCGTCAGCCCTGCGGGCTTGGCGTGCCCAGTCATTTACCTCGCTCACCTGCACATGCCGGGTTAGGCCTTGGGAAACATGAGCTTTGCATGTGCTCATTCTAATCGCGGATAAAAGCAGTGGATTTTTGGTTTTTGGTCTTTTAATTGGTCAGAGTCAAGGTTTTCCACCCATAGGTAACATAAAACCAATGATTATAAACCAGGAAGTTAATTCGTGCTGAAGTGTGTGGTTCTCAAGAAACACGATACTCTCCATCATCTACAACAAAGGTATCATCTGAAAACGATTCAAGTGGAAAACCTCTCAGAGCAAAATGACTTGTTGGCCGTTTGTTTTGCGGGGTAGTAGATGCATCATTTCACTTTTCAAATCGGAAAATGGAAGTACATTTAGACACATCAGTGTGAGTGGTGCAGCAGCTAGCAGAGGCTTGTGTGAAGATGAGCTGGCGTGGCGCCTCCTGCGGGCCGTGGAGCGGCCGTGTGGCCAGTGCCGCACCTGAGACCTGCTGCAGGCCGTGGAGGGGCCTTGTAGGCCAGAGCCACACCAGGCACAGGGCTGGCTCATTGGCAAGTGGGGAGAAAGGACTTCTTAGGAAGTGCTTGTTTGTTACAGAGGTCATTGTGACTTCTGAAGGGGGCCAGCCCGTGTGTTAGAGCTATAGATACTGGGGTTATGACGTAGCTGAACCTCCTGTTGCTCAGTGGCAGGAAAAATGTGATGAAATATTGTTTCCTCTTTCAGCTTTTATCTGACAAGCATATATGATCATTCAATATTTGAAGCTTTTAGCAAAGTGGTTCAGAAACTGATTCCACAGCTGCCAACTCTGGAGAATTTGCTAAACATCTTTATCTCAGTAAGTAAATAGTTCACACCTGTTAGAGTCTGCAGACTCAGTAATATTGCAAGAGTGAAAACAATCTTATTTCTGCTTGCTCTCACATCATTTCGAGGTTGCTTAAGTATTACTCTTGAAGTTTACTGCTACATACTGGTTTAGATCCTTTACAGTTTAAGTCTTGGAACAGATTTCTGTACCTCACTAATTTAATTGGAGTGTTCAATTTGTAGACGTTCAATTTTTTTTTTTAAGATTTATTTATTTGAAAGGCAGAGTTACAGAGAGGCAGAAAGAGAGAGGGGTCTTCCATCCGCTGGTTCACTCCCCAAATGGCCGCAATAGCCGTAGCTGGGCCGATTCAAAGCCAGGAGCCAGGAGCGTCCTCTGGGTCTCTCATGTGGGTGCAGGGGCCCAAGGACTTGGGCCATTTTCCACTGCTTTCCTAGGCCATAGCAGAGAGCTGGATCGGAAGTGGAGCAGCCAGGACTCAAACTAGTGCCCACATGGGGTGCCTGCTCTGCAGGTGGCGGCTTTACCTGCTACGCCACAGCACTGGCCCCTAGACATTCAACATTAATGGGACCCTCCAGAGGCAGGGAGCACATACTTGGTACTGCGAGGAGACATGTACTGTTGAGTGGCTTGGTTGAGACTCTTGGTTGTGCTCACATTGCCTCTATCACTACACGATTTGGGGTTTGTGCAAATTTTCACAACGTAGTGTTTTTTACTTGGTCTTTTTCTAACTGCAGTTACATTTCTAAGAGTTAGGAAATACTGCCCAGTGTGTTCACCTAAAATAAATAATTTGTGATAATTTCATTTCTTTCTTTTTTAAAAGATTTATGTTTCTGTGTGGGAGCAAACTGTTGAAATCCTTACTTAATGTATACTAAGCTGATCTTCTGTATATTAAGATAATCGAAAATGAATCTTGATGTGAATGGAAGGGGAGAGGGAGTGGGAAAGGGGAGGGTTGTGGGTGGGAGGGACGGTATCGGGGGGGAAGCCATTGTAATCCATAAGTCGTACTTTGGAAATTTATATTCATTAAATAAAAGTTAAAAAAAAGAAAATAAAAGTTCTTTTCTCCCTTAAAAAAAAAAAGATTTATTTATTGATTTGAAAGTCAGAGTTACAGAGAGAGAGGAAGAGGCAGAGAAGAGAAGTCTTCCATTACCTGGCTCACTTCCTAAGTGGTTGCAATGGCCAGGGCTGGGTCAGGCCCAAGCCAGGAGCCAGGAGCTTCATCCAGGTCTCCCACCTGGTGGCAGGGGCTTGAGCACTTGGGCCATCTTCCCTTTTCTTAGGCCATTAGCAGGGAGCTGGATGGGAAGTGGGGCAGCCAGGACATAAGCTGGTGTCCATTGTGGCTTTACCTGCTATGCCACAATGCTGGCCCCCAATTTTCATTTCTTATGTAAATATAAAGAAGTTTATGCCAGTGAAGTTTAAATTGTAATAGAATGGTATGATAAATTTTTAGAAACTTGATTGTTGCTCATTCATAGTTTGTGCTGAGGATGGCATATCATGTTATGTAGCCGTCAGTGGCTGATATCAACTGTGGCTTCTAGGCAACATGTTCTTTTTGTTTCAGAATTCGGGGATTGAAAAGGCATTTCTATTTGATGTGGTCAGCAAAATTTACATCGCAACTGATAGTACTCCAGTGGATATGCAAACCTATGAGCTCTGCTGTGACATGATAGATGTGGTTATTGACATCTCTTGTATTTATGGGTAAGTGAAACCTTCTTTTTAAAAAAGATGTGTTTTATTTATGTGAAAGGCAGAGTTGGAGAGAGAAAGAGAGGAAAAGAGAGATATCTTCCATCTGCTGGCCCACTCCCCAGATGGCCACAATGGCCATGGCTGGACCAGGCTGAAGCCAGGAGCCAGGAGCTTCCTCTGGTTTCCCATGTGGGTGCAGGGGTCCAAGTTCTTGGGCCATCTTCTGTTGCTTTCTCAGATGCATTAGCAGGGAGCTGGATCAGAAGTGGAGCAGCCAGGACTCACACCGGTGCCACATGGGATGCTGGTGTTGCAGGCGACAGCTCAACCCACTATCCCACAACACCGGCCCCAAGTGAAACATTGTTAGAGGCCGTAATCAGCCTGTCCTTCTCTTTCATAACTTTGAAAGATTTTGCATGTACTTGTTGTCTTTAATACTTTTGAATGATTGAGATTTGTAAATAAATATACCATTTAGCCTCAGGAATAATAACATACAGTTGTGGAGCAAATCACACCTTTTAATCTTTTTAAAGTGTGTATTTGTTTTATTTGAAAGTCAGAATTGCAGAGAGAGAAGGAATGATAGACCATCGATTGGCTGGCTCACTCCCCAGATGGCTGAAAGTGCCAGGGCCAGGTCAGGCGGAAGCCAAGAGCTTCATCTGGGATTCCCACTCCAATGGCAGGGGCCCAAACCCTCGGGCCATCTTCTGCTGCTTTTCCCAGGCCCTTAACAGGGAGCTAGAAGGGAAGTGGAGCAGCTGGGACACAAACCAGCCCCTAATTTTTTTTTTAAGGCTTATTTATTTGGGAGGCAGAGCAACAGAGAAGGAGGGAGAGACAGAGTGAAAGAGATCTTCCATCTTGATGGTTCACTCCCCAAATGGCTGCAGTAGCCAGAATTGGGCCAGGCTGAGACCAGGAGCTTGGAACTCTAACTGGGTCTCTCCCATGGGTGGATTGGGCCCAAGCACTTAGGCCATCTTCTGCTGCCTTTGCAGGGCCATTAGCAGGGAGCTGGAAAGGAAGTAGAGCAGCCAGAATTCAAACTGGTGGGCCGGCACCGCGGCTCACTAGGCTAATCCTCCGCCTTGCAGCGCCGGCACACCGGGTTCTAGTCCCGGTCAGGGCACCGGATTCTGTCCCGGTTGCTCCTCTTCCAGGCCGGCTCTCTGCTATGGCCCAGGAGTGCAGTGGAGGATGGCCCAAGTACTTGGGCCCTGCACCCCATGGGAGACCGGGATAAGTACCTGGCTCCTGCCATCGGATCAGCGCGGTGCGCCGGCCGTGGTGGCCATTAGAGGGTGAACCAACGGCAAAGGAAGACCTTTCTGTCTCTCTCTCTCTCACTGTCCACTCTGCCTGTCAAAAACAAACAAACAAACAAAAAAAAAAAACAAAACTGGTGGTCTGATATGGGATGACGGCATTGCAAGCTGTGCCATAATTAACCCACTGTGCCATAATGCCAGCCCCATACCTTTTAGTCTTAACTATTCCCCGAGGCAGGCATTACTAAAACCAATTACAGATGGAGAAACTGAGGCTCTGAATGGTTAAGTTTCTCATTCCTGTTAAGTTGAACTCTGATTTGATTCTGATCTCTTGAAAAATCTGTGAACACATCATGACATTATGTACACTTGGGAGAAACCATTAGTTCCTTGGACTCCAGATAAATGCTATATTAATAGCATTCCTACTAACCTGTTCTATAGGAGTGAGCTGCTGACTTTTAAAAAATAAGTTTTGATTGTTCTATAGACAGCAGAAAATTTAAAAAATTAGCAAACAATATTGCCTGATGATTTTGATGTTATTTATAACCATAGCCTTATAATCTTAGAAAATAGAGCTTCCTGTATCTTTTTTTTTTTTTTTTTTTTTTTTTTTTGACAGGCAGAGTTAGACAGTGAGAGAAAGAGAGACAGAAAGAAAGGTCTTCCTTTTTCCGTTGGTTCACCCCCCAAATGGCTGCCGCGGCCGGTGCGCTGTAGCTGGCGTGCTGTGCCAGTCCGAAACCAGGAGCCGGGTGCTTCCTCCTGGTCTCCCATGCGGGTGCAGGGCCCAAGGACCTGGGCCATCCTCCACTGCCTTCCTGGGCCACAGCAGAGAGCTGGACTGGAAGAGGAGCAACCGGGACAGAATCTGGCGCCCCAACCTGGACTAGAACCCAGTGTGCCGGCGCCGCAGGTGGAGGATTAGCCAAGTGAGCCGCGGCGCCGGCCCCTGTATCTTAAAAGTATCTAAGATACACAAGGAGTGGGGGAAATTGATGACGTCACCAGACACAGAAATTGCAGATTTGCCATTCAGGTGTTACACTGAGGGACTGGGTATGAGCAGGCCACCAGGTCTGTCGTACAGTGTCAAGGTGCCGCTGTCTGTTGGGTCTCAGATCCCATCTGTTCCTCAATGAGGTGGCTTCCATTCATCTTCCTCTTTCCCCAGTGCAACCGGACGCTGCCGCCTCCAGCAGATTTTGCGAGAACCTCGGTCTCGCCATTCCTCCTTTCCACCGGCAGAGAGCCTGTGCTCACTCACTGTGGTTTTCCTGTTCACTCTTATACACATGGTCCCCCTGGGTATGAACTGGGGAAGGCAGTACTTAGCTCCCCTAGACGGTAGTGAGGTTAAAGCGTCTTCAGGCTCACTGCCATCTGCCTGGAGAAAGAGACTCCATTCCCTGAGGTTCCCGCCCTGCAGTATTCCATTATTTGTCAATGTAAGTGGATGACCTTGAAATAGTCATGGAAAATGAATGAGCCCTGATTACAGTCTAGATTGCTGTGGTAATCAAGTACAATGAGCAACACAATTAATCTGGCACACATTGAACGATATGCCTGCTCATTATTGTGCCATATGGTAATTAGATGTAAGTGGTAAGTTGTTCATGTAAATGATGTTAATCAGAGTTGCTTTATCCTAGCTAAAACAAACACAGGGAGGAGGGAGGGAGGGAGGAGGAGGAAGGCTTTACGTCAGTGTTCTTCTGTGGTGGAGTGCAGTGTTCCTGGAACCCACAGGATTTAGTCAGAACCAGTCTGGGTCGCAAATGGTCTGCCAGCGCTGGGATTTCTTCAGATCGTTTGCTGCAGTGGTGATGAGCCAGCCTAGTTAACTGGCAGGGGGCGGGTGGGGATGGGTGCAGTGCCAGAGGCCCACCTAGGCAGGGGAAGAAGCAGGGGTCCCTGTAACTGGAGATCTTGCTGCCCGTTCCCAGCTGCCCAGTGGAGACCCAGAAACAGGTGACCTGAGGGTCTGCTGCAGCCAGCAGCCATACCCACGCACTTGCACAGCACCAGCGTGCACGCGCACACGCTGGAAAATGTGCCCCATTTCCATTGCTTGTAGATAGAACTTGAGTAGAACATAGCTGTTGTGATCACAAAACCTCACCCATTTCTACTTGTAATTTCTTGAGGGTCTTTTTTGCATTTCTGATTTGTTTCATTTATTACTTTTTTCTCATTATGAAAATAATATATGTTCCTTGTGGAAAATTACAAAAATTATAAAATAATCTCACCCCTAGAGACAGGCATTGTTAACATTAAATATGTTTTATTTTTATTTGTGTGTAATTTATGAATGAGATCACTCTGTATATATAATTTTATATATGCTTTTCTCATTTAATGTCACCTATGAATTTTCCTATTATTAACTTGTCAATAAAACACAATATTTAATACCTGTATAGTGTTAGATTTGCTTGTAAGTTTTTTTAAAAGATTTATTTATTTGTGGCTGGCACAGTCTCTTCCTCCTTCTCTCTCTGTGACTCTGCCACAGAGTTCTCAGCATTAGGATCAGTGCTACATACGCATTATTTCATTTAATTTTCATTAGAAAGCTCTGAAGTGGGACCAGCATTGGGGTATGGGGAGTAAAGCCACCACCTGTGCTGCTGGCATCCCATACGGGTGCTGGTTCGAGACCCAGCTGCTTTGCTTCCAATCTAGCTCCCTGCTGATGTGCCTGGGAAAGCCGCAGAAGATGGCCCAAGTGCTTGGTCTCCTGCACCCACATGGGAGACCCAGAGGAAGTGCTGGGCTCCTGGCTTTGGCCTGGCCCAGCCGCAGCTGTTGCAGCCATTTGGGGAGTGAACCAGGGGATGGAAGATCTCTCTCTTTCCCTTTCTCTGTCTGTAACTCTGTCTTTCAAATAAATAAATAAATCTAAAAAAGAAAGAAAGAAAACTTTGAAGTAATTGCTTTTGGTGTGCAGCTGAGGAAGTTAAGGCTCAAAGAAGTTCTTCAACTTGTCTATACTCAAAGTGGTAAATAAGAGAGCTGGGTCCCTGAGTCATCCACGTCTATAAACCACATCTTTTCTTATGTAGACCAGAGTTTCGAAAAAAATCTCAGACCTACAGAAAAAAAGTATAAGAGTAGTACAATGAATTCTTGTATACCTTTCATTGGGGTTCACTAATTTTTATCAATTTGCTATTTTGACTGTCTATTTTTTTAGGGATTTATTTATTTATTTGAAAAACAGAATTAGTGGGGAAGAGAGAGATCTTCCATCCACTGGTTCACACTGGTTGTTTCACTCCCCAGGTGGCCGCAATGGCCAGGACTGGAGCAGGCTTAAGCCAGGATCCTGGAACTCCATCTGGGTTTCCTGCATGGGTAGCTTGGGCCATCTTCTGCTGCTTTCCCAGGCGCGTTAGCACGGCGCTGGATTGGAAGTGGAGCAGCCAGGACTCGAACTGGTGCTCATGTGGGATGCTGGCATTGCAGGCAGTAGCTTAACCCTGTGCCACAACGTCGGCCCCATTGGTCTCTTTTTCTAACACTTAGTGTTTGATTTTGCTTAATCACTTGAGAGCAGGTTGCGGATACCATGCTGCTTTGGTCCTGGCCACTTAGATCTGTTCAGAACAAAACATCTCTCTTCCAAGATCACAGTTAAACAATCACATTAAGCAAAGTTAACATGGTTAGACTACTAATGTATATACCACATAAAAATTTTGCCAGTGGTCCCGATTGTGTCATTTTTAGCAGTTTTTTTTTCTTCCTGATCCAGAGTCTAGTCCAGCACCTGGCTGTCTCTAGATTCTTTGCATTTGGAAAGATGTTCTGTGGCCCTTCTTGGTCTAACGTCAGACCGTGCTTCTGATGGCTTGGCTGTTGCATCACAGGAAGAGAGGCAGCTGGTGGCCCTGGAAAGAAGGGCTGACCCGCTGCGGCCACAGGCGCTCCACAGGGAGTGTGTGGCATAACCGTGGGCTGTGTCTCCTCGTGCCTGTTTCCGAGACTGTTTGCTGGAAGGCAGCGCGAGTGCAGACTTAGCCTTATGCTGATCACCTTTTGTGTGCGAAAGCCAGTGCTTTCTCATCGATCCAATGAACCTGGGCTTCTGTCCTCTTTCAGTCTTAAAGAACATGGAGCAGGCACCCCCTATGACAAGGAATCCACGGCTATTATAAAGCTGAACAACACAACTGTGCTGTATCTGAAAGAGGTGACAAAGTTCCTGGCTCTCGTCTGCTTTGTCAGAGAGGAAAGCTTTGAAAGAAAAGGTAATTTCCTGGGGTGATTTTTATGGCTTGGATAACAGTGTTCCCCTTGGGTGTCCGGGGGCCTGCAGGGCTAAGGGAGGCCAAGGTGGTGGTGGGGGGTGCCTGCTCAGCGGGGCTGCTGCGGGGTCAGTGAGCCAGCCCTGTGGTGCAGGAGAAGGCAGTGGAACCAGGTGAGGGTTTTTAACTTCTGGGCCAGTGAGGCTGGCAGGGGACCCTGGGCAGGGAGAAGACTCCCCTTCAGCCCTCCTCTCTAGGAAGTCTTAGGTGTGTGACCCTTTGTTCTCCTTGGGGAAAGGAGGGGACAAGGACTCCTGCACTGTCAAAGCTGGAAGGCAAGCATGCAGCCTGCACTCAGTTAGGTCCTCAAAACGCAGGGAACTGGCATCATGTTTCCAAAAAAGAAGACCTGAGACTATTTAGTAACCTCACCGGCTGCCTTTTCAGGACCAAGTTCAATTTTATTTTAAAATAAAAGCAGTGAACCTCATTTTCCCTCTATTGTCTAAATGAAGAAATAGCCACTTACTGATGCGGCTAGGTAGTTTTGCTGGTAGCCAGAGTATGGTTCAACAGTCTGTGCGTAAAAACCAACTGGCGGTAGTATCATGCTGGAAAGGCCTTTTTTTCCCTAATAAATCATAAATGTTTGTTATTAAGATGCTTTGAAAAATTAAGAGTGCATAAAGGAAGAAGTGAAACCACTCATTTCACCACCTAGAGGTCAACCTCTTGGTGAATGTTCAGGAGTTTCTCTCCCTGCCTCTCTTCCCTCTTCCTTTTCCTTCCCTCTCTTCATCTTGTTTGTCCTTTCTTCAACACAGCTGGGGCCGTATGGGCCAGGTAGTTCTTTATCCTGTTATCTTCACTTATTATATCAGGAAATGTTCCTGATTCTTGGCCAAGAAAAAATAATCTGATTGTTTTAATCACAAAAGTCATAGATTCATTTAGAAAATTTAGAAATAACAAATAAGGGAAAAAAAAGTGTTGGTAAGCTTCTTATTCAGATAACCCCTCTTAATATTTTCTGTGTAACTTCCCAGCCTTTTTCCTGTATACATATAATAAATATCATACATATATACATACAGAAGTATGCACTGTGCAGGCATATATGCAAATAAACTTGTTATTGCCTATACATTTCATGTGTGTATATTCATATATAGTATGTACTTTCCCCTGCATATATTATATTTACATATATATGTAATACATGTATATAATATATACTATATATACTTTTACCTGCATATATATTACATATATAGGAAAAAGTAAAAATACATAGCAAAATTATATGTATATATAAGTAAAATTATATCTACTTTTCCCTATATATAATATGTATATATACTTTTTAAAAGAACTAGGAGATTGAGTCGGCACCGTGGCTCACTAGGCTCATCCTCTACCTTGCGGCGCCGGCACACTGGGTTCTAGTCCCGGTCGGGGCGCCGGATTCTGTCCCGGTTGCCCCTCTTCCAGGCCAGCTCTCTGCTGTGGCCCGGGAGTGCAGTGCAGGATGGCCCAAGTGCTTGGGCCCTGCACCCCATGGAAGACCAGGATAAGTACCTGGCTCCTGCCATCGGATCAGCCCAGTGCGCCGGCCGCGGTGGCCATTGGAGGGTGAACCAACGGCAAAGGAAGACCTTTCTCTGTCTCTCTCTCTCTCACTGTCCACTCTGCCTGTCAAAAAAAAAAAAAAAAAAAAAAAAAAAAAACTATGAGATTGAACTACTTTATAGCACCTACTTAAATTATTACAGACATCTTTGTAGTTCACCATGCCTTTTTTAACCACATTTTAGCGACTGGATTAGATTCTTCCACTTTTACACATGCATATTGTTTCTAGAGTTTGGAGGTATAAATAGTACTGTGGTGACCTTCTTTGCACTAAATATTTGTGTGCATCTTTGGTTATTCCCTCAGGAAGAATTTTCAGTGGAATTATCAAATAAAAAGGGTTGATTCCTGTTACATTTTGAAATGTACAAAGATGGCCGGCGCCGCAGCTCACTAGGCTAATCCTCCACCTTGCGGTGCTGGCACACCGGGTTCTAGTCCCAGTCGGGGCGCTGGATTCTGTCCCGGTTGCCCCTCTTCCAGGCCAGCTCTCTGCTGTGGCCAGGGAGTGCAGTGGAGGATGGCCCAGGTGCTTGGGCCCTGCACCCCATGGGAGACCAGGATAAGTACCTGGCTCCTGCCATCGGATCAGCGCGGTGTGCCGGCCACAGCGCGCCGGCCGCGGCGGCCATTGGAGGGTGAACCAACGGCAAAGGAAGACCTTTCTCTGTCTCTCTCTCTCTCACTGTCCACTCTGCCTGTCAAAAAAAAAAAAAAAAAAAAAAAAAAAAAAAAAAGAAAAAGAAATGTACAAAGATGAGTAAGTTCAGATTTGTCAAGAACTGTCAGTATGATGTCTGAAAGTCCCCAAATTGAGTATTTAATTGTAACTTTCTCACTGAGCCAAATTCCTCTCATGAGGCTTTCTTCCTAAGGCAGTTTGTTGCAGATACAAGCAAAGAATTGTTGAGGTTGTTTTCACATGTCGTATCCAAATCCCCACTAAGTTAAACCATTTCCTTGCTCTTTGCTGCTTTCCTACTGTGTTCCCCCACTGCTTCCCTGGTCTCAGCACCCTGGTGTGTGGCTCACTACCTCTATAGAAACAGCAGAGGGCGCCACACGGGATTTCCTGCTCTGGAAGCTGAGCTGGTGATTCCCGCCCCGCACTGTCAGTTGCATAATTTGAAAAATTCCATCCTATGCCAGGAACTCCAATTATTTCTTCAGAAAGGGCTCTGGAAGCATCCATCACTTGATAGATGCAAATACTTGTTGAGCGAGTTATTTTAAGAAAGCTACAGATAGCAGATAGCACCAACCACTGCATCCTGACCACATAAACATACTCCACATTGACCTCCACACTTTTACAAATGAATGATGAAAAATGCATTCCTGAAACATAGGGTTATCTTTTATTCCATTCCATTGTCATGCCTCTGATTTATTTCTGACACAGAATATCCTCCTCTCCTCCAGCTCTCCATGTAAAATTTGCTAACATTGAAAAGCTGTGGGCGTCATTGGTTGGTGGGTCCCTAAGCATGGAGTTGACACGAGCAACTGTGATCTCTTAAATCTGGGACTTTCTTTTCCCTGGGGCTTGTAAGAAAGGTTTAAATATAATAGAAACTCATGGTTGGGTAATTGATTGGTACTGTGGCTTTGAGAGCCCAGCAGATCAGGATTTGCCTCCACACAGAGTCAACTTAACAATACCTTTTTGGGGGGGTTGATTTTTTTTTATCTTTTTTTTTTTTTTTTTTTTTTGACAGGCAGAGTGGACAGTGAGAGAGAGACAGAGAGAAAGGTCTTCCTTTTGCCGTTGGTTCACCCTCCAATGGCCGCCGCGGCCAGCGCACCGCACTGATCCAAAGGCAGGAGCCAGGTACTTATCCTGGTCTTCCATGGGGTGCAGGGCCCAAGCACTTGGGCCATCTCCACTGCACTCCCTGGCCACAGCAGAGAGCTGGCCTGGAAGAGGGGGAACTGGGACAGAATCCGGCGCCCCGACCGGGACTAGAACCTGGTGTGCCGGCGCCGCAAGGTGGAGGATGAGCCTAGTGAGCGTGGCGCCAGCTGGGGGGGGGGTGTTGATTTTTCATCAAAGATTAATCTTCAATTCTGAAAGATTAGAAGGTGTAGTTCAGTGTTTTTCAAATATTTTGAGTCATAGACACTTTCAACCATGGGTGACTATTCGGAACCTCACCTCAGGAAAATAAAATTTTTTTTTCCCAAAGAAACCTTTTATTTAGTGAGTACAAATTTCATAAGTACAACTTTAGGAATATAGTGATTGTTCCCACCATATCCGCCCTCCCGCCGCCACTCCCACCCCTCCTCCTCCTCTCTCTCCCATTCCCAACCCCATTCTCCATTAATATTCATTTTCAATTAACTTTATACACAAAAGATCAACTCTATGCTAAGTAAAGATTTCAACAGTTTGCCCCCCCCACACACACAAAACTGAGAGCAAGTTTTACTACAGGTCAGCACACGTTCCCACAGACTTACACCTAAGGGTAAAGCTAAAAACTTGCCATGGGACTCCAAATCCCATTAAGTTGGCAGGTACTAATGCCATCTTACTAGTTAAAGTGATCATTTTAAGTGCATAACTGATCATAGAGGTAGGAATAAGTGTCAAAGGGATCACATAAATAAGACCAGTGTCTGCTAATAACAATAGATAGAAATAAAAAGGAAAGAATGATCCAACATGGGAAGCAGGCTGCACAGCAGACTCAGAATGATAAATGCCCTAAACAGTACTCAGGCCTCAGAATCAGCCCTTACGGCATTCAGATCTGGCTAAAAAGCACATGAGAGTATTTCAGGCATGGAAAGCCAGGACACTATGGCAAAAAATGGCCTACATGAAAGATCTCTGTGAGTGAGATTCTAGTGGAAAGAAGGGCCATCAAAGAAGGAGGTATCTTTCTCTGAAGGGAGGAGAGAACTTCCACTTTGATTATGGCCCTGTCTAGATAATGATGGAGTTTGTGGACTCAAAAGGCTTCCCTAGCCTTGGCAGCTCATGACAAGAGCCTCGGGTGATCACTGACATCATACATAAGAGTCTCAATTGTTAACAACAGGAGTCACTGTGCACTTGCTCCCCATATAGGACCTCTGTCCTTAATGAGTCATACTATGAGAGTTAACAGTAAAGAGTACTTTATACTTTGTGTGTCTGTGTGGGTGCAAACTGTTGAAATCTTTACTTAGTATAGAGTTGATCTCCTGTATATAATTAAAATGAATCTTAAAGCAGAATGGGATGGGAGAGGGAGTAGGAGGTGGGATGGGAGTGGGGATAGGAGGGCAGTTATGGGGGGAAGAACCAGTATATTCCAAAAACTTTACCTATGAAACTTGTATTTATTAAATAAAAGCTTTCTAAAAAATAAAAAGAACAATTTTTACTATTAACTCTCATAATACAACTCATTGAGGACAGAGGTTCTGTATAGGAAATAAGTGCATAGTGACTCCTGTTGTTAATTTAACAATTAACACTCTTACATATGATGTCAGTAATCACCCAAGGCTCTTAACATGAGCTGCCAAGGCTATGGAAGCCTTTTGAATCCACAGTCTCTGTCAGTATTTAGACAAGACCATAAGCAAAGTAGAAGTTCTCTCCTCCCTTCAGAGAAAAGTACGTTGTTCTTTGATGGCCTCTTCTTTCCACTGGGGTCTCTCTCACAGAGATCCTTCATGTAGGACATTTTTTTGCCACAGTGTCTTGGCTTTCCATGCCTGAAATGCTCTTATGTGCTTTTCAGCCAGACCAGGATGCCTTAAGGGCTGATTCTGAGATCAGAGTGCTATTTAAATTGATTGTCATTATATGAGTCTGCTGTGCGGACTGCTTCCCATGTTGAAACATTCTCTCCTTTTTGATTCTATTATTATTACCAGACACTGGATCTTATTTACATGATTCCTTTAACACTTAATCCTATCTATATGATCACTTAAACACTTAATATGGTCATTTTAACACTTGATATGGCATTTTTACCACCCCACTTAATGGGATTTGGGGTCCCATGGCAAGTTGTTAAACTGTACCCTTAGAAGTAAGTCTGTAGGCATATATACAGAACTAAAGAGTTTTACAGTTACAAACTTCCTCCTCCCTCTCTTACCCCCACTCTTGTTTTTTACTGAGATCTATTTTCAGTTGACTTTATGCACATATGATTAACTCTATGTTAAGTAAAGAGTTCAACAAATATTATGAAGAAGAGAAAAAAAAACTCTTCCTCGACAGTCAAGACAAGGGGTGTTCAAGTCATTGCTCCTCAAAAGTGTCAATTTCACATATATAGATTTCCTTTTAGGTGCTCTGTTATCACAGATCAGGGAGAACTTACAGTATTTGTCCATTTGGGACTTGCTTATTTCACTAAGTATGATGTTTTCCAGATTCATCAATTTTGTTGCAAATGACCAGATTTCATTTTTTTTTACCTCTGTGTAGTATTCCATAGTGTACATATCCCATAACTTCTTTTTCTAGTCTTCAGGTGATAGGCATGTAGGTTGATTCCATGTCTTACAGCTATTGTGAATTTAGCTGCAGTAAACATGGGGGTCCAGATAACTCTTTTATTTGCTGATTTCTTTTCCCTTGGGTAAATTCCCTGGAGTGGTCATATGGTAGGTCTATAATCAGATTTCTGAGGCATCTCCGTACTGTCTTCAATAGCAGCTGCACCAGCTTATATTCCCACCAAAAGTGAATTTGGATACCTTTATCTTCACATACCACTAGCATTTATTGTTTGTTGATTTCTGTATGAAAGTCATTCTAACTGGGGTGAGGTGAAACCTCATTGTGGTTTTATTTTGCATTTCCCTGACAGCTAGTGATCCTGAGCATTTTTTCATGTGTCGGTTGGCTGTTTCAATTTCCTCTTTTGAAAAATGCCTATTTAAGTCCTTGGCCCATCTCTTAACTGGGTTGTTTGTTTTGTTGTTGTGGAGTTTCTTGATCTCTTTTTATATTCCGGTTAATAATCCTTTATCAGTTGCATAGTTTGCAAATAATTTCTCCATCCTGTTGGTTGTGTCTTCACTTTCCTGAGTGGTTTCTTTTGCAGTACAGAAGCTTCTCAATTTGATGTAATCCCATTTGTTAATTTTGGCTTTGATCGCCTGTGCCTCTGGGGTCTTTTCCAAGAACTCTGCCTGTGCCAATATCTTGCAGGGTTTCCCCAGTGTTCTCTAATAATGTGATGGTGTCAGGTTGTAGATTTAGGTCTTTAATTCATTTTGAATGGATTTTTGTGTAAGGTATGGGTCCTGTTTCATACTTCTGCACGTGGAAATCCAGTAGGAAAATAAAATTTAAAAAAAATCCCCATTCACAAAGCTTCACCTGCAGGTCTCCAAGCCCAGCTGTGGCCTCCTGACCTGGAGCAATCTGTGGCTGTTCTCTTGTCGCCCCCTGCTGGCTAGTTCTGGCTATGGCGACATGAAAAGATGGAGATGATTTCTGTGTGACAATTGTAAACACTTTTGTTTCTTCTCCAGGTCTGATTGACTATAATTTTCACTGCTTCCGGAAGGCCATCCATGAGGTCTTTGAGGTCAGAATGAAAGTGGTGAAATCGCGGAAGGTTCAGAGTCGGCTGCAGAAGAAAAAAGGGGCCACCCCTAATGGAACCCCTCGAGTTCTGCTGTAGGTGAGGTTTCAGGAATCAGGCCAAATCTTCTGGAATCAGGCCTTTGCCATGAGGCTTCTGCACTGTGACGCACTAATGGAAGAGGAAGGAGGAGCCTGGGACTCATGACACATATTTGTTGTTAAAAAAAAAAAAATCCTGGATCCCTCTTGATCTTATCTTTTTTTAAATAAAGTAAGCACTTTGAAGCAAACACTTGTATATCAACAATGAAGTGGAACCCACTGTACTTTCGTTACACAAATGTAAACTTCTGTGATCTGTAGTCAGGAAAATCCCAAGTGAGAACTGCCAGGAACTGTACATATGTTGCACTTTTTCATGTTTTTTTCCTCAGTGAACTGAACTTTGATAAAACGACTTTTCTAAGCTTTTTTCTGTACGTGGTGTCAAGGACGTGCATACATGTAAAGTATAACACTATGGCAATCAGCAAGGAATCCAAAAGGGATGCATTGGTAATGACTTTTTGTAAATTTGGGGATCTTTGCTACCAGTTGTTGAGAAAAATCATTTTTCAGTGGGGCTGGAACAGACCGGGGCTGTAGGCTCCTGGAGCAATAAGAATTGTTCCCTGTTTATAACCAGTGTGAACAGGAATTTTGTAGAATGTCGTTAGCAGCAAACTGACCTACAAGTTTCTGGCACTGGGGCTGTGCCTCCTTGCTCGGTAGTTTTCGCGAAGTTCTCGGCCCCCCACGCCGCTCTGTGATCACGTGGTTCAGGGGGATGATCTCTCTATGCTACCTGACTATGCTTTAGAACCTTTGGGACCAGACCTCCACAGTGCTGCCGGTCACTGGGGAGAAACAAGGGTGCAGCTGAGCTGCAGCGTGTCGAGAGGCTTTCCTGTACCTTCCCCCCGGGGCTTAAGTAGCTTCGGAGGCCAAAAGGTCTTCCAAATGTAGGTGACTGACAGCTACAGACAAAGCCCCTGTGTAATAGCTGGCTGGCCCCTGTGTAATGGCCTGTGGTTGTGCTACCTTTCAAATGGCTATATAGGACCAGTCCCAGCGAATGGAGAAAAAACTCAGCTCCCCACCATAAAGCATCATTCAGCTGGTCACGCCGGTCACCTCCGCGTCATCTTGTCCCCTCTGATCATGTGCCTCAGGTCTGTGTGCTGGCTGCAAACCCCTGGCGGCCAGTGGGAGAGGCGGCCTGGAGCAGACATTCACGTTCGCTGTGTCATTGTTTCTATGACATCCTTTTACGTATGTGTATTTTCACTAACAGGAGATTAAAAGCCCTAAATCCACCGGAATGCCGAAGCATTCCAAGTAGGTAATTCTGAGTCCTGTCAAGGGGTAGCCTGGAGGACTTGCTTGTGCAGCATTAGAACATAGTTGTTTTTGTTTTATTTTGTTTTTTAAAGCAATCTTGGGGATATCAAAGCTGCTCCTGGCAAAATATAAAGTCTCAAAAGTAACTGTTCAAACTCTCCTACTTCTCCCTATGGCTTCTTCCTGTCCTTTCCCCTTTGTCTCCCCAAATCCTATTCCTTTCAAGCTGGCAACTGCAAATGAAGACAGGAGCTGAGTGGGGTTGAGGGTTTGAGCCTTCCATGGTGTCAATATTTCGAAAGGAGAGTTTTGAACATTGTAAAGGCACGCTAATGCTTCCTCTGATTCCTGCTCATAAACCTGGATGGGTAGGACTCCAGGGTTCCAGGGGAGTCTTCTTCACTTCCAGAGCTATCCACTGTTGGATGTTTGCCAGTGGGTCTGCACATGTGCATTGTCCTTATAAATCTAATTCTCTAGTGTTTTGATTTTTTTTTTTTTTTACAGAATGTTTCTCTTTGAATAAGCAAAAGAATCACTTTTCTAATGTAACTTTATCCTTAAGAGAGAGACATTTGCCTGTCGGGGAAACCACATATTACTTAGGTATATATTAGTATAACCAGGAGGAGCTTCCATTTTTAAGCTGGGTGTATGATGAGTTTTTGTTAAACTGTGCCTTAAAGAGCCTATTACTTCAAGAGCAAATGAGTCTTTGGGGGAAAGGCAAAAATAATCCTATGGAATAGGACCCAAGTTCATGGTAATAAGTGTACCCTTTGATTAATCCCATGTTAATAATAGATTATGGCCTCAAACTTTATGTGGCAATGACCTATGACCTCTTAATTAAAGGAAGATGTAGAAACTACGTCTAAGCATTCAAATTTTCAAGTCTCTGCTATTGGAATGACAGCATTTCTTCACTTTTTTTGCATTTTATTTCTGATATGGGAGTTAGCTTATTTCAATGTGTATGGCCGTGTTTTGTTCTCAGATCTGATGCTATAAGTACAAAGCTGAGACACATGGCTCCCGTGACTGCCCTGGAACATCTTTGCTTGGTTTTAAGGGTTGAGAACTTGAACCGTAGGTTTCTAGAGCCGGGCAGTCCTCTGCCTTTTGAATCCGTTAGAACTACCTAGAAGCAAGACTCTGAATTCTAAGCTTTGGTTATTTTCTGGGATGTAGGTTAGTGTGAGTGACCAGTATGGCGTTTTCTTTTCTTTTTTTTTTTTTTTTTAAGAAACATAAATAAAAAACAATCACAAATAAGTGTTATTTTGTGAACATAGTCTATTTTGGACCCTTGAAATGCCTAAGATCACAGCAATATTGTTACGTACGGGTCGTATGCCAACTCTGCTTGAAACATGCTCCAGAGGAACACAGGACTCTTGACCAGTGTGTGTGCTGCTTGTACAGCCTGGGCGTGGTTTGTAATCAGATGTGCTCTATGCTTTACTTTAAGCACTACAGCATTTATAACGATTGTTAAGCTGTTGCTTTTAAGGATGTGACTGCCAATTTAAAAGCATGTGTCATGTTTATGATTTCTAAGGCTCTCATTTTACTTCAAATGTACTCATTGCTAAGCTTTCTGGGAGCAGAATGTCCTCTTGGGTGAAGAGGAAGTGTGGCCTTTCATATCTGTGAGGTTGTTTACCATACACATAAGTCACTGTTCCATTGGCACTGTTCCATTTAGGAAAATGTGTGTGTCCTGATGAACCGGCTCTCATTTTATGGAAATGAAGACAAATCACACTACTTAAACTGAATTCACACTTTAGTTTTTAAGTCATCTTTCTGTATTTTTATGGGGACACGTCTGTTAGGATTTCTAGAGCTGTTGTTTGAGTAAACTTCAGATATTAATTCTTGCTGCGCTGGCCCTCGACTCCTGTGTGTCTACAGATCCATTTGCCAACAGCCGACTGCATCATTCCTCACCTTGCTAAGATTCCACTCCACGGTGGGCTTCACAGATGCCCTCGGAGTTCTCGGAGAGGGCTGGCATTAGATGCCGTATCTTACGTAGGAAATCCTCTTTCTCATAGGAGAACCTGATCTGAAATCATTATTTCCAAGATTCAGGATTGGTGGCGATGCTGAATTTCAGAGAAAGAAAATGCTTAATAATAAATAACAATGACTTCATACTAGTTGTTACCGATTGAGTGCATCCAATACACCAGGCGTTGCTCTGAAGTGCTTTCACAGAACTAATCCTCATAAATCCAGGAGGTAAGTATTAATCCTTTCTATTTTACACAACCAAGGGCAAAGAGACAAAAGAATTTGGTCCAGGGCACTTGGAGTTTAGGGTTTGCTGCTGCATGGACTTATCTTCTGGGGAAGTTAAAAAAAAAAAAAAAAGTGCTGATCCTGCCATGAGCTCCCCTTGCCCACTTAGAGAACTTACAGGAATGGTGTCCCACATGTACTCCACACAGCAGAGAGGCAGCAGAGGTGGCATGGCTGCCTTCCTAACCCCTCCAGTCACTCTGATGTTGAAGATAGCAAAGTGTTTACCAGAAGGAAATTGAAATATATTTCACAGCCATTTGGTTTTTAAAATAGGAACAGTATATCAAGCTCTGAGAAGAGAGAATAGGCCTTTGGTTTTAGCTGTATTCAACTTTTTACCTTGAGTTTGAAACATGCGTAATGATGACTTAGAGAAAATAAAGCACTGATGTGAACTGAAATTCAAAGAGGTGCACTTCAGCCCTAATCCTCTCCAGCTTCAGACCTGTGTCTACAATTGCCCCAGCCTCCAGTTGCGGCCATCTGCTGTGAGTCTTATCTAACATGTCTGGAATTGGCTTCCTTCTTGCCTGATAGTCTGGGGAGTGTGACCCCACCTACACCGTCCTTGTCAGACACATGGGCTTCATTCTTGACTCCCCTCCTGCTCATCTGTGGTCGCTCGCTGGGTTTGTTAGCTCAGCCTTGTACAAGCATCTACTGAATCTGTTCTCTCCTCTGCTTTGCCACTGTCCTATGCACAGCCCTGTCTCTTCTTTCTTGGATCTCAACAGCATCTTAACCAGTACATCGCAACCTCCCCCACCCTCCAAGAAGACCTAGAGTGATCTTTTTCTTTGCTTTTCACTAATACAGAAAGAACAGATTTCCTGCATTGCAAAGATACAATTTTTTTTTTTTTTTTTGACAGGCAGAGTGGACAGTGAGAGAGAGAGACAGAGAGAAAGGTCTTCCTTTGCCGTTGGTTCACCCTCCAATGGCCGCCGCGGCTGGAGCGCTGCGGCCGGCGCACCGCGCTGATCCGATGGCAGGAGCCAGGAGCCAGGTGCTTTTCCTGGTCTCCCATGGGGTGCAGGGCCCAAGCACCTGGGCCATCCTCCACTGCACTCCCTGGCCACAGCAGAGGGCTGGCCTGGAAGAGGGGCAACCGGGACAGAATCCGGCGCCCCGACCGGGACTAGAACCTGGTGTGCCGGCGCCGCTAGGCAGAGGATTAGCCTAGTGAGCCGCGGCGCCGGCCGCAAAGATACAATTCTAAGAACATCCTGCATCCTGATATTTCTCTCCTTCCTTCCTTTTTTTTTTTTTTTTTTTGTGATAACAGACTTTCAATTTAGTTTATAATCACAGGCTTAATACTCCACTAAATATAATGTTCAACAGATGTAAAAGTAGAGAGACTACTGTTAGGAATATAGGAAAGGGCTGTAAACAATAATCAAATCTAAACCACCACAATTCTGACTTCTCCATCCCTTGTTAACTATCCCCAGCAGCTCCCCCCATCTTGTCCCTCCTCAGCAGAACTGGACAAGCATGTGGGAAAGAAATCATAAGCTCCCCTGCCTCCCCCCTCCCCCGTTTTATTTATTTGAGAGGCAGGGGGAGCCCCCATCTGCTAGCAAATTCACCAAGTGCCCTCAGTAGCCCCTAGCTGCGGTTGGAGCTGGGTACTCGGTCCAGGTCTCCCGTGTGGGTGGCAGGAACCCAGTTATGTGAGCCATCACTGCTGCCTCCCCGGGTCTTCATTAGCAGGAGCTGGAGCTGGGAACTGAACCTGGGTACTCCGGGTGGAGGCATTTTCAACCCAAAGCCAAACACCTGCCCTGGAGCCATGCACTTTGATAACTTTGTCAAATCGTGTTCTAAGAGAAATTACAATTTGCTTTCTCCCTACAACTACAAATACTTACAGGGCACCTGTTAGATGCCAGACACTGCTAGTAAAATGGCTAAAAGGCAGATGCTAGAGATGAAATGATTGTATATCTAAAAAAATAAAAATAAATTTTAGGTGGCCCCCTAGATGTCAGTTTTTAGAACTGCATTGTGTCTGACTTCAGCACTCTCCAGTAGGAAACATGGATAGTAATAACAAGCATCCAAGAAATTGTAGCAGATTGGTAGCTATAGTTAGTATTATTAATTTAATGTAAGCTTAAATTTGCCATAAGAAGTCAGCTATAAAAGTGCAAATAAATTAAAGTAATGCCTTAAATTTAGGAGGTGAAATACCTTAAGTGAGGAGTTTTAAATATGGTGATTTCATACTTTTCTAACTGCACATACTAGAGTGTTTTAGAAAGTGTATGGAAAATGGAGTTAAAAGATAAGTTTAGGCCGGTGCCGTGGCTCAATAGGGTAATCCTCCGCCTTGCGGTGCCGGCACCCCAGGTTCTAGTCCCGGTCGGGGCTCCGGATTCTGTCCCGGTTTCCCCTCTTCCAGGCCAGCTCTCTGCTGTGGCCCGGGAGTGCAGTGGAGGACAGCCCAGGTGCTTGGGCCCTGCACCCCATGGGAGACCAGGATAAGTACCTGGCTCCTGCCATTGGATCAGCGCGGTGCACCGGCAGCGGTGGTCATTGGAGGGTGAACCAACAGCAAAGGAAGACCTTTCTGTCTCTCTCTTTCACTATCCACTCTGCCTGTCAAAAATTTTAAAAAATAATAATAATAAGTTTAGATGCCGGTGCTTTGCCATAGTGAGTAAAGCTGTCACCTGTGGTGCCGGCATCCCATATGGGATTTGGGCCATATTCTACTACTTTTCCAGGCCATACCAGAGAGCTGGATCGGAAGTGGAGCAGCCGGGACTCGAACTGTGGCCCATATGGGATGCCAGCACTACAGGTGGCAGCTTTATCCACTATGCCACAGCACCAGCACAAGATTTATTTTTATTTATTTGAAAGAGGTACCTGGAAGAAGCACCTAGCTTCTGGCTTCAGCTCAGCTCAGCTCAGGCCATTAATGCTATTTGTGGGTCCTTTCTTAATTCAGGTGAATATTGGTCTTATCTCATGCTGAGAGTCAATGAATTTGCCCTTTTTTGCTATCTTGACCCTCCCAAGAGTCAGCTGGACATGAACTTTGTGATGAAAGGGGATTTAGCAAGCTACATGGCTGGAAGAGGGCATCTGAAACCGTGATAACCATTCTGTTTCCCCAATCTACTATGCTCTGGGGCAAGCAGGATCATTCTGATCTCCCAGAAGAGTCAGAGCGAAGGCCCCTCTTGTAAGGGGCCCGCTGTAGAGCAATCAGATCTCAGTCCTATGCATTCCATTCTGTTTGCTCTCCCTTGGGCTATTGGTCGTTGGTCTTGCAGAGAGAGAAACTTATTTTTTTTATTTTTATTTTTTGACAGGCATAGTGGACAGTGAGAGAGAGAGAGAGAAAGGTCTTCCCTTTGCCGTTGGTTCACCCTCCAATGGCCGCTGCGGCCGGCGCGCTGCGGCCGGCGCACCGTACTGATCCGATGGCAGGAGCCAGGTACTTATCCTGGTCTCCCATGGGGTGCAGGGCCCAAGTACTTGGGCCATCCTCCACTGCACTCCCTGGCCACAGCAGAGAGCTGGACTGGAAGAGGGGCAACCGGGACAGAATCTGGCGCCCCGACCGGGACTAGAACCCAGTGTGCCGGCACCGCAAGGCAGAGGATTAGCCTAGTGAGCCACGGCGCCGGCCGAGAGAGAAACTTTGTACAATGAGTACTTGAAGATCAATAACCTGGAATAATTATGGACTTGCCCCCTCCCTGGGAGAAGGGCAGAGACCAGTCCATCTCAAAGAGCAGAGGAAAGAACCCAACTAGGGGTTAAAATGTTCAAGAACCAGTGCTGCTGGGGCCTGCGCCATGGCGCACTAGGTTAATCCTCTGCCTGCGGCGCCGGCATCCCATATGGGTGCCAGTTGTAGTCCCGGCTGCTCCTCTTCCAGTCCAGCTCTCTGCTATGGCCTGGGATAGCAGTAGAAGATGGCCCAAGTGAAGAAGCACCTGGCTCCTGGCTTCGGATCAGCACAGCTCTGACTGTTGCAGCCATTTGGGGAGTGAACCAACAGAAGAAAGACCTTTCTCTCTGTCTCTCACTGTCTGTAACTCTACCTGTGAAATAAATAAAATCTTTTTTTTTTTTTTTTTGACAGGCAGAGTGGACAGTGAGAGAGAGAGACAGAGAGAAAGGTCTTCCTTTGCCGTTGGTTCACCCTCCAATGGCCGCCGCGGCCGGCGCGCTGCAGCTGGCGCACCACGCTGATCTGAAGGCAGGAGCCAGGTACTTCTCCTGGTCTCCCATGGGGTGCCACAGCAGAGAGCTGGCCTGGAAGAGGGGCAACCAGGACAGAATCCGGTACCCCGACCCGGACTAGAACCTGGGGTGCCGGCGCCGCAAGGCGGAGGATTAGCCTATTGAGCCACGGCGCCGGCCATAAATAAAATCTTGAAAAAAAAAAAAAAGTGTTGCCAATTCACAGAACTCATTTAATGTTCTAGGTTAGTACTTTATCTGATCTTAAGAACCATTTAAGGTACTTAAAAGCACAGATTCCCATCTGTGCTCTGGTCTTGTTAAATCGGATTCTCTTGGGAGAGGTCTGGGACTCTATCTTAAACAAATGCCCCAGGCCTTGTTTTCCCTGCAGTTGTTGAAAGGGATAGGGAAGGAGAGGCTGAGAGATCAGGTTTGGAGGCTCCGGGTGGAGTGGGGTGGGGATGTGCTTTCTTGCCTCCTCCACCCCAACAAAAAGTTATGGAAAACTGGACCTAAACTATAGGTTTATTTTGATGCAAAAGTTTGAAAGCCAGGCAGATTTTTTCTAATATGCATTTTCTTGTTAAAGACCCCTTATATATCTACAGATAGTCATACGTAATATTTGTATCTCAAGTGCTAGTATCTTTTTCCAACTTGATTATGTACCTTTTTAAAAAAAAAGATTTATTTAGTGAAAGAGACACAGAGAGATCTTCCATCTACAGGTTCACTCCCCAAATAGCTGCAATGCCAAAGAACTAGGAGCTTCATTGAGATCTCCAAGTGAGTGGCAGAAGTCCATGTAATCGGGCCATCTGCTGCTGCTTTCCCAGGAGCATTAGCAGGGAGCTGGATCACAAGTGGATCTGAGACTAGAACCGGTGCCCATGTGGGATGGGATGGGTAGCTCTACCTGCTACACCACAGTGCCGGCTTCTGATTATGTAGCTTTTTATTGGGGTTGGTGCTGTGGTGCAGCAGATAAAGTCCACGTCTGCAGTGCCGGCATCCCATATGAGCACCAGTTCTAGTCCTGGCTGCTCATCTTCCGATCCAGCTCTCTGCTATGGCCTGGGAAAGCAGTAGAAGATGGCCCAAGTCAGGCCCTTGCACCCACGTGGGAGACCCAGAAGAAGCTCCTGGCTCCTGGCTTCGGATCGGCGCAGCTCCGGCCGTTGCGGTCATCTGGGGAGTGAACCACTGGATGGAAGACCTCTCTCTCTCTCTCTCTCTCTCTGCCTCTCCTCTCTCTGTGTAACTCTGACTCCCAAGTAAAAAATAAATAAATCTTCAAAGATAACCAGCAGCACCCCCAGCGGGGCAGAAAGCACACTGTCTACCACTGAATAAAAACAATTAATAAAAAAAATACTGCCGAAGTGCCTTGTGGCTGCACAATTACTGTGAGAAGTTCATGGTTCATGTACAGGCTGAGCATCGTTTATGGACTGAAGAATGTTTCATAAGCTATGACTTTTGGGAAATCTGTGGATGCGAAAGTGGCAAATAAAACACAAATTTGTTTAGAAATACGGAAGTCAGTAGTTTTTTTGTTTTGCGTTTTCCCTGAGAATAGAAACTGAAACTGCTCTCGAGGTGAGGAGCATACTGCTAAACTACTTTGGTTTTATCTACCAGCAAGTGGCTAAGAGGGGCCCCGAGGGTGACAAACTGGGGTATAGGATATGGGACACAAGAAGGAAGGCCTAAGTTGGAGTGGCAGAGGAATGGAGGGGCCCCAAAGAACTTTTAGAAGGGGAGTCAGAGAAGGGAGGGAGAAGCCAGAGGTGGGCGGGCACCTCCGAGGGCCTGGCCTCTGGCCCAGCAACAGCAGTTTAGTCTCAGTGGAGGTGTTTCCCTTAGAGCTAAACTTGGAAATGACTCTGGTCTAACTCATCTGTTCATCAGAACTTAGGAAGGTGAGTATTGTAATTCCTGTCGCTAGTTTTAAAAACACCTTTAAATTATGAAAAAAAAAAAAGCCACACAATATAATCCATGTAAGTAAAGCAAAAGCACACTATATACTAAGCAGCAGGTTTCTTTTTCCTCATCCTTAATATCAAGAGCTGTAATTTTGGGTGAGATATCAGATAACAAGCCAGCATTTTGGGTCTCATACAAAAGACATAAATTAAGAAAGCCACTTTAAAAATCATTTTAACACTGTTGCAAGCAACTATTTACTACTGTATTTAGAAAGCACTTTTTTACTTATTAAGAAAAACATTTAGAAATGGTGTGGTACAAGTCCTCTGGTGGAAGAAGCCTACTAAACGAATATTCTAAGCCCTCCACTGGATCTCAAGTATGCTCACTTGATAATTCTCCACAATCTTTCTTCTGAAATAAAGTGCTGGAAAAGTGTGACACTAGGATAAGCAGGTAAGACATATCCTGAACATAGCAGAAACTGAGACGGAAAACAATGAAGAGGCATTTTCTCTCGTGGGTCTCCCAGCAGGCCACCAGCCGGCCACCAGCCGGCCAGCAAAGCGTGGTTGATGGGACTGCAGTGCAGTAAGGTGGGGCATGCAGAAACGAAGACCTCCTTCCTGTCTGACATTTTTGTTCAGGTAACCAGACTTTAAACTTGCACCCTGATAATCACCATTACATTAATACCAGCTATATCCCAGTAGGAAAAACTAACCCACAGGGGAAATCCTGAGAGTAAAACACTAGGAAAAATGATGCCAAGTTCTATTGTGACTTCTTTCCTGAAAACTCAGGGCTGGTGCTGTGGCGCAGCAGGTTAAATTGCTGCCTGTAGCACCGACATCCCATATGAGTGCGGGTTCAAGTCCCTGCTGTTCCACTTCTGATCTGGCTCCCTACCAATGCGCCAGGGAGAGCAGCGGAAGATGGCTCAAGTACTAGGGCCCCTGCACTCACGTGGGAGACCCAGATGAAGCTCCTGCCTCCTGGTTTCCGCCTGGCCCAGCTCTGGCTGTTGTGGCCATTTGGGGAGTGAACCAGTTGTTGAAAGATTTCTCTCTGTCTCCTCCTCTCCCTCTCTGTAACTGTGCCTAATAAATAAATAAAATCTTTAAAAAAAGGAAAAAAACACCAAAAACTCTATCATAAAATAATCAAAATAATTAATAAAATACTTACAATAAAGTCCATAAGTGACTTTTCAAGGGCTTCCTTTTTAAATTTTACTCTAGGAAAACACTGATAGAAAATTAGCCTACTCATACTCTCATTTAACTGATAACAGCCCTGCTAGTTACAAAACAAGGAATCCAGTTAGCTTTTTAATGTCAGATATTTTTGGCGTGGGATTTAAACCCTTAAAATACATATCCTATGTAAATAAAGGCTCAAGGTAAATACACCAAAATATTGATTATGGTCATTTCTTAATAGGAGAAGTATGGGAGATCTGCCTTTTGTTCATACTCCAAACCTAAACAACAATCATTATTACTTTTATGATCAAGAAAAAAATTGTAATAAAAGTTTTAAATGTTGGAGAATGTTTTTTAAATTTTACTTATTTGAGAGGCAGGGAGAGAGAGAGAGAAATAGAAAGAGCTTCCATTCACCAAGTCCCTCCCTAAATGCCCATATGGACAAGCCAGGAGCCTAGAACTCAATCCAGGTCTCCCACATGGATGGCAAGCAAGAACCCTACTACTTGACCCCGTCTGCCTCAGGGTGAATGTTAGCAGGAAACTGTCATCAGGGAGCAGCGTATGGAGTGGGAGGCAGGGGTCCCAACCAGTGGTTCAACGGCCAGGCCCAACGCCCACCCTGAAGTACAAATAGTTTGAGTTACGTGATCTAAGAATAGCAGTGAGGCTCTAAGAAGTGAATCGCACTTTCCAAATGGTGGGGGAGAAGGATCGCATGACACAGACAGCCTGATTCTTCTCCGTGTAGTGAAAACCACCCGGGCTTCAGAGTCAGAAGACTTGGACTTGAGCCTGTGTTCTTTCATTTTCTAGATAAGTCACTGGGGCTTTTCTTGAGTAAGTCGTAGAAGCTTTAAGAACTTCTGAACGACAGATTTCAAAGTAGTTAAACCAGATCAAGAAAGAAATGAAGTCTAGAAAAATTTCCTTTCATCAATATGATAAAAATAATATGCTAGGAAGATAAGAACATGTAGTGTGGATGAAAAAACAGAACGTAACTAAATCACGTGATTTCTCTGAGCCCTCGATTGTCTTCATCTGTTAAATGGGAATAAATAATCTGTGCCACTGCAGCACTGTGAGGAAGAATAATGAGTAGTACATACCACGTGCCTAATACACAGTAGCTGCTAGACACACGCACACACAGACACACACACCCCAAAAAGCCCCAAACCACATTTCCAAACCTTAAGCTAAGATGCGAATGTCAGTAGGGAACAGACCTGCACTTTGGGCTTCCTGCTACTGCCTAAGGAAAAGAGGTTAAGGATCGTGGCCCTAAAATGCTTTTTAAGAATCTGAAGTGCTTTAAACGTCATCTTGTCATTTTGTTGTTGTTGTTGTTAACTCTGGAGTATGTTTTAAGTGGGGGGACTTTAAAATGAAAAAGTATTTACTTAGTTGCATTTTTATGCCAAAGGCAGAGAGATGGAGTTCTTCCATCTGCTGATTCACTCTCCAAATGTCTGCAACAGACAGGGCCAGGTCATGCAGCTAGGATCCCTAAACACAATCCAGGTCCCCAAGCAGGGACCCAAGCACTTGAACCATCACCTGCTCCCTCCCAGGGTATGCGTTAGCAGGAAGCTGGACTTGGAAGCAGAGCCAGGCTGGAAGGCACCGGCACTCCAATATGGAATGCAGGCGTCCCATATGGTATCTTAATAACCACATCAAATGCTTGCCCCTCTCTGTCATTTATAACTGTCTTCTAGGGAGAAATTAGTGTTTCTGATCAAATAACAGCAATGGGAAAACAAGCTCCCTTCTCACCCAGCTGTCAGTCAGGAACCTGGCGACCTTTACATAGAATTACTCATCTTTTTTGTGTGTAAATACTCTGTTCTCTGTAAATGGCTCTGCCTAGGAGAAAGTTGGAATTGGCTTTGCTCTGGCAGCAAGAGGATAATTAAGCTTTGACTTGTGCTCATAACTAAATTGTCAGGTAGATTTTGTGTTGCTGTTGTGTTCTTAGTTAACAACAACAACAAAATCTCAACAGCTAGTACTGAGCCAGCCTCATAGGGAGAAGAGTCTGCTCAAGGAGCAGGCAAGATGGTGGTGGCTTCTCAAATGACAGAAAAGGAAGATTCCAGACCTCCGCTGAAAGGAAAAGGAGAGTCCAGAGGACAACTGTAGCCAGAAGCTGATGGTGGATCTAGATGCTAGAAGGTGTTCAGTACTGCTTTGTGCAGCTATTTGGGATCACATATACATAACAGTATAATAATACTTGATACACATCAGATGTAGTAATACCTGCTTTGGGGGCCAACATTGTGGCATAACAGGTAAAGCCACCGCCTACAACGCTGGCATCCCATATGGGCAACAGTCCATGCCCCGGCTACTCCGCTTCCAATCCAGCTTCCTGCCCAAATGTCTGGGTCCCTGCTGCCCACCATGGGAGTCCCGCATGAAGCTCCTGGCTATTGCGGTCATTTAGGGTGTAAACCAGTGGATGGAAGGTCCCTCTCTCTCACCCTCTCTGTGACTCTTTCAAATAAATAAATACCCTGCTTTGTCACCCTGGCTATTGCCCAACCCAGGGGCTTCTGTAGAGCTATGGCAGGAGACAGTGTGAAGTGTTGCACTATTTGAAGGTCCAACACAAAGAGAGAGTGGATGAGGGAAACAGCACATTGGAGTTTGGTTTGTCTTTGCGAATGTTGGCCAATCAGGTTATCAGTTTACTACTCAGAAACCACTATGGAATGGTTTAAAAGAGCTCATCTAATTTTAGATATTCTTCACTTTTTTTTTCCTTCCAAGTTCGCTCTTTGCAAAGATTGCTAGTATGATTCAGATGCCAAGAAAGGCACTTAAGAGATTGAGACTGTTATCTAAATTCACTACATATATACAGATTGTGGTAAACTCTAACAGAAAGCAAATCAAACCAAGGAGTTTTCTATCTAATATAACAAAAGCCTTGCCAGAGCTGTGGAAGCTTTATCCCACCTGGAATTCGCCCCTCTCCCGGCACTGCTCCTTCCCGGTCCTAAGGTCTTTGTGCTCCGTTAGCCTTCCAGAAGCCCCAGTCCTCTCTCCCCAACCTCTCATTTGACAGGGAAGCATGAAGTGTGTCTTTGAGGCTTCATCTTTCAGATGTGTGAGAGCTCTCGCAAATTCAGTGGAACCCCCTACTTTATATTTTCAGACCGGTTTAATTTTTTTTAATCTTTAAATTTAAAGCCTAAAATGGTATCTCATATTTAATCACGTTATGGGGGGGGGGGATGCTATAAAAACCCTACTCAGGGGCCGCCGCCTGCAGTGCTGGCATCCCATATGGGCACTGGTTCGAGTCCCAGCTGCTCCACTTCCAATCCTGCTCACTGCCTGGGAAAGCAGTGGAAGATGGCCCAAGTTTCTGGGGCCCCTGCACACATTTGGGAGACCTGGATGAAGCTCCTGGCTTTGCCTGGCCCAACCCGTTGTGGCCATTTAGGGGAGTGAACCAGCAGATGGAAGATAAATAAATAAATCTTATATTTATATTTATAAATATTTATAAATAAATAAATAAGTCTTGTAAAAAATCCTATGGATTGAATTTTAAACAAACCAACCCTTCTTAGTTTCCTTCTCCTCGCCCCTCCCCGCCCTCAGTGACTGGATCTGAACACAGCACCTCACAAACCCCCGCAACCCAGCGCGCGGGCAGCTTTGCGTCGCGGGCTCTGCGCCCGCTGCGAGAGCTCCAGAGAGCCGAGAGGTGCGGGCCCGCCGGCAGCTGTCGGGGTCGGGCAGCTTCCTGTGAAATCCCGCAGAAGGGCGGCCTTGGTGGGGGCTGAGGCCAGCGGACGAGGAGGAAGCCGCTGCCCGCTCTTGCAGGTTCCCGAGCGGGCTTTTCGGGGCAGGCGGCGGCCACGGAGTGACCGACCGCCACGAAGCGACTGCCACGTCAGGGCAACTTCACAAAACCCTGACGAGGGCGGGTGACGCAAGCCGGGCGGCCGCGGCGGGGTTGGGCCCGCGGCCACACGTGGAGGCTGACCTCCAGCCCGGGCCCCAGGTTCAGCGAAGCCCCGGCCGGCGCCGGCGCCTGCCCAGCCCTCAGGGAGGCGGGGGAGCAGCGGAGGAGGCGGCGCCATCGCGAAGCCCGCGCCTCGCCCGCGCCCTCACCACCCCGCCCGCAGTCCGGGCTGGGCTGGGCGGCGTCTGCGGAGGCTCCCTCGGCCGGGCCCAGTGTGCCCGAGCCGCGCTGAGACCCGGGCGGCGACCGCGGCGGCGCCGAGAGGAGGTGGCAGCGAGCCGGGAGGCCGGGCCCGCGCCCCGCCATGGAGACCCGCTACAACCTGAAGAGTCCGGGTGAGAAGGGCCAGAGGGCGGAATGACCCGGGTTTCTGGGGCCCGGCGCCGCGGTCCCCTAGCGTTGGCCGCCACTCGCGGCTCGGCTCCCGGTTTCGCGCTCTACGCGAGACCGCCGCTTGCCAGGGAGGTGCAGGCCGCAGGGCGGGGCGGCCGGGCAGACACCCGCTGCAGTCCCCGGGACCTGCCGGCGCCCGGCAGCACCAGCTTCTCCCTTTCCTCATCTTCGTTCTGGAGAGCTGGCTCATCATCCCAACCGCAGGAGCAGGTGGAAAGGTGATGTGCCGGTGGGTGGTGGCCCCTTGCGGTACCTGCAACCTGAGCACTATCCCTGCCCCTCCCTGTCGCTGCCGCCGGACTTTTATTAGCACTTTGGCTCTCACATTTTGAGGCTTTGGTGGTTTAAATATCCTGTTTGCAGCATTTGGTGTGAATAGAAGTTCAAGCAAAAGGAGACGTTTAGTAACTAAACCAGTTAACCAGGGAGCTAAAATAACCTAGTTGAGCCGTGCACTTGAGAGCTAACCATGATTTGTGCCAAAGTGGTTAAGATGATACATCTCTGTGTTCAGCCACAGAGATTTTTCTTTCCTGCATACACAGAAGCCGGCCCGACACTCCCAGCCTCCAGTTGTCTTCTGGTGGTGCCTCAGCAAGAGACAAGAAACTCCACTGTTTAGCTCTGAGTGGTAAATCCCAGGATCTTAGTGATGACTTGGCCAACTCTTGCTGCTGCTTAGTTTTTCCTTCCCCAAAAGCTGCTTCTCAGTAGGAATCAGCCAGGCTAGCGTCTTTATGCAAAGAATTGTCTACTGAGAATCTTTGATTTTAAAAAACATTTCAGCATATGCAAAAACTCTAGAAACTGATTGAATAGAGTTAGTCTGAATGCTGCCAGGCTACGAAATGTCCCTAGTCCCTAGGTGACCAAGTATGTAGAATTGGTTGTGGTATTGGGGGGGTATAGACTCCCTAAAAAAAATGTGGTGAAAGCCATGGGCTTTCCAAGAATTACATTTCCAGTGGGTTCACAACCCTCCCCCAGCTCATCTGCTAAAACCTTTTAGGGGAGTGTACGGGAGATCAGAGGGAAAGAAAAGCTTAATTTTTAAGGTTAGATGGTAGAGTGAATTATTTGGATTGTGGTAGGTTTAAATGAAACTATTTGGATGGAAACATATGGTGACTCCTTGGTCACATGGTGCCTTAAGTCTGCAGAAGTACTTAGTGGAATGTCCAGGGAGTGATGCAAACGTAGTAGTCCAGTTTGGAATTGGGAACTGGGGCGTCCCAAGAGGTTGTAGTCAGCAGACATTGCTCAGTGTTGATGGATTATTGTAACTGAGATTGGGATATTCTCCAGTATGTGACTTACTGTTAGCTGGTTGAGCTTTGGCTGACATTCTTGTAGCCATATCATGCTTTGCTTCGTCTCTTTGGTTTCATTTCTTCAAAAGTGGTACTGCTGTTCCAAAGACAAAAATAAATGAAAAAAAAGATTGTAGATGATTTGGGGAGAAGGTGAGTTAGATGAAATACAGAATATACAGAAAAATGCTGGGCGGCAGAGTGAAAGCACTTCCTGCCTTTGTTTTACTCTTGGTCCTGTAGTATTTTTAGAATCATGCCTATGTAAAAGGAAATGACTTAAAATGCCATACAGTCTAGAGAATATAACCCTTTCCTCTCTGTCTGATATGGGGTTGTCTTAGAAGTGTGGATGGGAAAGTTAAATGAAGACAGCACAGATAACTGGTTAAGGGTCTGGGTAGTGTGGAGAGTATATTTGTTCATTTCATAGCAAGAAAAACTTAAGATTTTTTTGGGAATGAACTTGTGACTGTGGGCAGAGCTCTGTGTAGGGCTGTTGCATAAGCCTCTGACTAGCCAAGCAGTGGTTGCCTCTGGATGAAGCTCCCCGATCCCTGTGTGCATCTACTCTGGGTAAGGGAGGAGGATCTTATTCGTACAAAGTAGGGAGACCTGTGTGTAAAGAACCTCCTGTGGCAGCTTTTCTCACAAGGGCCATGTGTAGCAGGTGATGGGAGCATAGGGGACTAGTGCAAAGGTATCCACTACCTCCACCAGACCCCTAGGGATTATCCTATCTGTGCCATTGGTGTCAACTGTACCTTGGTGCTGATCTTTCAAGCTTTAATGTCTAATTCTGACCCTTCTCCTAAGCTATCGAGTCATAGAATTTACTAGTGACTCAGCGTCTTCACCCAGCTTCCCCACAGATTGGGCTGGGGGGGGGGGAGGCAATGGAAAGATATAAAAACCAAACTCTGGTTTTCTCTGCTTCCCCAAACTTGCACCTCACTCTAATATTGCTATCTAGGGATTGACAGCACTCAGGCACCCATGGGAGTCATCCATGATTTCTTGGTCTACCCCCTTGCTCAGCTTCTGTCTCAAAACACATAACACAGACACACACACACACACACACACACACAGATTCATGTGACATGCAACATTTGAGCACACAGAGACTTACTTGCATCTAGTCAGTCACTACTGCCACCAGATCGATGAAAAGAATACAAAAGTGATTAGATTACTCTTCAAATGGAAAATTCGCCAGTAGCTTCCTGACAGCTGCAGATAGTGTTCAGAGGAAACCGTGCAGCTTGGCCTGCAGGGCTGCTCATGATTTGACCCTTTGCCTGTCTCACCAGCCTCATTGCCCACCACTCTGATATTCCTTTGCATTTTAGCCATCTGTCTGTTTTGCCTGAACTACTCTGCAGATGGAATTGAGAAACGATGAGTTCCAGCTTTTCTCACTTGCGTGTGGGTCACTATTGGAACCTCTGCTTGGAATGCCTTTCCTTTAATCCTTCTGAAGTTCCTGTTAATTCTTCCAGCTTTTTTAAAGTTTGGCCTGGTCCAGCTGCCTTCGGCAGATATGGTTGTCCCTATACTTGCACATACTTGGTTAGCATCACCATTTTCTGTTGTAATTGTTCTCATGTCTTTCTCTGCTCACTGTGAGCTTACTATAGGGCATTCTTCCATCTGTAGCACTCAGATATTCTTCAGGTGCTTGTTGAATACTTTTGCCGAGTTTTCCTGAGCGGAAACATCTTAAACGTTTGCTCAAGTTCCTTCATCTTCAGAGCACAAAGAGGCAGTTGGGGATCATGACATTGGGTTCATGTTCTCAGTCTGCCTGCCTCTTCTGGTATGCTTCGGCAATTGACGGTGTCAACATATTTGCTTTCCAAGAGAAACTGATGTAGGGCAGACAGTAGCCTGTAAAGGATTCCTTTATTTCTAGCTGGCTGTTGGCTCCAAGCCCCAGTATAAGCCCAGTGAGCTTGGCTGGACATAGGAAGGCCCATAATGCTTAGGTCCATGGAGCCCAGGGCTTGTGTCCAGAGTAACCATGTGGCCTTCCAAAGAAGGAGGAACAAGGGGCCAGCGTTATGGTGAACTGGGAAAGGCCTGTGACACTGGCATCCCATATGGGTGCTGGTTTGTGTCCCAGCTGCTCCACTTCTGATCCAGCTCCTTGCTAATGGCCTGGGAAAAGCAGCAAAAGATGCCCCAAATGTTAGAGTCCCTGACACCCATGTGGGAGACTTAGACATAGCTCCTGGATCCTGGCTTCATCCTGGCCTGGCCCCGGCCATTGCAGCCATCTGAGGAGTGAACCAGCAGATGGAAGATTCTCATTCTATCCCCCTCCCTCCCTTATTC
The DNA here is from genome assembly GCF_051225735.1 of Oryctolagus cuniculus. NCBI lineage: Eukaryota > Metazoa > Chordata > Mammalia > Lagomorpha > Leporidae > Oryctolagus > Oryctolagus cuniculus. The sequence goes on from NC_142871.1 coordinate 83,030,424, forward strand.
CCTTCCTCCCTCCCTCCCTCATTCCCTCCCTCTCCCTTTCCCTGTCGCTCTCTCTCTGCAACAACCCTGACTTTCAAATAAAATAAATAAATATTAAAAAAAGAAGAAGAAGGAAGAACAGGCACGTGGGTGTCCTCCTTTGCCTTCCCTGGCTCAGCTATTCTCCCCACAGTAAGCGTTCCGTGGAATAACCTTGCAAAGCATTAGGAAAGGAGCTGGAGTGGAAAAACGTCCCCTGCAGACACGTGGAGACAAGAGATGGAGTATCAGGAGTGTCAGACTGTGCCCTATCCCTGTGTGCCAGGCAGCACTTTGGACTTTGTCCCATAGCAGTGCTACTTCTTAGGTGCCAGGGAGCCATGCCTCAGCCAATTACATGTGCAGAGGTGTGGTTCTGAGCCAAAGAGATCATGGAGAAGGCCTGATATCCCAGCCCATTTTTAACCTTAATAACTGGTGACCTGGGGGAGGCGGAGGAGTGCAAAGGAAAGGAGTATTATGGGCAGAAATTATTGACTCCCATTTGACAAATGTAAACATTGAGCCATAGTGAGATTAAGTGTCTCGTTCAAGGATTTAGAGCTACAAATGTCAGAGCCAGCTTTTAGTGCAGCTTTAAGTCCAGAGGCCCTGTTCTTTTTCACTAAAGCATTCCTAACATGTTATTTCTGGAAAAAAACGAAGATTATGAAAACACTAGATATCTTACCTTCTGTTTGGCTGTGTGGTTTTAGCTCTCACACAGTATGTGCTATGTGGCCTAGGAACTAATCAACTTCTTTAGTTGTTGAGCCAATGATTCTTCATTTATAGGATTGGTACAAATACATTTTTATAGCAATCTTTGTGCTTTCATACCTATATTGAGGTACAACTATTGGGTATTTATTTGCTTCTCTCCTATTGAACTGAACTGCATGGGGATAAGGCAGAGAAAATGTGGTAACCATCAGATGAAGAGTGAAAGAAAAACAGTCTCTTTGGTATCTTTCATTGCTCATGGTAGCCAAACTTTATAACAGCTTCCATGGTTTTATATATATATATATATATATATGTATACATATATATATATGTATACATATATATATATGAGTGTGTGTGTGTGTGTGTGTGTGTGTGTATATTAATTGAAGAGAATGATATCTTTCTATGGCTTTAAACCGGAGGTTTTCAACCCTTGTTTCCTGGGACCCCTTCAGGAGTAAATGAACATAAAAGAACAGTCAATAGCCTGCAGACCTTTCCATGCTGACCTGTCTAACCAAAGCAACTCTGCGTTATTAATTTTTCATATTGGAGTTCTCCTTAAGCTTTTCTTTAAACAAAGGATTTTATTTTCTCATCCACCAAGTAAGTTTGAAAAACATTGCCTTTAATCAGGAAAGAGATATTTTGAAAGATGATAATAAAATTCAACTAATATTTGAGTATGCATTATGTATTAAGCCTTCGGTGAAGGAGTTATGCACCGTACTAACGGGCGTTTAAGCAAGAAGGATGGATGTTTGGTAGGTAGTTACAGATGAGATGAACTCCGGCATGTTAACGGTGCACACAGCAAGGGCCCAGCCTAGTCTGGGGCAGTGGTTTCCGAAGCTGACTGTCCATCAGAATGACTTGGAGAGCTACCCTGATCTCCACCCAGGGCTCCTCAGAGGTTTTGACTTGCCCAGATGGGACTCTAGTCACTCTTCTGAGGGAGGCTGAGGGTTCACGGAGACCTTCTTGAGAAAGCTACTTAAAGTTCTGGTTGGAACCCATCTAGAGATTCCGTCTAGATGGTGAGGTGAGGGCTGGGGGCCAGATCAGCTTTGCAGGTTGAGGCAACGCCGTGAAGGAAGGCCTGGAGTAGAAGAAAGGTGGGGTGTGTTCAGAGATCTGAACACAGCCTCATGTCCAGAACTTGGAAGGAAAGGCTGTCTGAATATACCTGTTTCTAATGCAGAGTCTACCATGCTGTTTTTTCCTCTTCCCCCTACTAGAAGCTCTTTCATAACCAAACCTCTGTATTTTAAAAATTTTATTTCAAATTATTCAAGAGACAGATATATGGAGGAACAAGAGACAGAGAACTGTCCATCTGCTGGTTCATTCTCCAAAATGCCTGCAATAGTCAGGCCTGGGCCAGGCTGAAACTAGGAGCCAGAAATATAACCTGGGAATCCCATGTGAGTGGCAGGTACTCAACTACTTGAGCCATCATCTGTTATTTTCCAGGGTGCATATTAGAAGGAATCAGGATCAGGAGCGGAGCCAGAATGTAAACCCAGGCACTCTAATATTGGATGTGGCATCCCAGGCAGCCAAATGCTTGCTCCCCAAACTGTATTTTAATTAGGGTTATAGCACTTAGTAGGAATGCAATAAATATCTGATAATCAAGTACATAAGGGGCTTAGTTCAGAGTAGGAGATGGGAAAGAATATTAGTATTTATGAGATAGGATAGAATCTTAGAAACTTATTTTTAAGACTAAGAATGCTTGATTAAAATTAAATTGTATGCCCAGAGTCCTGATACATACCAAATCGCTCTAATTATATATATGAGTGTGTGATGCTTATATGAGGGGACTTCAAAAATTTGTGAAAAGAATTAAAACGTAAAAATACAAATGTTATTTCTCAACATAAGCTTCATCAAGTTCAAGACACTTTTGTAAGTGATAACACTAGCTATTTTGTCCAGCCCCAAAGAACTGGAAGTTCTGAGAATTTAACCGTGTCAGTGCAGTCTGTTTTATATTATTAACTGAAGAAAAATAGGTGCCCTTTAAATATTGTTTTAAAAGTTGTATTTGTCTGTTCGAAAGGCAGAGCAACAGAGAGAAAGGCAGGGGGAGAGAGACAGAGAGATCTTCCATTTGCTGGTTCACTCCCCAAATGGCTGCAATAGCCAGGACTGAGCCAGGCCAAAGCCAGGAGCCTGGAACTCCATCCAGATCTCCCACATGGGTGGCAGGGGCCCAAGTACTTGGGCCACCTTCCACTGCTTTCCCAGTGGAAAATCTCCATTAGCAGGGAGATGGACTAGAAGTGGAGTAGCCAGGACTTAAATTAACTCTGATATGGGATGCTGGCATCACAAACTGTGGCTTTACTTGTTGTGCCACAGTGTCAGCCCCTAAAGATTTTCTTAAGATTAGGAAACAGGAAGAATCAGGAGGCGTGAAATCAGGACTGTAACAGGATACCTAGTGATTTCCCATTAAAATTCTTTATAAAAAGTAAATGTTATCATTCTTGTCCCTTCAGAAAAAGTCAACAACCAAAATGCCATGAGCATCCTGAAATACTGTGGCGTGACCTTTACTTTTGACTTGTGTGCTTTTATTTTGATTGGACCACATCTAGCTCTTGGTAGCCATTGCTTTGATTGTGCCTTGCCTTCAGGAAAATACTGAGAAAGTCATGTTTCATCTCCTGTAAACAATTCTTGGGAGAAATGCTTCAGGATCTTGATCCCACTTGTTAAAAATGTCCATTGACAGCTCTGCCCTTGTCTGTAGCTGATCTGGGTGCAACAGTTTTGGTGCCCATCAAGCAGGAAGTTGTTCACCTTTAATGTTTCAGTCAGAATTGTGTAAGCTGAACCAGTAGGGATGTCAGTGGCAGTGGCTGTATTTCTGCTGTTAATCATCAGTCCTTTAGGGCATGAGCAAGCGGTTTTCGCTTGCAAATTCATGTGAATGATCTGCTGCTGTGGGTGTCATCTTCAGCTCCATCTTGTTCCTCCTTAAAACAAGTCATCCATTTGTAAACTGCTGATTTCTTTGGGGACATTGGCCCCCTACATTTTTTAAAAGCATCACTGATTTCACCATTCTCCCATCAAGCTTCATCATAGATTGGAGCATGAAATCCATTTTATTGATACAGACATTTTAATAAGATAGACTCACACTACTTGCATTCTCCATGTCTAAGTTTCCTGATATGGAAAGTGGGGATCAATAGCACCTATCTAGTAATGTTTTGAGGACTGAATTAATATGGCACTTAGATAAATGCCACCACATAGGAAGCAGATATGAGTACTTATTGAAGTGGTATCTTCCTTATATACCTAAATTAGTATATAACTCTCTAAAGGATGCCATCTTTTAGTGCCCAGCTACCACTTGTTATTATATTAGCCCCGGTTGAACCTGTGCTATATGCTCAGTATGTATATGAACTACATATTCTCCTTTGTAGCAGCTTTTTCTCTAGGCTTGTTAGTTTCTCGTACTTAATTGCTCAGAAAAGTGTATTTTAAATGTCTCTATTTTATGAATTTTATTTTAGCTGTTAAACGATTAATGAAAGAAGCAGCGGAATTAAAAGATCCAACAGATCATTACCATGCGCAGCCTTTAGAGGTTAGTTTCTATCTCCATACTTTTCATACAAATTTTTAAGACTTTAATATTTAAAACAAACTCTTAAAAATTGCTTTTTCATTGCTTTGAGCCATTACAGATGTGTTTAACATAGTTTACTGATAAAGTTTATTCCCTGTGGTTCATGAGTATTTTATTAGTCATTCATTTTAGAAGGAGCAGATTCTGGTCTCTTGACAAGTGGGTCTCAGATGCTAAGTTGGTGTTAGGTCTTGAGTATGAGCTGGTGGGGGGCGTGGTGGTGGGTGTGGAACTTGGAAACTTCAGTCCCATGACGGGTCTCTGTAGCCACCCTGGGCTTTTTGTACAAATGTCTCTACCTTTTTTCAGTCTTCTCATTTATAAAAGGAGAACAGTTAAAGCTGGTTTTATAGTTATAGTTATAGTTATAGTTAGAAAATAATGTAAGAGTGTTATGTACAAGTATTTTGCAACTGAAAAGTGCTTGGTAACTATAAGCTGACATTAATAGCAAATGTGCTAATGTTACTGACCATTTATAAATAAGCTCATAAGCCTTTTTAAAAGATACTGTTTAAAGGCTTACTTAATCCAAATTTATGGTTATCATTTCATTGTATGATAATTGGTATTCTTTCAAGGACTTATTTCCAGTTAATTAAATCAATCTGATTTGTGAATATGTAACAATACTCAGCTTTTTAATTTGAATAGCAGAGATAGAAAGGGATAGACAGAGCTCTTCCATCCACTAGTTTACTTCCCAAATGCACAACAGATGGTGCTAGGCCAGGCCGAAGCCAGGAACCTGGAACTCATTCCAGGTCTCTCTTGTGAATGGGAGGGACTCAACTATTTGAGTCATTACCACTGCCTTTGAGGGTACACATTAGCAGGAAGCTGGAGTCAGAAGTGCAGCTGAAACTTGAACCCAGGTACTTGGACATGGGGTGCAAGCGTCCCAAGTGGCATATTAACCACTGTGCCAAATGCCTGCCCCTTGGAAATTTTTTTATGTATTTGCTTGAGAAAGTTATTAGCTCTTACGGCACATGAAAACTAGATTAAGTAGCTTTTATTTTCAGTTTTTATTTATTTATAACTTTCATCCTTGAGACATTTTGTATATTAGAAACTGTCCATCAATAACAAAACATTAAATTTTTCTTACCCAATATTTCTAATATTCATATTGATAAAAATGGTGCAGCTTTTTAATGTTACTGATTCCTTGTGGCCTGTTGTTTTGGTTCAGGATAACCTGTTTGAATGGCACTTCACAGTCAGAGGGCCTCCAGATTCTGATTTTGACGGAGGAGTTTATCATGGACGAATAGTACTGCCACCAGAGTATCCCATGAAACCGCCTAGCATTATTCTCCTCACGGTAAGAATTCTTGGCTATTTGGAACACTTATGGCTTACCTCTTTTTGCTGGCTGCAAAGTATAGTGAGGGCATGTGTTTTTATCAAGAAGGAAAGTAAAACATAATAATTTTGCTTGTGTGGTCCGGACCCTGGGACAGCAATTTGCCCTCCCAAAATAATGTCTAGGAAGCTGATGCATCTGGGATATGCTAATGATACTAACGAATGGGTCAATGTCCTAGCACGGGTGTTAGGAGTCTGTGAATTAAGGGGTGCACAGAGCCGGGCACAGCACATGATGCCACAAAGAGTCATGTTGTCATACTTTGTAGTGACATCATCTCCGTGTGCTTCCCATCTTCCCCACATTCTTTCCTTCAGTTTCTTCATCTCCACAGTGACAGTAATGATACCTACCTGGCTTGATGTGGGAGGACAAGTGTAATTTCTTATGGGTAGCTTGTAGGATGGGACCAGGTTCAGTGTCCTCAATAAATGGTAGCCAGCCATATTTCTTCTTCTTCTTTTTTTTTTTTTTAAGATTTATTTATTTACTTGAAAGTCAGAGTTACACAGAGAGAAAAGGAGAGGCACAGAGAGAGAGAGAGAGGTCTTCCATACGTTGGTTCACTGCCCAGTTGGCCACAATGGCTGGAGCTGTGCCAATCCAAAGCCAGGAGCCAGAAACAACTTCTGGGTCTTCCACATGGGTGCAGGGGCTCAAGGACTTGGGCCATCTTCTCCTGCTTTCCCAGGCCATAGCAGAGAGCTGGATCAGAAGTGGAACATCTGGGACTCGAACCAGCGCCCATATGGGATACTGGCACTGCAGGTGTTGGTTTTACCCACTATGCCACAGTACTGGCCCCAAGCCAGCCATATTTCTGTCTCAGATTTTCTTCCCATCTTTACAGATGTTATCTTCATGTGAAGGAAAGCTGTTGATCCAGTTTCTCTCTCTCTCTCTTTTTTTTTTTTTTAAATATTTATTCATTTATTTGAAAGTCAGAGTTACATAGAGAAAGGAGAGGCAGAGAGGTCCTCCATCTGCTGGTCCACTCCCCAATTGGCCGCAATGGCCGGAGCTGCGCCGATCTGAATCCAGGAGCCAGGAGCCAGGAGCTTCTTCTGGGTCTCCCATGCGGGTGCAGGGGCTCAAGGACTTGGGCCATCTACTGCTTTCCCAGGCCACAGCAGAGAGCTGGATCGGAAGTGGAGCAGCTGGGACTTGAACCAGCGCCCATAAGGGATGCCAGCACTTCAGGCCAGGCGCACCGGCCCCAATCTAGTTTCTCTTGTTAAACATTCCTTCCTTCTTTTCCTTTAAACTATATTTTGTTAATTCTTCCCTAAGCTTCCAAAACATAACAAAATACAAGAACTTTTCTGGAAAAAACAAAAACAAAAACAAAACCCTTTCTGAATCTTTCCACTTTTAAGCTGTCCCTGTTTTCTCTTGGTAACCTCAGTGACCTCTTACTGTGATTTGGCCTGTTGTAGTCTGACTTCCACCGCAAGCACAGTTGAAACAAGCTTACTGCTCCGGGGTCAGGCCACTCTAAGAAATCCCACTGCTTCCTCTCAGTCTCATGTTCTGTCTAAGTTAAACATCTGACTTGAGGCAGCCAAAGGGAAGCAAAATGTATTCAGAAGTACTAGATCAAGGGGCCAGCACTGTGGCATAGCGGGTAAAGCTACTGCCTGCAGTGCCAGTATCCCATATGGGCACTGGTTCAAGTTCCAGCTGCTCCACTTTCAATGTAGCTCTCTGCTATGGCCTGGGAAAGCCGTGGAAGGTGGCCCAAATCCTTGGGCCCCTGCACCTGTGTGGGAGATGCAGAAGCAGATCTTGGCTTCGGATTGGCACAGCTCCAGCTGTTTTGGCCATCTGGGGAGTGAACCAGCGGATGGAAGATCTCTCTCTCCCTCTGTTTCTTCCTCTCTATAACTCTGCCTTTCAAAGAAATAAATAAATCTTTAAAAAAAAAAAGTACCAGATCAAGGCTCCTTTTTGCCTAGATTTGGCATACTGGAAAGAGCATCATTTTAGAGTCTTCCATTGCAGCACAGATTACATAATACCTATGAAATTCTATTTTGTCATATATCAAAAGGAATGTTGTATATATAATATATATTGTAGTAAAAGGTATGTATAATCACACTTATTCTAAAGTTCCCGGCATACTAGAAGATGCTTCACAAGCATTTAATGATAATGAGAATTGTTAATGTGGGCAAAAAGGCTGGCTCAGGGTCTCAGAGGACCCTACTGCATCAGGAATCACTTTAGTTGCTGGATCATGCAGAGAGCCAGGTAGCGTGATACAAGGGGCTGGTGCATGGGGAAACTTGGTGGTGATGGGGAGGTAGCAGCACCTGTTTACCAATAAGTAGGGCAATATCTCAATGATCTCAATGGTTAGACCAGTGGTATGGTCATATTGAACACATTGGCTGAGAATCAACCCCGCCCTTGCAGTACTCAGTGTTGGGTACTCTCTGGTTCATTTCCTTTCTTCCAGAAAGTCTTCTCCAACTTTCATTGAACAAATATTTATTAAATGTAGGTCCTTACTAGGTCCTGTGGGTGCAGCAGTGACTAGGTCAGTCTCTAGGTCAGTACCCAGATGGTACTTATATTCTAACTTCATGCCTCTCTTCCTTCGTTTTTTCCCCCTAAAATATTTCACAAGTCCAGACTTCAGCTGCTTTCTCCTATTTCTATAAGATTCTTTCAGCGGTCACTGGTGACATCAGTGTACCTACACTGCTACCTGACTGCTGGACAGCATCAGTAGCTTTCCTAGCGAGATGGCAGGTCCATGTCCAAAACTGAAATCTTTACCTCGGATCTTCATCTTGTTAAATGGCGTCATCCTTCTGAAAGTCACTTCTGTCTCAAAGCCTTTGTCTCCACGCCCTTCCCTACCAGTATCTAGTCAGTTGACATGAAGTCCTTCAATTTTATCTCAGTCTCTTTCATGTCTTCTCAAGCTCCTTAACTGAGCCCAGCTCTGTACTGGGCACAGGGTAGCACCTCAGTGAATGTTCATATGTTAATTAGGTTCCAGATATACATACAGCTCAGTTTTAGAAAGGTGCTGTAACACTTAAAATCTACTTTTATTATTAAGTGTCCAACAAATATGGTTTGGGGATCTAAGAGGATACAATATGTGCACCCCTAGGGTTAAATTCTTTTAAAAATTCTCTTTATTACATATATAAGCCTATAAAATATGTTTATATTTAGAAAGTATAGAACACTAAACACACGCATGTCATTTTTGTAAATGCTTTATTTATTGCCAAGGCTAATGGACGATTTGAAGTGGGCAAGAAAATCTGTTTGAGCATCTCAGGACATCATCCTGAAACCTGGCAGCCTTCGTGGAGCAGTAAGTGTTCACTTACAGGGAGTTGAAGTCTCGTGTGACTTCAGTCGGCGCATAGTAATAATGAGACTGAAGCTGTTTGAGATACATACTTTGATGTTTTCAAGTATGTAATAAAAATGCTCTCATGTGTCTGGATTTCTGCCACCATGTTAATACACTGTCCCTGCTTGTACCCCTTCTATGAAAGCCTTTAACTGTTTTTCTAGAGTATACTTACTTCCTTTTGCAAAACAGCTTAAACTGATGTTTTCATTTTCATTTCAGTAAGGACAGCATTATTAGCCATCATTGGGTTTATGCCAACAAAGGGAGAGGGAGCCATAGGTTCTCTAGACTACACACCTGAGGAAAGAAGAGCACTTGCCAAAAAGTAAGTTTTACATTTCACTCTTTGATAAAGTCTGGTCACTCTTCGTGGTAATGGCTATTTGGAGATGGGTTCTCTCTCTTATCTTGCAACTCCGTCTGGGTTGTTTTGGCTACAAGATTAGATCTTCACTTACTACTAATTTCCTTGAGGTGATAAAGATCTAATGAATTGATTTCATGCTATCTAGTTATTGAAAAGTGATAGTATTTCCCTAAGGTTTATTTTCCTAACATGGGATACATATTCTCCTAGAATATAGTATTGGTCATTTGTCTTCACTTGGACAGAATTACAGATAGTAGAAAAACAGAGCAATTATTTGTATGGTGTATTCCACAAGATTAAAAACTCCTTGAGGACAGGGAGTAGATCCACATAACTGGCTTCTCTATTCAGTCTGACTAATAGCAAGTGCTCCATAAACAATCTAGAATAAAGCAAGGAGATTTTATTAAGTTGTGATTGTCCAGTGCTGTTGACATCTCCACTTTTTCCAGGGGCTTTTTGGTCTGTGTAACCATGATTAGTCATTTAGTTCAAAGTATCCTCTGCTTTTAATAGTGGTGAGGGCTAATTCTTTTCTTTCTTTCTTTCTTTTTTTTTTTTTTTTTTTTGTAAGACTTAACTTCTTTATTTGAAAGGCAGAATGACAGAGAGATCTTCTATCCACTGGATCAGTACCCAAATACCTGCCTCAGCTGAGGCTGGGCCAGGCCGAAACCAGGAACTCTGTCTAGGTCTCCCTGTGGGCGGCAGGGGCCAAGTACTTGGGCCATCACCCACTGCCTCCCAGTGCCATTAGCAGGAAGCCAGATTGAAAGTGCAGAATAGCTGGGATTTGAACTGGCACTCCAATGAGGGATGTGGGTGTTCTAAGCAGCAGCTTAGCCAGATGTGCCAAAACACCCCATTAAAGGCCTTTTTTTTATTTTATTTTTTTAAGGTTTTTATTTATTTATTTGACAGGTAGAATCAGAGAGAGAGAGAGAGAGAGAGAGAGAGAGAGAGAGAAAAAGGTCTTCCTTCCATTGGTTCACTCCCTAAATGGCCGCAATGGCCAGAGCTGCGCCGGTCCAAAGCCAGGAGCCAGGTGCTTCTTCCTGGTCTCCTACACAGGTGCAGGGGCCCAAGTACCTGGGCCATCCTCCACTCCTTTCCCAGACCACAGCAGAGAGCTGGACTGGAAGAGGAGCAACAGGGACTAGAACTGGCACCCATATGGAATGCCGACGCCACAGGCGGAGGATTAGCCAAGTGAGCCACGGCGCCGGCCCCCTTGAAAAGCAGAGTTGTATATATATAGAGAGAGAGGGAGTGACAGAGAGAGATCTTCCATCTGCTGGTTTACTCCCCAAGTGACCGCAATGGCCCGGGCTGGGCCAGGCTGAAGCCAGGAGCTTCTTCCAGGTCTTTCACATGGGTGGTGGATCCCAAGCATTAGGGCCATCCTCTGCTGCTTTCCCAGGCTCATTAACAGAGAGCTGGCTCGGAAGTAGGGCAGCTGGTATGTGAACAGACGCCCATATAGGATGCCCGCCTTGCAAGTGGCGGCTTTACCTGCTATGCCACAGCACCAGCTCTGAGGCCTTTTTAAAAAATGATTTTGTTTTACCCATGGTAGCATACTATCTTTGTAGAAAGACTAATACAGTTAAACACTCTCCTTTAAACTTCCCTGACTTCTCAGTTAAAAGCGAGTACATTTTAAAGGCAAATAATTTGTATACAACAGATTCTTAAAGGAATATAAACAGCAATGCTGCCTCTGGTGAAATAAAAAATACTTATCAATAAATACTAAGTTAATGTTTTTATGTAGATTTTGTTTTTACAATGCTATTTCATAAATTTAAATAGTACATTCTTCAAGATCCAAGGCTTTTGAATCAGATTTTAGTATACGTACCAAAAAATAAGTTTTTTGAAAAGTTCTATAACAATAATCCTCAAGTTTTTCAGAATAGTTTTAAATTTACAAAATAAAAATTGTGAAGTAGTACAGAGTTCCCATATACCCTATACCTAGTTTCCCCTATGGCTAACAGCTTATATTAGTATATTTGTCACAATCTATCCCTATTAACATCTCATATATTTGTCCCAATTAATGAGGCACAGACAATATATATTTCTACATATTTACTTTCATTCATTCAAATCTTTACAGCACTCTGGTGAGCTATAGGGAAAGTTTGGTTATACCTGGAATAGGAAAATGGAAAAACATATCTTAGGAAATGGCCTATTTAATAGGCTTATCTTAATAAAATATAGTGATAGATTTGGTCTTTGGGTTTTCCATAGCTTCTCCCAAATCTTCCAATTTGAGTGCTTTCCAGATGAGTAGGATTTTTGAGTTTTTTTCCTTAGGAATATCTTCAAATTCAATTTTTAATTGGATTATTTACTGCTTTATATGTTTTTCCTAAAAAGATAACTTGAGCTTTATAATGTACTTTTCACAGACTTAGAATAGACCTGTCATACATGATCTTGAGGACAGTCTAATAGAGAATGTATATATTTTGTTGTATAAATTTAAAGCTTAATCCTCCTTAGATACTTGAGAAAAAAATTGAATACCTGAATGCTTTTTTGTGTGCCAGCTTAACTTACATACTTGTGTCAGAACTATAATTACTGTTTTAATTGTCTAATTTATAGCATATAGATAAATGTAATGTAGGATTGTCCAATGTTCCTTTCTTTTATTCTTCAGTATTTGAGTATCTCAATGAAAGTGAATTAACTTATTCAACTATTTGATTTATAGTCATCAAAAAATTATTTCCTACCAGATCACAGGATTTCTGTTGTGAAGGGTGTGGCTCTGCCATGAAGGATGTCCTGTTGCCTTTAAAATCTGGAAGCCATTCAAGCCAGGCTGATCAAGAAGCCAAGGAGCTGGCTAGACAGATCAGTTTTAAGGTATATAAATTCTTAAATAAATTCTAATTATCTGGCTCTTTTGTTCACTACTGAATTGTGGATGGAAATGAAAGCAATAAACTTCTATTACAATAGTCTTAAAATGTTGTCGTTACATAACTCAAAGGCATAGTGTTTAACACTTGGGCTCTGACTTCAAATTCTAATTTTGATGTTTGTTAATATATGACAGCAGATATACTGCTTAATCACTTTGTGCCTTTTTCTAATATGCAGATATTAATGATACATATTTTACGGGATTGTTGTGAGGATTAGAGTTAATACATGTATTTCCTTTGGAACCGTCCCTGGTACTTAATAACGTCTAGTTACTGGATCCATTGTGGCATGGTGGGTCCAGCCTCTACTTGGGACAGCTGTATTTCATATCAGAGTGCCAGTTCAAGGCCTGGCTACTCCACTTCTGAACCAGCTTCCTGACAATGCATCCTGGGAGACAGATGGTGGCCCAGCCACATAGGAGACCCCAATGGAGCTCCAGCCTCCTGGGTTGGGCCTGGCCTGGGCCTGTTCTGGGCCTGGCTGTTGCAACCATTTGGGGAGTAAACCAGTAGATGGAAGATTTCCCTCTCTCTGTCACTCTTTCAAGTAAATGAAAATAAGTAAACTTAAAAAACATTCTCTTAAAATAAATTGTAGCTATTACTATAGAAATAGAGATAAGAAATAAGAAGAGAATAATAATCAGATTCATCTGCAGGTTAGTTATTAGATATGTACAGTCTTTTCTAAAATCTGAAAAATTCTGATGGATGAAACGCATCTGGCCCCATGAGTTTCCATGTCCGAGGAATCCTCAGAAGGAACAAGGTAGTCACAGTTATTGAGCACCTCCTCTTCCAAGCACTGCAGTAAAATGGAAGGGCGAACTTCTCCCAAGAACAGGACCTGGAAGGGCCGGCAGGATGCAGAGAAGTGGACGAGAGGCAAGGAGACAGAATTTTGTTTAATGCAGTTTGATCTTTTAGTGGTGCTAAATAAATTCCAGAATAATGTGTGGCTACTTAAAGTATTAAAATACTGCCTAAAGTCAGTGTTTGAGGAAATTGTATGCAGAAAAGAATGCAAAGGAGATATACCAAAATATTCATAGTATTTCTTATTTTAAGATAGCTTCACATCAGTTCATGTCTGCCTTTGCCTAAACATTACACAAAAGCTTTGGTTTTCAGAGCTTTTTAGAACGGTAGCTTGTGACCCAGGGTATTGGTTTGTTCCCTCATCAAGGACAGCTCCTTGAGAACCAGGATTGTGTGTGCCTCATCCCGTAATAACTAACACAGTGCCAGACACACCAGTGCTCAGTTCTTAACTGCTAGGCAGTGGATATTAAACCAGCGATCAAGCTAAATCCAAGACAGAAGATTGAGTTGGTGTGTGCTCTTGTAATACTGCTCTCGGGTGTGTGTTGTTCACAGGCAGAAGTCAACTCAGCAGGCAAGACTCTCGCTGAGGCAGACCTGAACCACTCGTTTTCATTAAATGATTTACAAGATGATAGACCTACAACATTCCAGGGTGCTACAGCCAGCACGTCGGTATGGCTTTTGTTTTCAAATGTTATGTGTGTGTTTATACTGTCATCGCTGTGTGGAATAGGAGGAGAAGACTCCTAGATCAAATATTTGGAACAGCTGGATTCTGACCCAGCTGTCTGTCTAATGAGTTAATTACATTGAGCAAGTTATGCATGCTTTCTAGGCCTCAGGTTTTTGTTAAATGGGATAGAACTAAACAAGTTTTTAAGTCCTGCTGTCCCTCTATAATTCTGTAATTTCTCTGAAAAGTTAGTTTTAGCACAGTGTAAGACTCAGAATGAAACAAGATACATACATGTTAGCCACTTTCTAAGTAGACACTATGTTGGGCAAGTTTGTTAAACTGCAATGAGACACTCACTTAACCAACTATCGGCCTCAAACTTGCTCTAATACAGTAGCTGCCTGCCACATGGAGCTATCTAAATTGAAACTTAAATTAATCAAAATTAAATAAAAAATGCAGTTCTTCAGTTACCCCAGCCACATTTCAAGTGCTACAGAGACACCTGTAACACATAGGTGCCGTGCTGGACAGTGTAGACACAGAACCTTGCTGTCATTGTAAAGGGCTTTTGGACAATGCAGCCTTGTCCAGATGGCACATGTAGGGTCTAGTGAATAACTGTCGGAAGAATCAGTGAATGCTGCAGGTGGTGTCAGTTGTACCCTGACCTGTTAAAAAATAAGTGGTGGGCCCAGGTGGTCGGAAAGACTGATTAAAAGATATTACTGGATCAGTGCTAATAATTAGGACTATGGTGAAAAACAATGACTGTTCTTTTTCTCTGTAAAAAATTAACTGTCTTTTGGTACCATTGGTTATGTAGGCACATCTTTTATTTTTTTTAAATCCTTTCTTCAGTTTATAGATTACTTTAAGGGGCAAGTAAATTAACCAGGTGCTGGGCCAATACAGCCTGTCTTTTGTGGGGGTGTCCCTTACTAAAGAGTGCGCTCAGTGGTCTTGAGTGGTTTCTCCTGTGGACACAGGGAGCTAGGCGTGGTGGGGGAGCAGAAGGCCCGGAGATAACAGATGGAGGCGTGAGAAAAACGTGTAGGTGGGCGAGAGTAAACCATGTTTACATGATCCCAGTGTCATCGTATGAATCGTAGAGGGACATAATGAGTTAATTATAAAGTTAGAATGTTTAGAGCCGGCGCCGTGGCTCAATAGGCTAATCCTCCACCTTGCGGCGCCGGCACACCGGGTTCTAGTCCCGGTTGGGGCGCCGGATTCTGTCCCGGTTGCCCCTCTTCCAGGCCAGCTCTCTGCTATGGCCAGGGAGTGCAGTGGAGGATGGCCCAGGTGCTTGGGCCCTGCACCCCATGGGAGACCAGGAAAAGCACCTGGATCCTGGCTCCTGCCATCGGATCAGCGCGGTGCGCCGGCTGCAGCGGCAGCCATTGGAGGGTGATCCAACGGCAAAGGAAGACCTTTCTCTCTCTGTCTCTCTCTCTCACTGTCCACTCTGCCTGTCAAAAAAAAAAAAAAAAGTTAGAATGTTTGAGCTTGAAATATTAAAACTTCTGGATTACTTTTCGTCTCCAGTATTCTAATCATTTTTACTATTTTATGTTTTTTTAAAATAGCACAATTCTGTTAGAAAGAAGGTGGTTATCTTGTTTCAGCTATTAGCACAGGTACTTGTGATATAGTAAATCTTTTATGTATTTTAAATCTGTGTCAGGTCCTCTTGTTATATATTCTGGTTATACCTAGTCCAGTTGCAGTTTTCGTTGTAATCGTTCATAGTCTGTCTCATGTCCCAGAATGTAAGCTCTCCGGGCGTCCTGGTTTACTTTCCACTTCCCTGCCGTATCCCAAGTATCTTGCATAGTGCCTTGCATATAGTAAGCAGTCAGTATGTATTTGTCGTTTGATTGTTTTGGTACTTTTAAAAAATGCTAAGAAAAGGGCTGCTGTTGTGCAGCAGGTTAAGCTGCTTCCTCTGATGCCAGCATCCCATATCGGGTCATCCCATATCAGGGTACCGGGTTAGGTTCTGGCTGCCCTGCTTCCAGTCCAGCTCCTGCTAATGTGTCTGGGAAAGCAGCAGCAGCAGCAGATGGCCCAAAAACCTCAGGTTCCTGCTGCCCACATGGGAGACCAGGATGGAGTTTCAGGCTCCTGGCTTTGGCCTGGCCCAGCCTTGGCTGTTTCAGCCATTTGGGGAGTGAGCCAGTAGATAGAAGATCTCTCTATGTCACTCTGCCTTTCAAATAAATAAAATAAATCTTTTTTAAAAATTGCATTAAGGGGCCAGCTCTGTGGCATAGTGAGTAAAGCCGCTGCCTTCAGTGCTGGCATCCCGTATGAGCGCCAGTTCGAGTCCTGGCTGCTCCACTTCCAATCTCGCTCTCTGCTATGGCCTGGGAAGCAGTAGAAGATGGCCCAAGTCCTTGGGTCCCTGCACCCGTGTGGGAGACCTGAAAGAAGCTCATGGCTTCAGATCTGCTTAGCTCTGGCCTTTGCAGCCACTTGGGGAGTGAGCCAGCGGATGGAAGGCTTCTCTCTCTCTCTCTGCCTCTGCCTCTCTGTAACTCTGCCTCTCAAATAAATAAATAAATCTTTTAAAAAATCTGCATTAAAAATACTAGGAAAATAGGGGCCGGCGCCGCGGCTCACTAGGCTAATCCTCCACCTAGCGGCGCCGGCACACCGGGTTCTAGTCCCGGTCGGGGCGCTGGATTCTGTCCCGGTTGCCCCTCTTCCAGGCCAGCTCTCTGCTGTGGCCAGGGAGTGCAGTGGAGGATGGCCCAAGTGCTTGGGCCCTGCACCCCATGGGAGACCAGGAAAAGCACCTGGCTCCTGGCTCCTGCCATCGGATCAGCGCGGTGCGCCGGCCGCAGCGCGCTGGCCACGGCGGCCATTGGAGGGTGAACCAATGGCAAAGGAAGACCTTTCTCTCTGTCTCTCTCTCTCCCTGTCCACTCTGCCTGTCAAAAAAAAAAAAAAAAACAACAACAAAAAAACAAAAAAAAACTAGGAAAATAGGTAAAGAAATTAAGAAGTTTACATTAGACTGTACAAACAGTGTTACTATTAGGCTAGTATCTTCCTTTTTATTTTAACTTATGCAAGACTTGGAATTCTTTTTCATAGATACAGTTAATTGAGACCAGTTTATGTCAAAATACCAAAAAACAATACATTATCTACAATTATAAGTTAAATTTTTAATTTGCTATACATATAAACTCAGATTAATAATTTGACCACTAGGGAAGTGACTGAAGCTTTGTTTTGGCTGCGGGTGACTGCCTTACTTGCAAGTGTGATATTAATTCACTGAGGTGTTACGCATCAAATCCCAGATCAGCTCTGCATATTTTTTTTTAGCCTGGAAGGGAGAGATTGCCAGGAGTCTAAATACAGAAGATAACATCAGACCATCTGTTGCTTTTTCATGCAGATTTTTTGCTATGGGAAAATACCGACAGTTTTATGTTCTTCTGGTACATCAGATTGAGATTCTGAATAAATCACTCCATTTTATATTAAAAAGCAAACAAAACTCCCTCATAGATGCTGGTTATTCTAGAAAAAGTGATTTATATTACTAAGGACTTAACTATGATTATGAGTATCTTAAGTAGGAAAAATTGTAGACAAGGTACTTAATAAGTGATACCATCCAGGCCGGCGCCGCGGCTCACTAGGCTAATCCTCCACCTTGCGGTGCCGGCACACCGGGTTCTAGTCCCGGTCGGGGTGCCGGATTCTGTCCCGGTTGCCCCTCTTCCAGGCCAGCTCTCTGCTGTGGCCAGGGAGTGCAGTGGAGGATGGCCCAAGTGCTTGGGCCCTGCACCCCATGGGAGACCAGGATAAGTACCTGGCTCCTGGCTCCTGCCATCGGATCAGCGTGGTGCGCCAGCTGTAGCGTGCTGGCCGCGACGGCCATTGGAGGGTGAACCAACGGCAAAGGAAGACCTTTCTCTCTGTCTCTCTCTCTCACTGTCCACTCTGCCTGTAAAAAAATAAATAAATAAATAAATAAGTGATACCATCCAAAAGGCATCTAAAACATAGGAACCTAATTAAAATGTAATATCTGTATAATACTTAAGTGTATGTGCTATGCCATCTACAGTCAATGTTTTAAGGGATTGTTTCCCTGACTATATTAATTGAAAAGCTGTCCTAGATGAGGTTGCAACTATTTTTGAACCTAAACGAGATGCCTCCCAGAAAGATACACTAATAGCAACAAATGAATAATACTAATAAACAGCTGTATATCCTAAGCACTTTTTATCATTATCCCATTTAGTCACAAGTGCCAAATTGGATATTATCTTCATTGTACAGAGATACCACATCTTGATATTGGCTGGCCAGAAATTGAAGTGGTAGAAAGCAGTTGTCATTTGGTGCTTTGAGGAGGCAACCAGTGTGCCAGATAGAGGGTACATTCAGTCACACGTGACTGCCTCCAAACTTCTGAGCATATTCCCAAGGAACTCTGACAGCACAGAATATGCAGTACTAAGACAAGGACACTTGTGAACTTGTGCTCCGGTCCTGCAGCAGCGACTGTGACGAAGGGTAAGCCTGGTCTGAGCACCACAGCGAATCTTCACAGCAGCAGTGCTGGGAAGAGTTGTGATTTCGGGGTGCTGCCTGGGCTCTGCTGTTCTGGTCGGAAGCATGTTGACATGGTAGGAGAATGTTGGAAGAAGACGAGTCACTGTTTTGCCATTTGAAAGTGGAAATGAAACTGCTTCCTCCCTCGAATCTCCTGGAAAAAGGGAAGTGCTCCATGTGTAACCGACGCTGCTGGAGAGCAGAAAGCCACGCATGGAGAGCCTGGGAAGCCCTTCCTCGTCGTGCTTGTCGTGCTTGTCGCTGGCAGGCTCCTCCTCTGCCTCCATGACGTGGGAGTACTCCCTCCTCCTCAGGAAGGAGGGCGTCTCAGGCCGCTCTTGGTAGTTTTGCCCCGAGTTGTACTTGGTACTTAAGATTCTGCTGTATTCTTGAGTAGGCAACAATATATACACAAGCTGTCTTTGCCAATTTCCAACAAAATTTCTTCGCATTTTCCTAGCTTGGAGTCCAGAATCCCTCGGCAGCATCCTTTGAACAACCTACCCCGCCTGCAGCTAAGAATACCTCCATGAGCCCTCGACAGCGCAGGGCCCAGCAGCAGAGTCAGAGCAGGCCATCCGCTTCCCCAGACGCCACGCCAGGCCCGCAGCCCAGAGACAACCACACTGATCACGGCGGATCGGCTGTTCTGATCGTCATCCTGACTTTGGCATTGGCCGCTCTTATATTCCGACGAATATATCTGGCCAATGAGTACATATTTGACTTTGAGTTATAATATTGTTTTGTGACTTAAGAGCTGTGACTCACTCAACTGCTTCATTAAACATTCTGCATTGGGTATATCTCAGAATTGTTTACAAAAAGATTATTTTGTATTCACCCTTCATTCCTTTTTTGATCTTTATAAATTCATCACAGTGTGGCTAGACATTCAGACCGTGTCCGGCAGCGGGTCCCACTTAGTTCTCGGGGCTGGAAGTCGGCGGTCCTCGGCTCACTGGCTGATCTGCTTGCCAGGGAGATAATTTTTTTCTCATGCTTCAGCTGCTTTTTATGCAGGACTTTTTTCTGTGTAGCCCGGTGACATTTTGGGCTAGAAGAGGGTGTTAAGTTCCCATGAGTGCTAGCAGTTACTCAATAGTATTTATTGGGTGCTGTGTTTCTACTTATGGAGAATGACACGGGGCAGAAGAGCTGAAAAGGAAGAGCAGAACTCCTCAAGCAGCTTCCTTAAAATGTCGAGAGCTCCCATTCTGTGAGTTTATGTCCTAACCATTCTTCACCGAGATGAGGTCACATCTTTCTATTGGAGATTACTTGAAGAGGAAGTGCTTTGTAACGGCTTTGATATGCTGTTCCCCTGCTGTCCCCAGTGCACACCAAACTAGAGACAGAAAACAGTCTTCAAGGAAGATCTTTAAGGAAAAAAGGGTCCAAGCCAGGGAATTGTTTGATTTTTCTTCTCCAAGTAAAGTGGGAAGATCTTAAGGTTTGAATGTTTGTTCTGCTTTGAATTGTATATCTTTTGAGATGTATTATATGCCTAGCATTGAAATCACTATAAATTTAATTATTTCAGGAATATGCATAATGTGGAAATATTTCATGCACCATTTTAGTTGAAAAGCTCAGGGCTCAAGTAACCGTGACAGAATTAGGAGAACCTTTACTTAGAATTGTCCACCTAATCGAAGCCCAAGGAAGAATTTCTGGTGGAAAAATCAAGATATAACTTGTGCCAGCCAGCTCCACCAACCCTCGTAGATATTTTTATCATTGTAACGCCTGGTGAGACCCATACAATCACAGGAGATGCTGCCTCCAGTGTGTTCAGTTAGCAACGCTGAGGGCATCTGGAAGTTCTTGATGAGGATTTCAGTTTTAAATGTAAGCAGTCCCCAGCTTTCAAATAGGTGATGCTCTGAAAGTGCATCAGAAGTTCATGTGTTTTTCCAACTCAAACAATGTAGCTGTCCTTCAGCTTCTAGAGCAGTCCACATAAGATAGCCCATGTGGATCTTGGATAGTTGTGGGGAGGGCATTCATAAAGTCCTTACGTGGTTTTGAGTAACTGAAATTATGGGCAATATAAAAAATTATTAAATCATTTTAAAGGCAAATTTAATTTTTACTCCTGGGACTTTTAATCTGTTAACTATGAGGCACAATTCCTGTTTTCATTTGACAGCCAATTTTTCCTTATGTCTGCATCTAAAATAAGAACTTACTGTATACTGTGATATAATACAGAGTTGTCTTAAATTTTCATAGATTAGCATTTAAAGTTGCTTATAGATTATCTCTGTCATATCTGTAACTGAAGTTGGTAGAGGCTAAAAAAAATCCCAAGGACTTTATGAAGACCTCGCATGTCATGAAAATTTTGTCATCATTTTATAACTTTATTGTGTTGAGAAAATGCATTCTGAGCTCTTGATTTGGAACACAAGATAAAAGAAATGTTAGTTCAGAGGTCAGTGGTCTGCTAGCAAGAGGTCCGTGACCCACTGGGAATACCAGGTAGCAGCGGCATCTCAGCGTTTGCTGGGCTCAGAACAGGCTGGCTTCTGCTGCCTCCCTCTCAGCCTCTTGCCAGCCCCTGGGTCTGCGCGGTCGGTCGCGCTGCGTGTTTCCATGGCGTGCACTTACATGGTAAAATCGAGCACTGTGCAGATCCCTCTCATTGGCTTCTTGTCCCTCACCTGTCAACTAACCAGCAACTTGCTTGGTTGTGCTGGGACATAGTGACGGCTGATACATACATCTGAAAGGGGCACACTTCACTCTCTTCTTTTCAGGTCACCTGTGCTCCCTAAAAATCCTTAAATTGATCCCCCATTGTGGGCAAAGTTGGTCTTTGGGAGCCTTCTTAGTGAAACCCCACTGCAGGGTCTCTTCAGAAAACGATTATTTTTAAAGGCCTACCCCATCCCCATAACTAGCATGAGACCAAAATCGAGTGTATAATCTGGTTTACACAGCGCCAAGGTGTAGGATTTCTTCACCCCCCAGTTTTCAGATTTTGGAAACCCAAGCCTTTTTCTTTGACCAACATAACACATGACCGCATATCAAGGTAATTAAAATAGCATGCTTGAAAAAAAAATCTGTTTCACCTGTAACTTTCTAAACCAATGAACCTTTCAAGTTTCTGTAATGTGGGGCTTTTATGTAGCACTTTACATTTCCATGCTGCTTATTGTTTTATTCTGAAATAAATAAATTCCATCAAGATTGTCAACTAATTTTTTTTAAAAACTTAATTATTTATTGTTTCGACTATGGAAACTTCCTATTTCAGTAAAATAAGAACTCATCAGTTTTTGGCTATGAATCAACTTTCTGGAATCATCAGAATTGGCAAATAAGTAAACCTCACACATTTGGACTTAGAGCTAAAGCTTAGGCTATTGAAATGCTGAAAAAACAATATTGTTTTATTACTTGCAAGTAAGCATATTAAGTGAATGCATTTAATGAACCTGACTTTGACCAAGAGCAACATGCACATTAACGTCAGTACGGTGAGTACCCGCGTGGGAGGCCATGCACAGCTCCAAAGCCTGGGGAATGCCACCTGGACAGGCGCCTTCAGAGCTAGTTTGAGCTGCTCGGCAAAACCAGTGACGACTATTCATAACCTGTTCTGGGCCAACAGTTGCATTTCTTCGTGTCTTACCTCCTGCACATTTTACCTCCTTTAATCTCTCCCGCACTTTTCCACTTCTTTTCATGCTCTCTACCTGGTGCTCTCATTAGCCATTCTCTCCTGAAGTAGTGCTGTCAACTTCTTCAACAGTTTCCAGTTTTCCCCTGTTCCTCCCACTGTAGCCAGTCTTCTCCATTACACAGATCTGATCCCTTCTCTCCTACTGCCCTTAAGATAGACCCAGACCCTTAAGGTAGGACACAGTGTTGTAAGTGGTCAGTCTTTCCGTAATCTGACCTCAACAGACGCTTCTGGGACTCCCACACCTCTGAATTTGAACCACCAGGCTTGAATCTTTGACCCGAGAGAAATCAGCAAGTTAAAGTTACACATTCATTGTCTCACACTATGTACAAAAATTAAAATGGATCAAAAATCTATGTGTGGCCAGCGCCACGGCTCACTAGGCTAATCCTCTACTTGCGGTGCTGGCACCCCGGGTTCTAGTCCTGGTCGGGGGCGCCGGATTCTGTCCCGGTTGCCCCTCTTCCAGGCCAGCTCTCTGCTGTGGCCCGGGAGCGCAGTGGAGGATGGCCCAAGTGCTTGCGCCATGTACCTGCATGGGAGACCAGGAGGAAGCACCTGGCTCCTGGCTTTTGATCGGTGCAGCGTGCTGGACGTAGCGGCCATTTAGGGGGTGAACCAACAGAAGGAAGACCTTCCTCTATGTCTCTCTCACTGTCTAACACTGCCTGTCAAAAAAAAAAAATATGTGTAAAAGCTGAAACTGTAAGAATTGTAGAAGAAAGCATAGTCAATCTTTGTGATGATGGGTTAAGCAGTGGTTTCTTAGACATATGAGCAAATATATATCATATATATTTTACTCTCATGTACATATAATATCATTAAAATATGCATGTGTTCCAAAGAACACCATCAAGAAAGTGAAATCTCATAATGGAAAAGTGTATTTGCAGTTCACACATCTGATAAGGGACTAGTATCAAGAATATCTAAAAAAACTTATAATTTGAGAATAAACCTAAGAGTAACCTGATCTTAAAGTGACAAAAGTTTTGAATAGGCATTCCTACAAAGAAGATTACAAATGGCCTCTAAGCATCTGAAAAGATGCTCAACAGCATTAGTTACTAGGGCAATGCACATCAAAATTAGAGTGTGATACCACTTCACACTCCAAAGGATGGCTAGAATGAATAAGTCAAATGGTAAGTATTGATGGGAAATGAATGCTCATACATTGCTGGTGGGAATGTAAAATGGTGCAACTACTGCAAAAAAGCTTGGCAGTTCCTCTAGTTAAAATTACCATACAACTCAGCAGTCCCACTGCTCTATGTAAAAGTATACCTAAGGGCCGGCACTGTTGCATAGCAGATAAAGCCGCAGCCACCTGCAGTGCCAGCATCCCATATGGGCACCGGTTCAAGTCCCTGTTGCTCCACTTCCGATCCAGCTCTCTGCTGTGGCCTGGGAAAGCAGTAGAAGATGACCCAAGTCCTTGGGTCCCTGCACTCACATGGGAGACCTGGAGGAAGCTCCTGGCTCCTGGCTCCAGATGGGTGCAGTTCCAACTGTTGTGGCCTTCTGGGGAGTGAACCAGCAGATGAAGACACCGCTCCCCCGCCTCTCCTTCTTTCTCTGAGTAACCCTGACTTTCAAATAAAATAAATAAATCTTTTTTAAAAAAATTATATCCAAAAAAAATAAAGACATGTTCACCAAATGTGTGTAAATAATCGCAGCAGTACTGTCTTTAACAGCTAAAAACGGGAGCTGGGGCTATGGCACAGCAGGTTAAGCTGCTGTCCTGCAGTGCTGGCACACACATGGGCACAAGTTCGAGTCCTGGCTGCTTCACTTCCAATCAGCTCTCTGCTAATGTGCTTGGAAAGCAGCGAATGATGGCCCAGGGGCTTGGGCCCCTGCACCCACATGGGAGATCTGGATGAAGCTCCTAGCTCCTAGCTCTGGCCTGGCCCAGCTCTGGCCATTGTAGCCATTTGGGGAATGAACCAGTGGATGGAAGATCTCTGTAATTCTGACTTTCAAATATTAAAATAAATAAATTGCCAACTGATAACATCATCTATGTCATATCTGTACGATGGAACATTATTTGGCCATAAAAAGGGATGAAGGATTCATACTACAATGTGGATGAACTTTGAAACACTGTGCTTAGCAAAGCCAGATGCAAAAGATTGTGTACAGTAGGACTCAATTAAAGTATCTGGAAATGTGAACCCACAGAGAGAAAGGTGAGTAGTTACCAGGTGTTAAAGGGAATGGAGAGTGGGAAGTGACTCTGGGTATGGAGTTTCTTTCAGGAAGATGGAAACTTTCTAAAGTTAGATAGTGGTGATAGTTGTACAACTTTGAGTATTCTAAAACCCTCACTTTAAAGGGGTGAATTTATGGCATGTGCATGACAGTTCAATAGCATTGTGACTGAGACAGTTATACCATCCAGCTGTGCCTTTCTCCCAACTGAAATCACAATTAAGCTTTGAATGGAGTCTTCAATGAAAAAAATTGGTAGGATCTAAAGTTGCACATAGAATGCAATAAATAAATATTTCATGAAAACAATAACCCAGTACAATTCTCGGATTCCGGCCAACTCTTTTTTTCTTTTCTTTTTTTTTTTAAGATTTTTTATTTATTTAAAAGAGCAAGATAGAGACAGAGAGGTCTTCCATCCACTGGTTTACTCCCCAGTGACCGCAACAGCCAGAGCTGAGCTGATCTGAAGCCAGGAGCCAGGAGCTTCTTCAGGGTCTCCCACGTGGGCCATCCTACGCTGCTTCCCCAGGAGCATTATTAGCAGAGAGCTGGATCAGAAGTGGAGCAGCCGGAACTTGAACCGGCGTCCATATGGAATTCTGGTGCTGCAGGCCAGGGCCTTAACCCACTGTGCCACAGTGCCAGCCTCTCCAGCCAGCCAGTTCTTTATAGTCTTGCTCCAAAGGCAAGAAAGGAAAAGCAAGACCTTTTGGAAAAGGACTTTAATTGGTTTTGTGCTTCACCACTAAACCTTTGAGCATAGGATTTTTAAACAAATTCCCTGGATAATTCCGAGTGGTGGCCACATTTGGGAACCACAGAATTAGTTTCTGTACCGAATCATTCCTAATCCTGGCCTCCTGTCACACCTCACACCTGAAACTGCATCGCTGGAGTCACAAAGGGCGCTCTGGTTGCCAGACCAGTAACCTGCCTTCTGCAAGGCGTCGCCTTGCTTGACCTCTGCACGGCACTGACTGGACTCCCTTCCTCCCTGGAACTCCCACTCTGGTTCATAACCAGGGTCTTTGCTAGTTCTCTGCTTTCGTTCCAGCTGCCTCATCAAATCCTTAAGCGTACAGTTCATCCAGGATTCTGGACTTGGACTTCTATGAGCTTGGAAGCTCTCACCCTTTCCTGTGGTTAAACTACCACCATGCACTAGTAGCTCCAAACAACTCCTCCAGTCCAGACCCGTCTCCTGAGTTCCAAGCTCGTATTCCAGCTGCCTGTTAAGCAAATGGAGATCCCATGGTGCTTTAAACCCCACCAAATTTGTCCACCATTTTTGACATCTGTTAAGGGTGATATGGCCCACCAGACCTACCTCTAGAGTCAAATCCTTGATACTGCTGTTGATACCTCTGTCTCCCTGCGTGTCTCATCACTCAACTCTGTTCACTCTCCAGGTGTATTCTCCAGAGCTAAGCGACAATTTCATTTTCTTTGTTTCTCTTCATCTTCCCTTTCCTTCTGACAGACCTTGGTTATTATAGTTTCTCTTATCCAACCGCCGACCGACCCCAATCAGAAATCTCTTAAAAAATAAAACGGAACATGTCATCCCATGTGGCTAAAAGCAATCTCAAGCTTTTTTTGAGTCTGACTTTCCCAGGTAATGAAACTCTGATTCTGTTTCACTTCTGCCTCTGCTCCCTCCCTCCACATCTCCCTGTGTTTTGACCACACTAAACTCCCCATTGCCGGGACACGCAGGCCAACGACTAGTAAGTTTTAGGTACATTCCGTTCTGTTCAGTAGGTTAAATGTAACCACGTGTAAATATCTCTATACTTCCAATGTGCATGATTCCATAGCCTAGGATAGAGCTCAAGCCTAATTTATGCTGTTTGATTTCATACATTTCAGGGTTAAAGAGCAAGGTTAACTTAATGTTCATGATGGAACTTACCCAGTTATGAGTCCTACTTTAGATCATGCTATCCTTCTAAACCAAAATGTGCTTTATACTTTGATGTCTTTAAAAAATATGATGTACAGGGGCCGGTGCTGTGGCATAGCAGGTAAAGTCGCCACCTGCAGTGCCAGCATTCCATATGGGTGCCAGTTCGAGTCCTGGCTGCTCCACTTCTGATCCAGATATCTGCTATGGCCTGGGAAAGCAGTAGAAGATGCCCCAAGTCCTTGGGCCCCTGCACCCACGTGGGAGACTCAGAAGAAGCTCCTGGCTCCTGGCTTCAGAGAGGCGCAGCTCCAGTCATTGTGGCCAATTGGGGAGTGAACCAGCAGATGGAAGACTTCTCTCTGCCTCTCCTCTCTCTCTGTGTAACTCCGACTTTCAAATAAATAAATCTTAAAAAAATATGATGTGCATTCTGGGGGAAAGTGTCCTTGGCCACAGGGAAAATATATTCTCTTAGACCAGGGAATAAAGCAACCTCTGAAAACAGGATGATTTGCGTGTACGGAAGGCAGGTTCCACCTTCTTGCGCTTCTCTGAGGAGAGAGGCTGACCCTCTGCTGGATGTGACAGGCTGGCTTTCTGTAGTCAGAGTGGTGGATTAATGATCTCAGCAAAAAGCTGGCATGTTCAAGAGATTTAATTTTTTTATGTAACAGTTTTAGCCAAAGCTGTTCTAGGCTTCAGTGGAAGCAGAGTTTCACCGAAGGCCAAACTTCTTGACTAATGGCCAATCAGCAAGCAGAAGGGAGGGCAAGCTGGGTGTTTGTGTCACGGTCGGTTGTGCAGGGGTGGGGGTGGGAGAGGCTCCGGTAGCAGACAGTAAATCGGGAGAGTCAGCTCAGCGCTGCCTGCCAGGCCCTCCGAGCCTCTCAGCGAAGCACCGTCGGGCAGCAGGCTGAATCAATGGTTAAGGCAGCGGGGGCTCGCCCCAGTGCAGGCTCCTGGAAAGCAGCTGGTTTCATCACAGACATCCACAGATGCCTTACTTGACAAGGCTCGTTTTGTTTTTGTTTTGCTTGGTGCTCCTCGTGGAGAGCAGAAAGCCCAGAAGGAAGAGATGGACAGGGCAGCTGGAATCACCCAGGTCAAGGTAAGGTCATGGGCGGGAGTGGAGGGAGGTCACTGTGCAGCAGGTGCACGGTGGCGGGAGAGCCCCCGACGAGGGCTGGGGGTCCTGTAGAATCCAGGTCCTGTACTGAGCTGGCCACACACACTCTGTGTTAAGCGCTGAGGACAGAGCTCAAACTCTGATGCCTGGGCTCAGCTGTTGTATTTTGCTTTAAGGCAGAGAGTTGGTGCCTCACTCGGGAGAAATCTTTCTACCCCTCTACTGTGTGACTTTGTGGCTCAGGATTCCCATGGATGGCTTGCTAGATAATTCCACCCAAGCATTTGGGAGAAACTGCATACGGGAACTAATCTAAACCGTTAAGAAAAAATATATAATCAGGAATTGTCTTCTATAAATTGTTTGGTAGGTGATCACTCTGTAATAGTGTTGGGTTTCATTTTGCCAATTGGAATCTTAGAAAAGGCATTTGGAATTTGCTACAGTTTTCAGGGATATACATGTAGACAACAGTGAATGCCACCTCATGATGTAATGGAGACGTTCCTAAGAAATACTGGTTAGGCCCAAAATTTGCATTCAGGATCATTACATTACAAATCTAAGTTCCTCGGTAAGTGTGTGTTGCGCTGATGTAGAAGTGTGATACTCCAGGATGGAGGGAGACATAGGAGCAGTGAAGCTTGACGATGAGGAAAGAACAGTGGCTGCGACACAAACACCTTATGTGGGCTGTTGCACATCTCTTCCATTTTGGACAAGTTACCAGTGGATTTGAATATAAACTCAGATCTTCTGGTGCATTTTCTAGGTCAGTGGTCTCCAAATCTTTTTTTAAAATTTATTTTAAATTTGAAAGGCAAAGGGAGAGAGGGAGAGAAGGGGGGCGGGCAGAGGAAGGGTAGCTCTGGTTTTCTCCCCAAATGCCCACAAGAGCTGAGACTGGGCTAGGCTGAAGCCAAGAGCCAGGAACTCTATGGGTCTCCCAGTGGGTGGCAGGGATCCAAGGACTTGAATCACAACCTGTTACTGCCCAGGGTGTCCATTAGCAGGAAGCTGGAATTGAGAGTGAAGCCAAGGCTTGAACCCAGATAGTCCGATATGGGATGCAGGAGTCCCGAGTGGTTGCTTATCCTGCCCTAAATAGTTTTTATCATGCACTGCTATCAGTGGCAATTTTTGAAAAATATATATTTAAATACAGATTATATACCTGTACTATTATAAATATGTACATTAAAGCTTGATGCCTTCCATATTTTTAGAAAACAATAATGATAGGGCCTGACGTTGTGGCACAGTGGGTAAAGCTGTCCCTGCAACGCTGCCATCCCATATGGGCACTGGTTCACATACCGGCTGCTGCACTTCTGATCCAGTTCCCTGCTCATGCACCTGGGAAAAGCAGCGGAAGATGGCCCCTGCCACCCACACAGGAGACCCGGATGAAGCTCCTGGCTCCTGGCTCTGGTATGACCCAGCATTAGCTGTTGGGGCCATCTGGGGAGTAAGCCAGCAGGTGGAAGATCTGTCTCTCCCTCTCTCTGTAAATCTTTCAAAATG
Source organism: Oryctolagus cuniculus (assembly GCF_051225735.1). Taxonomy (NCBI): domain Eukaryota; kingdom Metazoa; phylum Chordata; class Mammalia; order Lagomorpha; family Leporidae; genus Oryctolagus; species Oryctolagus cuniculus. Next base: position 83,059,465 of record NC_142871.1, read on the forward strand.
AATGTCTTTTTTAAAAAATGGAAAACACTAAAGATAAATAATAGTTACACTCTCTGCTGCTCAGACTGCAGTGGCGATTACAGCTCAGGGAGATGCGGGATACTCACTGGGGCCAAGTTCTACTCGGCTGAAAACAGCAGAGCAGAGCCCTCCAGTAGGTTGGGGCAGAGCCCTGCTCTGAAAGGCTTATTCTCACTTACGTCGCCAGAACCGTGGGCTGTTGAACAGACAGGGACCTCAGAGGCCGTCTGCTCCAGCTCTGATTCTGCGATAGGTGAATAGGCAGTGTGTGGAGTTGGGTTCCAGTGTCAAAGAGGGTCAGGAAACCCTGGATGTGATCATTTTCCAGAGATGTTTTCAGACAGAATGTCTAGCAGCTTTATGAGATAAGCGGGCACCGTGAATCTTAGAGAGAGGACTAAATCACACAGTGCTTCTCAGAACAAGTACCAACAACAACTCCACGGTCTCCTTTGGACCGTCTTGTGCGACCAGGCACATGCTGGACAGCTCTCTCCATAGGCTCTTTGTCCAGGTGCAGATGCGGTGGCTCAGAGGCAGGAGTGATTCCCGGTGCTTGCAAGGGGCTCCACAGGGCTGGAACCCAGGTCTTCGATCTACTCAGGCTGGAGAGGAAGCATTGCTTGCAATGCTTTAATGTCCCTCCCCTAAGAATGGTGCAGGCATTGGCAGGAACCCACTGGGGATCCCCAGAGAGCCAGCTGGGCAGCCTGGTGCCGGCACAGCATCTGCATAGCATCTTCCCCGGACAGCCCCACGAGCCTGGGGACAGAGTAAACCTGACTCTTAGGGATAGGGAAAATTTCTTTAAAATGCTTATGTGGGAAGAGAAGAACATGTACAAATTAAAAATTAGTTTTGAATCGACCATGGGGGAAAAGGATAGGGCACCCGGTTCTCAGCTGTGTGCATGTACAGGGCATGCACACGGCCAGACAGCCACGGAGCTGTGTCCCAGAAATGCTTCAGTCAAGCCCGGGACAGCTCACCCCCGAAACCAGCTCTGTTAGTAGACAGGTACAAAATGACCCAACCTGTTCTGAGTGCAGCCGGACGGCACCTGCTCTCTGCAGGTCAGCTCCTTTCCTTACAGGTCTCAGTGACACCCTGCACGCGGTCTCCCGCTCACACACCATGACCACGCCTTCTAGCCCGGCAGCCCTCTCTTGCATCGCGCTGACTGAGGCACTCACGTCATACACGCGTTCTGGCCCTTGACTGCTCTCTCAAAGCTGGCTGCTGCTCTGCTGACCCTGTGTGTCCCCAGTGAGCCTGCCATCGGCTTTGTACCACCCCCTCTACCCCTGCCCCAGATGGCCTCCTGACTCCGTAATCGCCACCCCCTCCTGCCCTCGCAGGCTCTTCTCCCCCGATCTGAAATATAAACCGAACTCTGGGCCCTGGGAGACTGGGCTGTCTGGATAATCCCAATGTCCCTGGGGGTCTGCGAGCCTGGAGCTCCCCTGCCTGTTTTCCCCTCCGCGTTGGCAGCCTCTGGGGACTGTGTGCCCAAGCCATCCTCCTCCTGGTTTGCAGGACCCAGGAGCAGCTCTGCCCTCCTACCCCCTACCTCCTGCAGCCCTTACCCTTCACAGAGTAGCTTAGGGACAGAGAAGCAGTTGAGAGGTCAGAAAGTAAGGCTAGGCCCTAGAGCTGCCCCTGTCTGGCAGTGCAGCTGTGGGCCCTCATCTCTCTGAACCCCACTTTCTCCAGGGAAGTGGTGAAACCCTCCCTGCTGGGAGCGTGTGGGGTGAGTGTGAAGTCTGCAGCTCAGGGTCTCCGCGGAGAGACGTGGTGCACTTGGACGTGGTTAGTGCCATTGCTATCATGCCCAGTAAGCCACACCACAGTGCAGCGGACACATTTCGCTTCTTTCTTCTCCCCACCCCCCCTCAAAGACTGGGACCGAGCGCCCATGAAGGTGGCTGCCCTGCTGTGTGGTGGGGCTCAGGAGTCTGGGTTCTGGGGCTGAGACCAGCGGGGCAGTGCCCAGCCGTCTCCTGGGCGAAGATGAAGCTCATGCAAATAGCCTGAGGCTCAGGCTTTTAGTGGCAAGAGTTACCACACAGCTGGCTCCTTTTAAGAAAAACCCACCACCCTGAGGCCTCAGCAGTGGCAGGATTGAAACCTCCTGTCTCTTGCTGGGCGGTGGCAACCTGGGAGTTCCGGTCCCCTAATCCTCCCCTAAATGGATGTGGAAACTCTGCTGACGGGGGAGGGATTTGCTCCCCACGAGGCAGAGGGGCAGCGAGCTGCTGCTCTCACAATTTAATGTCTGTGATCTGCTAAGCCCTGGGCTGAGCTCTTCATCCGCCTTCTGGGCGTCTCAGCTGCTGCGCTGGGACCTGGCCCCTCACGCTCTCACTGCTGGGAAACAGGCTTGGCTCACCTGGCTCCTGGAGGCCAGCGAGCAGGCAAGCTCCTGAGAAGGCTCCAAGCCGTATTCCTGCCTGCTTCCTGGGGACCAGGCTTCAGCCCCCTATCACAGCCTAGAGCTGGGAGGAAGTTCGTGGTAGTCAGCTTTTCGTCCCTGTAGCAAACGCCCTAGAGAAGCTACTTGGGAAGCTCATGGTTCTGGAGAGTCACGGTGCAAGATCGGTTTGGCTTCTGGTGACACCGGGGAGTGTGCCAATGTGTGGAGGATCACATGGGGAGCCAGCAAGCAGGGAGAACAGATGAGTCCACCTCCACTTTCATAATCACCCCTCTCCCAGAAACTTCCTTCCAAAGGTACCCAGCACCCGCACATCGACCTAAGAGCCCCGCCCCCCGCCAGGCCTCTCTGGAAAACCAACAGACTTCCCACCTTCTTCTTCTTCTTCTTCTTCTTCTTTTTTTTTTTTTTTTGACAGGCAGAGTGGACAGTGAGAGAGAGAGACAGAAAGGTCTTCCTTTGCCGTTGGTTCACCCTCCAATGGCCACCGCGGCCGGCGCGCTGCGGCCGGCACACTGCGCTGATCCGATGGCAGGAGCCAGGTACTTCGACCGGGACTAGAACCCGGTGTGCTGGCCCTGCAAGGCAGAGGATTAGCCTAGTGAGCCGCGGCGCCAGCCCCCACCTTCTTAGTACCATCAACATAGGACTTTGGTGCTTAAATGTCCACAGGCCTCTGCTCCTGGGCACGTGCAGCTACAAAGGGTTTGTCCAAAAGCAAATCCGGTCAGGGCTTCCCTCTCCAGCTGCCTCACGCCTTCCATGGTTTTCCCGTTGCCTTTTTTTTTTTTTTTTAAAGATTTATTTATTTATCTGAAAGTCAGAGTTAAAAGAGAGAAAAGGAGAGGCAGAGAGAGGGAGAAATCTTCCATCTGTTGGTTCACTCCCCAGTTGGCCATAATGGCTGGAGCTGCACCGATCCAAAGCCAGGAGACAGGAGCTTCTAGGTCTCCCACGTGGGTTCAGGGGCCCAAGGACTTGGGCCATCTTCTACTGCTTTCCCAGGTCATAGCAGATAGCTGGATCAGAAGTGGAGCGGCCAGGCTCAAACCGGTGCCCACATGGGATGCTGGCACTGCAGGCGGAGGCTTTACCTGCTAGGCCACAGTGCCAGCCCCTCATTGCCTCTGGATAAAAACCAGATTCTTCCTGTGATTCCCAAGGCTGCTGCTGGCCCCTGCAGCCTCATTCTTTCCTCTTCAGTGACACACCCCCTTTTCATTTCCCACTTTTTTTTTTTTTTTTGATAGGCAGAGTTAGAGAGAGAGACAGAGAGAAAGATCTTCCTTTTCCATTGGTTCACCCCATAATGGCTGCTACGGCCAGTGTGCTGCACCAATCCGAACCCAGGAGCCAGGTGCTTCCTCCTGGTCTCCCATGTGGGTGCAGGGCCCAAGCACTTGGGCCATCCTCCACTGCCTTCCCAGGTCACATCAGAGAGCTGGACTCAAAGAGGAGCAACCAGGACAGAATCTGGTGCCCCAACCGGGATTAGAACCCAGGGTGCCGGCGCTACAGGTGGAGGATTAGCCACGTGAGCCGCGGTGCCGGACTCCCCGCTTTTCATTTAAAGCTCACTCATCCTTCGGCCTAGGTCACTTCAAACTCAGCGTGTCCCAAACCAACCTGTGCATGTGCTGAGTTTAAAGGGCAACAGGAGGCCCCACTGGAGGTATTCAGTCATGCAGAGAGGGAGGGGGATGCCCTGGGACTCATCCACCTGGTGACAACAGTGTAAGCCCTGCACAGTAAGCTTGCCCAAGTCAATGCACATGGGAGGGAAGGGAGCTGGGACAGGGCCTTGGGGATGCTGGCATTTAAGGACGGGCTGAGGAGGGGACTGAGACGCGACCATGAGAGAGGAAGGAGGAAAACCGAGGGCCTAGTCCTACAAGCAACAGCCAGCAGAGGCGTGGTCTTGTCTCTAGCTGTGAAGCCCCCGCACCCCCCCACCCCCCAAAGGAGCACAGGCAAGGCCAGGGTTGGGCACAAAGGGACAAGAAGTGGCTGGGAGTGAGGAAGTGGCAACAGCCTGTGGAACGCAGCTCTCTGGGAGATTTATTTGAGGGGTGGGGAGGGGAGAGAAGAAAGTGGTCCCCCCATAAAACATGGGGTTTTCAGAGCAGTGACTCTGAGTTTATAATATTGTGGTGGATCTGTGTTGGTATGCATTTGTGCAAACCCTTCAAAGTGACACCACTGGGAGTGAGCACTAATGTGAACCAGGGGCCCCTGGGAATGCAGGGCTTACAAGTCACCACTTGTAAGAAATGCACCACCCTGTGCTGCATGTGGTGACGGGGAGACCATGTGTGTGCTTAGGGGCCGGAGGCATAGGGGAAATTCTCATGCCTTCTGTTGAGTTGTGCTGGGAACCTAAAATTGCTCTTTTAAAAAGCAGTTTTTAAATACTGTTTTCATAAGGGACATATTTAGAGAAGGATATAATTAACACACATATTCTGCTTTCTGAAATGGGGATTAGAGGGGGCTGGCGCTGTGGCACAGTGCGTAAAGCCACCTCCTGCAGTGCTGGCATCCCACATGAGTGCCAGTTTTGAGTCCTGGCTGCTCTGCTTCTGGTCCAGCTCCCTGCTAATACACCTGGGAAAGCAGTAGAAGATGCCCAGGTACTGGGCCCCTGCTCCCATATGGGAGACCTGGAAGAAGCTCCTGGCTTCAGATCAGCCCAGCTCTGGCCTTTGTGGCCATTTGGGGATTGAATCAGCAGATGGAAGATCTCTGTCTCTCCTCTCTGACTTTCAAGTCAATCTTAAAAAAATAATAAACGGGAGTTAGAGGAGATGTGGTGTCTGCTTAATTTTGATTCTAAAGGGAGAGGCTTGAATCTGATTTGAATGCTGAAGGGAATGAGTGGTGAGAGAGAAGCGGAGGCTGTGGGGGTGAGGCGGGGGGCAGAGTGCAAAGAGCCGCCAGGGTGCGGGTGGCTCTCCCGGTGATGTTGACAGGAGGAGCTGAATGGAGAGACAGAGAAACAGGCAGGGCCTGGGCCCTGGTTGGACAATGACACGGAAGTGTAGGGCTTCGAGCAGCAGGCCAGCAGTTCCAAAAGTGAAGCTGTGAGCTGGGGATTCCTGGCTCGTGGGGGAAACCTCTGCGCCAGCACTGAGCAATGAAACCCTCTGTGACGGGTGTTCTCGCTCGTATGCTGGGCAGCAGCCATGCACGGCTAGTGTAGTTGAGAAACGAACCGGAACACTCGTAGTTAATTTAACTTCACAGTCACACGTGAGTATCGGCTGCTTTACTGAGGAGCACGGCTTCAGACCTCCCACGCGTTACCCCATCTGGGCAGAGCTGGTCCAGAATGAAAGGCGACAACGATTTCATAGGAAGCGGCCACGACCTCGCGAGAGGGAACGTGGTTCCCGCCACAGAGTTTAAGCAGGAAACAAGCTTGTGTCTCTCCGAAGAGAATGTAGGTGGGCACCTAGCCTGGCAGTTTAGAAGCTGGTTGAGATGCCTGCATTCCACGCTGGAGCACCCTGGGTTCCGCACCCAGAGCAAGCTCTGACTCCAGCTTCCTGCTAATGCGCACCATAGGAGGTAGCAGCGATGGCTCGGGCAGCCGAGTCCTTGCTGCACGTAGGAGGCCTGGCTGGAGTCCCAGGTCCTGGCTCCAGCCTGGTGCCGCCATGGCAGTTGCAGGAATTTTAGGAAATGAACCAGCTGTTAGGAGATCTCCATCTCTGTCTCTAACCTAATTGTTCTTTTAAGTGAATGAAGTGTGACGAGAGTATGGGGAATAAAATAAGTGTGTATGTAAATGAACAAACACTCAAAACAGAACCTCTCTATTTCTGAGAAACTTCAATAAGCTGCACATGGCAGAGACCCACAGACAAGCCCCGAGAGGTGGGGGTCCAGTTCCCCAATCTGCACACCTAAACCCTCGGCACCCACATGCACCGCCCGAGGCCTCGGGTCAAGGCCCATCCCCCAGTTCTCAACCACAGCTGCACCGTGGGGTCATCCGGGAGATTTCAAGAACTCCCAGTGCTTAGGCCTCCGCCGAAGCAAATCAAACCTCTGTGTTCGGCCTTGAACAACTCCTTCCCCTCTCGAAAGAGGAAATAACCCAACCCAAACCTCTGCGGGGTAGGACTTAGCCTGCAGGAGTTTCAGAACCTCCCTGGGGGCTGAGAATCTGTGACCCAGTCTGCAAGTCACCGATTTAGTCACAGCATCAGCAGATGGTGTGTGTCATCATTAAGGTGTTGCAGGAGCTAAACTGTTAAGTCAGGAGTACCAGTTCTTAGCCTGGCCTCCCCGCCTGTCAGCCGGGGTTTCCAGACTGCTTGTGTCCGGGCTCTGCCCCAGAGACGTGCGTTGCTGGGCTTGTGCCGGGCAGGAACCCGCGAGTCTAGCAGAACAGGTAGGAGGCCGTGGACTCCTTCCTTCTTTCTTCCCCCTTTTTTACTTTTCTTGTTCACTGAGGGCCCTGTCAGTAGACTCTTACTTTAGCATCTTAGATTTGACTGCTTTAGGATAGCGTGCATCTTGGTAAAATAAAGCAAATGACTGGGAATAAGTGTGAAAGACAGGGAAAAGAGAGTCACTCCTTTGTACTCTGGTTTACAGGAAGTAGCCTGACCCAGGCTCCAGCGCTAGGTGGCCGAGGTGGCTCTGTCCCCAGCTGGGGCCTCACTCGCCGCTGGCTGGCTGTGCATGGCTTTCCCGGGCACAGGGGCTCTGCAGACAGCCACCCTGACTGATGGGGAGTACCAGATCTGGCTGGGGAAAACCTGCATTGCCAGACTTTAACTGTGCTGGTCTTAGAATTCTATTTATCAGGCCTGCTCTGTGGTGTAGCGGGTAAAGCCGCCTCCTGTAGTGCCAGCATCCCATATGGGCACTGATTCAAGTCCTGGCTGCTCCACTTCTGATGTAGCTCCCTGATAATTTGCCTAGAAAAGCAGCAGAAGACAACCCAAGTAGGCCCCTGCACCCACGTAGGAGACCCGGAAGAAGCGACCATTTGGAGAGTGAACAAGCAGATGAAAGCTCTCTCTCTCTGTAACTCTTTCAAATACATAAATATTTTAAAAAGATTCACCTTTATCACAGAACCATTTTTATTATAACAGTATTTTAAAAAATATTTTATTTGAAAGAGTTACAGAGAGAGGTAGAGAGAGGTCTTCTATCTGCTGGTTCATTCTCCAGATGGCCGCAACAGCCAGAGCTGCGCTGATCCAAAGCCAGGAGCTTCCTCTGGGTCTCCCATGCGGGTGCAGGGGCCCAAGGACCCAGGCCATCTTCTACTGCTTTCCCAGGCCACAGCAGAGAACTGGATTGGAAGAGGAGCAGTCGGGATTCGAACCAGTGCCCATATGGGATGCTGGTGCTTTAGGCCAGGGCTCTAATTGTTATGCCCAGTTCAATTGTCCCCAAAGACCACCAAGGAGCCGATACCACTGTAAAGTGCACGAGAGTTTTATTGCAGGTCTGGGCCTGGACTCTCAATCAACACCGATGCAGCGGGTCTGAATTGAGAGCCCTGACCCTTCAGTTAATATGGTTTTTATAGGGTTTTCAGAGACATTCTACACATTATGGTACCATTTAGCAAATCATCTCATCCCGCGGGAAATTCAAAGGACATCTCAGAATTGATTAGTGCATCCAGTGGCGGGAACAGACCCAGTAAAGATGGTTGGATGGCTTTGGGGTTGATGCCTTTTAAATTGGTTGGCTGAAGCATAGGGTCTGAGCTGCTGGGGTGTACGTGCCGAACCGCAGGGTCTCGGGAAGCTATCAATGACCTTAATTGCCCTGAGAAGACACCAGGATCTCTAGGTATTTGTCTGCTCTCTGCTAATTGGCTGTTGCTAGGAGAGTTTACTACAAGGGGAGTTCATTTATTTACTTTTAGGAGCTTCTGGCTCAGGGCTCAGGGCCTGGTCAGGCCCAAGTTACAAGATGGAGGCCTAATTTAAAATAGTTGCACCTTGATCCAGGCTCAGGTCTCATATAACCTGCTGCGCCATAGTGCCGGCCCCTATAACAGTATTTTTTAAAGTTATTTTTATTCATTTGGAAGACAGAGCAAGAGAGAAGAACCTTCCATCCCCTGGCTCACTCCTGTATCAGTGTCTTTCTCTCCAAATGCGTGCCACAGCAGACACTGAGCCAGGCCCGAGTCAGGAGTCAGGAACTCCTTTTTGTCTTCCATGTACTTGAGCCATCACCTGCTACCTTTCAAGTACATTAGCAAGAAGCTGGATCGGAAGCCGAAGTGGGACCTGACCCCAGGCATTCTGATATAAGAAGCAGGCATCCCAAGTGGCGGCTTCACTAACTGTGCTACAATATTGCTCTAAATTTTGTAAAAACTTAATGAATTGGAAACAGAGGGAAAGAGAGCGCCCATCTGCTGGTTTACGCCCCCTCCTGCCTGTAACCACTGAGACTGGTTCTGATCAAGCCAGGGCTCAGAGCTCCCGTTTGTCTCCCACCTGGGTAGCAGGGACCCAAGTATTTGAGCCTCACCTGCTGCCTCCCAGGTGCATTAGCAGGAAGCTGGATTGGAAGTAGAGATGGGACTTGAGCCAGGCACTTGGAGATGGGCTGTGGGCATCCCAAGTACAGCGCAACCCCCCCACCCCTGCCTGCACCACAGCACCTGCTCCTAACTGAAAGTTTTTGAAGAGAGAAAAATCATCATAATCCTCCACCACTTGCCACAACCATCTTCGTCCAGTCCGCATCAGGATGATTTGGAGCTTGTTAAGGGGAGGGGCCGTGCTGCCCATGGAGAAACAGGTCTCGCTTGTCGTTGCAGCCACCTGTATAAGAAGAACCTCGATGTGACCAAAGTCCACAAGGGCAAGCCGCAGCCACTTCTCCGAGTGGATGACCACGACTTCACCATGAGGCCGGCTTTTGGAGGTAGGACTGACATCCGCCCCTCGGTGCCGGGTCAGGACTGGCCCCCCGGGGCTGCATGGTGCTGCCTGGGGCTGGTTCTCCAGGTCACGGCCCTTCCTAGGCAGGTGTGGTTTTCCCACCCACAGGCAGAAGAATCCAGCTCTGGTTCTGGAGTCCCTCAGAGTGTCAGGGAGAGGAGAGCGGGCAGGAAGCAGCTGCGGGTGGCTCAGCTGTCTGCCTTCACCAGGGACACCAGCCTGCTGTTACCAGTTTTTCTTTTTGCCAAAAAAAAAAAAAAAAAAAAAAAAGGGCAGGCTGGGCAAGTCAGTCATAAAATGGCTCCTCTGCCTGGCTGGCCTGGGACTGGCTGGGGAGTTCTGGTTATAAGGGGCCACGGGCTTTCCCATGCAGCCTAATGCATTGTAAAGCTCACCTGCACACCTGCCCCAGAGGAGCTTCCCCGCCTGTGGGGTCAGGGAGGGGAGGCATGGCCAGCCAACTGTCCTTGCTGGGACCTGGAGAAATGCCACAGGGGCTGGCGGCACAGTCCGGGCTGACATCACAGAATTCCACAAGCTGGGCACCTTAGGCACACAGGCAACTTATTTCTCCCACTTCTAGAGACTGGAAAAAAGCTCAGGTGCTGGGGTGGCCCCTGGCTAGCCTGGATCTGGGCTCTTGTCTCCATGTGAGAAGAATACAAGGAAGAGATGTAAATAAAGTGAGCAGGAAAGCAAGACTGACTTAAAGCAAAGCCATACTCTTGAAAAAATGACAAGCCCTGGAAAGAATGAGCTGCAAACAAGGGGCAGGGCCATCCTTTTATACCATCTGGAGGCCAGCGCCGCGGCTCACTAGGCTAATCCTCCGCCTAGCGGCGCCGGCACACCGGGTTCTAGTCCGGGTCGGGGCGCTGGATTCTGTCCCGGTTGCCCCTCTTCCAGGCCAGCTCTCTGCTGTGGCCAGGGAGTGCAGTGGAGGATGGCCCAGGTGCTTGGGCCCTGCACCCCATGGGAGACCAGGAAAAGCACCTGGCTCCTGGCTCCTGCCATCGGATCAGCGCGGTGCACCGGCCGCAGCGCGCCGGCCGCGGCAGCCATTGGAGGGTGAACCAATGGCAAAGGAAGACCTTTCTCTCTGTCTCTCTCTCTCTCACTGTCCACTCTGTCAAAAAATAAAAAAAAAAATTAAAAAAAATAAAAATATACCATCTGGAGGCACAGGGCGTGGTATCCGGGTGGAGCTTAATTGAATATTCAAAATGGGTGGGGCTTGAGGAGAGCCCTTTTTGGAAACCTCAGGAGTTTCAAGGCGTCGAGTTGCATGATGGGAGTGGGTGTTTTAGCCATGGTAATTTTATTGCAGTGACTTACCAGGCATCATGGGGACGCATCCAGCAGCCCTGTTGTGTATCTTCAGCAGCTGAGGTCTGCACGGAAGGGGGTGGAGTTTTGGTGGTGCGCATGCGGCTGCAGGTGCTGGCAATCCTCAGCTCCTTGCTCTTGCTGCTTCCTTGCTGCTGAGGGCCCAGTTTCTGGTTCATAGATGGCACCTGTCGCTGTGACCTCATGGGGTAGAAGGGGTGCGGGGCCTCGAGGTCTCTTCAAATCCACTTCTCACCTCCCAAAGGCCCCTCACCATCGCGCTGGGGGTGGGGATCTCAGCAAATGCACTTTCCAGGGACATCAGCCTTCATTCAGAGCGGTGGCTGGAAGCGACGCCAGCTGTCTTCACACCAGGCAGGGTGTGGAGTAAGAGCAGCAATTGCATTAGCTCCTTGGGCCAACACCCGTCCTGTGCGTGTGGGGAAACTGAGGCCCAAAGCGTTTCAGCAGAGGGGCCCCTGGCAGGCTGCCTTCCCATACTCCTTGCTCTCTGCCCTTGATCCTCTCTGTTTCCCCGGGGTGACCTTCAGGCGGGTCACCAGTCCTGTCCGGGCCTCCGTTTGCTGGCTGATAAAATGGGGAGAGTAATCCCCTGTGTCTGGGTTGTTGTCCAGATTAGACAAGATAATGTATGTAAAGTCCCTGACACATACTCAGGAAAGCCCAGCTGTCAGGCCTTCCCCTTGTGTGACTGTTAAGGGATTAAGACATTAATTTATCCCAGATGCCTTTGCATTTGAAAAGGTCTCAAAGCCTCTCACTAAATTCCCTGCTCTCTGACACCTGCTAAGCAGAAGGAGCAAAAGTGGCAGATGACAGCCCTGGGACACGCCTGCTTCCCTCCTGGCTACAGTGCTGAGGGTGACCCCGACTCGGTCAACAGGAGGCTGCCATTCATGCGTCTGGTTCCTTGAGTTTCGCTGGGGCCTCTCCACGGGCAGTTCTGCTGGGAAAGGTCATGGTAACAAGGTTTTACTAAATAAGCAGCTTTAACATGGCTGCATCTGCTCCGGGAATCTGCATGAGACGTCCCCATCAGCTGGAAGCTGCCGCTGATCTCTCTCGTACAGAGTCAATTAGGAGTGCAGAGGTCGGCGAGAGGCGAGGGACACTGACAATAATGAGTGACAGCTGCCACCTTCGTGGTGACGATTCTGTGCCAGCCACCACCCTCTTCAAAGTACCCACAGACTCCCATGTGGCCTTTTTAAAAAAAATAAAGGAGGCTGGAACTCAACCTGGGTCTCCCGTATCGGGGCAGGGCCAACCACTGGAATCACCAGCTGTTGCCTCTTCGGGTCACGTTAACAGGAGGCTGGAATGGGGAGTGTTAGGTTTGGAGTAGCTCGGGGTTCTGGCCTTTCATACCCCCCAAAAGGAGAGATGGAGAAAGGAGACCTAGCCGACAGCAAGAGACAGGTTGCTTTATTGAAGCAAAGAGGTTGGCAACAGTCTCCAAGGAGACTGCATCCAGGGCACGCTTAGAGCTGAGCTTTTTTATCTGGTTAAGGAGGGAATTTGCCACCGGAGTGTGTAGGGGTGGGGGGAGAAGGCAGCTGGCGGGAGAGTAGGGGGGCTCTTTGGAGCCTCTGGGAACTTTTCTCTTACCTGTTTCACCAGCTGCCTCAAGCAGCGGATCTGTTTGCCAGTTGCTTTGTAAGAAGTCTGGACGGGTCTGCTTGGGCACCAGGGCCTCAGCTAAAGGGAGAAAACAGGATGGGGGTGGGGGGAGAGGGGGAAAGGGCTAGGGAGGGGCAACATGCCCCTTAGGGAGTGAAGCCAGAACCCATGTGGGCACCCAACCCCTGGTCTAACTGGTAGGCCAGATGCCTGCCCCCTGCATAGGATTTTTTTTTAAAGGTTTATTTTACTTATTTGAAAGGCTGGGTTACAGAGAGGCAGAGAGAGAGGTCTTCCATCTGCTGGTTAACTCCCCAGTTGGCCATAATGGCTGGAGCTGCGCCAGTCCAAAGCCAGGAGCTTATTCTGGGTTTCCCATGTGAGTGCAGGGACCCAAGGACTTGGGCCATCTTCTACTGCTTTCCCAGAGCATAGCAGGAAGCTGGATCGGAAGTGGAGTAGCCAGGACTTGAACCGGCACCCATGTGGGATGCCGGCATTGCAGGCAGCAGCTTTACCTGCTATGCCACAGCGCCAGCCCCTCAGAGCTTAACATAATCCTCTCATCAACTCCAAGATGTGGAGCTAGCATTATCTCCAGGTGAGGAAAGAGGCACAGGAAGGTGGGACTGGCCCAGGTCACACAGCTGCTGAGGCTGGATGCTCGCTACCCCCGGGTTTCTTCCCTATCCTCTCCCTTTTTGTCCCTCAGCAGGGAGCTGAAATATCCCTCAGGCAGAGCTGGCACACTACCTAGGGCCCCAGCACTTTTAGGGCCCTCCCCAAATGTTTTATTTTAGAATCAGAAGGAAAAAAGAAATTTTAGATAGAAGAGATTGTTCTCATAGACACTAACAATTATCTTCACTCCAATCAACTTATAAAATATGCTAATTTTTTATTTTTTTTAATGGAGGAAGAGGCCCACAGAGACAAAAGTGCCCACAGAGGCAAAAAGTGTCCAGTGCGGGGCAGCTGTGTGTCTGGGTGTGGGTGATGCTGTTGTATCTTTCTGTGGGAGGGTGCTGAGCCAGGAGCCTGCACAAAAGCCGGATCAACACCCCTGGTTTATAGAAGAGCCTGGGGCCCGGGGTTCAGTGACAGCCACAGAACAGCTTGGGGAAGGACTAAAGTTTCTCCTTCAGCATCAGTCATACACACGCGCTTTGGGAGCGAGCAGGAGCTGGCTGTCGGGAAGGGCAGGTGATGCCCTGTCATGTCCCCAGAAGGCCCGGTGGTCAGCAGAATTGTGCAACATGCTATGGCCCCAGCCAGGCGGCCTCTTCCTCAAGCCACACTCAAAGAGCAATATGCAGGTGGCAGCTTCACTCGCTAAGCCGGCATCCCTTATGGATGCCAGTTCGAGTCTCAGCTGCTCCACTTCTGATCCAGCTCTCTGCTGTGGCCTGGGAAAGCAGTAGAAGATGGCCCAAGTGCTTGGGCCCCTGCACCTGCATGGGAGACCCGGAAGAAGCTCCTGGCTTCGGATCGGCCCAGCTCCGGCCCTTGCAGCCATCTGGGGAGTGAACCAGTGGATGGAAGACACCCCTTTCTCTGCCTCTGCCTCTCTGTAACTCTACCTTTCAAATAAATAAATCTTAAAAAAAAAAAAAAAAAGAGCGTGTGCACTTCTTGTGCCACAGCCAGTACAGGGCAGACCCTGCCCCCGCCCGGGAAGCTTCTGAGCCTGAACAAGGTCCCTGGTTTGGGGGAAGCTGCAGGGAAGGAACAGGGGTCAGGTGCCTTCCACTAAGCAACGAGTGCAAGTGCGGCTGCTCCTCCTGGCTTCCCGCCTTCTCCCCTCCTCCCCCCTCCCCCATATCCCCCCCCAGGGGGAGGCCCTCAGGGCACCTTTAATTCCCCGAAGAGCTTTCCAGGACGGCCAGATGTCCCTGGGATGAAACCGGGGGAGGGGAGCATGTAGTGAGGCTCCATGAGCCCCAAATAAGAAGCTTTACAACACCCCGAGTCTCAGCCAAGCAGGCGAGATGGGGCTGTCACAGGAGGGGACATCCCACCGGCTGTCCTTTCAACGACCTTTATAACCTATAATCTCTGGGAACATCTGGGGATGGCCTCGAGCCAAGAAGCTGTCCCTGCAGATCCTCTGCTGTCCCGTCCACCCTGAGCCTCACTGGGGGCAGGGGAGCCCCGCCCAGGGGACGGGTGATCTCTGTGAGGAAGGAAGCCCGGCAGGCAGCACATCTGGGTCTCTGTGCAGACAGGAGGAGGTGCCCCTTCCCCGGGGGCAGCCCTGGGACTGCCTGCTGGAGCAGCAGAGCCTCAGGCTCCCCAGGCTCTGCCCCAAGCGCTGGTCTGGCCCAATGCCCCCTTCTCCAGCCCCACGCTCACAGAGCAGCTCATCAAACACAGGTGTCCCTCCGGGACCTTAGTAGTGGAGATGGGTGGGGGAGGGTCTTGGTGCAAGAAAGAATCCAGACGTGAGACGGGGAGCAGTGGTAAGCAAGGCAGCAAGGTTTATGGGGGTAGGGCACCCATCAGAACAGATGGGATAGAATCCGAGAGAGAGAGACTAGACTCTCGGAAAGCAAGGTTGCATGGTTTAATGGAGAGAATGCACCTGGCAGGCCCGGCCTCAGCTCAGGAAAGGCCTGAGAACTGAGCACACAGTCAGTATTCAGGCGGGGCTTATAAGAGAAAGCAGTTCAGTTCTTCCCACTGTTTCTCCTCCCCTTCCTCCTCTTCCTCCAGGACAAAGGGTTTGCTCAGTGTGAGTTAGGTGAAATTCCTCCCAAGGCTTTACCACTCAGTGCTGTTAGACTGGGGAGCCCACCTGGTGCTGGGCAAAGGAGCTGCCCCTAGGGTGCCTGCCTTGGAATAAGGACATAGAGTTTTTATTTTTTTTAAGATTTATTTATTTTATTTGAAAGACAGAGTCACAGGAAGGGAGGGAGGGAGGGGGAGAGAGAGAAAGAGAGAGAGAGCGAGCAAGAGAGAGCTTCCGGTCACTGGTTCACTCTCCAAATGATTGCAATGGTTAGAGCTGGGCTGATCTGAAGCCAGGAGCTAGGAGCTTCTTCAGGGTCTCCCACATGGGTGCCGAGGCCCTAGGACTTGGGCCATCTTCTACTGCTGTCCCAGGCCATAGCAGAGTGCTGAATCAGAAGTGGAGCAGCCAGGTCTCGAACTGGCCGCCCATATGGGATGCCAGCACTGGAGGTGGTGGCCTTACCCATCAACATGATGATTTGATTGCTCAGTGTCGTCAGGCCAGATAGCCCATTTGGTGCTGAGCAGAGAGGATTCTCCTGGGAGCTTTCCTTGGGGGGAGGACTGAGACCACCTGTACAGTTATCAGGGTACCGCAGGACTTTACAGTATGAAGTACCAGGCTACTTCTGAGGCTGTTACATTCTTCTCCGGAGAAACTTTGGTTTTCCTAGGCCCCTCTCACACACATAGGCTAATTTCTAGCTTCCTACCTAACAGCCTCACCTTGTCCCGGGTGTGCCCTCATTCCCTTCTTACTCCTTGGAGAGGGACTTCCACTGCGGCGTGATGCTTCAAAGTCGGTGGCAGAGAAGAATCTGTCTGAGCCTAGATACCCCTTGGATGACGTTTTCTTCCTGCAAAGAGAAAAGTACAAATCCAGTGGCTTCCTCATAATCACAGTGATCAGTTGAAGCAAAAACTCCTCGTGTAACTGGCCGGTTGCTGGTTCAGTGATGGGCCCTGGCTGGAAGAACATCCAAGGCCTGAGGCTTCTTTTCCATTTGTCAGGGGACAGCATTGCCAATTTTTTCTAATTTTGATTTTGGTTTTAAATATTGTGGTGAAACATTATACGCCTTAAATTTGTGCGATTTTATTTGTCAATCATACCTCAACAGAGCTGAAAATGAATAAAATTGTGGAGAAATATATACAACATAAAATTTACCAGCTTCCCTATTTTTAACAAAAATTTTATTTTTTTATTTATTTGAAAGGCAGAGTTACAAAGATAGAGAAGGAGAAACAGAGATATTCCATCTGCTGGTTCACTCCCCAAATGGTCACAACATCCAGGACTGAATGAGGCCAAAGACAGGAGCTAGGAGCTTCTTCCTGGTCTTCCACCCAGGTGGAAGGGACCAAGCAACCTGGGCTACCTTGCGCTGTTTTCCCAGGCACGTTAACAGAGCTGGATCAGAAGCAAAGTAGCCAAGACTGGAATCAGGTACCCCTTTGAGCATCCCAGCTAGGGGCTTAACCTGCTGTGTTACCATGCCTGCCCCATACTTTTATTTTTTTCTAGGAGCCACCATATTTTTTTTAAAGAAAGATTTATTTATTGGAAAGGCAGAATTAGAGAGAGAGAGAGAAGGAGAGACAGAGAGAGAGAGAGAGAGTTCTTTCATTCACTGGTTCATTCCTCAAATGGCCATAATGGCTGGAGCTGTGCCAGACCAAAGCCAGGAGCCAGAAGTTTCCTCTAGGTCTTGCACGTGAGCACAGGAGCCCAAGGGCTTGGGCCATCTTCCACTGCTTTACCAGGTGCATTAGCAGGGAGTTGGATGGGAAGAGGAGCAGCTGGGCCTTGAACTAGTGCCCATATGGGGTGCTAATGCTGCAGGCAGTGGCTTAACCTGCTATGCCACAATGCCAGTCCCCCACATTCTTTCCTGCAGTGGCTATTTGACATTCCCACCAGTGCAATGTTGGTTTTTAATTCTAACTGTAGAAATGAGGTAAAGGTGGGGCACAGTGTGATCATGGATTATTTCAAAATATACCCAAGGAGTTTATCAAAGTGGTCAAGAAAATAGTGGCAACAACATAGGTTAGCTTGTCCAACCAAAATGCTTTCATCCATCAGAAAAGTACATATTTTTTGAGCTGGTACTATATGTTGGGCAGGATCCTTGGCCTTAGAGTCCCAAGAATGAGCAAAACAGACACAGTTCTTAGAGTTTTCACTCTAGTTGGGGGCAGTGTTAGTTGGAGGTTTTTTAACACTAAATCACTTGACATGAAACAGTATGTTGCTCTCAAGAAGCTAACAGTCTACTGGGGAAACCAGGAATCACAGGAGCACCGTGGGGGTGCCCACCTATGGAGCCGGGGGAGGAGAGGATGGTCTGTCCTGCCAGGGAAGGACCTGCAAAGCCTGCCTTCCGAGGCCACGCCGCTGGTGGGCCCTGGCAGGTGAGCATAAGGAGAAAGCGGGGAGCCGGGCAGGGGAGGGGAGACTCCTGGACAAGGGTGGCAGAGTGTGAAGCACTGAGGCCCGCCAGGGAGAGGCCACAGCTCCCTGTGGCTGGGAGTGCGGGCGTGAACGGCTGGAGTGACAGATGGCCGCAGCTGCACAGCCTGGACCAAGGAGTGGCAGGGTCAGTTTGTGCTTTGGAGAGCTGGCAGTGGGCCTGTGTGGCACATCAGGAGGGGCTGCGGGTGGAGGTGGGATACCTCCATACCAGAGCTGACGTGGGATTGAGCAGAAAGAAGTGGAGAGAGGGGGATAGCACTTTGGCACAGCAGGTTAAAGCCCCAGCCTGCAGTGCCAGCATCCCATATGGGCGCTGGTTCAAATCCTGGCTGTCACTTTGATCCAGCTCTCTGCTGTGGCCTGGGAAAGCAGTACAAGATGGCCCAAGTGCTTGGGCCCCTGTACCCACCTGGGAGACCAGAAGAAGTTCCTGGCTCCTAGCTTCAGATCAGCTCAGCTCCAGCTGTTGTAGCCATTTGGGGATTGAACCAATGGGTGGAAGATCTCTCTTTCTCTCTGCCTCTGTGTAACTCTGCCTTTCAAATAAATAAACAAATATTTTTAGAAAAGAAAGAAGTAGATGGGTCTGAGAGATGCTCAGGGGGCTGGCTGGGGTGGGGACTAGCCAGGTCTTGGTGTCTGACAGAGCCAGAGGAGCTTGGGATACCTGCTAAGTGTCTGACCTGGGTGAGGCCACTGGCTGAGACGGAACCACTGGGAAAGGATATGGTATGAGGCAGGAAGCCCAGGGTGTGTGTGTAGATGTGCAGGGTTAAGGAGCCAATAGGCTATAGCGAAGCCCTGTGGGGCTGGCCAGGAGTAGGAGTCATTGCCAGGCCAAGATTTGAAGGGTAAGAGGTGGAAGGCAGTATCTGACCAGGGCATGAGCTGTGGCCATAGGAAAGGGTTGCCTGACAATCTGTGGCTCTTGAGAGAGGGAGGCAGCCTGCAGCTGGCGGGGAGTGATGTAGGAGAATCAGTTCCTCTCTACCCCCTGCTTTCTGAACCTGCTGGCACCCCCCCACAGGCTGCACCCACGCACACAGTAATGGAAGAGGCCCTGTGGTTGGCAGTGGCAGCTGCAGGCCCAGGCAGGAGCACCCTGTGCTGGCCACGCAGTGTTCTCAGGTGTAATCTGTGGGGCGCAGGGGATGTGCCCACCATTTCCAGGTCATACCTGGGCACCAGGCCCCAGAGTCACCTGAGCACACTGCCCCAAGCCTGCTTCCAGGACCTGCACAGACCTCTTCCCCAGCTGAGCCCCTGCGGGGGACCAGTAGCTCACTGTGCACTGCCCTGGATCTGAGAGGAGGTGCAGGACTGGCTGTTGGGGGGGGTGGGTATATGTATGCGTACATGGCGGGGGGGGCTCTTCTCTGCTTGGAGTGGCTGTGCTGGGAGAGAAGGAAGGCAGCCCCCAAGCTGGGCCTGTCTGCCTGCGCTGCCATCCAG
Organism: Oryctolagus cuniculus; assembly: GCF_051225735.1. Taxonomy (NCBI): domain Eukaryota; kingdom Metazoa; phylum Chordata; class Mammalia; order Lagomorpha; family Leporidae; genus Oryctolagus; species Oryctolagus cuniculus. Next base: position 83,078,477 of record NC_142871.1, read on the forward strand.
GAGTGCCAAGTCTGAGGATTGTGCTGCGGGCCGTGGCCATTCTGGGTTGTTATAAAGGCGCAGCTGTTAAAGGTGTACACTGGGACGTGTGTCATTTGACATTTCTTCTTCTTATTTTTTTAAAGGTTTGTTTAGTTATTTGCAAGCATAGGTATGGGGTGTGGGGGGGGAGAGAGAGAGAGAGAGAGATCCTCCATTTGCTGGTTCAGCCCTCAGACGGCTGCAGTGGCCAGGATGAAGCCAGGAGTTTCATTCAGGTCTCCCACGTGGGTGCAGGGGCCCAAGGACTTGGGCTAGCTTTCACTGCTTTCCCAGGCACATTAGCAGGGAGCTAAATCAGAAGTGTAACAGCCCGGAATTGAACTGGTGCCCATACGGAATGTTAGCGCTGCAGGTTGTGGCTTTACCTGCTATGCCACAATGCTGGCCCCCATTTGGCATTTCTTAGCCCAGTTTCAAGGTTTGGGAATTTAGGCTCGGGGCACATGGGTCTCTGTATCTCGTCTAGGGTAGGCCTGCAAATGGTGATGGTGTTGTGGGGCTCAGCTCCTGGCACAGATGCAGGGGCAAACTGGGACCGCCCAGCCCACACGCTGGGGTCAGCTTTGGGCAGTCGAGACTGGGTGAGTTTGGGTGGACCAGGGGCACTGGAACCAGCCAGATCAGCTTCTGGAACACAGGAGCACCCTTCCTGCACTAACTTCACACAACGGAGGGCTCACACGCAGGAGAAAAGGCGGGACACAGGCTCCTCGTTTCCTTGCGGTAATCACCACGCCTGGTCCAGGCTTTGCTTTGTGACCTGCTGACCTCCTGTCAACCCTGCCGCAGGTGCCTCTGGGAGCCCTGGGTGACCTTGCCTGTCTCCTTCCAGACCAATCTGGTGTCACAAATCCAGGCGTCAGAAGCCCACCACTCAGCTCTGCACCTCCTCCCTGCTGCTGGCCTGGCCCAGGCTCTCATCTCCTCCCCCACACATCCTCATTGGTTCCTGGGAGGTGAAGGTCGACAGTCTTATTCCTTGGTAGCCAGTTTAAATCTAAATCAATGAATAGACTTAAATTCAAATTCAAATTCAAATTTCGCTTTAGGGGGCGAGCTACAAGTGGGTTGAAAACATTGCTTCTCCCACACCATGGCCTTAACCTTCCAATGTCAGTGCTGGCTCTCCCAGCTGCTCCGTGGCCAAGTTCACCTTCCAGAAGGACCCCTTTTTTGGCATGGCTCCCTCAGAACCCTGGGGCTTCCCTTACCCTATAAGATGAAATGAGCCCCCTCCCCGGCAGCCTGGCCCTGGGCTCACCCTCTCTCCCACCATGCTCTCTGGCCCTGCACATCCGGCGAGCACTTGCCCCCAGCCCAGCTCCCTGCCCCGACAGCCTTGCACACAGCATCCGCATGCCCGGAGCAGGCTCATTCTTCCCCTGTACCAGAAGCTTCTCCTGGCTGTTTTGCACCACACGGCCTCTGTCTGCTCTGAAGCCGCTGATGCACCCTTTCACTCCCTTCCTGGTTGATTGATTTGTTCCCTGTGTAGTGATGAAGGGCATGGATTCTGGGTTCCTGGTGATCCAGTCCTGGGCAATAGGCCAGTGGCTTACGATAATCACGTGTTAGTTTGCTCAGCGGCTGGGCTGACGGGGCTTACTTAGCTAGGCGGTTCTTGCTTGGGGTGCACACGGGTTGTGGGAAGACTGGGAAGACCCTGCCTCCTCCCTGGGTGGTGGGGGGCCTCCCCAGGCCATATGGCCTCCTCTCTCTCTCTCTGATCCTCCCCACCTCACTCTGCTCCCTCTCTGCACCCTTCCCCCACCCCCCCTTTCCATAGTCTCCCCACTGGGCAACTGAAGAGAAGCAGCAGCTGCAAGTTTTGTAGCCTCACCCTTTCTGTTGCATTTTATTGAGTTGATCACAAAAGCCCACCCATGTTCAAGGGGAAAAGACTTAGACTCCATCCCTTGATCCGAGGAGTGTTAAAGAAATACTCAGGGACATTTCAAAAACAGCATGCTGGGGACAGACTACACTGCCTGAGTGGGTTCACACCTGCCTGGCCTCTCACCAGCTGTGTGACCTTGGGCAAGTTGCTGAGCCTCTCTGTGCCTCATATTTAAAGTGAGGATAATAATAGTACCCAGCTCAGAGGCGTGTGCAAAATATAAAATGGGTAACATATGTGAAGTTTCTAGTGCAGAGGACGCTTTGCTATTTTTATTTATAAAGTAGGCTGTGCTTGCGAGCTCTGGGGAGAGCACACAGGAGTGCTGGGAGGGCAGGGTGCTCACAGGGGCCTTGGGGGTTCTGTCCCCACTCCCCACCTCTTGCCCAAGGCATCTCTTCCTTTTGGCTGTTCCTGAGTAAATGGATACATTTTAAAAAAAGAAAGAAAAAAAAAGAAGTGCAGGGCTCTGGAAGTGGACTGCTTGGAGCCAGCAGCCAGGGACTGCCGCGACATTGCTGTGAGGATAGAAGCAGACAGCCCCTAAGTGCATCCTGACCCAGCACAGGCAACGTGAGTGAGGACGACGCTGGTGGTGCCCGCGCAGCACACTGCAGAGCGGCTGGATGCCAACGTAACGAGAGACCGCCCTGCCCCTGAGGAGCCCGTGGCCTGTGGCTTTCTCCACAGGCTTCGTGGTGCCCCAGCCCCTCTCCCTGGGGGGGCACAGCCTTGCCTACTGAGTCACTTCTCACCTGCCAACTGGGTCCCTCAATGCAATGCCTCCCAGGGACTTGTCTAGGGTCATCCCGACACCTGCTTTTCACCTTGCCTGTCACTTCAGACCCACCCCGTGGGAGATGCTTGTGTCTGGGGCACTAGACCACCAGTAGAGACCCTCCTTCTTCCCCAGGGTGTCTCTCTGGAGATTTTACTCTGTGGCCTCCTGTCTGGAAGAGATTCAAGTGCTAGATCTTCAGGCCATGAGAATTTGGTCACCAAGATCCCAAATGGATTTCATCTGGTTGTGTGAAGCCCGTGGAGCCAACCCATGGTGTCAGTACCATCTCTCTTTGGGGTGGCACCTTTTCTTTTCAAAAATAATTTGTTTTCAGGGCCCTCACTGTGGCATAGTAGGTTAAACCTCAGCCTGTGGTGCCCACAACCCACATGGGCGGCACTTCAAGTCCTGGCTTCTTCTCTTCTGATTCAGCTCTCTGCTGTGGCCTGGGAAAGCAGTAGAAGATGACCCAAGTCCTTGGACCCCTGCACCCACGTGGGACACCTGGAAGGAGCTCCTGGCTCCTGTCTTCAGATTGGCACAGCTCCAGCCATTGTGGCCATTTGGAGAGTGCATTTTATTGAGTTGATGGATGGAAGACCATCTTCCAGCAGATGGAAGACCTCTCTCTGTTTTTCCCTCTCTCTCTGTCTGTAACTCTACCTCTCAAATAAATAAATAAAATCTTTTAAAAAATTTATTTTCATTTTGTTTGAAAGGTACCAAAGTCAGACAAAGACAGAGACCTTCCATCCTCTGGTTCTCTTCCCAAATGCCTGCAGGAGCCATGGCTGGAGCAGGCCAAAGCCAAGAGCCTGGAACTCAATCCAGGTCTCCCATGTGGGTGGCAGGGAGCCAGCGACGTGAGCTGTCACCTGCTTCCCAGCGTGTGCATTAGCAAGAAGCTGGAATCCGGATCAGAGCCGGGACTCAGATCCAGGCAGTCAGACGTGGGATGCAGGCGGCCTGGAGCCCTGACTGCCCCCGCGTCCTGAGTGAAGGTAGTGCTTCCTGCCTACCTCCTAGGAGGAATGGGTTGGGGGCTGACGCAAGGGGGACGCTTGCATCTGGGGGCTCCTGCAGGCTTCTCCATGGGAACTGCAGCCCTCGGAGGAGGAGCCGCCTCCCACGTTCCCTCAGTTTCCCTGGGGTAGCACAAACCCCAGCCTGCCTCCCTGCCCCCGGCACCCTGCTCCTACCTACTTATCCCCTAAACAACACGTCCCTCCTGCCGTGTCCCAAACACCCCCTCCTCTGCAGATACCCTCACAGCAATCTCCCTCCCTCACCTGGTGCCTCGTGACCCCACCTGAGCCCAGGTGATTGACAGGGTCACCACGCTCCTGGAGGACAGGACCCTGGACAGTGAGGCCGGTCTGGGTCCCAACCAGACAGGTCTGTTGTGTTTAAAATGGCTTTCTGCTTTGAAATATAATTGATAAATACACATTATCTATATTTAAGGTGTCTGGCTTGGTGTCTGGCTATAGGCATATATTATGAAATCATGCCCCCAACCCAGCTGCCTAGCATACCTATCACCTCACGCCACAAGCACGGTTTTTGTGTGTGTGTGGTGAGACCGTTTATGACCTTGTCTCTGGCACCAGCGATGCGGTGTAGCAGGAAAAGCTGCTGTCTGTGATGCCGGCATCCCATATTGGCACCGGCTCATGTCCTGGCTGCTGTACTTTATCCAGCTCCCTGCTAACGTGCCTGGGAAAAGCAGTGGAAGACGGCCCAGGTGCTTGGGTCTCTGTGCCCACATGGGAGACCCAGATGAAGCTCCCAGTTCCTGGCTTTGGCCTGGCCCAGCACAGCCATCTGGGGAGTGAACCAGCACATGGAAGATCTCTTGCACTCTCTGTCTCTCTCTCTCTTTCTGCCTGGAACTCTGACTTTCAGAGTAAATCTGGCCTCTCATCACATTTCAACTGTACAACACAGCATTGTTCACTGTAGCCCTTGTTAGACTTCAGAAATTGTTCATCCTGCAGGACTGAAACCCGGTACCCGGTGGCCAACACCTCCTTGCCTTCCCTCCATTTCTGGCAACCCCCTTTCTGCTCCCTGACTGGAGTAGAGCGTGAGATCAGATGATAACTTGGACAGGTCTGTTTGGGGATGTTAAATTTAAGGAAGTGGTTAACTGTCTGTTGAAGACTCTACAGACTTGAAAAGAGGCAGTTGGAGTTGGGTGGAAGACTGGACTCTGCGGGGGAGACTGACTCATCGGTTTTCTGGGGAATTGGCTGTGGGTGGGGCTGAGTGTCTGCAGGGAAGAGACGGGGCAGGAGGGAGAGCAGGAGTCAGAGAGACAGCAGAAAAGAGTTGAAAGAGTTGACCACTAGAGAAAGAACAAAGGGACAGGGGCCTAGGAAAAGTCCCTGAAATTCAGCAAGTGCCATGGGTGGGAGGTGCTGTGCAGGTGCCTCCTGCCAGCCCCTGGTGGAGATGGGATAGCTTGACAGCAAAAGGAAGGTTTGCCACTAGGTTGTGGGACTTTGTAAAACTTCACTCCTGCGCGTTTCCTTCAAGGTCATCAGGCCAGTGGCACCTGCAGACTCTGGGCCCCACCCCCAGCAGGCCTGGGTTTGGATGTAAGAATCTGCATCCGCAACAGGAGGCTGGGTGCTGGAGGGAAGAGGGAAAGAGTGGCTGATCTAGTGCAGCCTTTCCCCCTGCTGCCCTGGTGTACCCCTGGTCCCTGTGTCAAATGCCCTGCCGTGTGGCCCTCACTCACCTGTCTAGGAGGCAGTGCTCACTGAAAGTCAGGCCAGTTTTAAACCTGGAATGTCTGATTGCATCACCAACGAGGGGGAAAAGTCTCACCGCCGAGATTTCAAAGTAACTCTGACTTTGCAAGGAGCCCTGGAGGACAGGGATGGGACCTGGAGAAAATACAGAACCGAGCACAGGGCAGCTGGGCACAGTGTTGTCACCGCTCCAGGGCCATCCCACGGGGAGAAGCCTGCCTGCCCACCAGGGGCTCCAGTCACATCAGTTTTCAGGCCTGGCAGAGACAAGGCCGAAAGCACCCCCGCCCCAGGGCCTCTGGCCAACCTCTGTGTTGGTGCAGGCCCCTCTAACCCCTCTTAGCGATCAAGAATGTCTGAGATGTTTCCCCAATCAAGCACAGAGTCGGTGGGGAAGGGCAAGGCTGTTTCCAGGCAAACTTGCTTGCACAGAGAACAGGGGTCCAGGCCTGTCTCTGGGGGTGTCAGCGGTGGAAGGGAACTTTGACGTTGGCACCCAGGCACCCCACGAACACAGTCTGGTAGTTTGTGCAGGGGCTGCAGCCCTGTGCCAGCCTTCTCCCCAGTGTACCACTGATGGTCTCTCTCTCTCAAAAGATTTCTTTGAGATAAAACACTGTACTAGTTCCCCATACATTCTGTAACCAAGGACCACAACCTTGGGGGCTTAGACCAACACAGCATGATTCTCTTATGGTACTGCCATCCACAAGTCTGCACTGGCTCTGGCTGGGCTATTCCCAGGAGTCAGCAGAGCTGTGTTTCTTTCTGGAGGTTCCAGGGAGCTCCCATTTTCTTCTCCCTTTCTGGCTTTAGAGGCTCCTGCCTCCTGCTTCTGTCATCAGAGCCAGCAACAGTGGGTTGAGTTCTTCAAACATTGCCATCATGCTGACCTCTTCCTCACTGAAGGACCTGTGTGGTGACCCTGTTCCCACCTAGATAATCCTGGGTATGCTCCCTATTTTGTTTTTAAGATGTGTTTTATTTATTTGAAATGCAGAGTGAGAGTGAGAGAGAGAGAGAGAGAGAGAGAATGAGAATCGTTAATCTGCTGGCACACTCCACAATGGCTACAACAGCTGGGGCTGGGTCAGGCTGAACCTGGAGCTAGAATCTTCATCCAGATCTCCCATGTGGGTGCAGGGGCCCACGGACTTGGCCATCTTCCACTGCTTTCCCAGGCCACAGCAGAGAGCTGGATCAGAAGTAGAGCAGCTGGGTCTTGAACTGGCACTCATATGGGATGCCGGCACTGCAGGCAGCGGCTCACACCACAATGCTGGCCCTAGGCACCCTCCCCACCTCTATCTTAATGTTTATTTTTAAATTTCTTATAAATGGCAGGTGCAGGGACCCAGGGACTTGGGCCATTTTCCACTGCTTTCCCAGGCCATCAGCAGAGAGCTGGATCAGAAGAGGAGCAGCTGGGACTCAAGCTGGTGTCCATATGGGATGCTGGCAATGCAGGAGGATGCTTAACCTATTATGCCAGCCTTGACGCATGCAACTTCATGTGACATAATGATGATACCATTCAGAGAAAGGCTCTCTTCCATGTGACAGTCCTTCAGAGAGTTGAAGACTGTTGCCCCAAAGTTCTGGGGTTTTTCAAGGTCATCCCATGCCCTTCAGTGCTACTTGATGTGGCGTGACTGTGAGTGCACACACCAGCCCACAGTTCTCACTGGGCGTCTGGTCCCAAACACAACCCCCTCTGGATGTGGTTGGTCTATGCAGAGCCAAGGGAGCCAAATCCCTTCTGTTGTTCTAGATGCCCATGAAAATCTTTCCCACATCTTTCCAAAGTTATTTTATGCATATATATATATATATATATATATAAGTAAAGATGTGAATATATTCTCCTTCCCCCACTCTTTAGACTGATGTGCAACACTTGCTCTTTCAAAGCTATGATACTCGTCTTTCCCCTAAAGATTGATTGATGGATTTAAAAGTCAGTTACACAGACAGAGGGAGAGACAGAGAGAGAGAGCTCTTCCATCTGATGGTTCCATTCTCCAGAGGGCTGCAATGGCCAGGGCTAGGCCAGACTCAAGCCAGGAGCTTCTTCCAGGTCTCCCATGTGGATGGCAAGGGCCTAAATTCTTGGGCATCCTCGGCTGCTTTTTCCAGGCCATTAGCAGGGAGCTGGGTCAGAAGTGGAGCAGCCAAGACTCAACTCGGCACCCATATGGGATGCCAGCGTCACAGGCAGTGGCTTTACCCGCTTACACCACATTGCTGGCCACAGCTCTGATACTCTTGTTGTCATTGTGCTATTCATACTTTTCTGCAACTTGATTTTTTTTACTTAGCAATGTATCTTGGGATCTTTATCAGTTCATAAAGAACTTCATATTTTTTAATGGTTGCTTATTATTTCATTGGCTAGATTCACCATACTTCATTGGACCAATATCTTAGTAATTTGTTTCTAATATTTTTATCAGAAAATTATGTACATATAGGTCATTTTGTAATTTATGCTTTTCTAAATTTGATACTTAGGATTCTCTAAACATATACAGAAAAAGCCTGTGATAAAGAACCACACTTATTAGTGACAAGAATTCTTAGCAAACTAGGATCTCCTGACAACAAGCACGAGTGAAAATCCAGTAGAAGAATGGATAGAAAATCCAGTAGAAGAATGGATAGAAAATCCAGTAGAAGAACGGATAGAAAAACCATAGACAGGAAATTCACAAAAGATGAAATCCTGAAGCTACCTGCCTACAAAAATTCTCAAACTCACTGGCAATTATAAAAATAATGATTGAAACAACACTGAGAAAGCTCTTCATGCCCATCGAGTAGGTGAACGCTGGGAAGCTGGATCATGACAAGTGCTTGGGGGCCCTGGGCTTTGAGGAGCATGGCCTGTGTGTAGCAAACCCAATGGCCAGTGGCACTGTAGTCACACACAGGGGCCCTGTGTCTGCCTCAAGTCAGCAACACAGCAGTGCAGTGGGACCGTGGGAATGTGGGGAATCTGGGGAGAGCTGGGGGAGCAAGGGTCTGGAAGGGAGCACAGAAGACAGCCAGTGTCCAGGGTCACCCTGCTGGCTGGCGGGGGTGGGCAGGATGGCCATGCAGGAAGCCACACTTGTCTGGCTGCCCCTGCAGGTCTGGTGGTGGGCTTGGGCCGCCACACATCAGAAGGACCCAGGATCCATCTCCACGTATCTCACCAGACAGCAAACTTTCACATGCCCTGTGCTACTGCTGTATCTTTTGGCCCTGGTTTCCCAAACCCGGCTAAACCTTCATGCCATTTCGCTGTGACAAGGATAATGGTGGAGACTGAAGCAATGTATTTTCATCCTCAGTGACCTCCAGTCCAAGCCATAGCGGGCTCTCAGATCAAGAGCCATGTCAACTTCGTCCACTGGGTGTTTCACTGTGGAGATGAAACACCACTCTGGCAGAACTGTGGGGTGGAACATTCCTAGGAACTAAAAGAACTCTAATGATGGGATGAGCACATGGAAGGCCCATCCCCCAGTGAGCCTTAGCAGAGAAGACAGATGGATCAAGCAAAGGGGTCACACTTCCCCCTCTAGGGCATGGGGCTCAGGGGAAATATCCAGAAAGGCCTGAGGGAGCCTGAGACCTTTGTGGGTGTGGTGTGCGGGGAGGCTGGTGGCTTCGTATGAGTGTGTCTGCGTGTGCACATTTGCACATATTTGCTGCACACTGAGCAAGGAGTAGGGGTGCAGCGAGGTGCAGAGAGGAGGCTGGATGGGGGAGCTGAGGCAGAGCTCCTGACTGAGCCAGGCCTGGGAGGGGCAGGTCGAGCCTCTAGATATCCACACCAGCCCAGTGTGCAGGTGCCGACGCCGAGGTGAACCGTGGAGCAGTAGCAAAGGCCTTGGGTCTGGACCCAGAGGACATGGAGTCCGAGGATTCCCCTGATGGACCAGGGCTCCACCAGAAGACAGATGGAATCCGTGTGCCTCAGCCGACGTCACCCAGACCATGCCAGGGCTTCATGGCACAGACTGGGCAGCCTGGCTCCGAGGGCCATTCTCCTCGGGGTCCCGAGGCTACCTAAGGTGGGAGGAGATCCGAAACACTCTGGACTAGACTGAGTGGCTGGTAATTAGTAATTAAAATTTTCCCACACTTAAGAGGCATAAGGGCTTGTGAGAGAGATCAAAGAAGCTGCCTTTTAAAAAATTTATTATTTGGCACATCTGTGAAGTGTGTGTTAATTATGCACCTGGCTACACCATGCTTATGCTCTTCACACAGAACGAAATGGCCTCCTTTCTCCCACACCTGCGACGTGACTCCTGCTTCAACCCTGCCCTCGGCCCTTTGGTCTTGCTTCCTCCAGTGCCTGTGGCCCGATTTCATCAAAAGCTGTCTCCTGTGAGATTTTCTCCAGTGCCTTTGGGTTAGCATGACTCAGCCTTCCTTTGCTCCCCTATGGAATCTCGTGGGTGCTTGCGTCATCACTTCTGTGTGTGTCCCTTAGTGCCTCGGAAGCTCCTGGGGACAAGGACAGCGGTTTACTCATCTCCACATTCCTGCTTGCACCTTGCCCGGGGCTTACCTAGGGTTCATGGTGCAGATTTTGTTTTTAAAGATTTATTTATTTATCAGAAAGTCAGAGTTACACAGAGAGAGGAGAGGCAGAGAGAGAGAGAGGTCTTCCATTCGATGGTTCACTCCCCAGATGGCTGCAACAGCCAGAGCTGCGCTGATCTGAAGCCAGGAGCCAGGAGCTTCTTCTGGGTCTCACACATGGGTGCAGGAACCCAAGGACTTGGGCCATCTTCCACTGCTTTCCCAGGCCACAGCAGAGAGCTGGATCAGAAGTGGAGCAGCCGGGTCTCAAACCAGTGCCCGTATGGGATGCCGGCACTTCAGGCCAGGGCGTTAACCCCCATGGTGCAGATTTGAATAAATGAACTAGCCAGTGAAAGAGCCTGGATGTGAGGAAGCACAGGGCACATGATAGTTCTCTTGCAAATTAAGCAGTGATGCTGTTCTATTTCTTTAAATACCACAACACCTGGAATATCAAACTAAGGGGAATATTAGGGCTGATGTGGTATAGTGGATAAAGTGCTGCGATGCCAGCAACCCTTATGGGCACTGGTTCATGTCCCAGCTGCTCCGCCTCCAATCCAGCTCCCTGCTAATGGCCTGGGAAAGCAGTGGAGGATGGCCCAAGTGCTTCGGCCCCTGCACCCATGTGGGAGACCTGGATAGAGTTCCAGGCTTCTGGCTTGTTGCAGCCATCTGGGGAGTGAACTAGCAGATGAAAGATCTCTGTCTCTCTCTCTCTCTCTCCTCTCTCTGTAACTCTGACTTTCAAAATAAATAAATAAATAAATATTTTTTTTAAAAAAGAGGAATAATGAAGAGTCAATATTAAGGGCTTGTTTTTTATTTCAATTAATTTTATACATCTGAGGAAATTTCATCTCAAAAAGCTTCTGAAGGCTCCAGCCATTGTGGCCATCTGGGGCATGAACCAGCGGATGGAAGACCTCTTTCTCTCTCTCTGCCCCTGCCTCTTTGTAGCTCTGCCTTTCAAATAAATAAAAAAATCTTAAAAAAAAAAAAAAAAAAAGCCTGTAAAGGAGTTGAAGAACTCAATGGCCATAGGCAAATCCTTGCCACATTCTTGATGCACTTCGGTGAAGAGGGTTCCCTGGCTGATGACCCAGAACTTCCGAAGCAGTCGCTCATGTTTAGTCTCCATGGCGACAGGCAGCACCCGGGGCTGGTGACCAGCCCTTCTTTGAACTTGGCACACAGATGGGTTTCTGGCTGCTGGGCTTCCCGATTGTATTGCATGGCATGATCGGGAGTGCTCCATTTCTACCCACTCTGCCTGGGCCAAGGAAAACTGCACATCACCTATGGCAGCGGCTGTAGAGCCCAGGGCTGGCAGCTGGTCCCAAACCCTTGTTTGGTGGCACAGAGTCCAGGTGCAGTGGGCAGTGTGCTGGTGTGGCCAGCGTCCACCTTGGGCACTAGTGATGTCCTCAGGGAGCCAGATTTGCAGAGCATGCCCCCTCTGTGACAGAGACACCAGTGCCAGCAGGTTGGCAGCGCCATTGCTGCCTGCAGCAGGTGGTAAGCCCTTGTTAGGCCAGGCTGTCTGCTCAGTGAGTGCTGAGGGAAGTCTAATGAGGGAGGACTTCCAGGTGGTGCCCTAGAGGGGAGCGAGAGAGGCCATCAGAGTAATAGCGCTCCGATGGAGAGAAAGGATATTCCTACACCCCTAACCCATCACCTGTCCATGTGCCCATCTAAGCAGTCTCTTTATGATGATTATTTCTCTACTTTTTATGATTTAATCTCTGGCATATCTGTCCTTTAACCCCATAGTTTTGTATCTTTGGGAATTTTATATAAATAGTACCATAGAGTATACATTCATCCACGAGATGAGAGCCATCCGTGTTGTTGAATCTGAGGCAGGTGTTGGATGTAGCAGTTAAGCAATTAAGTTGCCACATCTCATATTGGTGCCAGTTCAAGTCCCAGCTGCTCTGCTTTTGATCCAGCTCCCTGCTAATGCACCTGGGAAAACAGCAGAGGATGGCCCAAGTGCTTGGGACCTGTCATTCTAGTGGGAGACCAGAATGGAGTTCTTGGTTCCTTGCTTCAGTCTGGCCCATCCCTGGCTGTTATTTGAGGAATGAAACATCAGATGGAAAATAAATCTCTCTTCTCTGTCTCTCTCAATAAAACAAAATAAAAAATAAACCAGTTTTTAAAACAATAAGCCTCATTTTACATTAACTTTTTGAAGCCCTCTTGTACTTAATCCTCTAGTGTAGATGGACATTTGGGAGGTTTACAGCTTTTAATTATTTTTTAAAATATTTATTTTATTTACTTGAAAGGCAGAGTTACAGATGAAGAGAGAGAAAGAGAGAGAGAGAGAGAGAGAGAGATCTTCCATCTGCTGGTTCATTTCCCATATGGCTGCAACACCCGGGGCTGGACCAGGCAAAGCCAGGAGCCAGGAGTTCTTCCAGGTCTCTCATGTGGGTGCAGGGACCAAAGCACTCGGGCCATCTTCCACTGCTTTCCCAAGTGCATTAGCAGGGAGCTGGATCAGAAGTGGAGCAGCTGGGACTTGAACAGTCACCCATATCAGATGCAGGTGGTGGCTTAAGCAGCTATGCCACAACACCCAGCCCCTGGCTTTTAACTATTGAAAAGAATGCTTTGTGGACATGTTTGTGCTTGTCTCTTGGTGCATATTTGCATACATTTCTAGAAGTGGAATTGATGGGTCCCAGTGTGTGTCCATCTTGTAGTTTGCTAGACAGTGCCTTGCAAGGAAGTTGTGCCAGTTCACACCCCTGTTGGCAGGGTGTGAGAGTTCCTGTTGCTTCCCGTTCTTACCAACACCTGGTGCGGTCACTCTTTCCTGCAAGTAGAGAGTAATAATGTCTCGCTGTGGTTTTGGCGGAACTAGTAATGAGGTCAGCACTTCCTCCCGTTTGGTGGTTACTTCCTCTTTTTGGAAATGCCTGCTCGATCTCTTGCCTGTTTAGTATGTGCAATCTGATTTTTTTTTTTTTACAGGCAGAGTGGATAGTGAGAGACAGAGAGACAGAGAGAAAGGTCTTCCCTTTGCTGTTGGTTCACCCTCCAATGGCCGCCACAGCTGGCGTGCTGCGGCCGGTGCACCGCGCAGATCCAAAGCCAGAAGCCAGGTGCTTCTCCTGGTCTCCCATGGGGTGCAGGGCCCAAGCACCTGGGCCATCCTCCACTGCACTCCCTGGCCATAGCAGAGAGCTGGCCTGGAAGAGGGGCAACTGGGACAGAATCCAGCGCCCTGACCGGGACTAGAACCCGGTGTGCCGGCGCCAAAAGGTGGAGGATTAGCCTATTGAGCTGTGGCGCCAGCCCTGATTGTTCTTAATGGAACTCTTAGGAATGTTATTTATGGCTTTTGACAAATACCTTCTCCCACCTATAGCTTCCCTTTTCATCTTCTTCATAGTGTCTTTTGATAAAATTACTGATTCTTTTCAGTGTGAATTTCTCATTGAAAATTAACACACATCCAGGAAAATAACTGAATCCTTAGTGAACTAGCAGAAAATGAATACCAGCACCTAGATCAAGAGAAATCGTTTGTGCTATCCTGGACAGTCTTTCTTTTCCATCACTCCCCTGCCACAGGTAATCATTTTCCTGACTTTTTAAAAAAGATTTGCTGTATTTACTTGAAAAGCAAAGTTACACACACACACACACACACACGCACGCACACACACACAGAAAAAGGGCTTCCAGAAAATGGCCAACAACAAACAGTAACCAGGGCTGGGCCTGCCTGAAGCCAGGAGTCAGGAGTGTGATCCAGGTCTCCCACGTGGGTGCAGGGGTCCAAGCACTTGGACCATCCTCTGCTGCTTTCCAGGTGCATTAGCAGGGAGCTTGATCAGAAATGGAACAGCTGGGACTTGAACCAGCACCCACAGGGGATGCCGTGTCACACGTGGTGGCTTTTCCCACTATGCCACAGTGCCAGCCCCTCCATTTTTATCTGTCTGAAAATTCTATTTCAAGTTGACTCTTGAAGAGTCGGTGGGGAAGGAGTGACGTCTGTCTTTATTTCAAGTGGGTTAATCCCGGATCTGCGCTTTCTAGGACCATATGAGGAGAGGTCAGGGCAGAAAGCTGCCATGAACACGCATCTCCCAGTGCTGCCTGGGACTCCTTTTTTTTTTTTTTTTTTCATATACCTAAAAACTCCAACTTTATTTCATATATAATGATCACATGGTAAATTATTTCAGAGAAAAATATTACAAAGCTTTCAGATCATAAATATTTTTCAAAGTAATTATTCAAGACAATGAGACATAATACAACAATAACTATTATGCAAAACTATTATGTAACTATAGAATGACTTTTTAGCAAAGAATAACAAAATGCTCAAAATTGTTGTCATGAATTGTTTGACCACTTTTAAAATCATCCTAAAAGAATTTTTTTTAACTTTTATTTAATGAATATAAATTTCCAAAGTACGATTTATGCATTACAATGGCTTCCCCCACATACTGTCCCTCCCACCCACTACCCTCCCCTTTCCCACTCCCTCTCCCCTTCCATTCACATCAAGATTCATTTTCGATTATCTTAATATACAGAAGATCAGCTTAGTATACATTAAGTAAGGATTTCAACAGTTTGCTCTCACACAGAGCAAACTTTCTCTGAAGGGAGGAGAGAACCTCCACTTTGACTATGACCTTGTCTAAACAAGATAAGAATCGGAGAACTCAGAGGGCTTCCATAGCCTTGGAAACTCATGACTGGAGCATAGGGAGACTACTGATGCCATAGACAGGAGTGTCAATTGGTAAAGTCAACAACAGGAGTCACTGTGCACTTACTCCTCATGTAGGATCTCTGTCCTTAATGTGCTGTGTATTGAGATTTAATGCTATAACGAGTACTCAAACAATATATTTCACTTTGTGTTTCTATGGGGGTGCAAACTGTTGAAATCTTTACTTAATGTATACTAAACTGATCCTCTGTAAAAAAAAAAAAAATTATCAACTCCCAACTTGACTCTCACTGGGATTAAACATGACAATAGGTCTGATCTGATTTCATCATCATTTAAAAAAAAATCATCTATTATTTTTCACTTTATGTTTCTGTGTGACAGCAAACTGTTGAAATCCTTACTTAATGTATACTAAGCCTGGGACTCCTAGGTGGCGCTCCAGGCCCCTGACTTAGGGCTGGAGCCTTGCAGCAGTGTTAAGGGACCACGGCATGAACACCTAGCCGGTTTAACTCGATGATGTTCCTGCCAACACCGACAGGACTCCACCCCACTCAGAACATGAACTTGTTCACAGAATGAGGAAATGGACCAGCAATTTGGAAGGATTTCCCCCAAACACAGGCTGGGAGGGGTCGCAAAGTGGAAAGAAGGCTCAAGAGCCCTGGCAGTGGGGAGGTCAAGGCAAAGCCCATCCAGCGAGGGCAGGACCCTGGGTCTCTGTCCAAGCCTGAGGTGTGAGCCCACCCAGGGCACCCCACACCCGGCCAGCACACCAAGCAGACAGTACCTCCAGAACACTGACGCCTCCCCCAGTTTTGATCACATTTCTTCTAGAAAGAGTGGCCTGATCTGGAGACAGAGAGGCACGGGAACAGACACCAAGCAGGCTGATCCATTTTATCTAGAAAATGCCTGGAGCCAAAACCAGCCCCTGGGCAAAAACACTGTGCACAGTATGTGAAAAGCAGGCCACCGGAGCGAAGCCCAGAGAGCGCGATCCCTCGCCTCATTTCTTCCCCTTGGCTCCTGGAACTGTTGTCTGCATCAGCTCGCTCACCAGGCGCCCTGGAAGAAGGAGGCGAAGGCTCACGGGAGCAGGGTAGATAGAGTAGAACACACATGGGAGCAGGGCAGCCCGGCCTGCAGAACTGCACTTGGCCCCCCCCCCCTTTTTTTTTTTGACAGGCAGAGTGGATAGTGAGAAAGGTCTTCCTTTTCCGTTGGTTCACCCTCCAATGGCCGCCAAGGCTGGCACGCTGTGGCCGGCGCACTGCGCTGATCTGAAGCCAGGAGCCAGGTGCTCTCCTGGTCTCCCACGGGGTGCAGGGCCCAAGCACTGGGGCCATCCTCCACTGCCTTCCCGGGCCACAGCAGAGAGCTGGCCTGGAAGAGGGGCAACCGGGACAGAATCCGGCGCCCCAACTGGTACTAGAACCTGGCGTGCCGGCGCCGCTAGGTGGAGGATTAGCCTATTGAGCCGTGGCGCCGGCCATCGGCCCATTTTCATATCTTAGACGAGGCGTCCAGAAGATGAGGCCACTCGGCTTTCCCTGTGCCCTGCTGGCTGAGCTGGGAGCCGGCAGCATTGTGCAGGGATGTGGGCAGCAGGAGAGGCCCTGGCCGGGCTGCTCACGTCCCTCCCTCACGTGGCCAGCCCCTCAAGGGAGAAAGGCAAGGCTCTGAGTCCCGAGGGGGCCTCTCCCACACCACCATCCCACCTCAGGTACCATCAAAGCTCTCCCGGAGCCTGAACTCAGGAGGGAGTGCAGCCGCAAGAGCAGAAATTTCACAGAGGCCCTCACCTCACCAGCAATTGAGGAACACGGGAAACCAGAAGGACCAACTTACGCCTGATTTATCTGGGTGGGAAAAGGAAAAGCAAAAAAATGAAGCATTGTGTTTATTTGTTTTCATGATTTTAAAAAGGATTTATTTATTTGAACAACAGAGTGATACACATACACATAGATAGAGAGATCTTGCAACTGTTGGTTCACTCCCCAAATGGCCACAACAGCCAGGCCTGGGCTAGGCTAAAGCCGGGAGCCTGCCACTCCATTCTGGCCTCTCACATGGGTGGCAGGGACCCAGGCACGTGGGCCATCATCTGCTGCCTTCCCGGGTGCGGTAGGCAGAGGCTGGGTTGGAAGTGGAGCAGCTGGCACTCGGACTGCCACTCTGACTTGGGATGCAGGTGTCACAAGTAGCAGCTTAACCCCCTGTGCCTCAAGATTTGTTTTAATATTCTCTTATCCCGCTAAAATACTTTCATTCTATCAGCTAAAATCCCAAGTCTTTGATGGTGGTTTTTATTTCCTTTTTTCCCCAAAGAAACTTTTTATTTAAGGAATACAAACTTCATGCATTTCGTAAGTACAGCTTTAGGAATATAGTGATTCTTCCCACCATAGCTGCCCTCCCACCCACTCTCCCACCCCTCCTCCTCCTCCCTCTCCTCTTCCCAGTCCCATTCTCCACTAAGATCCATTTTCAATTCACTTTATACATGGAACACCAACTCTATACTAAGTAAAGAGTTCAACAATTTGCACAAAAAAAAAAGAATAGAAAAAAGAAAAAAAAACACCTCTTCCTCAGTACTTGAGACAAGGGCTGTTCAAAGTCATTGCTTCTTGAAGTTAATTTCACTTCTTTTTTTCTTTTAAGAAATTTAATTAACTTTAAAGAAGCACCCAAGAATGAAACATCTTTTGGGAGCACTTAGACAGTTATAATACAAGTCTTTGAGGACAGAGGTCCTGCATGGGAAGTTAGTGCACAGTGACTCCTGTTGTTAATTTAACAATTAACACTGACTCACTACGTCAGTGATCAGCCGAGGCTCTTGACACGAGCTGCTGAGGCTATGGAAGCCTTTTGAATCCACAAACTCTGTCAGTATTTGACAAGGACATAAGCAAAGTGGAAGTTCTCTCCTCCCTTCAGAGAAAAGTACCTCCTTCTTTGATGAGCACTTCTTTCCACTGGGGTCTCACCCAGTGGTGGGTTTTCAAATGTCAGCACACCCAGGGGCAGATTTGGGAGCACCAGGGAGCCCATCTGACACCTGGGGCCCCTCTCAGAGGAACTGAAGACTGGGCCATCTATTTCCTCCTCATTCCACGTCAGGCTCAGAACCTCCTTCCAACAGCCAAGGTCACAGTCCCCGCCAGTTCTTTTCATTCCTGAAGACCCAGCATCCGCAGGGTCAGAATGTCCTGTCCTCACCTCCCTAGTTAGGGCTCAGAGGACCCAGGTGCAGCCGGGCAGGCCTCTGGACAATGCCCTCTGCCCAGCCCAGCTGTACTGACTCTTTCTGGCTGTCAGTGGTTTGGCATTTGTTAATAGGTTTGATGGGCACAGATTTTTGGTTTTTCCCTTTCTTCATTTTTTAATATGAAAAGTGTTTTACTGAAACATAGCATACATACAGAAAAGGACATGAATTCTGAATGTACAGCTCACTAAATGATCAGGAAGCGAACTGACCAAGGTAACCGTCACCCAGCTCAAGAGAAAGGACGGGCAGGTGTTTGGCATCACAATTAAGGTGCTCATATCCCTCATTCCCGTGCCTGGGTTCAAGTCCTGGCTCTGCTCCTGATTCCAGCTTCCCATAAATGCACACTGTGGCAGGCAGAAAGTGATGGCTCAGGGATCAAGGTCTCAGTCACACACCCGGGAGACCCAAATTGAATTGCAGGCTCCTGGCTTTGGCCTGGCCCAGCCCCAGCTGTTGCAAGCATTTAGCGAGTGAACCAGTAGATAGGAGCTGTCTATCTGTCTCTCCATTTCCCTTTGTGTGTCTCTCTCTGCCTTTCAAACAAACAAACAAACAAACATTTAAGAGGAAATATAAAAGGACAGGATGCCACTGATGGCTGCAGCCACACACAGTCTGAGAAGGCTCGTCACGGGGAGCTGAGATTCCGTGCCGGCGGGGGTGCTGTGTGTTCTCTCATTTCTCACTGTGCTCTGACTTTGCACCAGGGAGATCTTGTCTCACCCCAGGTCGAAGGCTTCTAGGGGGCAGGATCCCAGGACGTGCCAGTTCCTCTGAAGGTGCAGTTTGAGTGTCAATGAATCCAGCCCCCAGCGTGCAGGTGCCCCGCCCTGGTCAGAGGCTGTGGGTTAGGCCCCAGGCTCTCCTTTGTGGAAATCACAGGAGAACAAATGACCAGGTCTCCACGCAGGCAGCGCCGTTACCTCCATCCTGCAGAGACATCCTGGGATGCGGAGAGCAGTGATCCAGCTCCGCAAGTCACTCAGACGCAGTCCCTGCACTCACAGAGAAAGCTCACGCACCCAGCACATCGGGAACCAGCAGGAAAACTTCGCAGAATTCTTTTATTTAATTAAAAAGTATATTTGTTTCAGGGACTGGTGTTGTAGCATAACAGGTAAAGCTGCCACCTGCGATGCCGACATCCCATATGGGTGCTGCTGCACTTCTGATCCAGCTCCCTGCTAATGTGCCTGGGAAGGCAGCAGAGGATGGCCCAAGTGATTGGGGCCCTGCCACCCACATGGGAGACCTGGAAGAAGCTTCTGGCTCCTGGCTTCAGCCTGGCCAAGCCCTGACCATTGCGGCAGTTTGTGGAGTGAACAAGCAGATGGAAGATCTCTTTCTCTCTCTCTCTCTCTCTCCCGCTCTCCCTGTAACTCTGCCTTTCAAGTAAATAAAATAAATCTTTAAAATTATATGTCTACACATATATATAATTTATATTTGTTTTCATTTTATTAGTGAGGCAGAGAGACAAGAGAGACAGATCTGCCATCTGCTGGTTCACTCCCCAAATGACCACGAGAGCCAGGGCTGGGCCAGGCTGAAGCCAGGAGCCAGGAATTCAATCTGGCTCTCCTATGTGGATACCAAGGACCCAAGTACTTGAGTCATCACCTGCTGCCACCCAGGGTATACCAGTGGGGAGCTGGATGGGGAGCAGAGGAGCTGGGACGTGAACTCAGGCACTTTGATATGGGGTGCAGGCATCCCAAGTGGCAACTTAGCTTGCCAAATCCTGCCCTCCCTCTGTAAGTACCCCTGCGCCAGTCCTGGCTCTCCCAGGGAAGGGGTGGGGGCTGACTCCCAGCCTGGGGGAGAGGACCATGCCCTAACCAGCTGTCTCTCCTCCGTAGGCCCTGCCATCCCAGTGGGTGTGGACGTGCAGGTGGAGAGTCTGGACAGCATCTCCGAGGTGGACATGGTGAGCAATGCACCGAGCCCCGCAGCCTCCAGGGAGAGGGATGGTGTGGCTGGTATGCTGTGAGAGCCCACGGCACGGTGCATCTCAGTGGTGCAGGCTGTGCCCCTGTGAGCAGGGCACGATCAGGAAGTGGTGAAATGAGGGTGCGGGAGTTGGCCTGGGTGCAGTCAAATCCAGAGCAGGGTTCTCGAGTTTCACGGATAAAAATGGCTTCAGGAATTGGTCAAATGCAGATTCCTGGGCCCTTCCCCACAGTTCCTGATCCAGACTCTCAGGGAGCGAGGCATAGGGTTTTGTGTGTTGAATACACCCCTCAAGTCGGGGAAGTGGTCAGATGAACCACACGTGGAGGAGCACACAAGGCAGTTTCAGGCTAAAATTTTGCAGTTGTTTTATTTTTTTAGAAAGATTTGTATATTTATTTGGAAAGCAGAGTTAGAGAGTGAGAGACCGAGAGAGAGGGAGAGAGAGAGAGATCTTCCATCTGCTGGTTTATTTCCCAAAAGGCCACAATGCCTGGGGCTGGCCCGGTTGAAGCCAGGAGTCTGGAATTCCATCTGAGTCTCCCACATGGATGCAGGGGCCCGTGCAATTGGGCCATCTTTTGCTGCTTTCCCAGGTGCATTAGCAGGGAGCTGGATCAGAAGTGGAGCAACTTTGAGCCAGTACCCATATGGGAGGTGCAGGTGGCAGTTTAACCCATTGCACCACATAGTGGCCCCTAGTTCTTTGATTTTAAAAGAAAGTTATTGGGGCCAGTGCTGTGACATAGCGGGTAAAGCCACCACTACCTGCAGTGCCAGCATCCTGTATGGGTGCCAGATCAAGTCCTGGCTGCTCTACTTCCTATCCAACTCTCTGCTATAGCAGTAGAAGATGGCCCAAGTCCTTGGGTCCCTGCACCCACGTGGGAGACCCGGAAGAAGCTCCTGGCTCCTGGCTTCGGATCGGTACAGCTCCAGCCATTACGGCCAATTGGGGAATGAACCATCGGATGGAAGACTTCTCTCTCTCTCTCTCTCTCTGCCTCTCCTTCTCTCTCTGCACAACTCTGACTTTCAAATAAATAAATAAATCTTTAAAAAAAAAGAAAGTTATTTATTTACTTATTTGAGAGGCAGAAAGAGAAACACAGGGAGAGCTTCCATCCTAGTTCATTTCTCAAATGCCCACAGTAGTTGGGGCTGGGCTGAGCTGGGACCAGAGTTGCAGCCAGGATCCAGGAGCCAAGAACTCAGTCAGGTTCTCCCAAGGACCCATCAACTCCACTGTCCTCCAGGCTCTGCATTGGCAGGAAGCTAGAATCACGAATCTAACACAAGTTCTCTAATGCGAACATGAGCATCTTACCCAGTGCCTTAACTGCTAGGCCCAGTGCCCAAGCTGGCTCTGAGGTTGTCCATTCCCGCCGTGAGCACAGATCCCCCCATACCACCACTGCCGGCTCTGTGGCAGTCCTCCACACCCCTACCTCCGCTGTCCCACCACAGGCGAACACCCCTGCAGGGGCTGGCCTGGAGAGGAGTGCCCCTTCCGCTCCTCCAGCCCCATCTCTGTGTCCTTTTCTTTGCTACTCTTTCAGTTTGCAAACCTGCTCTTTCTTCTGCCTCAGGGGGCTCATGTGTGTTCTCTGGCCAACCTCATGGCTGACCTCTTGTTGTCCTTCAGGTCCCAGGGCACACATGACATATTCAAATAGCCTGTCTGGGCCACCTGATCTAAAGGGTATCCATGTTTCCTTCATGGCCCAGGTCATTACTTGCAACTGTGCTATGTATTGGCTTTGTGTGTCCTTGTATGCTGGCTGTCTCCTGCACTTAACTGTGAGCTCCAGAAGCACAGGGACTTGTCTTTTCTTTCTGACCCCGTGTGGGCCTCCTGGGGCATTGAATGTGAGATAAGTAAAAGTGAAGGAGGCATCTCCCTCCCATTGCAATGCTGTCAGGTGCCCTGATGGACCCAGAATGGCAGAGCTGATATGGTAACCAACACTGTTTGACCCTTATAGCTCCAGCACCTCATAAAAGATGGGGTGCAGGTGTGACAGGTGCAAATGTGACAGCCTCCAAAATGCTAGAGCATACACTGCCAGCCCCCCTGGATATCCATAGTTAGGGCCAGGGCAGCCTGGCTGTCGTAGAACTCAGTCAGCCCAGATGTGGGTGTGCAAGGCCTCCTGCCCTCCTCCAAGGGGGATTCAGGATCCCATGGAAAGGTACACAAATGCCGTGCCTGTCTTAGAGCCACCACCAGCCAACGGGAAAGCAGGTGGACTCCAGCACTAAGAGCTGGCATCTGTGCACCTGCAGTGTGATGTCTTCCTGGATGAGGTGCCTCAGAGCATGCTCTCCCGCAGTGTGGAAAGAGCCAGAAGGGGCATTTGGCTGATCTCTTCCTGCTTACGTATTGGCTATTCTCTTAGCGGGTGGCAAGAGAGTTCCAGCAAGTGCTGATGCCCGGGATCTGAGAAGGACATTGTGTGGGCACCATCTCAGTCCCGGGCTGTCCCCTCTTCCTGGCTCCCTTTGGACCCACCACCACCACACGCTCCATCCATCCTGTCTCCCCCTACTCCCCATAGAGGCTATTTTAGGCAGTTTCTTTTCCCATTTGTACCTTGTGTCTTGGCTCTGACTGCAGCATAAGGGCCAAACTCTTGGTTTAAGGCATCAACTATGCAATGGGGGAGATGGTTTCTAACAGGATAAGCTTTCAGGGTGACATTAACACAGGTGTTGAGCCACCGAATCCCTCATCCATTTATTTCCCACTTTTCCATCCAGCAAATGTACATTGAGCATCTGCTGTGTGCCTTGCCAGGCACTAAATTCAATGGTGAGTAGAGACTCAGGGATGAGAAGGACACAGTTCTGCCTTCAAGGATCTCACAAGTCTAACGGTAGGAGCTTTCCTAAGAGGGACACTTGACTGTGCAGGTTTCTAGAAGTGTCTACGAAGCTGAAATCGAGTGGTTAGCCAGGGAGGTAAGGAACCATGTGGGAGGAGGTCCAGGTAAGAGAGACCAGGGCTTTGGGGAGATCCCTGCCCTGCCAGCCTCGCAGCTGCAGTTCTCATTTGCACACCCTGAGGTTGCTCAGTCTTCTGGCTCCAACCTCACGAGGTGCAAACCGGGCTATTCTCTTTCTGACTGCAGTGGGCCCATTGCCCCGACCATTGTGTCACAGGGCTCCAATGCTGGGGGCTGAGCCTGAGGTCCATTACCATGCTG
Source organism: Oryctolagus cuniculus (assembly GCF_051225735.1). Taxonomy (NCBI): domain Eukaryota; kingdom Metazoa; phylum Chordata; class Mammalia; order Lagomorpha; family Leporidae; genus Oryctolagus; species Oryctolagus cuniculus. The sequence goes on from NC_142871.1 coordinate 83,101,687, forward strand.
AAGGGTGGGTTGACTGCCAGGAAGAAAGGTTTCTAAGCTGTTTCTGTGTGCTCTCACCACCGGCCCCCACAGGACTTCACCATGACCTTGTACCTGCGGCATTACTGGAAGGATGAAAGGCTGGCCTTCCCCAGTGCCAGCAACAAGAGCATGACCTTCGACGGCCGGCTGGTGAAGAAGATTTGGGTCCCCGATGTCTTCTTTGTTCACTCCAAAAGGTCGTTTATTCACGACACCACCACTGACAACATCATGCTGAGGGTGTTTCCAGACGGCCACGTGCTGTACAGCATGAGGTACCCGTCATGGCGCCGTCGCTCCTGTGCCCAGTGTCATTCCAGTATGCGTGGTCGGTCCTGGTGACCCTGAAGTTTGTCACTGCACTTGGGTCTGTGGACTACGTGGCTGGCATGAGCCTTCTGATGCCGGCTGGAATTGCTCTAAGATGAGATGTCCACCCCAGTAGGTGGTGACTTCCCATCGCTGGGGATCTTAGGCTGGGCTAGATGCTTGGCTCTAATGAGTTACTAGAGACAATGACCTCTACACCTTCCATCCCTAAGAGTCTGTAATTCCAGCTGATTGGTGTTGAAGATAAAAAATGGTAACAACAACAGCAACTATCTGTTGGGTGCTGGTGCAGATTGGCTTCTGAGCTAACTTCAGGGATTAAAGCAGTCTTATTCATGTCTTCCTGATCTGCGTGTGCAGACTCAAATGTGAATACCAGGGACTAGAGCTCTGGCGTAACAGGTAAAGCCACAGCCTACAGTGCTGGCATTAATATGGATGCCAGATCAAGTCCTGTCTGCTCCACTTCCAATCCAGCTCTCTGCTGATGGCCTGAGAAAGCAGTGGATTATGACCCAAGTACTTGGGCCCCTGCACCCATGTGGGAGACCTGGAGGAAGCTCCTGGCTCCTGGCTCCGGATTGGCCCAGCTCCAGCTGTTGAGGCCATTTGGGGAGTGAACCAGTGGATGGAGGACTTCTCTCTCTGCCTCTCCCTCTCTGTAACTCCGCCTTTCAAATAAAAAAAAAAAACAAAAACAAATAAATCTTTTAAAAATAAGTAAATAAATAAATGGGAATACCAGAGCCCGCCTGGTGCTAGGTGAGGAAAGGACTGGGGGTGGGGGCCCAACCTCCCAGGCAGCTCTGGGGGAGGTCACCCTGTCAGCTGAGGGCAATGCACAGAGAAAGGTGCAGGTGTGGCCCCTTAGCAGCCAACACCTCCAGTAGCTGTGGGGGAGGGGAGGGTGCCCAGCCTAATAAAGAGGATTCAGTGGGGCACTCAGAACACCTGCTACAGAAGACAGAACTCCGTGGGTCAAGGTTCTGTGACTTAGGTATCTATGTTTCCGAACGAGGGCGCAGCTGCTCTTGATTCTGTCTGTCATGTGCTGTGTCCTCCTTGCTCTGGGAGAGTGAATGAACCAATAACTCATTGCACAGCCAACGTGTGTGTTTGGATTGTCTAGGATTACGGTCACTGCCATGTGCAACATGGATTTCAGCCACTTCCCCCTGGACTCCCAGACCTGCTCTTTGGAACTGGAGAGCTGTAAGTATCAGTGTGCCCATATCCCTTCCCCTTATTCCCTCTCTACTCCTTGTGCCATTTTGGTAGCCATGGGATAGGATCCTGCCTGTCAGTGTTAAGACCTGTGTTCCCACCAGGTCTCAACCCTTTGTCTCAGAAGCAAAGGGGTCAAATGAACTTATTTTCCTCTCCCCAAAGATGCATACACAGATGAAGATCTGATGCTGTATTGGAAGAATGGGGACGAGTCCCTGAAAACAGACGAGAAGATCTCCTTGTCTCAGTTTCTGATCCAGAAATTTCATACGACATCCAGACTGGCCTTCTACAGCAGCACTGGTAGCTAACTTTCGCCTTGGTCTAATTCAGATATGGAAGAGAAATAGTAGAATGGTTCTTCAGCCTCTCCATTTCCAATGAACACAAATTTTAGTTATTAAAATATTGCATAGTCCTACACAACACAAATAGTCCTTAGAAGCAGAAAGCAGAGAGTTAGAGTCCCATCATTAGAGGGAATCACTCCTAATGATTCGTGGACACCCTGACCACATCTTGCTTTCATGGTGGGATTTTTGCAAGGGTGGGCTTGTAGTTGATATGCTAGTCTGTGAGCTGATTGGTTCTGTTTAACAATATAGACAAATAGCTTCCCAAGGACATGCACTTATTGCCTATGTTGAGAGCCACAGACTGGTTGTTGAGTGCTTCGCTCAACCTTCCCTTGGGTCGTGGGCCACATCCGAAGTTTTGAGAGCCCCCATTTTCAGGTCTTCTGTAAGAACACCATTACCTAACTCCAGTCTCCTGTGGCTGCTGTAACCGAATACAACAAACACAGAGCTTGACACAACATAAATGTGTCGCTTACACAGTTCTAGGGGCCAGCAATCTGAAGCCAGTTTCTGGGGCAGCCAGCAGGGCCTGGCGCTCCCTGGCTTGTGGCCTCCCTGTGGATAGCTACGTCTGTCACCACACAGCCTTCTCCCTGCATCTCTGTCTTCATGTGGTGTTCCCCCCACTGTCTTGGCCCACATTTCCCTCGCCTGTAAAGACACCAGTTCACTGGACCAGAGCCCACTTTAATCCAACATGACCTCATTTTACCTTGAGTACCTCTGCGAAGACCCGATTTCCAGATACATTAGGGCTGCCACATGACTTTTACGGGAACACAGTTCAACCCACGACAACTCCAAAGTGACCACGGACCCTAGAGGACACCATTGCCCTTTGTTCCAGAGCAGAGAAACCAAAGCCCTTCCTGGGAAGCTTTTGTGCTACTCACTGCGCCTTTATGGCTGGCATGGCCCCCTGCCTGCCTCACCCACACCCCTCTGTCCACACATCAAACCCTGGAAAAGAGCCAGCCCTGGCCAAGGTTGTGTTGGTGTTGGGACAGCCGCAGGCCTGCTTCCATTTATGTCTGTAATGATCATCTTCATCCATCTCTTCTCCTTCACTCTGATACATGTGCCGTGTGATTTTCTTTTCTCACCTTAGCAAGGCCAAACCAACAAAGCCATTTCTTTTTTCTTTTCTTTCTTTCTTTTTTTTTTTTTTGTTTTGACAGGCAGAGTTAGACAGTGAGAGAGAGAGAGAGAGAGAGAGAAAGGTCTTCCTTCCGTTGGTTCACCCCCCAAATGGCTGCTGTGGCAGGCGCGTTGCGCCGATTGGAAGCCAGGAGCCAGGTGCTTCCTCCTAGTCTCCCATGCAGGTGCAGGGCTCAAGCACTTGGGCCATCCTCCACTGCCTTCCTGGGCCACAGTAGAGAGCTGGACTGGAAGAGGAGCAACCAAGACAGAATCCGGCACCCCGACCGGGACTAGAACCTGGGGTGCCAGTGCCGCAGGCAGAGGATTAGCCTAGTGAGCTGCGGTGCAGGCCCAAAGCCATTTCTAAGAGTTTCTTATATACCATTTATTATGTGCCACTATTTTAAGTGCTTTCAGTGGATTAACTAAGTTTTACTCAGCAAACCTATGGTATAGATGTTATTATTCCCAGTTTACAGTTGAGAAAACTGAGACTCAAGGATTGTTCATTGAAGTTGCACAGATGGTTAAGCAACCGGGCAATCTCCCTTAACCACTGTGTGTACTCTTAGATGTTCTATATGGATGTAGCTTGCCGGCCTGTTTTGTTCGCAAGCCTTCCTAGAGTACAGATGAAAGTGCATTCTACTCACTTTAGTTACTCTGTACTGCAGCAACAAGGTTCCCTGCCCCTGCAAAAGAGCTGTGACCCCACCCAAGCTTGCTCTGCTTGGAACACAGTGTACAAGTTCAAGGCTCCTGGCTCCTCCTGGTGTTTCCAAGACAATGCTCCTTGGCTTCCTTAGGCAGAAAAAAAAAATACTCAAACCCCAGTTCTTATACAATATTGTTGCCATGTTTGTCTTACTTATACACTGTATAAAAAGCATCAAAAATTTTGCTGGAAGTGCAAGCTATAAAAGGAACTTTGCACAGATCCCAAACATTTTTTTTTGCAACAAAATAGATTTATCATTTAATTCCATTTTCCCTGAACTTTTTGAAGTCCTTGTCTACCATTTATGTTGCCATCAAATTGGTTTTTTCTTTAAGTCAACTCCCCTTTTGTTCTTTAGATGGATGTAAAATTCCTTTACAAAACAGTAAATGGAAACTTGGTACCATTTGCTCTAAGTGGGAGATGACTTTAATAACAAATATGATGAACACAACAAGAGAAGTACCTGCCTCTGTACCCCTGAAACCACCTTGTGCTGCCACTGCGTGACTGTGCTTTGGGATGCACAGGGCCAGAGCATCCGTGAGATTCAGCATTGTCTGCTGAGGCTTGGCTGAGACGGGAGTAGGGTGAGGCTGTGCACACAGTTTCGGTCTGCTTCATACACTCACACTGTCCGTGGCACCAGCCTTGGTCTCAGTGGTTGGGTGATCATTTTGAGAATCACTTGGAACCTTGCAACCATGAATTGGTGGTTCTCAGATTGCTATAGTGAAACACATCTATGACATTATTTTTTTCCCCCGAGTGATAACTAAGTGGTAAATGACTTCCACAGGGTAGATGGACAGGCAGGAGTAGAACTGGTGTCAGACCAGAGAGTCGGGTGAATGGCCTGTTTCTTTTGTGATGAATGTGGAAGTTTAGTGAGTGGCCAACCTCCAATAAAGGGGACGGTGAATAGAGCCCAGCTCTCGCGGCCCCTGACTCAATGGTATTGGCCTTAACAAGCTAAAACCACTCCGGCGTCTTATGCTTCTGAGCAGTGAGCCTCCCAGGAAATCTGGAGGGTTTGCAAGTAACAGACACCAAACAAACCACTAAACCTACACCCTGTTTAGTTCTCCCTTTCCCCAAAATATTGTGAGGAGAAGTGGATAATATTGACAAGCCAGTAAATGCAATAGGTACCGGCAAGATATTTATTTATAGGAGAAGAGTTCAGAGTTTGGAAAAGTAACATAACAAGCCAACAGATCCTTAAGCTGAACTTTCTGCCGAGGCTGTGCGTGATCTCAGGGAAGGAAGGATCCTAGGCGAGTCTGTGTTTAGCTCACCGATGAAAACTCACGGGCTTCTTCCTGTGTCCCCCAGGCTGGTACAACCGTCTGTACATCAACTTCACCTTGCGGCGCCACATCTTCTTCTTCTTGCTCCAAACCTATTTCCCCGCCACCCTGATGGTCATGCTGTCCTGGGTGTCTTTCTGGATCGACCGCAGAGCTGTGCCCGCCAGAGTTTCCCTGGGTAAAATCATGTGAAAAGGTGTGGTGGGGTGGCTATTTTTTCAACTGATCACTCCAGAAAGAAAAAGCAAAATCATTCCTCAGAGTTCTTAACTGATGGGTTGTCAGAGTCCGCGCAAGCTGCTTTCCCCCTGCTTCTTGCCTTTGCCATTTGGGTGCCGGCTTTGGTTTCCTGGGCTGCACCATGTAAACCGCAGGCATCTAGAACCACATCAGCTTCAGAGAGATGTAACCTACTCGGGAATCCATTTCCACAACAGGCAGTAATGGAGCCCCGTGCTTAGACAAACAAGACAATTCTGCAAAGGCCAAACATGTATTCTGTAAACACTGAAACTTGGTTTGCTGGCCTTGTTTAAACAGTTGCAGGATTTGGAAGCAACGCCTAAAATATGTGATTTCTGGGAATGAGAGGGCCACGTTCCCTGGAGCTGTGGTTTTAGCCCTTCCCAGACCCTGAATTCCTTCGCTTACACGCATTGTTGTCAATTCAGACCAACATGAGATTGAGCCCTGAGAGTGGAGGAAAAGCTAGCATGATAGACTTCCAGAAGTTTCTACAGTCTTCATGAGCTTCGTAAAGGTGGCTTAGACGAGGAAGACGTGCTCATTCCTTGAGGTTTGGGGAGGTTCCTAGAGGTTTGCAATTGCACGTGGGATCAGGTTGTCTCTGAAGCATTCCTGACCTTGTCAGCGATAGCCCAGAGACCCGGAGTCCCTAGGGGCTGGAAGTGAAAGGGGAGGAGCAGCGGGCTGGGGGCGAATCCCGGCCCCTCCCTCGGCAGGGTGGAAACCTGGGGGGAGGGGAATTTCTCATTGGGTTTAAGAGAACCTGGAAGCTTAGTGACCCGCAGAGTGGGCAGGGCCGTTGTCCACAGCTGAGCTACCACGGGGTGTGGTTGCAGGTATCACGACGGTGCTGACCATGTCCACCATCATCACGGGCGTGAACGCCTCCATGCCGCGCGTGTCCTACATCAAGGCCGTGGACATCTACCTCTGGGTCAGCTTCGTGTTTGTGTTCCTCTCGGTGCTGGAGTACGCGGCCGTCAACTACCTGACCACGGTGCAGGAGCGGAAGGAGCGGAAGCTACGGGAGAAGGTGAGAGGTCTCCACGCTCTCCGGGCCTCCCTGCACCGGCGGTCGGAGGAGGAGGAGGAGATGGCTGGTTTGCGCCAGGGCAGAGGTGGGGTTTAGAGAAGCTTCCAACATCTGCCACCAAGGATCCCAGGTAGCAGAAAATCTAGGGACAGAGACCAGGAACAGGGAGAGGGGTTCTCAGGCCCCGCCCCGCCCCCCATGCTGGGCCACGCCTTCCTCGTGTATGCAAGGGGCTACCAGCGCCTTCCTCCTAGGGTGATTGTACAAGTCAGGGAGACCATGGACATGAACGCTGTACTGGGCTGTGGGGTTCTAGACACACGTGAAGCATCGCTATTCTCCCCGAGCCTGTCTCCAGAAAAGCTCTCCTGATGAGCAGAGAAGCGGAGAGTTCTAGAACAAAAGCTCCTTTATCAGTGCTCTGGCCCAGTGAGCATCCAGCTGCAGGAGAGACTAAGGCTAAACGTTTCACCCTCCAGGCCGTTGGAAATGCTGTGTGACTATGCTGTTCTGTGCTGTGCCAAATGTACTAGACCTTGAGAGAACAATGGGAAATTCTACAAAGCAACGTTCATAGGCCTTTGGCCCAGGGCAGGATTTATAATCAGAATTTTATTAATCGCAGTAAGAAACAAAATGCTGACTTATTCCCATATTAGTGCTAATCACTAGACTAACCAAAGTGGTGTTCACGTAAAAGGTGTAGAGATCATGAAAATCCCATTAGGCATCTCTGGGTGACAGGTGAACCCTTAGCACAAGGGAGTTTTATTCATTTTTAATACATTTTTATTAAAAAATATAACAAACAGAAAAATTGAATATATGTTTGGGGTAGTATGTGATGTTTCATTACATGTGTACAGGTATACAAAGTATACACTGGGAAATGTCCAATCAGAGTACACAGGTTCATCCTTTCAAGAATTTAACACCTTTTTTTAATGAGAGCTTTAATTTTTAGAAAAAGATATGTTACCTTTTTCAAAAATAGTATTTCAACATTCACATTACAACTGTCAAATATTTGCACATTGTCTCTGAATAACCTAAATTGTTTAAGAATTTATTTATTAAAGATGTATTTATTTACTTGAAAGGCATAGCTTTATCTGCTATGCCACAGCGCTGGCCCCAACAATTAGCTTTAAATATGCACTCAAGAATCATCTTTTGGGAGTACTTAGACATAGCTATAATACAACTCTTTGAGGGCAGAAGTCCTGCATGGAAAGTACGTGCACAGTGACTCCTCTTGTTAATTTTACACTCTTATGTGTGACATCAGTGATTGTCTGAGGCTTTTGACATGAGCTGCCTAGGCTCTGGAAGCCTTTTGAATCCACAAACTCTGTCAATATTTAGACAAGGCCATTAGCAAAGTGGAAGTTCTCTCCTCCCTTCAGAGAAAAATACCTCCTTCTTTGATGAGCACTTCTTTCCACTGGGGTCTCACCCACCGAAGTCCTTCATATAGGACATTTTTTGCCACAGTGTCTTGGCTTTCCATGCCTGAAATGTTCTCCTGCCCCAGCGCTTTCACTGTTTGTCCACACCTTGTCTGACATGCCAAGGGCCACTCTTTCTTTGACAAAAGCTTGTGTGGAAAACAGTGGTTTATTATAATGTTTGTCATTTCCTGATTTGAACTCAAAATCTTAGGAGAAAAATCTGTTTTCATTTTAGCAGAAAGAATTTCACTTTATGGGTGGGGAGCTGGCATAACAGTTAAGATGCCCACATTGCATAAGAGAGTCCCTGGGTTCAAGTCCCTGCTTGGCTTCTGAGCCAGCTTCCTGCTAATGTGCACCAAGGGAAGCAGCAAATGATGGTGGATGTACTTGGCTCTCTGCCACCCAGGTGGGAGATGTGGATTGGGCTCCCTGACCCTAGCCCTGGACCAACCCCAGCCACTGTGGGCGTCTGCAGGAGTGAATTAGCAGATGGGAGCTCTCTGTGTCTGTTTCTCTCACTCTCAAATAGATAACACAAATAAATAAAAATTTTAATAATTTCAGTTGAGAGCAAGGAAAAGACAAAAACAAAGACCTGTGCTTTTAAATAAATAAATAACTTCCAATGACAATGTCTCACAATTTTATCAAAGTTTAGTTATGATTATACTAAAATTCGAAGAGTTGAATAAATGATTTCTTGCTACCCTTTCATCTCTAACATCCATAAGCCTATGGATAGACATAGATATTAATTCAGGAATGCATCAGTATGCTGAATACTGTACTGATGGGATAATACATCAAAATAATCATGCCTGATTAAAAAAAATGGCCCCAAATTTTAAACAATTTCTTCAAGTATCAAGGGTAAGGTACTTCAGTGAAAGCATTCATGTATTTTCGCATTCTAAAGCTTACTGCTCTTCATCTGAGTGTGTCCAGACCCATGACAAAGGGAGGCAGTTTAGGGACTTCCTCTAATTCCCTCTCCCAGTTGGGAACACAGAGGAGCTGAGGGGTGGAGAGCCGGGTCAGAAGCTGCGGAAGTCCCCAGGTCGAGACGAGGACATCCGAGCTCATTGGCTCTGCCAAGCAGACCTCGCGCTTTTGGCCAACACCAGCCCGTCCAGGTGCCCGCTGGCAGCCCACTCTGCTGACGCACACAGAGGGGAGAAGGCAAGCTGAACCATCTCTTCCCTTCCAGTTGAGAATTTCTTACAAACGTTTTCACACTCGCAGAAACAATGGGAAGAAGAGGGTAAGGGACATCCGTATACCCCACGTCTAGATCTGAGCCTGCTAACACTCTGCCATTTATCGGTGAGCTCTTTGTCTACAGGAACATTCTTTTCTTGGTGTACTCGAACCATTAAGAAATACATTACGTGGGGCATGCATGTGGGGCTGTGGTTGGGACGCCACTTGGGATCCCTGCATTCCATGTTGGAATGCTTGGAGACAAGTCCTGTCTCCTCTCCCAATTCCAGCTTCATACTAATGCACACCCTGGGGTGCATCTGGGAATGGCTCAAGTAGTTGGGTCTCTGCCACCTTCAGGAGAGACCCTGGCTGTTGCAGGCATTGGGGAGCAAACCAGGAGATGAGAGCTCTCTCTCTCTCTGTCTCATAAATAAATAAAATAAAATAAAAACATCGCAGGCACCGTGACCATTGACTCTCAAGCATATTTCTTTAGCATAAGGATACTCTTGTACCTAATCATCTTTCTATTCATAACTGAAGAGGTGGAATCCTATAGTGGAATTGGAATATGTGGTTTTAAAACTGTCCTCTGGCACTAGCTGTGTGTTTTTAGGAGGACTGTGTAGGTCTCTGGGTTTTTGATTTGACTCTCCAGTTGAGCATGTGTGGACTGGATCAGCGGTTCTCAGTTCCAGCCACACAATAGAAGCCCCAGGGAGATGTGAATGAGTTAGTCTGCAGTGGGGCCTGGCTTGCTGTTTCAAGGCACACCCAGGAAGTTCTAATACGCAGCCAGGACTACGTGATCTCTGGAGGTTCCAGTTCTGTCTGTTGGTGGCTCTGAGTAGCAGGGAGGCTTTGTTCTCGAACTGGGCCACCTCCTCTGCCCATCTCACAAGGCCTGACCATGCCCTTGTGCTTGCTGCCCGCAGTTCCCGTGCATGTGTGGGATGCTTCATTCGAGAACCATGATGCTGGATGGAAGTTACAGTGAGTCCGAGGCCAACAGCCTGGCCAGCTACCCCAGGAGCCACATTCTGACGGAGGAGGAGAGGCAGGACAAGATAGTGGTCCACCTGGCCCTGAGCAATGAAGCCACCTCCTCCAGGAAGCGGGGACTCCTGAGGGGCCAGATGGGGCTTCGCATCTTCCAGAACACCCACGCCATCGACAAGTACTCCAGATTGATCTTCCCTGCCTCCTACATATTTTTCAACTTAATTTATTGGTCAGTGTTCTCCTAGGGGTTCCAAGGCTGCGCCTAGCAGTGAGCACGGACATCCCTGGGGCTGGCCAGCCACAGACACGTGGACCTGTTGACCATGCTCCCTCGCCAGACACAGCAGCCACTTCTGGGCGCCACGAGGAGCACCCCTCGCTCGGGAGCCCAGCTGCCCTTGCCCCGGACCTCGTGGGTGTGCTCCTTGTCCACGCTGTGTGCTGTGTCACGCTTTGTGTGTCTCTGGGACCATCCTCTTCTGTTCTTGTGTGCGAACTAGTTCTCCCATGTAAAGCAGAAAGACTCCAATGCCTCCCGGATGCTCTTAGAGGCAAGGGAAAGGATGGACACGCTATGGGCATTCTGGATAGGAGACAGCAAATTAGGAATGACAGCGACATCTGCGAACCCCTGCGACTGGATTAAGTGCCTACCTAGGAAGGAGAAAACTCAGATCCCAGACCAGAGAAGGATTTGGCCTGTGTGAGTTGAGCAACCCACACTGCGAGATGATTTTGCAGTCGGAAGGGAGACTGTTCCTCCATCCATCCCTTCATCCATTCATTAACTATCGAGTCCCACACTGCCAGACTGTGGAAATGAGCAGCTGAGTCCTTTTCCTCGGAGAACGTCTCTAAGCTGTGCTCTCACTTCTGCCCGGCCCCTCTCTCAACCCCAACTTTGCTCCTAGGGATGTCTAGAAAAGCATTTGGGCCAGCGCCGCGGCTCACTAGGCTAATCCTCCGCCTTGCGGCGCTGGCACACCGGGTTCTAGTCCAAGTCAGGGCGCCGGATTCTGTCCCGGTTGCCCCTCTTCCAGGCCAGCTCTCTGCTGTGGCCAGGGAGTGCAGTGGAGGATGGCCCGGGTGCTTGGGCCCTGCACCCCATGGGAGACCAGGATAAGTACCTGGCTCCTGCTATCAGATCAGCACAGTGCGCCGGCCGTAGCGCGCTGGCCATGGCGGCCATTGGAGGGTGAACCAACGGCAAAGGAAGACCTTTGTCTCTGTCTCTCTCTCTCACTGTCCACTCTGCCTGTCAAAAAAAAAAAAAGCATTTGGGATCGCCCATGAGCCCCCCCACCCACCCCAGAGCCAGCTCCATACTTCTCAGGCGGGGCAAGAGAATTAATGAGAGCAGAACTTGGTCTTGGGGAAGAAGGGGGCATGGGTCTGCTGTGGAAATTCGGTTCAGATGCCATCCTACCTCCGTGTGGACTCCTCACTTATCCCCCAGTGGAGCAATGTCCAAGCCTCACCCCTACTCTAACCCAAAGATCTCACACTCCAAAATGACTTCTGTGCTTCCACAAAGTCAAGACCTTTCCCTCTAATGCAGCAAAGCCCAGAGTTAGGAAAGCCATCTCATTTACTCAGTCCCCTAGCCTTGTGTTAGGAGGTTTCTAGATACATAAGTGAATCTCTGATTAGTAGACATTCATGTGGTATCAAGGAAGTGATTTTAATAAAGGGGCTCTTCCTTTATAGCACTTGGAGACAGAACGCAGTTCTTGGGGAGCAGGGAGGGAGACCCACCTGGGGTTCATGGCTCAACAAAGGATGTTGGTCTGCCTTCTTCCCCAGAGCCCTCACCAGATTCCTGCTCTAAATTTTGTTCAAGTGTAGAAAAATGGTAGCACAAATAAAGGGATTCCCTCTGCCTTAAATGAAGTAAGCTCTGGCCTGTGGATCCTGCCCCGCGCCTCATGTCTCTAGGGACAGGGATGCTTCGTTCCTGAGGGTGAGGGCACACCTGAATACCAGAGCCTCCAGGAGTTGCAAGTCAGGGGCTGGGAGCTGCCTGATCCTCTCACTCCCTCACATTCCTGGCCTTGCGTCTGGCCCACCCACCTTTCACCTGTCTCCCCCATTTCCAGGTATATTCCTTATGTGATCCTGGTCCCAGACACTTGCTTTGCTAGTTCCTTGCCTGTGCTAAGGCCAACACTCATCCTCTCCGGCCACCAACCCCGTGTGGACTGTGGTTTCCAGCCCACCGGTCTAGGGACTGTGTGATCAGGGCTGGCACTCAAAGGGCCAACTCCCAGCTGGGCAGGGTGCAGGCACCAGTAGAACACAGGTTACCTTGGTAGACTGCAAGTTTAGAAGGTTCCCAAGGCCATCCTTAAGTTTAATAATTGTCTAGAAAGACTTGCAGAAGTCAGAACAGCCAATATGATCATGGTTGCAGTTTAAAAACAAAAGCTAGGGACCAGCACGGTGGCATAGTGGGTAAAGCCACCGCCTGCAGTGCCGGCATCCCATATGGGCGCCAGTTCGAGTCTCCGCTGCTTCACTTCCCATCCAGCTCTCTGCTGTGGCCTGGGAAGGCAGTAGAGGATGGGGCGAGTCCTTGGGCTCATGGACCCGCATGGGAGACTGGGAAGAGACTCATAGCTCCTGGCTTCAGATCAGTGCAGCTCCAGCTGATGTGGCCAATTGAGGAGTGAACCAGTAGATGGAAGACCTCTCTCTCTCTGCTTCTGCCTCTCATGTTGCCTTTCAAATAAAATAAATACATAAATCTTAAAAAAAAAAATGTTTGGCTGGTGCCGCGGCTCACTAGGCTAATCCTCCACCTAGCGGCGCCGGCACACCGGGTTCTAGTCCTGGTCGGGGCACCGGATTCTGTCCCAGTTGCCCCTCTTCCAGTCCAGCTCTCTGCTGTGGCCAGGGAGTGCAGTGGAGGATGGCCCAAGTGCTTGGGCCCTGCACCCCATGGGAGACCAGGAGAAGCACCTGGCTCCTGCCTTCGGATCAGCGCGGTGCGCCGGCGCAGCGCGCCAGCCATGGCAGCCATTGGAGGGTGAACCAACGGTAAAAGGAAGACCTTTCTCTCTGTCTCTCTCTCTCACTATCCACTCTGCCTGTCCAAAAAAAAAAAAAGCAAAGGGAAGAGCATATAGGACCTGGCCTGGGAGAACAGGTACCAAGCTCTCAATTCCCTTCTCCCAGTAGAGCTTATTTTTCCCAGCATTGAGGTCTGGCAATATGCATGGAGCACAACCAGGGAAAGCCATTAAGCTCGGTAGACAGACATAGAGTTTTACTGGGGCTTGGTCATGTAGACAGAGCTGATCGCTCACTTGGCTGACCCCAGCTGCCAGCCCCTCCAGAGGCTGAGCCACTTCCTCGTGGCCCAAGACCCCCATAGATTGTTTGCTGAGGCATGAGGTCCCCAGTGAACAAAGGACCTTCACACAGGCAGGGCATTCCAAGGACTTAAGGGTGCTTACATGACCTGCGGGACAAGGCTTGAAAATTCTGGGGGGCAAGATTAATTCTTCACTGCATGGCAACCCTTGTCCATTCCGTGTTGTTGATGTTAATTGCTGTTCTGCTCTTCTATATCCATTCAGACAACTCAAGTTTAAGGAATCTCCGCTCCGAGTATAGTGGGATCAGAGTTAATCATTAAAATAGCCATAGCTCTCAGAGAGGGGACCAACAGAGGACAGGACACACAAAGACCTGTAAGTTAAAAGGGCTTAGAGCTGTAAGAGTGGCTCAGTGTGATGGGAATTGTGAAGAGGGAGACAAGGAGCCCCCTGGAAAGTCTGGGTCTCACTAAGAAAGCAATCTCTCAGATGCCCCCTTGAAGGTCAAAGGTTGAAGGTCAAAGGTGGGTATTTGGAGGGAAAATGTGGCAAAATGCATGCTACATCTTTTTTTTTTTAAATTATTGGTTTGAAAGAGTGACAGAGAGAGAGAGAGAAAGAGAGAGAGGTCTTCCGTCCTCCGGTTCACTCCCTCAACAGCTACAACAGGTAGATCTGGGCCAGACTGAAGCCAGGAGCCAGGAACTCCATCCTGCTCTCCCACAAGGGTGGCAGGGGCCCAAGTACTTGGGCCATCATTTGCAGACTTCCCAGGCCCATGAGCAGGGAGCTGGATCTGAGCTGAAGCAGTTGGGACTTGAACCAGTGCCCTGTTATGGGAGGCTGACATTGCAAGTGGTGACTTGACTCACTGCATCACAGCACCAGCCCTGCATACTAGATTTGTGCTAATATGATAGGCACTAGCCATATGCCATATGCTTGTTTAAATTTAAATTCATTACATTTGACTGAAGTAGAAAACTCATCTCCTCAGTTGCACCCGCCACACGTCAAGTGTTCTGGTCAATGGTCCTAGGAAATCGTGACTCCTGGGTTGGCCGGTGCAGATCTGAAGAACATTTCCACAGCAACAGAAAGTTCTGTAGACAGACAGCTTTAGACGAAGGGGCCAGTCTGAATGAGGGTATGGAGAGAGGCAGGAAATTTGGGGGTTGTGAAACACAGGGTTTGAGGAGCAAGTCATCCATTTTGGTTGGATCTCAGGCTGTGGGGAGAGGAGGAGAGACCAGCTCCTCCATAACACTAGGGGTCATGGCATGCGCCTATGAAGACAGCTGCCCCTTCATGGAATGGCTGGCCACGATATCCCAGCCTCGCAGACCAGTGAAGAATGAAAGTGTGTAAACAAGGGTGATCGGATGGTGCAGGGCATCTGGAGTTGTTAGCAACATTTAATCTCTAGATACTCTTAGGCCACATGCTGCTGGAAGAATGATAATTATATTGTCATTAAATATATTGTATCGAGGCCATCACTGTGGCATAGGATGGGCACCGGTTCGAGTCCTGGCTGCTCCACTTCCCATCCAGCTCTCTGCTATGGCATGGGAAAGCAGTAGAAGATGACCCAAGACCTTGGGCCCCTGCACCCACGTGGGAGACCTGAAAGAAGCTCCTGGCTCCTGGCTTTGGATCAGCGCAGTTGCAGCCATTGTGGCCAGTTGGGGAGTGAACTAGTCAATGGAAGACCTCTCTCTCTCTCTGCCTCTCATTCTCTCTCTGTGTAACTCTTTCAAATAAATAAATCTTTAATATATATATATTGTATCACTTTGGTTGTACTATTTAATTTCAATGCTATTCTGTTTCTAGGGTTGTCTGCATGAATTAATATGGTTGCCTATTCACGACTTAAAGCAAATAAAGATGTATTTTTGTTGGCTTATATATTTAACTGGAGTTAATTCTATAGTAAACATATTTAGAATCATAAACAGTGTTTTATCACATATAACTATGGTATATGACACAATTGTATTTGATGCTGCTTCATTGAGATATTAGAGTCTGACTCTACTTGTGAAAAATAGGAAATTAAAGGAGGTAAAGCAGAAACCACACCAAGAAGAGTTGAACACAGATGAAAGAACTGTTGAGAACATGGAATGACTGGCCCTTGAGGCAGGAAGACAGAGAGGCAAAAACAATTGTTATGGGGGAGGCTTGGACACTTTATGTTACTGAATCTAAGACATCATCAAATGTTAGATGCGGGGTGGCGCTGTGGCATAGTGAATAAAGCTGCCGTCCTGTGTGGGCAGCAGGTCGAGTCCCGGATGCTCCACTTCTAATCCCCTCTCTGCTGTGGCCTGGGAAAGCAGTAGAGGATGGCTGAAGTGCTTGGGCCCCTGCACCCATCTGGGAGACCTGGAAGAAGCTCTTGGCTCCTGACTTCAGATCAGCCCAGCTCTGGCCATTGCGGCCATTTGAGGATTGAGCCAGCAGATGAAAGACCTCTCTCTCTTTTTCTCTGCCTTTGCCTCTCTGTAACTCTACCTTTCAAATAAATCTTAAAAAAAAAAAAAAGTTAGATGCACCCATATTTTATATACCACCAAGAAAGAAAAAAAAGCTAATTAAATGATGGCATGCCAATGATTATAAGATGGATCTTGAGTTCATCAATATTAAATTGTGAAAAATATGCATGTTAGAATAAAAAAAAGGGTGCCCTACAAAAACTGATGATTGTTGACACCAGGGAACTCACAATTACCGAGCACTTATCTTCAAGACTTTGTACTAGGGTGGGTGTTGGGGTGGTGGCAGACAGATGATTGAATGGTAAACACCCTTTGGTCATTAAGGAGCTTCCACTCTAATGGGTGTGGATCAAAGGGAGGAAGACCATAAAAATTGAGGATCAATATTTGGGGTAAATTTTGAGCAATGGATAGACAGTTTCAACTTCCAGAAAAGGAGGGGAGGGGATGATAGCCTGACAGAACAAAAGCTCATGTGTGTCCAGGGTCGGTGAATACACACGCTCTGGAATGTACAAAAAAGATAAGATTGGAAAAGTAGGTTGGGGCAAGAAGGACTTTCAGAAGGGAGGAATGAGACTTTTGCAACATTCATTAATTTATCAAGAGTCCAAGCTGATATATCATCAAGCAGTTTTAGTGGCTAGTGATAGAAACCTAACTAAAAATAGTGCAAATGAAAAATGGAATTCAACACAAGGATGTCATAAGGATTCACAGAATGAGAGAGAATTCAGAGGAAGCAGAGACGCTCTGGGATTTGAGAGTTTGGGACTGGGACTCAGCACCTGTGCTGTCTTCTCTCCACCCACCACTCTGGCTGCCTTCTCCTCCTGCTGCACATGTTGGGGGTGGGGAGGGTTAGGGTTGGGAGTGGAGGCTCTATGGCCATGACAATCGTGGGCCCCTAGCCTTCTATTCCTATGACCTTGATTTACACCACTTAGAACAGACCCAGGAAAGGAATGGGGTCCGGGGCAGGCCAAGTATGTTGAAGACACTCAGGGCTCGGTGCTGTGCTTACGTTTGGAAAACTACAAACCTTCAAAATAAGCATCTGCACAAGGGAGACAATGAGCTTGAAACCCATAAGGCTGTTTAATGTGAGGACAGCAACGAAGAAGGAAAATAATGATGGGAACCGTGGAGAAAGTCCTCGCTGCCTCAGTTACCATGACAACGGCAGCCCATGTGTTGATGTTTAACAGACTGGAGGCCAGAGGAAAGGGCTTCCGTGCCTGGAGGACAAGGAGTCTGAGTCTGATGAGGCAATGGACTTGTGAAATAAGAAGTTATGAACCTGGGGCTGGCGCTGTGGCATAGCAGGTAAAGCCACCACCCGCAGTACCTGCATCCCACATGGGCGCCAGTTTGTGTCCCAGCTACTCCACTTCTGATCTGGCTCCCTGCTAATGTGCCTGGGAAAGCAGCAGAAGATGGCCCAAGTGCTTGGACCCCTGCACCCACATGGGAGACCCAGAAGAAGCTCCTAGATCCTGGCTTTGGATCGGCCCAGCTCTGGACGTTGCAGCCATTTAGGGAGAGAACCACCAGGTAGAAGATTCTCTCTCTCTCTCTCTCTCTCTTTCTCTCTCTCTCCCTACCTCTCTGTAACTCCGTCTTTCAAATAAATAATAATAAATCTTTTTATAGAAAGCTTTTATTTAATAAATATAGATTTCATAAGTACAACTTTTGGATTATAGCAGCTCTAATAATAAATCTTAAAAAATAAAAAATAAAGAAATGCATTAAAAAAAGAAGTTATGAATGACTTGGGACTCTTTTCCTAGATACACTTGGTGAAGCCAGGACAGTGGTCAAAAATCCCACAGGAGAAAAGCAGAAGAGATGAGGTCTATGGGCAGAAGCCTGGGGGTAAAGACACAGGTGGGAGGGTGTGGTGGTGTAGGTTCAGATGTGAGAGCCTGAGGTTTAGACTCAATTGGGAGAGCATAGAGGTACAGACTCAGATGTGAGAGAGTTTGGATACAGCCTCAAGTGGGCAGGCAAGTGATCAGAAGCCAGTTATGTCATAAGATCTGGGAGTTGGGAGGGGCTTTCAAACAGAGAAGGGCAGGGCTACTGGCAGATGATAACCATAAAGCTGAGCAGGGCTGAACAGGAGAGGCAGGGGCAGGAGGCTCGGTGGGAACAGGCGCCCGCACAGACAGCTATCCTTGGTAGAGAAGAGGCTCCTTCTCCCAGCCACAACAAGTGACTTCTGTTGGTAGAAGGAAAACTGTTCAGAGAAATAGTGATTTTTATTATGGCACAATCCTTACAGACTCTTATTCTATTGGAGTAACGATGCCTGGCCTGGAGGAAGAGCGTGTTCTCAATGGCTGGCTCTCCAAACTATCAGACTGGAATCTGGGGAGTGGTGCAGGCAGTGTTACAACTGGATGATCGGGTCTTTGGACCAGAGCCTGTGAAACAGCAGTCGGGAGGACTTGTACCCTTGTCTGTCCCCACATACATGAAGGAGTGGGCACTGCGTCAGCCATCCCAGAAGACAAGAAAACAGACAAGGAAGCAAGCATCCTGTTTTGGGGAAACACCAGACATGTGGTTCCTAATTTAGTTCTCCACAAACCCCACTGCCGTAGGACGGACTTTCCCCTGCTGCATACCCACTCTGCCCTGCTACCTTCCATAGCTGTATCCAGAAAACCCAGGCAGGTGCAGTTTGCAGGAAACAATCCATATCTTGTCGTATTTTAAGGGAAAAGCTGTTTTATTCTCTTACTTACATGGATATACGATGGGTTGGAAAGAGTGGAAAGACAATCCAAACTGGTCTGGGTTGTAGCATAACAGATTGACATGGTTATATCTATACCCAGGTGGAAAGTTGGAGTTAGCTAGACGACCCCGGGGCTGGCGCTATGGCTTAGCAGACTACCTCCTGGGTTGTCAGAATCCCCTATGGGCCCCAGTTCAAGTTCTGACTGCTCCTCCTCTGATCCAGCTCCCTACTAATGCACCTGGGAAAGCAGCAAAGGATGGCCCAGGTACTTGGGCCCCTGCACCCGTGGCTCCTGGCTTTGGTCTGGCCCATCCCTAGCCATTGCGGCCATTTGGGGAGTGAACCAGCGGGTGGAAGAGTCTCTCTCTCTCTCTCTCTCTCTCTCTCTCTCTCTCTCTGTAAAATAATAAAAGAAGAAGAAGACTCAGTTTGTTCCTTCAGGCTGGAAGCTGCCTTTGTGAGATGGGCAGACATTTGAGGCAGCCAGGGCAGAGGCTTTATGGGCTCCTGCCACCTACACTGTTTAAATTGTATTATTCCTTTAATGAATGCATGAGCAGAATTCAAAGTGCCCCTCATGAGATGTCTCCTCTTTTTCATTTCACTGAAAAAGAGCAGAGGGCAAGTGGCCTGGGGGATAAACACCAGACTGGAAACAGCTGACTCCCCCAAGCCCAGCAACCACTAGGAGATGTTCATGGCTTCAAATGGCACCCACAAGGAAGGCTGTGAGCTCTGTGTGTGTTGGAGGGCAAGTGGGCTGCACTGTCCCCTCCGCCCGCCTTGTCCCCAGGAGGGCCCTGTGGCCCAGCCTGTCCAGCCAGCAGAGCCAGCGGTATAAAATCATTCCCTATCAGAAGAGTGAGAGCTCTTTCTTCTAGGTGTTTAGAAATACACAGTGCATGCTCAGTACCTCAAGTCACTTACTGTTTCATAGAGCATCAGAAGTCCCTTCTCCTAACTCTAGCTTAGTACTCACTGACAGTCTTTCCTGTCCCTTCCCCACTCTCCCCAGCCTCTGATAAATACTACTCTCCAAGAAAGTGGAATTTACATTAACCTTACAAGACAAATTGGGAGGCAGAAGGAGAGAGAGAATTCAGAGAGAGAGAGAGCGAGCGAGCTCCCATCTGCTCGTTTATTTCCCTAATATCCTCCCTAGTCCATAGCCTGGGCTGGGCTGGGCCAAAGCCAGGAGCTGGCTCTGGGAACTCCATCAGGTCTCCGCGTGGCTGGCAGGCACTCCTTGAGGCCTTTGCCTGCTGCCTTGAGGGTCTGAACTGTCAAGGAAGCTGGACTCAGGAGCCAGAGCCAGGAATCGAACCCAGGCACTCCAACAGGGCACATGGGCATCTCAACTGGCATCTCAGTCACTACACCAAATGCCAGGCCCTAGTTAAGAAATTATGTGTTGGCTGGCACCGTGGCTCACTTGGCTAATCCTCCGCCTGTGGCACCAGCATCCCGGGTTCTAGTCCCAGTTGGGTCGCCGGATACTAGCCCCAGTTGCTCCTCTTCCAGGCCAGCTCTCTGCTGTGGCCCAGGAGGGCAGTGGAGGATGGCTCAAGTCCTTGAGCCCTGCACCCCATAGGAGACTGGGAGGAAGCACCTGGCTCCTGGCTTCGGATTGGCGCAGTGCTGGCTGTGGCAGCCATTAGGGGAGTGAACCAATGGAAGGAAGACCTTTCTGTCTCTCTCTCCCTGTCCATAACTCTACCTGTCAAATTAAAAAAAAATTATGTGCAACCAAAATTAATCCATGAGTCGACTGTCACATGCTGGGAAAAAGTTACATATGCTAAAAATAAGATAATTTATGCTGTTTTGTGGTTGTCTATGTTATGTTGTTTTTTTTTCCATGAGTTCAGTTTAAATATGTTATTTTATCATAAAATTAAATTATATTCTTTCTTTTCTTCTAGAGCTGACAGTTCCAAATGTGGCTTCTCATTCAAAGAATTCATTCTTACCATTGCCAAAGGAAAAAAAAAGTCATTCCAATGAAGCAGCTCCTATAATTAGCAGGGAATAATCTAGAATTAACTACAAAATCCAAGCTGTCATCCAAATGCCTTGTTGAGCAACATGGTAAGCTGGTAAGATTGTATCACCAAGAAAACCACTTCATAGATCATCCATTTCAGGACGCAGCGAGAGGTATAAAGTTGGTGGAAGAAATCCCAGGCCCTGGGATCAAAATCACAAATTTTCTGGTCCATGGATGACTCCCTGGGGCAAGCAACTCCATGTCTTGGGGCTCCAGTCTCCTCACTGCTGAAGTAGAGGCAGGGACCTGCTTGTCCGGGCAAGTGCAGGTGAAAATGTTCTGTCAATGCCAAAGCCCACTCAACTGCAAACTATGATTATTCACAGCAGCCGGGTTTCTTTGGGGTCAGTGGAAGAAGCCCCTGTGTTTCATGTGCAGCCTCAGATAACATGTAGTATAGCTGAGGGGACCCACACATCCACACCCTCCTCCTGCTGGAAGACCCCACAAAGGGCTGCCCAGAGCCTCCACGGCCTTGGCCTGGATTGATCTCCACAGCACTTCCTTTGCCCCCGTGTCTGCTACAAGACTCCCGGGAGCCATGATAAGCACATCAGAAACCAGTGACACCAGAGAGAGAACTGCGATGTTGCGTTGAGCCTAAAACCCCTGGGTTTCTATTAAAGGCGGTCTTGACAAAGAACAGAATCTTGCCTTAAACAATTTCACTATGATTCCAGCAGAGGGAGACAGGGGCACACTTTCCCACGGGAAAGTTTATTTCAAGGTTTGCCCTTCCTCCCTCTCTCTCCTGTCCTTCCTTCTTTAAAAAATGGATCTCCTTAGTGCTATCTTCCCTCTTTAGGGAGCTGGTGTTGTGGCGTACAGGGTAAAGCTGCTGCCTTAGGCCCTGGCATCCCATATGGGCTCAAGTTCCTGTCTCATCTGCTCTTGATCCAGCTCCCGGCTAATGACCTGGGAAAAACAGAAGAAGGCCCAAGTGTTTGGACCCCTGCACCCATGTAGAAACCCTGGATGAAGCTTCTGCCTCCAGGTTTTGGCCTGGCTCAGCCCTGGCCATTGAAGCATCTAGGGAGTGAACCAGCGGATGGAAGATTTCTCTCTCTCTATCTCCCTCTATGTCTGTAATGCTGATTTTCAAATAACTCAATGAATCTTTTAAAATAAAAGTTGGTTTTGGTGCAACACTTATTTTGAATTTCATGCATAGCTTTTTTGTAATATGCATTTTCCATGAACTTTCTGAAGACCCCTAGAATATGCAAAACAATGGCCAGCCATTTTAGCAGCAAATAATTTTTTTTAACTTTTATTTAATGAATATAAATTTCCAAAGTATGGCTTATGGATTACAATGGCTTCCCCCCCATACCGTCCCTCCCACCCGCAACCCTCCCCTCTCCCACTCCCTCCCCCCCTCCATTCACATCAAGATTCATTTTCGATTCTCTTAATATACAGAAGATCAGTTTAGTATACATTAAGTAAACATTTCAACAGTTTGCTCCCACACAGAAACATAAAGTGAAAAATAATAGATGATTTTTTAAATGATGATGAAATCAGATCAGACCTATTGTCATGTTTAATCCCAGTGAGAGTCAAGTTGGGAATTGATAATTTCTTTTTTCTCTCTTTTTTTTTTTTTTTTTTACAGAAGATCAGTTTAGTATACATTAAGTAAAGATTTCAACAGTTTGCACCCCCATAGAAACACAAAGTGAAATATACTGTTTGAGTACTCGTTATAGCATTAAATCTCAATACACAGCACATTAAGGACAGAGATCCTACATGAGGAGTAAGTGCACAGTGACTCCTGTTGTTGACTTTACCAATTGACACTCCTGTTTATGGCATCAATAATCTCCCTATGCACCAGTCATGAGTTTCCAAGGCTATGGAAGCCTTTTGAGTTCTCCGACTCTTATCTTGTTTAGACAAGGTCATAGTCAAAGTGGAGGTTCTCTCCTCCCTTCAGAGAAAGATACCTCCTTCTTTGAAGACCTGTTCTTTCCACTGGGATCTCACTCACAGAGATCTTTCATTTAAGTTGTTGTGGTTTTTTTTTTTTTTTTTTTGCCAGAGTGTCTTGGCTTTCCATGCCTGAAATACTCTCATGGGCTTTTCAGCCAGATCCAAATGCCTTTAGGGCTGATTCTGAGGCCAGAGTGCTGTTTAGGACATCTGCCATTCTATGAGTCTGAGCAGCAAATAATTAAGCACTAAAATCACATGGTGCAGAATCAGTGCCATCGACACACAAGGCAGCGCTCCCTGTGCTGCTGTGGTCAGGGAGGTTATCTCGTAGAGGAGGTGAGTTCCACATAACGGCTGGTGTGGATGGACTTTCAAAGGGGAAGAAAGTTGGGGAAATTATGGTAATTTTTTAAAAATTAAATCAATGCTAATCAGAAACACTTTTTAAAAAAATATTTATGGCCGGCGCCGTGGCTCACTAGGCTAATCCTCCACCTTGTGGCACCGGCACACTGGGTTCTAGCCCCGGTCGGGGCACCGGACTCTGTCCTGGTTGCCCCTCTTCCAGGCCAGCTCTCTGCTGTGGCCAGGGAGTGCAGTGGAGGACGGCCCAAGTGCTTGGGCCCTGCACCCCATGGGAGACCAGGATAAGTACCTGGCTCCTGCCATCAGATCAGCGTGGTGCTCTGGCCACAGTGCACCGGCCGCGGCGGCCATTGGCGGGTGAACCAATGGCAAAGGAAGACCTTTCTCTCTGTCTCTCACTGTCCACTCTGCCTGTCAAATAAATAAATAAATAAATAAAATATTTATTTGAGAGGTAGAGTTATAGACAGAGAGAGGGAGAGGTCTTCCATCCTCTGGTTCACTCCCCAAATGGCCACAACACTCAGAGCTTGGCTAATCCAAAGCCAGGAAGGAGCCAGGAGCCTCTTCTGAGTCCCTCACTTCTTCCAGGTCTCCCACATGGGTACCGGGGCCTGAGCACTTGGGCCCATTTTCTACTGCTTTTCCAGGCTACAACAGAGAGCTGGATTGAAAGGGGAGCAGCCAGGATATGAACTGGCACCCATAGGAGATGCTGGTGCCGTAGGCAGAGGCTTAGTCCACCACATCACAGTGCCAGCCCCCAGAAAAACATTTTTAAAAATTATTATTTATTTCTTTAGAAGACAGAGTTACAGAGAGAAAGAGAGATAGAAAAAGAGAGAGATTTTTGATCCTCTGGTTCATTCCCCAAATAGCCACAACAGCCAGGGCTGAGCCAGGCTGAAGCCAGGAGCCTGGAACTCCATCTGGGTCTCCCACATGGGTAAAAGAAACCCAAGCACTTGGGCCATCTCCTGCTGCCTTCCCAGGTGCATTAGAAGGAAGTTGGATCAGAAGTAGAGCAGCCAGGACTTGAACCTGCAGCCATACAGGATGCTGACATTGCAGGTGGCAGGCTAACCTGCTGCACTATAATGCTTTCCCCAATTAGAAATGCTTCTTATTCAAAACTTTGTTACTGAAAATTTTCCTAAAATATGTTTATACATGGACATCTGAAATGGTTTCTTGTGGTGGAATGAGGTGAAAGGTCATATCAAGATGGCCACTGAGGTGAAAAGTTCGTGTCAAGATGGCCGCTGAGGTGAAAAGTTCATGCCAAGATGGCTGCTGACAACGGAAACTGCCTGGCAACAGGCCATGATTGGATGGCTTCGGAAACCACATGACAACAGAGGAAACCACATAACAACAGAGCCTGACTGACGGCAGGCCGTGATTGGATGGTTTCAGAAACTGCCTGGCAACAAGAGCCTGACTGGCAACAGGCTGTGATTGGATGGCTTTGGAAACTGCCTAGCAACAGGCTGTGATTGGTTGGGGCATAGACCGCCCCTTGACCGGATTGGCTGGTCTTGACTATATAAGCTGTTGTACTAACTGAAATAAACGAGTCTGCGGGCTGCTTGCCTCAAGCCTGCTTTCACCTGACCCCCAGGGGTCTGTGTGGTGACTCCACACCTCTTGCCCCCACCACGCTCCTCCTCTCAGAAACAAATCCACTGCAACCTTGTTGAGAAATCAACTGCAACAGTTTCTTATATATTGAAGTACTTTAAAATTAAATTCAGAAAAAAACAGAAATGCCTTTATATATTTCCTTTCTTAGGAAGTAAAAGCACTGGCCATTTAATTGATTCATTTATGTATTCACTAAATGTCCACTGAACACCTGTTGTAAACCAGGTAAGCTTCCAAGTGGGAGAAAAGCAATGAGTTTCATTATTAAAATCCTCGTTGGGGAGAGCAACAATAAACAGCCAGAACTGCTTCAAAGAAAAAAAACAATTATGTGTGTGGACATACATAAACATGTGTATACAGGATACGTTTGTGTGTACATATATATGCATGTGCCTCCTGGAGGCAGGGCTGAGGTGAGTGTGAAGTGCCCAGGTATGTCATCATATATATGATACAAATCCTATATACACACATCTATATGCGTATGTATATGTATATACTACACATATAGAATGTGCATATATAAATGTAAGCATATGTTGGACATGTACACTATACTCTATTTTCTTTAAGTAATTGGTTTATGCGATTGTGGGGCCTGGCAAGTGTGAAACGTGCAGGTTGGAACTCTTGGGCAGGAGCTGATGCTGTAGTCTGGAGGCAGAGTTTCTTCTTACAGAAGATCCCAGTCTTGCTCTTGAGGCCTTTCTGTTGATTGAACGAGGCCCACTGGACATCATGGAGGGTAATTGCCTTTACTTAAAGTCAACTGAATGTAGATGTTAATCACAGCTACAAACTACCTCCACAGCAAGATCTAGATTAGTGTTGGATTAAACAACTGAGTACTGTGATCTGGCCAAGCTGACCCACTAAACCACCCATTGCAGCAGGAAACATCCCACCTGGCACCGTGTCTGGAGCCAAGTGAGATGGGGCCCGGTAACCAGATAAACGTGCTAAGCTGGGTGGGGATCTTGAGGTTAAGACAGTTTCACTTTTACCCAGTGGGCATTGGTAAACCACAGAAGTATGTCGGCAGGGAGTGAAGGTTCATTCACCCTAGATCCAGGCATCTGTTTTTCATTCTGCTCAGAAAGACAATCGGTGGGATCCAAAATTTAAAAACAAATCATTCTGACTACTCTTTGGAGAACAGCAGCACGGACGTTGTCAGGTCTGGTCAAGAGACAGAAACCACACAAGGAATTTGAACAGGCAGCATTTGATATGAGGAGCTGTTAGCTATGTATTTGGTGGATAAGTCCCAAGGGGTGGGGGAGACCCTAGGGTGTACTAGAGAGAATACCACTCAGGCTATGCAAAGAACAGGGAAGGAACTTAGCAACTTAGATGAGTCTTGGAAAGTCTGAGATGCAGACTGACAGAACAAGCTGCCCACCACAGAGGGGAGAGGAAACCTGCTGGGAGCTGCTTGCTGGAACCATGAGAACTTCAACAACTTGGGAAAACATCAAACACAGGGACCAGCTGCACACTGCACCCCTGGGTGCCACTTGGGGAAAAAAAAAAGAAGAAAATTCTCCTTTCCATCCTCCTGCACCCTGCGTTGACAGAGTCAGCATCAGGCTGGCTTGCCAAGAAGTGTGGCTCACAGAGTAAGCTGTCAGCAGGGCAAAGGAAGGTGGGCTTGGCCCGAGAGCCAATAATTTGATAACAGGTCAGGGGTCAAGGATAGACGGAGGGGGCTGGTTCTGTGGTGTGGTGGGTTAAGCTGCCACCTGAAGTGTCAGCCTCCTATATGGGCACTGGTTCTATTTCTGATCCAGTGCCTTGCTGATGTTCCTGGGAAAGCAGCAGAAGATGGCCCAAGTGCTTGGGCCCTGGCCACCCACGTAGGCAACATGGATGAAGTTCCTGGCTCCTGGCTCCTGGCTTTGACCTGTCCAAGCCCTGACCAAGGCAGCCATATGGGGAGTAAATGGATGGAAGATCTCTCTCTCTCTCTCTCTCTCTCTCTCACCCTCGCTCTGCCTCTCCCTCTTTCTGTAACTCTGACTTTCAAATAAATAAATAAATACTTTTTTTAAAAAAAAAAAGGGGTAGACTAAGGAGAGTAGTAAAAGAGCCCTCACAATAGTACAGGGAACTGTGGATGGGGCCTTGGCAAGAGTGGTGGCAGGGCAGTTGGAGAAGTAACTCATTCAAGTTACCTATTGGAGGCAGGTGCTCCAAAATGTTAGTTTGCTTCCTAAATCATTCATTAGAAAAGAATACTGAAGACAAGAAAATTCTGTAATTTGACTCAGGCTCTTAACACTCCACAAACAAATCCAAACATGAAATCTTAGTAATATTTATAATTTCATTTATTCATGTAGTGAAGAAAATCAGCATAAGTGGAGTGCTTGTCCATGTTCATGGATAGGAAGACTTGATATCATTAAGGTACCAGTTCTTTCCAAACTGATCAATAGATCCAACACAATCTCTACAAAAACCCCAGAAAGTTATTTCATGGATATTGGCAAACTGATTTTAAAGTGTATATAGAAAGACAAAAGACCTAAAATAGCTAACACAATATTCAAGGAGAAAAACTTCCGAGAACTGACACTACCCAACTTCACGATTAAACAATAAAGCTACAAAAATCAAGACAGCATGATACTGGTGAAAGTAGAATAGAAAGTAGAATAGTTGAAAGAGTAAACAATAGATCAATGGAACAGACCAGAGACCTCAGGACTAGATCTACACAAGTGTAGTCAATTGATCTTTGACAAAGGAAAGCAGTCCAAGAGAAAACAATGCTTTTTGCTTTTTGTCTTTTTTTTAAGATTTATTTATTTATTTGAAAGTCAGATTTGCACAAAGAGAGGAGAGGCAGAGAGAGAGTGTTCTTCCATCTGCTGGTTCACTCCCCAGTTGGCTGCAACACCTGGAGCTGAGTCGATCTGAAACCAGAAGCCAGGAGCTTCTTCCAGGTCTCCCATGCAGGTGCAGAGGCCCAAGCACTTGGGCCATCTGCTGCTTTCCCAGGCCATAGCAGAGAGCTGGATGGGAAGTGGAGCAGCCGGGACTTGAACCGGCGCCCATATGGGATGCCAGCACCGCAGGTGGTACTTTACCCACAATGCCACAGCGCTGGCTCTGATCCTTTTTTCAATAAGTGGTGCTGGAACCACCGGTTATGGCCATGTTTTACAAAAAGGCATTCAGACATAGGCATTTATTCAGGCAGTAAATGTTTATTGATTTCTACCAATTTCTTAGTTATTGATTTCTATCAAGTTTGCAATGATGCTTGTGATGGAAAACAACATATAGATAAGTGTAAAGCTATGCTACCACAAGGTCACATGGGGTGGTCTGCTGATCCTTGGCACAGGAGTTACGGGCTGAATGCAGTCAGACCATAAGGTTGAGATGGCCAAACACTTCAACTCCAGCTAACTGAGACTTTTTAGTTGTCTAGATTTCCCATCAGTCATGAAGATTTCAATATAGATGATAGGCTGACTCCAAATAGTGTACTGTCAGCACTGTGTTAAATAATTCGAATTAAGTAATCTAAGCACTTTCAGTGTGACATGGGCTGGTTTATGGTATTGGCAACTCAGCTGACAAGAGGTGACAAGGAAGTGACAAGAAGGGCATGTTACAGATGGGCATTAAAAGAATGGGAGAGCCAAGAATCTGACCTGAATTAGAATAGCAGATGTAGGACGTGGGTGGTTACCTTGCAGGCACACTAAAAATACCACAGCTTTTCCAACAGGCTTGGTATGCGTGGTCTAACATTTTGTCCCCTTTCTGTCTTATTTGGGTGTTCTGATTGATTTGAGTGTTTAGTTCCAGTTCTAATATGAAGTGAGCCAAATAGGATATGAGTCCTATTGATATGAAAGGATTTATAGGAACAGAAGTTCGAGGGGTCCAACCAGAACTACCTGGGTCCTGGGGTGGGAAGCAACATTGTGGAGTTTAGCAGACTGCTGACTGCTCCCCAGATCTCTTCTCCATAGTGAAGGAAGGAGATTTAGCTGGGCCTAGATGACTCAGCTGGAGACCGCCCTTCTCAGACTCCTCACAATTAGAAGTGGCGCGAGACCAAGTTCTGGCCAATGAACTGTGATTAGAAGTGCTGATGGCGGCTCCTGGGTCATTTGCTGTAAAGGAAATTGTTTACCTTTCATTCTCTGTCTTGGCCTCTAGCTGTGGCCTAGGCTACTGTCCTGGTGCCCCTCCCCCCCATGGTACACATTAGGAACACACCCCAGGAAGGGCCAACCAGTGGAAGGTGGAACGAACTTTGTCCTGGTGCAAACTTTCCCTGGACCACTCCCCTCTCAACATCTCCATGATAAAGAAACAATATTCTAGCTCCTTTGTTTCCAAATGTCTTTGATCACAAAAGCAGCTTCAGCTATAGGCAGTGCAGCCAGTAAAGAAGTAGCTACATCAGGAGAGGGAAAATGACTCCTAGGCATTGCTTCTTCAAATGCCTTTCCTGGGGCCCCTGCTGTGGTGTCGTCTGGCTAAGCCTCCGCCTGCACTGTTGGCATCCCATATGGGCATCCATTGGTGTCCTGGCTGCACCTCTTCCGATCCAGCTCTCTGCTGTGGCCTGGGAGGGCAGCGGAGGATGGCCCAAGTGCTTGGGCCCCTGCACCCGCATGGGAGACCAGGAGGAAGTACCTGGCTCCTGGCTTTAGATCAGCACAGCTCCGGTGGTCGTGGCCATTTGAAGAGTGAACCAACGGAAGGAAGACCTTTCTCTCTGTCTCTCCCTCTGTCTGTAACTCTCTCTCTCAATAAATAAATTTAAAAAAACTTCTGGGGTCGGCGCTGTGGCTTAGTGGGTAAAGCCACTGCCTGTAGTATTGACATCCCATATGGACGCCAGTTCGAGACCCAGCTGCTCCACTGCCAATCCAGCTTCTTCTATGGCCTGGGAAAGCAGCAGAGGATGGTCCAAGTCCTAGGGCTCTTGCACCTGTGTGCAAGACCCGGAAGAAGCTCCTGGCTCCTGGCTTTGGATGGGTGGAGCTCTGGCCATTGCGGCCATCTAGGGAGTGAACCAGCAGATGGAAGACTTCTGTCTCTCTGCCTCTGGCTCTCTGTAGCTCTGCCTTTCAAATAAATAAATATATCTAAAGAAAAAACAAACAAACAAACAAAAAAAAAACCTCCTGTCCTTTGCCATTTGATTCAACCCTAACTCCCTACCTGGTAAAGTCCAATTCAATGCTAGGAAACCATGTTTAGGCACTGAACTCAGAGCCAGAAGCAAAATTAGCTGGAACACGTGCTAGGGAGAACAACCTGAAAACAGGTGATGAGCACCAGGGGCCAGAATCCAGGAGCAGCCATGGTGTGGTGTCCGAAGGTCACCGTATCAGTCAGTGGGTGCCTTTGTGGTGGATTCTGGGCTCCCCCTGCGGGCCAGGAGACACTGAAGACCACGAGAAAGCAACCTAGAGTCAATTACTGCCTCATCCATTCCAAACAAAGAATTACTACCTTGGAGACCCTGAATTGGAATAGGTTAGGTCACACTGGCTGGGAAATGAAAAGAGGAGTCACAAGAGTGGAGACTGGTATACTGAGTAGAGGAAAAGGAGAGTCGGAGAGAGAGAATCTGCTGGTTCACTCTGCAAATGCCTACAACAGCCAAGTCTGAGCCCAGTCAAAGCAAGGAGCTGGGAACTCAATCCAGGTCTCGCATACGAAGGGCAGGCACTATTACCAGCTCCTCCCGGGGTCTGAATTAACAGGGAGCTGGACCTGGAAGCAGAGCTGAGACTTGAAGCCAGGCACTCTGATATAGGATGCAGGCATGAGCAGCAGCATCTTAGTCACTAGACTGAATGCCCATCATCCCCGGTTTTCCGTGAACTGAATTTAAGTGCCCTCATACATAATTTCAAAGAAAGATTATTTTGTTCACAAAAAATGGATTGGTTACCTTAGATTTGACCGACAATTTCCAGAGATACTTCAAGAGAATTATTCCTCACAGAAGCATCCTTCAGTTTGCTTTGCAAAATCAAGAGCCTACAGTGTTGAACACTTCCAAATTAACCACCATCTAGAAGTTCTAAGAAGGAATCTTAGAAAGGACTTTGAAAAGCACATACTATTTGCTGTCCTGCAGAAACCAGGGAACCAAGCCTGAGAGATCCCCCCCAATATTACCTGCAGTACCTGTACATTTGGGTGAATTCTTTTCTCCTTGGGACTTCAAAACAAAACAAAACAAAACAAAACAAAACAAAAAACAAAACAAAACCCCAAGGGCTTGCTTGGAAGTAACCTTCCAAATCACCTGCAAGGCTGAACACTAAAAGCTGGACACGGGCCAGTTTTTCTTGGAGGACTTTGTGGAATTTTGTTCGTTGAAATGACCTGTCCTATCTGTTTAAATTAAACACATTCTCAAACATGACATTCTAGGCAAGGCCTTCATTGCATGATTCATTCTTCCAACCAAATCCTGGCTACAAGGAGGGCAGATTCTTTCGGAGCCTACCCAAACAATTGTATTAGCATGACAAGCAAGGTGACCCAGTAAGAGTTTCTAAATTTGGAGGAGAGGGTTGGGGCCTGCGCAATGGCGTCACAGGTAAAGCCACCGCCTGCAGTACTGGCATCCCACTTGAGCGCCTGTTCCAGTCCTAGCTGCTTCACTTCCGACCCAGCTCTCTGTTGTGGCCTGGGAAAACAGTAGAAGATGGCCTAGGTCCTTGGGCCCCTGCACCCACATGGGAGATCCAGAGGAAGCTCCTGCCTCCTGGCTTCAGATTGACGCAGCTCTGGCAGTTGCAGACAATTGGGGAGTGAACCATCGGATGGAAGACCTCTCTCTCTGCCTCTCCTCTCTCTGTGTAACTATTTCAAATAAATAAATCTTTAAAAAAAATTTGGAGGAGAGGAATAGGGTTAGAATGAATCACATACAATTTTTAAAAGTTTCATTTTAGCATATGAAAGCAAAATTTACAAAATTACTGCTAACATGAGAAAAAAGAGGAAAGCTTCTCGCATGTCCAGGAAATAGAAGATTGAAACAAATCAACCATATTCCCAATAACTTCAATACAGCTCCCTTCTCTGTTTGTTCGATCTGGGGTCAGTGTTGTGGTGCAGCGGGTCAAGTCACTGCCTGCAACACCAGCATCCTCTATCAGGGCATCAGCTGGAGTCTCAGCTGCTCCACTTCCAATCCAGCTCCCTGCTAATGCGCCTGGGAAGGCAGCAGAGGATGGTGCAAGTGCTTGGGCACCTGCCACCCACATGGGAGGCGCAGATGGCCTTCCAAGCTCCTGACTTTCCCCTGGCCAGCCTTTGTTGTTGCAGCTGTTTGGGGAGTAAACCACTGGATGGAAGCTCTCTCTCGCTCGCAGGCTCTCTCTCTCTCCTCTTGCCTTCTGTCACTCTGCTTCCCAAAAATAGATATTTAAAGACAATTTTGTTTCATTCTATGTAATTTATTCTTGTTCTGTTGGTTCTTGGCTACTTTTCCACCGTAGAGTTCTGGGAATCCTGAATCAGAACGGTGGTGTAGCCTAGAAGTTAGCGCAGCAGGTGTGTCCATTCAGCTTTGAAGAGCGCTGATGGCTCTCCTCTTTACTAGGCTCGGAGACTGTCCTTTGAGGAAGGCACAGACTCGGGCCTGTAGGCGACTGTTGAGTCTTGGAGCAAGCATCAAACACAGGGGAAACTATCTGAATACACAGACTTGATGCCTGTAAGTAATTTATTACTGGTACTCTTCAAAGGTCCAAGGAGGTTCACGATAAGAATAATGGACAAGGAAATTCAATCGCTTCTGTGAAAAGTCAAGATCAAAAATCCTCTTCCCCACTGTCCCCTGAATCTCGCCCTAGCGACAGCCCGCCCAGGTATGGAGCCCCGAGGTTCAGCGGATTCCGGCACCGGAAGAGGTGGGGGCAGGGAGCTGTCCAAATCCCGCCCTCAGCTAAAGCATATAATGGCTGGGAGCTTAAAATAGATCCAGGGAGTCCCTCCCTATCAGGACTCAGCTCAGCCTCTCAGCCTCTCTGGCCCTTTGCATTTTGGAAATTGCTTTGGTCCTTGTTTGCTACCTTCTACTCAATGGACCAGAAAAGGCAGATCTTTACCGACGCATTTACCCCACCTGACAGCCAACTGATATAGACGGGCCAAAATAATCGTTCCACAGGGACGCAGGAATTCAACCTCCCTTCAGAAAATCCCTGACATCTGACGTAGGAGGATTTATAGGTTTAGTGGAAATTGCTTTCTCCTGCTCCCCAGATTACATACTGTGGGTTGATTTTTTTTTTTTGCATGAGTAAACAGCCTTCTAATAATGAACGGACCAATAATGTCTTAAGAGAGAAAAAGACCATCCTTTTCCTTTTCTGCGGTTTCTCGAGAGAACTTATGTGGATTTGCAAACCTATGGTGGCTGCCCAGAATATGAAATTTAGCATCTTTCTTTTGTGGTGGGGATGGGCTTTGGCTACTGAAGGCCGAATGCACTGGCCAGGAAGAGAAGTGCACGAGATGTCTCAGAAAAGCAGGTGAGTGCGCGTTTAGGGGTGAGGATGTAGGAAAAGAGGGGGTGCAAGGCCAGCTTACTGGGATTGTTTTGGAAATTAACATCGTTTTCCGTTTGCGGTGTTTTTTTGTGAATGCCTGGTTTCTTCTTTTCCCTTTGTTACCCTGCTGTCTCCTCTTTCTAGGAAGCTAGAGTTGTATTTTCTTTTAAAGTGCTGTTAGATCAGATAGCACTATCATTGCATTTTCTTCAGTTCCTTATGAATTGTCCTGGGTGACAGATTCTGGGGAAAAAAGAATATATGCACATGCACTTTTAAAAAAAATCAAAAGCAGTCAGTTTAGTTCTTTAATGTCTGCATCCTAGGGTTAGAACCAATTGGAAATTCGCGAATAACCAATGGGATCGCTAATTCGTGGGGGATGATTCTGTTTGTTCTAATTATTTCTGTTAGATTGTGGATTGTGTTGGATCTTTTAAAGGAAAATCAAGGGGGTTTCTTCATGCCGCTTGGCTGCTAGGATCAAGAGATTGTGCCCTACCTGGAGTTGGGAGGGGCGGGGCTGGAGCCGGTTGCAGGCCCGCTGCTCGACGGCTGCCTGCCGCCTGCCGCAGGGTACGTGCAGCCCGGTGCGTACCAGTCTGTGCGTGCGCGGGGACCACTGACCTTGGCGGCTGCGCACCTGCTGGCCTGGCGTCAGTCAATGTAACAGATCTCTTGGAGACAACCGAATCCAGCACTGTCTCCTGACTGATGAGGAAATGCAGGCAGGCTGGGCAGTCTTGACTGTAGGTCCTTTATCAGCCTTAGTTCGAAATTGAACTTCAGCTTTCTCTGTCTCTAGATATAAACCTGAGCAGAGTGAGAAGTACCTACTACTGTGCAAGGAAGTGCAGCTCTCAGGAATGCGGGGGTGGGAGGAGGGCGCTGCTGTTTCTGGCTCCTGTGTCCTCATCTTGCACAAGGGCCCCCAGCCAGCCAGCGGCGGTTCCCAGCTCTTGCTGCAAGCTGTTCAACAACATCACAGAACTCGGACCTCTGAGTCCTGGAGCAGCCCAGAGGGACCACTATGCCCTGTTACCATCACAGTGAGAAGTTGCTTGGTCCAACAGCAGAATTCGTGTACGGAGGCAATCTCAGAGATTATATGAAGCAAATGTATTCATAGGGATTAAAATCAACCACGATCACGAACCCCACTCAGTTGTCATGGAAAACCTCAGCTCTCTCCCAAGCCAGAGAGTAGCAACCTGCTAGCAAATATCCATGACTGAGAAGTCCCAGAGAATGAAGTAGATTTTCTTTCCTTCTTTTTTTTAAAAAAAGACTTTTAATTTTAAAAATTTAAACTTGATTTGTATTTTATTATAAATTGTCAAATTATAAATATTAATGGCTTCAGAGCTATGATCCATGTATATAATGTGGGATGATTAAATCAAGCTAACTGATCTATCTCATTTTTTATGAGGAGGATGTTTGAAATTTACTCTCAGCAATCTGGAAATGTGAAATAAACTACTATTAACTGTAGTTACCCTTCCCTGTGATACATCTCAAACAATGTATTCTTCCTTTTTAACTGAAACTTTGTACCCTTTGACCAGTGTGTCCCCATTCTCCCTCCACACAGGCCTCTGGTAACCACCACTCAACTCTCACTTGGCTGAGTTCGAGAGGCAGGGAGAGAGGCAGATAACAGGGGGGAACTCCTATCCACTAGTTCCCTCCCCAAATGCCTGGGAACTGGGAACTCAACCCAGTTCCCCCCAAATGGGCAGCAAGGAGGCGACCACCCGAGCGGTCACCTGCTGTGCCCCAGGGTAAGCATTACCTGGAAGTTAGAATCAGGAGTAGAGCCAGAACTTGAACCAGGCACTCTGATATGGGATGCAGGTGTCCCAAGCAACATCCGAATCATTGCACCAAATACCTTTCCTTTGATTATTTTATAGTGCACATATAAGTGAGATCATGTGATTTTTTTTAGTGTGTGTGTGTGTGTGTGCCTGGCTTATTGCACTTAACATAATGTCCTCCAGGTTCATCCGTGTTGTCACAAATGACAAATTTTCTTTTTAAAGGCTCAATATAATTCTACTGTGTGTATGGATATAGACCACATCCACTTTATCTGTTCACCCACTCATGGACACTGAGGTTGATTCCTTAGTGTGACTGTTGTGAATAGTGTTGCAATGAGTGCAGGTACCTCTTCCACATACTGATTTCAATTTCTTTGGATACTGGGGCTGCTGCCTGCTGTACTGGCATCCCATAAGGGTGCTGGTTGGAGACCTGGCTGTTCCACTTCCAATCCAGCCCTCTGCTATGGCATGGGAAAATGTTACCGGAGAAGCTAGGGTTCTTGTCTTCGTGCAAGAAAGAATTCAGGTGTGAGACAGAGAGTAGTGGAAAGCAAAATAGCAAGGTTTCTTAGGGCAGGGACATCCATAAGAATGGATGGGCACCTCTCCAGACAGAACCTGAGAGAGAGTGCCCAGTCGCTCAGACTGGGAAAGAGTGAGGTTACATGATTGAGTGGAGAGAATACACCTGGGCAGGCCAGGCAGGCGACTCAGCAGTGAGGCAGAGGGCTGAGCATGCAGTCCGGTTGAGGCCGAGGGTTTTTAAGGGGATCAGTCTTGCCTCCCCACCTCTGCTCCTCCTGGAACAAAGGACTTTTTGGATGTAAATACTAAAAATTCCTATCTGAGTTTTCCCCCTGAAGTTATCAGACGGGGAAACCTGGCTGGCATCACCCCACCTTAGAGGAGCCTTAGAGGAAGGATGGTTATCAGGTAGAAGGGGCAGGGCATTTGAAGTGCAGATACTGGGCTGCACCTGGAAGGTTATTGGGATGACTTTGAGATGCAGATACTGGACCTAGATGTTAACTCCTTAGGCCTTTGTCACACATAAGCTCATATCTGACTTCCTACCTAACAAAAGCAGTAGAAGAAGATGGCTCAAGTCCTTGGGCCCCTGCACCCACGTGGGAGACCGGGAAGAAGCTGCTGGCTCCTGGCTTTGGATTGGCTCATCTTTGGCCATTGCAGCCATCTGGGGAGTGAACCAGCAGATGAAAGATCTCTCTCTGCCTCTCTGTAGCTCTGCTTTTCAAATAAATAAATAAATAAATCTTTAAAAAATAAAGTGGGATTGCTGGGTCATGTGGCAGTTTTATTTTCAGTTTTTTTGAGAACCTCCATACAGTTTTCCATAGTGGTTACATTAATTTACATTCCCACTAACAGTGTACAAAGGTGTCCTTTTTTTCCATATCCTTTTGAACACTTATCTATTTTTTTCTTCATTTGCGTGACATGCAGAGATACGGAGACAGACAGATACAGAAAGACCTTCACCTACCAGTTCACTCACCAAAATGCCCACAACAGCTGGGGCTGGGCCAGACCAAAGCCAGGAGCTGGGAACTCCATCTGGGTCTCCCATGTGGGTGGAAGGAACCCGAGTAGTCGAACCATCCACTCCTGCCTCCCAGGGTGCACACAAACAGGAAAGCGGAATTGGAAGTGAAACCAGGACTTGGATCCAGGCACTCCAATATTGGATGTGGGCATCCCAAGTGGTGTCTTAACCACTAAGGCAAATGCCCTTCCTTTTTGATAACATCCATTTTGACAAGAGTAAGTTAATATTTCTTTGTGGTTTTAATTTGCAATTTTTTTTGACAGACAGAGTAGATTTATTTATTTATTTGAAAGGCAGAGTTACACAGAGAGAGAAAAGGCAGAGAGAGAGAGAGGGGTCTTCCATCTGCTGGTTCACTCCCCAATTGGCCGCAATGGCTGAAACTGTGCCAATCCAGAGCCAGGAGTCAGGAGCTTCCTCTGGGTCTCCCACGCAGGTGCAGGGGCCCAAGGACTTGGAGCATCCTCCACTGCTTTCCCAGGCCACAGCAGAGAGCTGGATAGGAAGAGGAGCAGCCAGGACTCAAAAGGATGCCCCTATGGGATGCTGGCCCTGCAGGCAGCAGCTTTACCCGCTATGCCACAGCGCTGGCCCATGCACATTTTTCAGTCAAGATGCTTTAGTACTAAGTTGTTTGAGTTCCTTATATCAACCTCATATCAGACATGTGGATTGCAAGTACTTCCTCCCAACCTATTGGCTGTCAATTCATGCTGTTAATTGTTTCGTTTGCTGTGCAGAAGATTTTTAGTTTGATATACTCTCATTTGTCTATTTTTGCTTTTGTCGTCTGAACTTTTGGGGTCAAATCCAAACAATCATTGCCCATGTCTGCAGTTTGCCCCTTTTACTTTCTTTTAGTAATTTTTCAGTTTCACGGCTTGCATTTAAGTCTTTAATCCATTTTGAGTTGATTCTTGTACATGTTGTGACATAAAGCTCCGATCTTATTCTTCTGCATGTGGGTATCTAGTTTTCTCAACATCATTTATTGAAGAGAATATCCTTTTCCTTCTGTGTATCCTTGGCATCTTTGTCAAAAATCAAGTAACCTTAAATGTAGCAGTTCATTTACGGACTCTCTACTCTTTCCATGGGTTGATACATCTGTATGCCAGTGTCATGCTGTTTTAATTATTGTAGCTTTGAAAATATAGTTTGAAATCAGGTCGTATGATGCTTCTAGTTTTATTCTTTTTGCTCAAAATGGCTTTTGACTATTCGGGGTCTTTTGCTGTTTTATACAAAGCTTAGGATTTTTTTCTATTTCTGTGAAAAATGCCATTGGCATTTGTATTGTGTCTATTTATTGCTTTGGGTAGTCTGGACATTTTAACAAGATTAATTCCTTCAACCCAGGATATTTTTCTATTCATTTATGTCTTTTTCAATTTCTTTCACCAATCATTTGTAGATTTTAGCGTATGGATTTCTCATCTCTTTGGTTAAATTTTTTCTGAAGCATTTCACTTTTGGGTACCTATTGTAATAGGATCATTTTTTTGACTTCCTCTTTGGATAGCTTGTTGTAAGTGGACTATGGAAACACTATTGATTTTGTTTGTATCCTACAACTATAATGTACTGATTTGTCAGTCCTGATAGTTTTTTGGTGGCATCTTTAGTTTTTTATATATTAGATTATGTTGTCAACAATAGCAAGCAGCAAAAATTTCACTTTAAAATTTTTGTTATTTATTTTCATTTTATTTGAAAGGCAGAAGGGGAGAGAGAGAGAGAGAAAGAGAGAGAGAAATCTTGCATCCGTTAGTTCACTCCCTAAATGCCTCCAACAGCTGAGGCTGGGCCATATGGAAACCAGGATCCCAAATCTCAGCCCAGGTCTCCCATGTTGGTGGCAGGGACTCAAGCACTTGAACCATCATCTGCTGCCTCGCAGGTTGTGCATTAGCAGGAGACGGGAAATGGGAGCAGAGCCAGGACTTGAGCCCAGGCACTTCAATACAGGATATGGGTCCCCTAAGGCGTGTCTTCTACCTCAAATGTACACCCCTTACTTCTTTTCCCATTTGTAAAACTTTTCTTTCTTTCTCTTGCTTAATTATTCTGGCAAAGAATATGTTTGAATATAAATAGCAAGAGTGGGCATTGTTATCTTGTTCCTGATCCTAGAGAGTGAAAGAGACTTTCTTTTTAAAAATCACTTTTAAAAACTTTTATTTGTTTTAAGTTATGAAAGACACATTTAACATTTTTAAAAAATGGGCACAAATTTTTGAAAACCCAAAGATCACCCATAATCCTCAAACCTAGGAGGATTCTTTTTAACGTTTGTGTGTATTTTCTTCTGGTCTTTTTTTCTAAGCATATATTGAATATTAACTAGTTTTGGGATTGTTCTATATTTTTGTAACCCCACTGCATTTAAAATTGATGTACTGTTGGCATGTTTCCTTATTTTGGATGTAGATAGAATTATTTGATTGGTTGTCAATGAGTAATGCACCATGGGTCCATGGATATTTCATTGCTTCCTCTTTGTTACTATGAATATTCTGTTTGTGTATCTGTGTCCACAAAAATGTTTGTGTACGCACCTGAGTATTTAATTAGGATAGGTTCCTGAAATGTCCAGAATCAACAGAAGGACACTAAAAACTCTAGATATATGTAGCCAGGTTTCTTTCCAGAATGGCAAGTAGACCCAGCCTGTACCCCACCACCAGTTTCAATTCTATGCTTATGTAGCCTAAACTATTAATGGGTTCACTAAATTTCATCCAGATTCTAAACCTGTAGCTGCTGGTAATGAGTCTGCAGGCTGCTTTTACAGGTTCATGTTAACAAAATAGGAAGCCAGGTAAACCTGTCACACAAAGGGTGAAGCCAGACAGGTGCTTAGTCTGCAAAACTTAAGCAGGTGCTTGCTCAGCCCTGAGAGTGGCTGTCTCTTTAGAGTTTGCTTCCTGGGGCCAGCGCTATGGCATAGTAGGCTATGCCTCTGCCTGTGGCACCAGCATCTCATATGGGCACCGGCTGCTCCTCTTCTGTTCCAGCTCTCCGTTTGTGGCCTGGGAAAGCAAACTCACGTGCTTGGGCCCCTGCACCTGCCTGGGAGACCTGGAGGGAGCTCCATTGCAGCCATTTGGGGAGTGAACCAACAGATGGAAGACCTTTCTCTCTGTCTCTCCTCTGTCTGTAACTCTACCTCTCAAATTAAAACAAACAAACAAACAAAAAAACAGTAGGGACCCACTCTTATGAATCACATAGGGTCAAGGATAGCATGCCAGGGCCTGGGGCACTGTTTCTAGAATGAATCAGTATTTACTCTTTCTCCTCTCCTCCCTGGGAGAATGGAAAACGACCCTGTGTATACCACAGGCCCCTGAACAAACACCAGCTCAGACTCCTCCAGGAGGGTAACCCAGTCCCACCGGAAGCTGGAAGCTCCATAACCAGACATCCTTTGTTATGCTAAAGAAGGTCAGGATCTGAATGGTGTCAGCTGGATTTTCATTTCAGAGCTCACCCTTGCGGGGCAGTGCATGGATGGCAGGGAAGGTGTGAGTAGGAGACAGAGAAAGTCATCTGGAGTCTATTCCTGTGGCCTGGGAGAGATGCTGAGAAGCAGGGCTAGGGGCAGGGGTGGGGGAGAGGGTGGGGAAGATGGACCGGGAGTGTTTAATGAGCTAACACCATCAGAATTTGGTTGGCTTCAGGGTTAGTGCTTCCAAGAACAGGAGGGCAGGAGGAGCAGCTGGTCTGCAGGTAAAGCTGGTGAGTTCAACAGAACATATGGACCTGGATTCCATTGCAAGACCCCAAGAGACAGCTGTCCTGGTGCCAAGAAGGACTTCAGTGCAGCGCTGGAGAGAAACTGGGCCTGGAGATGTGGATTTCAAGAGAAGTGGTGAATGGAGTGACCCAGAGAGAGCATGTAGAACAGATAGAGGATAGACCCTGGGGAAGATCGAAAGTTAAGGAGAAGAGAGAGGAAGAGGACCCAGAGAAACAAGTGTAGAACTGGCATAGAGAGGTGTCCCGGATGCTACTGGTTCAGCAGTTACCAAACGCGTGTTGCAGGGCAGGCATCACTCATCACTCTGGGCGGTGGGTTCTGCTCATACAGGCTGTGGCCTCGGAGGCTTACAGAGTAGGGAGATATTCCCATGAGTGGTAAGGGATTCCAGAGAGAGGGAGCGCTCAACAGGGTCGAACCTCTGCAAGGTCAAAATCAGGTAGCGGACAGAGAAGTGTCAGATACAGATATGGCAGCTGAAGGTGTCAGTGGGTCAGAGGGAGGAGAGAAGAAAACAAAATAAACCTAGATGACTTTACAAGGAACTTGACAATTGTTGCTCCCCCTCTTCGTGGAGGAACGACACAAGACCCTGCGCTGTTCTTTTGTCTGCTCGGCCCTTCCCGGGTTTGCTGCTGGTCCTTCCCGGGTTGGCTGCCGTCCCTCCACCTCTGTAGAGGGGCGGGCCCCCCTGCCACTTTCCCCACTTCCTCGGGGGAGCGGCACACCGCCGGTCGGCTCTCTCGGGGGCTGCTCAGATGTTCTTTCAGGTGTTCTCCTTAGATGTTCCCGGTGCATGTTGTCTCTCTCCTCCTTTATAGTCCTCTTCCACCAATCCCAACTCTGCTACCCACACGCCGAATACGCTGCTCTCCTCCAATCAGGAGCAGGATCAGCTCCTGCAGGTTACTGGTCGAACTGGAGGCAGCTGTGTAGAAGTTGTTTACTCCTCTCCCAGCGCCATATTGTGGGAGAGCAGATGCATAGAATAAGTCTTAATTCGAGTAATTTAGTCTAGTCTGAGTTGCTCCCCACAGACCATGAACTTCAGTTCATGGCTGAGACTGGGTTGAAGGTGAGGGGGCGGCAGGCAAGCGTTT
This sequence comes from Oryctolagus cuniculus, assembly GCF_051225735.1. Classification (NCBI taxonomy): domain Eukaryota; kingdom Metazoa; phylum Chordata; class Mammalia; order Lagomorpha; family Leporidae; genus Oryctolagus; species Oryctolagus cuniculus. Next base: position 83,143,115 of record NC_142871.1, read on the forward strand.
CCCAGAAGCCAGAAGGGAGGCAGTCATGATCCAGGAGATGCGCTGTGAAATCTCTGTTCATGTAGAACAAAAGCTGCTGGATGCTGGGTTGGGTCTCTCTGGCTGCCCTAAGCACCCCGCTATTCGGTTTTCTCCTAAGTTGTAACGTTCCGTCTTCATTCTGTCCCTTTGTTCCCCGGGAAGTTTTCTTGGACTCTTGGGTCCCCACTTCCTGTTTCTTGGTCCTTGCTCCTCTGCCTAGTGACAATCTGCCCTTATCTGTGTGGGCTCCCGACCTGCGGCCAACAGCCTTCTGTTTCTTGTGGCCCTGGCTCATTTCTTTGCTAATTTAGCAGAGAAGAAGCCTTCCTCGTCCCTCCCCCAGCCCGCGCCTCTCAAGGCTGGCAGGTGCCTGACTTCTGAGCAGCCGCTGTCCTCAAAGGCCCTCTCTCTGAGGGCTGATGGATCCGCAGGGTCCTCCTGACCTCGTCTCGTTCTGCTTCTAGACTATGCACACTCTCGAAGGCTGACTCAGCACCATGTAGCTTTGCCTCTCCAGACTCAAGTTCAAAGTCTGATTCATGGTAAATGCTCAAGAACTGTTGCACATGAGCTAATGAATGAATCCAGACTTTGCTATTCCTGTGAGTAATTCATTCATTCAACCAATAGAGATTGAGGACATGGTGCTCCAGGTATGGTGCCCACCACTTGGGAGGCAATGGTGAGCAAAACGGACCTGCTCCTTCCTCAAGGTGCTGTCTGGTGGGGGAGGTGGTGTTACTCAAATAACTCTTGCAGAATCTCAGACCCTCAAGGACTTTAGCAATCCCTTCATTTTATTTTCTTCTATTTTAAACTTGATTTATTTGAAAGGCAGGAGAGAGAGAGAGAGAAGGAGAGAGAGAGAGAGACACTGATAGAGCACACCTATCCACTGTTTCACTCTCTGAATGTTTGCCACAGCTGCAAGTGGGGAACTCAAGCCACGTCTCTCACACGTGGGGCAGGAACCCAAGTACCTGAGTCTTCACTGCTGCCTCCCCAAGTCTACACGAGCAGGAAGCTGGAGTCAGGAGCAGAAGCTGGATTCAAATCCAGGTTCTCCAATGTGGGATGCAGATATTCTTTTTTTTTTTTTTTAAGATTTATTTATTTATTTGAAAGTCAGAGTTATACAGAGAGGAGAGGCAGAGAGAGAGAGAGAGAGAGAGAGAGAGAGAGAGAGAGAGGTCTTCCATCCGTTGGTTCACTCCCCAATTGGCTGCAACGGCCCGAGCTGCGCCGATCCAGAGCCAGGAGCCAGGAGCCTCTTCTGGGTCTCCCACATGGATATATAACATTCCATTATACACTGAAACCTGAGTTTCAGAGCAAGTCACACACAGGGTGGCTCTCAGAACACTGAAAGGGTAGGAGCAGGCTGGCAGTGGCTGATTTTGAGTTGTCTTCGTCTTCTCCTATAGGCTGCGTCTGTTTTCCAAATGTTTTTACTTGGGCATGTAAACAGAAAAAAAAGTTATTTTATAACATTAAACAATGAAAAAGACTTGAAGGATCCTCTTGATAGATCTTTTGTGGCCTAGAACCTAAGGCTCATGAAGGCAAAGGCAGTGGCATCTCAGAATTTGACAAACCTCCCTTCAGTCAGTGTCCAGTTCAGTTTCAGCCAAAATAAGAATGGGCTGAGCTGTCTTGCATCCCTGCTCCTGCTCCCACTCAATCCTTTCTGACTGTCTGTCTGGCAGGAGTGATTCCTTCCTTCACTCAGCTAAGCAATGTTGAGCATCCACAGGGGCCAGCAAGGTGCAAGGTGCTGGATATGAAATGAACTCTGCCCTTGGTAGCCTGTGTGGCCTCATGCTGCCTTTCTGACCATCAATTGTGATGGCCCAGGAAACACCTCCAGTCATTGCTTTTCCCTGTCCTGTGCTCTGCTCCTGAGGAGTTCATACCTGCCCCGCCCCACTCAGCTCCTGCAGGGTTCACAATTGCCTTGCCTCACTCAGCTCCTGCAGAGTTCACACCTGCCCTGCCCCACTCAGCTCCTGCAGGGTTCACACCTGCCCTGCCCCACTCAGCTCCTGCAGAGTTCACACCTGCTCTGCCCCACTCAGCTCCTGCAGGGTTCACACCTGCCCCACCTCACTCAGCTCCTGCAGGGTTCACACATGCCCTGCTCCACTCAGCTCTTGCAGGGTTCACACCTGCCCCTCTCCACTCAGCTCCTGAAGGGTTCACACCTGCCCTGCCCCACTCAGCTCCTGCAGGGTTCACACCTGCCCTGCCCCACTCAGCTCCTGCAGGGTTCACATCTGCCCCACTCCACTCAGCTCCTGCAGAGTTCTCATCTGCCCCTGTTCCACTCAGCTCCTGCAGAGTTCACACCTGCTCCGCTCCACTCAGCTCCTGCAGAGTTCACACCTGCCCGGCCCCACTCAGCTCCTGCAGAGTTCACACCTGCCCCACCTCACTCAGCTCCTGCAGAGTTCACACCTGCCCCTGTTCCACTCTACTACAGATAATGACATCCCCTGGTCTCTTTCTGGGTGTGGCCCATGCAGCACTCAGGTCCCGGTAGCAAACAGCGTTGCAATCACAAGGGCTTGACCAATGAGACAAGTAAAGGGACAACTCGCAAAGATGTAGGCAAGGTTTAGGAAACCAACTCAGCGTGATGATGGCCCCAAGGACCAGGAGCAGCAGCAGCCATGAGCTCAGCAGGCATGAATGGAGAATCACACTGTTGGAGCAGAACAGAGATATTGTGATCATCTGTACCCAGAGAGTAACATGGGCATCAAACAAGAGAGAATGAGGAATAACTAATGTGACCACTCACCTCCTCCTGAAACCATAAGCCCCAGGGCAAGGAGGCCCAGGAGATAACAGCTCATCTTGCCAGGTGTTACCCTGCATAGCTTTATGGTGGATGCAAGTTAACTGTGAACGTCCTTCCTTAGGAACCTTCTTGAAAGATGGTGTGGGTAGATCAATGGGGGAGACATTTTACATCAGGTGTGTTCAAATCAGGCCTCGAAGTAATTAATCCTCCAACCTCTGCTCCTGTGGGTACTTGGAAAATCCTATTCCACAGACTAGATCAACATATGGAAACTTTGTAGGTTTCCCCCACATTTTGTACTGGTTCAATTTGGAGTGAATCTGGAGGGTGAGGGGTGCTTTGCTGATCTGAGTACCTAAACTGTCTCTTGAGTGTCTTTATTTTTTTATTTTCATAGTAGACCACAAAGACAGAGACGGGAAGCTCACGAAGATACCCACAAGCAAGGCAGGTATGACCATTAACACATGCTGTTCTAAAGACGGGTCCTCTCCACACCTCAGCTGTAGGGACTTTCAGCAGCGCCCCTACCCCCACCCTATGCCACACCAGGGATCCAGAAGCAGAGGGAGGGGGATGGGAGAAGCGGGTGGGGGGGACAGGAGGAAGTGGGGGGACAGGAGGAGGGGGTTCTGAAGGGAGAAGACCGTAGGGCTTCTGGACCCCACTGGCGAGGGTGATGTGAGCTGGGGGAGGGTGGCTTCCCCCTGGTCTGCACAGCTTCCTCCCTCGCTTCCTGTTTGCTACCAGCGTGCCAGCCCCTCACTGTAGTCCCGGCCATGGTGCGGGCGGGGGCTGCTTCTGTCCGTGCACCTCTCCGAGGAGACAACGCTCCCTCCCCCAGACTCCTCTCAGGTCACACAGCTTCCCTGTTGTCAGCTGGGGAAACTGAGTCTCAGGGAAGCAAGTTGCAAGGCACAGGGTGCATGGGTGGCTCAGAATGGAGGTCAGAGCCTATCTTTCGGCTTCCCAGCCACATTTTGTTCTCCATGATGCTGAAGGAGTTCTTGGGGCAAGAAGGTAGCAAGGGATTTAAGGATGGGCTGGGCTGGTGACAGGTGGGGAGCTGTGGGGGCTGGGCGTGAAAAGCACGCGGGCAGGGTCCCCAGCTGTCACCTCCTGAGCAGCAGCAGCGAGAGTGGCATCCGAGACCTTGCTAGAGAAGCAAATTCTTTTTTTTTTTTTTTTAAGATTTATTTATTTATTTGAAAGGCAGAGTTACAGAGAGGCAGAGGCAGAGAGAGAGAGAGAGATGTCTTCCATCCGCTGGTTCACTCCCCAGATGGCCACAACAGCCAGAGCTGTGCCGATCCGAAGCCAGGAGCCAGGAGTTTCTTCCAGGTCTCCCATGCGGGTGCAGGGGCCCAAGGACTTGGGCCATCCTGCGTTGCTTTCCCAGGCCACAGCAGAGAGCTGGATCAGAAGTGGAGCAGCTGGGACTCGAACCGGCGCCCATATGGGATGCCAGCTCTGCAGGCTGCAGCTTTTACCCACTATGCAATGGCGCCAGCCCTGAGAGGCAAATCCTTAGGTCTTGGTCCAGACTATACTAGATCAGAGACTGCAGGGGGTGGGAAGGTTCTGGAATTCCAGTCCTAATGAGCCTCCAGGAGGAGCTGCAGCAAGTCAAGGTGTGGCAGCCATGCCCTGGGGAGGCAGTAAGTGTGGTGGACAGGACAGAGGCCTGGCCTCAGCATCAGGAGGGCTGGGCAGGCACTTCATGGTTTCTGTGGATTCTAAAGATGGTACTGACCTGCAAATGAAGAACATTCAAGGCCACTGCAGCCCTCGTTGTAACAGCAGGAGCCGGAGAGTTAACTCAGCTGTCTGCCACAGGGGGCTGGTCCCAGGGACCACTGCATCCATGTGCAGGAACCCTGTGCAGCGTAGGAAGGGTAAGGGCCTTGGGAGGTCTGTGTGCAAAGCAAATCCACAGAGTGGTAGACACCAGAAAGGCAGCACATAGACGAGTCAGGATAACATGTTCACTTTTTATTTTCAAAGGTTTATTTATTTATTTGCAAATCAGAGTTACACAGAGAGAGGAGAGGCAGAGAGAGAGAGAGATAGAGAAGAAAGAAAGAGAAGAGAGAAAGTCTTCCATCCGCTGGTTCACTTTCCAATTGGTTGCAACGGCCGGAGCTGTGCAGATCCAAAGCCAGGAGCCAGGAGCTTCTTCCGGGTCTCCCACATGAGTGCAGGGGCCCAAGGATTTGGGCTATCATCTACTGCTTTCCCAGGCCATAGCAGAGAGCTGGATCAGAAGTGAAGCAGCCGGGTCTCGAACTGGCGCCCACATGGGATGCCGGTGCTTCAGGCTACGGTGTTAACCCACTGTGCCACAGCGCCGGCCCCACATGTTAATTTTTGAATCAAAATGAGGAGCATGATGCATATGTACGTGTGTCTGCTTACATCTACAACTCTGGACAGACAGACACAAGAGGCCAATAAGAGAAGCTTCTGAGGGTGGAGGAAAAGGAGGGATGAAGGCAGAGGTATGTGGCTGACTTTTCATGGCATTTCCTTTTATTTATTTATTTTTTTAAAGATTTATTTTATTTGAAAGGCAAAATGACAGAGAGAGAGAAAGAGAGAGAGAGAGAGAGAGAGAGAGAGAGAGAGAAAGGGAGAGAGAGATCCTCCACCCGCTGGTTTAACTCCACAATTGGCTACAACGGCCAGGGCTGGGTCAGGATGAAGCCAGGAGCAGGGAACTGCATCCAGGTCTCCCACGTGGGTGGCAGTGGCCCAGGCACTTGGATCATCTTCCACTGCTTTCCCAGGTGCAGGGCCGCCAGGACTGCAGTATGGGATGCTGGCATCACAATAGTACGCTTCACCCACTGCGCCACAGTGCCGGCCCCAGATTTCCTTTCCAAGCCAACTGTCAAGCTCTGCACAGACATGCCCTGTTTAGATAAAGTGAAAATGGCCCTGGGTGCAGTTCAGAAGCTGCTTCCCACAGAGACAGGATGGTTGGCATTTGATTCCAGGGCAAGTCTACCCTCCCTCCACAGAGTGGCCGACAGAGGTCAGGGCACCAGGCTCAGCCTACACTCCCTGGGTCTGCTTTCCAGCCCAGTGGCCCCCAAATGGCCAAGCACTGGGGTGGAGTGGGGGAGCTGGAGCTGATTACTGGTCCCAGGACCAGCAGTTCTGAATCTGTTACAACCATCTGGGAAGCGCTGGGCCCTATTCCTAGACCACACAAATCAGAACCCCTGGGGTTGGGGTCCAGGCATCCGTGCCTTTCAAACGCCTCAGTCGTGGTCCAGAACCACTGTCTTGGGCCATTTATCCACATGATGGAGAAAGGGAGAAGAGGTGTGCCGTAGCGTCAAAGAGGAAAGTGACACACCCCATCTGGGGCCAGAAAACGGTGGCTGTGTCTGGCTTGGCTGGACCATGTGCTCAGCATGGCTTTTTTGCCTCCTGGCAGCCCAATTCTGAAACGAAGTCCTGACATCACCAAGTCGCCCCTGACAAAGTCAGAGCAGCTTCTGCGCATCGATGACCATGATTTCAGCATGAGGCCTGGCTTTGGAGGTACGGGACGGCCACTCTGGGTTGGAGCGGGGGGCGTATTTGTCTGTGGGCAGAACTCAAGCCAGTAGACCACTGAGCTTTGCGCTAGCCTGGTCCCATCTGCCTGAGTTGCATTGGTGCACAAGGCTTGAAGACCACACAGTTTTCTGAGCATAAGCCCCACCCACAGCTCTGCTGACACGTTCTCGGGAGGCACCTGCTACTGGGTGGCCAGGCCAGGCCGGCCAGCTGTCCTTGGACCCCAGTTTCTGACAGGAAGGGATCGGGATCAGAGAGGCCGGCAGCTGGGTGTGGGAAGATGGGGCAGCTACAGCCCAAAGCTGCCTCCTGAAAAATGCCTCTGAAATAACAACCTTGGACTCCGTTTGGGCTCATGTGGGAGCTGACAGACAGGCAGAGTGTGTTCTGCTGGGTTCAGTGAAATGAAATAGCTTGAGAAAAATCATGACCAGCGCAGAAGAATGCCGGAGCTCCTGGAAGTTTAGCTGGCAGCTGTGGGTTTCAGTCCTGGCCTTTGGAGGGTTTTTCCCTGCCAATATATATATTATTCCCTGCATATATATTACATATTATTTTTATGATTATTAATATATTATTTAGTAATAATAGATATTATTTATAGAAATATATTAAATATATATTTTAGAAATTGTTCTCATGCATTTTATTCCCTCCAATTACCTTATTCCAAAGAGTAAGCAGGTTCTAGAAGGAGTCTATGTCCACCAAGAATCTACCACGGTTAACTCCAAACACATCTTTTCACTCCGTGAGGATTCAAGTGAGCACCTTCCCTGCCCCTATGTCCTGAAAACAGGGAGCAAAGGGGAAGATCACTTTCCTTTATGATCCTATATCGATTTTGTTTTAATCCATTTTTATTTTTTAAATATTTATTTTATTTTATTTATTTGAAAAAATTACATACAGAGAGAAAGAAAGGTCTTCCAACCACTGGTTCATTATGCAAATGTCCACAATGGCCAGGGCTGGGCCAGGCCAAAGCCAGAAGCCAGGAGCTTCCTCTGTGGGTGGCAGGGGCCTAAGCCCTTGGGCCATCTTCCGCTGCTGTTTCAGGTGCATCAGAGAGAGCTGGATCAGAAGTCGAGCAGCTGGAACTCAAACTGGCACCCATAGGAGATTCTGATGCTGCAGGTGGTGGCTTAACCCACTATACCACAATGTCAGCCCCCAGTCCATTTTTATTTTAAAAGTTTTTTTTTTTTTCATTTATTTGAGAAATAGAGTCAGAGAGAGCTCCCACTTCTCGTTCACTTCCCAAATGCCCCCAATAGCTAGGGCTGGGTTGGGCCAAAGCCGGGAACCAGGAACTCCATCCAGGTGTCCCACATGGTGGCAGGAACTCTGTTACCTGGGTCATCATTGCTGCCTCCACTCACTGTGTCCATTGCTGCTTCACTAGCAGGAAGCTGCAGTCAGGGGCTGGAGCCATGTGTCAAACCTAGGCACGCTGATGTGGGGTATGAACATCCTAACTGGTGTCTTAACCACGAGGCTAGCTGCCTGCCCTAGTTAGCTTTTTGTCACTGTAATGAAATACCCGAAGCAGACTACTTTGATAAAGGAAAGAGGTTTATTTTGGCTCATCGTTCTGGAGGTTCAGTTTCCAGTGTGATGCAGGCTCTGCACCCCATCAAGGTGGGAACATGCAAGTCTCTACATCTGTGTGGCCTCCCTCCTTCTACAGTCCCCAGGACTCAATGATGGGGCCCCACCCCAATGCCTTCATTCAGTCTAATCCCTTCGCAAAGGCTCCCCCTCCAAAAACTATAATTGGATCAAGTTTCTACTCTCTTGCTTCCTTTAGCATAAGACTTTGAAGACTGAACTCCTGTAACAGTTCAGGGGGACAAATACTCAAGCTGTAGCAAACATTAAACATTTTGTGGCCCAGGAATGACAAAAAAGGGGGGGGGAATCCCTGATTTTAAGACCATCCTGGTGTATCAGGTCTCTCTTGGAAGCTGCTCCATCATGGAGCAAAGATACAGATCTGTGGGTTTGGCAAATGACCCGAATAGGGCTTCAGTTCTGAGTGTTATTACCATGCAATGCCTTTCTCATGGCCAGACAAGAGCCACTGGCTTCCATGATGAAAGAGAGTGCAAAGTCATGAGATACCTATGGAAAATAAAGTGGGTGACCTCATGCTAAGGAATCAATTACTCCTTAGATGAGACCTGGCCTTTGACCTATGTCTTCACCTTCAGTGAGCATGTGGACTCAAAGAGTAATGCTACCTATAAACCTCATTGTTTCCGAATCACCTGGATGATTCAGACCCCCTCACACGCCCCCAGTCTTCTTCACCTTTGCTAGAATATTCCAAGGAGCCAGGCTGTGAGTCCGTCCTTTCATCTCTGGTTTGACCTCGGGTCGATGTGATCAAACCTTCAAATCTCCCATGACGTGGAGGCTCCAGGTGATATGTGACGTTTGCTGGTCCCTCCTATTGTAAAAGTTAAGAAAAACAAATACTCTTGTCATGCCCTATCCCAGGCCCAGCTATTCCTGTCGGCGTGGATGTGCAGGTGGAGAGCTTGGACAGCATCTCCGAGGTCGATATGGTAAGTGCTCCTCTGACCAGGGCTGTGGGCCTGTCCTGGGCCTGGAGATCCCTCAGTCTTATGACTCCCTTGGGAGGTGGGAATTCCCACACTCATTTTACAAATGGCTCAGGGAGATTATGACACAGGTCCAAAGCCACCCAAAGGACATGAAAGCTAGAGGAAGACTTCCATCTGTCCCCCTGTGGCCTCTGGCCACTGGGATGCATTTTCTGGGCCAAGGCTTTCAAATGTAAACAGCAAGGTTCAAGGTCACAGCCATCAAGTAGCCATACACCTCTTATTCCTGCTGATTCTATGCCTGGCTCTGAAATATGGTAAAGCAAAGTGTCTTTTGTGGTTTTTGTGTTTGTTTTTGGTAGATTCAGGTAAAAAAAATGGAACATTCTACAACTCCTTGACTTAAAGGACTTATCCTAATGTGTGTCCCCCAAGAAACAGGCCTGAGACAAGTGTTCTAGCCTAAGTAGCTTACATGGGGAGTGAACCCGGGAAATCCTGAGATAGGGGAGGGAAGGAAGACCAAAGGCGGAGCTGTCAACCCAGTTGCTGCCATAGATCTCAGTCTCACTGGGGTAAGCAGGAGTCAGCCAAGAACACACCTCAGCTGATGGGCCAGGAGCCTGGGTGCTTCTCCATCCTGCCCTTCTCAGCTTGAAGGCTGCATGCAGGTACCAGCTATGGCACTGTCAGCTTGAGTTACAGATGTCAGCAGCAAATGGAGTGTGGGGCTGGGGGACGCCGTTGGCCACAGTTCTCTGGCTGGGTTCCTCTCTGCAGCGCTCCCTTCCTCCTGCTGCAGAGACCCCGGCCCTAGGTGCAAGCCCTCACCCGGCTCAGTGTCATTCCCCAGCCGGTGACGGCGCCGCGGGGGTTCCCAGCCTCCTGCTGACGTTGCAGCGGGTTCCCTCCTTTGCCTGCATCCCCAGGACTTTACGATGACCCTCTACCTGAGGCACTACTGGAAGGACGAGAGGTTGTCCTTTCCAAGCACCAACAACCTCAGCATGACATTTGACGGGCGTCTGGTCAAGAAGATCTGGGTCCCTGACATGTTCTTCGTGCACTCCAAGCGCTCCTTCATCCACGACACCACCACGGACAACGTGATGCTGCGCGTCCAGCCCGACGGCAGAGTGCTGTACAGCCTCAGGTAGGAAGAGCCGCTGGTCCCTCATCCCAGCCAAGTCCGGGGTTGCTTCCCCAGCTGCTGTTCTGCTGTGCAGCTCTGCACATCTGACTTTGAACTTCTCGGTAGCTGCCAGCTTCTCACATGAAGGAAAACGAACCTCACACAGAAGTAGAACTTTGAGGGGTGGGCACGGTGATGTAGTGGGTAAAGCCGCCGCCTGTAGTGCCGGCATTCCCTATGGGCACTCGTTCAAGTCCTGGCTACCCCACTTCCGATCCAGCTCTCTGCTGTGGCCTGGGAAAGCAGTAGAAGATGGCCCAAGTCCTTGGGCCCCTGTACCCGTGTGGGAGACCTGGAAGAAGCTCCTGGCTCCTGGCTTCGGATTGGCAGCTCCGGCCATTGTGGCCAATTGGGGAATGAACCAGTGGATGGAAGACCTCTCTCTTCTCTGCCTCTCCTTCTCTCTCTGTGTAACTCTGACTTTCAAATAAATAAGTAAATCTTTTTTAAAAGAAGAAGAAGGAGAAGGAGAAGAATTTTGAATCAGTCTGGAAAGTGCATTTGGAGAAATTTCTCAAGGTGATTCTTAATGAGTTATGCCCCATAACTGTATATTACATTTCAATTTTTAAAAATATTTATTTATTTATTCATTTATTTGAAAGTCAGAGGTTCAGAGTTACAGAGAAGGAGAGAGATCTTCCATCTGCTGGTTCACTCCCCAGATGGTTACAATGGCCAGGCTTGGAGCCAGGAGCTTCATCTGGGTGTCCCACATGGGTGGCAGGGGCCCAAACACTTGGGTCATCTTTCACTGTTTTTTCCGGGTGCATTAGCAGGGAGCTGGATCAGAAGGGGAGCAGCTGGGACTCAAACCAGCACCCGCGTAGGATGTTGACATCACAGGCAGCAGCTTTACCTGCTACACCACAATGCCATTTCCTATATTTCAACTTTTAAAAGATTACTTTAATGAAAAAAAGTTTATTTCTCTAGAAGGAGTCAGAAAAAAAAATAGATAATATGTTCTCAAAGACTTGCCTCTTCCAATCTCCCGGATTTCCATTTTTCTAGTACATTTTAAAACTTTGGTTGAGGAAATTTCTTTGCCCCTCCTGACCAACTACAGGCATTGCTTCTATTCTTTTTAAAAAATATTTATTTGAAAGGCAGAGTTACAGAGAGAGAGAGCGAGAGAGAGATTTTCTATCCACTGGGCCAGGCGGAAGCCGGGAGCCAGGCACTTCTTCTAGGTCTCCCTCGTGGGTGCAGGGACCCAAGCATGCAGGCCATCTTCCACTGCTTTCCCAGGCTCATCATCAGGGAGCTGGATGGGAAGTGGAACAGCGGGGACTCAAACCAGCATCCACATGGGATGCCAGCGCTGCAGACGGTGGCTTAACCTGCTGTGCCACAGCTCTAGCCCCAGGACAATTTTGTACCACATGGGACAATGTTTACCATGTAGGAAGAGTTTAACAAATGTTTCATAAATTAAGAAAAAAAAAAAAAGAAATGTCTGATTACTCAGTGAGCAGTGCTGTGAGGACGCTTTCCCTAGAGCAAGCACTGCAGGGCGGCTGTCTGCATGGGCAGCTGCAGGCTCTCACGGCGGGCACGTGGAGAGGCGCTCAGGCTGCGGCTGCGTGCTGGGACTGACTCCTCCTGCGCTGTGCAGATGGCAGCTTTCTGTCCTGTGGCCTTTGTTTTGGTTTCCGTGTTGACGGATGATGACTGTGATCCACACTGACGTCTAATTAGGCAGTTCCCCAGGTCATTGCACAGCAGAGCTGCCGAGAGCCCAATGCTAAAGCTGAGTTTCTGTCCCTGGCCCCCAAAGGAATCTGAGGGTATTTCAAAAAGTTTGTGGAAAGTGAAATTTTCTCTCTGCCTCTCAATGAAACGTAAACTTTTTTTTAATAAAGAGATGTTTCTTTCGGTGTGAAAAATTTTTGGAATCTGCACTTTTTTTTTTTTTTTTTTTTTTGACAGGCAGAGTGGACGGTGAGAGAGAGAGACAGAGAGAAAAGGTCTTCCTTTGCCGTTGGTTCACCCCCCAATGGCTGCCGCGGCTGGTGCGCTGCGGCCTGTGTACCATGCTGATCCGAAGGCAGGAGCCAGGTGCTTCTCCTGGTTTCCCATGCGGGTGCAGGGCCCAAGGACTTGGGTCATCCTCCACTGCACTCCCAGGCCACAGCAGAGAGCTGGACTGGAAGAGGGGCAACTGGGACAGAATCTGGCGCCCCAACCGGGACTAGAACCCGGTGTGCTGGCGCCGCAAAGCGGAGGATTAGCCTAGTGAGCCACGGCGCTGGCCTGCACTTTTTTCAAGATATTCATTTTCTGTGAACTTTTTGAAGATCCCACATATACATGGATTTCAAAGAATATTTGTGCAAAATTATCTTATTTTAAAATGTTTTCCAATTTAACTAGGAGAGAGAGAGTGAAAGCGCACACTTTGATCTGCTGATTCACTTTCCAAACACACATAATAGCCGTGGCCGGACCAGGCTGAAGCCAGGAGCTGGGAATTTAATCCAGGCCTCTTGCATGGGTAGAAGGAACCCAATTACTTAGGCTATCACTGTTTCTTTCCAGGGTTTGTATTAGCAGGAACCTGGAGTCAAGAGCTAAAGCCAGATTCAGGTACTCTGATATAGAATGTAGGTGTCATAACCAGTTAGGTAGAGTTAACAATGGAAGTGTTGAAAAACCAATTCCACAACTGGTCAGCTTCAGGCTATGACAGAATCAATGATTATGGAGGGGAACAAAAGACTTGCGAGGGCTTTCTTGGGAGAGAGTTGTGGGTGTGCTGCAAGGAGGCCACCCCTGGCTGCTTGGAGAGCATGGTGTGCATACGCCTACAGTTGGGGGACTGCGTGCATGAGATAGAGAGATGGGATTTGCTGAAGCACCCTGGGGCAGAGCCAGGAGTTGCCGCTGTAATGGAACCAGTCTGTCCTCCCAGGGTTGTTGGAAATAGGTTAAGTGTGTGGAGCGGATGTTGGGTGAACCCAGAGCTGGAGGGGGGTGTCCTGTGGAGATTGGAGACCTGGAGTGTGGAGGAGCCTCACCAGCAGGATGAAGAATCCAGGAAAGAAAGGATCAGTCTCCCCATGAAGCAAGTCCAGAGAGCACTCAGCCACTCAGCCAGAGGGCTGTCCTGCCGCTTCCACCTGTGCTGGGAGGTGACCCGAGGTGGCCAGGAACCGAGCACTCAAATGGAAACTTTATGGGGTGGGAATTAGGGCAGAGTGCCTGGCTTTGGGTCCTGGCTCTTCTTCCTGTCCCAGCTTCTCGCTAACACACGCTGAGAGGCCATGATGTAGCTGGGTTCCTGTCACCCATGTGGAATGCCTGCATTGAGTTCCTGGCTTCCCCAGGACATTGCAGGAATTTGGGGAGTGGGCCCCTGGATGGTCATTTTCATATTCTCTCTCTCCCCCCTCAAATAAATATATTTTTTTAAAAATGCCAACTTTGTATCTTACTGAAGAGGGGGAGAAAAAAAGTCCTACTTTGAATGAAATCTGAAGTGTTGATTAGTATCTTGGACCCAAACTTTTAATTTCTGAAGTGAAATGTGGCTTCTGACTTAAGAGGATTTTGACCCTTACACGAGAGTGAGCACAAACAGTACCTACCAAGTTTCCTTCCAGGGCAAGAGGAGATCCGCTCCAATGAACCAATTTCAAAGGCTTAGGAACACGAAACTAAACATGGGTTTTGATTATACCACAGACGCTGTGTAACGTAGATTACAAGAGGAAAAGCATCAGGTCAGGGTGGAATGAGACAGTCTGATGATGTATGCAGTTCTAAAGACATCCGTTTCTATACCAACTAATACAAAGAGAAGAGATATTCAACCCCTGTGTTCATGGGGGAAGATTTCCTGCTTCTGATATTTCAAGTCCCTTAAATTAGCTCCAAGTGTCCCCAGACTCAATTCCTAGCCACTTTCTTGGTGATATCACTAGGCGTGGTTGTGCTGGTGATGTTTCCCTAAAGACGGAGGCCCACCCACCAAGTCAGTTGCCTGCCTAGTCCCCCGCCCACCTTGTTTATCAGGATTTCCAGGGGACATAAGACTGTGCGGCTTCTGGTGATCCAGACTCCTCCCAGAGAGGCAGGCATTTGGTGCAGTGACCAAGAAACCGCTCGAGGCATCCACATCCCACGTCAGAATGCCTGGGTCCAAGTCTCAGCTCTGCTTCTGAGTGCAGCTGCTTCCTACTGTGATGGCCCAAGTACCTGGGTCCTTGCCACTCACGTGGGAGACCCAGGTTGAGTTCCAGGCTCCTGGCTTCAGCCTTTTCCAGGCTTGGCTGTTGCAGGCTTTTGGGAGGTGAACCAGCAGATGGAAACTCTTTCTCTCTCTCTCTCTCTCTCTCCCCCCACCTCTCTCTCTAACTCCATCTCTTTTTATTATTATTATTATTATTTGAAAGGCAGAGTTACAGAGAGAGAGAGAGAGATCTTCCATCCTCTGGTTCACTCCCCAAATGGCCACAATGGCTGGAGCTGGGTGGGTGCAAAGCCATGAGCCAGGAGCCTCCCCGCCATCTATGTGGGCACAGGGGCCCAAGTATCGGGGCCATCTTCTGCTGCTTTTCCCAGGCCATCATCAGGGAGCTGGATTGAAAGTGGAACAGCTGGGACTCGAACTGGTGCCCACATGGGATGCCGGTCCCGCAGGCAGCAGCATCCCCCGCCTTGCCACACTGTTAGTCCCCCATCTCTCTTTCAAACAAATAAAAATAGATAAATAAGAAAACTCAAAAGTTATAATAAATAAAGTCTCTAGCAGAACACAACCAGTCTACATTCAAATTGAGCAGAAAAATCAAAAAAATGTTTGGATAATTCCATTTCAAGAATACTCTTTTCCATGAAATTTCTATTTAAATAAAAAGTGATTTTTTTAAACCAGGAATTATCCAGATTACATATATTATATATGAGAACATTTTGTGTGGTTGAAGGAAAACTAATGGACCCAAGCACTAGCCAATGACTGCTACTCCTGTCCTGCCATGGAATTCCCCACTGGAGGGAGAGTTTTTGTTTGTTACTAATGTTCTGTGTTTATTCTTTGATGCAAAAGCCTCTTTTCCTATGTGAACTCTCATGCAAACAGTTAGATGCAGAAAATGCTTACACATTAGTGCAATAATATCTTTCAGTGTTTCTCCATTACTGTGATCTCCACGGAATTATTCACTGAAAATGCAGATGCCTTTGAGTAGATATCATTGTCAGTATAAAAATACCAACACTGTAAAAAAGAAGGCTCAAATTTGACAGCTGGCATTAAGTGTACACAATGTTGGATGTCAATAAAATTAGTAATGGAACAGAACTTGAATTTATCTGAAACAAGAGAACAGTAAATGCTCCTGTGGCTTCTTTTTATTTAATGTTTATTTATTTGAAAGACAGCATGCAAGCACATGTGTGAGGGAGAGAGAGATAGAGGGAAAGAAGGAGGGGGAGAGAGAGGGAAAGAGAAAGAGAATTGATCTTCTATTTGCTTGTTCACTCCCCAAATGCCAGCAACAGCCAGTTCTGGGCCAGACTGAAGCCAGGAGTCTGGAATTATTTCTGGATCTCCTACAGAGATGTCTGAAGCCCAGGTATTTGAGCCATCCTCTGGTGCCTTGCAAGACAAGCATTAGCAGGAAGCTGGATTGGAAGTGGAAAAGTGGAGTAACCGAGACACAGACCAGGCACTCCAACGTGGGACGCAGGCATCCCAACTGGTGGCTCAACTCACTATGCCACAACATCCACCCCATTCTATGGCTTCTTTTAAGGAGCTATTATTAAGAGCCAGCATTTAGCCCAGTGGTTAAGATGCTTAAGATGCCAGTGTCCCACACTGGAGTCCCTGGTTCAATTCCCAGCTCTGGCTCCTGATTGCACCTTCCTGCCAATGCACATCCTGAAAGCAGCAGTGATGGCTCAAGTAATTGGGTTCCTGCCACCCATGTGGAACCTGGATTGCATTTCCAGCTCCTAGCTCCAGCCTCAGCCCAGCCCCTGCCATTGAGGGCATTTAAGGAATGAACCAACATATGGGAGCACTCTCTCTCTCTCTCCCTGTCTCTCAAATCAAAAACTAAAATTTAAATAGAAAGAGGCCATTATCAGAGTTTTTATTTCAAGTCACATTGATTGAGACTACTGTTTCTTTTCTTTTTTTTACTTTTTTTTTATTTGACAGATAGAGTTAGACAGTGAGAGAGAGAGACAGAGAGAAAGGTCTTCCTTCTGTTGGTTCACCCCCCAAATGGCTGCTACAGCTGGAGCTATGCCTGTTTGAAGCCAGGAGCCAGGCTCTTCCTCCTGGTCTCCCATGTGGGTGCAGGGCCCAAGCACTTGGGCCATCCTCCACTGCCTTCCTGGGCCACAGCAGAGAGCTGGACTGGAAAAGGAGCAGCTGGGACTAGAACTTGGTGCTCATATGGGATGCCGGTGCCGCAGGCGGAGGATTAGCCAAGAGAGCCATGGGGTCGGCTCCTGCTCCTTCCTTCCTTCCTTCCTTCCTTCCTTCCTTCCTTCCTTCCTTCCTTCCTTCCTTTCTCTCTCTCTCTCTCTCTCTCTCTCTCTCTTTCTTTCTTTCTTTCTAGATTTATTTATTTGAAAGTCAGAGTTACACAAAGAGAGGAGAGGCAGAGAGAGAGAGGTCTTCCATCTGCTGATTCACTCCCCCAATTGGCTGCAATGGCTGGAGCTGCGCCGATCCGAAGCCAGGAGCCAGGAGCTTCTTCCAGGACTTCCACTTGGGTGCAGGGATCCAAGGACTTGGGCCATCTTCTACTGCTTTCCTAAGCCATAGCAGAGAGCTGGATCAGAAGTGGAGCAGCCAGGTCTCGAACTGGTGCCCGTATGGGATGCCGGCACTGTAGGTGGTGGCTTTACCAGCTACGCCACAGCATCAGCAAGACTACTCCTTCTTTAAAATGAATGTCATAAGTTAGCAGGGACGCACTGTTTGCCTCACACTGACACACCTAAGAGTACTCCACTGGCGGTGGCCCTCATGAGCTACTTTCCTAATTCCTGATATATTGATCATGAATTATAAGAAGGAGGCATTTATCCTACTGCACGGAAGCAGAAGCTTTATTCTTTGATCATTTTCCGCTGGTCCCTTGTAGACTCTGAGAACACGGATTGTGTCTTTTTGTTTGCAGGGTTACGGTGACCGCCATGTGCAACATGGACTTCAGCCGATTCCCTCTGGACACACAGACGTGCTCGCTTGAAATCGAGAGCTGTGAGTAGACTTGCACCCGGGTGGCTGCACGCGGCTCCTCTGTAATTCTAAACACCCCAAAGCTCAGTGGCAGGATGGGTATGCATGCCTCGCTCATGACTGCGCTTTTAAGGTGATTTTTTAGATTGACGATAGGTCCAGGGTAATTGTAAAACTCAGGAGCAAATCCGTAACTAAAACCTCGGTCCTCATAATCCATCTTTTTGATCCCCTGTGCAAGGGTTTTTATCTTTGTTCTGTGGAATCTGGATTTTCCCAGCATTCCCCGGGGCAACTGCTTGGGGAGGCAGAGGAGAGGGCCTTAGCCCTTTTAACAATGTAGGTTCCCTCCAAGTCCTTGGCCTGGCACATACACAGTCCCTTGTAGGGGCTCATTTTCAAATCTGTTTTCTTCTTAACTGATTAAATTGAAAAATATTATTTGGGGGCTGGCACTGTGGCATATGGGGTAAAGCTGCCGCCTGTGATGCTGGCATCCTGTATGCTGCTGGTTCAAATCCCAGCTACTCCACTTCCAGTCTAGCACCCTACTAATGCACATGGGAAAGCAGTGGAAGATGGCCCAAGTATTTGGGCCCCTGTCCTGAGGTGGGAGACCTGGATGAAGCTCCTAGCTCCTGGTTTCAGCCTGGCCCTGCCTGACCTTTGTGGCCATCAGGGGAGTGAACCAGTGGACAGAAGATCTCTCTCTCTCTTTCTCTTTTTCCCTTTCCCTCTCTGTAAATTCTGCCTTTCAAAAAAATAAATCTTTTAAGAAATTATTTGAAGAACAGACGCACACACACACATGATCTTCCATCTGCTGGCTTTCCCCCCAAATGCCTAAAACAGCTGGGGTTGGGCCAGGCTGAATCCAGGAGCCTAGAACTCAGGCCAGGTCTCCCACGTGGGTGACAGGGACCGCAGTACTTGAGCTGTCACCTGCTGCTTCCCAGAGTGTGCATTACCAGGAAGCTGGAATAGGAAGAAGAGCAAGGGCAAGGACTTGGGCCTAGGCACGCCAGCATGGGATGTGAGCATCCCAAGTGGTGTCAGCTGCTGTGTCAAACATCCACTCCCTTTCACCTGTTTATTACTCTCATAAATGCAGTTTTCACTGAAGACAGGATTTTCTGGTAAAAATAAGTTTGGCAACAAACGCCCTAGAGAGCTGACACTGTGAATTTGGCGTGATGGTCGAGACTCTCAGGTGCAATTGAGAGTTCAAGTCCCAGCTGCTCCACTTCCAATCCAGACCCCTGCTAGTGGCCTGGGAAGGCAGTGGAAGATGGCCCAAGTGCTGGATTCCTACACCCACGTGGGAGACCTGGAGGAAGCTCCTGGCTCCTGGCTTCGGGACGGCCCAGCTCCAGCCATTGTGGTCATTTGGAGAGAGGGCCAGCAGATGGAAGCACTCTTTCTCCGTCTCTCCCTCTCTGCCTGTAGCTCTGCCTCTCAAATAAATAAAATAAATTTATTTTTTTTTAAAAAAGGCTAGGAACCTGAAACCCCATCCAAGTCTCCCATGTGGGCAAGCAGGGTTCCAAGGACTTGAGCTATCTGCTGCCTGTCACAGTGCATATTAGCAAGACACTGGATCAGAAGCAGAACAGCTGAGACTGGAACCCAGTCCCTCTCACATGGGATGGGGGCATCAAAAGTGGCAACTTAATTGCTGCACCACACAAAAGGGTTAGCCTTTTTTGCAAGAATTAATGAGCACTGAAGCTAGAGAGCTCTGCTCTGATAACTTTTGGAAGACCGGGGAGAATTAGATTCATCTTTGTGGATTTTGTTTAGACTGCAATTTGTTTATTCCCACGCAAGCCCAGTAGTGTGCGTGGGAAATCAGGACATGTAGTTTTTCCTGACACAGATAGGCCTGTGCTTCCCCGACCCTGTGTCTGATGCCGGCTCCCATCTTTCAGATGCCTACACGGAAGACGACCTCATGCTGTACTGGAAGAAAGGCAACGACTCCTTAAAGACAGACGAGCGGATCTCGCTGTCCCAGTTCCTCATTCAGGAATTCCACACCACCACGAAGCTGGCCTTCTACAGCAGCACAGGTGAGCCTGTGGGCGGGGTTCAGCCTGGCCGTGGTGGCTCACCCTCCATTTCAGAGAAGGCGTGACTTGGGTGGGTGGGGTTTTGGCTTGGCCATGGTGGTTCACCCTCTGCTTTAGAGAAGGTGTGACTTGGGTGAGCAGAGCTTGTGTCACTTGTATCTGGAATCCTAGGCGAAGTCAAGTAGATGGCAAACATGGGATGGCGATGCTCTTTTGACACCAGCAGTGCATCAGAAGTGGGAACCTGGAAAGTGTCACTAACGACTCAAACATAAGTCACACGAGTACTGTTATTTGACAGAACCACAATGCCAGCCCCTAAGCTGGCATTTTGATCCTGATAGGGTCACCAGGAAACCCTCCTCTACAGCAAGAAACAAGCTCAAGTTCAGTCTGTTGTTTCCCATTCATGTTCTCCCTGCTCCAGCCAGCCCCTCGGGGGTGCCCCACTCTCCTCCAGTCCCCTCTTGCTACCCTGCCTGCATAATCCGTCATTATGACCCTCTGCCAAGCCTCTGAGCAGGAGCCACAGGTTGTTCCCCTGGGGACATGGTTGCAACTTTTTGAACCAAGGTTCTGCCACCCCTGTTGCCTGGGGGCATGCTCCATGGCCTTCCTCCTGGCAGCCTCCTGTGTTACAGCCACAGTCAGCCTCCATCACCCCTTGCCTTGTCCAGCACTTCTGTATCCATCACCCACGAGTCTTGGTTCATTGGGAGACACAGTCCCTTCACAATCTTCTGCTGGCACTTAGAGACCTGTCCCAGGATGCCAAATTTCTGACTTCGTGTGGCCAAGTTGACCTTTTATGTTCAGCCCCAGGT
The DNA here is from genome assembly GCF_051225735.1 of Oryctolagus cuniculus. Taxonomy (NCBI): domain Eukaryota; kingdom Metazoa; phylum Chordata; class Mammalia; order Lagomorpha; family Leporidae; genus Oryctolagus; species Oryctolagus cuniculus. The sequence goes on from NC_142871.1 coordinate 83,163,368, forward strand.
TTCTCATGTTTTTCTTACCTTTTTCTTTTCTTTCCATCATCCTCCCTTTCCCTTCAATTCCTCCTGCATACTTGTTTTCCCTTGTAAAATCACAAGGGCAGAGCTAACCAGCATAGTTGGACCTGAGATCAGTCATTCAGTTTCAAAACATAGTGTGGTGTTCAGCTTTATGTTCTAACTTAAAACACACTTCCTCTCATAGAGAAATCCAGAGTGGGGTTATTTAAGTCCAGTGTTGGCATGCATTCAGATCCCGTGGGGAATATTGTTAAATGGGGGTTCTGATTGAGCAGGTCTGTGACCTGCTGTGACCCGAGCATCTGCATTTCCAAGTAGTTCCCGGGCGGTGGGGAGGCTGCTGGTCTCTAGACTTTGTTTGGAGTCCCGGGGCATACATGATGTTCTCAGAGGGTTCCTCTGTGTGAGACAGGGGCCAACGATTCTTTGAGCTGGGTTCCCCGAGGTGGTGTGGGTTACTGTCCCATTGTTTTTATCACTTCCACCTTACACGGGTAGGTAATGTTCCAGTGGAGTGTCTAGGGCATTTATGAACCCCTGAGTCAATCTGCTTTATGAGGGAGCTGCGTAGCTATGGCGATGTGTGCTATCTTTTCCTCCTGTGTCCCCCAGGCTGGTACAACCGTCTGTACATCAACTTCACCTTGCGGCGCCACATCTTCTTCTTCTTGCTCCAAACCTATTTCCCGGCCACCCTGATGGTCATGCTGTCCTGGGTATCTTTCTGGATTGACCGCAGAGCTGTGCCTGCCAGAGTTCCCTTGGGTAAGGAACATCTCAAGTGCACCTTGCAAGTATCTGCAAAAACAAGGACTATGCCTTGCAAACTAGTCCTATGCCACTTTTGGCATAACTTAGAAAAACTTATTTATTCATAGGTAGAGTCCCATAATTAAGAATCTAAAGGATCAACATTATGGCATGGTGGGTTAAACTGCCATAACTGCAGTCCCAGCTGTTCCACTTCTGATCCAGTTCCCTGCTAATGCAGCCTAGGAACACAGTAGAAGATGGCCCAAGTGCTAGGGCCCCCATACTCATGTGAGAGACCCAAATGGAATTCCAGGCTCTTGGCTTAGGCCTCACCCATCCCTGGCAATTTGGGGAGTGAACCAGAATATGGAAGATTGAAAATTCTCTCTCTCTCTGTCTCTGTCTCTGTCTCTCTGTAACTCTGCCTTCCAAATAAACACTTTTTTAAAAAACAGAAAAGGATCTGTGTAGCAGAAGTGTCCCCAGGTACCCACAGGTGCCTGTTCCCACCGTGCACCTTTAGCGTTGTTGGATCCCTGTTCTTGGGTGGCTGCCATGGTCTCCAGGGGCTTTCTGTACTCCCCTGCATGGTGAATTGCATGTTATAGCAGGATTTCTCAGAAGGGGCCCAAGGCATCTTCATGATAGAGCCTCTGAGGGAAATTATAAAAACAGAAGAGTCTTGGGTTTCATATACAATTATAGAATCAGACTATGAAGCCGTACTTTTATTAAACTCTCCCAGTAATTGCATTCATACTCAATTCTGAGACTCGCTCATCTATAAGCATGCATTTATGGCTATTCCTATCAACTCTCTTTCTCATCTAAGCATTGTACTCACCTCATCAAACACCCCACCCTTGCTCCTACCATTCGGTGGACTGTAACGGAGAGTGACCTGCCAGGCTTTAGTGAAATTGGGTTGGAGCTGGCCCTTAGCATGACCCCAATCCCCTGCGATCTGATGTTTGCCAAGCAAATGTTCTGAGCTTAATTTGAAATCCGGGCACACTTCCATGGACAGATGCCCTGTCCTCTTACAGTTATTTTGTAGTATGAACAGTTTCTGTGCTAAATAGATATACATTCTGGTTTGAAGTCTCCTGCAAGTGAAGTTAGCAGCACCATCCTTGGTGAAACTGACCTCTGGGTCCTCAGGTGCAACACTGCTGAATGGGCAGCCGGGTCCGGTGGAGGGGTGGCTGCAGCACGTGCCTGGCCAGGTGATGATACAGGCCCAGGATGACAGAACCCGACAACAGCAAAAAAGGGCACAGATATTGAAATAAACTGTGTGCACTCATTTCCCTTTTTTAAAAAAATTTTATTTATTTATTTATTATTTGAAAAGCAGAGTTACAGAGAGGCAGAGACAGAGACAGAGAGAGAGAGGTCTTCCATCTGCTGGCTCACTCCCCAAATAGCCGCAGCAGCTGGAGCTGAGCTGATCCAAAGGCAGGAGCCAGGAGCTTCTTCCAGGTCTCCCGTGCAGGTGCAGGGGCCCAAGCACTTGGGCGGCCATAGCAGAAAACTGGATTGGAAGTGGAGCAGCAGGGGCTCGAACCAGCACCATATGGGATGCCGGCACTTCAGGCAGTGGTTTTACCCACTACGCCATAGCGCCAGCCCCTCATTTCCTTTGGATGGAGCAGTATTTATGAGAAACATACCTGTTTATACTCATATGCACATTTTCCTCTCTTTTTATAAAAGATTTATTTATTTGAAAGAGTGACAGTGGGAGGGAGGGAAGGAGATAAAGAGGAGAAAATTCTTCCATCTGCTGGTTCACTCCCCAATTATCTGCAGTAGCTGGAGCTGGGCCAGGCTGAAGCCAAGGAGCCAGGAATTCCATCTGGTTCTCCTATAGGGGTGGCAGGAACCCAAGTACATAAGCCATCACCTACTGCTTCCCAGGCCCATTAACAAGGAGTTGGATAGGAAGCAGAGTAGCTAAGACTTGGACCAGGACTCTGATACAGGATGTGGACACCACAAGTAGTGGCTTAACTCACTGTGTCAGAACTCCCATGCCATCAGTTTCCCTATTTGAAAATATTTGAGGTGTAGGCATCTGGCCTAGTGGTTAAGACACCACTTGAGATTGCCCGTATTGCCTGTCAGAGGGCCTGGGTTCGAGTCCTCCTTATCTGATCCAGCTTCCTGCTAATGTGCACCTTGGGAGGCAGCAGATGATGGCTCAAGCACTTGGGGCCCTACTACCCATGTGGGAGACCTGAACTGAATTCCTGATTCCCCTCCTTGGCCTCATCCAATCTCAACTGTTGTGGGCATTTGAGGGAGTGAATCAGCAGATGGGAGATCCCTGATCTCTCTCTCTCTCTCTCTCTCTCTCTCTCTGCCTTTCAAAAAAAAAAAGTGAATCTTAATAAATAAATAAACACTTGAATTGAAATAAATGTCTTCATGCCAAATCTCTGGGTTCTATGCAAAAGCATAGAATGGCCGGCACTGAGGCTCACTAGGCTAATCCTCTGCCTGCGGCGCCGGCACACCGGGTTCTAGTCTCGGTTGGGGCGCCGGATTCCGTCCTGGTTGCCCCTCTTCCAGGCCAGCTCTCTGCTGTGGCCAGGGAGTGCAGTGGAGGATGGCCCAGGTGCTTGGGCCCTGCACCCCATGGGAGACCAGGAGAAGCACCTGGCTCCTGGCTTCGGATCGCACAGTGCGCCGGCCGTGGTGGCCATTGGAGGGTGAACCAACCGCAAAGGGAGACCTTTCTCTCTGTCTCTCTCACTGTCCACTCTGCCTGTCAAAACAAACAAACAAACAAACAAACAAAAAGCATAGAGTGATAGATGCTGCTGTGAGTGATAAATGCTGTGAGAGGTACACATGATATACAGTGAGGGAAGGGGAGAGAGGGACAGGAAAAGCTTCAGAACAGCTCAATCCCGAAGAATGCATTGACAGCTGCTCAGGACTGCAGCCATTCTAGGCTGAGGGGGCAGTCAGGACAGAGAAGCCAGGACACTGAGCCCTGCGGTGTTTGGGGAAAGACCGGAAAATGCTTATTCCTCACCCGCGTTGGTTGCAGGCATCACGACGGTGCTGACCATGTCCACCATCATCACGGGCGTGAACGCCTCCATGCCGCGCGTGTCCTACATCAAGGCCGTGGACATCTACCTCTGGGTCAGCTTCGTGTTTGTGTTCCTCTCGGTGCTGGAGTACGCGGCCGTCAACTACCTGACCACGGTGCAGGAGCGGAAGGAGCGGAAGCTACGGGAGAAGGTGACTCTACCACGTGCTGGGGGGCGGGGCGAGCCCAGAGACCTGGGCAGGTCAGCCCTGGTCAGTGCTGTGCTACTTTACAGGGTTGGGGTGAAAGGCAAACAAAACAATATAGGCCCAGACAGTGTGACATCCGCCCTGGACTACATCTTTCTATCCTTGCCACACTTTTGGGCAGCTAACCATACACCAGGAGCTGCCAAGCCAACTTAACCAAAGCATGCGCCCTTAAATCATGGTCATGTCCTAGGAGAAGGATAAATGACAGTCCAAGCTGGTGGAGGAAATTGTTTATGAACCTGGAGGCATAATAAAGACGCCTTCTGGGGAGAACTCCCTCATTCTAGGGACGTTCTCGGCCATTTTGCAGCCCCCATCATTTCTGGGTTATCTGTCTTCCCGCCAGGCTTTCTTTTCTTCCTCCAGACTGCAGCCCGGTGGTTATCACCTCCGGAAAACTCCAACCTTACAGTTGGAATTATTCCCACAATTGCACAGCTTTCCAATTCCTACCTCCATCTCATACCCACTTGTGATAATGTGATCTATAAACATCTATTCTAAGGGCACTTATCACTTTATGGTCTCATGAAAAACAGATAGTTAATGCAATCACTAGGGGCTGGCAACGTGGTGCGGCAGGGTAAGCTGCCCCCTGTGACTGGCATCCCATATGAGCACTGGTTTGAGTCCTGGCTCCTCCACTTGCATCCAGCTCCCTGCTAATGTAATTATGAACAATCTGGTTGGTCTCTGGTATGACACTGTGATGTTTCCTGAGAGTCCACCTGCAGACTTTATTTCAACAAAAACAGGTATGTGCAATTTTAGAATGTTTACGGTACACCGCCATCATTTTCCTACCTTCCTACCCAAACTGGGAACAAAAGGACCTCGGAGAAGGCAACACCCTCTCACCCAGACTTCCAAGAGCCGCTGCTGAGCTTGCCCCCCTTGTGTGTGTTTGCTGTGTTCGCAGCTCCCTTGCACCTGTGGGCTCCCTCAGCCCCGGGCTGTGATGCTGGATGGCAGCTACAGCGATGTTGAAGTGAACGACCTGAGCAGCTTCGTGCCAGACAATGGAGAGAAGCCGGACAGGATGATGGTGCAGCTGACCCTGGCCTCGGAGAGGAGCTCTCCGCAGAGGAAAAGCCAGAGAAGCAGCTACGTGAGCATGAGGATCGACACCCACGCCATTGATAAATACTCCAGGATCATTTTCCCAGCTGCATACATTCTATTCAATTTAATATACTGGTCTATTTTCTCATAGATGCCTGTGATTCTGTACGTTTCCTGTTCTCCATGGTATGCACTACGGAATACTTGTGTTATGAAAAAGAATTGCAGGCTATGGTAAACAAGTTCTCAGTAACACCCATCGTTTCACTGTCCCTTCTCCAGCTTTCCAAAGCTATGCTGATAAGACACTTACCAGTTTAATTGTACTTATTAGGCATCTACTGTATACACCTAATTCTACTAGGTGCTGCAGGAATATGAGACTGTAGCAGTCATGTTAGTTGTTACCCAGATCCACTGGAAAACCACACTACCGGTGTTGAGGACACTGTAGTCCAACCTCTTGTAGACCCTCGCTGCTTGTCCATATGAACAATTCCTTGACGGGAGTGCATGTCTTTCGGACTAGGTGGGATTGGGGGAGCACTTGAAGTTCATGTCTATGGAACCCACATGCACCTTAATCCCCTCTGACAGAAACTCATGCTCCAGTTCATAGCCTCTTACCTATTTTTTTTATGCAACCCCTGGTGTTGAACAAAAGGCAGTAATAATACTCACATTATTTTTACTTACGTTAATGCAGTTCACAAGGTTTCCACCTCTTCTCAAGGAAAACTCTAGATTGGTGCGATTGCTCCTGACTTTGGTGGAAATTTCTCTTGTAGAGAAACTGAAGACGAGGGTACATGAATGCATTTCGTTGGTTCTGTCATAGAGACACTAGGCTAGAAAACTTGTGCTTCGGTGTCCCCTGTTTGGTAATCACCGCTTCATGAGCCTCTAGGTGTCCTCACTCAAAGTCAAGTCCTTTCTTAGCAATGTGATTTCCCCCCGAAGGAAATTGGGAAGAGACTAATTTCTCTTGTAGGAACATTTTTTTAATGCATAACTTATTAAAATGAGAAATTCATGGTTTCTCAAGAGAGAAAGAACACCAAAAAGCAAACGAACCAAGAAGGCATCCCTGGATGGCTGCTTTTGTACTCAGTGAATACCAGTGTTTTCTTTGAATCAGGAGATGGCTGTCATATAGAGCCGGGCTGAAGGATGGGCACTGGAGCTGATGTCAGGTCATGGGGTAAAGGAGAGGCTTCTGATTTGGTGTATCATTTACAAACAGTTATTTATATCATATACACTTTATAGGTCAACCCCCACCAAACTTACCCAAACAGCACTGTCTGATTTTCAACTCACTTTAATAAAGTGAATGCTATGCATCATAATGTTGTTTTCATTTCAATGTTAACTTCATGTGTCATCAATAGCAAATAATATCATTGTATTTTTTCATACATAGGGGTATACTTTATTCTAATTTGAAAAATGAATTTTTTTTTTCTTTGGGGCCGGCACTGTGGCACAGTGGGTTAACGCCCTGGTCTGAAGCACTGGCATTCCATATGGGCGCCAGTTCGAGACCCAGATGCTCCACTTCCTGTCCAGCTCACTGCTATGGCCTTGGAAAGTAGTAGAAGATGGCCCAAGTCCTTGGGCACTTGCACTCATGTGGGAGACCTGGAGGAGGCTCCTGGCTCCTGGCTTCGGATTGGTGTAGCCCCGGCCATTGCGGCCATTTGGGGAAGTGAACCAGCGGATGAAGACCTCTCTCTCTCTCTCTCTCTCTCTCTCTCTCTCTCTTCTCTCTCTGTGTAACTCTGACTTTCAAATAAATGAATAAATCTTTAAAAAAAAAAAAGTAACATGATGTTAAAAAAAAAAAAAAGAAAGAAAGAAAGAAAAAGGCGGCTATGGGGCCGGCACTGTGGCATAGTAGGCTAAGCCTCCACCTGTGACGCCAGCATCCTATATGGGCACTGGTTTGAGTCCCAGCTGCTCCGCTTCCAATCCAGGTCTCTGCTAGTGGCCTGGGAAAGTTGACTCAAGTGCTTGGGCCCCTTCACCCACATGGAAGACCCAGATGCAGTCCCCTGGCTTTGGCCTGGACTAGCCCCAGCCTTTATGGCCATCTGAGGAGTGAACCAGTGAATTAATGCTCTCTCACTTTGTCTTTCAAATAAAAAAATAAATCCTTAGAAACAGATTATCCTTTTCTGCTCATCACGACATTCAGCTCCAGGCTGGCTGGCTGAAAATTTCCAGGACTTCTCATCTAAACAGCCCATCTATTCAAGTGTCTTCCTCTTTTTCAGTTTGGTTAGGCCTTCCAGAGAGCTCAAAAAGGGAATGCTGCTCCTTCTGCCAACTTGGAAGGAATCGGTGCCCAAAGCCAGTGTAAGATCTTTCTCCTGCTAGTCTGTCTGCAAATATGCCCAGAACTAGAAGAATCCTTTGGACTTTATGAAAATAAAAGTTCACTTTTCATGCCACTTCGTATGTGCACATAGAATATCAGTGTCTGGGTTTGAGTCTCAGCTGTACATCCAATTCCAGCTTCCTTCTCATGCACACTTGGAAGTAGGTGATGGCTCAGGTTGGGTCCCTGCCACCAACATGGGAGACTGGATTGAGTACTGGGCTCCTGGGGTTAGCCTGGCCCAGCTTCGGTTGTTGTGGAAATTTGGGGAATAAACCAGCAGATGGAAGATCTGTCTCTTTCCGATAAATAAAAATTTTAAAATATTTAGCAACTGGTTCAACATGACGGACATGCATTTGGAATATGGAGAAAATATATTTCTTTGGCAATGCGGATGGATAGGTCAAGCCATACTAAAGGTAATAAATATGGTTGCAACATAATGAGCTGAGGACTGAAAAAAAAGTTGTCAAATGACCTGTCTTAGGACAAGAAATGTCTGTGTTATGAATCAATTTCCAAGATTTTGTAATTTTTTTAAATTTATTTATTATTTTCTTTTTTTGTTCAACCTTGGATCCATGGAACAGTAGCAAGCATATTTTGGATGGAACTTAGAAGTGGCAGAGGGTAGTCAGAGTAGCAGCAACATCAGATGTTGGGCGGACATGGGTTCAACTCCACTTGGAGAAAATACCCAACACTGAAACTCTAAGCAAATCACGCTTGCAATCTCTGTCTGCCAGGAACTGCTTCTTAACACACAACACATGGGATGGATGGGCAGAGGCTAAAAGCCACTATGGAAATATCCTAAACAGCTGCCGAGACAGCTGCTCCCAGGCCCCAGAAGAAACCTTTTTATTTATTTATTTATTTGACAGGCAGAGTGGACAGTGAGAGAGAGAGACAGAGAGAAAGGTCTTTCTTTGCCATTGGTTCACCCTCCAATGGCCACCGCGGCCAGCACACCGCACTGATCCAATGGCAGGAGCCAGGTACTTCTCCTGGTCTCCCATGGGGTGCAGGGCCCAAGTACTCGGGCCATCCTCCACTGCCTTCCCGGGCCACAGCAGAGAGCTGGCCTGGAAGAGGGGCAACTGGGACAGAATCCGGCGCCCCGACCGGGACTAGAACCTGGTGTGCCGGCACCGCAAGGTGGAGGATTAGCCTAGTGAGCCGCGGCGCCGGCCCAGAAGAAACCTTAAGGCTGAACAGTAACACAACACCTCAGAGATGAATGGGGCTTGGGTACTAATTTATAGCTTTAGGTTTCAACTGCATCTATGTCACTTCTTCAACAGCAGCATCCTATCCCTCTCAAGTAAGGAGCCAACAAACTCACTCTATTTATAGTTAAGGGCTTCTTAGGTTCCCGTCAAACTCTTTTTAAAGTTTTGGTACAGTAACACAAGATTCTTCGAGGAACATGTCAGATGACACGCCATGAGGCTATTATTAATTCTGAATCCCTATCATTTACAGGCAGCAACAACACATGGATTTCAAAGCTTAGGTATACCTGGAGTAAATTAAACCCAAGTGGAAAAGATGAAAGTTTTCTTTAACTGCTTTCCTTCTCTGAGCTAAATAAAAGTACTGTGTCAGTGATTGCTAACACCACATACACCTTCCAGCTCTCAGGTTGGGATTTATTTAGCCTAATATTTAAGATACCCGCACGCCACACTAGAGTAGCTGGGTTAGAGATACGTGGCTGCAGCTTCCTGCTAATGCAGACGCTAGTGATAGTTCAAGGAACTGAATTATTGCCACCCCCACTGGTTCAGCCCCAACCCTTGTGGATATTTGGGGAGTGAGTGAATCAGCAGATGGGAGTTCTTCATCGTCTCTCAAATAAGTAAATAAAAAAAAAATTCAGGTGTTGACAATGTCTACTTAGTCATTGACCTAAACAAGAATCTTGTCTGATGTTATTTTCTATTTTAAATTTCTGAGGTTTATTTTTTAGGTGATTGGATGCTTTGACCCACTAAGCTAACCAAAGCTCATCTTACATCTTAAGGGAAAAAAAACAGAGGTTTGTACTCTATGTAGAAAGCCAGTTTAAACAAAGAAACATAGACACTAATTGTTTAGCTATTGATGAAAATCTAAAACCTGGGGCTGGCGCTGTGGCATATTGGATTAAACTGCTGCCTACAGCACTGGCATCCCATATGGGCACCAGTTTGAGTCCTGGCTGCTCCACTTCCCATCCATCTCCCTGCAAATGCTCCTGAGAAAGCTGTGGAAGATGACCCAAGTGCTTGGGCCCCTGCACCCATGTGGGAGACTTGGATAGAGTCCCTGGCTCCTGGCTTCAGTCTGGCCCAGCCCAGGCTGTTGCAGCCATTTGGAGAGTGAACCAGCAGACAGAAGATCTCTCTCTGTAACTCTGCCTTTTAAATAAAATAAATCTTTTTTTAAAAAAACAAAAGCCTATTTTATCACTTTCACATTATTACATGGAATTACTTTGTATTCAAGTTGGAAATTCAATACTAGAATAAGGGACCTAACTCCTACCATGTATGATTTTCATTGCTATTTTCCAGCTTCTGAGACTAGTAAAACAGTCACTTTTTAAACAGAATGATATAAAAATTTTTAAATTCACATTATATTAATAACATGACATATACGTAGTTGAAAATAAAACCAACATATACAATACTGATGAATTTCTAGAACATACAGTATATCATAGTGTTGAGCACATTATGTTCTACCTACTTATATATGTTTTTCATTATATCTCCATATATGTGTCATAAGAAAAATAAGACAAGTGTTGTTAGATAACCTTTATTAGAATTTGAGTTTTTTCATACACTGTAAAATGTATCTATTAAAATATAGTCTGATGCTGGTAGAGACTGCTTACCAATATTAACTTCACAGACATCAAAATGTAGCATCCTCAAGTATATAACTGGACTACACAGTGCTGCTGAAGTTATAGGAAAAAAAAATAAGGCTGTGTATCGTACCTTACAGTCTTATAGCATTAAGATCATTTATCTTACAACAAAAATTCACTTTGAGAGTTTGGAGGCCAGTACTATGTAGGATATTTTCCAAAAGACTAAAGAAGCACTTCAGGTAAAAAGTTGGAAATGTATAAAACACAAGCTGATTGTCAGAAAGGTTTTTTCAAAAAGAACATATTATAAAATTAGATAATCATTCTTTAAGACTTTTACATCATTTTTTTTATCCACACAGATTGTAGTGATTCAGGTATTTTTAAATATTTTAGAAAAACTTCCAAGACAGTAGCTTTCAGATGTTCCCTCAATCCTAGTGTTGCACAAATAAAATAAAATAATTATCCGAGAACTTGACCACCACCAACAGGCTTTTCGGAGCATGGACCATGTCTTACTCTTCTTTTTACAACCACTGCTTACCAAAAGGGACCCCTCAACAAATGTTCATTTGAACTCAAATGCTGGAACTGTAACAGCTAAAATGTCCACATAACTATCAACAACAAATAAGAGTCCTTTGGGGGATTGTGAGTAATCAAAACACACAAGGTTATAGAAGTATTCATAAACACATATGTTTCAGTTTACACTGGATACCCTCGCTCTTACAAGCAATATGAAGAGACTTAAAAGGGAAACATTTCCTAAGTGATTCACATAATATAGGGAATTTGTTAAAACTAAAGGGCAGTCCAAAACTCTGAAAAGGCAAGTTATACACCAGGCAAACTCAATCCTGCGTGGTATGTAACAATTTAGGAATTGATTGTACAGCTTGAGTATCTCTAATCAGAACACCTGAAATGCTTAAAACTCTGAAACTCTTTGAGTGCCAGCAGGATACCCCAAGTAGAAAATCCACACCTGACCTCATGTGGCCTGGTACCGTCAAAACGCACGTGTAGTGGGGCAAGCATTCGGCACAGTGGTTAAGACGCTGCTTGGATGCCTACATTCCAGATGGAAGTGCCAAGTCTGAGTGGCTCCTCTGCCTCTGACCCAGCCTCCTGGAAACGCACGCCCTGGGGGGCAGCAGGTCACGGCTCCAGCGCTTGAGTCCCTGTCCTACGTGGGTGACCCTGAGCTCTGGCTCTTGGCCTCGGCCTGGTCTAACCTGGCTATGGCAGGCATTTAGGGAATAAATCAGCAAATGGATCTCTCTCAGAAAAAATGAAAACAAACATGCAAAACAAAGTGAAACAAAACAAATCAATATACATACTAAAAATTTTGTATACAACTATCTTTAGGTTATATAACATTCATTATATAACATAAATGAATTTCATGTTTATAAACATTTGGGTTACACCCCCAATGTATCTCATTATGCATATGCAAATATTCTAAAGTCAAAAACTGAAAGACATCTGGTCCCAAGCATTTTGGATAAGAAATACTCAACCCAGGGCCAATGGGGTAGCTTAGGGGTTACGCCACCACTTGCGACGCCGATATCCCATTTCAGAGTGCTGGTTCCAATTCCAGCGCCTGGGAAAACAGCAGAAGATGGTGCAAGTGCTTGGGCCCATACTACCATATGAGAGACCTGGATGGAGTTCCTGGTTCCTGGTTTCAGCCTGGCCCAGCCCTGGCCATGGCAGCCATTTGGGGAGTGAACAAGCATAATAGAAGATCAATTTCTTTCTTTCTTTCTCTCTCTCTTTCTCTGTCACTTGCCTTTCAAATAATTTTTTTTTTTCTGAGGGGTTACATTTTATTGCAAACCTTAAATATTCTTCAAACAGAACATAATGTTTTCCATCAAGGCTCTTGCATGGCCTACACAGAAAACTGAAACATTTTGGAGAGGGAAGGAGAGGGACAGCACGGGGTAAGTGCTTGCAGTTTGCCAAAGACCCCTCACGAATGCTCTTCGGCCAGCTTAACAGCTTTTGCCACAGCTTCTTCAATGGGTCCCACCATGTAGAAAGCCTGCTCTGGAAGATGGTCATACTCACCTGCCAGAATCTGCTGGAATCCTTTAATGGTCTCCTTCAAGGGGACCAGCTTCCCCATATGACCTGTGAAGACCTCCGCAACCTGGAATGGCTGGGACAGGAAACGCTGTATTTTCCGTGCACGGGACACAGTCAACTTGTCTTCCTCAGAAAGTTCATCCATACCCAGGATGGCAATGATGTCCTGGAGGGATTTGTAGTCCTGCAGGATCTTTTGCACTCCACGGGCAACGTCGTAATGCTCACTGCCCACGATATTGGGATCCATGATGCGAGAGGTGGAGTCTAAAGGATCCACAGCTGGATAGATGCCCAGCTCAGCAATAGCACGGGACAGCACAGTGGTGGCATCCAAGTGGGCGAAGGTAGTGGCAGGGGCAGGGTCGGTCAAGTCATCAGCAGGCACGTAGATAGCCTGTACGGAAGTGATGGATCCCTTCTTGGTGGTGGTGATGCGTTCCTGCATGGTACCCATGTCAGTGGCCAGGGTAGGCTGATAGCCCACAGCAGAAGGGATTCTGCCCAGTAAGGCAGACACCTCTGAGCCAGCCTGGGTGAAGCGGAAGATGTTATCAATAAACAGCAGTACATCTTGACCTTCCTGGTCTCGGAAGTATTCGGCCACAGTCAGTCCAGTCAGAGCTACCCGGGCACGGGCACCAGGTGGTTCATTCATCTGACCGTACACCAGCGCTACCTTGGAGGTAGCATCCTTCAGGTTGATAACACCAGACTCAATCATTTCATGATATAAGTTATTGCCCTCACGGGTTCTCTCACCAACACCAGCAAACACAGAGTAACCACCATGGGCTTTGGCAACGTTGTTGATCAACTCCATGATCAGTACTGTCTTGCCAACTCCAGCACCACCGAAGAGCCCAATCTTGCCACCCTTGGCGTACGGAGCCAGCAGGTCCACAACCTTGATGCCAGTCACCAGAATTTCCTGCTCCACACTCATCTCTATGAACTCGGGAGCCTCTGCGTGAATAGCAGCAAATTGTTTGGTTTTGATGGGACCTCGCTCGTCAATAGGTTCTCCAATGACATTCATGATTCTGCCCAAAGTCTCAGGACCAACAGGAATTTTGATAGGCGCACCAGAATCCAGGACTTTCTGGCCTCTAACCAAGCCCTCTGTGCCATCCATAGCAATGGTTCGTACTGTGCTCTCACCCAAATGCTGGGCCACCTCCAAAACCAACCGGGTCTCCCTGCCTTGCACTTCCAGGGCGTTCAGGATAGGTGGCAGGCCCTCATCAAACTGGACGTCCACCACGGCACCAATGACGGCCACGATGCGCCCAGTGGCAAGGCCTGCCTTCGGCGCCGGCGAGGTTTGCGCGGCATAGTCGCGAGCAGGCTGGACCGCTGCCGGGGCGGCCCGGAGTAAGAGCTGAGCTTGGGGTAAGGACGCTGAAGGGGTGAGTCCCCGCAAGGCCCCGGAGGCCGACGCCGAGGCCACACGACCTACAAGACTCAACATGGCGGAGCCCGGGTGGAGACTGAGTCTCAAATAATTTTTAAAAATTTTTTTAGAGATTTATTTTTCATTTGAAAGGCAGAGTTATAGACAAAGAGGGAGAAGGAGAAGGAGAGAGATCTTTCATCTGCTGGTTCATTCCCCAAATGGCTGCAACAGCTAGGTCTAGGCTAGGCTGAAGCCAGGAACTCCATCCAGGTCCTCTCCATGTGTGACAGGGGCCCGACTACTTGTGCCACTTACTGTTGCTTTCTCAGGCATATCAGCCAAGAGCTAGATTGGAAGTGGGGCAGCTGGGACTTGAACTGCTATTAATATGGGATGCTGGAGTCACAGGGGCAGCTCAATCAGCTGTGCCCCAATGCCATTCTTTAAAAAATGAAAAAAAAAAAAAAAAAAAAAAAAGAAATATTCAACTTGAAACAAAAAATACTTAACCCATGCCACATAATTGATTGCTTTATAGAGGTCCCATATACAGGTCTGCTTCCTTTTTATTTTTTATTTATTTATTTTTATTTGAAAGGCAGAGTTACGAAGAGGCAGAGGCAGAGAGAGTCTTCCATCCACTGGTTCACTCCATAGATGGCTGCAACAGTCGGAGCTGCATCAATCTGAAGCCGGGAGCCAGGAGCTTCTTCCGGGTCTCCCATGTGGGTGCAGGGGCCCAAGCTGGGACTCAAACTGGCACCCACATGGGACACCAGTATGGCAGATGGCGGCTTTACCTGCTACATCACAGCACGGGCCTCTTTGCTTCCCTTTTAAAAAAATTGACAGGCAGACACAGAGAGAGACCGAAACAGCTCCCATCTGTGGTTTTACTCCCAAAAACCCCAAAGTGGCCAGGGCTGGGACAGACTGGACTGAAGCGAGCAGCTCAGAGCCGGGAACTTAATCTAGGTCTTCACGTGTTGCCTCCCAGCGTCTGCAGCAGCAGGAAGCTGAAGCCAGGAGGGGCACTTGGTATCAAACTCAGACACCGCTTTGTTAGACACAGGCGTCTTCATCAGTGTGTCACCCATCAAGCTAAATGCTTGCCTCCTACTTTCAAAATCAGGTCACTCAAGAGAAAAATAATGTTCCATTTGGTATTATGTTTCAATCATTCATTTAGATTATACCTCTTAAAGTCTGTTGATGTCTGAGGAAAAGGCTTTTGGTACAAGGTGTGGTCAAGGCATTTAATAAAATGCTTTCCAGAAGAACAGGGCCACCTCAAGTAACCCCGCCAGAACCTCTAGTTTAGGTCAGAAACTGTAACTAGGATTCAAGAGCTGTATCATTGTAAACTTTGCACTAAGTCAGCCTAGCCCGCTTCTATTCTCCAAGTTGTAGAGACGGCTACAACCACACAATTAAACTCATCCAAGCACCACCATCTGTTCCCAGAGCTATTTCAGACTCGGAGGATTCCAAACAAGGCAGCAGGAGGACATGCTCAAAAAGCACTAAATACTTACAAGTAAGCTACTATGCTAGATATTGCAAGAGACGAAAAATACACACATACATACATATTTTAAAAAGGCACTGGCTTTAAATATACCACCTAGTGGGGGGGGGGGTAATGTGAGGGTGCTTCACAAAGCTCCTGCAGAAATGGAAATTAAAAGATAATGTGCACTGTCCATGAACTTTTTGAAGATTCCTTGTGTAATCACCAAACTTGTTAAGTGACAATAAAATGTCCCCATTTGAACTAATTCTGGGAGAAAAATTTGTCTCCTTCAAAAACAATACACAAAGTTCTAAATTTCAAAAAACCCTGTTCATTTCTCAGTCTCCTAAAGATCAGCATTCATCATTCAAGAATCAGAGCTAAATGGAACCTGTCCCCACCTAAAAGCCATCCTGTTCACCTACGGGCGAGCGTTTCTCTTCCAGAATCTCCAGCACTGTATCCAAATCCTGAAGACCAACCAACGAGGGGAACTCGCCCGCCCGGAGTGCACATGTTTATGACAACTCAGCAGTCACTTAGGAGAGTGAACAAAGAACTTCATTCTCAAAGGCAAAATTACCATTACAAAAGCAGCCCTCTCCGAAACTCAAAGGTTGCTTCCTCTGAACTTCAGAATAAACTCCAGTGTT
Source organism: Oryctolagus cuniculus (assembly GCF_051225735.1). NCBI lineage: Eukaryota > Metazoa > Chordata > Mammalia > Lagomorpha > Leporidae > Oryctolagus > Oryctolagus cuniculus. The sequence continues at coordinate 83,179,433 of NC_142871.1, forward strand.
CATGGACTTATTCATCCTTTTTACAGTTCAATTAAAGCAAGAAAGAGCCTCTAAAAACCTCTACTATATTAAATAACTGTTAAAATAATGTAAAATAGCAGAGTAAGTTTTCCTCCTGATAGATCTATCAAGAGAAGACTCAAGATCATCAGTTCTCAATCTTTGTCCTCGACATGATAAACCTGACCACATCCCAATGTGTAAAGCCATACTCGGACTAAATTTTTTAAAAATGGAAAGAGAAATATCATAGAAGCTCAAGTGACCCGAATCCTAGTGGCAGGTGGGGACGGGTTTCTCACTCTGGGTTACAGCAGGGAGCAATCGTGCAGACTTTACCTCACTCCCAGCTGCAATTTCACATCTTGTTCCTCCATGCAAGAATGTTCGACAGAGGGCCAATGAACTGGTAACAGAATATGTCAACCTTGAACTTTCTCTAGTTAGTCGTCAACAATAAATAATACACACACAGAACACAAACACTTTTTATGAGCGATGTAACTTGTGACACTTCACAAAGCACAGGCTGTATCCGTGTGTTGGAAAGTTCAGTTATCATTGTTCTAGAATTTTACCAAGGCTGCAGAAAATAAAATTGCACTCCTTAAGAGTCTGTATAAGGAATCTGTATTTGAGAAATTTATACAGTTGGCAGTTAGGAAACTCATTCCACTTAGTTAAATGAGAAGTTTCAGACCTAATTCTTAGCCCGAAGCTTTTCCTGATGCCTTTGCCCCCTTCTAAAGGAAACAGACACCCACCCTGACTAACGCAGAGTATAAATAATCGGACGAGAGTGACATGGAGTGCCAAGTGCCAGACACCGATATGAACCGTCAGAAACCCAGCTTGCAAAGAGCAAAGGCTAAAGGCACTCGGGTAGCTGTCTGCTTGGGTGAGGTCAGTGCTAAAAGGAACACATTTCTAAGCACCAGAAAGTCCAGGAAGGACAAAAAGGCTCAGGCGCCATCAGCTCAAAGTCAACCGGTCAGGGCACAGTGGCCTGAATCCCTTTCTCAGCGCTTTCCATTCAGAGGCCTGAAGTTTTATCCTAGGAAAACTGATGATAGGCTGCAAGTCAGAGAATCAGGTTTTGTTTTGTTACACAGAATAGGAGCTAGCAAAGTTTTTGATACAGAGCCAGCCAGTACACTATTTTAGGTTCTGCTAGTCATAGCACCCGATCGCTGTGCCTTCAAAACAACACTGCAGGTGGGTGTTGTGCCACACTAACCACATTCCACGTCTGAGTGCCTGGGATCAAGTCCGGCCTTAGCTTCCTGCTCATGTCCCTGGGAAGCAGCAGATCTGGCCCAAGTACTTGGGCCCCTGCCACCCCAATGGGAGACCCGAATGGAGTTCCCAGCTCCAGGCTTCAGCATGGCCCAGCCCTGCTGTTGTGGGCATTTGGGGAATGAACTAGCAGACAGAAGATTTTTGATCTCTCTCTCTGCCTTTCAAATAGACCTGTTTTAAAAATGTAAAAACGACTCATTCTCAGCAAGCTGGCTGTATTTTAAAAGGCAAGCTGCTCAGCAAAACATTTCAGAGGACTGAAGGGATAAAGGGATAAGTGATTGAATCTTATTCTCCAAACAGCCAGCTGGACACTCAGAGGGCCCGAAGGACTTGCTCCTGTTCCTCTCATACCCTCTCCATTCCTGGAAGTCCTACTCTCCCATTTCCGAATTCCCCCTAAAATAAAACTGTAATAGTCACAGCTCAAAACACAGAGCTTTACTATATTCACAGCTGAAAACATTGGTTTTACCAATACTTCTCACACTCTTACCATCTCGAAGAAATTCACATGAAATTAAGAATCAGGAAAAATGCATCATTTTAAATTAATACTGGGCTAGCAAGAGGCTTAAGGAGGCTCACATTCTGTCTTCCAAACTCAGCCAATCACAGCATGATCCAGCCAGGCTGGGTAGTCTGGCTTCCCAGCAGAAGACTCCAGAAAGCTGCAAGGCAGGGAAAACCAGTTGTGTGATGTTAAAGATTCAAAACAGCAGAGCTCAAAGCACAGCCAGTGCTTCTCTCTCTCTCTCACCCTCCCAGGACATCCTGGGTTACAATGCAAATAGCTCAGAGGGAGACGCCGATCCTGCCAGTCTATAATTTTTCCCATGACCTGACTAATTCAAGAATTCCTTGAACACATCTCAGAGCTCATGACAGTGGTCCTCCCTCATCCACAGGAGACACAGTCCAACACTGACCACTCGATGCCCGAAACTGTGAACCTTATGTATACTGCTCTTTTCTATACATAAGCACACCGACCTAATGCTTCTTCCATCTTGGATTTCAGTACTTATTATGCACAGTGGCTGTACTTCTGCAGTTTGAAGTCCGACAGCAAAATGAGCACCAGTTTCTCTTTCCTTCTGCATAATTTCACAGACAGAGTTGTTCTTACCAGGCATCTCGGCAACCTCAGTAGAGGATTCTTTCTCCCTTTCCTTGTTCAGCCGAAAACTTCTAGCTTTTCACTTAAAGGACGCACTCTATGGCTTTCCTTTGGCGTATCTGAACTGCCAGCATCACTCTTCCGCTTTCGGGCGTGATTAAGTAAGATAAGGGTGACTTGATTGCAAGTGCTGTGCTGCAGCCTGATAACCCAGACGGCCACCCTGTGGTTAACAGGCAGGTGGCGCAGGCAGCACGGAGATCACTGGTGGCCTGAGTGGGGTGGGGGAGGACTGTCAGATGTCACCATGCTACTCACATCAGCGCATAGCTTTTACAACTGAGGACTGTCGATTCCTGAGATTCTTTTCCATTTAACATTTTAGGACTGCAGTTGACTATAGCTGACTGAAGCCACGGGAAGTACAACTGCGCACATGGGGATGTCAGCCTCCATGTAAAGCAAAGAACGTTCTCAGTTCCCTTCAAATCGCCAGAACCAAAGCTGACTCTTTGTACTTGATTTCCTGGCTGTTTCCCACAAGCATTTCTGAATAAAAGTCACCTGCAGATGCTCTCTACACCAAAACAGAGGGTCAGGTTTTCCACATGAACTCTCCCTAAAGGTAGGAGTTGAATGTAAAACTATTTAGAAGAGAATACCAAGAACTCTTTCATGGGTGTCAATGCTGACTACAAGCCTTGAAAGCTCTTATACCTAGATAGCAGATAAGTGCCTAAAACATAACCACTGGTAAACTTTGCATCATCCAGCTTGTATAAGAAATGGCATTCCATACCAGCTCCTGAAATACCCACACAATCTCATCAAGTCGAGATTTACAAAACTTTTCATTTTGAATAAGGGAGTAACAATTTCTCCACATCCAATCCTCACTTATTAGAAAAGAGGCATTTAACTCCTTTAAGATTGAAAACCAAGCATGCCGTCTTTCATTAAAAAAAGATTATAAAGAAAAAAAAATCATCACTTCTTAATGATTCATAAATGGCTCCTAAGTCTTCCTCTCATTCTACTTTATTTAAAAACTGTTCTTCCTGAAGTTTCAATTTAAAGTCTTCTCGGATTCTTTCCAGCAACTCTGGTTTAAAAATAACGTCCAGTGCAGTCATGGCCAGTGCTTTGGCTGTGCGCAATGTGTAGAATTGAGCTTCTTGTGATCCTAAAAGGCAGAGAAAATAAAATATCTTCATATTAACTAAAATTTAAGTTATTTAGCTTCCCGAGGGAGCTCCCTCCATCTAAGTCGCCTCTCCAATGCCCCCACAGTACAGTATTCTAGGTAGTGAAGTGATCAGCTCAAGTAAACAGTGAGAAAGACAGCTACACTGGGGAGAGAGAGCACATGCCAGAACATCACGGCTGACCACTCACCTGCAGCTGCGGTATACTGCTCAGTATGGTTCAAGGCATCAGATCCAATGTAAAAATAGGGATGAATCCCAGGAACCACAAAAGTCACATTTCCAAAATCAGTAGATCCTTCCAAAACGCAAAATACTGACACTTAGTTAAATTTTTTTACAAGGTTATAACCAGAATTTTGCACTGGGTGTAGCTGTCTGCCCTGTTAGAAAAGACCTTGGCAGTGAACTTAAGAGTTACCCACGTGCTCATGCTTTCACCCCCCCCCCCACTCCAGGTTGTTTACATCTCCATCAGTCACCACAACCGCACTCCCAGGGTCCCGGAGACCAGCCCCTCCCAACCCCACAGCCACTCCCACTGGACCCTGCCCTTCCTTGTCAACTGTTCTCCTGGATAGCACTTTTCAGCTCCGTTTTAGTTTTCCATTTTCATTGGGTTATTTGGTTAATGTCTACCCTGAGTGGATCTGACCACGTGCCTTCCCTCCTGTAGCTAAACTGCTGACAGAGGTAGGGCCAAAGTTGAGGACCGTGAAGGCTGCCCAATACCAAGTTCATGGACTCCAAAGCAAAGCTGACCTCTCCATGCTGTTCAGAAAACAACTCCTCTCAGGGGCAATCCTCTTAAGTATCTTCCTTTAAAAACTATTTTCTGTTCCCTGTCTCCCTCAAGTGTGCATCCATTCTATTTTCCTTGAAAGATAACGTTCTTGAACCAGAGCAGTAGCCGGCGCCGCAGCTCACTAGGCTAATCCTCCGCCTTGCGGCGCCGGCACACCAGGTTCTAGTCCCAGTCGGGGCGCCGGATTCTGTCCCGGTTGCCCCTCTTCCAGGCCAGCTCTCTGCTGTGGCCAGGGAGTGCAGTGGAGGATGGCCCAAGTGCTTGGGCCCTGCACCCCATGGGAGACCAGGAGAAGCACCTGGCTCCTGGCTTTGGATTAGCGCGGTGTGCCGGCCGCAGCGTGCTAGCTGCGGCAGCCATTGGAGGGTGAACCAACGGCAAAGGAAGGCCTTTCTCTCTATCTCTCTCTCTCACTGTCCACTCTGCCTGTTAAAAAAAAAAAAAAAAAACAAGAAACAGAGCAGCCTTCCTCCACCATCTCCTGTCTCACCACTCAGTGCAGCAGGTAGAGAAGTGAGATCCAGCTGGGTCCCACCAGCCATCAACTGTTTTCTTCCCAATCACCCAAGAGTTTATCATTGGTGGTCCAACGGCCCCTGGACCACACTTATCTCACTCCCACTCGCACCTGCCATGATTTTCTCCTCCTGCCCTCCTATGTGTTCTCTCCTCCCTCAGCTTCCGGGCCTGCACCCTCCTGACTGCCAGGCTCTCTGCCTCTCTGTGTCCTCTGGATCCCTTAAATGCTACAGGCCCCCAGGACTTCCTCTTCAGGGTCTTTTCCCTCCCTGGACTCAGGCAACCACATGAATACCTATGTCGTCAATTATTTCCCACATAGCAGCAACTCTTAAATCTCCAACCTAGACCTTTATGGGGGCTTCAGATTCAACAGGCTGCTAAACAGCTCCACTAAGAAATCCTTTAAGCACCCCGAATTTAACACGCTAACAATTGATACCAACCTACTTGGCCCAACCTCTTTATTTTGAACTCATCTCAACAAACAATATCAAATCCTTTAGGAACAACTTCCTCAACATCCATTATTGTTTGAGGAGACATCTCTATCTTGCAAACTTATTAGTAACATCCTTTTAAAAGGAAAAAAATTCTGGCCGGTGCTGCGGCTCACTAGGCTAATCCTCCACCTTGCGGAGACGGCACACCGGGTTCTAGTCCCGGTCGCAGCACCAGATTCTGTCCTGGTTGCCCCTCTTCCAGGCCAGCTCTCTGCTGTGGCTAGGGAGTGCAGTGGAGGATGGCCCAAGTGCTTGGGCCCTGCACCCCATGGGAGACCAGGAGAAGCACCTGGCTCCTGCCTTCGGATCAGCGCGGTGCGCCGGCCGCAGCGCACCGGCGGCCGCAGCGCCCATTGGAGGGTGAACCAATGGTAAAGGAAGACCTTTCTCTCTGTCTCTATCACTGTCCACTCTGCCTGTCCAAAAAAAAAAAAAAAAAAAAAAAAAAAAAAAAAAGGAAAAAAATCTAAAATGACATGATTTTTTAAATTCCAATATTTGTCTGTCAATCCCTGGAAACTGAAAGGACCCCGGATAAAGAAGTACTTAGTAACCTGCCTATTACGATAACTGAGGATGAATTTAAATTCTAGGTCCCACTTTAGTAGCTTTGGATTAAAATCGGAATTGAGAGAGGTCAGCTAGTATCTAGTGCACCAACTTAAACCATGGCTTATGGCACCCGCATCACCTGTGGGAGTACCTCGTTTGAGTCCTGGCCATCCCACTTCTGATCCACCTTCCTGCTAATGCACAACCTCGGGAGATAGCAGGTAAAGGCTCAAGTAGTTGGGCCCCTGCCAACCACATGGAGACCTGGATTGAATCCCACGCCCCTTGCTTCAGCCTGGCCCAGCCCTGGCTGTTGTGGGTATTTGGAGGAATATACCAACAGATGAAAGGTCTCTCTCTCTCTACCTTTCAAATAAAATAAAAGTAAATCAAAAAATTAAAACCAAGCAAATTTAGACCTTAGAGATATTTAGATTATAGACCAAAGAGTAGGTTGATATTCTACACTCACTGAAGAGTCCATCAGTTTCTTTCCCCTAACCATTATCGGAAAATATCATTAAAAACATCAGCAATACCTATCTCTCAAACAGTAAAACCATTTAACCAAAGACAGTTCTTCTCTTCCTCAAATGGCTCAATATGTAATAAAAGAACTGAATTACCTGAAGGGCCATTCAAAGTTGCATCTTCTGAAATGAAATCTATTCCCAGTTTTTTTCCATTTTCAATATAAGCTTTCCATAAGCTTTTATTGGGAAGAACATTGTAATAATCATGTGCTCCACCTTTAATTTCTACCTAGTTAAAAAAATCACAAAATAAATTTTGAAATAAAAACCTCAAAATTCACTATTTAATTTTCAAAGCAGTGATGGTTCTCTAAGAGGAGGAGAAAAGGGAAAGTACTTCTCCTTCTAGATGGAAACTCTCTCAAATCTCTTTACCTTGAAAAAAAATGTATATTTTCTCTTTTATGTTATATATGTACCAGACACACAATGTCACCAAGCTCTACAGTAGCCAATAAGAGCTTGGAAATTTCTATTTTAATCAGCATCCCTAAGGAATTCTGTTGCAGGTGGGTTTGAAAAAAACAACACTCTGTAAGGTTGGAATTATGACGCACTGGGTTAAGCTGCTGCCTGCAATGCTGGCATCCCAAAGGAGTGCAGGTTCAAGTCCTGGCTGCTCCCTGCTAATAGGCCTGGGAAAGCAGTGGAAGATAGCCCAAGTACTTGGACCCCTGACACCCATGCGGGAGACGCACTAGATGGAGGTCCAGGCTCCTGATGTTGGACTCGCTCATCCTGGGCTGTTGTAGCCATCTGGAGGGTAAACCAGTGGATAGATCTCTGTCTCTCTTTCTCTGTCTTTCCCTCTCTCTAACTTGCCTTTCAAATAAATAAAATAAACATTAAACAAACAAACCACACTCTGAGGAACCCTGCTCTAGGATTCATTCTCCAAAAGGAAGTAGGCTTCACTAATATCCAACATAAAAACTGACCCTGAAAACACAGCCTGGTCTGAAAGGAATGATGATGGGGTGGGTGTCTGGTGCAGCAGTTAAGACACCACCAGGAATGCCACAGCCCATACTGGAGTGCCTGGGATTGAGTCTTGGCTCAGCTTCCTATTCCAGTTTCTTGCTGAAGGGCACCCTGGGAGGCAGCAGGTGACGGCTCAAGTACTTGGATCCCTGCCACCCATTTGGGAGACCCTGATTGAATCCCTGGCTCCTGGCTTCAGCCTTCCCTAGCCCCAGCCATTGCAGCCGTTTGGGGAGTGAACCAGCAGATGAAACACCTTTCTCTCTTTAACTCTGCATTTCAAATAAATAAGTAAATAATTGTTTTAAAAAAATGAAGAAACAAAGTGACTGACTTTATGGCTGAACTCAACAAGGCCTTGTGGCCAACTTCTGTGACTATTTTCACTTCCATTCCAACAAGCCCAAAGTATTTGTATCTCTACTACATGTTTACATGAATTATTCACCAAAAATAGGCTTTCTGGTTTTGTCATAAAATAGGAACCATCCAGGCAATTCTACAAGCACAGCTGACAATTAGGAAGGATGAAACCTGCAGAAGGGCAAGGACGCAAGTACAGCAGTGTCAGTCATCCCCATCACGAAGCAAGACGACTTGTGGTCTTTCCTATCACAGGCATTAAAGTAAAAGGTCGGGCTGGTGCTGTGGCGTAGCAGGTACAGCTGCTACCTGCAGTGCCAGCATCCCATATGGGCGCTGGTTCAAGTCCTGGCTGCTCCACTTCCGATCCAGCTCTCTGCTATGGCCTAAGAAAGCAGTAGAAGATGGCCTAAGTCCTCGGGCCCCTGTACCCATGTTGGAGACTGCGAAGAAGCTCCTGGCTCTTGGCTTTGGATTGGCACAGCTCCAGCCATTACAATTATTTAGAGAGTGAACCACCAGATGGAGGACCCCTTTCTCTCTCTCTCTCTCTCTCTCTCTCTCTCTCTGCCTCTGCCTCTCTGTAACTGACTTTCCAATAAATAAATCTTTAAAAAAAAAAAAAAACAGTAAAAGGTCTAAGAATTCAACACTTGCACGTTAACTATTCAGCCAACCCAATTTGCATGTTGAAGACAGCACCAAATGAAAAGGATGCACATTAGGTTTCCATCATACTCCATATATAACTGCCCCAGCCTGCCTCTATACCTCTGAGTCTAACTTAGAGTAACTCTTAAAGGTTCTTACTGTGCACCCTGTAGCCAAAGCTGCAGCTCTGAAGCAATCTTCTGCCTTTTTGGTCAAAACTTGAAGCTCTTTCATTGAGGGTGCACGGAAGTAATAGATTAATTCAGAGTAACAGGGAATGATATTGGGTTTTACACCACCATTTTTTATTATACCTATGAAAAGAATCAAATTACCGGAATTAACCTTGGTGACCACTTCCTTAAATTTAAACACACCCATATAGTTTTCCAGCCAATATGACACAGAGATCATTTTAAATTATTTGCTTTATCAATATGCCAAAGACTTTGATATATTATACAACAAAATTTTTATATACAGGGTATTATTTTCTCACTAATTGGAAAAATATATATAAAGTAATTATTTATACAAATTTATCCTAAGAAAAATACATAATGTTAAGAAATTATATGAGATTATTAAAAAAACTGTTACAAATTATCTAACCACAAAAATAAACATAGTAACAACTTAAGCTTCCTGGAAAATAGTTTTATTTCAGTAGGCTTTGTTTCAGTTGGACAATTTGATAAACTTCTGAAATAAAAAAGGGGGAAAACATGAGATTCTACTCATATGCACGGATTTCAAAAATGTTTTAGACCAAAATAAACTGATGTCATTTTCAATGAACTTTTTTGAAGTGCCCTCATATCATTACCCTTGTACTTCAAGAATTCCATGAATGTTTTAAAATGGCATTTAGCTAGGAAAACAGTTTTCATGCCAAAAACAAATCAATGCAGGGCAAGATCACAAAGTACTCTAAACAGTCAAGGCAAAGCAATTTATCTGTTACACAGAACAAAGACTTATTCACCCAAAGTAAGAACTAAAATAGATATGCAAAAGTAATTTCATATGACCTACTTTAAAAAAATATTTCTAGATATCCCCATTTGTTCCTTTTAAGAAAACTAATGCAGGAGATTGGTAAAAGTACAATTACAAACTGATTCCAGCCTATAGCAAGATCAGGTAAAGAACAGGTATCAAAGTATAACAATTTCCTAAATCATAAGAAAATAAATTAAAAACAAACTTCTGCCTTCAAGAGAGTATTTATTATTGTATTTTTATAATATTGATAGACATAATTTTAAAAGATGTTACTCAGGGTTGATACTGCCAGCCTGCAATGCTGGCATCCCTTATGGACACTGTTTTGAGACCCAGCTGCTGCACTTCCGATCCAGCTCTCTGCTATGGCCTGGGAAAGCAGCAGAGGATGGCCCAAATCCTTGGGCCCCTGCATCCATGTGGGAGACCCTGAAGAAGCTCCTGGCTTTGGGCTTCAGATCAGCCCAGCTCAGGCCATTGTAGCCATTTGAGGAGTGAACCAGTGGATGCAAGACCTTTCTCTCTCTCTCTGCCTCAGCCTCTCTGTAACTCTGCCTTTCAAATAAAGAAATAAATCTTTTTTAAAAAATGTTACTCAAAATTTAATAGCACTTGAATAAATTAAACCAGTAATTATTACACTTGTTTATAAACTGAAGAAAAACATTACTTTATCATTACAACAAATAATCAAGTCCTAATTTTCTTTTTTTTTTTTTTAAAGATGGATTTATTGCCGGCGCCGTGGCTCAATAGGCTAATCCTTCACCTTGCGGCGCCGGCACACCGGGTTCTAGTCCCGGTTGGGGCGCCGGATTCTGTCCCGGTTGCCCCTCTTCCAGGCCAGCTCTCTGCTATGGCCAGGGAGTGTAGTGGAGGATGGCCCAGGTGCTTGGGCCCTGCACCCCATGGGAGACCAGGAAAAGCACCTGGCTCCTGGCTCCTGCCAGGATCAGCGCGGTGCGCCGGCTGCAGCGGCGGCCATTGGAGGGTGAACCAACGGCAAAGGAAGACCTTTCTCTCTCTGTCTCTCTCTCTCACTGTCCACTCTGCCTGTCAAAAAAAAAAAAAAAAAAAAAAAAAAAAAAAAAAAAAAAAAAGATGGATTTATTTATTTGAAAGTCAAAGTTACACAGAGAGAGAAGGAGAGGCAGAGAGAGAGAGAGAGAGGTCTTCCATCCGCTGGTTCACTCTCCAATTGGCCATAACGGCCAGAGCTGCACTGATCCAAAGCCAGGAGCCAGGAGCTTCTTCCGGCTCTCCCACGTGGGTGCAGGGACCCAAGAACTTAGGCCATCTTCTACTGGTTTCCCAGGCCATAGCAAAGAGCTGGATCGGAAGTGGAACAGCCAGGTCTTGAACTGGCACCCATATGGGATGCTGGCGCTTGAGGCCAGGGCATTAACCCGCTGCACCACAGCGCCAGCCCTAAGTTCTAATTTTCAAATCCCACAGAAAGAATGTTGACTTCCTATGTAAAACCTTTTATCTCTGTTACTGAGAGACAACCATTCCATTTATTTATCATAATTATAGTTGTCTTCCTACCCTTGTATGGACAAACAGCCTAAGATGCAGCTACATGAATGTCTGAAAACATGTTTAAAAAGTCCACAATATTCATATGAAGTAGATAACATTTTGTGAAATGCTTTTTAAAAATCAAACAGTAAGCAGTTATACTGCATCGAATATACCAAGCACCATCTGTTACACTGAGTATTTGGCATTCATACCGTGCGTTCTCCAGGCTGGTTTCATTTGCTGTCTTAGCACAGACAGGTTGTTGTAGGCGAGAACCGCTGCATCTAAGGCATTTACTCCTTCCCAGGGGTAAGCAGCAGCGTGGGACGCTTTTCCATAATATTTCACAGTCATGCTAGAGAATAAAGAGGCATCTGAAGTTACTTCTCCCATTATCACTAAAGTAAGAAAACTCAGAGGTACCCAGTGGTTATTCAAAATGAGATCGCAATGCTGGAACTTTGATGTGTAAATGATTCACTTGTGTTATAGCGCACTCTTACGTAACACAGTGCCTGACACAAAGAAAGCATTCCGAAAAGAGAAGAGAACTCTGCTTGCTCAGACTAAATCTGTACGCAACCCAATTCAAACTGATAGGCACTACTGCAGTGGGGCTAGAATCACAAAGCAAAGGGCTCTTGTCTCCTTTTATGTTGCACCGAGATACTTCTGTACCAAAGGTCTGCAAAAACACCTAATCCTGTCTGCAGAGGGGGAGGCCAGGGAAAGACAGAAAGGAAGTCATATTTGAAGTAGGCTAGGACAACCTCTGAAGATGAGGTTATATTTACAACTCACTGGAAGATACCCTAGCATTAGGTCAGTTAATCAATAATTTATTAATCATAATTAATAAACAAATAATTTATTGATGTTCCAAAATATATATTATATATTAATAACCAATAATTTACTAATGTCCAAAAAATATACATCACTAACTATATCTATTACATATATTAATGACCAAGAATTTATTAATGCCCCAAAATACATGTATCACTAATATTTTAAGATTTCATAAACTGCTTGTTACTCTATTTGTGATTGCTCTCATGCCAGTCTACATACCCAGATACAATTAAAAAATGGGTTTAGAAAAACAACTGCATATTAGTTACTTATAATGCTCAATGATTTACTTGCTTAGTTAAGACTTTTTAATCCTAATAGTACTTACATTCAGATTATTTTGAAAAGCACTCTGAACTCTTTTTATGTCTATATCTTTTTTTAAAAGATTTTTTTATTTATTTATTTGAAAGGTAGAGTTACAGACAGTGAGAGGGAGAGACAGAGAGAAAGGTCTTCCTTCCATTGGTTCACTCCCCAAATGGCCACTACGGCCAGAGCTATGCCGATCCAAAGCCAGGAGCCAGGTGCTTCCTCCTGGTCTCCCATGTGGGTGCAGGCACCCAAGCACTTGGGCCATCCTCCACTGCCCTCCCAGGCCACAGCAGAGAGCTGGACTGGAAGAGGAGCAACCAGGACTAGAACCCAACGCCCATATGGGATTCCGGCGCCAAAGGTGGAGGATTAGCCAAGTGAGCCATGGCGCCAGTCCCTTTATGTCTATCTCTTTTTATGCTGAGACAACCTACATGACATGTTTTTTCCTTAGAAACAATGCTTCGGCATGACCGTACTGTACACAGCAGGTTAAGCCACCACCTGCAGCTCCAGTGTCCCAGATCAAAGGGCTGGTTTGAGTCCTGGCTACTCTACTTCTAATCTAGCTCCCAGCTAATGCACCTAGGAAAGCAGTAGAAGCTGGCCCATGTACTTGGGCCCCTGACATCCATGGGGGGAGACTGTGATAGGTGTCTGGGCTTCTGGTTTTGGCCTCAGCTAGCCCAAGTCACTGTGGTTTTTTGGGAAATAAATCAGCAGATAGAGGATTCTCTCTCTCTCTCTCTCTCTCTCTCTGTAACTTTCCAATAAACAAATAAACCTTAAAAAAAATGTTTCCACTGCAAGTAAACCACAGTCAAAATAACTCCAGAGCTCAAGATAACATCAGTCCCATGTCTTATAAATCCTGGACAAGCAGCAACCAGTTAGATACAAAGTAATTGCCAAATTTGTTAACATTTCTCCATTTCTAAACCATCCTTAAAGAAAATAGGGCACCGCCATTCTCATGCAAGTCCAGCAGAGCAACCATGCCACCTGGATTCATGTTCTCATCAAGAAAGAACTGGCAGAGGCCGGTGCCATGGCACAGTAGGTTAAACCTCCACCTGCAGTGCCGGCATCCCATATGGGCGCCTGGTTCTAGTCCTGGTTGCTCCTCTTCCAGTCCAGCTCTCTGCTGTGGCCCGGGAAGGCAGTGGAGGATGGCCCAAGTGCTTGGGCCCTGCACCCACATGGGAGACCAGGAAGAAGCTCCTGGCTCCTGGGTTTGGATCGGCGCAGCACCGGCTGTAGTGGCCATTTGGGGGTGAACCAACGGAAGGAAGACCTTTCTCTCTGTCTCTCTCTCACTGTCTAACTCTATCTGGCAAATAAATTGAAAAAAAAAAACTTAAAAAAAAGAAAGAACTGATTTTTCTTGAAATCAGCAAGGATCTGCTTGGTTTGTTCTGTAGCCCATTATAAAAGCTTTCACTTTTTCTGGTCTCTGTTCTTCAACTCTGCCCTTAATTGATTTCAGACAATTTTTTTAAAGCATTGACTTTTTTTTTTAAGATTTATTTATTTATTTGAAAGGCAGAGTTACAGAGAGGCAGAGGCAGAGAGAGAGAATGAGAAAGAGAGAGAGAGAGAAGGAGAGAGAGGTCTTCTATCCCCTGGTTCACTCTCCAGTTAGCCGCAACAGCCAGGGCTCCACCTATCTGAAGCCAGGAGCCAGGAGCTTCCTCCAGGTCTCCCACTTGGGTGCAGGGACCCAAGGACCTGGGCCATCTTCTACTGCTTTCCCAGGCCATAGCAGAGAGCTGGATCGGAAGTGGAAGAGCTGGGTCACAAACCTGTGCCCATATGGGATGCCCGCACTGCAGGCAGGGCTTTAACTCGCTGCACCACAGCGCCAGCCCCTTCATGTAATTTTGACGTACTTCTATGATTCTTTTGTGAGTTTCCTGCAAGTGGTTGTTCCTAACAGTATCAATGCCTGTGATCACTGTGCTGTCTACCTTAGCCCTCGAGGGCTTGGGCAGAGGCACTTCCGCCAACGAGCGCATCATCACTAATCCTCCCCTGTTCCTGGGTGTTGTAAATGTCAGAGAAAGCACTGTGGCTGATGAGCTCCTCATAGATAATCCTGATGGCCCCAGAGCAGGAGCTGAGAGCTCTGGATCGCTCTCAGGGAGGCAGGCTGGGCGGGAAAGCTGCCTGATCTTTTTAATGGGCTAGATTCAGGAGTCCTCTGAAAGCTCATGTCATTTCTCCACTGAACCTCACCCATAAGACTTTAGGATACCAGTCATTTCCTACCATATATAATTAGCTTCTTATCACCATCACCTTGAAACTAGAATTTATCAAAACTGTTGATAAATATTACTAAAAGGAAAAAGAAGCCCTTCACTTCTTCCAGGTTTACTTCTATTTATAACTGATGCACAACTGCAGGAAAAGAAATGGTGGGGTTCCAGTGCGAGATGCTTGAGGACAATCTAGATGCACCGCTGGGAGGGTATTTCCCTACACAGGGAGAACCCAGGGTTTTCCTGAAGCAGCTGAGCAGTGATTTCCTGTGACTACAACACTAACTGGACCACTAACACTATGGCTGAAATTTCTCCTGTGAAAAATTCAAGCCACTTAATGATGCATCAAAAAAGTGGGCTTCTCAACATAAAGATAAATAGGTTTCAGTACCAAACCAATCAATCTGAAAAGCACAGACTGACAAATTCCACTAAAATCCACAGCTACTGGAGCCAACTTTGTGGCTTAGCAGGTAAAGCCATCACCTGCAATGCTAACATCCCATATAGTTGCTAGGTCCAGTCCTGGCTGCTCCACTTCCAATCCAGCTCCCTGCTAATCCACCTGAGAAAACAGCTGAAGATGGCCCAAGACCTTGTGCCCCTGCACCCACGTGGGAGACCTGGAAGAAGCTCCTGGTCCAGCCCTAGCTGTTGTGGCCATTTGGGGAGTGAACCAGCAGATGGAAGATTTTTCTCTCTCTCTCTAACTGTACCTTTCAAATAAATAAAAATAAACCTTTTTTATTTTTAAAAAATCCACAGCTACTCAGGTTTCTACATCCCCTTCTCCATACATAATTTATCCTCTTTGCAGAGAATCCAAATAAAAAGTATGTTTTCTTCCCAAGTATACACTCTCTTTTCAGTTGTAAAGACAACTTCTTGAATGGGACCGAGAATGGAAGGAGGAGAAGGTGAAGGAAGGGGGGGGGGGGGTGTGTGGGTATGGTGGGAAGATTCACTATATTCCTAAAGTTGTACTTATGAAGTGCATGAAGTCTGTATTTCTTAAATAAAAGCTTTCTTTACAGGGGGAAAAAAGACAACTCCTTATCAAACTAATCAAAGAAACTATTACTTTCAGAGTTCAAAATAGATCATAAGCATTAACATGTTCTATTTGATATTCCTATGCTTTTTAGCACAATTTTAATACTCCAATTATAAACACCATTAAATTTTCAATTACCAGAGGCTTGCCAAATGTCATTCAATGTACATTACAAAGTATCACATCATTATCTTTCAATTTATTTCAATTAATGTTTTAAGTGGGTAAATGTCAAATATTCTATGGCCTGTTTTCCACTAAGTTTACCTTCAACTTGATTACTTACTCGTGTTCAGCCACATCCGGTAGATAAGCAGCGTTCTCCTGGGATGGGTGGGCCATAAAAACAACATCAAGGTTTTTAAAGGCCCCTGCTTCAATTAAATCAATTTTGCCACCACCATCTTCTTCAGCAGGGGTTCCCAGGACAATGACCTGGAAGGAAATAGCTATGTCAGAGCAAAACGAGCAAAAAAAGTTCCTCGTAGGAAATATCAAACAGGTTCCCTCGCATATCCATATTCACAATCTACACGGAAGTCCTCAAACTACAGAGAGAGGTTTTCTTCCCTGATACTTATACAGTGGTCGTAAATACGATGCTAAATTCATCACAGAATCTACATAGTCGAGCCAACTTGGTATAAGGTACGGATTAGAGACCCTGCAGAAGCCTTCCCCAGTTTTATAGCAAGTTCTTATAACCCACGGTAAATATGAAACAAGTTAAATACTACATACCTAGTTCCTCAACTTTTGTTAGAATTCATTTCTTAAAGCTTCTTCCTGGGCCTTTTAGAACATGCATAAGGACCCAGGAGGACTTCACCGGCAAGGAACTGTCCAGCTCCTTCTAGTGATCCTCACAACACCCCTGTGAGGTAGGTGAGCGCTCTGCCCAGCACTGCGGGAAGGCGGTTCTGAGGGACAGAGTGGACACGTCTTCAGGCAGAGCTGGCATCAGCAGAGGCCTTGACCTCCAGGCCTGAACTCTGATTCCTCACTGAGCTCCCTACTTACAAGTCTTTACTCATTAATCCTTTACGAAAACCATTAAACAAGTCTTAATACCATGGTTAGAAACGACCAACTATTACACAAACTTACTAATTCGATTCCACCAGTTCAACCAGGCAGATTTATTGGTCACCAAACACCTAATTAAACAAAAGAGAACTTTACAGAATAAACATTTTACTTTGATATTTAAGCTTAATTTCTGCAAACAGTTCTTAAAAGCAAGGTTAAAAAGGATTGATAAACAACTAATATATTTTCAAGGTCAAGTACAAGAAAGAACGTGAAGATACAAGCTTGAAAAAGTCTTGGCTTACACAGGAATGGCTTAAATCCCATTTTCAGGTAAGGCAGATAACTTAACCTTGCTAAAACTGAGCACAACCATTTGAAATTAGAAATTTATGCATTTCCCAAAGTCTAGCTTTCTTTAGAAGCTGTGAAGCACCTCAACTCTTTTAAGCTGCTCGTTACTCTTAACATCAAAATTTGATGATTCTGTTGCTCGCTATTCAAAATCTTTCATAAACTTCGGGAAAGTTCATCTCTCTCCAGCGTGTCATGCAATGACAAAGGACACCCCCCTCCAGAGCAAAACAAAACAAAAACCTAATAAAATGCAAAAATAAGCCCAGAAGCAGAAAAGTGAAGGCAACTAAAGAGAAAAAGCCACAAAAGATGGAACTGTTAGGGTCAAAGGGAAAAGGTTACTGACATGGGGAGGGGAGAATGAACTATGGAATATTAAAACATTTGTCTTCCCTTTAACCTGAATGATGATTGAATCTTAGCTCACAGAATGAAGAAAATACCATCTGGAAAAACAGAGTAACACAAGATTAAACTTGCCTATGACAAGCGTAAAATGGCATTTCCCCCTTTACAGACGAGACAGAGATATTTCTTAACATTATGAACTAAAAATTCTGACTTAAGGACGAACTCCTCGACGTAGTTAAGGGTTTTGGCTTCGTCATTTGCATACTTGTAGTGGCTCCGCGGTCCTGACGACTGAAAAGTTCCTGTCTAAAGACTCTAAAGCAGCTCCTATGACCGCCATAAACCAAAGAGATCTTCCGGAGCTTATTAACGAATTAAAGTGAGACTGTAGATTTCCTACAAAAAATTATTTCCTCTAGCGATTGCATAATGTTGTCAGCAAATTGCGGTGGCCTCGGTTACCAAAAATAACCCGTAACGACAATCGGGCCCGGTTCTAAGCTCCTTCCTAAGGGACGGTTCATGGAGTTGTTTACGACTACAGAAGGGGTTACGAAAGTCTGCAAAATGTCTCCTGTCGGCAACTCGGGAACCCCTGCCTCTCCATCGCGGGGTTTTGTTCTGACTTTGGGCAAAGGCGAGGGTTGCCGGCGATCGGGATGCACAGGGGAGCTGCGATCCCGGGTCGCTCCTGGAGTCGCGCGCCCCGGCCCCACCTCACCTTGACCGGCGGAGACGCTCCCGGGAGGCCCTCCAGGGCCCCCTTCACGCCCAGCGCGGCCGCCGCCCCGACCTCGGCGATGAGGTTGTGGCCGCAGGCGTGGCCGATGCCGGGCAGCGCGTCGTACTCGCAGAGGAAGCCCAGGTGCAGCGGGCGCGGCGCGGCGCTCTGCGCGCGGCCGCCCGGCGACTCCCACTCGGCGCGGAAGGCCGTGGGCAGCTGGTAGTGCGGCTGCACCGCCCAGGAGGCGGCCGGAGGCTCGCGCTCGAAGAAGCGCGTCAGGACTCCGTGGGCATGGTGCTCCTCGTAGGCCAGCTCGGGCTCGCTCCAGATGGCGCGGCTCAGGGCCCACAGCCGCTCGGCCGCCTCTTCGATGCGCTCCGCGGCGCGCAGCTTCAGCAGCTCCAGCTCCGAGACGCCGAAGCACGCGCCCCCCTCCACGGGCCGCTCCTCTCCGGGTCTCATCGTGCCCCGGCCAGCGACCTGCAGCCCACCGCTAGCTTGCTCGCTCGCTCGCAGCTGCTCACTGCACCCTCGCACGCGCGCAGCTGCCCAACGAGCCCCGGGCGCACTCCCGAAGGCCCTCCCCGAGCCCGGGCGCCGCCCCCAGCGCTCCCGGGAGCTGTGGTCCACTGGGCGGGGAAGGCGGGGCTCGGGGCTGGACTCCGGACTTCCATCTCCTTGGAGGTCCTGGCGTTTGGATCATCCTCTAGGATCCTTATTACTTGTTTTTGCTTCTTGCCCCCAGTAGCAGAATGAGAGTGGTTTTACTGCTTAAGAGCTATCGGAGACAGACGATGCGGAACAGTCGGCTGAAACGTGCTATTCTTTCTAGTAATATTAATAAACATATTGTACAAGGTTTTTAGTTTCCAAAAGAAGAGTATCAATATTGAAACTGTACAAACAACACTGATCTATGTACTTCACACACTTGAATTTTCGGGTCTGTCCTCACTTTCTTCTCCTTGGGGTTGTATTATCTAAAAGCTGCCAGCAATCTGCACAGTTTTCTCATTAGGATAAAAACTAAGTGTTCCACAGCACCCGCATTCTACAGTAAGTTCTCAATATGTACTAGTTATGATAGTTTATTTGAAGAAAGTAGAACTAGGAATTTAAAATGTGCTTAAAAACCAAAAAAAGAGTTAAAAAGTTTATGGTAATATTCATACTGTGTCGTTGATGTGGATGATGGTTTAACAGGAACAGCTTTGATAGAGAACATATGACTGGTTGCATTTACAATTTTAATTGATGCTGAGCTCAAGTAACATGATATGTGCAGCTGGTGTTCACATTAAAACAGGGTTTTAGATTACCCAAAGAGGAAATTCAAGATGTCTTGCTCTTGTTTTTCTCCAGGGTGAAGCCCCAAGTGTGAAATGCTGTTGTTGATGGTAGGCCTATTAATAACATCGGGGAAGTTCACATTCTGAGATTTTCCACATATTAAAAGCTTCTATCCTAAAAACTTGCCATGAGACTCCAAATCCCATTAAGTTGGCAGGTACCAATGCCATCTTACGAGTTATCGAAAGTGATCAGTTTAAGTTCATAACTTATCATAAAGATAGGAATAAGTGTCAAAGGGATCACATAAATAAGACCAAGAGTCTGCTAATAATAAATGATAGAATTAAAAAGGAGAGAATGGTCCAACATGGGAAGCAGGACACATGGCAGACTCATAGGATGACAAATGCCCTAAACAGCACTCTAGCCTCAGAATCAGCCCTTAAGGCGTTCAGATCTGGCTAAAAAGCACATGAGAAGGCCGGCGCCGTGGCTCACTAAGCTAATCCTCCACTTAGCGGTGCTGGCACACCAGATTCTAGTCCCGGTCGGGGCACCAGATTCTGTCCCAGTTGCCCCCCTTCCAGGCCAGCTCTCTGCTATGGCCCGGGAGTGCAGTGGAGGATGGCCCAAGTGCTTGGGCCCTGCACTCCATGGGAGACCAGGAGAAGCACCTGGCTCCTGCCTTCGGATCAGTGCGGTGTGCCAGCTGCAGTGCGCCAGCTGTGGCAGCCATTGGAGGGTGAACCAACGGCAAAAGGAAGACCTTTTCTCTCTGTCTCTCTCTCTCACTGTCCACTCTGCCTGTCAAAAAAAAAAAAAAAAAAGCACATGACAGCATTTCAGGCATAGGCATGGAAATACAAGATACTGTGGCAACAAATGACCTATATAAAAGATCTCTGTGAGTGAGATCCTGGTGGAAAGAACGGGCCATCAAAGAAGGAAGTACCTTTCTCTGAAGAGAGGAGAGAACTTCCACTTTGATTATGGCCCTGTCCACATAATGTCAGAGTTTGTGGACTCAAGAGGCTTCCATAGCCTTGGCAGCTCATGACAAGAGCATTGGGTGATCACTGATGTCATAAATAAGAGTGTCAATTGTTAAATCAACAACAGGAGTCACTGTGCACTTGCTCCCCATGTAGGACCTCTGTCCTTAATGTGTTGTACTATGAGAATTAACGGTAAAACTAGTCTTCAAATAGTACTTTATACTTTGTATGTCTGTGTGGGTGCAAACTGTTGAAATCTGTTGATCTTCTGTATATAAAGATAATTAAAAATGAATCTTAATGAAGAATGGGAAGGGAGAGGGGGTGGGAGGGCGGGTATAGGGGGAAGAAGCGCTATAAAACAAAAGTTGTACTTATGAAATTTATATTCATTAACTAAAAGCTTTCTATTAAAAAAAAAAAAAAGCTGGGGCTAGCGCCACGGCTCACTTGATTAATCCTCCGCCTATAGCACCAGCATCCCATATGGGCGTTGGGTTCTAGTCCCAGTTGCTCCTCTTCCAGTCCAGCTCTCTGCTGTGGCCCGGGAAGGCAGTGGAGGATGTCCCAAGTGCTTGGGCCCTGCACCCGCATGGGAGAGCAGGAGAAAACACCTGGCTCCTGGCTTCGGATCAGCATAGCTCCAGCTGCAGCGGCCATTTTAGGGGTGAACCAACAGAAGGAAGACCTTTCTCCCTGTCTCCCTCTCTCATTGATGTCATAAAAAAAACTCTGTCAAATAAAAAAAAAGCTTATATCGGATCTTCCTACTCTATCCAATCTCTTTCCTTAATTTGTCACAACTGGGGCTGATGCTGTGGCATAATATGTAAACCTGCCACCTGTGATGCCAGCCTCCCATCTGGGCACCAGTTCGAGTCCAGCTGCTCTACTTCTAATCCAGCTCCTTGCTAATGTGACTGGGAAATCAGTGGAAGATGGCCCAAGTGCTTGGGCCCTTGCATCCACATGGGAGATCCAGAAGAACCTCCTGGCTCCTGGCTTCCTCCTGACCCAGCTCTGGCCATTGCAGTCATTTGGAGAGTGAACCAGCAGATGAAAAGCTCTCTCTCTGTAACTTTGCTTTTCAAATAGATAAATAAAAATTGTCACAACAAGGTTAAGGAGGACACAATAATTATACTTTTTTTTTGGGGGGGGGGACAGGCAGCGTTAGAGAGAGACAGAGAGAAAGGTCTTCCTTCCGTTGGTTCACCCCCAAAATGGCCGCTATGGCCGGCGCACTGTGCTGATCCGAAGCCAGGAGCCAGGTGCTTCCTCCTGGTCTCTCATACAGTGCAGGGCCCAAGCACTTTGGCCATCCTCCACTGCCTTCCTGGGCCATAGTAGAGAGCTGGACTAGAAGAGGAGCAACCGGGACAGAACCTGGTGCCCCAACTGGGACTAGAACCCAGGGTACCAGCGCCACAGGTGGAGGCAGCGCTGGCCCACAATTATACTTTTTAAAGCTAAGGGAAGTTAACATACACAAAGACTGTGAAATGCTGGGGTAGTTTTTTTTTTTTCTACTCTATAAGTTAATAATGCCAGAGTAAATGTCACATTCTAATCTGAATACATTATCTTTCTCAGTGAACACCCTGAGATTCAGCCCTAAAGACAATAAAAGTGGTATTAAATTCCTGGCCCCCTTAGGCTGTACTTATAAACCCTGTCGGGTATACTTCTAAGATCTCTCCTGTCTATGAGATTCAGTATTGTGCTCCATTAGTTGGCTAAAAAACCAGAGCCCTGTAAACACAACAACATCTGCAGAACAGTTATTCTGTGCTGGGTACTGTTCCAAGTGCTTTATATGTATTAACACATTTAATCCACCAAACAGCCTAGGGGGCTGTTAATGTGATTATTTACAGACAACTGTCCAAGATTACACAGCTAGTAAGTAGTGGACCAAGTGGAGAGAAGAAGCCAGAGTCAGCCTTTAGTGGACTGCTTCAGGCCACCAGTCTCTATTATTTGTGTAGCTGGAAATCCAAGTTCATAAGTACATCTACAGCTCATCTGTTCATATCACAACTCAAGCAATTTTACTGCAGCAACTCTCCCTGCTGTCATCCGTAGAACCCATTTGTTCTCATCAGTCAGCAATGAACAGCAACAGAGTAAGGGCTGTGTATATATTCTATGTACAGGCTGCTGTTTATACTGCTTGTTTCAAATCAACGAAGCTTCACTTGAGGTATGGATAAAATTGCTCCAAGCTCTCTGTGTGCGCATGAATGTGTGTGCATGTGTTAAGTTTCTTTTGTTGACACCTTATATGTCTTACTCATGATACTGTGTGCCCTTGAGTCCATTTATTGAATAAATTGTGATAATCTGTTGAATGCATATCTTCCCCCTATAGTGTTCAAACTCATTTGTTTTACCACTGTATTCTCCAGAACCTATTTCCATATGGTCGTGTTTCAGAAAAACTCATTTTATAAGAACTGGCCACCTTGGCTGGCACCGCAGCTCACTAGGCTAATCCTCCGCCTGCAGCGCCGGCACACCGGGTTCTAGTCCCGGTTGGGGCACCGGATTCTGTCCCGGTTGCCCCTCTTCCAGGCCAGCTCTCTGCTGTGGCCAGGGAGTGCAGTGGAGGATGGCCCGAATGCTTGGGCCCTGCACCCGCATGGGAGACCAGGAAAAGCATCAGGCTCCTGGGTTTGGATCAGCGCGGTACACTGGCCGCAGCAGCCATTGGAAGGTGAACCAATGGCAAAGGAAGACCTTTCTCTCTGTCTCTGACTCTCTGTCCACACTGCCTGTCAAAATATAAATAAATAAATAAATAAAAAATAAAAAAAAAAAGAACTGGCCACCAAAGGTGTAAGGTACCAAGAGACCAAAGGAAGAAGCAGGCAGATTCAGGATTACATAGAGTTTAATTTATTAGGGACCCAGGACAGAAGTATTTCTTCACAGCAAAGAGACAAGAAGATCCCCCTATGCCACAAAACAGGAGAGAAATAGTTTATGTACCAAGCTAGAGAAAGGTGGCGAACTGGAACCTACTTGGACTTTCTCAAGAAATAGCAACATTTCAGACTTCACATAACAGATATTCCAGGGATCAGTTCCCAGTGGGTAAAACTTGGCAGATTATTTTCACCACTTTACTCCAAACAGTTTGAGATGACTGCCAAGGTCACCTACAGGATAAGATGGCAGGTACAACCAACAAGGCTGCAGCCACATCAAGCTGGATCCTTATGGGTCACGACGCAGCCCTTCATCTGTGTCAACACATTTTTTTTTAATATTTTGATTCATTTATTTAAAAGTCAGTTTCAAAAACAGAGGAAGAGAGAGAGAGGGAAGGAGAGAGAGAGAGATCTTCCATCTGCTAATTCACTCCCTAAAAAGCTACAACAGCCAAGTTGGGCCAGGAGGTTCTTCTGGGAGAGACAGAGAGGTCTTCAATCCACTGGTTCACTCCCCAAATGGCCACAACCGCCAGAGCTGTGCTGATCTGAAGCCAGGAGCCAATAGCTTCTTCCAGGTCTTCCATGCAGTGCAGAGACCCAAGCACATGAGCCATCTGCTGCTGCTTTCCCAGGTGCATTAGCAGGGAGCTGGATGGGAAGTGGAGCAGCCAGTACTAGACCCAGCGACCATATGAGATTTCAGCGTCACAGGAGGTGGCTTTGCCTGCTATGTTACAATGAGGCCCGTGTCAACAAATATTTATTTGTTGATTATCCTTCTTGTCTAGTGCACTAATTAAGTAATGGTAGAAATTAACCACTAACTATACTAACTATCTGCAGACACTGTCTGTTAATGTTTGCTGCTTCTTAGACTTCTCAGTCCTTTATGTGGAGCAATCGAGGGACAAGAATAGCTCTGGAAGCTGATGGAGGTGGACAAGTGGCCTTTCTGAATCCAATCAGCTCAGTGTTAATTGTTTACCTTTTTGGTGGCTGGGGAGTGAAGATAGCTCTCACTGAAGAACTGATTTTTAATTTTCATTTTATTTGAAAGACACAGAGACAAAGATTCCATCTGCTCCTTCCCTCCTCAAATACCTGCAACAGCTGAGCTAGGCCAGGCCAAAGCCAGGGGCCTGGAACCCATTCAGGCCTGTCAAGTGGGTGGCAGGGACCCTGGTACTTAAGTCATCACTTGCCTTTTCCCGGGCTGTGCAGTAGCAGGAAGATGGGTCAGAAGTGGAGTAGCTGGCACTAGAACCCAAGCACTGCAATCTGAGATGCGGTTATCCTGAACAGCAGCTTAACCTCTGCACCACACACCTGCCCAGGGATGGATCTGTAAATATAGAGACGCCCGTTCTTCCCTGGCTGCTCAAAATACCAGCTGCCATCACGACGGACTCAATAATGCTGAGAACAGGAAATTCACAACAAGTGAGTGTGAAGTGTGACGAATAGAAGAAAAAAATTCTCCTTTACCATGGAAAGAAGCTTTCATGATGGAATACCAGCCAAATGTACACGACTACACTATACTGTAGTGTCCAATATTTTATATACAAGGCTATCCTAGGATCTTCTTTCGGCTTTAGGTTGCAGAGCTCCTTTTGACCAGATGACAGGGTTTGGTATGTCTTATATTCTTTGAATTAGGACTAAAAACAATAATAGAATAAAATCCCCCAATATAAACTAGGAAAGCATAACCTAAATGAGAAAAAATAGGTATTTTGATAACACAAAAAGGGGGTGGAATGAAAGAGTCGAGCAAAAGCAGGTGTAAGTGCTGGGGAGGAGGCAGAATGCAAGGCACGAAAATGCTTCAGCCCGTGGAAAGAGCGCAACCATTTCACCGAAATAAAATCCATTAAAACCACACTAGACACGGCCACTGCGTGATTTGGGGGCTGCCACTTCCAGTATCCAGAATGAGGGAAACAGAGCACCACTCTAGCATACTGGTCCTTCACAACGTCCCCTCAGCCACCAGCACCAGCCCTCTTGCCACACACAAGTACAGCTATTTCCAGAAAGCTCTCTAAGTGCAACAAACATGTAACTCACACTGGATACGGCACATCAGGAAATCAATCTGGGCTGAGGAATTGGAAGAGCTGGCTGTCACAGCAGAAAGCAGAGAACTAAGAGACTCTGGGCAGCAGAAAGGACATAGAGGAACAGTGCACATTGCTGAGGAATTAAAACTTAATCCAGACAACAGGTAAACGAGTGGGTGTTGTTAAGCAGAGAAGGAAGATCAGAATTTTGTCCTATGAGAACAATTCATGAGCATATGGAGGATTAACTGGAAACAAGGAGACTTGGGTCTGAGAGAAGCTGAAAAAGTTCCTGCAAAGTCAAGGATTCCAGAAACATTCCACAGGCAGAAGTGGCCAGACTTGATGCCTGATTGAAAATGTGTGTTTGGGGAATGGGGGGAGGGCCACAATGGGGGAAGAGGAAGACAGGGTTACAACAGGGTGGGGGGTGGTAGAATCATTCAACAAAATAGGGCCAATGGGAGAATGAGAGGGAAGTGGATAGATGCGCATTAAACACGGGGAGAGGACGCAGAAGCAGCTGTCCAAGAGGAGCCTGGCAGGAGCACCAAGAGAACTGCACTTCTGCATACCGCCTATGCGTTGTAATTACACTCAGAGGAGAACTAACTATCCAGGGAGTGGGTGCCTTCAGCTGCAGAAACAACAGTGGATGATAAAAAGAAAAGAAATGAGCCCATGCACCTGCCCAGCATTCCGCCGGGTAAGATTCTGCTCCGACTTGTTGCCAGGTTCTGCCCAGGTTTCTCCAAGGGGCATCTGTTTTAAAGTCCCAAATGTCCTGGTACTCGGTGACTTGAGGCACCCTCTGGCTCTCCTCCCTCGTGCCAGTAAGATTAACTGCTCTGCTCTCCGTAGCCATTCCTGGAAATGAGGACAGCGGGGTTCTCTGAGAGGACAGGCTCTTCCTCTGCCCTGACACTGCAAAGACACAACCCAGCGTGGGGTGGACGAGGACACTTCCTCCCCAGGATATGGCCCTGGGAAAATGGATGCGGGACTTTTATTGCTCCCCTACCCCCACTGATTCAACATCTAGAGCTGGGGCCTGAGGCGGCGCTGGAGGGTCCTTCCAGAGACTTCTGCACTGATCTCACAAGCAATGTGTGCACCTCGACCACGTGCACCTGCCACTGGTCATCACCTTCACTAGGGATTCACTTCTCAGACTTCCTGCTCAACCTGGTGGTGCATATTTCAAAGTTGCTGGGGAGAATGAGTCGTCAATCAGTGGTGGGGAACAACTGGATTATTTTTATCATTTGTAGGCCATATAAAAATGATCAACTTAAAAATTAGCCTGTGGGGCCGGCGCTGTGGTGCAGTCAGATAAAGCCCCAGCCTGCAACATAAGCATCCCATATGGGTGCCAGTTCATGTCCTGGCTGCTCCACTTCCGATCCAGCTCTCTGCTATGACCTGGGAAAGCAGTAGAAGATGCCCAAGTCCTTGGTTCCCTGCACGTGGGGTTCCTAGAAGAAGCTCCTGGCTCCTGGCTTCAGAATCAGCTCAGCTCTGGCCATTGCAGTCATTCGGGGAGTGAACTGGCAGGTGGAAGACCTCTCTCTCTGTCTCTACCTCTCTCTGTAACTCTTTCAAATAAATAAAATAGGCCGGTGCCGCGGCTCACTAGGCTAATCCTCCGCCTTGCAGTGCCGGCACACCGGGTTCTAGTCCCGGTCGGGACGCCGGATTCTGTCCCGGTTGCCCCTCTTCCAGGCCAGCTCTCTGCTGTGGCCAGGGAGTGCAGTGGAGGATGGCCCAGGTGCTTGGGCCCTGCACCCCATGGGAGACCAGGATAGGTACCTGGCTCCTGCCTTCGGATTAGCGTGGTGCACTGGCCGCAGCGCGCCGGCCGTGGAGGCCATTGGAGGGTGAACCAACGGCAAAGGGAAGACCTTTCTCTCTGTCCCTCTCTCTCTCACTGTCCACTCTGCCTGTCAAAAAAAAAAAAAAAAAAAAAAGGTCAAATAAATAAAATAAATCTTTTTTTAAAAATTAGTCTGCTATGGATTTCTTGAAATTTGAGTGCCACCTGAAGTTGCCCTGGTAGGGGCAGAGCAAATGATTTTGCAGGCCTTTCATGGCCCATGGGCCAGATATTCCTCACCCCTGGGCTGAAGGTGGTCACCAGGTGCTTAAAATCCTCAAGATGTTTGTTCTATGGAAAGAAATTTATATGAAAGATGTGATCAGATGTCTGGTCTAAAAATCAATAAGTAAACATCTAGCCATGAGAGGATGACAGAAGATGAAGCAGGGAGCAAATTATAAATTTCCAATAAAACACACTAGGGAAATACAATTAGGGGCAGCACCGTGACACAGCGCGTGAAGCTGCGGCCTGTGAGCCCGTACTGCACATCAGAGTGCTGAAGTCCTACCCCTCTGCTTGTGATCCAGCTTCCATTATTGCATCCTGGGAGGCAGCAGATGATGACTGGTACATGGTCCACGCCACCCATGCGGGAGACGCAGAGGGGGCTCTCTGCGCCCACAGCCCTGGCTGCTGTGTGTGTTTGGGAAGTGAATCAGCAGCTGGAAGATCTTTCTGTCTCTATCTGTCCTTGTCTTGTGTGTCACATTGCCTTTCAAGGAGATGAAAATAAAGAATCATTTTTTAAAATCAGAAAATATGATTACAACACTCCCACAGGTCTTCAGGAATATGAAGGACCTTTCTTCTTCCACCTTTGCTACAAGGTGAGAGAACAAAAAAAGGACAGAAGAAGCACTGGTGGTGATTCCGGCTGATCAGAAAGACAGGAAAGCCAAGGCCAGTCATTCTTGCCAGCTGATATTTTAAAATAGTTACTGTTGGTAAGCATGACATAAATTGAGCCTCTGACAAGTGCTTACATCAAAACAACAGGAGCAAGTGTGGACTATTCCATGGCTAGAGAGAAGTGTCTCAAAGTCTTTATAATATTGGATGTCTTTTCTCCCAGAGCATTGTCATTTCCCGGTTAGAAGGTACAGGCAACTCTAAGAGACTGTAGGGATAGTTTCTAGCATGGAAACTAATCAGACCATGAAACCAGGACTCAAACCGGCACTCTGATATGGGATGCAGGAATTAGACTCAAGTCTGACCTTTTAAAAACATACCTGTAAAGTGTACTTCCCATGTTCATATGCCCAGAAGAGCCGGGTATCTCATCCCCAGACCTGACGCTGCCTGGCTCTCCTCAGACAGTTCAGGCTCTTTGTGCCCTTTCATTCTCATTGACCTTGGCTGAGAGCAGACCAAGAACACACCCGACTCTGCTGGTTTCTTCCTGGCCTCGTTATCCCCTCTGCTCTATAACTTTCTTTTCTTGTCTTTCTTTCTTTTTTTTTTTTTATGTGACAGGTAGAGTTATAGACAGTGAGAGAGAGACAGAGAGAAAGATCTTCCTTCCATTGGTTCACTCCCCAAATGGCCACTACAGCAGGTGCTGTGCCAATCCAAAGCCAGGAGCCAGGTGCTTCCTCCTGGTCTCCCATGCGGGTGCAGGGCCCAGGCACTTGGGCCATCCTCCACTGCCCTCCCAGGCCACAGCAGAGAGCTAGACTGGAAGAGGAGCAACTGGGACTAGAACCTGGTGCCCATATGGGATGCCGGCGCCACAGGCGGAGGATTAACCAAGTGAGCCACAGCGCTGGCCCCTGTAACTTTCTTTGTAAGTTTCATTTTTCTAAGTTCTGATTTTTTTTTTAAAGAGTAGCAGGCAGCCGGCGCCGTGGCTCAATAGGCTAATCCTCCACCTTGCGGCGCCGGCACACCGGGTTCTAGTCCCGGTTGGGGCGCCGGATTCTGTCCCGGTTGCCCCTCTTCCAGGCCAGCTCTCTGCTATGGCCAGGGAGTGCAGTGGAGGATGGCCCAGGTGCTTGGGCCCTGCACCCCATGGGAGACCAGGAAAAGCACCTGGCTCCTGGCTCCTGCCATCAGATCAGCGCGGTGCGCCGGCTGCAGCGGCGGCCATTGGAGGGTGAACCAACGGCAAAGGAAGACCTTTCTCTCTCTGTCTCTCTCTCACTGTCCACTCTGCCTGTCAAAAATAAAAAATAAATAAATAAAGAGTAGCAGGGCTTAGGAGCTTCCTTATTTGTCAAATGGTAAACAGAAAACGGTACCTCCACAGTAACCTTGCTGTAGGCTATTGAAAGAACTCCATGACGTCACCACAGTAGTCGCCTTCCCTTCATTGGGTACACTCCGAGACCGCCAGTGGGTGTGCACAAATCCTCTACACAGAAGGAGCAGAATTCGTTCCCAGGGCCCTCCATACGGGGATACCAAAATCTGTGGATGCTCCAGTCCCTCATAGAAAATGTCACAGTATTTTCATATAACCGACACATACCTTCTCATATACTTTAAATCAGTGCTTTACAATTTAAATATGATGTAATAAGAGTTAGACTGCATTGCTTAGGGAATGATGACAAGGAAAAAAATCTGTACATGTTCAATACAGACACAATATTTTCCCCAAATATTTTTGATCCATGGTTGGTTGAATTCACAGATGCAGAACCCATGGATAACAAGACTGTACATTGTTTTTCCTATAATACGTATTCATGTGTATATATGTGTGTGTGTATAAGATAGTTTAATTTATAAATTAGACATAGTGAGAGCTTAGCAAAAATAGCTAATAATAAAGCTAGTTAAGAACAAATTATAACAATATGCTATAACAAAAGTTATTTAAAACTCATCATTCAGGGGCTGGCATTGTGGCGTAGAGGGTAAAGCCACTGCCTGCACCACCAGCATCCAATATGGGTGCCGGTTTGAGTCCCACCCGCTCTGTTTCCAATCCAGCTCCCTGATAATGTACCTGGGAAAGCAGCAGAAAATGGTCCAAGTGTTTGAGCTCCTGTACCCATGTGAAAGACCCAGAAGAGGCTCCTGGCTCCTGCTTAGGCTTGGCCCAGCCCTGGCTGTTGTGGCCGTTTGGGGAGTGAACCAGTGGTTGAAAAATATCTCTGTCTCTGTTTCTCTCTTTGTCTGCCTCTTCCTCTCTCTCTGTAATTCTGCCTTTCAAATAAATAAATTAAAAAAAAAAAAAGAGCTTTCTCAAAAGCTATACTTCACAGTCCTGTTCTGTTTGCAGTGTTAAGCTTTTATGTCAACTAACAAAATTTCATTATTGTTATTATTATGAGTTACCTTCATGAAAACTAGTTTCCTTTGCTATAAAGTAATTTGGTTTAGGAGAAAAGCTCATTGAAGCTGAATTATCATAGATATTTAATTCTATCTTTTTACATCTTTCAGGCACATGTGTATGTGCAACTGGCCAACTTTTAAAAATCTAGAATGTCACTTTTATTATTATATCATAAAAACAAATACTTTACTCACTGTGTAATTCATATCAAATGGCAGTAACACATGCTGTCACTGATTTTCTTGTCTAAAATTAGTTTATCATTTCACCCAAGTGGTGTTGATGTTGCCTAGTGGTCAGTTTCGTTCCCCAGGAACACTTGACAACACAGAGGCCCACAGCCACAAGCACATGTAATACAGATCTCTCACACTACTGCAAGCTGCAGGCCCAGATTTGACCAGAGCACTCAACAGCAGGCTTTAGCATAAGACTGTTGTGGAGCAGTGCACGCACTTGACAGAAAGTGAACTAAAATTATTCAAAGTGGGAACAAAAGGCCTGAAATCAAAGACATTACCCTGGAGTGTCCAGTGATTTATACTCATTGTGAAATGAGACAGACCTTGGGCCACAGAAGTTAATTTTAGTGTACTAGAAAAACTATTAGAAGAAACTGACAGCATAATAACTATGAAGGAGACATAAAAAAGAAGGGAAATAAGGAAAACAGTAAGCAGCTGTGAAATTTTAACTTGGCTGTAGTCTGTTCTAGATATTTTTGCTTTAAGAATCAAGTCTCCAATAAATATTAATAAAACACAAAAAATAGAATATGCATGTGTAGCTC
The DNA here is from genome assembly GCF_051225735.1 of Oryctolagus cuniculus. Classification (NCBI taxonomy): domain Eukaryota; kingdom Metazoa; phylum Chordata; class Mammalia; order Lagomorpha; family Leporidae; genus Oryctolagus; species Oryctolagus cuniculus. The sequence continues at coordinate 83,210,684 of NC_142871.1, forward strand.
ACTAATAAAACTTCATACTGAAGGTGAATTTAAGAAAACAAGCCAAGTAATTAAATAGAAAAGCCAAGATTGTTAATTCACTACCAGTCATTTGTCTGTTTTCAATTAATGGCTAAAGGAGTGTTATGAAAGATCTGACTTGCCTAAGTGTTCACATTGCACAACAGTCCACAGTAGTTTCTAATCCAAGAAAATTTGATCTTCAAAAACCTAAGGCTATGAAAAAAAAAAAAAATCCACACACTTGAACCTTGATTCCAGCTCCAAACTCCAAAATTCCTTTAATAAAGTGCTTATGTTGCTTTTGGACTTTCGGGTCATAATATTTCTGTTAGCTTCATTGTATATTTTTAATCAATGCAGAAACTCATTATGTGCTTATTACTTAATTTTGATTCACTTGGTATACAAAAGAGCATTTATTAGTAAAGCTTCCACAGAATTGGAACTTGTGGATGCAAAGAAATCGCTTTGCTTTCAGAAAATCAGTTTAACCAACCCTTGGTCATGCCAGGACAGCAAGTCTGCGGAAGCTGAAAAACTGTAAATGCTGACAACACAATCCGGAGGAAACATTTTATGTAAAACATCTACTGATCTGTAAGATGAAAATACCGTAGTGACAGATTCCACTCTGAGCCTCAACTACTCTACCTCTGTAACTCTTTCAAATAAATAAATCTTTAAAAAAAAAATCAGCTAAAATTAGACTTAACAGCATTTCCTCCAAAACTCAATATATCGTGTAACTTAAGGGAGAATTTTTTTTTTTTAAGATTTATTTATTTGTCTGAGACGCAGTGTTACAGAGAGAGGGAGAGACACAGAGAGAGGTCTTTCATCTGCTGGTTCACTCCCCAAACGGCAGCAATGGTCGGAGCTTGGTCAATCCGAAGTCAGGAGCCAGGAGCTTCTTCTAGGCCTCCCATGGGGGTACAGGAGCCCAAGCACTTGGGCCATCTTCCGCTGCTTTCCCAGGCACATTAGCAGAGAACTGGATCAGAAGTGGAGCAACTGGGACTCAAACCAGTGCCTATATGGGAGGCTGGCACTGCAGGTAGAGGTTTAACCTACCATGCCACAGTGCTGGCCCCAAGGAAGAATTTTATTTGCCTCTCACGTACATAAAAGATGCCTGATGTTTGTATGGGGCAACTTCATTGCTATTAGGGACCCATGGTTACAATCCTGCCCTGCTTTCCTCAGTTCCTGTCTTCATTCCTCAAGGTTTCCTCTGTAGTTCACGGTAACTGCTGGCATGCCAGCTAGCATGTCCACATTTCAGGCACTAGAACAAAGGAAGCAGAGAAGGGCAAAACGGTGCACTCCTCATCAGAACAGAATCCCTGCAAGGGGCCATTCTGGATATCTTTACCACATTTCCCTTCAAGTGAGTTTGGTCAGAACATAGTCAGGTCGACACACCTACACACAAGGGAGGCTTGGAAATGTAGGACTTTCAGATGGGTAGCTTTACCCACGGAGTATGACAGGGAAGACGGCAAGCAGGTAAACAACAGGAGACTTAACACGTAGAGAAAGCTGAAACTGAAGCCGAAAAGCAAGACAAGAACCTCTCACTTTGAATACAGGCCCCCTCCTTCGCCCCGAGTAAAAGTAAGACTGGCCGGAAGTCCATCTCAGGAGCAGCTAGCTCTCCCAATGCCCCACGAACATTGTGCATCCAGGCAGCTAAACCTCTCCTACCCCAATAGAAGGCTGATTTGTCGCTTGAAAAATTCAAAGCTCTAGACTCAGGGGCATTTCAGGGGGATAAATCAATCTTCAAACAAAACAAGAAACTCCAATCTATAGTTATGGATATTTGGGGGTCTGAGCAGTGGCTGTAGTTAATCTTCCATCCTTGGCTAGGCTTCCAACTCAGTTGTTGGGGTTTCACTCTTAAATAAGATCCGAGAGCCAGGAATCACTGGATAGTTGAGAAACATCTACAAGATCCACCCCACCAGCAGCATCAGGTCCTCTGAACACAAGTCCTGAATGTGCCAGCGGAAGACACGGGCTCGAATTCTGAAGGTCCCAGTCCAAGAAAGCATGTGCTGGCCGAGAGGCTGCAGGGAAAGCCAGGACTGTGCACATCTGTGTGTTCTGTGCTCACCGTTCAAAGACAACTAAGACGAGAAACTCCAATGGCTTTTTGCATTATTATTTCAAAGAAATAATGGCATACGGGCCAGGCAGAAACCAGGAACGTGGAACTCCTTCCGGATCTCCCATGTGGGTGGCAGGAACCCAAGTCCTAGGGCCATCACCTGCTGCCTCTTAGGTGCACCAGCAGGAAGCTGGGAGTGGAGGCAGGACTCAATCCCAGGCACTCTGATATGAAACGTAGGTATCCCAAGCGGTGGCTTAACTTGCTGTGCCACAATGCCCACACTGAGGCTCTGTATTTTTGATGACTTCTTCTAGACTGGTATCTTCCAAAGATGACTGAATTTCTGCACTCTCCTTCGGAACACAGCCAAGCTTGTTGAAGAGTTGACACTTCTCTTGAATTGACACGCCAGTGTTTGTGAAAGCAACATTTCCATTTCACATACTGTCTGGTGACAGATGTGCACACCACTGATTCTACCTAGAGGCTGTAGAGGCCAGGTCTGGGACTCCTGTCATCCATCCACAGCGCCACTACCATCTTTTGTGGCTTCCCAAGGGTCAGGGGGAAGCCAAGCCCTTTGTGGTTTGAAGCCCTTCCACGGCACTTAAAACCCAGACTTCCACTGGCCCACAATCAACTTCTGAGAACTCTGCAGTTACACCTGCAACCATTCCATGTTGACAACTTAAAGAGGCCACCAACAGAGCTGGTCAGCAGGATAGATTCTGATTTTTAAAACTTACTGGGGAGACTGGCACTGTGGCACAGTGTGTTAGAGCCCTGGCCTGCAGTGCCAGCATCCCATATGGGTGCCAGTTCAAGTCCCAGCAGCTCCACTTCTGATCCAGCTATCTGCAGTGTCCTGGGAAGGCAGTGGAGGATGGCCTGGGTCCTTGGGCCCCAGCAACCGCATGGGAGACCTGGAAGAGGCTACTTGATCCTGGCTTTGGATCAGCGCAGCTCTGGCCATTTCGGTCATTAGGGGAGTGAACCAGAGGATTGAAGACCTTCCTCTGTCTCTGGCTCTACCTCTCTCTGTGACTGTCTTTCAAATAAATAAAACAGGTCTTAAAAAAAAAAAAAAAACTTATTGGGGCCGGCGCTGTAGCACAGTAGGCTAAGCTTCTACATGTGATGCTGGCATCCCATATAGGCACCAATTCATATCCCAGCTGCTTCTCTTTCTATCCAGCTCTCTGCTATGGCCTGGGAAAGCAGTGGAAGATGGTCCAAGTCCTTGGGCCCCTGCACCTGCAGAGGAGACCCAGATGAAGCTCCTGGTTCCTGGCTTCAGATCAGCGCAGTTCTGACTGTAGCCGCTGTTTGGGGAGGGAACCAGCAGACAGAAGGTCTTTCTGTGTCTCTCCCTCTCTCTGTCTGTAACTCTGCCTTATAAATAAAAACATAAAATCTTAAAAAACTTATTGCCAGGGCAGTGTTTAGCCTTGAGGTGAACATACCCATGCCCCACATCATAGCACTGGGTTTGATACCTGGCTCTGGTTCCCGAGTCCAACTTCCTGCTAGGGCAGACTGTAGGAGGCAGTGGTGTTGGCTCAAGTATTTCAGATCCCACTTCCATTGTCAGAGACCTGGGTTGAGCTCCTGAATCCTAGCCTCAGCCCAGCACTTGGGGAGTGAACCAGCAGATGGAAGTGTGAAAGATCTCTCTCTTCAAATAAACCTTTTAAAAAGGTTACTGCCATTACTATCCAGTGACCACTCAATGCGTGTGGTACCATGTGGGTCTGGATACTCGTTTTTCTTCATTCTGAGTACCACGACTGGACGTGAGCCCATAGCACTCGCTTCCCAACTGTTGGGCTGTCACTAGCCACATGTAGACACCGAGCGCTTGAAACGTGGCTCATGTGACAGAGTAAGAGAATTTAAAAATCATGCTTTAAATTGTCCCTGCAGTTATGGCTACAGTCTTGGATGGTACAGACACAAAACGTGGCCATCAGCACAGAGAGTTCCATCAGCGGAAGTTGAGTGGCAGGCTAGACTCAAGGCTTTTCCAAGAGCCATTTCACAGGCACTGATGTGAAATGCCTTCAGAAGGGCACATAATGTCTCTTTCTCTCTCTATCCATTTAGCTGTCATCTACCACCAGCAGTTGAAAAACAATACTATTCTAGTGTTATAATTCCTACTTTATTTTATTGACTGGAATACTTTTTTTTTTTTATAAATATTGATTTATTTGAGAAAGCAGAGATAAGAAGGGGAGAGAGAGAGAGATTCATCGATCTTCCATCCGCTGGCCTACTCCCCAAATGGCAACAATGGCAGGGCTGCGCAGGGCAAAGCCAGGAGCCTGGAGCTCCTTTCTGGGCTCCTACAGGGGTGCAGGGGCCCAAGAGCTTGGTCCATCTTTCCCCGCCTTCCCAGGTGCATTAGCAGGGAGCTGGATTGGAAGTGGAACAGGCAGGACTTGAACCAGTGCCCATAAAGGATGCCATCAGCGCTGGTGGAGGCTTAACCTTCTATACCACAGTGTTGGCCCTGACTGGAATACTTTTTTTAAATTATTTTTTTTGACAGGTAGAGTTATGGACAGTGAGAAAGAGACAGAGAGAAAGGTCTTCCTTCGTTGGTTCACTCCCGCAATGGCTACTACGGCCGGTGCTGCGCCAATCAGAAGCCAGGAGCCAGGTGCTTCCTCCTGGTCTCCCATGCAGGTGCAGGGGCCCAAGTACTTGGGCCATCCTCCACTGCACTCCCGGGCCACAGCAGAGAGCTGGACTGGAAGAAGAGCAACCAGGACTAGTGCCCGGCGCCCCAACCAGGACTAGAACCTGGGATGCTGGCACCACAGGCAGAGGATTAGCCTAGTGAGCCACGGTGCCGGCCCCAACTGGAATACTTCTAAGGGAAAAAAGAAAAAAATAAACTCTACTCATCGGACATTAGATTTGCCCTGAGATAGAACTTTTACTGGACAGTTAGCCTTGAAATGGGATCAATTAGGTGCTTTTTAAGTTTAATTATGAGCTTGTGCACTTCAAAATTATTTATTTTAATTCATGGTAGCTATTATTTTTAAAATGTTTTATTTATTTGAAAGGCAGAGAGAGAGAGAGAAAGAGAGAGAGAGAGAGAGAGAGAGATCTTTCATCCACTGCTTCACTCCCCGAAATGCTCACATTAGCCAAGGCTAAGGCAGGATGAAGCCAGGAGCCTGTACCTCCATCAAGCTCTTCCATGTGGGTGGCAGGGTCCCAAGTACTTGGACCATCACCTGCTGCCTCCCAGGTACATTAGCAGGAAGTTAGACTGGAAGTGCACAGTAACCAGGACTGGGTCCCAGACACTCTGATGTGGGATCCAGCAATCCCAAGTGGTAGCATAAGCCTGTGTGCCCCAACGCCCACCCTGCAGTCATTACTGTGACACTCAAGTTGCCCCGTCCTTAGCTGCCACCATCTTCAGAATCCTCTGGACCTGGCCCCGGAAGCCTCTGATGGCTCCCCTCTTCCGACATGACAAGATACTCTAGCCGCCTCCTGCACCTTTCCTGCCACAGGCCTGCAGGCAGCCTCTCCCAGTCACGGTTCCTTCTAAGGAGAAATGACACGGAGCAGCGATGGTCTGTGGTCTGTGTGAAAACGTATCACATGCGAGAGCCTGTTAACTGATCTGCTGATACCACCTCTACTACTACCTCTGATTCTTCCTCCACGTTTCTGTCAGAATCACCTTTATAAAACAGGTCCTACGGGGCCAGCATTGTGGAGCCATGGGTTAAGCCTCTGCCTGTAATGCCGGCACCCCATATGATTGCAGGTTCAAGTCCTGGCTGCTCCCTTCCCATCCAGCTCCCTGCTAAGTGCTTTGGAAACCAGCAAGAGATTGCTCAAGGACTTGGACCCTGCTACCCACATGGGAGACCTCAATAGAGCTCTCGTCTCCTGGCTGTGGTCCAGCCCAGCCCCAGTCATTGGGGCCATTTGGGGAGTGAACCAATGAATGGAAGATCTCTCTCTCTCTCTTTCTTTCTCTCTCTAACTCTGCCTTTCAAACAAATAAATAAATCTTTAAAAAATAAAATAAAACAGATTTTATCTTAATCCTTTGCTTCAAAGTCTTTGATGGAATCTCATTCCTAAAAGAATAAAGACAAAGTCCATGGCATGACATATGAAGAGACTTCAAAAGTTTGAGGAAAAAATAGAATTAAAGGATAAGCTGATGGGGCAAGTGATTGGTGCAGTGGTTTAGATATCACTCAGACGCCCACACTCCATAGTGATGCCTGGGATGTGCCTGCGAGGCAGCAGGTGGGGGCTCAAGAACTTAGGCCCCTGCCAGCCTTGTGGGAGATCCAGACTGAATTCCAGGCTCCTGTCCTTGGCCTGGCTCAGCCCTGGGTATGGCGGGTATTTGAAGAGAACAAGATCTCTGTCTCTCTGCCCATCTGCTGCTCAAATAAGTAAAAAAAAAAAAAAAAAAAAAAATAAATGTAATTTTATTTTGGTGCAAAGATTTTGAAATTCATGTGTTTTTCTCATAATATGTATTCTCCATGAATTTCCTGAAGACTCCTCATACTCAAGAATTTTAAAACATTATACACTAAAATAAACTTATACTTAAATTTATTTTTCCATGAGCTTTTTAATAAAGATTTATTTATTTGAAAGTCAGATTTGCAGAGAGAGAGGGAGAGAAACAGAAAGAGATCTTCCATCCACTGCTTCACTCCCCAAATGGCTACAATGGCAGGGGTTGGGCCAGGCCAAAGCCAAGAGCCAGGAACTTCCACCAGGTCTCCCCCATAGGTGGCAGAGCCTGAAAACTTGGGCCATTTTCTGCTTTCCCCAGGCCATTAGCAGGGAGCTGGACCAGAAGTGGAGCAGCTAGGACTCAAACTAGCACCCATATGGGATGCCAGCATCATCAGCAGCAGCTTTATCTGCTATGCCACAACACTGGCCCCTCCATAACCTTTTTGAAGTACTCTCACACATGCACAGTCTTTTAAAACTTGGCTCCAAATTTCCATTGCAATCTCTTTAGCATTCATCCTTCCTTCCCATCTAGCTCAGTCACACCACACTACTCCTACCACAACCATCATGCTTTTGCTAATCTGGTTCACTCTGCCTCAATGTCCTATGCATTTTCTCCTTCTTTTTTTATCTGAAAGGAAAACTCCCCAAATGGCAGCAATGGCTGCAACTGGGCCAGGCAGATGCCAGGAACCTGGAACCTCATCTGGATTTCCTATGTGGGTGGCAGGGGCCCAAGCACTTGGGCCATCTTCCACTGCTTCCCCAGGCACATTAGCAGAGAGCTGGATAGGAATTGGAGCAGCCAGGACTCAAACTGGCACTCATACTGGATGCCCGCCTATAGCAAGTGACAGCTTAAACCACTGCACCAAAATGCCAGCCCTTAGTGCCCTGTTTCTTTTTTTCTCTTCATGGGTAAATTTATAATCATCTTTCAATAAATAGCTCAAACATTGCTTTCCTCTGAAATAACTTCCAGAGGGCCAGTGTTGTGGTGTAGCAGGTAAAGCTGCTGCCTGCGATACTGGCATGCCATATGGCACTTGTTTGAGACCCAGCTGCTCCACTTCTGATCCAGCTCTCTGCTATGGCCTGGAAAAGCAAAATATGGCCCAAGTGTTGGGGCCCTTGCCACCCACGTGGGAGACCTGGATGAAGCTCCTGACTCCTGGCTTTTGGCCTGGTTCAGCCCTTACTGTTGTGGCTATCTGGGGAGTGAACCGGCACATGGAAGATTCTCTCTGTCTCTCTGTAACTCTTTCAAATAAATAAATCTTAAAAAAATAAAATAACTTCCAGGCACTCTTCCCTACAAACTAGCCTGTTTCCAGTATGTACTCCACAGTACTCTGGGCTACCTTAATGTAGCACAATAGAACTGTATTATAATGATTTGTTTACATGGTATCTATCTCTAGCAATACGCTCCCAAATGCAGGATACTGACCACTGCTGGTACTCTAGTTGTATATGTTGCACTGATGCAACACTAAATGTGGAATGATTGTCCTTTTAATGACTTCACATCACGCTAGGTGAGGTAAAGTCTTTTTTTTTTTTTAAGATTTATTTATTTATTTGAAAGTCACAGTCACAAAGAGAGAAAGAAGGAGAGGCAGAGAGACAGAGAAAGAAAGGTCTTCCATCCGCTGGTTCACTCCCCAACTGGCCACAACAGCTGGAGCTGCGCAGATCCGAAGCCAGGAGACAGGAACCTTCTCTGAGTCTCCCACATAGGTGCAGGGGCCCAAGGACTTGGGCCATCTTCCACTGCTTTCCCAGGCCACAGCAGAGAGCTGGATCAGAAGTAGAACAGCCGGGACTCGAACCAGCACCCATATGGGATGCCGGCACTGCAGGCGGCAGCCTCACCCGCTACACCGAAGTGCCAGCCCCTCTATTGAAAGATTAATTTCTCTTTTGTAAGGGAGAACAGACCTCAGGCTTAGAACTTTGTACATAAAAATGATTTGGCTTAAAGAGGTCCATGTCCCATATTGGATTGCCTGGGTTCCACACTTGGTCCTGGCTCTGACTCCTGCTTCCAACAAATGCAGATCCTGGGAGGCAGTGGTAACAGCTCAAGTCACTGAGCTCCTGCCACCCACCTGGGACTCATGGATTGAACTCCTGGCTCCTGGCTCAGCTTGCGGCTCAGGCTCAGCCACTGTAAAGATCTGGAAGTGAACCAGCAGACAGGAGCTCTGACTCTGTCTCTCTTTCTCTCAAATAAATAACTAAAAAAACAATTTGAACCTCACAACATTCTCCAGTGATTATATTCTCTTTTTGAAACTTTGGAAATTAATATTGGTGACAGTTTTCTTTTAAGATCAAAGTGAACTAGTTTAAAGTAAGTGCACTGTGGTAAATAGGTATATTATTATGGCAAAAATTTCGTAGACTGGATGAAAATGACTTAAATCTGGGAAATCTCTGGGCTAGGTCCTTAAGAAAGGGGGAGGGGGAAATAATGCCTATTTTTATTCCTAGTTCCAGTAGGATGCTTAATATGCAAAGGATCAACATTAAACAGTTGATAAATTAACAAAGATGAAACATGCACCTCTGACATTTTTAAGACCCAATGTCATTTTATGGAATATGCAGTAAAGTGACAAACCTTCACTGTACTAACTTTTCTGAAACTACTGTATTAGCTTAATCCCTTCTTGTTATATTATCATACAAATGACCTCTTACATGATTTTAGTAGAAAAGATAAAATTCATAAGAAGGCATGATAGTATATTCTCCAATTATATTATACAGAATGGTGTTTTATAAGCCAAAGTGCAGGGGGCACCAGAAAAATGTTCACGACGTATTCTGTACACATCACGCTTTATCTTCAATGTCGTGGTTGATTTTAAGAAAGGATACACCAGGGCAGCCTTTACTAGTGGAGAGCTAGCGCCACCTGTTGGGCAGCACCGAGTTCCCATCATAGGACAGGGTTCACGAGGGTGACCCTTAATCCCAGTGCCTTGTTTCTTCAAAGCACTTTTTCTCACACAAATTTCAAGGCGTGAATATTTACCCAAGTAGAACTTAATTTCCATCAGTTTTAGTTCTCCATATGACAGAATACTGGTCTGGGGGCAGGCTGATGGCTCAGCAGGTAAGCTGCCACTTGGGTTGTGTGCATCCCCTATCAGAGTGCCAGTTCCAATCCTAGCTACTTCAGTTCTGATCCAGTCTCCCACTAATGCATCCTGGGAGGCAGCAAATGATGTCCCAAGTGTTTGTGCCCCTACCACCCACGTGGGAGACCTTGGCCCAGCCCTGGTTGTTGTCGGCATTTGGACAGCGAACCAGAAAGCAGGTGTAGACACACACACACACACTCTCTCTCTCTCTCTCTCTTTCAACTACATGAAAATAAAAATTTATTTAAAAATTAAAACACTAGTCTTTTCTGAGTTGATCCCTGCCTACAGACCTGCTAACTAGCCCATTTTGATCCATTTAAGAAATGGAAGAGGCGCTGGTGCTGTGGCACAGCAAGTTAAGCTCTTGGTTGTGACACTAGCATCTGGTATCAGAGCAGCAGATTGAGTCCCAGCTGCTGCACTTTTGATCCAGGTTCCTGCTAATGTGCCTGGAAAGCAGTGCATGATGGCCAAGGTACTTGAGGCCCCTGGCACCCATGTGCAAGACCTGGGTGGAGTTCTCCTGGCTTTGGCCTGGCCCAGATCTGGCTGCCATTTGAGGAGTGAACCAGCAGATGGAAGATGGAAGATGGAAGATCTCTCTCTCTCTTTTCTCTCCCACCCCAGTTCAAATCAATCATCTTTAAAGAAAAGAAATGGAAGAAAAGTTAGTTATATTAAACAGCCAAACACACTATTCAATTGCTTTGGAATAACAAATCTGTGTTGCTCAATACTACAAACCAACACTGGCATTTCTTGATTATCCATGGTAATGAAAAACAGGGAAAGTCTTGAATTTTGAACATTACTAACAACCCAGGAGCAGTGATGTTCTACTCTCAAACTCTACTCTCCAAAGTCTACCTATGAAATTGGGAGGGTGTCGTTTAGAAAAGATGCCCCAGAGTGGCAAAAAGACTCTAAGACACTGCCAGTTTTGGGTGTGGTGGGTAAGAGAGAAGAGGGAAAGTCCCAAGTGTTAGATTCTAAGTGACAGTAAGTTTGCTACTAGCAATTTCCCCAGACAGACAGGAGTAAACCCACCCAAGCATTAAAGGAATACATTTTTATGTGCCTCTATTTTAAACATAATGCAGACTACTGATTTGAAAGACTTGTCTACCAAGACAAGTTTTAAGAAGTTGGAAAAAGGTTTCTGAATTTTTCTTGCAATACTCTGTGGAAGTATGGTTTCCATGAAAAGTTAAAATTCAGGGGCCAGTGCAGTGGCACAGTGGGTTAAAGCCCTGGCCTGAAGCACCGGCATCCCAAATGAGCACCGGTTCTAGTCCTGGCTGCTCCTCTTCTGATACAGCTCTCTGCTATGGCCTGGCATAGCAGTAGAAGATGGCCCGAGTCCTTGGGCCCCTGCACCTGCATGAGAGACCCAGAAGCTCCTGGCTCCTGGCTTCAGATCGGCACAGTTCCGGCCGTTGCGGCCATCCAAGGAGTGAACCAACGGATGGAAGACTTCTCTCTCTCTCTCTGCCTCTCCTCTCTCTGTGTAACTCTTTCAAATAAATAAAATAAATCTTTAAAAAAAAAAAACGTTAAAATTCATTTACTTTTAAGACAGAGAAAAAAGCAATGATAGTATTTAAATTGAGAAGTGACACTAGTTTTCCTAAAATATTTTCAAACCAATGTCTATGTCTCTTAGGGGAAAAAATAAGAAGCATTAGGCTGTAATTTTTAAAATGTGTTAAATGGAAAGGAAGTAATAATCATAGCAAAGAATAATACATTAAATCCTGCTGTAAAAAGGAGCCACAGCTATTAAACAATTGTTATAGTTGCCAATGGTACACTCCTTGGAAATCCTTTGGCAATTAAGCAAGAACATTAATTCTCCGAAGCCTGTAGGGCACCATTTGGGGCCTTAACACAATGCTTCAGTAAAGCAATACTCCTGCTAAATGTCATCTAACTCACTGTTAGGACTCAGGGTAAATATGAATATGTTTGTGAGTCCAGGGACTGGCAGGGTCTTTAGTTTTGACCTAAGCCTTTCTTCCTACTTCTCTTTTTAAAATGTTTATTCATTTACTTTTCATCTATTTGAAAGACAGAGAGATAGAGAGAGAATCTTCCATCTGCTGGTTCACTTTCCAAATGTCCACAACAGCCAAGGCTGAGCCAAGTGGAAGCCAGGAGTCAAGAACTCCACTGAAGTCCCCCAGGTGGGTGGCAGCGGCCCAAGTACTTGAACACACACTTGCTACCTTGCAAGGTGCATTAGCAGGGAGCTGGATCAGAGGCACAGCAGCAGACACGGAGATGTGGGATGCTGGCATCTCAAGCAGCAGCTTAACCCACTGTACCACAACACATGCCCCTTACCTTCCACTTCTTTATACTTAGCTTCCTCATACCACATATGAAAATAGGAAGAACATATATTTTTATGTAATATAAATAATCCTGGCTCCATTTTAAACCAACTCCAACTGCCTTTAAAGCCCAAGTTTCTACTTGAATCTTCTTTTACAATTGAAGAGCTTTTCTGGGTACTTTCAACAAAAGAAACAGGAAAAGCGAAACCACTCCCCATCTACACTGTCTTTTCAAATTTCCTACAGAAGCTTTTTTCAAATTGTAAGGATCTGTATATGTTCTCTAATTATAAAAAAATTTTTTAAATAATCTGACAGTATTGAAAGGTATGAAGAAGAAAGTAAAAATCAGAGTACAATGCCTCCACCTGGGAAAATTCTATTTCTACCTAAACATGCAGAGAAATAAATTTTTACCTATTTATTTATCTGAAAGGCAGGATTACAGTGAGAGAGGGACACAGAGAGAGACACATATCTCCCATCTGCTGATTCACTCCCCAAATGGTTGCAACAGCCAAGGCTGGGACAGGCCAAAGCCAGGAGCCAGGAGCTCCATTCAGGTATCCCATGTGGGTGGCAGGGACCCAAGCACTTGGGCCATCTTCTGCTGCTTCCCCAGGTGCATTAGCAGGAAGCTGGGATGGGAAGTGAAGCAGCCAGGACTCCAACAGGTGCCGATATGGGACGTTGGTGTTGCAGGTGGCAGCTTAACCTGCAATACCACAATGCTGGCCCTGAGATATAAATTTTAACTAGATAGGTTCATAGTTTATATGGTATCTAGTGACTTTTTTTTTCTCCACTTAACAATATATCAGGGTAACTCTGAGCACCCACCAGATCAAGATTCTTTTTCTTTGTAAAGTTAATGTTGCGGGTTGAATGGTGGCTCCCAACAGATTTGTAGGTTTGTGACCTTATCAGGGATAAGGGTCTTTGCAGGCATAACGGGGAGTTTTGAGGTACAATCATTCTAGAATTAATCAGGTAGGCCCTAATCCACTGAGAAGCATCTTCATAATAGACAGAGGAGACGACACACAGAGGAGAAGGCAGAGATGGAAAGAGGAACCAAGCAGCCACAGGCAACATACACCTGGGGCCCCCAGAGCTTGAAAGAGCCAGCAAGGATTCTCCCCTCTACCTTCAGCAGTGTGAGTATGGCCCTGTAGGCACCTCGATTCCACACATCTGGCTCTCAGAATTCCTGGAGAATAAACGTCTGTTACTTTAAACCATCACATGTGGTTAATCTGTTACAGCAGCCCTAGCAAACTCATACATAACATAGCACTCTCAACTTTCTTCTTCCTTTAAAATTCTGTGTCTTTTTATTTACTTGAAATAGAGGTGAGAGATGAGAGGTGAGAGAGAGAGAGAGAGAGAGAGAGATATCCTCCATCCCTGGTTCACTCCCCAGCTGCCCACAACAGCCAGGTTTGAGCCAGGGCAAACCAGGAGCCTTTCCATGTGAGTGCTGAAGACTCAAGTACTGGAGGCACCATCTGCTGCCTCCCAGAGTGCACACCAGGAGGAGGCTAGAATCAGAAGCGGAGCGGAGCCTCAAACCCAGGTACTCCAATATAGGATGCTGGCATCCCAAGCAGCACATTACCCACTCACCAAACACCTGCCCCAGTCTGAGCTTTTTATTATAAACTCTCTAGCCTAGATTCCAATTCTCTAGCTTTATGCTATTTGCTTCCTTCCATTTCCCATATTGCTTCGAGGTCTTTGCACATGCTGGTCTAGTACACTGACTGCTCTTTGCTCATCCTTAAGCTGACTCTTCAAGACTCTACGCAAGTGACCCTCTGACCCTGCTCACCGCTGTGCATACCATCCTGCAGTTTGACCCATCGCCTAAGGGCGCTTATCTTGAACACTGTGAACTTCGAGGAAAGGGACCCCGCCTGCCCTACCCCACCGCCATATTCCCCGTCCAGGCTGCTGTGCCACAGCAATCCTGTCTGAACGAGTGGCAAGCACTGAAAACCCTGGGAGCTTCTCGTAGCTTTTGTGAGGGCCGTGGGCTCGTTCAGGTGACCAAATCATCTACACGAAAAAGCAGACCACTTCCAAGAGTGAAACGGGGTGCGCGAAAAATTGAGTTCCCTGGATAGAATCCCGGCCCCGGGGAACAGGCTGTGCTGACCATGGGAACTAAGGCAAAGGCAAGCGGATCACTAAAAGGGATGGAGACTGGACAAAGGTTCGTATTCATTCCCTTAGTTGTTGCTTTTTGCGTTTTAACTCTCCGACGACGTGCGTCCGCTCCTTCATTCGCCATCCGTCCCCCTCTCTGGAATGGAGACGCTAAGGGACGGACTTCGCCTGCCCACAGCCACATCCCACTTCTGCAACAGTGCCTGACGCATGGCAGGTGCCCAACCAGCACGTGAGAGCGCGCGCTCGTCGCCGAAGAGTACGCCCTAAGCGAATCATGGATGAAGAACCAACGAGAAAAAGACAACCAAATGGAGCAAGACCACCCGGTTAAAACGCTCAAGACCCGAGGGGCAAGAGGCCCCGCCGCCGCCGCCGCCGCCGCCGCGGTGCAGGGCCGAGCCGCGGCCGAGCCTGGAGGCCGCGCGCCTCAGCGCGGCTCGCACCTCCGCCCACGCCCACCAGCCCCTCGGCTGCCTCTCCGCGTCCCCCAACCCCAAGCTCACCTGCCGCGCCCAGCACGCCCTCCCCGGGCCCCGCAGCCTCCGGGCCCGCGCGCCGCCCCCGTCGGACCTCCCCCGGCCGGGACCCCCGGACCCCCGCCCCCGCAGTCCGTGCGGCCGGCTCGCGCCGCACAGCGCCCCCTCCGCGCCGGCCTCTGCGGCTGCGCGCTGGCGGGGCCGAGGCCGAGGGGAGGGGGTCGCGCTGGGGGCCGGCGGAGCTGCTGTGGCGGCGGCGGCGAGAGAGCGAGCGAGCCCAGCGCCGTGGGCAGAGCCGGAGGGGACGGAGGACGCGGACATGTCTCGCTACACGAGGCCCCCCAACACGTCTCTGTTCGTCAGGAACGTCGCGGACGCCACCAGGTGAGCGGCGGCGGCCGCAGGTGGGGGCGCGGGGGTAACGGCCGAGGCGCGGGAGGCCCGGCGGGTCGGGTCGGGCCTGCGCGGGCCGCGGGCGACGCGCCCTGGCCGGGGAGGGCTGAGCCCGCGGGCTTCTCCGGGCCTGGGCGGGACTCGCGCCTCCGCCCTCGCACGCCGCGTCCCGGCGCCGCGCCGGGGGGCCGGCGGAGCTGCGAGGCCGCGCTCCCTTTGTGGCCGCGCCGGACGGAGGCTGGCGTGTGGCCGGCCCTCGGGGAGTTGGGGACGAGGAGAAGGCGCACCTTGGGCCTGGCCTCGGGTCCAGGTCTACTCCCGGCTGCGTCTTAGGCTGCACACAATGTTACCCTGTATACAAAAGAGAACTTGAGTGAGTGGGATGTATGCGATTTGCTTCCAAGTGCTGAGCGCAGTGAGGACACCCTCTCTGTAACGGGCAGCCTGCTTCATGGGGATGCTCCCGCGGGAATTCCGCCTACCGGGCGTCTAAAGATGGATGTTAAGGAGTGATTTCTTCATACGGCACTTTCTCCTTAATAGGAGCCGGAGGGGTGGGGATGGGGGCGGGCATGAGTAGACATTTCCTTTTCGCTGGGCACCAGCCTCTCGAGGTGTGCAGTGTCCCCTTACTGTGCGCCAGGGAGGCGAGCTGAGGCTCAGGAGTTTTCGCCTGGGGCGAGACAGGAGCTCTCGGCTCCATGGCCATCTGGAGTGACCAATAGTTGACCTTTGAGGAGTGAATGCGGTTGCTGCAAATACAGATGTCGCGACCACAGACTTGAGTTCGTGTATTCCAGTTAACATCTAAAGCTGCCTTGTTTACGTTTCTTCTCTGGTTTATCAGTACGGTATCTAGAAGACACAAGGAAAATCTGTGATTTAGGTAGAGATAAATAAATAAATCCCACAATGAAACAGACTGCTTGACAACTGAATGAGCATCCTGTCTCTCCAATGTGTTAAAGAGAGGGGTGAGGGGTTTCCAGTTGTGATGGTCTGGGCGGGCGGCCGGGGTGGGATTATAAATGAGTGAAGCTGTCAGGTTGTGAGGCACCACAGGACGCGCGGGCTGTAGCAAACGCAGCTGGACGTGTGCCTTCTGAGGGGAATTGTCTGCTGAGCTCCCGCTGAGAGCCGCCATGCAGTCATTCAGATTCCTGGTTGCCTCGGTTTCCAAAGTTTAAAGAGAAGGCGCGGCTCACTAGGCTAATCCTCCGCCTAGCGGCGCCGGCACACCGGGTTCTAGTCCCGGTCGGGGCGCCGGATTCTGTCCCGGTTGCCCCTCTTCCAGGCCAGCCCTCTGCTGTGGCCAGGGAGTGCAGTGGAGGATGGCCCGGGTGCTTGGGCCCTGCACCCCATGGGAGACCAGGAGAAGCACCTGGCTCCTGGCTCCTGCCATCGGATCAGCGCGGTGCGCCGGCCGCAGCGCGCCGGCCGCGGCGGCCATTGGAGGGTGAACCAACGGCAAAAGGAAGACCTTTCTCTCTGTCTCTCTCTCTCACTGTCCACTCTGCCTGTCAAAAAATAAAATAAAAAAAAAAAAAATAAAGAGAAGGCGCAAATCCAGATTTTGTGTATGTAAACTCAGTTTTCAAAAATGTCAGCATTTGTCAAAGTCGAATTGCATAAAATCCCTGTTTTTTGGGTAGATTTAAAGCTGCAGAATGTTGACAATTTCGTGTTTCCAGACTTTTGTTTTTTAAAGGGAAAAGGTTTATTGTCGGGTGGAGGAAACCCGACAGGCCACAGACATTTTTTAAAAACGTTTAAATGTTGTGCAGGCCAAATATAGCACATCTGAGCGACACCATAGAGTTACTAAGGCTGAATGTAATTGAAATTAAGGGGAGTCCTTCTGCATTCTCTCACCACCTTTTAGCACTGCCAGTAGGGGGCACTCAAAATCTAGGTGGTTAGTTGTAGTAATAAAATAATTGCTAATATTTGTTGACTATGATCACCATATGCCACAAGGTATACTAATAACTTTCACAGTATAGGTTTGCACGATAACTCTACAATATATTTTATTACCCTCACTTACAGATAAGAAACTGAGGCTTAAGAGAGATTTTCTTGCCCAAGACTTGTGTAGCCAGTGAGCAGTGTTCATAAAGTAGAATCACCGCATGTGGCCTGTGTTAACCTTTTGGTGCAAGGCGTTGTACAGTATTATTTGTCTAGCAGTATGACTCCTGAACTCATTTTACATCAGCTTTCACACAGTATGCTTATAATGAAAATCATTGTGATTAAATGTTTAAACAAATACTATGATTATATATGAATATGATTTAAAGCATATAAAAATTAAGAGAGGAAAAACTAGAAAAATGAGACAAGAAAACTCATTTGGGTGGCAGAACTTGGCTAGTACTTTTTTCCTATTTTCAAAAAATTTTTA
The DNA here is from genome assembly GCF_051225735.1 of Oryctolagus cuniculus. Classification (NCBI taxonomy): domain Eukaryota; kingdom Metazoa; phylum Chordata; class Mammalia; order Lagomorpha; family Leporidae; genus Oryctolagus; species Oryctolagus cuniculus. Next base: position 83,228,257 of record NC_142871.1, read on the forward strand.
AAATTTTTTTAATAAGGTTGTGAATTTTCAAACACAGCCAAACTTTATTTAAAATGTTTCTTTAAGGTGGCCATTTTAATGTAGGCCATAAATCACAAGACATTAAAAAGTGTTGCACAGAATCTTGATGGGAATGAAATTGAGCCCAAGAATTAAAGAAAAATCTTAGTTAATTTTTAAAGTTTTAATGTTAATTTCTACTGGTGAAACAAAATTTGAGTCAGGAAAAATGCTTTAGTATCTTTGCTTTTTGTTGTGTAGAGGACTAAGTTTTTAAAATGTCAAGCACAGAATACTAATTAATGAAGCAAAATAATATCCAGATCTCATCTTGTGTTGGGAGCTATAGCCAGGTACCTCTCTTGGACTGTTTAGTAACATTCTTTGGTTACAGTGTATATGAAGCTTTGTGTTTCAGTGGGAGTGCAATGAAAACATTACACAGAATTCAGCAGCATTTGTGATGGAATGTCTCAGCAAGCTAGGAATAGAGGGGAACTTCTTCAGCCTGTTAAAGGCCATCCTAGAAAGCCTAGCTTAATGGTGAAAGACCGAGTGCTTTCCCTCTAAGGTTAGAACAGCAGGGCCAGCTTTCGGCCTAGCGGTTAAGCTGCCCTATGGGATACCAGCATCCCTTATCCATGTACCTGGGTTCCGGTTACAACTCTGCTTCTAATTCCAGCTTCCTGGTAATGCGCACCCTTGGAGACAGCAGGTGATGACTGACGTATTTCGGGCCCTGCCACCTACATGGGACACCTGGATTGAGTTCTGAGCTCCTGGCTTCAGGCTGGCTTAGCCCAGCTATTATGGGCATTTGGGGAGTCAATGGATGAGAGATCTCTCTGTTGCTCTCTGTCTCTGTGTCTACCTTTTAAATCAGTAAAAAAAAAAATTTTTAAATGGATAAGTAACAAGTATGCTCATTCTCACAACCTCCACTCAACATTTTTGAAACAAGTTTCAGTCTCTTTTTTATTTTTATTTATTTATTTATTCTCATTTTATTTGAAAGGCAGAGAGAGAATGACTTTCTCAAAGAGATCGTCCATCTGCTGGTTCACCCCCACAAATGCCTGCAGCAACTGGGTCTGGGTCAGGCCAAAACCTGAAGCCTGGGATTAGTCCAGGTCTCCCAAGTATTTGAGCCATTACTTGCTGCCTCCCAGGCTGCGTGTTAGTGAGAAGCTGGATAAGAAGAATCCATGAGACTCAGTCAGGAACTCTGATACGGATATGGACATCCACATAGCAACCTGTAATGCCAAATGTCTGTTCTTCTAGTCAGCTTTTTAAAAAGATTTCTTTATGACTATAAAATAAACTGAAAGTATGTCAGTGTAAAAATTAAAAGAAAGAAAAAGGAAAGAGGGAGGGAGGGTAGTAGGAGCGTGGGCAGGAGGGAGGATAGGGTGGGAAGTACCACTGTGTTCCTAAATCTGTATATATGAAATACATGAAATTTGTTCACCTTATTTAAATAAAAATTATTTTAAAAAGGAAATATTCATACTGAGATGTTTGGGTAAACTACTGAAGTCTGCAATTTACTTTGAAAAGCATCAAAAATAAGAATTTAGAAATGACTGTGAAAAAGTAGAGTAAAATGTTAATTTTGAAATCTGGGTGGTAGATTTTTTTCATCACACAGTTCTTTCAACTTTTCTGTATGTTTTAAAAACTTTATAATGTGAAAAAGAAAACAGTATTTATTTATTTATTTATTAGAAAGTCAGAGGTTAGACTTCCAGAGAGAGAGGGAGAGACAGGTCTTCCATCTGCTAGTTCACTTTCTAGATGGCTGCAATGGTCAGGGTTGAGCAAAGCCAATGCCAGGAGCTTCTTCTGGGTCTCCCACATCGATGGCAGGGCCGAAACACTTGGGCCCCTCCATTCAGCATTTTTTTGCAGTTCCTAACCAATGAAGTAAGTCAAGAAAGTGAAATAAAAGGCCTAAAAATTGGGGGCCAGCATTGTGGAATAGTAATTAAAGCTACTGCCTGCAATGGCGGCATCCCCTGGGGGTGCTGATTCGTGTACAGGGCGCTCCACTTTTAATCCAGCTCTCTGCTAATGGCCTGGGAAAGCAGCCAATGATGGCCCAAGTGCTTGATTCCCTGCCACCCTCATGGGGGATCCAGAAGCTGCTCCTGGCTCCTGGCTTAGTCCCAGCCATTGCGGCCATCTGAGTGAACCAGTGGATGGAAAATAATCTCTCTCTATCTCCCTCTGTCACTGTAACTCTGATCTTGAAATAAATAAATAAATCTTTTTTTTTAAAGTCATAAAAATTGGAAAGGCAGCGGTAAAACCAGTCCCCTTAGGTGACATGTTTGTTTACATAGAAAACAATAAAAAATTAACAACAAAACTATTGTAACTCATAATGAGTTTAGTAAGTTAGAATAGTGAACAATTAAAAATAATGAAATTTAAAAAACAATTCCATTTAACCATACCATCAGAAAGCATACTTAGGAATAAATTTAACAACAAAAAAAAGAAATTAAAAATCCTTTGCATTGCAAACTCTGACATATTGCCAAGAGAAATTTTAAAAGACCTAACTAGATATATATATATGCCACATGCATGGATCTATAAAGAAAAAATGTGTACAGGGGAGGATGTTATGGTGTCATGGATTGAGCCCCTGCTTGGGACACCAGTGTCCCATATCAATTAGTTCAAGCCCCAGCTGTTCTGCTTTAGATCCAGCTTTCTGTTGATACACCTGGGAAGGCAGTGGATGTTGCCCCTGCCACCCACGTAGGAAACCCAGATGGAGTTCCTGGCTCTTGGCTTCAGCCTTGCCCAGGCCTGGCTATTGGTAGGCATTTGCATTTGGCGGTAAACCTGGGAATGGAAATCTCAGTTTCCATCTGTTCGGCTCTTCCCTCCCCTCACTCATCACTCTGCCTTTCAAATAAATAAATTAAATGTATATATGGGCTGGTGCTGTGGTGTAGCGGGTTAAGCCACCTCCTACAGTGTTGGCATCTCCTATGGGCACCAGTTTGAGTCCCGGCTGTTCCACTTGCAGTCCAACTCTCTGCTATTGCCCGAGAAAGCAGTAGAAGCATGGGAGACTGGGCAGAAGCTCCTGGCTCCTGGCTTCAGATTGCCACAGCTCCAGCTGTTGCAGCCAGTTGGGGGGTGAACCAGCAGATGGAAGATTCTCTCTCTCTCTCTCTCTCTCTCTTCGTCTCCCCTTCTCTCTCTCTGTAACTTTGACTTTCAAATAAATAAATATATCTATTAAAAATCTATAAAAAATATATCTATATATAAAAAAAAGACTGCTTGGGACATGGCACCTGTATCCCTTATCTGAGTGGCTGAATTTGTCTGTGGCTTCTCTCCCTATTCCAGCTTTCTGCTGAGAGGCAGCAGGCAATGTCTTAAGTAGTAGCCCCCTGCCTCCACTTTGGAGACCAGGATTGAGTTCTGGGCTCCTGGCTTCACCTGGCCAGCACCAGTTGTTGCAGGCATTTGGGGAGTGAACTAGCAGATGGAAATCAATCAATCAGTCTCAGTCTCAATCTCTCTCTCTCCCCTTTCAAAGAAATAATGATTAAAAAAAAAAAAAACCTGCCCAACTGTTACTTTAGTGACTAAAATGAAAAAGATTGACAATACCAATTGTTGATAAATATTGGCACCCCTAGGAGTATTATACTTTGCTGGCAGGAGTATAAAATAGTACACTTCGCAGAACTGTTTGGCAGTTTCATAGAAGTTAATTTTACACTCATACATTCTCTTTAACCCAGGAGTTCTCCTTCTGGGTATTTAACCAAAATAATTGGCCTATAAAGCATAAAAAGGTGTTGTATTACACTGGTTTATTAGGTAAATTGAAAGTAAAATCCCTTCACTTCTTTTCCTTCAGAATGCCAAGGGTTGGAAGATATTAATGAGGAGGGGGGGATGTTGTGGGGGAGTGTTAGTGGGTTTGGCCACGTTGGAGATTATGTAGCAAAGCTGAAGGCAGGTTTATCCTTCAGCCGCCTCTCCTTGTCAGGGAGGCAGCATAGAGAACTGGACAGAGCTCTGGAAAGCACACTGGCCATAAGGTGCACTGCAGCACAGCTTGCAATTTAAAACATTTTTAACAAGGAGATATCTTAAATGTTCGTCTACAGAAACCTGGATGGCTACATTGTGGTTTATTCATAACAATGCTATTTAGAGTAAAAATGAGTGAACTGGAACTACGTGGAGAAATGTCATGGGGCGGGGGAAGAAGCTAAGGTACAGAAATACAAATGGTTTGGTGTCATTTATATAAAAATTTTACATTTATGTAAAAATAGACAAATACATTCACAGTAAAAATATAGTTATGCCAGGGAATGATGAGCAGTAAGGTTATTTCTAAGATTATATTCTAAGAAGAATATAATTTTATTTCTAAAAAATACTGAAAGTTATAGCAGATACAGTAGGTATTGAGAATAAAATAAATCTTGTTGGTGGGTATATAGGTTATTTGTTTCATTATTCTCCATACTTTCCTGACCTGAAGATCACAGCAGAAATGCAAAAATAGAATAACGGCTAGCAGTGGGAGATTGGAGCTGGTGGCCAGCATTTTGAAAGAGACCTGTTCCTTGAGATTCCCATTGTTCTTGGCATTCAAGACTCCAAACCTCTGACACACACAGTGCTCCAGCCTTTTCTACATGTGATCTGAGATACGTGTCTTGTTAGCCTCTCATATATGGGTGATGGATTGTTTGCCTTAGAGGACCTTTATTTGTGTTCTAGCTTTGCTACCTCACTTTGTTACAGGTTGTGAATACCAGTGTAGAAGGTAACTTCTCTTATCCTTAGTCTCCTTGATTCTCAAGTGGTACCAGTAATGTGTTCTTCTCTTATTAACAGGCAAGTCTATATATATTGAGTGCTTCCTGTGTGGCTATGCTAAGTACAAAGATATGCTATACTGCCTTAGCAATAATTCTCAATCTCAGAATTTCTTATGAAGCACTTAAAAAATTCAACGTAGGAACGGGCATTTACCCTAGCAGTTAAGATGCCTATATCCCACATCAGAATGCTGGCTTTGATTCCCAACTCCTCACTCCAGCTCCTGCTAGTGCAGTTCCTGGGAGGCAGCAATAGTGGCTCAAATAATGAGGTTCCTGCCACCCCTGTGGGACCTAGATTGAGTCCCTGGGTCTGGACTTTGGCCCAGCCCAGTTCTAGCCATTTTGGGCATTTGGGAAGTGACCTAGCAGATGGGAGCTTTGTCTCTCTGCCTCTCTCATAAATAACACTTTTGGGGCTGGTGTTGTGGCACAGTGGGTTAAACTGCCACCTATGTGACACCAGTATGCCCAGTAGCCTGGCTGCTGCAGTTTCAATCCAACTTTTTGTTAATGAGCCTGGGAAAGCAGAGGAAGATGGCCCAAGTGCCTGGGCCCCTGCCACCCATGTGGGAGTCCCAGGTGGAGTTCCAGGCTCCTGGCTTTGGTCTGACCCAGGGCGGGCCAAAACAGTCATTTTGGTGAGTGAACGAGCAAATGGAGGACCTATCTATCTATCTGTGTAACTTTGCCATTCAAATAATAAATAGATAAATATTTAAAGAATAAAATAAAAACTTTTTCAAAAATTAAATGTAACTGGAACTTACTATGGGAAACATCAATTAGGTCCAAAGTTAACAGGGTTGCCTGTTTCTGTAACATCACCTTCACAGGTGATTCTAAAATGCAGCCATGTTTGAGAAGCTAGCAGAAGAAATTTGTTTTTCTTGTTTTCTCATCATATCTGTAGAGCTTTGCACAGTAGATGCTCAATAAATATTTTCTGAATGGATAAATGAAAGAAAAGAGAGATTGTTGCCATCTAAAAGTTAACAGTCTATGAGGGAAGGCAGATAAACGAAATGAAGTAGGTCATGATAACGACGGCACTGCCTGGCCTACAGTGGATGCTGACTCCTGAGTCTCCATCTCTAGCCTTAAATACCCCTAGTTTTCAGAGAAAACAAAATATTTGCATAATCACAATTTTCAGTTGTTTGTAGAACTCTTACAGATGTTCCACCATCACCTCAAATTCTGTATCTAAACCTGAGGGCTCAGCCTTTCTTCCCCCTCTTCATCCAGCTTTGTTCACTAGCATCAAATTTTTGTCACTAATGCTTGTCCAGACTAGCAGCTTTGCAGTCATCTTTGAGTCGCTTGCACAATACGTTTTGAAGTACTCTTATTTCTCCTGAACCACGTTTTGCACTCAGATTGATGCTGAATCCCTCCCTCTCCTTGAAGAGGGATGGTGGTGGAGAACCCAGGCCTGTGGAAGTGTGACTCCAGCTCTCCCTTGCTGGCTCCTGAACCTTAGGAAGCTCAGTCTGTCTGGGTCCCCATCTTATAAACAACTGTAAGGTTGCTGTGAGAGTCAGTGGTCTGAAGATGAACAGTGGATGATATGTAAATGCATTACAGCTGTCAGCTGTTACTGCTAAATATTTAATCTCATCATTGAAATTGTAGCACCGTGAAGACAATAATAATATTCAGTACTTATCACAATAGAAAGCATTTAGGAGGCTCAAAATACTATCAAATTTGGCCGGCGCCACGGCTCATTAGGCTAATCCTCCGCCTTGCGGCGCCAGCACACCAGGTTCTAGTCCCAGTCCAGGCGCCGGATTCTGTCCCGGTTGCCCCTCTTCCAGGCCAGCTCTCTGCTGTGGCCAGGGAGTACAGTGGAGGATGGCCCAAGTGCTTGGGCCCTGCACCCCATGGGAGATCAGGATAAGTACCTGGCTCCTGCCATCGGATCAGCGTGGTGCGCTGGCTGCAACGTGCCGGCCGCGGCAGCCAATGGAGGGTGAACCAACAGCAAAGGAAGACCTTTCTCTCTGTCTCTCTCTCTCACTGTCCACTCTGCCTGTCAAAAAAAAAAAAAATACTATCAAATTTGAGAATATGTTAGTTATTTTGCATTAGGTTTTTTTGTTGAAGCCTAAGAAATAATCTTAGGACTTCTTTAGAATCTAGTTATTTCTATCTGAAAATAAAATTAACATAAATATAAACTTACAGTGAGGCAAATGAGTGTGTTTTAAGGAAACAGTGAATTATTAAATATTTAATGCGAATAACTTTTAAAGTCTATCTACCAGGCCAGTGTCTTGAAATGTCTCCACCTTTATTGCGCTTTTTAAAAATATGAATATCCTTCGGGTGGGCTTTGGCATAGCAGTTAAGTTGCCGCTTAGGATACTTGCATCCAATATTGGAGCGCTTGGTTGAGTACTGACTACTCTGCTTCCAGTTCAGCTTCCTGCTAATGTGCACCCTGGGAGGCAGCAGGTGATGGCTCAAGTACCTGGGACCCTGGCTCCCACATGGGAGACCCAGATTGAGTTCCAGGCTCTTGGCTTTGGCCTGCCCAGCCCAGCTATTGTAAGCATTTGTAGAGTGAACCAGCCAAAGATCTCTGTCTTGCTGTCTGTCTCTGCCTTTCAAATAAAATGTTTTTCTTTTTTTTTTCTTTTTTTTTCTTTTTTTTTTCTTTTTTTTTTGACAGGCAGAGTAAGAGAGAGAGAGAGAGAAAGGTCTTCCTTCTGTTGGTTCACCCCCCAAATGGCCTCTATGGCCGGTGTGTTGCACTGATCCGAAGCCAGGAGCCAGGTGCTTCCTCCTGGTCTCCAATGCGGGTGCAGGGCCCAAAGGCTTGGGCTGTGCTCCACTGGCTTCCTGGGCCACAGCAGAGAGCTGGACTGGAAGAAGAGAAACCAGGACAGACTTCAGCACCCTGACGGGGACTAGAACCCGGGGTGCCGGCGCCGCAGGCGGAGGATTAGCCTAGTGAGCCGCAGCGCCGGCCTGTTTTTCAAATATTCATTTATTCAAAAGGCACAGTTACAGCAAAGAAAACAGAGACCTTCCATTCACTGGTTCACTTCCCAGATGGCCACAACAGCCAGGCTGAAGCCAGAATCCTGGACCTCCATCAGTGTCTTCCACATGGATGACTGGGGACCAAGTATTCAGGCCATCTTCCATGGTTTTTCCATGCATAGTAGCAGGGAGCCACACTGGAAGTAGAGCAGCAGCTGAAACTTGAACTGGCACTCATATAGGATGCTGGCATTGCAGGCGACTGCTTAACCTGCTGCATCACAATGCCAGACTCTATTCATACTTTTAAAAAGTATTTGTTTATGGGGCAGGCATTGTAGCGTAGAGAGTAAAGCTGCAGCCTGCGATACCAGCATCCCATATGGGTGCCAGTTCGTGTCCTAGCTGCTCCATGTCCAATCCAGCTCCCTGCTGGTGACCTGGGGAAAGCAGTGGAAGATGGCCCAAGCGTGGGAGACCTGGGTGGAGCTCCTGGGCCCTGGCTTCAGCCTGGCTCCTCCCTTCCCATTGAGGACTCTTGGGAAGTGAACCAGTGGATGGAGGACCTCTCTGTCTCTCCCTGTAACTCTGACTTTCAATAAATAAATCTTTTAATTTTTTTTAATTTTTGGGACTGGCATAGTGCCCTTGCCATTTGGAGAGTGGACCAGTGGATGAAAGATATCTCTCTCTTTCTCTCTCTCTGTCTCTCCCTCTCTTTCTTATTTTTTTTTTTAAAGATTTATTTATTTGTTTATTTCAAAGAGTGAGAGAGGCAGAGAGAGAGAGAGAAGTCTTCCATCCACTGGTTCACTCCCCAAAATTGCCACAACGGCCAGAGCTGGGCTGATCCGGAACCAAGAGCTTCTTCCGAGTATCCCACATGGGTGCAGGGGCCCAAGGACTCGGGCCTTTTTCCACTGCTTTCCCAGGCCATAGCAGAGAGCTGGATAGAAAGTGGAGCAGCTAGGACTCAAACAGGCACCCATATGGAATGCCGAAACCACAGACAGCAGCTTTACCCACTATGCCACAGCACCAGCTTTTTCCCTCTCTTTCTATAATTCTGCCTTTGAAATAAGTAAATACATATTTTTTAAAAAGCATGAATAGGGGGCCGGCACTGTGGCATAGTGGATAAAGCTGCCGCTTGCAGTGCCGGCATCACATTTGGGCGCCGGTATGAATCCCAGCTGCTTCACTTCCAATCCAGCTCTCTGCTGTGGCCTGGGAAAGCGGCGGAAGATGGCCCAAGTCCTTGGGCCCCTGCACCCATGTGGGAGACCCAGAGAGGCTCCTGGCTCCTGATTGGCACAGCTCTGGCAGCCATCTGAGGAGTGAACCAGTGGATGGAAGACCAACCAACCTCTCTGCCTCTGCCTCTCTCTAACTCGGCAGTTCAAATAAATCAATAAATCTTTTAAAAAATGGATATCCAGTCCCTAATCTAGACTTTCTGAATCAGAATATGCAGGAGATGCCTGAAAGTCTAGTTTTTCCTTCTTTTTTTCCCTTCCTTTTGAAACCTTGAGTGATTCTTAGGCAGTTTCAGATAATGCTGGTCTAGATGCTATACTTTCTTTTGAGGGTTTCAACAGAATTTCTGTAGGCAAAATATTTTAATTCAGCTATTCATATTTCTTTGCCTTATTTCTGAAACACTTCAGGCCTGAGGACTTGCGCCGTGAGTTTGGTCGATATGGCCCTATAGTAGACGTTTACATTCCACTTGACTTCTACACTCGCCGCCCAAGAGGATTTGCTTATGTTCAATATCCTTTATTTTACTGTGCGCATGTGAACATACTGCATACATGTGCTTAAATGTGTTCAGGAGCATATGTTATGAAATTAATATTGCCTAATTAAATGTGTTTATTTCTTTATCTCAGAAAATCTAAACCAGTCCACAGTAGCTGGCAAGCGCCCCCCAGTTTGAACCAACCTGTTAGCTAGAATCCAAGCATAAACCAAGCAGGCAAGACAAAAGGCACCTAAAGTTCAAGCATCAAGGAGTAAAGAGGGAGGGTGGACACAGATATAAAGACCTGGAAGAGGGGAAGTCTTTATCAAGCAAAAGACAAAGCCAACACCAGGTTGAGACTTCGGCTTTCCTACATTTACTCAGAGTTCCAGAGTCAAAGCCAAGTCTGATTTTGTTGGTTCTGCGTCTCTTATAAAGTCCATCTTGCAAGCCATAAAGAGTAAAGGTCAAGGTTCAAGATCAAGTGAAATTGAGGTAATTGCCAAAGTCTCATTTTGTATTGCATTTCTTGAGCTTTTTCTGTTTTCTATTTTTTAAAAATAAGCCAATGAACAACTTCCTGAAAGACAGCTATTCAAGTATTTTGTATAGCTAATATCCATTATAGTTAGGTTTACTATTATATAATTTATATGATAAGGGAGTTCAGTGGGGGTATTACAAACCAGTATATGTAACTCCAAATGTTTATAGATTGCTTCTCTGTAGTTCTTTAATATTTAGATCCCAAGTATTAAAAACATAAAATAATGTTTAAAGTGCTGGGTTCAAAGGTAGATATCGTTTTTAAAGGGCTAAATGAGGTTTTGTTTTAGTTCACTTGTATGTATACAGTTTTGTTTATGAGTAATTTCTCCTAAATGTCATAATTAAAAAGCCTTTTAATGAAAGAGTAATTTTAATTTCAGAATAAAGGCTTCTGCATCCTGATATTTTCAGTGAAAAACCTGATGGATCCTTTATCCGAAAGAAGGGAGTGAGTCCTGAACAGTTTATATTTATAATGCTAATTTTGGACTTAATTTTTTCTCATATTTCAAATTATACTTGTATATTGCAACCACACAAGCAGTATACATTAAAAGTAAGTTACATGTTTATTTCTGTTTTTATTTTTAGATTGACTTTTCTAAATCATAAATAGGGTATTTGTTTTCATAATAAAAAAGTAAAAGTGGGTTTTTTTTCTGATTATTCATATTATGTGGGAAATGTGAGCTTAATAACTTGAACTTGTTTCCTATGTCTTCCATTTCACATGTAAAGAATACTTTTCAAATAGTTTTGCTTGATACGTGATGTTCAAAGTGTCCTTAACGGCTAGTCATATTTGAAGATGTTCGAGATGCTGAAGATGCCCTTTATAACCTCAATAGAAAGTGGGTATGTGGCCGTCAAATTGAAATACAGTTTGCACAAGGTGATCGCAAAAGTAAGTGTGACTAAACATTAGCTCTTGCTTATTCAGAAGAATGAGTTTACGCAGTGACAGACTTTTGCACGTAAAATTCTTTAAGAAGTGATACTAGTTGCGTGGCTGAGACCGAGGATTTTGGGTAATAGACTCTGTGGCTAGCCTCGCTGTTCATGTTCCAGCACCAGGGCAGATGAAGTCAAAGGAGCGGCACCCTTGCTCTCCCAGTGAGCACCGCAGGTCCAGGAGCCCCAGCCAGAGGAGGACACGGAGCAGAAGCTCTTCCTGGGGGAGGGACCGGAGACGATCCGACAGCCTGAAAGAGTGAGTGTGGGGACCGGAGCCTGGAGGTTCTGCCTCTCCTTATTTTGTTCAATCAAACAGTCAGCTTTGGTAGAAAGATACGCTCTTCTCCACTTAGCATGTTGTTTAATTATGGGATACTGTTTGAGTTCGTGACAAATTTAACTTTTTTAAATGGAAAAATAATATATACTGAAGAAAACTTCTCAACAGACAAGGTGAGAAACAGTCGATACATAAAATTTTTCTAAATAAGCCCAACAATTCAGAATCTTGAGTTCTGAAAACGATTAAACTTACAAGAAATATAAAGTCACTTATGAAAGGAAGTTGACTAATGTTAGTGTAAATTGATTAACTTATAAGTGGTAAATTATTAGCAAGAGTAAATTCTGAGTTTTGGAGGAAGACATGAAAAATAGTAAATTTGGGTGGGAAGGGGTATCTGCAGTTTATCTACTTTGCTAGCCAGTTTTTCTATTAGAATTGGAATAAACCACAATGGAAATTACTCACATGGCAAAATGGTTGTAATAATAACTGAAATTGTATTGGCATGCCTGCATTCTTAAACATGTATAGAATTTATCTGTAATTTTCTCATAGGCATGTACAGTTCCAAGGTGAACTCTGCCCTTAGTGATGAGCATTTGCAGCAGTATCTTTTTAAAACAGATGTATTTATTTATTTATTTATTTATTTAAAGGTAAATAGATAGATCTTCCATCTGCTGGCTCAACCTCCAAATGGCTGCAATAGCTGGTGCTGGAACAGTCTAAAGCCGGGAACCAAGAACTCCATCTGGGTCTCCCACGTGGGTGGCAGGAATTCAAGTACTTGAGCCATCATCTGCTGCTTTCCCAGGCATATTAGCAGGGAGCTGGATCAGAAGCCAAGTAACTGGGACTCAAATTGTACTCTGATAAGGGATGCAGGTGTCCAAAAGAGGCTTAATTCACTGCACCACAGCACCCATGTCTGCAACCATGTCCTTGCTCTCTGACCAGGTTGACTGTCCGAGACCTCACATAGCTTCAAATCAGGCTGGCCACCCAGGCTATTAACTTTCAGTCTCTTCATTTTCAATTCCCAGAGCTTAAACAAGAAAAAATAACATAATCAGAACTAAAGAGACTGAGTCATTGCCCGAAGTCCTTAGTTCTAAAAACAAGACTGTGAAGTAGCCTGACTCCTATCCCTCCAGCCAAGTGGAATGAAGGGTGGTAAGAAGAGAAAATGCATCTTTTGTTCTTTGACTTTTTACTATTTATATATCCTGATTGCTAGAAAATACAGTCTAGTCAGAGCTCTCAAATCTTATATGTCAGATAAGTACTCTCCTTTTGTGTGAACCACATGCTTTGATTTTTGGCCCATCCTTGAGTAGGTATGAAAGTGACAAAGCTTTAAGCTCCTTTTCTAAGCCAAAAAAACCCAAGTCAAGATTGGGCCATCAGCAAGATTACTGAAGAACTACTTAGAAAAAGTTATAGCGTGTCTTGGAACTTGATCCTTTTTATCGTCCTTATATAGTAACAATATAAATCTTCCTTACATTTTATGGAGGAAGATCCAGGTTTGTCCCTTGGCTAAGGGACACTGGCTGATTGAGGTTTAGACTATAATATATAGTTTGTATGCTCAAAGACAAAATTATGTTTATAGAACTTAAAACGCGGTGAGAAGGCTAGGCATTTGGCCTAGCAGTTGAGACGTCCATATCCCATATTGGAGTGCTTGGGTCTGATGCCCAGCTCTGGCTCCTGACTCCATCTTTCTGCTAATACAGACCTTTGGAGGCAGCAGTGATGGTTCATGTGATCAGGTCCCTGCAACCCACATGGGAAACCTGGATTGAATTCCTGACTCCCAGGTTCCCAGGCCCAGCCCTAGGCATTGTAGGCATATGGGGAGTGAACCAGTGGTTGAGGAATCTCTCTTCTGGGCCCCCTTTCACTCCCCCCCCCCAAATTTTTTTAATTACCTATCAAATTCACTATTGAAATGAGTTTTTAGTTATTTTTTTTATTTTAAAATATTTATTTATTTGAAAGAACAACAGAGAGGAGGAGGGAGGGAGATCTTTCATCCTCTGATTTACTCTCAAAATGGCTGCAATGGCCAGGGCTGGGCCACACTGAAGCCAGGAGCCTGAGACTCTATCTAGGTTTCACATGTGGATGGCAAAGGACCAAACACTTGGGCCATCCACAGCTGCTTTTCCAGGAACATTTGCAGGGAACTAGATAGAAAGAATAGTTTTTCGGCTGGCACCAGGGCTCACTTGGCTAATCCTCCGCCTGCGGCGCCAGCACCCCAGGTTCTATCCCGGTTGTGGCGCCGGATTCTGTCCCAGTTTCTCCTCTTCCAGTCCAGCTCTCTGCTGTGGCCCGGGAGTGCAGTGGAGGATGGTCCAAGTGCTTGGGCCCTGCAACCGCATGGGAGACCAGCAGAAGCACCTGGCTCCTGGCTTCGGATCGGCACGCTGGCCACAGCACGCTGGCCATAGGGGCCATTTGGGAAGTGAAACAATGGAAAGGAAGAACTTTCTCTTTGTCTCTCTCTCTCTCACTGTCTAACTCTGCCTGTCAAAAAAAAAAAAAAACTGTTTCAAATGAAAGATTACATAAAAGGTATATATATATATATATATGTGTGTGTGTGTGTGTGTGTATATAAAAATAGAATAGTGCACCTAACTTTTTTAAAAAAAAGATTATTTTATTTGAAAGGAAGAGTTACAGAGAGGCAGAGGCTGAGAGATAGAGAGGTCTTCCAATTCGCTGGTTCAATCCCCTGATGGCCGCAATGGAGGGAGCTGCACTAATCCGAAGCCAGGAGCCAGCAGCTTCTTAAGGTCTCCCATGTGGGTGCGGGGACCCAAGGACTTGGGCCATCTTCCACTGCTATCCCAGCCATAGCAGAGAGCTGGATCAGAAGTGGAGCAGCCAGGACTTGAACTGGTGCCCATATGGGATGCCGGCACTGCAGGCGGGGGCTTTACCTGCTATGCCACAGCGCCAGCCCCAAAACCTAACTCTTAAATTACTAAATAATCCAGTGGCCTTGGTGGAAAATTAGTTTGTAAAAGACGTAATCTATTGGATTCATTAAGAATTTAAGCTGTTTCCAAATGCCTTAGAACCATAATGTTTCAGTTTTCCTGATTTAATTGATTTAATAACAGTAGATATTAGCATCATTTTCTGTCTTTTGGTAGAAGTAAAGTACAAAACTCTACTAGAAAAAATAAAAGGTGTCTGTTGGTTGTCCTAAGTCTTCATGAAATACCAGGGAAAGAAAGAAATGTATCTTTCAAGATAGTGATGTTCTATTCTGTACCATTTATAAGACCATTGCTTCACCTCCCTGAGTCTGGTTTTTCTCATTTAAAAATTCTGTTCAGGATGTAAAATCTCTTACAGGATCAATGTATGTGTGCATCAGGGTATACATAAAGCCTAATGTATACTATAAGTACATATAATATATGTGATGTTACCTTGGACTAAGAAAGTCTCTTATTTTGCCTTCCCTGGATGTAGAAATGAAAACTAGTTTGCTGCTGTTACTATGAATTCTTTGAGCCACAGGACTTTTCTCTTAGTCATATTTATATCCCCTGCACTTAACAGTAGTCCCTAGCTCATGTTAGGTTATTACCTAAGTCTTTGCTGACTTTATATTAGTTAATATACATATTACAACTCTAATGTTCCTGAAGAATCAAAATTGCCCCAAGCCGCCTTTTCTTTAGTCCAAATAGAGCCTTTTGTTTAAGAATGTTTTTCCATTTTGTTTTCTATCTACAAAATGAATGAAACTTAATAATTTCTAAGACTGTGCACTTACTCTGGAATATTCTGTGTCAATATAGGCACACCTTCCAGAGTTCTCCCTTCCTCTTCTAGATCACTCTCCTTCATTCTGAAGAATTTTCCATGTTTTTAAAAGTACCGGCATGTTAGCAGTGATACATTTTTGAAGGATATTTTTCTGTGGATAGCAGAGATTTTTTTTCTTCCTTTCTTTTTTTCTTTTTCTTTATCTTTTTTAAAGGCAGAATGACAGAGAGGAGCCCAGAATGCCTACAACAGCCAAGGCTGGGCCAGGCTGAAGCCAGGAGCCTGGGACTCAGGCTGGGCCTCCCACATGGGTAGCAGAAACTCAAGTATTTTGGCCATTATCTGCTACCTCCCAGGGGCATTAGCAAGGAGTTAGATCAGAAGCAGAATAGCCAAGACTTGAATGGGATGTCTCAGTTAGTGGCTTAACCCACTTTGCCACAATGCCAGTACTGCTCTTTTTTTTTTTTTTTTTTTTTTTTTTTTTTTATAATTCTTAGGTCTTCCATCCACTGGTTCACTCTCCAGTTGGCCGCAGCAGCCGAAGCTGCGCCACTCCAAAGCAAAGCCAGGAGCCAGGTGCTTCTTCCAGGTCTCCCATATGGGTGCAGGGGCCCAAGAACTTGGGCCATCTTCTACTACTTTCCCAGGCCGTAGCAGTGAGCTAGATCAGAAGTGGAGCAGCTGGGACTTGAACCAGCACCCATAAGGGATGCCGGCACTGCAGGCGGTGGCCTACCCACTACACCACAGTGCCAGCCCCGAGTACTGCTCCTTTTTAATGATGTTTTTCTGCTGTCCAGTCATCCGTCAGTCTTCTTGTTGATCCTTTGAAGGTGAGTTGTCCTTTATTCTCTGGCAGCTTTTCAGATTTTTGACTTTCGGTTTTCAGCAGTTTCACTGTAATGAGCCCAGTCTAGTTTTCTTTATTTTTATTTTACCTGGGGTTTATTGAATTTGAAATTGTTAAGTTAATAGCTTTCATTAGTTTTGGAAAAGTCTGGGCCTTTATCTCTTCGTTATTGCTCTGCCTTATTGAAAATTTACTCTTGGCTATGTGATTATTCCACACATATATCTTATGCAAACTTCCTCTTCTGGGGGCAGTTGTTTTGGCCCAGTGGGTTAAGCTCCCTACTCAGGCTACCTGTCAAGTGAGTGGTTTGAGTCCTGTCTGCTTTTGTTTACTTGTTTGAAAGGCACAGTGACAGAAAGCAGTGGAAGATAGTCCAAGTACTTGGGCCCCTGCCACCCACATGGGAGACCCAAGATTAAGCTCCTGTTCCAGCCCTGGCTGTTGCTGCCATTTGGGGAGTGAACCAACAGAACATACTTGTGTCTGTCTGTCTCTCTGTCTCTCAGATAATCAAATAATCTTTAAAAAAAAAAAAAACTACTTGTTTATTTCTATGGATTCCAGTTTTCCACTGAAATTCTCCATATTTTCATCTGCCTTGTCTTTTTCCTATTTTTTGGAACATATTACTCAGTAATTTTTAAAATTCTGTCTGATAATGCCAAATTCCAAATCACTTTGGATCCATTTGTCTTTAATTTTCCTTAGTTTTAAGGCATTTTTACTTCAGTAATTTTTGCCTATTTTTTCATACACTTCAAATCTTTTTCATTGGCTGTTGGGTGAAAATTCAAGCAGTTGAAATCGTAGATTGTTGCCCAAGCTTCCTCAACTTTATCAGCTTTTAGGGGCCTGAACTACAGCCCCCCACCTAGCACTGTATCTCTCATTTCAGCTCTGTTCTTGAATTTCCCAATTGCTGTTTTTTGCTGACCTCTTAGAGTCGCATCCAGTGCATAAGATGGCCAGTGACATAAGGAGATTCACAGGCAGATTCGCAGGCAGAGTTTAAGAGTTCTTTTGTGGCCGGCGCCGTGGCTCACTAGGCTAATCCTCCGCCTGTGGCGCCAGCACACTGGGTTCTAGTCCCGGTCGGGGCGCCGGATTCTGTCCCGGTTGCCCCTCTTCCAGGCCAGCTCTCTGCTGTGGCCAGGGAAGGCAGTGGAGGATGGCCCAAGTGCTTGGGCCCTGCACTCGCATGGGAGACCAGGAGAAGCACCTGGCTCCTGGCTTCGGATCAGTGGGATGCGTCGGCCGCAGCGTGCCGGCCGCGGCGGCCATTGGAGGGTGAACCAATGGCAAAGGAAGACCTTTCTCTCTGTCTGTCTCTCTCTCACTGTCTAATTCTGCCTGTCAAAAAAAAAAAAAGTTATTTTGGTCTGTATATGTATAATTACCTCGTCTCTGGGATTTTGACTTCTCAAGTCCCAGCCATTTGGTTAGCTCTGAATTCTAACATCTGTCTCTCCAGCTTAGACAGCATTTTTGTACACAAATGCCCCATGCTATCCTTTGAAAAGCAATCTTAGTAAAAGAGCCAAGGTTTGTAATGCCTCAAGTTCTGCTTGTGTTAGTTACTCTCCAGTGCTTTCAGTCATTTTACAAATGTACAACTTTTTCATATACTTATGTGGAGAGATTGGTCTAATACAATCTGCTTTATCAAGCAGGACCCAGAAGTCCTGTGTCTGGGTTTTAGTTTTTACAAGCATTATTTGATGTACCTTATTTCTTTCCTCTCTCCTTTTAAAAATTTTACTCCCTCCCCCATTCAGGATTTTGCAGCTCATTAAGTGCTGTGCAACCAAGGTTAAATATGCAGGACCTTTTTCAGAATTGACCTTTAGATATCCAGTAATGTAAACCCCTTTTGGTCAGCACAGGTATTTGACAGTGGAGCCATCACTTGGGATACCTACACCCCCTATTAGAGTGCATAAGTTTGAGTCCTGGTTCCATTCTCTGTTCTAGCTTCCTGCTAATGTGCACTCTGGGGACAGTAGGTGATGGCTCAAGAAATTGGGTCCCAGGGCCAGTGCTGTGGCGTAGCAGGTAAAGCCACTACCTGCAGTGCCGGCATCTCATATGGGCGCCAGTTCGAGTCCTGGCTGCTCCACTTCCAGTCCAGCTCTCTGCTATGGCTGGGATAGCAGTGGAGGATGGCCCAGGTCCTTGGGCCCCTGCTCCCCCGTGGGAGATTTGAAGAAGCTGCTGGCTCCTGGCTTCAGATCTGCCCAGCTCTGGCCATTGCGGCCATTTAAGGAGTGAACCACTGTATAGACCTCTGTCTCTGCCTCTGCCTCTCTGTAACTCTGCCTTTCAGGTAAATGAATAATCTTTAAAAAGAAAAAAAAAGAAACAAACAAACAAATTAGGTCCCTGACACCCATATGGGGGAACCAGATTGAGTTCTGGACTTCAGTCTTCAGCCTCCGCCTGTTGTAGGCATTTGGGGAGGGGACTTTCTCCCTCTCCCTCTCTCTCTACCTTTTAGAAAAAAAAGTTGAAATCACTTTAATCTTTAAAAAAGTCTTTTGGTCATATATTCTAGTATAACAAATATTGCAAACTCGGCTGGCGCCGCAGCTCACTAGGCTAATCCTCTGCCTAGCGGCGCCGGCACACCAGGTTCTAGTCCCGGTCGGGGCGCCGGATTCTGTCCCGGTTGCCCCTCTTCCAGGCCAGCTCTCTGCTGTGGCCAGGGAGTGCAGTGGAGGATGGCCCAAGTGCTTGGGCCCTGCACCCCATGGGAGACCAGGAAAAGCACCTGGCTCCTGGCTCCTGCCATCGGATCAGCGTGGTGCGCCGGCCGCAGCGCGCCGGCCGTGGCGGCCATTGGAGGGTGAACCAACGGCAAAGGAAGACCTTTCTCTCTGTCTCTCTCTCTCACTGTCCACTCTGCCTGTCAAAAAAAAAAAATATTGCAAACTTTTCCTTTTTTTTGTTTTTTTTGTTTTTGTTTTTGTTTTTGTTTTTGTTTTTGTTTTTGACAGGCAGGGTGGACAGTGAGAGAGAGAGACAGAGTTGCTGTTGGTTCACCCTCCAATGGCCGCCGCGGCCGGCGCGCTGCGGCCAGCGCACCGCGCTGATCCGATGGCAGGAGCCAGGAGCCAAGTGCTTTTCCTGGTCTCCCATGGGGTGCAGGGCCCAAGCACCTGGGCCGTCCTCCACTGCACTCCCTGGCCACAGCAGAGAGCTGGCCTGGAAGAGGGGCAACCGGGACAGAATCCAGCACCCCGACCGGGACTAGAACCCGGTGTGCCAGCGCCGCTAGGCGGAGGATTAGCCTAGTGAGCCGCGGCGCCGGCCGCAAACTTTTCCTTTACGTTTAAACTAAAAGCATGCATAATGAATCAGAATTTTTTTATATGTTATAAAAGAGTAACAGTAGTAAAAACATAACTACTGTTACATAAAGTGTCTAAGTTCCTGAGAGTGTTTCTTAACCTGTTGTCCTGTGTGGAAAATGTGCTTTAACATTATGACTGTTTGCAGGTCACGACACCGGCGGTTTTCTTACAGCCAGTCTAAGTCTCGTTCCAAATCACTACCAAGGCGGTCTACCTCAGCAAGGCAGTCAAGAACTCCAAGAAGAAATTCTGGTTCCAGAGGACGATCAAGGTCCAAGTCCTTACAAAAAAGGTCCAAGTCAATAGGAAAATCACAATCAAGTTCACCTCAAAAGCAAACTAGCTCAGGAACAAAATCAAGATCACATGGAAGACATTCTGACTCCATAGCAAGATCCCCATGTAAATCTCCCAAAGGGTACACCAATTCTGAAACTAAAGCACAAACCGCAAAGCATTCCCATTGCCGGTCACATTCCAGATCTCGGAGTTACCGTCATAAAAACAGTTGGTGAACAGCAACAAAGGAGTACTACATAGTCTTTAATATAAATTATTAAACCTCTTATTATGTTAAATAAAAATTCTTCAAGGCTTACAGAAAATGTGAATTGATACTAGTTACTTTGGGCATGTGGAAGAAAGAAAATCCTCTAGCTTTGGATTAATAAAGATTTGGTTTCAATGTAAGGGCCCACACCACAAATTATGATGTGTCTGATGTTACATTTTACATACCATTTTTTGTTTACATTGTAGCAGAAGGGTACTTTTCAAAGGAAGTGGGTAAAATGGAACTAATTTAGAAAATAATTAGATTTTATTTTTTACTTTAAAGCACTTTACATTCATGTAAAAAGTAATTATGACTATATAATTACCTAAGGTGGACTTAAAGTATTTGACACCTATTTCTCTGTTGTATCTTCTATTTAAACTTAGGCCAATTCCTGGTGAACATTAGTTCAAATTACAAAATCTAATTTCTCCAAAAGTAAAATTTATATAGAGGTCAAATATCCAAAAGATAAAATTTTCCCCTGTGTTCAAGGATACATTTTTATGGGGTAGAACAATTTAGATATAGCAACAGGAAATTCCATCCTGCACCAAGTTCACTTCAGAAATATCAAAACAGTCTATAAATACTGAATTTTGATTATGGAGTACAAAAATCAAAATGTAAAAATATTTATATTAAGTCTTATACATTTGAAGAGTGGTACATTTTGTATACAAATCATATTTTATACCATTATTTCTACATACCTACTTTTCATCTGCTATTTAATTCATTCTTCTTAGAGCTCCAGCTCAAGATTTTAAATTATATAAACTGTCTTATTATTTTTGAAAGAGTATTTAGTACCTGTATTATGAAATTCAAGACTACGTGGTCAAAAACCAACTTGACAGTATTTGAATTTTACATGACACGACCTTTCATTTTTTTAAACCAAATAACTGTTGATATTTACTGTTTTGTAGTTGTTATAACTAAGAATTTCTTTTAAGATGTGTTTGTAGTTCACATTTTTCAGAGGGTTTTGGTAGTATTTGTGATAAAATGATTTTACATATGATTATTATGGGGGATATATTTATAGAGCTCTACTTGTATACCTTGTTGAATTATATTATTGAAACTTGAAAGTTCTCAGTCCATATAGTTAATGTTTGTATCTAGAGTGCTTAAGAAAAACGTGTCTTGTCTTATATTTTAGTATACAGGAGCCAGCGTTGCTTCTGTTTGTTTTGAATACAAATCCCATTTTTCTTTGCATTTTAGATCCTATATGTAAGAAACAACTTTACAGAATAATTTGTATGCTGGTAATATTTGGACAAGTACCCTAAATTCATGTATATTGTACTTTATGAAAAGATTTTCTCTATTTAATCATGCCAAAATTTATTTCAGAATTACAACTCTTGGAAGTGTTCAGCTATAATAAAATTTAGTTATACAATTATGTGGCACTATGGAAAATTTAAACGGGAGTCTGAAAAATAAGATATTAATAGTAATTGTTAATATTTTCTAAATGAGTTCACACACATAAATGCAGTTATTTTAAATAACAACTAGAAAATGATTATAATATCACAAATTATCTTGGTAAAAAGGTAAAGCAATATTCCTGAATAGATTTAATCCTTTCATTTACCTCTGATTTGGTTTTTATTTTTTAAAGATTTATTTATTTATTTATTTGAAAGAGTTACAGAGAGAGAGAGAGAGAGAGAGATCTTCCATTCACTGGTTTACTCCCCAATTGGCCGCAACAGCCAGAGCTGTGCCAATCCGAAGCCAGGAGCCAGGAGCTTCTTCCTGGTCTCCAGTGTGGGTGCAGGGGCCCAAGGATTTGGGCCATCTTCTGCTTTCCCAGGCCGTAGCAGAGAGCTGGATTGGAAGTGGAGCAGCCTGGTCTCAAACCGGCAACCATATTGGATGCCGGCGCTTCAAGCCAGGGCATTAACCCGCTGCACTACAGCGCTGGCCTCGTGATTTGTTTTTTCTGTTTAATCTCTAGGCTGTTGAAGAGGGGATACTTTTTGGTTTGATGGAAAAGCTGGGGGCTCGTGCTGCGGCATAGGGGATTAAGCCACCCCCTGCAGCACTGGCATCCTTGGTTGGGTCCCGGCTGCTCCACTACCTATCCAGCTCCCTGCTAATGCATCTGGGAAAGCAGCAGCAGATGGCCCAAGTGCTTGGGGCCCTTCAACCATGTGGGAGACCCAGAGGAAGCTCAGGGCTCCTGGCTTTGGCCTGGTATAGCGCTGGCCACTATGGCCATCTGGGGGGTGAACCAGCGGATGGAAGATATTTCTGCCTCTCCCTCTCTACTCTTTCCAGCAGATGGAAGACATCTCTCTCTCTCTGCCTCTCCATCTCTGTACTCTTTCAAAAAAAATAAATAAATCTTAGAAAAACTGGAATTACTATAGCTCAAACTCTTGAGACTTTACAGTGTGATTGGCACTGCTAAGTTTTAAGTTACCTATTTATTCGTTGCAACAGTCTTAAAAAGACCATTACAGTCAAGGAATGGTTGCAGAGAAGTTAAGTAACAAGGGCACACAGACGTTAACTTTGAGAGGCCTCTCCGTGAGTGTTGTGTGGTATTGTTTAGGAAGTCTTTCATAGATGCTAAACTAAGAAGTTGAAAGGGACACCTGAATTAGGAATAGAAATGCCTATTGGCTCCAGTTAAAAATGACTTGAGGGGGCCGCACTGTGATGCAGCAGGTAAAGCCTCTGCCTGTGATGCCAGCCTCCCATATGGGTGCCAGTTGGAGACCTGGTTGCTCCACTTCTGGTCTAGCTCCCTGCTAATGTCCCTGGAAAAGCAGAGGAGGATGGCCCAAGTCCTTGGGCTCCTGCACACAAGTGAGAGACTTAGATGAAGCTCCTGGCCTATCCCAGCCTGTCCCAGCCTTGGCTGTTGTGGCCATCTAGGTAGTGAACCAGTGGATGGAAGATCTCTCTCCGTCTGTAACTCTGACTTTCAAAATAAGTAAAATTTTAAAAACCCACCAGCTTAAAATACCCACATCCTATGTGGGAATTTCTGGGTGAAAAAGTGACTCTAGGTGAAGATTGATTCTCTGGGTATCCTGGAAACTGTCTTTTGGAAGTATCTTCATTCTGGGGTTCGCTTTTGTCATTGGATTTGTTCTTGAACTATTTAAAAGAGAGAGGGCAAGACTGTTAACAAATAAAGCAAATGTTTTAATTTTAGACACCTGTGACCAATTCCTTTAAAAAGAATATGTTGGGCCAGCATTGTGTCATAGAAGGTAAAAGTACCACCTGTGATGCTGGCATCCCACATGGGTGCTGGTTTGATTCCTGGCTGCTCCTCTTCCAATCCAGCTCTTTGCTTCCGGATGTTTAGATACTTCGCAAGTTTAGTGCGGGGAAACTACCGCCCACCCCATGCCCCGTTCAGGGTCATGGAGGGTAAACTACAGTGAAACATAACCCACTACATCAGCTTGTTTTCTTGATATCCTGATGGCTAGTGTCCAATTTCTGTTTAACAGCTAGTATTTTGCAGCTGCTTGGAGCCACGATGTAATCTTACACTACTGGGTTAATTTGCTTTTAAACATAAATTAGCTAAACTCAAGACTTTATATAATGTCTCCTGGAAATACAGCTATTATCAGATACACTGTTCATTACAGTTAAGAGTTACTGCTTTTTTTTTTTTTATTTTTTTATTTTTTGACAGGCAGAGTGGACAGTGAGAGAGAGAGACAGAGAGAAAGGTCTTCCTTTTTGCCGTTGGTTCACCCTCCAATGGCCGCCGCGGCCGGCGCGCTGTGGCCGGCGCGCTGTGGCCGGCGCACCGCGCTGATCCGATGGCAGGAGCCAGGAGCCAGGTGCTTTTCCTGGTCTCCCATGGGGTGCAGGGCCCAAGCACCTGGGCCATCCTCCACTGCACTCCCTGGCCACAGCAGAGAGCTGGCCTGGAAGAGGAGCAACCGGGACAGAATCCGGCGCCCCGACCGGGACTAGAACCCGGTGTGCCGGCGCCGCTAGGCGGAGGATTAGCCTAGTGAGCCGCGGCGCCGGCCTACTGCTTTTATTTTTAAAGTATTTGAAAGGCAGAGTTAGAGGAGGACAGAGCCAGTGAGCAAGCTACCATTGCTGATTCACCCCCCAAATGGCTGCAATGGCCAGGACTGAGCCAGGCTGAAGCCAGGAGCCTGGAACTCAGTCCGGGTCTCCCATGTGAGAGGCAGATCCAAGGACTTGGACTTGGGTACTTCCATACCCCTATTCACTGGCTACGCAACCTTGTCCAAATTATCTAGCATCTTTGCCTGTAAAATGTGGCTTTATCTGTCCCAGAGAGTTGAAGAGTTTAAGAAGATACCCCAGAGTGCCAAGTACAGAGTAGGCAGGCAAATGTTGACTTCACTTTTCATTTTTTTATTTAGACATAAAATTGATTAGAAGACATTTCCAAGTATAAAATCGATGGTATGCACTTTAGTGTGTAAAAGTAGTCCCTTGATAAAAACAGAGTATTCAGTACCACAGCAGTAACTGTACTCTGCCAGGTCCTGGAAAATTGATCATATGTACCTTTAAGATGTTCATAAAATTAAATACAAAGTAATTGAGTCAAATACATTTTCTGAAATATGACAGTACTGGGTAGAAGTGTTAGATAGTTCAGGTTGACTCCACTTCTCTAAAGTTAAAGTATTGTGAATAATTGACAAATACTACTACTTTTATTTAAGGAAACCATGTAAAGAAGTGATGACCAAAAAGTAAATGTGCAGAGACTGTTAGGCCCAACAGTAGTGTTTTACAAAGCGTGGTGTAAGGATGTTTTTATTCTATTTTGGGAAAACGGTCCCATAATTGCTCTTTGTTGAATTTTTTTTAGTCTAAGGATACGCCATTACTCTGAACTTGTGAAAAGAAAGAATGGCAGCTTGTGGAAGTAGACAGATGCTAAGTGGATTATCGGTTACTTATTTTTTAAGTACTATGTGATTTTAAGTATATGTAATTCAAAACACTATCCTGAACCTACATTTTTTTATAAGCTATGAAACCAATTACAAATTAAGCATTTCAGAAGGTTCCTAGAAAATTTAAAAGGCCCAACCTTTTCAAGTAAGAGAATGCTCTCCAGTAGTCGATATTTAGTCCTAAAATAGATTGTGTGTTCACCATTTTACCTTTCGAGTGTTAGATTGTGCAGGGTGAATATTTCCTCAGAAAGTGTGTCATTGAAAAAAAAAAAAGAAAGTGTGTCATTGAAATTACTCCCACTCCAGGAGTATAATTCTGTTAATGAAATGGCCACGTATTTTTTTTTTTTTTTAAAGATTGATTGATTGATTTGAGAGAGAGAGAGAGGTCTTCCATTCGCTGGTTCACTCCCCAGATGGCCGCAATGGCTAGAGCTGGGCCAATCCGAAACCAGGAGCCAGGAGCTTCTTTCGGGTCTCTCAAACAGGTTCAGGGTGCCATCCTCCACTGCTTTCCCAGGCCATAAGCAGAGAACTGGATCAGAAGTGGAGCAGCTGGGGCAGAAACACACTGGCGTCCATATGGGATGCCAGCACTGCAGGTGGAGGCTTAGCCTACCTCAGCACAGTGCTGGCCCTGCGATAAGCTTTTTAGAAATCCCTCCTGGAGGAGTGATGGAAGCAACCCAGAATTCTTGGCTTATGACCACCAGTTTTCTAAAGAAATACCTGCATTCCAGTTTTCTTAGCTTAATCCTAGCATAATGGCTGAAATGCTATTAAACAGGACTTTAAATTCAAACAATCTCCCAAGGGTGGGTGTTGCTTCATGGGCTCCCATATTGGAGTGCCGGTTGGATCCTGGCTGCTTTGCCCTTCTGATTCAGTTTCCTGCTAATGCACCTAGGAAGCAGGTGGTAGCTCAAGTAGTCGAGCTCCTCTATCTACATGAGAGACCCAGATGGACTGGCTTTGGTGTGGCCCAGCCCTGGCTCCTTAGAGCATTTGGGGAGTGAACTATTGTTGAAGTTTTTGGAGCAGGCATTTAGTACAAGAGCCATTTCACAGGTACTGATGGGAACTTCCTTCAGAAGGGATGGATGTCTGGTGGTTTCTCTTCAGTTTAGCAGGCCTGTATGGCCATTGCCTGGACCCATTATAGCACTAGGGTTGAAAAACTACAATATTCTAATGCTGTAATTCCTTCTTTATTGTTGACTGGAATATTTTTAAGAAAAAAATCAACTGTGAGGCCCACATTGTGGCATAGTGGGTTAGGCCGCCACCTGCAGTGCCGGCATCCCATATGTGTGCCAGTCTGAGGGGCTGCTCCACTTCTGATCCAGCTCTCTACTATGGCCTGAGAAAGCAGTAGAAGATGGCCCAAGTTCTTGGGCCCCAGCACACCCATGGGAGACCTGGAAGAAGCTCCTGGCTCCTAGCTTCAGCCTGGCGCAGCCCTGGCCATTACAGCCATTTCGGGAGTGAACCAGTGGATGGAAGCTCTCCCTTTCTCCACCTTTGCCTCTCTGTAACTCTGCATTTCAAATAAATAAATCTTAAAAAAACAAAGTCAACTGTTTGAGTTACTCTGAGGTGTAACTTTGTAGAGGAGAGTTAGCCTTAAAAAATGAGATGAATTAGGCTTTTTTTGTTTACTATTATTATGAACTTAGGCACTTAAATATATTTGATACATTTTAATTCATTGCAGCTATGTTTAAAATTCTTATTTTTAAAATATTTTTTATTGTCCTATTCTCTGAAATGCAGAGACAACAATCTTCCATCTGCTGGTTCACTCCCCAAGTGCCTGCCACAACCAGGAGTAGGCCAGGCTGAAACCAGGAGGCTGGAACTCCAGTCAGATCTCCCATGTGGGTTCGGGCCCAAGGACTTGAGCTGTCACCTGCTACTTCCCATGCATGGCACACGTTAGCAGGCTACAAGAAGTGTAGCCTGGACTTGAAACCAGCGCTAGTGTCCCAAGTGGTCAGTTAACCATTGCACCAAACGCCCACCCTGCAGTCATTACTGTGACACTCAAGTTGCCCCGTCCTTAGCTGCCACTGTCTTCAGAATCCTCTGGACCTGGCCCCGGAAGCCTCTGATGGCTCCCCTCTTCCGACATGACAAGATACTCTAGCCGCCTCCTGCACCTTTCCTGCCACAGGCCTGCAGGCGGCCTCTCCCAGTCACGGTTCCTTCTAAGGAGAAATGACACGGGGCAATGATGGTCTGTGGTCTGTGTGAAAACGTATCACATGCGAGAGCCTGTTAACTGATCGGCTGATACCACCTCTACTACTACCTCTGATTCTTCCTCCACGTTTCTGTCAGAATCACCTTTATAAAATAGATCTTTTTCTTTTCTTCTTTTTTCTTTTTTAATGTTTATTTTCTTCTACTTGAAGACAGAGTAACAGATCTTCCATCTACTGGTTTACTTCTCAAATGCTGGAAACAGCCAGAATTGGGCCAGGTCAAAGCCAGGGACCAGGAACTCCATCCAAGTGGAGCCATCATCTGCTGCCGCCCAGGACACATAAGCAGGGTGCTCAGTCAGAAGCAGAGTAGCCAGGACTCAAACTAGCACTCAGATAAGGGAAACTGGCTTAATCAGCTGTGCTATACTGCCTGCCCCTAAAGTCCCATCTTCTTTCATCTCCTGCTTTGAAACTTTTGATGGCATCTTAAATACATGAGAGTACTTCAAAAAATTTGTGAGAAAACATGGAATTTTAAATTTATGGGGCAGGCATCATCACCATGTGGATGATACATCACTATTAAGAATGTCCTACATGGGCTCGGGTTCAAGTCCCAGCTGCTCCACTTCTAATCCAGCTCTCTGCTATAACCTGGAAAAGGAGTGGAAGATGGCCCAGGTGCTTGGGCCCCTGTACCCACATGGGAGACCCGGAAAAAACTCCTGGCTCCTGGCTTTGGATCGGCGCAGCTCCAGCTGTTGCAGCCATCTGGAGAGTGAACCAGTAGATGGAAGACCTCTCTGTCTCTGCAACTCTGCCTTTAAATAATCTTAAAGTCATTTTCAAGTCCAGCATTGTGGCACACTGGGCTATCCTGCCAATTAGGACGCCTAGCATCCCATATTGTAGTGCTGGTTTGACTCCCAGCTGCTCCACTTCCTATCCAGCTCCTTGTTAATGTGCCTGGGAAGGCAACAGAAAATGGCTCAAGAACTTGGTTCCTGGCTCCTGGCTTTGACCTGGCCCAGCTGTGGCCTTTTGGGGAGCAAACTAGCAGATGGAGGCTCGCTGGCTCTTATTGGCTCTTCTCTCAAATACCTAAAGCTTTAAGAACAAAAAAGATCATTGCCTTTTATTTATGCTGTTAAATGTTCATGATCTCTGACCTGCTTTAATTAAATGGAGCTTGAATAGAACATGTAATCTGCTGATCAAAGATGACAAATATGCATCTTGATGTTCATAAAATATAGGTTGCTTCCATCAACCTTCCCATTTTGTCCCTATCGTTCCTTAATTCAGAAACTGTAATGAATGCCACATAGCCTGAGATAAGCTACAGAGTACACACATGAACTCAACTCTAGAAAATGCATTCTATAATTCCAACAATGAGTCATGGGAGCTGGCATTTTGGCACAGTGGGTTAAGCTGCTGCCTGGGATGCTAGCATCCCATGTGAGCATGGGTTCAAGTCCCAGCTGCTCCAGTTCCCTGCTAATGTCTCTCCTCTAACTCTACATTTCAAATAAATAAATTTTTTTAAATCCTCAGTAAAGGCAACACCTTTTATAAAAAATTATAGTTAAATTTGGGGGGTTTTATAATTTAAGCTGAAATTTGCAAATACAACTCCTGGGTGTTACTTAAATACATTTTAGTATATTTAATTTAAAACCAAGAGAAGCACAAAGGATATGAAAAGTAGCAATCTAGGCCTGCACTGTGGTGTAGTAGGTGGCTGCTCCACTTCATATCCAGCTCTCTACTATGGCCTGAGAAAGCAGTGGAAGACGGCCCAAGTGCTTGGGCCCCTGCCCTCTTGGGCACTCTGCACCTGGAGGGCCCCCCTCCCGCGCTCCAGGCTTTGGATCAGCCCAGCTCCGGGTGTCGCAGCCATTTGGGGAGTGAACCAGGAGATGGAAGATTCTATGTCTAACTCTCCCTCTCAAATAAATAAATACATCTTTTAAAAAAAGTTAAAAAACAAGTAGCAATCTGAAAACTGTCAGTGATTAATTCAACACAATCTACGAGGGATCTAAAGAACAGGGTTAGTTCAAACCCAAGAGATTATCCCCAATCCTTAAAACCCTACCTTCAGAGGCTCCTAACTTTCCAGGAAGTTTCCCAAAGACTAAATTCATGTTTATAAATAGCAATATATATAAAAAAAAAAAAAAACACAATTAAAATTCCATGTTTAAAAAATATTTCTGGAATGACATTTTGTGCTTACACGATTCTGTCTTCTCACATCAGAACATATACTCTGTCCTTAAATGAACTATTATGGAACAGTTTTGAAGAATCTTCAGAAGGATTTATGGATTCAAAAAAGAAAGGAATGAAGTACAATAATCAAAGAAAACTAGTGGGCACTGTGGCACAGCACCCACAGCCACCACTTGGAAAGCCCACATCCCGGATCAGAAGGCCTGGTTTGAGTTCCAGCTATTCTATGCTTCCTAATGTGCCTGGGCAGGAGCAGATGATGGCTCAATACCTGTGTTCCTGCCACCCATATAGGAGACCAGCTGCTCCTGGTTTTGGCTTGGCCTCACCCTGGCTGTTGTGGGCATTTGTGGTGTGAACTAGCAGATGAGAAACTTTCAAATAAATCTTAAAAACAAAATCAAAGAGATATTAGCTCAAGAATCAGATACTCAGCAAGGAAAGCCCGTGTTTAAAAAACACATTGTTGGCCAGCGCCGCGGCTCAATAGGCTAATCCTCCACCTAGCGGCGCTGGCACACCGGGTTCTAGTCCCAGTCGGGGCGCCGGAGTCTGTCCCAGTTGCCCCTCTTCCAGG
This sequence comes from Oryctolagus cuniculus, assembly GCF_051225735.1. Taxonomy (NCBI): domain Eukaryota; kingdom Metazoa; phylum Chordata; class Mammalia; order Lagomorpha; family Leporidae; genus Oryctolagus; species Oryctolagus cuniculus. Next base: position 83,258,174 of record NC_142871.1, read on the forward strand.
CCAGCTCTCTGCTGTGGCCAGGGAGTGCAGTGGAGGATGGCCCAAGTGCTTGGGCCCTGCACCCCATGGGAGACCAGGAGAAGCACCTGGCTCCTGCCATCGGATCAGCGCGGTGCGCCGGCCGCAGCGCGCCAGCCATGGCGGCCATTGGAGGGTGAACCAACGGCAAAAGGAAGACCTTTTTCTCTGTCGCTTTCTCTCACTGTCCACTCTGTTAAAAAACAAACACACACATTGTTTAGCAACACCCCTCAAAAAGTCAAATATTTATAGGTGGATGCTCGGACTTTTGTACCTGAGTCTACAGAAATATATGCAATACCCTCAACTGAAAGCCATCTGTTGCCTTCCACCCCATAAAAAAATAGGATAATCCATTCAGCAATACGATAGTAAGGGTCACTAGGAGACGGGAGAGGTACAAAAAGAGAAACAGAATTAGAAGAGGTCAGCTTCATCTAATTTCAAGCCTTAGATTAAGAAAAGGGAAGGAAAACTTTCTTCCATCCTCCACCACCTGGGCTCCTGCTATCAGAATTCAGAACTTAAGTTACATGTAGCTGGACAGAGAAACCAACCACCATCTAACACTATTTGATGAAGAAAAACATTCTAATTTGACAAAATCAGAAGACAGCATGAGCTCGAGAGTACTAGTCAGAGTTAAGCCTGAGGATGGATACAGGAAGATAAAATATTCCACTTTCGTGCTGTGGTTACTACTTCTGTGCCCTATTTGTCGGCTGTACCACTAGGTCTGACCTAGCTTCTGCTTGCTGGGCCTTTCTAGGGATGACCTACAGACACCTCCAAGTTTAGCATGCCAGGTCATGCTCCTCTACAATCCCCTCCCTCTGCAGTTCCCTAAATGCCAGATTTATCTTCCTAGGCACTCAATTTGAAAACCTTTCCCTACCCCTCACAAAAGCTCAATTCTCAATTCTCCCTCCCACAAGCCCCCCACCAAGTAACCCCGCCTCCGATTTCCCTCTGATGTCCTATAGGGCCTTTTTCCCTGTAGCTACCAACACTCTCAGATGCTCTTCCTGTTCCAAGTTTTTCTTTCCAAGCTGTTCTACCTGTTCTCACCAACCTCTGATGACTGTGCCATGCTCACAGAACACCGCCAAAGCTCTGCACCTAACATGCCAGACCCTGTATTTTCTTACCCCATTACGCCTTTTAAGCAGTCTGCCTGCCTTGCACTTCTCTTGAGCTCCTGGTCAGCCTGCTCTCTCCCAGTTATTTTCCACTTCTGTGTCCAATATTCTTGATTTTTAAGGTTTAATCCAACGCTGTTTTTCAGGTGTCAGATTCCTGAAGGGCAAGCTCCTACTCAGCAGTTAGTCCCTCCTTCTGGGAAAGGCAAGTTTTTTGTTTACCTCTCCAGGCACTTACTCTAGATAAGGGGAATACAGTTTGTATTTGTCTTCATTTCACCTAGTTTTTCAGCTCTACCATTTACCCTTGTTTTCTGCACAGGACTTAGACACCTAAGTCCCCCACACATCAAATCAGACATGCTTTTTCAACAATAACCCAATGTCAAGCAACAGGGAAAGGGTTAGTGAAATTAACCCAAAACAGAGGGACTCTTCATAATCACAGGCAGAAGTGTGCTATTAAAATCTGTGAATGCCTTTCTAGAACCACAGACTGTTCAACCTGGGAGCTGTCAGAATTCATCTAGGTCACCATTATTGTAGATATTTACAAAACCTAAGACAAAGCTGAAACTCAAACTCTAGAGTGAACTTGTAAATGGGCTTCCCAGGGCTGGTGGAAGCATTAAGCTGCTCCACTTTCAGTCCAGCTCCCTGCTGCTAATGTGCCTGGGAAAGTAGCCTAAGATAGCCCAGGTACTTGAGACTCCTGAAGAAAGTTTTCCTTCCCTTTTCTTAATCTAAGGCTTGAAACTGGATGGAGATCCAGTCTCCTGGCTTCAAACTGGCCCAGCCCAGGCTTTAGGGCCATTTGGGAGCTGAACCAACAGATAAAAGATCTCTTTGTGTCTCTCTTGACTCTTTCAAATAAAATAGCTCCACCCCCCCACACACACCTTTTGTGTGTGTGTGTGTGTGTGTGTGTGTGTGGTTGGTTTTTTGGTGACCTTGAACCATTTATTTAGGCTGCCCTTGCCAGAGTTAAGACTTGGCTAGGGGATCTCCAACCTCCCTCTGAAATCTAATGCTCATACTTGAGAGCTGGTGGGAGGGGGACTGGGGTCAGCACAGAGCTGACTCTGGGCTTATCCACCACAGCCACAGCACCTCACAGTTCTAATTACACCATGTCACTGCACAGCTCCCAGCTGGACCTCCCTCTTCTAGGTCCATTCTGAGCAGAAACATGGAGGCTGAACTGGCACCTGTTGTTCCTTCTCAGATAATTTAAGTTCAACAAAGAGGGTAAAGACCAAAAAGTAGGTACTGTTGTCTTATTAAAGACAGTTTCTAGTAATCTAAATACAAAGTATTCCCCAAGCAGAGCATGAAGGGGCCTTATTCAAATCTCATACTAGTGTGCCACATTATTCCCGATAAATGAAAATACAGGAAAGAAATGGAATATTTGGGGAACACAGGACTATACCCAGACCTAACACATATTCCTTTTAAATTATAAACCACTAAAGTCATCATAAATTTAAGAGCTGTCTTAAAGACTGAAAAACAAATGGCTCCTGTCAACCTTGTAATAGTATAATTTGATCTTTTTATTGCCTTTTCCTTTATCTACCTACAAAGACACTAACAAAAACTTAGCACCAAGATCAATGCAAATAAAAGCAGCTGTCACTCATCGGAGTAAACTCAATTATCAGATTGTACAGATTATCCCCAAACAACTTCAGCATAAATACTAATCACAGCAACATGTTGCTTAATCAAGTGCCACTGCCAACAATTTTTTCCACTCACATAAGCTGACAAACCTTTTACTCCTTTGCAATTAAAAGCTGTTTCCTTAGGCCACTATAAATTTAGGCCTGAATCTAAGAACTACATGGTCCCATACATCCACAAAGCCAAATTACATCAACATTAGAGCAAACATTTAACAGAAGAAAAATAAAGGTGGCTTAACATCACTGACCAAAACAAATTCAGTACCTTCTCACTGAATATATATTATATTATCTGGTATAATTCACTTATGTTTACTCTTACAGTTGTAAGACCTATCTTAATACTATAATATAGTCTACTTGTCATTTCTTTAAAGCTATTTATCAATGTTTTAACTCTAGCATTCTCAGAAAATAATTTTCCAAGGCTGAAAAGTTCACCTATATTTTCACATTAGTTTTAGCACCAATTTCTCTAAACCGTTCTAATATTCAATGAATATTAAAGCATAGCTTAATTTCTTTCTATAAGAACAAGCATTTCATACCCAGGGACAAAGAACGGTTGGCTGGCTAGAGCTGCAAATACAAGATAGCATGCCTTGCCATTATTACACAAATTTTGTGGGACAGCTACATAACAAGTCATCCTATCTTCCTGGCACTGAGTATCAAGTTAAGAGCAAGTTTAAGCTTCTGCTCACACTCCCTACACCACACAGAAAGTGAAGTCTTCACTCTCCTTGTGGGAACCAGTGTGAGACCTAAGACACCTCCAGGTAGCACCATTCTCATGAATTCAACCTTAAGAATCATGTTCAAGTATGTACCTTTAACATCTTTTTTCCTTTTCCTCTCTAAATGTTGCCCAATTACGCAGAAAAGTTTTCTCCTTTGAGACAAACTTTCAGTTTATACAAGTGAAACCATATAGAAAGTGTATTTTAGAATTTGAATTGGTAATATGTTGAGAGTGGTTTGAACTGCCATGTTGATCTTCAAAGCAAGCCTCCAAAATCTCCACCCACTGTTTTCAGCATCAACTATGTTTTTTCAGTACAAGTGCCACCATTCAAGATTAATGTAATAAAACATAGGTGTCATTGTCTTACACTGAAAAATGTACCATATATTAAGTCAAATAATACTTCATAAAAAAGTTTACATATAAAAATATATTCTAAGTCATAAACTAACCAATTTTACTTTATCCACTACCATTTCCACTTGTGAGATGGGCAATTCCCCACTAAGAGGTAGAAATGTTAAATAATTGCTCAAAATTTTGTAGAGGAAGAATCATCAGTACAAAGTCAAAAACAGAGCCAGTGAAATGAGAAGTTAAAAATCCAGTCACACAAAATCTCATGGCCACACACAGGACAGTCACACACAAAAAGTCAAGACTAGTTTAAAGGGGGGAGGCCAAATTATTATTACTTTAAAATTTGATTACAACCGATTTTGTTGGCATTAAAATTAGAGGCATCTTAAATTTGAATAATGGATATATACCAAAAACAAGAAATTAAATTTGGTAGAAATGGGGAGGAGTTTTTCCAGTAATTAGATTGGAAGGCAGAAATCAATTTAGCGAAAGACAAAACTCCATTGTTTACAATGATTGTGCCACAGACTTAAACTTCAGTAGTGCATTAGTAAACTCTTCACATTTAGATCTTCACCTTGAGATTTGACAGCTGTTTCTTGGTAAAATCTCAGTACCTTGTGCAAATAAACTGGTGTTCCATGTGCCTTAGCACACTTAAAATTTCTCCATTATATATATATATATGTATATATATATACACAAATCACCTGCCACATGGGCAGGGCAAAATACATACTTTCATAACAAAACTATAATGTACCTCTCAAGTATGAACAATATACACATAATACATGGTATACAGTATTTACAAAATATAAAATATAATACAAGCTGTTTGTATGTAACTTTTTAAACTCATCTTTTGTACTCTTACATTGCAACAAGGCAGATTTCCAGATCTGTACCAATTCAAGAGTCCAGGAAGTTGGAAAAAACTGTTTTACATACACACTGAAATCTGAAATCTTAAGTTTGAACCTTCAGCAGTGTTTTCAAATGCACTGCCATCAGCTCCTTGTTTTGGTTGGAATTTTCAACAGAGCTTCCCATCCAGTGACTAGGAGGCTTTGGCAGAACACTAGGAGAAGGTGGATCACTGAACTTGGCGCCAGCGTAATTCTCCTTTTGGCTCACTTCAGTCAGAAATGCTGACTTCTTCAAATGCATGTTTTTAATATTCTCTGTATTTTTAAAAGGCTTTTTTTCCTGCTTCTGAATTCTATCAGATGACACAGAGTCCTGCCAAAAGTTATTTTCATTCCTTTTCGTAGAGGTGATCTTGGTGAGTGGCAAGTTGTATTTGCTTTTCTGTCTGTTCATCTTTGGTTGTTCACTCAAGTGTATACCATTAACAAGCTGGCCGTGGGGAAGGGCGACTTTCTCCGATTTTCCCATCTTTGATTTTAAAACCTATAAAGACAAGGAACATAAACGTGAACACAGTTTAAGGATAAAAATCAAAGATATAAACCTCACATATTTTATGTATTTCTTTCAACAAGTCCCCTTAGACTTCAGTTCACTGTATTGATTAAGTACTTAAATGCGCCCCTTACATCACTGGATGTCTATTTTGTTTTCAATTAGAAGCTGTATGCAACATGAACCATTTCTAAAATGTCAAAAAAGCAAAAAACCCAAAGCAACCAGAATCCACCTTCCTTCCGTTACTGTAAAGAGTAAATAAGCTTTGTTTCAAACACGTGTGACCAAAAATTATTCCATCTGACCCCTACTGGTTTAACAGCCGCTTGAGAACTTTGCTTCACTAATGCTAAAAGCCCGACATGGACCTCTGGCAAGTCACCACAGGATATAAAAGGACTTTAGTTCATTGTCCTTCCAACATTTGTAATACGGTAACTAAACAGGATACTCATAAAAATAACAGGATACTTCAGAAAGTCAGTGCGAATATTGAGTTAAAGTAGGAGTTAATTTTCGTGCAAAAATTTTCATGCAGTTTTCGTAAGCTGTGTTTTCCACGTACTGTGAATTTTTTTTCTTGCACGAAAATAAATCTCTACTTTTAATTCCATTTTCCACGCACGTTTAGAAACAGCCTACTATTACGTAGCTGGAGTTCAAGGTATCTGCGGCCCAACAGAACGCTCTGGCCTTCTGGTAGTAATACCCGTTCTAGAAAAGAATCCTACTGGCCAGGAAGAGGCAGAAGAGCTCGCTTTTCGAATATCACTATTACTGCTAAGTGAGACTCGGAAGGAACCCAAGACAATCCACAGAAAAGTGACCGCCACGCTTAGTAATTTTCCCCCAGGACACAGCTAACAAACCTCCCATCTCTAACTCCAATAAATTCCCGAACGACAGCAACTTAACTTTCACTACGAAACTGAAGTCACGGGAGTCCATACAACACTTCCTTTCGCTAAGATCACTCTCCAATCACTCGGGACTGAATCCCGCTTGGGGGCTCGAATGCATTTTATCCAAACCCAGTCGGTCGGTACAACGCGCACTCAGCCAGTAACTTCCTTGGAAAATCTATCGTGGACCAGTAACGACCTTGCCCGCAGGAGGTGCGGCAGGGCGTCGTGCGCACTGTGAGATCAGCTCAACGGATACACTGACATGCAAACCGTAGCGCTTTCCAGGCCGAGAATGCCAAAGCCAGCGCCGCTGCCGCCCGCTCGGAAACTTGAAAGCGCACTAAGTAGGTCAGGCCCAGCCCCACACGGGATTGGGCGCCCCACGAAGGCCGCGTTCACTTCCCGGCAAAAACCCAGCCCACCGCGGGGCGCCGCGCACGGTCTCCGCGCCGCACTCCCGGCCCCGGAGCCGCCAGCCGTCGGGAGGCCGGGCGCCGGCCCCCGGACCCCGTCCGGCCGCCCCCGGCCCGCCGCCCGCCTCCTTCATGAGCGCCGGAGCGCGCCGCACGTAGCGCGCGCTGACGTCAGCCCCCCCGCGGCCCCCCGCCCCTCCCCGCACTCCCCGAACGCCGAAACCCCCTGGAACGCCGCCAGCCTTCTAAATCGGGGCTGTTGCTGGGGCGCAGCCGCTCCCCTCATTGGCTGGCTCCCGGCAGCCAATCGGCAGCGCCAGCGCATGCCTCCCCGCCCCCTCCCCCCAGCCGGGACCGAGCGGGCGTCACGGAAACTTCCCTCGCGAGTAAACAGCCGCCCCCCACCCCGCCCCCACCCTCCCGCCCCTCCGCCGCCCCGGCCCCAGACCCAGAGCCCGGCCGTGGCCCGTCTGGAGGCCGCCACTCCCCAACGGTCCCCGCGAGCCCATCGCGGCCTTACCTCTTTCCTGAGCGCGGCTTGGCCGGGCGCCGCGGGCCGCAGCGGCCCCGGGACCGGGCTCGCCTCTTCAGTCCGGCTGGCGGTCGCAGGAGCCGGGCCCGAGACGGCGGCCTGGCCCGGGACCTCCGGCGCCCCGCTCTGGCCTGCCACCGGGCTCCGGCCGCCCTCCAGACTCGGCCGGTGCTGCTGGTACTGGTGGAAGCGGCTGGGCAGCTGGCCCGCCAGACTGGCCCGCACCTTCTTCTTCCGCCGCTTCTTCGGCGCCGCCCGAGGCGTGCCTCCCGCCGTCGCGAGGCTGCAGTTGGGCAGAGATGCCGGAGCGCGAGGCTGGGGGCTCACACAGGGGCCGTCTCCCCCTAGAAAGTGAGGGAGGAACAGGGTCGGGGGCAGCGCCCGGGGGTCCGGGATCCGGGGTAAAGGCGGCGGAGCCGTGGTCACCATCGAGAAGGCCCCAAAGTAACCGCGGCTGGAAAAGCCAAGCGGCGCAAGGCGGCCGCCCAGGACGAGCGGCTCCCGCTGCGGGACAGAGACAACGGTCATAGCGCTAGGAAGCGAGTGGCTCAGCAAGAGGAAGAGGAGGAGGAGGAAGTGAAGCCAGTGATCGCAGGGCGGCGGCGGCTGCTGCTAAGAGAGCCAGAAAGAAGCGCGGACCATGACTCGGGCGGTGGCGGCGCAGCAACAAATAGCCCCGGCTCCGGCACCGAGTGTTGTTATCGGAAGCTCCGCCCTGTGCCCGCCCATCTCCCTGCGGCCAGGCAATCAGAGTGCGAGATGCCAAGTCACGCCCCTGTGGCTCCGCCCCCGCCGCTTTGGAGAGACACACACAAACAACTCGCTGCAGCCTGGCACAAAGAGCGCGCACTGCGCAGGCGCTGCCCCTGGGCTCTTTTGGGAAGAGTCGGTCCCGGGAACAATGAAGTTGGGTTTCAGCCCTACCTCCCCCCACCCCTCTCCCAAGTCAACCCCCGCTTCTCGCTCACCTGGGCCCCGGAGGGGGCTGAGCGGTCCGGGCTGGATCTTGGGGTGGCAGGGAGCAGAGGAGGAGACGGAGAATCAGGAAGAGTCAAGGCCGCTAACTGGTGCCTGCTCAGCTGCTGACCTTGAGGCTGTATCGTGTTTTATTTCCAGCCACACAGCATTATCATTATCTGAAAGATTTGAAAGTACTTTACAAGGATTTCTTCCTTAGCAGTGGTCAACATCAGTCTACCTTTAAACTACACATTTGGTGGATGTGGGTCACTTTTTTTTTTTCCTTTTACTCAGTTCCGCCTTGGTGATAAGAGGAAGACTTCAGGCAGTAACTCAGGGATTGAATTAGCTACTTAATATACGAAAAGTTCGCCATAGAGCCATAAGTGGCTGTTGGAATTTTTGCTGCCTTCGTGTTTAAACGGAAGGACTTTGAGACTGGAATCGGCAACGCTGCCTGATGCTCCGCACAGATTGGCTCGGGGCTCCAAGGCAGAAAGTGCAGAAGCTTGCGACAGTGGATTTCCTACGGCCCTGCGCTAACCGAGTGTCTCTGCTCTCTTTGGTTGCCCACAAGAATAAGTTATCTCTTTTGACTTTCACTACCCTAACGAATAGGTATTGTATTTTATCCCCATTTTACTGGCGAGGAAACAGCTCAGAGAGGCTAAGGAACTTGTCAAAGGGGAGCGGTTGTGGCATAGCATGTTTACAGGGTTGCCTGATACACCAGCATTCCACATAAGCAACTGTAGGGGTCTGCACAGCTCTGCTTCTGATCCAGCTCCCTGCTAATGTACCTGGGAAAGCAGTGGAGGATGGATGGCCCAAGCACTTGGACCCCTGCACCCATGTCGGGGACCATGCTAGAGTTCCAGGCTCCTGGCAAACTGATGGAGCCATCTGGGAAGTGAACCAGGGATGGAAGATCTCTGTCTTTCTCTCTCTCTCTGCAACTGGGCATTTTGAATAAATCTTTAAGGGGGGGGGGGGAGGAAGACTTGTCAAAGAACAAGCAATAAGTTGTGGAATAGGAATTCAGCCCACAGTATGGCAAGACCAAAGTTTTAACATCATTCCTACATAGTACCTACCACACTAAATTGTAGGTTTGGAAAGTCACAATTATCTTACACTTCTCTGGAACCTCACAACATCTAACTGATATTTTTCAGCTTTGTAGTGGTAAGCAATTAGTACCTAAAACAAGACGTGTTTTATGATTGCTAGCAAAGTTGGACAGATGGAATTTCCAGAATAATGCTTCCCAATAATTTCATATAAAGTCTGATGTATAGTTTGATAAATGACTGCTGGGTTTTGTCATTTTTGCTAGTTTTTAGTCATTTTCTGTGTCTGTGATGCTTAGTACATAGTGAGAAGAAGAATCATACACTTCCAGAGTGGTACAAAGATCCTCCAGAGCCTTTAATTTAAATCCTCGTGAAATTCGAGTTGGCTTGGCCGTGTTGGTGGAGCACAGCAGACAGAAACGTGGCACTTCTTTCATTTATGTAAGAATATCTTTTCAAAGCACTTTCCCACCTGTCTCATTTTATTGCTACCATAACTGTTTCTGGGAGACTAAGATGGGTCCTATTTTACCTGTGATGTAAATAAAGCTTCTAAATAAGTCAGAAATTCAACCAGTTGAACTCCTGATACGTAGTCTAGTGCTTTTTGCACTGCATCCCCAGGCTTGGCTTTATCACACCATCCTGGAGAACAATATACCTTTCAGGGAGCTGCCAATTGGTAGCCAGCTCAGGGAGGGCCTTAGCCAAGAATACAAATTATCATGTGTCTCATGAGTGAATGGCATCCCTGAAGGATAGGCTTCATGTTGAACACTGGATTCTGTACTTGTGAGAAAGTTTATCTTGCAGTTTGGCCATCTGGGTGGCAGGTGCCAAGATGGAGCTCACCACTAAGAAACAGATAGTGAAACTGAACTCCTCTTCAGGTGCCCCTAAAAGCATACGCAAGATGTCACTGAGACCCAGTCTCCTGCCGTTAGGTCAAGGTTACCTTGTCCTTCCCTTGGGATGGCTAAGGGATCTCACTGAATTGAGGAAGTGATGCAGTTGGCTCCAGGAGATTCTAATACTGGATTGCTTCTCCAGCAGATTAAAAATACCTCATTGGCTGGTAGTGTCCAGAGCGGTATAATAGCAGGTTTTGGAAGGGAAATTCCAGGTTTGGGGAAGTATATAACCACCACCTACATGTAACACCCCAGACTCAACGAAGCCCACTTGGCCACTATGAAAATTCCCTAAAGAGCACAGCAGTGCTGACCAGGGTCTGGACATGAGCTGAACATGCACCTCTTGGTCCCAATTTCACTCTATAAGAAACTTCACTCCTTCTTGTGCTTCAGGGAGCCCAGCAATTAAGCGAAGGATGCCTGGGCCCTTGCTCTGCACTTTGAGGAAATATTTTTCATCCATCACCCCAAAGTCAGTGATTGGCTTTCTGCACATTGGGGAAGCAGACCGGGCTATGGGGGTTCTTAGCGATACCTCCAACCAATTGGGAAGTTCTTCAATCATTGGGAGCCTGTAATGTACCATCTGAAGAGAGTAGTGCAGATTTTATGAAATATGTTTGGATTTTGTGTTACTCCATGTGTATAGTCCTCGCGAATCCTTGGTGTTTACTAAAGTCTGATGTTCAACCTGGCCTCAGCAGTGCAATATGATATAAAGGAAGCGGTTGGTTGCTCTTGCCAGGGCCCAAAGGGCCAATCCTGGAGGTAGAAAGACATTCCAAGGATAAATTAAGTCTTGAGAGGAGCCAGGGTTATTGAATTTTGTGTTCTAGTGTACATCCTGGTATTATTTTTGTTAAACTAACCGTTTCTTTAGAGGCTGTTTTAGGAAAAAAATTAAGAATTGAAAAGTAAACCAGGTATTACAGAGCAGGGAAAAGGGGTAATTTCCATACGTAAAACTGGTGGTTTGCTTACATTAACACTTCAGACCCTCTCTTGTCTACCTTTGTGTCTCTCTCAGTTTGCTCCTTTCTTTCTCTCTTCCTTCTCTGAATGTCTTTTTTTCCACCCTGCACTGTGCCTTTAATTCCATTCCTCCATGTATTGTTGCTTAGAGCTTCAGGTCTGAGGGGCACCTACAGGAAAAGAGAAACACCGGAGCCAGTGCTGTGGGGCTTCAGATTAAGCTGCTGCTTGCAACACAGGCAAACAACATCAGAGCCCCAGTTTGAGTCCCAGCTACTCCGATGTTCTTGGAAAATGGAATTAAAAATAAATTCATTTCTGTGCCCTGCCCCCAAGCTTGGAATCCATGCATAGAGGGGCCGTCAAAAAGTTTGGAAGGTGTGTTTTACCACAGAACTATGCCTGGATCTCAGTAGTAATGGGAAGTTGGCTATTATTGCTATTTCTCAGAAGGTCAGGTAAACAACTTGGGTTCAGGTTAGTGACATGGAAATTTAGTATGAGTGACTCCGCTGCAGCTGCTTAGGGCAACACATTGGCCTCCTAAATTTTTATTAACTTCTGGAGCAAGCTTGTCTGATCTTTCTATAACTCAAGACATGGATTGAGTTGTTCTGTAAGGAAACTTAAAGGAGACATTAGTGACAAGATCTGGCAGCAGAATGTTCCTCATGAATTCTCAGGAGGTAGAAAAAACACACTTGGGGCTCTCTCTCTCTGTCTCATTTCTGTCGCCAGATGTGTGGGGTCGCATGAATTTGCTAGGATGGCTCACAGAATCCTGAGAAATATAGACTGTTACCTGTCACGGAGGGGAGGGCAGTTGTTGGAGCAAGTCTCATGGATTCTTTTCCTCAGCTTGGTGTAGAAATGAAAAGCCAGGAAACAATTTGCAAAGAAACAAAAACTTATGGCATGGAGATAGCGGGGGTCTCCCGGAGACTGTCTCCTTAGGGGCTCAGCCCCCTCCACTGCTAGCTCTGGGTAAGAAGATTTGACGGCATGGTTTAAAACTGCAAGGTCACACAAGACAGCCAGGAGCCGGTCCAGCTCTCCCCAGGGGCTCAGCCCCTTTCCCTGCCAGCTCTGAGTGAAAGATTGCACCACCCTGAAGGTGTGATTTAAGGCTGCAAGGTCATACATGCAGCACAAGGAGCTATTAGTGGGGGAGATGCCGCTTGGCCTGGAGACAGGCTTTCCAGCCACAGCTGCGAGTTTGCTTGTGAAGGACATTCTATCTATGTCTGAAGGGGCCCACAGTTCCCAGCCACACTGGTCGGCCTCACATACATTTATCAGTTTGTTGTAAAGGATACAAACAACCAGCCAGCTGAGAACCAGGTGGAAGACAATGGCTTCTGATCTCCACCCTCCCACCACCTCTGAAACTCAGCAAATCTCATCCTTCAAGAGTTTTAATAGGGGCCAGTGCTCAGTTGGTTAATCCTCCACCTGCGGCGCCCGCATCCCATATGGGCGCCGGTTCCAGTCCTGGTTGCTCCTCTTCAAGTCCCGCTCTCTGCTGTGGCCCGGGAAGGCAGCGGAGGATGGCCCAGGTGCTTGGGCCCCTGCACCCTTGTGGGAGACCTGGAAGAAGCACCTGGCTCCTGGCTTCGGATCGGCGCAGAGCTGGCCGTAGCGGCCATTTGAGGAGTGAACCAATGGAAGGAAGACCTTTCTCTCTGTCTCTCTCTCTCTCACTGTCTATAACTCTACCTGTCAAGTAAATTTTGAAAAAAAGTTTTAATAAAGCTTAACCTCCTGTACCATCCTCCTCCCCCTTTCCTGGAGATAGCTTGGGTGGCTTTCATCTCTAATCAACTTGGTCTTCCTGCTGACTGCCCTTTCCTTAGGCTATCTCAGGACAAACCCACCCTAAATTATCTCAAAGGCTCATCATGATTAACAAAAGACACTCCTATCACTTAGGACATTCCAAGAGTTTTAGATCTGCTGTGTGACAGGAGTGAAGGACAAAAACCAAATATATCTCATCTACCACGGGTGCAAATGGGAATTAGGACAATACACTGGTAGGCTTTAAAAAATTTTTTTTGGAAATTCATGAGTTTATGTTGCCTACTTAATTTTTTTTTTAGATTTATTCATTGTAAGGTCACCACAAAACACACCAAACACCGGGGTTAGAGGTAATGTTTATCATTGGCCAGGGAGGTGTTACTAAAATGGTGCAGTCTTATCTATGGTGCGATCTACACCCTGACACTATCCTAGGCTCTAGCCCCCACCACCATTGCTGGAAGCCAGGTGGCCACGTGGCCCAACCACCAGTGTCAGCTCCACCCCCATCCTAATGGGATTTGTTGCTCTTACTTCCCTGCCTGCCACCCCCCCCCCCCGCCCCAAGTTGTAAAAGGACCTGTTGCTGAACATGTGACTCTTTTTTTTTTTTTAAGATTTATTTATTTTATTTGAAATTCAAAGCTACACAGAGAGAGGAGAGGCAGAGAGAGAGAGAGAGCTCTCCCATCCGCTGGTTCACTCCCCAATTGGCCGCATCGGCTGGAGCTGCGCCCATCGAAAGCCAGGAGCTTCTTCCGGGTCTTCCCACGCAGGTGCAGGGGCCCAAGGAGTTGGGCCATCCTCCACTGCTTTCCCAGGCAATAGCAGAGAGCTAGATCGGAAGTGGAACAGCTGGGACTCGAACCGGCGCCCATATGGGATGCTGGCACTGCAGGCAGCAGCCCTACCCGCTACACCACAGCGCCGGCCCCACGTGACTCTTTCTCTCCATCTCCTGATCTCCCCCACCTTGATCTCTCTCTTACGCTCTCCTTCTCCCTCTTTTCCTTCTTCACCCCTTCCCTCCAGCCTGCTGGTTTCCCCCAGTAAACCCTTTCCTTACTCCGGTGTTTGGTGTGTTTTGTGGCGGCCTTACAGGAGGGGAGAGGGCGAGAGTAAGAGAGTACCCATGTTCTGGAACAGGTCCTGTTCAACCTTTGCTGGGGGCAGGCAGGGAAGTAGGAGCAGCAAATCCCATTAGGGTGGGGGTGGAGCTGACACCAGTGGTTTGACTGTAGGGCTTAGAGCTTAAGATGGCGTCCAGAACCTAGATGGTGCCAGAGACAAGATGGCACCATTTTACTAACATTTATTTATTTGAAAGGCAGAGAGAGAGGTCTTCCATCTGCTGGTTCACTCCCCAGATGGCCGCCATGGCCAAGGCTGAGCTGATCAGGAGCTTCTACTGGGTCTCCCACGTGGGTGCAGGGGCCCAAGCACTCAGACCATCATCTACTGCTTTCCCAGGCCGCAGCAGAGAGCTGGATTGGAAGTGGAGCAGCTGGGACTTGAACCAGCGCCCATATGGGATGCCGGCACTGCAGGCGGCGGCTTTACCCACTAAGCCACAGTGCTGGCCCCATGTTATCTACTTAAATTCTAATTTATTCTAACATGAAACCATTTAAAATATTCATTCCATTGTAAAATCAAATAAATTCTCTTTCCAGAATGATCTTTAATTTCTCATACTGACATTGGACCCTCATAATTCCTCACTTGTTTCATCAGTCAGCATTCCATAGTCACTTCATGGGCTAGGATGTCTTTGTCCTTCCACTTTCTCCTCTCCCCACTAACATGTTGTCAACCTTTCAGTATGAAACCGAAGCATAATAATCCCAGCTCCACAGTGCTCTGTGGCTCCAGAGAGTTGGCCTCTTGTAAAACTTGAGATATCCAGGCTGATCCCTATTTGTAATTATTCTAGATCATGTCATCAGAAACTTCATGTTATTTTTGTGTTTGAGACAGAATGCATTCTAGAATATTCACACATTTTTATTATAGTGCTTTTGCTTAAGTTACAAATGTTCTTTTTCAAAAAAAAAAAAAAAGATTTATTTATTTGAAAAGGGGAACAACAGACAGGAAGTCAGAGAGAGAGAGAGATCTTCTATCCACTGGTTCACTTCCCAAATGGCTGCAACAGCCAGGGCCGAGCTAGGCCAAAGCCAGGATCCAGGAACTCCATCCTGGTCACCATGTGAGTGGTAGGGACCCAACTACTTGTGCCGTTTTCCTCTGCTTCCCAGATACATTAGCTGGGAGCTGGATCAGAAGTGGAGCAGTTGAGATTTAAGCCAGCGCTCCCATATTAAATGCTGGCATCTCCAATGCCAACTTAACCTGCTGTACCACAACATCGGCCCCACAGTTGGTCTTCATAAGCAGTACAAAAGAATTTTCCATTAAGGTGAAGTGACACCCTGACAAAAGGGACTCCATTTTAGAACACTCAGGACTCCATCTTGAGAAAGCACCAGAGCATAGACACTCCCTAGCACGATTGCTCAAGCTTAAAACACATGGCCTGCGCCTGGATTAATGTCAAGATTGTAATTTGTCTATTGTCAAGATTGTAACTGATATTAGGCCTCAGGTCAGCTTGACCCTAGTAACCATGTATTCCCCCTCCCCATCCTAGCAACCATGTATTCCCCCTCCTGTCTTTGTGGTTTTTGCTTTTATAAACCCTGTTGCTTTGGGCTTCGGGGTCAAGAATTCTTTAGGGCATGAGCCTGCTCTCCACTGCTAGCAATAAAGGACCATCAGATTTTATTAATGTGTGGTGCTCCTCTGCACTCACTCAGGCACAACAAATTCAAACAGAGGAGGGCAGAAGATTGGAAGAGAAGCACTTGGGACAAGCATTTTTCAACTTATCAAGATTTGAGTACAATGATTTTTTTTTTTTTTAAGATCATTGTGGGGGCCGGCGCTGTGGCACAGAGGGTTAACGCCCTGGCCTGAAGTGCCAGCGTCCCATATGGGCACCAGTTTGATACCTGGCTGCTCCACTTCTGATCCAGCTCTCTGCTATCGCCTGGGAAAGCAGTGGAGGATGGCCCAAGTCCTTGGGCCCCTGCACCGGTGTGGGGGACCAGGAAGAAGCTCCTGGCTCCTGGCTTCGGATTGGCACAGCTCCGGACATTGTGGCCATTTGGGGAGTGAACTAATGGAAAGAAGACCTTTCTCTCTCTCTCACTGTCTGTAATTCTACCTCTCAAATGAATAAATAAAATATTTTAACAACAAAAAAAGATCATTTTGTACATTCTTAGGTTGTTTTTTTTTTTCATTACTGGAATTTGCTCAGGTTACGTAAAGTAATAGGATATTTGGAGGGTTTTTCTTTTTTCCTCTTTAAAATTCATTTGAAAGGCAGTTATAGAGAGACAAGGACAGAGAAGAAAGAGATCTTCCATCTGCTGGTTCACTCCCTAAAAGGCCGAAACTACCAGGGTTGGGACAGGCAGAAGCCAGGAGGCCAGAGCTTCTTCCAGGGTCCCATGTGCAAGGAGCCCAAGCACTTGAGCCATCTTTTGCTGTCTTCCCAGGCACATTAGCAGGGAGCTGGATTAGAAGTGGAACAGCCAGGACTCCAACTAGCACCTGCATGGGATGCCAGCACAGCAAACAGCTGCTTAACCCAGTATGCCACAGCGTCCACCCCTGGTTATTTGTTTTAAAGATATACACACAAGACACATAGGGAAGTCAAGAAGACAGATCACACACAGGCCTTGTGGGCTCATACCCCAAATCATGGGAAGAACAAGAATTACAGTAGAGTGTTTAGCAGACCTGGAATGAAGTTGAGAAGCACAAAATTTAACCAGGACCCAGTATAACTCTAGTTACTAGGTCATTTTATCACTCTTATATATCAATATATCTATTGACCCTTACTCTAATGCCCAAACATTCCCAAGGCTCAACTACTCTCTCTGACTACCAACTAGCTCATTGTTTATCTGAAGTTCAGCTTTAGATAAACTCATTGGTTCAGCTTAGATTGCTCCAAATTAGATGACTGGATGATTTCTCAGCATCCTCCTGCTTCAAAAGAACTCTCTTACTAGGCCTGCTCCTGCAGGCGGCTCTTGGTCAGAATGAAAGCCCAGATGTTGATGCAACTCTCAATCATGAGGCACTTGGGACTGCTCCAAAGACTGTGGACATGGCAAACATTGGGAAGACAGGCCAGCCCAGTGGCTATGGTCTGAAAGTTTGAGCTTCCCTCTCCAATTCCTACGTTCAAATCCTATCCCCTCACCCAGGGCAGACGCTGTGGTGAAGCGGGTTAACACCCTAGACTGAAGCGACAGCATCCCATATGTGCGCCGGTTCGAGTCCCAGCTGCTCCACTTTCCATCCAGTTCTCTGCTATGGCCTGGGATAGCAGTAGAAGATGCCCCAAGTCCTTGGGCCCCTGCACCCGCATGGGAGACCGGGAAGAAGCTCCTGGCTCCTGGTTTCAGATCGGCATAGTTCCAGCTGTTGCAGCCAGTTGGGGAGTGAACCATCAGATGAAAGACCTCTCTCTCTCTCCCTGCCTCTCCTCTCTCTGTGTAACTCTGACTTTGAAGTAAAATAAATAAATCTTAAAAAAAAAAAAAAAAACCACAAATCCTATCCCCCCAAGGCGATTGTACATGCATTAGGAGATGGGGGGCTTTGGGTGATGAGGTCATGAGGGAGCCCTTATGAATGGGTGAGAGAGAGAGAGAGATTTTCCTCCCATTTTGGGCATATGAGCACACAAGCAACGTGTGTGCAATCTGTAACCCAGAAGATGGTTTCCAGGAATAACCATGCTGCTCTGACCTTAGGCTCAGTGTCCATAATGGTGAAAAGCAAATGTGTGTTGCTTATAAGCCACCCAGTGTAAGGTGTTCTGTTGGAGCAGCCCAAGGGGCCACAGATACATTGCATAACCTAACCTCTTTGTACAAGTGGCCCTCTTCCCATCCCTCCAAGTCCCAGGAAAGCAAGATACCCAGTACGGCTCTGGGGACCTCTGCCTCCTCTTGGAAACTTGGATTTGCAACAGCAGCAGCGTTCCATCCTCCTCGGTGAAACAACAGCTGGCTGGAGCTGAGACCTGGGCTCATCCAGTTCACTTCACTCCTTTACTAATCCGGCCCTAGGCAAAGAAGCTTGACACTCCAAGAGAAACACAGTGTGGGCAGGTGGAAGTAACTCAGCACTGAGGTGCCTGAGGACTTCAGCTGAGAGGGTGGAGAGGAAATGGAAAGGTGGAGAATAAACCTGAGACCCGGATATGGATGATGCGGGTCAAACTGGGAGATCAGACAGGTGAGAAGTTGGAGGGTCAGCAGAGGTGAGGAGAAAGGAGAGTAAGAGAGAAGGCACCTTGATTTCCAAATCTGCTTCACTTGCAGAGTAATGGCAGCCCTGATAGGAATCGGAAAATCCAGCTGGGACAATCTGGGGAGGAAACAAGTTCACTTTGGTTTATTAAGGTCTCATTTGTCAAGTTCTTCATTTTAGAGCCAGCTGAATTTAAACTTTTATGCTTTGTCACTCAGAAACATAAGAATCCCCAAATAATGAACTTGCTTTTTACTTACCTATGAACCGCTGATTAAAAAAAAAAAAAAAAGTGTGTTCCAATTCTTGTTCAGTGCAAAGCGTAGAAATCCATGTATTTGATCATTCTGGTTATCTTTGATTATTTTACTTGACATCTCCAGAAAACAGGAGTAAAACTACTTCCAAGAAGTTTAAAATAAATGAAGGAAAATGGATTGAAACTTACTCTGCCAAATCTCATTTATTTTTCAGGTCCCAGGACACTTAATTAAATCCCGTCCTAGTCAGCTAAAATTCCACAAGGAAAAGGACATATTTCATCTTTACAAAACACCGCAGTGCCCCAGTTCTTCCCAGTTCTTACAGTATTTGAACTTACAGTAATCTGAGAGAGTAGGACTTCAGGTTCTAGAGTTCTTTCAAGTATATATGTTGGTTAATGGTTACAAAATAGACTGTTTTACAGAAATGCTGATGATTTGGAAGCCTAAGTAAGATTCTGGAAGGTTTCTTTCTTTAGACTGTGACTCTAGAATATAAAAAGAAAAATGGGATTTGCCACTAATTTTTTTTTTTGGCCATTCTTCCTAAGAAAAGAACACTTTCATGTCCTTAAAATATCCAGAAAAATGTAGGGGAACAAAACAATCAAACTGACATTACCTTAGTTATCTTTGTCATATCTTTGTAAATCCTGGAATATTTAAGGTTTGTACAAGAAGATAAAACTGCCACTCCCTGTATTGCATCATTTAGGAAAATTTCTGGGCACACAGAGAAAGACTAAAAGAATGTATGGATCGCAGAACTGAAGCACAAGACAGCTACCTTCCCAGAGAAGCTCTGAGAGAACCTGTGCTGTTGGTATTATGCCAAGTTTTATCTTAGATATTGATTGTGACTTTCAGCCAACTCTGCCTCATTGCTATAAATGCTATGTCTAAAATGATGTCATTAGCTTTCAGGTGAGAAGAGAGAATGCTATTTCAGCTAAACTAGTAAGTTAGCATATTCCAATTATTTTTTTAAATTTATTTATTTGAAAGGCAGAGTTATAGAAAGAGACAGAAACAGAGAGAGAAAGATCTTACATCTACTGATTCACTCCCTACAATGGACACAGCAGCCGGGGCTGAGCCAGGTTGAAATCAGGAGCCAGGAGCTTCATTTAGGTCTCCTACATCAGTGCAGGGGCCCAATCACTTGGGCCATCTTCCGCTGCTTTTCCAGGCACAATGGCAGGGAGCTGGTTCAGAAGTGGAGTAGCAGGGACACAAATCAGTGCCCACATGGGATGCTGACATCACAGGTGGTGGCTTTACCCATTATGCCACAATTTTGACCTATCCAATTATTCTTTTTTATTTTTTTAGATGTATTTATTTATTTGAAAGTCAGAGTTACACAGAGAGAAGAGAGGCAGATAGAGAGAAAGAGAGAAAGAGGGAGGGAGAGAGAGAGAGAGGGGGGTCTTCCATCAACTGGTTCACTCCCCAATTGGGCACAATGACTGGAGCTGCGCTGATCTGAAGCCAGGAGCCAGGAGCTTCTTCAAAGTCTGCCATGTGAGTGCAGGGGACCAAGGACTTGGGCCATCTTCTACTGAATTCCCAGGCCATAGCAGAGAGCTGGATTGGAAGTAGAGCAGCAGGGTCTTTAACTGGCACCCATATGGGACGCTGGCGCTTCAGGCCAGGGCGTAAACCCACTGCACCACAGTGCCAGCCCCCCAATTATTCTTAATATGTAAAAGGAATATAATGTGGTTAGTTTAAATATTGATAGCCATATATAAGTTTTCTTTTTTTTTAAAAGGGATTTATTTATTTGAAAGGAAGAATGACAAAGAAAGGAGAGAGAGAGAGAGAAACAAAGGGAGAGAGAGAGAGAGAGAATTACATTCTCTGGTTCACACCCAGAATGGCTGCATTTGCCAGGGTTGGACCAGGCCAAAGCCAGAAACTGGCAACTCCACTTCTCTCACATGGGTGGCAAGAACCCAAGTACATGAGCCATGTTCTGTTGCCTCACAAGATCTGTTAGTAGGAAACTATAAGAGGCTAGTGTTGTGGCATAGTGCCTGCAGCAATGGCATCCCATATGGGTGCTGGTTGGAATCCTGTATGCTCCATTTCTGATCCAGCACCCTGCTAATGGCCCCAGAAGGCAGTGGAAGATGGCCCACGTGCTTGGGCCCCTTACACCTATATAGGAGCCCTAGAAGAAGCTCCTGGTTCGTGGCTTCAGTCTGGCCAGGCCCTGGCAGTTGTGGCCATGTAGGGGGTAAACCATTGAATAGAAGATCTCTCTCTCTCTCTGTGTCTCTCCCTCTCCAACTTTGCCTTTCAAATAATAATAATAATAAAAGATTTTAAATAAACTAGATTAGAAGCAAAGTAGCTGGACTCAAATCAGCACTACGGTGTGGAATGCAGATATCAACCTGGGACTTAACCCACTGAACTGCACCCTCATATTTAATTTCTTATGTTCTTTTACTTTTAATGTGCTTTAAGATACAGTCCAGCCAGATAAGTTATCCCATAGTGACACTCGTTATCCAATAATATATGCCTGCATACAGAACCAGCAATCAGCTTCTAATTGCCAAATCCTAAAGCGTTAGTTGCCAGGCAAGGATCACCAGATTCTTAAAGATCAAATTAAAGAAATAACAGGACAATGGGAACTCGAACATAGATAGCAGAGGAAAACATTGTAAAGCCCCTCTAAATAATAACTTTAGAATGTGAGGAATATTGTGCATTCATGAAATAAAAATAAGAAGCTATAAAAAGGAAACAATGAAAAGAGCTATTGAAAAATGTAAAATATTTCTTTTATTATTATTATTATTATTTGACAGGCAGAGTTAGACAGTGAGAGAGAGAGAGACAGAGAGAAAGGTCTTCCTTCCATTGGTTCACCCCCCAAATGGCCGCTATGGCCGGTGCTGCGCCAATCTGAAGCCAGGAGCCAGGTGCTTCTTCCTGGTCTCCTATGCCGGTGCAGGGGTCCAAGCACTTGGGCCATCCTCCACTGCCTTTCTGGGCCACAGCAGAGAGCTGGACTGGAAGATGAGCAGCTGGAACTAGAACCCAGCACCCACATGGGATGCTGGTGCCGGAGGCGGAGGATTAACCATGTGAGCCACGGCCCCAGCCCCGAAAAATCTAAAATATTAAACCAGAAGTAAAAATTCCAATCACAACAATAAAAAATAAATTTAAGTCAATCTCCCAGAAAGTAAAATTTAAAGATGAGCTTGAAGAATAAGAAAGAAAAGAGAAATAAGGATCTGCCCAGGAGTCCCAATATTCCAAAGAGGAATTCCAGAGAGAAGAGAATAAATGGAGGGAAGGAAATTAACAAAGAGTGGGTTTGTGTGTGCTGCAGAATTAAGACACCTCTGGGGAAACCGCATCACGTATCAGAGGGCCTGGCTTCAAGTCCCAGCTCTGTTTCTGATCCAGCTTCCTGCTATGGTGCACTCTGGGAGATAGCAGGTGATGACTTGAATATTTGAGTCCCTGCCACCCACACGGGAGACCTGGTGCTGAGGTCCAGACTCTCAGCTTTGGCTGTGGTGAGCATCTGGGGAGTGAACCAGCAGTTGGGAACCGTTTTTGTTTGTCTGTGTATGTGGGTATGTCTCTCCGACTCTCAAACAAAATAAATAAATACATGTTTCCAAAAGCCTGTTTCCTCCAAAACAGCCTAACTAAAGATAGAAGAGAAAAATATTTTGGACACTTTGAGAAATTTTCTCCCCATGCAGTCTTTCTCCGGAAACTACTGAAGAAGTGCTTCTCTGAAGAGAATAAACCAATAAACAGTAAGGCATGGGATCTAGGAAACATAACAATCCACTCAGGAGAGGAGTGAAAGGAGGGGCCGGTGCTGTGGTAGCAGGTGAAGCCACCGCCTGCACTGCTGGCATCCCAAATGGGCACCGGTTTGAGACCTAGCTGCTCCACTTCCAATCCAGCTCTCTGCTATGGCCTGGGAACGCAGTAGAAGATGGCCCAAGTCCCTGGGCCCCTGCGCCCACATGGCAGACCTTGAAGAAGCTCCTGGCTCCTGGCTTTGGATGGGCACAGCTCCCGCCATCGCGGCAAGCTGGGGAGTGAACCAGCGGATGGAAGTGAAAGGAAAGGCACCACAAAACACACCGAACACCAGAGTAAGGGAAAAGGTTTATCCTCAGGTAGGGGAAACCTGACAGGCTGCCTCCCCATGGTCTTCTATACCTTTACAGAGGTAAGGAAGTGGAGCAGCAAATCTTGTTAGGGTAGGAGTGGAGCTGACGCTTGTGATTGGGCCATTTGGTCACCTGACTTCTAGTAAGCCAGGCTGGGCTTAGAATGAAGCTATTGTACAAAATGGAACAATAGGAACAGAGCCCAAGATGGCAGCATAGGGAAGACCATACTATTTTACTAACAGGAAGACTCTCTGCCTCTGCCTCTCTGTAATTATGCCTTTCAAATAAAATAAATAAATCTGAAAGAGAGAGAGAGAGAGAGAGAGAGAGAGAGAGAGAAGCAAGACACGAGAAGCTAAAAGGCAAGGAGACTTATTCAGAAAATACTTACCTGGAGAAGGTCTGTTGGAACTAATGCCTTCACGATGTGGAAGTGGGGGGATTAGATAGGTAAGAACTACACCAGGTGGAAGTGACAGGATTTGTTAGTAACAGGATATGGAATGAGGGGGAAGAGAGAATTCAGAATAACTTGGAGTTTCCCAACCACATCATCTGGGGGATTCTGATGCCAGAGTTTATTTTAGCCAATTTTGATAATTCCTTTCATTCCCTAGGATTGACTTAAAATTATATTTGGAGGGCCGGCGCTGTGGCATAGCAGGTAAAGCCACCGCTGGCATCCCATACTGGCACTGGTTCAAGTCATGGCTGCTCCACTGCCGATCCTGCTTTCTGCTATGACCTGGGAAAGCAGTAGAAGATGGCCCAAATCCTTGAGCCCTGCACCTATGTTGGAGACCTGGAAGAAGCTCCAGGCTCCTGGCTTCGAATCAGCTTAGTTCTGGCTGTTGGAGCTGATTGGGGAGTGAACCAGCAGATGGAAGACTCTCTCTGCCTCTCTGTAACCCTGCATTTCAAATAAAATAAAATAAAAAAAAAAAAGAAATTACATTTGGGTCTTGATAAAATAAAGACATCACATTTGGCCAGAAGGCAGCAAAACCCTGGTCCATCCGTGGGACACACCTACCATACCTCAGAGTCATCCTGGATCTCAGGGTGTGAGAAATGCATTCCTGTTTAAAAGCTACCGGTCTATGGCATTTTGTCACAGCAGACTAGATTGACAAGTTCTTTGCCCATTTTTAGCTTGTCTTTTTGTTGCTTAGTTATAAATGTTTATTATATTAGGCCCTTATCAAATATAAATGACTGGTTTTTAAATATGGCTACAGAAGCAAAATTGCTAGCCATTTTTTTGGTCAGGGTATTTTTTAAAAGAAATCCAGGAGTTGGGGCTGGCGTTACGGCATAGGAGGGAAAGTGGCAATGGCATCCCATGTGTCCCAGCTGCTCCATCTCAGATCAGTTTCCTACTAATGGCCTGGGAAAGCAGCAGAAGGTGGTCCAAGTGCTTGGGCCCCTGAACCCACCTGGGAGACCTGGAAGAAGCTCCTGGCTCCTGGCCCAACCCCAGCCATTATGGCCATTTTTGTTGTTATTTTCAGGGAATTGAGGAGTGGGAAGTGGAACTAAATAAAATATGATAAATAATTGACAACAGAAAGCTAAATTGATGTGTATGAGTTAATGATTTTTAAGTCATCAAAAATTAAAAATCATAAAGTAAACACTAGCTTGTAGGTTGGCTACCTTGTTTTTCCCAAAAATTAGTTATTGGAGGTTTATTGTAAAGTCACCTGATTGGTTCAAGGGTTTCAATCATCAGGCATAATGTATCTCTCCAGAGTCTGCTCACTCTGATTATACTGAAACAACAGCCATGCTGTTGCCACCAGATTCTCAAATTCTCTATTTGTCAGTACAGATTTTTTTTTAACAGTGTTTTTTCCTCTTCTGACTTTCACATGTGCAACAGCAAGATTCTGCTTAGCCCAGATCGCTGCGTGCTGCTGGCATTTCAGCTGAATCGCATTAGTCTCTAGTCCTGGACTTCCGCATCACTGACATCTGCTCTCAGTGCATATGCACCCTGATTTGTAAATCCCGGAGTCTCTTCAACCTACTCATTTTCCCGATGAGGAAAGTGAAAGTATTTGCCCAAAGTTTATTGTTGATTCACTCCCCAAATGCCCACAGCAGCCTGGGCTGGGCCAGGCAGAAGCCAGAAGCCTGGAACACCATATAGGTCTCCCAGGTGAATGGCAGGGGTCCAAGCATATCTGATATGAGACTGCAGCATCCCAAGCTTAATCTGCTGCTGTTCCACGATGCCCTCCCTGTGGCAGTTAGAGGGAGCAATAGGGTAAGTTAGGTCTTTGTTGGAATGAGAAAAGAGTACAAGATGTATGCTCCTCCCCAGAAGCTGCCTTTTAGCAAGACAAAAGTGCCCGATCCCACCCTTCTAGTTTTATCGCATTTCTAGTTTTATCATGAGAATAGAAAGAAGTTACCTACCCAACTCTTCTGAGGGCTCTTTGTTTTAAGAGCAGGCTAGACAGGATTATAATTCCAGCTTTAGGATGAGATTTGTTTCCCACCTTTGATCAATTGTCCCCCCAAAATTGATTTTTTTTAAGATTTATTTATTTGAAAGTTACACAGAGAAGGAGACAGAGAGAGAAAGAAAGAAAGAAAGAAAGAGAGGTCTTCCACCCACTGGTTCACTCCCCAATTGTCCACAATGGCCGGAGTTGTGCCGATCCGAAGCCAGGAATCAGGATCCTCCTCCAGGTCTCCCACGCGGGTGCAGGAACCCAAGGATTTGGGCCATCTTCTACTGCTTTCCCAGGCCATAGCAGAGAGCAGGATTAGAAGTGGAGCAGCCAGGTCTTGAACAGGCGCCAATATGGGATGCTGGCACAGCAGGTGGCTTTTACCCTCTACGCCACTGTCCTGGCCCCCCCCCCCCCCCCCCCCGCGCCAGTTGGTCTTAAAAGACTGCACTTCAGGGCTGGGGCCAGTACCGTGACTCACTAGGCTAATCCTCTGCCTGTGGTGCTGGCACCCCAAGTTCTAGTCCAAGTTGCTCCTCTTCCAGTCCAGCTCTCTGCTGTGGCCTGGGAAAGCAGTGGAGGATGGCCCAAGTGCATGGGCCCCTGCACCCGCATGGGAGACCAGGAGGAAGCACCTGGCTCCTGGCTTTGGATTGGTGCAGTGCCAGCTGTAGCGGCCATTTTGGGGGTGAACCAATGGAAGGAAGACCTTTCTTTCTCTCTCACTGTCTATCTGTTAAAAAAACAAACAAACAAACAAACAAACTGCACTTCACCAGTTTCTCAGGTCTGTCTCTCTTAGAGCCTCCCTCCTGGCTGCTGCAAGAGGTTTCTGGCTCAAATAAATCTTCCTTTGCTCACTGTCTTGTCTGCATGGAAATTCTTTCGTGTGAGACAAGAACCAAAGTCACCTTTTCTTACCACCATTTTACCCATATCATTCTATCATTTTTTAAAAAATATTTATTTATTTATTTATTGAAAGTCAGAGTTACACACAGAGAGAGGAGAGTCAGAGAGGGAGAGAGGTCTTCCATCAGATGGTTCACTCCCCAGTTGGCCGCAACGGCTGGAGCTGCGCCGATCCGAAGCCAGGAGCCAGGAGCTTCTTCCGGGTCTCTTATGTGCGTGCAGGGGCCCAAGGACTTTGCCATCTTCTACTGTTTTCCCGGGCCACAGCAGAGAGCTGGATCAGAAGAGGAGCAGCTGGGACTAGAACTGGCGCCCATATGGGATGCCAGCACTTCAGGCCAGGGCATTAACCTGCTGCGCCATAGTGCCAGCCTCCATCCTATTATGTTTTAATGTATAATCTCATTAGGTCACACAATAGATAGTCAAGCAAACCATTTAGCTGGGACTTTTTCTGAGTGGTAGGAAACAATTCTTAGACCTTCATTACTTAAATAAATTCTATTATGTAGCAAAATGCTAAATACAGTTTTCAGTACTTTAAAAGAAGATGTGTCTCTCTGAAGGAATTGAAGAGCACTCCCATAAAATAAGTGAATATTGGCCGTCCTGTAGAAAGTCTTTTAAAGCCTCAAATATGGGGCTGGCACTGAGGGCTGGAGTCCCGATTGCTCC
Source organism: Oryctolagus cuniculus (assembly GCF_051225735.1). Classification (NCBI taxonomy): domain Eukaryota; kingdom Metazoa; phylum Chordata; class Mammalia; order Lagomorpha; family Leporidae; genus Oryctolagus; species Oryctolagus cuniculus. The sequence goes on from NC_142871.1 coordinate 83,284,939, forward strand.
TCTTCTGATCCAGCTCCCCGCTAACAGTCATAGGAAGGCAGAGGAGGATGTCTCAAGTCCTTGGGCCCCTGCACCCACGTGGGAGACCTGGAAGAAGCTCCTGGCTCCTGGCTTCCGCCTGGCCTAGCCCCAGCCATTGTGGCCATTTAGAGAGTGAACCAGCGGATGGAAGACCTCTCTCTGTAAACCTGACTTTCAAATGAATACAATAAATCCTTTTTTTTTAACCCTGAAATATACATTTCCTGTATTTAAAGAGCTCAAACCTTCTTGAGGAGACAAATTTACATGAACAGTTTAAATGGGCCTAGTGTATGAAAAATACATGCTGTAGGTATACGTTGAATAAAAGCACCAGAATTCATTCACTTCACTCCATTCACTAAAAACTTTACGTGCCTTCTATGTAGCAAACACTATTATTAGACCTTGGGATGGTTGTGTTCATCAAGACAGGCTACCTAAACAGCAAGGTGGTGCAATAATGCAAATGATGTCATAAGCCAGTACAGGGCGAAGTGCAGTGGAGGTAGTTAAGTTTATTCCTCAGTATTTAAGAATTCCAAGTACAAAGGTCAGATTGTTCCCTGTTTACAAAAGTTCCCCAGCTCCTCCCTCTCTAGGAACCAGCTCCTGCAACACAGGCCCAAGCAGGCTGAGCACCACTGTTTTGTTTCCTTTGTTCAGCCCTGGCACAGAGACACAGTGTTCTTCAATGCACCTGAACTTCTCTCCTGATGTGCTTACTTTCCCTTTATCATTATTTGAAAGACAGAGTTACAGAGAGAAGTAGAGGCAGAGGTTTTCTATCCGCTGGTTCACTCCCCAAAATAGCCACTATGGCTGGGGCTGGGCCAGGATGGAGCCAGGAGCCAGGAGCTTCTTCCAGACTCTCCCATGTGAGTGTAGAGGCCCAAGGACTTGAGCCATCCTTCGCTGCTCTCCCCGGCACATTAGCAGGGAGCTGTATCTGAAGTGGAGCAGCCAGGACTAGAACTGATACCCATATGGATGCTGGCACTGCAGGTTGGGGCTTTAACCTGCTGTGCCACAGCGCTGGCCTCCACACCCCCATCTCTTTTCTAGGATACCTGGTCCCCTCCGTTTTACTGAAGAGCAACAGGATCCCTCAGCAACTGACAGCTGCCCGCATTTTCCTACTTAAGGCTATCAACTAAAGAACTGAGCAATTATTTTTATTTATTTACTTGAAAGTCAGGGTTACACAGAGAGAGGAGGAGAGGCAGAAAGAAAGAGGGGTCTTCCATCCTCTGGTTCATTCCCCAATTGGCTGCAACGGCCAGAGCTGTGCCAGTCCGAAGCCAGGAGCCAGAAGCTTCTCCTGGGTCTCCCATGCGGGTGCAGGGGCCCAAGCACTTGGGCCATCTTCCACTGCCTTTCCAGGCCATAGCAGAGAGCTGGATCGGAAGTGGAACAGCCGGGTTTGAACCAGCGCCCATGTGGGATGCTGGCACTACAGACAGCAGCTTAATCTACACAGCGCCGGCCCTAAGAGCTGAGCAATTCTAAGCAAAGAGGCTAAAGGTAGGAGGGAGAGAACCCAAGGATCTGTTCTCATGTTTGAGTCTGGGGCTCCTGGTGGGCTAGGGGCTTAGCAACTGAGAAGACTCTAGAGCTACAGCAGCGATTGCTTTAGCTCAGCAGTTTTCAGAGTGTGGTCACAGAAGTCTTGGGTTCACCCATATACCTCCCTTTTCCAGCTACAGATCTGGGTCAGCCCAAATGACAACCAAAACATTCCAACCAAAACATCACAGCAGATTGAAGACATATGCAAATAACGAAAATCCAGCTGTCTTCTATTAAGCCAGACACAAGAAATTTGCAAAACAGTAAATGCCTTGCGACAGTAATGATTGTTTTGGAAAATATAGCTGTGTTTTAAATAAAAATATATTATTGATGCTAATACATAATATTTTTTGTTAATTAATTCTGTAACTTTTTCTTTTAATTTCAGTTCAATAAATATTGATACAGCTCATGTAAAGAAAATATCTGGGAGCTTTCTGGAATTTTTTCTTTTAATTCATTTACTTACTTGAAAGGCAGAGTGACAGAAAGAGAGAGAGAGAGAGAGAGAGAGAGAGAGAGAAGGATCCTCCATCTTCTCTCCCCAGATGGCCACAATATCAGGGCTGGGTCTGGCTGACACCAGGACCCAGGAACTTCATCTGGGTCTCCCACATGGGTGACAGGGGTCCAACCACTCGGGCAATCAATTACTGCCTTCCCACATACATTAGTAGGAAGCTGGATTGGAAATGGAGTAGCTGGGACTTGAACCTGCACACCAAGTCCCTTCAGGAATTTTTTAAAGTACAGGGAGGGTCCCAAGGTTTAGAAGTTTGAGAATTAGGGCTGGTGTTGTGGTACAATGGGTTAAGCCATTACTTAGGACTGTTAGGAAACTGGTGCTGTTGTAGCCAGGTGGCCACATGGCCCAGCTACCTGAGCCAGGCTCCACCCCCATCCTAATGGGATTCGCTGCTCCTGCTTCCCTGCCCGCCCTCAGGCAAAGTTTTAAAAGGCCTGTTCCTGAACACCTGATCTCTTGCCCCTTCTCTCCTGCTCTCTCTTGCCCCTTCTCTCCAGCTCTCTCTCTCGGTTCCTCTCTCTAGCCTCCTCCTCTGGTCTCTTGGCTCTGCTCTCCAATCTCCTCTTTCCTCTTCTCTGTTTTATCTTCTCTCCTTGCTAGCTCTTCTCCTTTCTGTCTCTCTTACAGTCTCCCTCCCTTTTTTCCTTCGCCGCCCCTTCACTCCGGTCTGTAGGGTGTTCCCCAATAAACCCTTCCCCTTACTCTGGTGTCCGGTGTGCTTTGTGATGGCTAACATTAAGATATAACAAGGACAACTGCATCCCAAATCAGAGTGTTCTTTCCCAGAGATCTTGCCAAGCCTATTGCACTGACTGCCACCCCCACGCTGGCGATTGCTGTGGGCAGCACGTGAGTGTCCATGTGCTGCTGTGCAAGGAATTGAGGATCAGAGAAAGAAGATTGTCACTGAGAGCTCAACTGGATAAATCCATAAACAGCAGACGTACTCAACCACTCACAAGTATTAGTTTGTACCTATTCTGTGCCATACACTCTTCCAGCTACTGGGCTTACAGCTATAACCAGGACAGAAATACCCCTGAGCATTCTGCTGTAGTTCATCGAGAGAGTATAATGGGAAATAAAACTGTATGTAGAAATAATACACGAAATTATCTATAAGAACTTCCCTTCATGAGATACTTGGACAATGCCCAATCCCAAATTCCTTTTCCTTCAAGGTTGCACAGGAAGTATATAGATTGCAGACAATGGGAAAGGAATGTGGCAAAGATTGTGTGTGTGTGTGTGTGTGTGTATGAATGCTTGCATTTTTATGTATCTTATTCCCCTCTCTCAACAATTTGTTCCCCTAAAGCCATTCTGCACGTAGGTCTCTGGGAAATAGGTGTTTACAACTTTCATCTTGGTGAGGAGCGTATCCTGGGCGTAGGATAAGGAAGAGAGCCAGGAGAGCAGACTCTGGGATTGGCAGCTCAGGCACAAGACCGGACAAGTGTCTTTGCAGCAAGGTTGGCAACCATCCAAAGGAGAAGGGCGGGGGCTGGGGGCTAGGATGAGGTCACCTAAGCACCCCCTCCAAACACCGCCTTGAGGAGGAATAGCAAACAGGAGAGAAACAGCTCTATCAGGGAGTGATTGGCTGAAATGTCTTGACACAAAAGAATGACGGACTTCAGTAGGCACCTTCTCTCCAACCTTTTCTTTGCACACCTGAGACGCACTGTGATAATATTTCTTTGTGGCTGAATTCCTGTCTGAAGCCCAGGGGCAGTGAACTCTGGCAGCATGAACCCCTTCCTTCTCCCAAATTTAAACCCAAATGTTGCCACCTGTTGGTCCCTCGGGAGAAAGAAGGCTGCAGAGACGCCGGAAGGCAATGAGAACAGGATGGACAAGTCTTTCTCTCCTGGAGGAGTCACCCGGAACTTGAAGTCGCATGCTGAGTAAGCAGAGACCAGCTTTGGAATCCAGACCGGACTGGTTGCACAAAATTTTCCCAGAACCCGGCTGCGGCTCCCTCAAGCCCCACCTCTCCCCGTCCCCAGTCAGAACCTGAGCTGCTTGGGGTAGGTGGTCTTCCTTGCATTTTGCAGTCTGTGTCTTTCTCCACCCTGCAATATTGGATAAACTATCCAGAGAGACTACACCTATGGCCATCATTCATTCAGCATCAATTTTTAAAAAAGATTTATTTATTTATTTGAGAAGCAGAGTTACAGAGAGAGAGGGAAGAGACAGATCTTCCATCTGCTGGTTCACTCTCCAAATGGCCGAAGCCGGGAACTCTATCCAGGTCTCCCACATGGGTAACAGGGCCCCAGAACTTGGGCCATCTTCCACCACCTTCCCAGGTACATTAGTGGGAAGCTGGGTGGGAAAGTGGAACAGCTGGGACTAAAATGCGTACTGATTTGGGATACTGGCATCACAGGTGGCAGCTAACCAGATGGCTACGCCACGACACTGCTCCCACACCCAGCAAATATTTGTTGAGCATAAGGCTTGTTCTCAGTTCTGGGTCCTGTGATTGAGCCAATTTCCTGAAATGTGATATGTAGCTAAGTGGATTCAGCCACAGGAGGACAGCTGATTAAAAAGCCATGAGGTAGGTAAGGGATCCTGCGCTATGACACAGCAGGTTGAAGCCCCAGCCTGCATCCCCAACATCCCATATGGGCGCTGGTTCTAGTCCCGGCTGCTCCTCTTCTAATCCAGCTCTTTGCTATGGCCTGGGAAAGCAGCAGAAGATGGCCCAAGTCCTTGGGCCCCTGCACCCACGTGGGAGACCCGGAAGAAGCTCCTGGCTCCTGGCTTCAGCTCAGCTCAGCTCTGGCCATTGCAGTCATTTAGGGGAGTGAACCAGTGGAATGGAAGATTCCTCTCTCTGGTTCTACCTCTCTGTAACTCTGTCTTTAAAAAAAAAAAAAAAAAAAAAGAGAGACAGGTAAGGAGAAAAACCAGCCTTCAACAATTGAGGCCTGAAGTTCTGAGGGTGGGACAGGGACTGCATTGTTGACATTAAATGATATGGCGGTAATGAGGTTTTCCTTTGGGGTGTGTGTGTGTGCGCGCATTTCATTACTCTTTGATTTTTTTCTGCACTGATAGAAACTTGTTCTGAGATATTTGTTGTGTCTTTTTTAAAAAAATTCATTTTGAAAAGCTGATGGGAGCAGCTGATTAGCTTAGCGGTTGACGCTGTTCGGATGCCTGTGATTCATATCAGAGAGTCTGAGTTTGGTATTCAGCTCCAGCCCCTGACTTCAGCTTCTGGCTCACAAGGACCCTGAGAGGCAGCACTGATGGCTCAAGTAACTGGGTCCCTACCACATGGAGGACCCAGTTCCTAGCTTTGACCTGGCCCAGCTCTGGCTATTGCGGCCATTTAGGTAGTGAACTAGCAGATAGATCTCTCTCTGCCTCTCCCTCTTTGTAACTCTGCCTTTCGAATAAATAGATATTTTAAAAAACGTCAGTTTCAGCCGGCGCCACGGCTCACTAGGCTAATCCTCCGCCTTGTGGCGCCGGCACACCGGGTTCTAGTCCCGGTCAGGGCGCCGGATTCTGTCCCGGATGCCCCTCTTCCAGGCCAGCTCTCTGCTGTGCCCCGGGAGTGCAGTGGAGGATGGCCCAAGTCCTTGGGCCCTGCACCCCATGGGAGACCAGGATAAGTACCTGGCTCCTGCCATCGGATCAGCACAGTGCGCCAGCTGCAGCACGCCGGCCGCGGTGGCCATTGGAGGGTGAACCAACGGCAAAAGGAAGACCTTTCTCTCTGTCTCTCTCTCTCACTGTCCACTCTGCCTGTCAAAAAAAAAAAAAAAAAAATTAAAAAAAAACGTCAGTTTCATCATTATTTTTTTTAAGTTTCTTTTCCAATATTCATTTGCACAATTAAAGCCATTTTTTCCTTTTTTTAATTAATTAATGTTTTAAGGAATACAAATTTCATAGGTATAACTTTAGGAATATAGTTATTCTTCCCACCATACCTACTCTCCCACCCCATTTTTTTCTTTCTCTTTTTTTTTTTATTTATTTATTTGACAGATAGAGTTAGACAGTGAGAGAGAGAGACAGAGAGAAAGGTCTTCCTTCCATTGGTTCACCTCCCAAATGGCTGCTACGGCCGGAGCTTCGCCGATCATCTGAAGCCAGGAGCCAGGTGCTTCCTCCTGGTCTCCCATGGGGTTCAGGGCCCAAGCACTTGGGCCATCCTCCACTGCACTCCCTGGCCACAGCAGAGAGCTGGCCTGGAAGAGGGGCAACCGGGACTAGAACCCAGCACCCATATGAGATGCTGGCACTGCAGGTGGAGGATTAACCGAGTGAGCCACATTGCCGGCCCACACCCCATTTTTTTCTTTAAAAAGTACTAGTTCTATGTAGTGGGTAAAGCCACTGCTCGGACACCAACTCTCATATGGGTGCTAGTTCAAATCCTGGCTGCTCTATTTCTTTTTATTTTTTTCAAGATTTATTTATTTATTTGAAAAAGTTACATAGAGAAAGAAGGAGAGGCAGAGAGAGAGAGCAAGAGAGAGGGAGGGAGGTCTTCCATCTGCTGGTTCACTCCCCAGATGGCCGAAACAGCTGGAGCTGTGCTGATCTGAAGCCAGGAGCCAGGAGCTTCTTCTAGGTCTTTCCACGTGGGTGCAGGGGCCCAAGGACTTGGGCCACCCTCCACTGTTTTCCTAGGCCATAGCAGAGAGCTGGATCAGAAGTAGAGTACCTGGGACTTGAACCAGCGCCCATATGGGATGTTGGCACTTCAGGTGGTGGCTTTACTTGCTAGGCCACAGCGCTGGCCCCTGCTCCACTTCTGATCCTGCTCCCTGCTCGTGTGCCTGGAAAAGCCGCGGAGGATGGCACAAATACTTGGGCCCTGCACATGCATGGGAGACCTGGATGAAGCTCTTGGCTCCTGGCTTTGGTCTGACCCAGTCTTTGCTGTTGCAGTCATTTAGAGAGTGAGCCAGCGGATGTTTTCAATCTTTCTGTCTCTCCCCCTCTCTCTTTGCATTCAAATAAATAAAATAAATTCTTACATAAATAGTGAAAAGATGGAAATTGAGGTGATCATGTTGAAAGAAAGATATATTTGCAACTAAACTGAGTATGTCTGAAATAATCTGGAACACCTTCCTGTGGCGTGCCTTTAATTTGTAGATCTGCATTGAAAGTAGTAGGGATGATATTTCCAAGAAGGGCCACGTCTCATCTGTGTTCGCTGAATGATCTGCTGCAAGATTTTTTCATCCAAGTGTTCTTCACTGCCATCTCTCTCTCTGGAATAGCCCTTCGGCGGTGATGACTGAAAAGAAGCTATGCCACCAGTTTCAGCAGAAACATTTGGTCTTCAAAATGCAAAGTGACCTTGCTTTAGTGTATGTTGCAGTGGAAACTCCTTGCAGATCAGAAAAACTGGACTTTTTCGACAAGTGACCTAAAAGATTTCATTGAAAGGAATATTCACTAGACATAATTACTGCTCTCATTATTGCTGCTGGACTGAATCAAAGGAGCTGAAGGTCAGGACATCATTGCTCAGAGAAGCTCTGGGTGGTGGAATTCCAAGGGCTTCATCTGCGTGCTTCCATCAGTATGAAGTGCAGGTGTTTATAATTATCAGTTACCTCAGGGTGAACTCACAGGAGATAGGATTTTATGGAATGTAGTATTCTTACACCTTATAAGTGTTTTTCTAATTCTACTCCCCAGTGATATCCACTATTGATGAGTTTTGTGCATATCATTGGGGGGTTTAATTTTTTGTGTGAGCTGTGTACAGAGTTTCTATGTATTGAGCATTCTTAATTTCTGTGTGTTGCAATTTCCAGGGTTAAACATATACTACATCTATATCTAAGTGGTTTTCCACTAATTGGAGAAAGTCTTCCTAGAGTTTGGATGATAATTCCTCATTTCCTAAAATTGTATATATATATTAGATATCAAGATTTCAATAATAATGAATCATAACAATTTTCTTTTCATGTATATGTTGAGTGAGTTCATCTTCATACAGCCTTAATCTCTTTGTTGCGAACAGTAAGGGTTCATTCATGTTTAAGTTTGTTAACATTTTGACATTCATTACAAATAAAATAACATGTTTTTCCCTTTTATTTTAATGTAGTGTTACTTTTGTTTGATGGAATTTCTGTATTGAAAACACAACCATGTTTCTGTTGTGGTCTTTTGAGTTTTATTTTTCTTTGATAGCATGTTTACGTTAGTATCATTATTTTCTTTCCATTTTCTCATTTGTTTTGGTCATTTTCTCAGTGATTACTGTAGTAATACTGAATTAAATATTATTATTCATCTTGACTTAAATGAAAAGTCCAATTCTAATTAAATAATGAATAGGGTAAATCCAATTAATCATATTAAGAAGATGTAAAAAGATAAAAAAGGAAATGAGATTACCCATTAATCCCAGGCCAATAGATACAGCCATTTTAAAATGACTCACAAGAATCCCATTTATTACAGTTTCTAAGAAATGTCTGAAATGTTGATTATTTGGCTTTATGGGGAAGAAAAATCTCATTGTACCAGGGTGCTGTTTCTCTTCCCTACATAAATAGGGACATAAGTATGTATTTTTAGTCACTCACACAATTTTCTTTGCCAAAGGAAATCAGACAAAAATTATTCTTAACATCCACTCTCTTGTTGCCTGACTCAGTCATGCAGGAATCCCCTTAGTCTTACTTTTCCATTTCCATGCTTTGGGGTCCTCTTTTGAAGAACAAGGATAGCAAGGCCTTGACAATACATCGGGGCCATGTTTATCCCAGGGGGACAACAAAGGCCTGGGAAGAACCCAGGGTGTGCCGAAGGTTCCCCAGTGGGCGGGGATCTGAGGCCAGCTCACTCGCTGTCTGGGCCAGTACATGCCCATCACATGGTGTGGCTGTGCCAGGCTCTGCTCAGAGCATTCCGCCCTCAGCAAGTCTGTTTCTGACCTCTAAATCCACCCTGCCCTGGGGAGGCATCGTGGCACAGCGGCTTATGCTGCTGCTTGGGATGCCTGCGTCCCATACCAGAGTGCCTGGGTTTGAGTTCCGGTTCCTTGGCCTTCGTATCAAGCCTCCTGCTAACACACATCCTGGGATGCAGAGGTGATGACTCAAATACTTGGGTCCCTGCCACTCATGTGTAGGAGACCTGGATGGAGTTCCAGGCTCCTGGCTTTTGCCTGGCACAACCCCGGCTCTGGTAGGCATTTGGGGAGTGAACCAGTGGATGGAAGATCTCTCTCTCTCTCTCCCCTTCTCTCTGCAATTCTGTCTCCCAAATAAATAAATAAATAAATAATTCTTAAACAAACAAACAACCCCTTACCAAACCAAACCAAACAAAAAACAACAACTATCCTGACAGGGTGGCTCTGAGGAGAAAAGTGAGACCAAGCTGAGGGAGGGCTTTGAATGAGGCACAGAGATGGAGAGGCAGCAGGAGGCCGCAGGAAGAGGGGGCCTGGCATTGGTGCCGCCTTGCATACGTTCTGGAACCAGGTATCCATCTGTGCTCAAAAGTGCAAAGACAGAAACAACGGCTCTTGCTGGGGGAAGCCTCCCTCCACAGATCGAGGGCCTTCCAGGTGTGTGCACGAGTTAAGCACTGCCTCTGGCCTCTGAGGAAGAGCTGGTCTGGGAGGCAGATCTGCTTTAGGTGTTTGGGCCACTCTCTCTCTCTCTCTTTTTTTTGTTTGTTTGTTTTTCTTTTTTTCTTTCAAAGAAACCTTTTATTTAATGAGTACAAATTTCATAAGTACAACTTTAAGCATATAGTGATTCTTCCCACCATACCCACTCTCCTATCCCTGCTCCCACCTCTCTACCTCCTCCCTCTCCCCTTCCCAGTCCCATTCTCCATTAAGATTCATTTTCAATTAACTTTATACACAGAAAACCAACTCTATACTAAGTAAAAGTTTCAACAATTTGCACACACACACACACACACAAACCTGTTTGAGAACAAATTTTACAGTTAATTCTTTTTTTTTTTGGCAGGCAGAGTGGACAGTGAGAGAGAGAGACAGAGAGAAAGGTCTTCCTTTTGCCGTTGGTTCACCCTCCAATGGCCGCCATGGCTGGCGCGCTGCGGCCAGCACACCGCGCTGATCCAAAGCCAGGAGCCAGGTACTTCTCCTGGTCTCCCATGGGGTGCAGGGCCCTAGCACTTGGGCCATCCTTCACTGCCTTCCCAGGCCACAGCAGAGAGCTGGCCTGGAAGAGGGGCAACCGGGACAGAATTCGGCGCCCCGACCGGGACTAGAACCTGGTGTGCCAGCGCCACTAGGTGGAGGATTAGCCTATCGAGCCGCGGCGCCAGACCTTTTCTCTTTTTTAAAGATTTATTTATTTATTTATTTGAAAGAGTTACACAGAGAGAGGAGGAGAGGCAGAGAGTGAGCAAGAGACAGGTCTTCCATCCGAGTTCACTCCCCAGTTGGCCGCAATGGCTGGAGCTGCGCCGATCCGAAGCCAGGAGCCAGGAGCTTCTTCAGGGTCTCCCACATGGGTGCAGGGGCCCAAGAACTTGGGCCATCTTGTACTGCTTTTCTAAGCCATAGCAGAGAGCTGGATCAGAAGTGGAGCAGCCAGGACTAGAAAAGGCACTCCTATGGGATGCCGGCGCTTCAGGCCAGGGTGTTAACTCGCTGCACCACAGCATCAGCCCCCAGTTAATTCTCATAATACAACTCATTGAGGACAGAAGTCCTGCATGGGAAGTAAGTACACAGAGACTCCTGTTGTTAATTTAACAATTAGCACTATTATGTATCACGTCAGTGACCACCTGGCTCCTAACATGAGCTGCCAAGGGTGTGGAATCCTTTTGAATCCATAATCTCCGTTAATATTTAGATAAGGCCATAAGCAAAGTGGAAGTTCTCTCCTCCCTTCAGAGAAAAGTATATCCTTCTTAGAAGTCCACTTCTTCCCACTGGGGTCTCTCTCACAGAGATCCTTCATGTAGGGCTTTTTTTTTTTTGCCACAGTGTCTTGGCTTTCCATGCCTGAAATGTCCTCATGGGATTTTCAGCCAGACTAGAATGCCTTTAGGGCTGATTCTGAGGTCAGAGTGCTATTTAAAGCAATCGCCATTCTGTGAGTAGGCTGTGGGGCCACTCCCTCTGAAAAGGCAGCTGGAGGAGGCCCCATGTCTAAGAAAGGACACAGTACTCAAGGAATCTTGGAAACTGAGTTACAAAGCCACAGGGAGAAAACCTCTAGGAACACAGGAACAGGCATATAAATTGGACAAACTGGTACCAGGCTGGTAGGCACCTAACAAGACTAGGTAACAAATCTTTGAAGGAATCCTTAGCTTGTTTTGTTTTTTTTTTTTTTTCTTTTTTGAGAGAAACTCCCATAAGGTCTTGTTATCTGAAAGCATTACTAAGTGGCCCTTCACTTTCTCCAACATAAATATGAGAGGTCTAGGTGGCAATTACACGTGAATCTTTGAGTTTCATTGATCATAAAAGTGCAGAGTGACAGAAAGAAAATTAAATGGGACATATCTTCTTTGTTATATCTACTTGGCCATTTTTAATTTGGTTTCATCTTTTAAATATATATATTTTATTTATTTATTTGAAGAGCAGAGACACAGAGAAAGAGACAGAGCCCTATATGCTGGATCACTCCCTAAATATAACATCTCGGACTAGGCTAAGCTGGGCTGGTTGAAGCCCTGAGCTGGGAACTCCATCCAGGTTTCCCCTTTGGGTGGCAGATTCCCAACCACTGAGTCGTCACTGCCGCCTCCCAAGGTCAGCATTACCTGGAAGCTGGGGTTAGGAGCAGAGCTAGAGATGGAACCCAGGTACTCTGATATGGGACACAGGCATCCTAACTGGCACTGTAACTGTTAGGCCAAATGCTCACCCACTGCAGGTTTCATCTTTTTTATTTAATTGAACATCAGAGTGACAGAGAGAGCAAGAAGAGAGAGAGACCTTCCATCCTTTGGTTCACTCCCTAAATGGTATAACAGCTGAGGCTGCGCCAGGCTGAAGCCAGGTTCCAGAAACCCCATCTGGGTCTCCCTTATGGATGGCAGGGACTCAAACACTTAAACCATCCTCTGCTCTCTCCCAGAAGCATCAGCAGGGAGATGGTCAGAAGCAAAGTAGCCAGGATGCAGACTGGCATGCTGACATGTAGTGAATGCAGCAAGCAGTTGTTCAGCTCAAAGCAACCCAACGCCCATCCCACCACAACACCTGCTACAAGTTTTACCTTTTAAATGGGAAGGTGATCACACTTTAGTGTGTTTATATTTGGACTAGTCAAAACTAAATAAGATGGGGCCGGTGCTGTGGTGCAGCAGGTTAAAGCGCTGGCCTGAAGCGCCGGCATCCCATATGAGCACCGGTTCTAGTCCTGGTGGCTCCTCTTCCAATCCAGCTCTCTGCTATGACCTGGGACAGCAGTGGAAGATGGCCCAAGTCCTTGGGCCCCTGCACCCGTGTAGGAGACCTGAAGGAAGCTCCTGGCTCCTGGCTTCGGATCGGCACAGCTCCGGCCATTGTGGCCTTCTGGGGAGTGAACCATCGGATGAGAGACCTCTCTCTCTCTGCCTCTCCTCCTCTCTCTATATAACTCTGACTTTCAAATAAATAAATAAATAAATAAAATCCAATGGTTCACTCCCCAATTGGCCACAATGGCTGGAGCTGTGCCGATCTGAAGCCAGGATCCAGGAGCTTCTTCCTGGTCTCACACGCAGGTGCAGGGGCCCAAGGACTTGGGCCATCTTCTACTGCTTTCCCAGGTCATAGCAGAGAGCTGGATTGGAAGAGGAGCAGCTGGGACTAGAACCGGCGCCCATAGAGGATGCCGGGGCTTCAGGCTAGGGTATTAACCCACTTGGCCACAGCGTCGGCCCTCAAATAAAATAAATCTTTAAAAAAAAACTGAATAAGATCATACATGCTAACTGCTTATCTTATGACAGGCCTTTCACACATATTTCTTTTCCATTTTTGACATAAATAATAAAACAAATTTATATTAACATACATAATTGTATATGGAACATAATTAATCTATGATGATATTAAAATGTTCAGGTTGCTTTTGCACATAATTTTCAGGATTTCTAAATTCTTACATAATCTGGACCACGTTTTCATGAGGAAGGAGTTATAATTCCCGATTGGCAGATGAGGAAACTGAAAGGTGAGAGGTTGAACTATCTGCCCAAGGCCCATAGTGAGTACTGCTTGATCCCAGATCTGTTAGATCCACTTCAGTTGTGCTAGGCTTTCTGCCTACCGCCACTCCACGGGCACCTCTTCTTCAGTGGCTTCCCCCTTTGCCAAACCCAGTGAGCACTTTTCAGTCCTATCAAACTCCACCTCTCTGCAGCATTTGACACAGCTGATCACGTCCTCCTCTTGACAACCCCCTTGTATGTCCACTTGGTTTCCAGCACCCCACTGTATCCCACTCCTCTGTATCTCCCTCAGTCTCTTGTCTAATCTGACTCATTTTCTTGAGGATCTCATGGTTCAATCCTGGGATTTCTCAATCTTTATCTATACCTTGGGTGATTTTGATTTAAATATCCCCCCAAAGCAGTAGATGATAGCCTAAGTCCTTGGGCCTCTGCACCCACATGGGAGACCCAGAAGAAGCTCCTGGCTCCTGGCTTCAGATTGGCGCAGCTCTGGCGGTTACAGCCATTTGGGGAGTGAACCAGCAGATGGAAGACCTCTCTCTCTCTCTCTCTCTCTCTCTCTGAGACTCTCTGTAAATCTGCCTTTGAAATACATTAATAAATCTTACATTCTTTTCTTTTTTAGGATTTATTTATTTGAAAATTAGAGTTAGGGCCAGCGCTATGGCATAGTAGATTAAGCCTCTGCCTAAGGCTCCAGCATCTTATATGGGTGCAGGTTTGAATCCCAGCTGCTCCACTTCTGATCCAGTTCCCTGTTAATGGCCAGGGAAAACAGTGGAAGATGGCCCAAGTTCTTGGGCCCCTGCCACCCACATGGGAGACTTAGAAGAAACTCTGGGCTCTTGATTTTGGCTGGGCTATGACTGTTGTGGTCATTTGGGGAGTGAACCAATGGAAGGAAGATCTCTCTCTCTTTCTGTCTTTCTTCCTCTCTTTGTAACTCTGCCTTTAAAATAAAATAAAATAAAATAAATAAGGGCCGGTGCTGTGGTATAGGAGGTAAAGTCACCATCTGCAATGCCAGCATCCCATATGGTTGCTGGTTCAGGTCCCTGCTGTTACACTTTTTTTTTTTATAAAGATTTATTTTATTTATTTGAAAGACAGAGTTTCAGAGAGAGGTAGAGCGAGAGCGAGAGAGAGAGAGAGAGAGAGAGGTCTTCCATCCACTGGTTCACTCCCAGCCACAACAGCTGGAGCTGTGCCAATCCGAAGCCAGGAGCCAGGAGCTTCCTCCAGGTCTCCCACATGGGTGCAGGGGCCTAAGGACTTGAGCCCTCTTCCATTGCTTTCCCAGGCCACAGTGGAGAGCTGGACTTGAAGTGGAGCAGCTGGGACTCAAACTGGTGCTCATACGGGTTGTTGGTGCTGCAGGCCAGGGCTTTAACCTGCTGTGCCACAGTGCCAGCCCTCTGCTCCACTTCTGATCCAGCTCCCTGCTAATGTACCTAGAAATGCAGCAGAGGATGGCCCAAGTGCTTGGACCCTTGCACCCACGTGGAAGACCTGAAAGAAGCTCCTGGCTCCCTGCTTTGGCCTGGCCTAGCTCCAGCCATTGTGGCCATCTGGGGAGTGAACCATCAGATGGAAAATCTCTCTCTCTCCCTCGTTCTCTCTCTAATTCTGCCTTTCAAATAAAATAAATAAATCTTAAGAATAAATAAATAAATCTATCTTGAAGAAAAAATAAAGCAGGGTAAGGGTTCCAAGTTTTGAATATTTGTCTCCTTGAACTCAGGAGTTTAGTCCCCAAAGTCTTGTGTTAGTGCCACTAACAGGGTGGAAACAATCCAGGGCCTTTGGGAACGATGATTAGATTAGGCCAGGTCACTAGGGTGGAGCCTGTGAGTCAATCCTGGCGGCTTGGTAAGAGACCACATACACACGGACACGCCATTCCCTGTCACTCGCCTTGTGATGCTCTGTGCTGCCTTAGGACTCTGCCAGCAAGAAGGCCACTGCCAGGTGTGGGCCCCAGACCTCACAGTTCCAGAGCCACGAGCCCATAAAGTGCCTCTTTTCTTTTGTAAAAGATTTATTTCTTTGAAAGAGTTACACAGAAAGGGAAGGAGAGAGAGGAGAGAAAGAGAGGTCTTCCATACTCTGGTTCACTCCCCAGATGGCCGCAATGGCTGGAGCTGAGCCGATCCAAAGCCAGGAGCCAGGAGCTTCTTCCTGGTCTCCCACATGGGTGAAGGGGCCCAAGGACTTGGGCCATCTTCTACTGCTTTCCCAGGCCACAGCAGAGAGCTGGATTGGAAGAGGGGCAGCTGGGACCTGAACCAGCACCCATATGGGATGCTGGTACTATATGCGGCGACTTTACTCGCTACACCACAGCGCTGGCCCCAAGACCCTTTTCTTTATGGAGTTAGCCCACCTTGGGCATTTCATTATAATAATGAAATGACAACTAATGTGAGGGGATAGGGACTGCAAGAGGCAGACGTTAGGAAGCCTCAGTGACAAGACAATATTCAGGTTGAGTCCTCAACCAAGTGAGGGAGCAAGTCTTAAGGATTTCTGGGGAAAGAATGGTCCAAACAAGAGTGAGTGCCAAGGCCCTGAGACAGGACTGACAATGGCTTGTCGGAGGACTAGCAGGGAAGCCAGTGTGGCTGGAACAGATTGAATAAGGAGAGACCAATAGAGCATGATGTATGAGAGGTATGGGGGACGAGATTATATGGGGCCTGTGCTTCATGTGAAGACTGATAGAAAATTTCTCTTTGAGATAAGAAGCAAGTTTAAAGCAAAAGAGGGCCTTTATTTGCTTACATTTAAAGGACCACTCTGGGGCAGGCATTGTGGTGCAGCGTTTAGGCCACTGCTTTGGATGCCTGCTTCCCATACCAGAGAGTCTGGGTTCAAGTCCCAGCTCTGCTCTCAATTCCAGGTACTTACTAGTGTGCACCTTGGCAGGTATCAGGTGGTGACTCATGTGTTTAGGTCCCTGCCATCCACATGGGAGACCCAGATTGAGTTCTAGATGGCCCAGCTCTGGCTTTCGCAGGTATTTGGGGAGTGAACCAGTGGGTGGGAGATCTCTTCTGTGTCTGTCTCTCTCTGCCACTCTGCCTTTCAAATAAATAAAAATAAACAAATAAAAACCTAAAAGGTACCACATTACTAGAACAAGGGAGGAACTAAGGACACCAGTTAGGAGGCTGACGCAGTAATGCAGGAAAGGGTGATAGAATCTTGGCCTCCGTATAATGATAATGGTGGTAAGGGGTGGTAGAATTCTGGATTTATTTTGGGGGCAGAACTAGCAGATTTGGTCAATGGCCTGAACATAGGAGAGGAGGGAAGGTGTCAAGGATGAAACCAAGGGTTTTGGCTCAGTAGCTGGTAGGACATGGTTGCCATTTCATAAGGTGAGGAAAATTACAGGAGGCATGGATTTAGGGGTGTTCTCTTTGGAACAAATACATTCATATGCCTAATAAATACCCATTCGTGATATCAAGCAGGCAACTGAATTTATGAACCTGGAGTTCTTACGGGAGCTGTGTAGCAGGAATCATCAGCACACACATAGAATTTAAAGCTGCTAGGCTGCCTGAGATCCCCTAGGCAGTAAATATAGGACTGAGCCTTGGGGTGCTCCGACTGAAGGCAGCCAGAGCAGGAATGGACAAAAGGTAGAGAGAGCAAAGTGACCCCTCTCATAATGTGGAATATTTTCTTGACCTAGCTGCAAAACCGGTCTGAGCTAGAAACCAAGTGTGATACTAAAAGAGACATAAAGAATTTCGTTGATAAGTCAGGAGGAAAACAGGCTGTGGTGCCAATGTCACACAGAAGGCCAGGTGGTGGGAGTTGCCTGTGCCCAGGGTTGGGAGTAGGGGCAAAGACAAACAGCTTCCCTCCCCAACAGGCCCCAAGATAGAACTTTCTCTGAGTCCTGTAAAAATCACAACCAGATGGGAGGAATGGGGGATAAGAAGGCAGGATGAGCTCATCACACAAGAAACACTTTTCTTCAAGGACCTTGGACAAACTTTCCAACGGGTACAGTACCCCCAGCTCACTCCCTTTCAACAGCTTTTTCCTGCTGAAGAAGCCCCTCCTGGCTGCTCTCCTCTGCTCACTCTTTCTTTCTTTCTTTCTTTCTTAAGATTTATTTATTTGAAAGTCAGAGTTACACAAAGAGAGAAGGAGAGGTGGAGAGAGAGAGAGAGAGAGAGAGAGAGGTCTTCCATCCGCTGGCTCACTCCCCAACTGGCCACAACGGCCACTGAAGCCAGGAGCCAGAAGCATCTTCCGGGTCTCCCACGTGGGTGCAGGGGCCCAAGGACTTGGGCCATCTTCTACTGCTTTCCCAGGCCACAGCAGAGAGCTGGATCGGAAGTGGAGCATCTGGAACTTGAACTGGTGCCCATATGGGATGCCAGCACTGTAGGCGGTGGCTTTACCTGCTACGCCATGATACCGACCCCTGCTCTTTTCAATAGAACTCTTTTGCTTAATTGCTTTCTCAGTTTGTTACAGATAGAACAAGTTCCCTGGGGTTCATATTAGCTGTAACCCAACCTTAGATCTGGCAGATGAGGAGGGGCTAACAGAGGAGACAGAGAAAGAGCAGCACTGACAGGGGGAGACTGAGAGAGTGACGTCTTAGGAGCCAAGTGGAGAACATGTTAGAGAGACCCGGACAAATGCTGCCAAGAGACTATGATGAGGATTTAGACTTGAACCCTGGAACTTCCCAGCTGAAGTTGACAACAGTCGTGGTGGGGTGAAAAACCTCACTGGAGTAGATTCAAAAGAAAATGGGAGGAGAGGCCTGGGAGACAGCACGTGAAGATGACACTTTCAAGAGAAGCAGAGAGGGCGGAAGGCGGAGAGTGATGTGGAGTTGCAGGGGGATGTTGACACACGTCAAGACGAGGATATTTTAAACATGTTGACGGGCCGACAGGAATGGCTTTGTAGAGAGGAACATTTGATTATGCAGAAGAGACGGGTAATTTCTGAAGTCATGTCTTTGCGTGGGGAAGAGAATATTGGATTTGGTATCCAGGTGGAGATGGACAATGACCTTGGACAAGGGCTTGGTGGTTGAAATCCGACAACAGGCGGAGGGCACAGGAAATGGTAGGTGGGAGGATGGGAGCTTATGGAAGCCTGTGGTCCTGCTTGCTTCTATTCAGGGGATGAAGGGCAAGGTCATCAACTGAGTGAGGTTTAAGGTGAAGAGGGAAAGTGTGTAAATATGCGTGGTTTAAGGAACTGTAGGATTGTCAGGCAGCACTCAGACACTCCTGAGATTAATGGACGTAATTTAGCACCTGCCACTCCACGTGGTTTATTGTTTTCCTTGGACACATCTGACTACATTGGTGCAAAGGGGGAGCTGGTGCACGGTTGACTTTTCCTGGCAGATTTGATGAAGGGAGAGGAGTAGGTAGTGACGATCATGGACTAGAGTAAGGTTAACGACAGGCACGAGGGTGTGGAGAATGCCGAAAGGGTTCTCATGCAAGAAGAATGATTTAGTCACAGATAGATAGGCAGGAAGTAGGGGCTGGCGCTGTGGCGTAGTGGGTAAAGCCACCGCCTGCAGTGCTGGCATTCCATAAGTGTACAGATTCAATTCCTGGCTGCTCCACTTCTGACCCAGCTCTCTGCTATGGCCTTGCTATGGCCTGAGAAAGCAGTAGAAGATGGCCCAGGTCTTTGGGCCCCTGAACCTGCATGGGAGACCCAGAAAAAGCTCCTGGCTTCAGATCTGCACAGTTTCGGTCATTGCGGCCAATTGGGGAGTGAACCAACGGATGGAAGACCTCTCTCTCTCTGCCTCTCCACCTCTCTCTGTATAACTCTGACTTTCAAATAAATAAATAAATCTTTAAAAAAAAAAAAAAGGCAGGAAGTGGTGGTTGGACAATTGGGCTGAGATTTTGAATGCAGCTCCCTAGAGAGGTAAAATTTAACTTAAACAACTTTTTTTTTTTTTTTTTTTTTTTTTTTTTTAAGAGGCGGAGACAGAGAGAGCTTGCATCCACTGGTTCATTCACTGAATGGCTGCAACAGCTGAAGCTGAGAGCCGGAAACTCAACCTGGATCTCCCACATGGGAGGCAGGAACTTAATTACTTGAGCCATCACCGCTGTCTCCCAGGGTCTGCATTAGGAAACTGGACTCAGAAAGCAGAGCTGGGACTCAAATCCAGGTACAGCGAAGGGGAATGCAAGCGTCTTAACCGGCGTCTTAACCACTAGGCTCAATGTCTGCCTCAGCTCGTTAGACCAATGTTTAAGTTTCTGTGTATAAAACTTTCAAGAAGAGTCGTGAGAAAGGAAACAGTAATGAGGATGCTATTTACCCAGTGAGGTAGATTAGTAATCATTTCAAGCATAAAGAGAAAATACACCAAATAAAGAAAGCTAAAATCAGAATCACAGAGATCCATATGGGAGAGAAAAAAGCTGGAAAGAGACTGAGCCATACTTCAAGGTCATGGTGACTGATGGAGGTGGGTGGGTGACTGATGGAGGTCAGGGCTGAAAAGGAAGATGCAAAAGCCTCAGGTTGCTCATTCGTGAGGAGATTCCCACAGGCATCACCAAGAATCATTAAAAGTGACTTTCTTGTGGTTCACTGGAAGAGCTTATTAAAATAACCTCAGTGGTTGTTTGGTTGCTGTCTGCTGTATGAGGATGAGGCCCAGTGTAGCCCTCTCTGCACTCAGTGGCCACTCACTTCAAGGGACATCAGTCACCAGCCGCAGGAGGAGCTGGAACAATAATCCACATCACTGGGACACATTTTGTTCTCCAAACACAGGTCTGAAAGAGCAGTGTGGGAGACCTCTGGCCTTGCGGGCAGAATTCAGTTAATAACTTAAGTTACAGACACATGGTGGCCTACCATTTCCTTTTGGATATCATTAGCTAATAAAACTAGAAATAAGAAATAAAGTCAGTCCTTATAAAATTATCAAATTTTATACACTTTAAATGTGTACATTTATTTTTCTATTTTAAAAAATATTTATTTACTTCATTTGAAAGTCAGAGGGAGGGAGGGGAAGGGAGAGAGAGAGAGAATCTTTCATCTGCTTGTTCACTCTTCAAGTGGCCACAACAGCCAGGGCTGAGCCAGACCGAAGCCAGGAGCTTCATCTAGGTCTCTCATGGGGACTGCAGGGTCCCAACCACTTGGGCCATCTTCTGCAGCTTTCCCAGGTCATTAGCAGGGAGCTAGTTTGAAGTAGAGCAGTGGGACACAAACCAGTGCTCATATGGGATGCTGGCGTCTAGGTGGTTGGGGTCTTTTTCATTATTTTCAGGTGATATCTTTACCTGCTACCACAACCCTGGTCCCCTAAATTTCTTGGAATGCAAAATCATATGTCAAGAAGCTATTTTAGGCCCACGCCATTGCTCACTAGGCTAATCCTCCGCCTGCGGCGCCAGCACTCCCGATTCTGTCCTGGTTGCTCCTCTTCCAGTCCAGCTCTCTGCTGTGGCCCGGGAGTGCAGTGGAGGATGGCCCAAGTGCTTGGGCCCTGCACCCGCATGGGAGACCAGGAGGAGGCACCTGGCTCCTGGCTTCAGATCAGCACAGCGCTGGCTGTAGCAGCCATTTGGGGAGTGAACTAGTGGAAGGAAGACCTTTCTCTCTGTCTCTCTCTCTCTCACTGTCTAACTCTGCCTGTCCAAAAAAAAAAAAAAAAAAAAAAAGAAGCTATTTAAAAAATTGAATTCATGTTTCTTAAATATTATAATAGCATATTTTGAATTGAAAGTTAAGGTGAAGCCCAAAGTAGCACTCAGTGCTGGTTTTTTAAAAATTTAATTTGAAAGATTGAGAGTGAGAGAGAAAGAAAGGGGAGGAGGTCTCATACATTAGTTCACTCTCTAATAACCACTGCTGGGCCTGGGTCAGGCCAAAGCCAGGAATCAGGAACTCAGTGGGAGTCTCCTGTGTTTGTGGCAAGGACCCAAGTACTTGAGCCAGCACCTGCTGCCTTCCAGGGGACACGTTAGCAGGAAGCTGGAATTGGAAGCCGAGCTGGAACTTGAACCCAGGCACTTCCATTATGGGATGTGTGTCTTAACCACTGCACCAAACACGCATCCCTTAGTGTTTATTAAACTGGAGATGAGCATGTCTTAGTGGTTGAGATGCTGGTTGCAACACCCATGGCTCATACAGAATCCCTGATTTCAGTATCTGGCTCTGGCTCCTGACTCCAGTTTCCCATCAGTGAAGACCCCGGGCAAGTGACTGGGCTCATGCCACCTACGGGAGAGACTTGACTGGGTTCCCAGCTCCCAGCCTGGCTCAGCCCAGCCATTGCAGAATTTAAGGGAGTACATCAGCAGAAGAGAGCTCGCTTGCTCTCTGTCTCTCCAAAAAATAAAAAAAAGCACATTTAAAAAAATGTGTTTAACAGCCTGTCAGGGCACAGCTCTAATGGAAGGAAAATCCACTAGAAAAGAACTAGGTCACTCCTTGTTTCTAGTACTATTAATATAAGCCAGAAGTGAAACTGCGACATCGCTCCGGGCTGTTGGAGATTGCATAAGGCTCTAGAAAATTCTTTCCTTGCAACACTCCTTGGCTCTTGTTCTTCCTGGTAAAGTCCAGCCCGTGGCATCTGTGCACTTCTCCTTCACTTTTCTGTGCCTGTCTGCTGGTTGTGCTTTCCTGCTTTGTGATACTGCAGTAGGAAGATAGTGGGAAGACAGCAGTAAAATTCGCTGACAGGAAAAAGGCCAGGTTGGAGCTTGCAGGAAAATCACCCCACTGATGAGTCACGGTTCTCACCAACAACACTCCATATCTGGAGCAGGCTGAGTGCTCAGCTGGCCTGGTTTCTAGGGACTTTGGAAAGCCCTTAGGTGGGACCTGGGCAGGCCCAGGTGGGGTTCGCTGAGTCATGACCTCTTCATGGCTCTTGTTTGGTAGGAATTATTCACGCCGGTGAGCAGTCACGGAATAGTTCCGGCTTACACCTCTGTTGCTACACTTTTTATACTCATTGCCACGCTGAAATGCTTGGCAAGCAGCAGTGGTCTGCGCCCGGGACGTCTCCAGCCGGAATGGCTGCCATCCTGCCCCTGACATTAGTCACATGAGTCTCTGGCTCCCTGCTGCACTCCTCCACCTGTCCTAACCAGACACGATGATCCCTGAGACTTCGCTCTCTCAGCGTGCCTTCCAGGAGCACCGGCTCTAGCTGCTGTCTCCTCGCCTCATGCCCTGGCCCCGACACCTCGCAGCCCTGTGACTGGGAGAAGTGTCCTCTTTGCAAAATGGGACAAAGCCTCCCAGGTGGCGCTTTGGCAGTAGAAGCTAATACAAATGAACATTTTTCCTGGCTAGTGTAGTGTAACAATAACAGCACTGACCTCTGAATGGCATTTCCTTTATAATTTACCACTTCCTCACAAGCTTTCTTCTGTTTTTTTTTTTTTTTTTTTTTCTCATTATTTCATGCGACATGTATCTTGTTTCTTCTGTCTTAAACCACCTTACCCAGAAAGAAAATGCTTTATCTATTATTTCTTGGGGGCGGGCGGGGAGTCCTCTTAGATTGTCTGCCCCACTCATGGAGCCGGATGAGACAGGTCTTGAGCATGTCTTGGTTGGTGGCAGTTCAGTTTGTTGATCCACTGTTCCAGTCCCATCAGGTTGTGGGGGCAGGATCAGTCAGAAGCCCGGGATGTGGAGGCCTTGTGACTCGGCCACCAGGGCTGTCTGGTTGCATCAGAAACGCTTAGTTTTTCAGAGGCAGGCACGCCTCGCTTACTTCCTCAATCAGAATGAAGGCTCTTTTTTAACAGCAGTTTAACATGCATCCATGAAATCTCTGATGACTCATCTGTATTACTGACACCCAGATGCCCATGCTGGGAACTCAAGATGCCCCTAAGGCTTCCCTCCTTATCTCCCTCAATTCTCCTGTTATTTTCAGCAGGACCCAACACCCCCCACCCCCACCCCCAGTTTTAGTTTAGGCTTCAATCATATCTTGTCAGGAGCTTCATAATAACCCCACAGCAGGTCTGCTGCCACAGTTATCTTTTCCAAAGGATCACGGGATCAAATTACAGTACTCTGCTTTCTAAAACCCTTTAAAAGGGGATGGGCGTGAGGCTTAGTGGTTAGGCCCATTAGAATGCCTGAGCCCCATGAGATATTTGGGTTCAATTCCTGGTTCTGGACTCTGATTTCAGCTTCCTGCTGGGGCACCTCCTGGGAGACAACAGGGATGGCTCAAGTAGTTGGGTTCTTTCTACCCCGATGGGAGACCTGGATTGTGTTTCTGGATCCTGTCCTTGAGTCAGCTCAGTCTTGGCCTTTTTGGGCATTCGGGGAGTGAACAGGTAAACTGGAATGTTGATCTCTGTGTTTCTGTCTATCTGCTCTTTCTGCTTCTTAAATAAATAAATATTTTTGAAAGACTACTATTATTGGCAAACACATCTTGGGACTGGCATTGTGGCACAGCGGGTGAAGCTTCTACCTGCAATGCCAGCATCTCACATGGGTGCCAGTACTATTCCTGGCTGCTCCACTTCCGATCCAGCTCCCTGTTATTGTACCTGGGAAAGCAGTGGAAGATGGTCCAAGAGTTTGTGTCCCTGCCACCCATGTGAGGGACCTGGATGAAGCTCCTGGCTCCTGGTTTCAGCCTGGCCCAGCCCTGGCCATTGCGGCCATCTGGGGAGTGGACCCGTGATGGAAGACCTCTCTGTATATCTCTCCCTCTCTCAATCTGTAACTCTTTCAAATAAATAAAATGAAACCTTAAAAAAAAAAAAAAAGACTGAATGATTCACCATCATCTAGAGCAAAAAATAAATAAATAAATCGTTGCCTTCCTTCCCATGCTTGTCTTGCACCATTCATCCCTTACACTCTCCCCTGAATTGTAACTTGAAGACTTTGTGCTCTTTCGAGCTTCTAGGCCTTTTAATATACTTGTTTCCTTGACCTGGAATGCCTTTCTTCCATTCTTTGTTTATGAGGATAGCAGAGTACTTGGCTCAGACACTTCATTCAAATCCTGACTCCTCTGCTTGCTAGCTGGGATGCTGGGCAAGTAAACTTTCAAGATTTGCTTTCCTTCTCTGTAAAGTGGAGACAGTACCAACCACCACCCTCGGGCTTGGTGTAAAGATTGAGTGAGAAAGTACTGTGTAGTAAAAATGCCTCACAGAGAGCAAAGACCCAGTCAAGGTCAACAATTGCTACCACTCAAAATTCAAGGGTCTTTAAAAAAAAAGATTGATTTTTATTTATAGGAAAGGCAAAATGATAAAGCCACCATCTGCTGCCTGCCAGGATGCGTTAACAGGAAGCTGGATTGGAAGCTGTGCAGCTGGGACTCAAATCAGCTCCCCAGTATGGGCTGCAGGTGTCCCGAGCAGCGGTTTAAAGCCCATGCTTCGACATCCACCCAAGTGTGATTTTTGTTCTGGTTGGATTCAGTTAGTGTGAAAATGGAGGAACAAGCTGTGGACTCTCAAATGAGGTTTAACCTCTGTCAAGCACAGGTCTGGCAAAAGTGCCAGGGGGAATGATTGAAAATAAGTCTAAGGATTGCTGTAGAAAGAGAGGTGACTGTAATTGAAGGAGTGCTGGCCCAGAATACTTTATAAGATGAATATTTCATAGGTTCTGGCCTCTGCTTCTTGAAGATATAATAGAGCTAGGAAAGATCCCGAGAAGGACACTAAAAATGGTCAAGGGCAGAGAGAATTTTATGGTGGTAAAAATACAAAAGATTCAATTTGCAGAAAAATTAAAGATTTAAACTCACGAAGAAGGTCATAGATGATTTTCTCAAATCCTGAAAAAAAGTAAAAACACAACATTCCTTGAAGCCTGGTGGTCTTTCCAACAAAATTAAAAGGAAATCTTTATGTCGCAGGCACTGAATACAGAGCCTCTTACCGCAGGAGGCTATGACTACAGAACAGGTGAAAACTGCAGCCAGAGCCTGCAGAGCTGCAGAGGGGGTCACAGCTGCTGCCCAGGTGCCCCAAGAGGCACGAATCACTGGAGGTCAGGTGTCTGCTAACTCAGGTTTCTGCATACAGCTTCTGACAATTTTACATCTGTAAAGTGTGCTTGGCACTGTTGAAATAAATGGTGCCCATGGGTGTAATTTAGAAGGATGAAAGCCAAAAACGTCCCTACCTCATCTCACATGGAATTGGACACATAAGCAGCCTCATCAACTACACTTCTGGATGGAATAATGTTGCAAGAGAGCTATCTTCTTATCGACACTTTAATCTCTGTGTCATACCTTATAAGAAGTTATCTGTTTTTTTAAAAAAATGTTATCACAAAAGAGGAAACCCTAGAGAGAATAAGAATCACAGAAAAGTGAGAAATACTGTGAAGATTTTTTCCAGGGATTTAACTTTTTTTTTAAAAAAATTATTTATTTGAAAGGCAGAGTTACAGAGAGGCAGAGGCAGAGAGAGACAGAAGTCTCTCATCTGCTGGTTCACTCCCCAAATGGCCACAATGGCCAGGGCTGATCTGAAGCTCGGAGCCAAGACTCTCTTTAGGGTCTGCCACGCAGGTGCAGAGACAGAGAGAGAGAGAGAGAGAGAGAGAGAGAGAGAGGTCTTCTATCCGATGGTTCACTCCCCAGTTGACCGCAATGGCCGGAGCTGAGCTGACATGAAGCCAGCAGCCAGGAGCTTCCTCTGGGTCTCTCATGTGGGTGCAGGGCCTAAGGACTTGGCCCATCTTCTGTTGCTTTTCAAGGTACATTAGCAGGGAGCTGGAGCAGAAGTGGAGCAGCTGGGACTTGAACCTGCACCCATATGGGATACTGGCTTTGCAAGTGGTGGCTTTACCCACTATGCCACAATGCTAGCATCTAAAAGAAACATTGAAAGAAAAGAATATTATTTTGTGGGGCTCCCAGTCTGGGGAGCTGACTTCCTTAGTTACATCTTTTTAAAAAGATGTATTTACTTATTTGAAAGTCAGAGTTACAAAGAGAGAGAGGGAGAAACAGAGAAAGAGATCTACCATCCACTGGTTCACTCCCCAAATGGCTGCAATGGCCAGGGCTGGGCCAGACTGAAGCCAGGACCCAAGAGCTTGATATGGGTCTCCCATGTGGGTGACAGAGGCCCAGGCTTAACCCACTGTGCCACAACATCAGCCCTTTTAGTTATATCTTAACTGAAGGCTTAGGAAGGAGTTGTAAAAATCCACACCGAGTTACAAATGGCAAGTTGGACATGTTTCAAGATCTGTTGGAATAACAACCACCCTTGGGTGAGCCAGCTCACCACCCTGTGAACAAAAGACCTAGAGTATGTGGAAATTCTCTGAAACTTGGTGATATGTTATTACGATATTGCATGGCATCCAGACCTAGAAACAGAAAAACAGTGTCTTCATCTATTAAAGATATCCTCCCCACTGGACAGGTGTGAAACGGTTCCTTGAGCGGCCGTGCCTGGTGTCAGAGCCCCCAGCTCCCAGTGCACCGGACTCCCCACAAGCGCACGTCTCTGCTGCTCAACCTTCTGCAGTCCCAGGATGCACGCAGAGCCTCACCTGGAATTCTGCCTGACAGGCTGTCAAAACTGGTTCCTCTGAGCTGTGCCCTGGCTTCTGATTCTCAGCAGGCCTCTTTTCCTGAAACTGACGTTATTTCTCATCACTTCTCTTATGCCCCAAACAAAGCAGAGAAGAGACTTCCTGGCCCCAAGTGTTGTGGGAAGGTGTGTACCTAGGGCGGGCAGCTGAGATCTGACAGCCTGGGAAGAACCGCTGTTGGACAGCTCCGGATGACCCATGTGGCAGTGCTGGCTGCTGATGGATAGCTTTAGGCAATCCAAGCCACAGGACAGCTGTGGCCCAACCCTGCACAGCAACCCAGCCTGGCCCCTGCATGACATCCTGGCCTAGTCTGTGTGACAACCCACTTTCCATGCACCATCCCAAATCCTTTCCTCTTATGTGTACTGTCCAGGCCTGCCCTCTGTGCATAACCAAGTCCCCCCTCCCCGCCCCCAGCCAATCCATGTAACAGAAACTACAAGTTCTGCAGTGTTGCAAATGTAGAACCAATATGAGCTGGAAATATCCAGTGTTGTGGCAGGATGTGTCCCCAGCATGACATTTAGGTCATTAAATGTCATTAGTAAAATTACTCTGTGGGCCATTCCCACTCCCATCATGCACCTGACACCATGACACTTCTGTTTCCAAAAACTGACATTGAAATGGGCAGCCCTGCCCAAACCCCACCCCCTTTTTGAATATTCAATCAGGCATCATCCTTTATGACTCTAGAAGAGAAGGCCTAATATTGTGGATGGGGGCTTTTCTTTGGGCTTTTTTCTTTGTGGGGACTTTTTGTTGTGTTTTGGCTATTTGTTTATTATCTCTCTCTCTCTGTCTGTCTCTCTGTTTTTTAACTTTTATTTAATAAATATAAATTTCCAAAGTACAGATTTTGGATTTTTTTTAACTTTTATCTCTGTCTCCTCTGTCTCTCTCTCTCTCATTGGCCTATTTCTTCAGTGTGCCCTTTTGCTTTGCTTTAAATAAATCCTACTTTCCCATACACCTTTAGACCTCCACTTTGAATTCTTACATAGCTGGAGATAAAATCCTTGAATAAACCTAGCCAGTGCCACCACTGCCCGCAATACAAGTAGTTTCCTTCATCCTCCAGACAAAGATGCTTGCTTGTCTTGGGTCACTGCCCTTGACCCTGGGGCTGCTTTAATCAGTAACTGCCAGACTCTGGCTCTCACCCTCTCCTCTTTCCTCAGCCCAGGAGCACTTGGCGCATGCAAGCCATCCAGAGTTTTGCTCTTCCCTGCAAACTTCGTTTTCCATGCACACACCACCTCAGGAACCGCACAGTCCATACCACCGTGACAGTTCACATGAAGAGAAGCATCCAATGTCTCTCATAACCCATAGTGGAATTTTCAAAAGACAAAGCTGCTGGTGGGAATCTGAAAAGCTGCAGTTACTTTGAGAAACAGTCTGGAAGCTCTCCATAATGTTAACCATAGAGTGATGCTGTCACCCAGGAATACCCAAGAGGAGCCTAAACATGTGTCCACACAAACACCTGTACATGAATGTTCAGAGCAGCAGCATTTACGACAGCCAAAAACCCAATTTATGACAGGTACCCAGCAACTGATGAATGGAAAGATAAAATGTGCCATGTCCATACAATAGAATGTTGTGTCCGTTCAGATGGAATGTTATATAAAAGGGAGTGAAATACTGATATATGTGCTACAGCATGAATGAAACTTGAAAACCTGAAACTTGCTAAGTGAACAAAAACCTGCCATTATATGATTCTATTCATATGAAGTGTCCAGGAAAAAGAGATCCACAGAAAGTAGATTCATGGCTGCCAAGATTAGGGAGTGGGTGGTGGAGGGAGAATGATTATCTCTTTGGTACGTGATGAAAATATTCTAAAATTAGATTGTGGTGGAATTGCACACCTCTGTGGATATACTGAAAAGTCACTGAATTGTAGAATTTGAATGGACGGATTGTATAATATGTGAGTCATATTTCAATAAAGATGTTTAACAAAAAGACAAAGCACAGTATTTAAAGGTTTGATTAAACAAAAATAATTCCTTCTCAATATAAAAAACATCAAATATTGGGGCAGATGTTGTGGTGTAGCAGGTAAAGTGGCCACCCGTGACGCTGGCATCCCATATGGGTGCTGCTTTGTCTCCTGGCTGCTCCACTTCCTATCCAGCTCCCTGCCTGTGGCCTGGGAAAAGCAGTGCAACATGGCCCAACTGTTTGGGCCCCTGCCACCCATGTGGGAGATCCAGATGAAGCTCCTGGGCCCTGGTTTCAGCCTAGCCCAGCACTGTCTGTTGCTGCTACCTAGGGAGTGAACCAGTGGATGGAAGATCTTTCTCTTTCTCTCTCTGTAACTCTTTCACATAAATAAATAATTATTTTAAAAACATCAAGCCTTATAGATA
Organism: Oryctolagus cuniculus; assembly: GCF_051225735.1. Lineage (NCBI taxonomy): Eukaryota > Metazoa > Chordata > Mammalia > Lagomorpha > Leporidae > Oryctolagus > Oryctolagus cuniculus. The sequence goes on from NC_142871.1 coordinate 83,314,213, forward strand.
AATACTCCATTGATAAACAACTCCAATCCTTTTACCTTCCTCAAAGATAAATAATTATTTATTCTTTCAGGCTGTTTCCTTGTAGAAATATGGATTGTTTGTTTTATGTGTGGATTTTTACTTGTAGTTTATACTTTCATCATACTGTATTTTATTCTACATCTTGTTTTTTTTCATATGTTTATTTATTTATTTGAAAGGGAGAATTACAGAGAGGCAGAGGCAGAGAGAGAGAGAGGTCTTCTATCCACTGGTTCACTCCCCAGATGGCACAACGGCCAGAGCTGTGCAGATCTGAAGCCAGGAGCCAGGAGCCTCCTCCTGGTCTCCAGGTGGGTGCAGGGGCCCAAGGACCTGGGCCATCCTCCACTGCTTTCCCAGGCCACACCAGAGAGCTGAATTGGAAGTGGAGCAGCCAGGACTCGAACCGGCGCCCATACGGGATGCTGGCACCACAGACGGCAGCTTTACCCACATCTTGCTTTTTTCATTCAAGAATTTTTCATGTCAGTCCATACAGATAAATTTCATTTTTGAAAATTGACCTATCGTATCCCATAGTATGAATGGACTCTCATCTGTTTAGTATTCCCTTATTGATGGCCATTTAGGTTGTTTCAAGTTTCTCATTTGGCAACAAGTGCCCGGATGAGCATCTGTGTACATGTCTCAGTGTGCATGTTTGAACATTTCTTCACAGTACATACCAAGAAGTAGGCAAAGATTTTAAGTTGAGAGGTACTGCCAGATCTCTGAAGTGCCCCTACCATTGCACACTTCCTCTGACGGTGAACGAAGCTATCAGTTTCTTCTTATTTTAAAATACGTGTTATTTATTTGAAAGGCAGAGTTACAGAGAGAGGGAGAAACAGAGATCTTCCATCCACTGGTTCACTCCCCAAATGGCCACAATGGTCAGTGCTGGACCAGGATGAAGCCAGGAGCCAGGAGCTTCATCTTGGTCTCCCAAAGAGGTGCAGGGGCCCAAAAACTTAGGTCATCTTCCACTGCTTATTTATTTATTTATTTTGACAGGCAGAGTGGACAGTGAGAGAGAGAAACAGAGAGAAAGGTCTTCCTTTTTTGCCATTGGTTCACCCTCCAGTGGCTGCCGCGGCCGGCGCACTATGGCCAGCGCACCTGATCCGAAGCCAGGAGCCAGGTGCTTCTCCTGGTCTCCCATGGGGTGCAGGGCCCAAGCACTTGGGCCATCCTCCACTGCACTCTCTGGCCACAGCAGAGAGCTGGCCTGGAAGAGGGGCAACCGGGACAGAATCCGGCGCCCCAACGGGGACTAGAACCTGGTGTGCCGGCGCCGCAGGCGGAGGATTAGCCTAGTGAGCTGCAGCGCCGGCCTCCTCTGCTTATATATTAGCAGGGAGCTGGATTGGAAGTGGAGTAGCTGAGACTAGAACCAGTGCCCATATGGGATGCCAGTGTTGCAGGCAGCAGCTTAACCCTCCAAGCCACAGTGCCGGCCCCTGCCTTTTCTTTCTTTCTCACCCCCCCCCCCCCATGGAATGTTAGTCTTTTTATTTTTGATCTTTAGTAGTATTTAAACGTAAATACCTATGTAACTGTCTATATACATTTGCCTATAGCTGCAGACATTTCCTACCTGGTCATTACTTCATGGTTTTGCTTTTTGTGTTTTATTTAAGGCTTTCTTCACCTGCAAGATCATACACATATGAGCTTGGTGTGAGGCAGGGATCTACTTTCATTTTATTTTATTTCTCAAATGACTGGACAATTGTCCCAATGTTATCCATAGGTTATCTATCTGCCATTGTTTTCAAACACTTTAACAACATTTATTTATTTATTTATTTGTGAGGCAGAATGACAGAGAGACAGAGGGAGAGAGAGAGAGAAATCTTCTATCTGGGTTTGCTTTCCCAAATGCTTTCAATAGCTGGGGTTAGGATAGGCTGAAGTCAGGAGTCAGGAACTCCATTCTGATCTTGCACACAGCGGCAGGATTCCAAGTTCTCTGGGCCATCATCTGCTACCTCCCAAGCACATTAGTAGAAAATTAGATAGGAAGCAGAGTAAACAGGTCTTGATCCCTGGCACATCAATATGGGATTATGGGCCTCCCAAGCAATGGCTTACCCCATTGGGCCACAACATCCATCCCTGAACTACTTTTTTAAAAAATATACTGAATTCCCATGTAAAGGGCAACTCTCAAGTTTATATGTAGAAGTGAATCTGAAACCAGAGGAAGGAGAAGTGCCTAACAGGAGGTCTGGGACTGGCTTTGTGAACTGTCTAGCCATGGGACTTTCCAGCTCAGGAAATCAGGGGGACTTTCTAAAGTGGGCATTTTAGCATTTTAGCTTTTGCATTTGGAAAATAAACTGGCAGTGAAAAACTCCACATCCTAATAATATTACCTGATTTATCAATCATGACATTTTAGCCTTTTTCTTCCAAAATCTATAAAACAACCTCTCCTCCGGTATGGGAAATTAAGATGAAATTGTACAGAGAAGCACCTATACATCAAGTATACACCTGTACCAAAGAAGCAGGGCTGCTACTTTCAGGATTCTGAAATTTCATTTCTCCCCTTTAATTTCTCCTCCATATTGCCTCAGAATGATTTTTTTCCCAACAAATCCATCTGTTTGCTCACTCCAGCCCCACTCCTTGATTTAATTATTCAACAGCTTCTTGTTGCTCAGATTCATAACCTGATCTAAGATGCTGTGTTTGGTGGACACCTATTTTTCCTTTTCCATAAAAGGCACTCTGAGTTTACACTGTTTTTACTCCAAGGGGTTTGGATATGGGTAACTCCACGCTGAGGCCGTGGAAGGTGTATGACCTAGCTGAACCCATCAGTACATCAGCCCGCTCGTCTGAGCGATGAGCGTGAGGGTGGGTTTGTGACCTGAGGAGACCCCGTGAGATTGCTGTGCTGGAGATTCTCCCTTTGCCCCTCTGCACCAGCTGTCCACCCATCTCCACACTCTTCTCTCCCCAAGGAGATGGACTGGCTGGGTTACAGCAACAGGGCTCTTGTATCTCTGGCTTCAGTTTGGTTTGGCTAGTAGAGGGCCTCTTAGGAGATGGAAAGAGAAAAAAGCAAAGTCAGGGGACTTATCCTCTAACTCCCTTCTTGTGACAGCCCTTAGACTGGCCATGAGCCTTATCTGAAAGTCACTGCTCCTCTTTCCTTTTGGGTTCTGGTAACCTCTCTCCCTCTCTTCTTCCTTTGGACCTTAGCTGCTGCTCATCTTCATCCAGCAGGATCCCTAAACCTCTTTCACACCTTTGCAAACAACCCAGTGGTGGCTGTGTGAGGAGGTGGGGTATGGTGGGAAAGCTCTAATTCGTAGCACTTGCCAATTGCTGTGGTATAAATCTTGCAGTCATGGCCCATTTTAGGCCATGATATGAAGTCGCTGAATGCAGAGCTTGGAGGAAATGCTAAGAATCAACTCTTCCACGGGTTGTTATAATTCAGCTTTAGCATTCCACTAGAATGCTAGAATGGTTCCTTTATAAGTGAGCTATCTTTGAATTATTATCCTAACTTGAGTGTGCGTCTGATTCCTGTTGGGTCCCAGACTGATGCTTGTAAAATCCTGGACCATTGTCTGACTGTTGAAATAAAGGACCTCTTGTTTCTCCAGGACTTAAACCTGGGGTGACCTAAGCCTAGAGCTTCAGAGCTGCCTGAAAATAAAGCCAACCAAGAGGCAGGCAGAGGTAAGAGGTGGAGGGGAGCAAATTTTATTTATGTATGTATTTATTTAATTATTTGAAAGGGAGGGAGAGTTACAAAGAGGCAGAGGGAGGAAGAGAGAGAGAGAGAGAGAGAGAGAGGTCTCCCATCTGTTGGTTCACTCCCCAAATGGACACAACAGCTAGGGTTGATCCAAGCTGAAACCAGGAACCAGGAGCTTCTTCTAGGTCTCCCACATGGGTGCAGGGGCCCAAGCACTTGGGCCATCTTTTGCTGCTTTCCCAGGCACATTAGCAGGGAGCTAGAGTGGAAGTGGAGCAGCCAGGACTTGAACTAGCACCCATATGGGATGCCGATGCTGATGCTGCAAGTGGTGGCCACAGGGCCAGCCCCAGCGAACAAATTTCTGTGATGTCATTAGTATTAGTCCAGTTTTTTTTTTTTTTTTTTTTTCCCTCCAGGCAGAGTGGATAGTGAGAGAGAGAGAGAGACAGAGAGAAAGGTCTTCCTTTTGCCGTTGGTTCACCCTCCAATGGCCGCCGCAGCCGGCGCACTGCAGCCGGCGCACCGCGCTGATCCGATGGCAGGAGCCAGGTGCTTCTCCTGGTCTCCCATGGGGTGCAGGGCCCAAGCACTTGGGCCATCCTCCACTGCACTCCCTGGCCACAGCAGAGAGCTGGCCTGGAAGAGGGGCAACCGGGACAGAATTCGGCGCCCTGACCGGGACTAGAACCCGGTGTGCCGGCGCCGCAAGGCGGAGGATTAGCCTAGTGAGCCGCGGCGCCGGCCTTAGTCCAGTTTTAATCACTGTAACAAACACCTGAGGCAACCTAACCCTTGCATGAGACAATTCATATTCAAAGCACGGCATCATTTGAAGCCCTGGATATGGCTCTATGTGAAGTCAGCTGGGCCCTGGACTTTTTAGGAACAGGAAGCAGTAAGTTCTCTTTCTCTAGTTTTGTTTTTGTTTCTATTTTTGTTTTTAGTTATATTTTTGCTTACGCCAGTTTGCACTGAGAGTCTACCATATGCATCCTGAAGGTTGCTAAGGGATACAGTAGCACCACACGGTCTGGCCTTTTCCTGCTCGGAACCACTTGCCCTTGGCTTTCTACGCTCCAGCTACATTGGCTTTCCTTCCATCACTTAGGAACACTTTGCTCCCCTCCGCAATAATCGCTTTGCACATGTGATTGCACTGCCTGACACACTCTTCCTCCTCGTTTGCTCAGTTAACTAAACTCATCTTCCAGATTGCTGCTTAGCATCACTCTGGTAGTTAATTACAATCTGGCCCTGATGAATGACACCTTCTGGGGTTCATGCTCTTGTGTGGTCCCCTCCCTCTGCCTCTGGGTTAGCTGTGTGAATTCCACTTTAGCCAGTGAAATGCAGCAGATGGGATGCTGTGTCAGTTCCAAGTGTAAGCCTATGAAAGGCTGGCAGCTTTCTGCTGTTAGGCTCTTGGAAGGCTTGAGTCAACATATAAAAGTCTGATTATCCACTGGAGAGATCAAATGGAGAGACTACACGGGAGACTCCTGGCAGTGTCCTAGCCTGTGTGCCAGCCGAATGCAGCCAGGTGAGTGACCACTGACAAACCAGCAGAGGAACTGGGCAGCTGAGTTTGGCCCAAATCACACACACAAAAACAGATAAAGTGGGTCCTCTCTATCCCTTTGTCTGCTTCGTGGTTGTTTTAAGCCATCACATTTTGGGGTAGATTGCTGTGCAGCAATAGACAACTGAGAGTCACCTGAAGACAACGTTTCCAGAGCCAGTCTGTCCCACCACAGGACATGCCGCAGCACGATGCATGCTTCCTTTGCAATGCTTGCCACAAGCCATAATCATACATGGAACTCAAGAATATCTTTCCGGGGCAGGTACCTCGTTCAGCAGTTAGGATGGTGCTTGGGATGCTCATATCCCTTATCAGAGTGCCTGGGTTAGAGTCCTGGCTTTGTTTTTGATTCCAGCTCCCCGCCAATAATACCCTGGGAGGCAGCAGGTGGTGGCTTAAGTACATGGGTCCCTGCTACCCACATGGGAGACCCAGATTGAGTTCTGGGCTGCTGGCTTGTCCCTGGTCCAGCTCTGGCTGATGAGAGATTCTGGGGAGTGAACCAGCAGATGGACTATCTCTGTTTGCTTCTCCCTTTCTCTGGCTTTCAAATAAATAAATAAATAAATAGATTTCTTGGGGCCTGCACTGTGGTGTAGCGGGTAAAGCCACTGCTTGCAGTGCTGGCATCCCATATGGGTTCCGGTTCAAGTCCTGTCTGCTCCACTTCCAATCCAGCTCTTTGCTATGGCCTGGGAAAGCAGTAGAAGATGGCCCAAGTCCTTGGGCCTCTGCACCCACATGGGAGACCTGGGAGAAGCTCCTGGATCCTGGTGTAGCTCTGGCCTTTGTGGTCATCTGGGGAGTGAGCTAGTGCATGGAGGACCTCTCTCTCTCTCCCTGCCTCTGCCTCTTGATAACTCTGCCTTTCAAATAAATAAATAAATCTTTACAAAAATTATAAGAGAAAAATATCTTTCCATTTTGGAGTCCCTTTCCTGTGGCAAATTCAAGAACTCCAGGAGTATTTACCCTACCCAGAGGCATCAGTCCTCATTGCTGTGGTGGGAAGGCCCTGTCCACCTGCCCTAGGATCCAGTTATCTGCTTCCATTCGTGCTGCACCTGCTGTGGATCCCTTGCATGTAGGTCCAGTGGAAGTCTGGGCACAGAAGTCTACCAAGGCAAAAGCCCACAGCCTCCCAGCCCCCAATTTGTGATTGTATTCTCAAGCAGTAGGCATCGTTACTAGGAAAACTAGATTTTAAAAGAGTCACAGGTTACAGCTTTACAGTCTTCAGATTTACACAGCAGGTTCTTTCAAATTACATTCAAGGAAATAAATCAGTGACTAACTTGGCAATTTCGCAAAGTACACAGCCTTCCAATTCTGCCGGATTCTGCCAGTGAGTCATTAACTCAAGAAAGGAAATCCATGTCTGTAAAAGGTCTTAATGGGGGACTCAATGTTCTCTTTAAGGTTGAACTTTTCTAAGTGGCCACATCAACTAGCAACATCCAGATAAAATGATGCTTTCTGAGAAACTGTTTCTTATCTTTTGTTTTTTTTTTTAAAGCCCACATAGGAGATTTACTGTGGAGGGGACTTCCAGAGGATGAGAAGTTTCATTAATTTATCCTGTGTTGTTTTCATGTTTACCATTAAAGACGATAAGCACTTACCAGACTGGGTGTTCTCCTTGTGGGGAAATGGCATAGTAGTGACCTAAATGTGGTTAGAACTTATTGTAGGTTGGCATTGTGGCACAGTGGATTAAGCTTCTACTTGCAATCCCAACATTCTATATGAGCACTGGTTCGAGTCCTGGCTGCTCCACTTCTAATCCAGTTCCCAGCTAAGGCACCTAGGAAAGTAGCAGAAGATGGCCCAAGTGCTTGGGCCCTTGAACTCACATGGGAGACTCTGAGGGAGTTCCTGGCTCTTGACTTTGGCCTGGCCCAGCCCCTGCTATTGTTGCCATTTGGGAAGTGAACCAGCAGATGGAAAATCTCTCTACATAAATTATTTTTTTGAAAGGCAGAGTTATGAGGGAGAGGGAGAGACAGAGACAGAGACAGAGACAGAGAGAGAGCTTCCATCCACTGGTTCGCTCCCCAAATGACTGCAATGGCTGGAGCTGGGCTGATCCAAGGCCAGGAGCCAGGAGCTTCAGCAGGGTCTCCCACGTGGGTGGAGGGGCCCAGGGACTTGGGCCATTATCTGCTGCTTTACCAATCACATTAGAAGGAAGCTGAATAGGAAGTGGAGCAGCTGGGACACAAACTGGCACTGGTATGGGATCTAGCACTGCAGACAGTGGCTTTACCTGCTACGCCACAGCGCTGGTCCCAGTAAAGAAGGAAAGAACTTACTCCATTGGCAGTACAAGGCTTCACCTGTGGTGAGCAAAGAACGAAGGGTCCTAATCCCCATCTCCTCCCTCGGGCACCCCTCTCTGTCCCACATAGCCATCACAAGTACCTGTGCACCCTTCCTCTCCAGCCTGGCACCTGCTCTACATGTACACCTACGCGGCTTCAGTTCGACCTTCTGTTCATTGGCCTCTGGACTTTTTCTGTGGCTTCATCAGGGGTCTTACTGCTTTAATCTCAGCCTCACTCCATCTACTTCCAAATGCACCTTCCACTACACTCAAAACCCTTCCATGACGACCCCACATCCTATGCACCAGAGACCCTTAGCCTGTGGTCCATAGACACTTAGCAGATATCTGGAAAAGGGCCGGGAGTTGTGTGGCTACATGACATGAATATGTCCATTTATTGGGAAGGAGTCTGTAGCTTTCATCAGATTCTCCAAAAGGTCCATGGCTCAAAAGAGGGATGAACTCTTAGCCTAGGAAGGAAATAAACCTCTTTGGTGTGTAACATGACGTCAGAAGGGTGGAAATGAGGGGCAGTTAAGAAACCCTTGGGCACCTGTCTCCCATATCTGAGTGCCTGGGTTCAAGTCACACCTGGGCCTCCAATTCCAGCTGCCTACGAATGCACACTCTGGAAGGCAGCAATGTTGGCTCAAGGATTTATTTGAAAGGCAGAGTGACAGAGAAAGAGGGAGACACAGAGGGACAGAAAGAGACTTTCCACCACAGGTTCATTCCCCAAATGGTCACAACAGCCAAAGCTAGGACAGGCCAAAGCCACAAGCCTGAAACTCCACCTGACTCTCCTGTGTGGGTGGCAGAGCACAAACACTTGGGCTGTCTTCCTCTGCTTTCCCAGGTACAGTAATTAGAAACTGGCTCAGAGGCAGAGCAGCTGGGACTTGAACCAGTGCTGAGAGGGGATGCCAGAGTCACAAGTGGCAGCTTAACCAGCTGTGTGGCGACACCAGCCCCAGAACCTGGGTTTCTACCTCTCACACAGGAGACCTAGCTTAAGTTCTGAGCTCTTGGCTACAGCCTGGCCCAGCCCCGGTGTTTGTGGGCTTTTGTTGGGGTGGAAGATAACACTCTGCTTGTCTGGCTACCTCTGTCTCTCTCTGACTTTGAAATAAATAAATATCTAACAAAGGAAATTAAAAAAAAAAAGTGGAGGTGAAAACATGTCACAAATGCCACAAGCAAAAGGCACACTTTCCTTTGGTGTGCAGAACAGACTTTGGGCCTGGCAGCACCCTCCCTTGGGGAAGCCATGCTTTCAGTGCCTGCTGGTTCCCACAGTGGCATCCTATGCAGATGATATGGCTTGGTCAACATTCTCCGAGAAGGGCCATCGCAGGCTCTCTCCAGAGGACCTTCCTCATTGCTTTAAGCGTCTTACAGTGGTTCTGTTTCCATGACAGCCTGCTGGTACAAATGATGAATTAGCTTTGAAAGGCAGAGTTATAGAAAGAGAGGGAAAAACAAATAAACAAAAACAAAAACAAAACAAAAAAAAAACCAAAAGCAAATAGGCCCTGCACCCTATGGGAGACCAGGAGAAGTACCTGGCTCCTGCCATGGGATCAGTGCGGTGCGCCAGCCGCGGCGGCCATTGGAGGGTGAACCAACAGCAAAAAGGAAGACCTTTCTCTCTGTCTCTGTCTCTCACTGTCCACTCTGCCTGTCAAAAAAAAAAAAAAAAAAAAAAAAGCAAATAGCCAGCTTTGTGGCATAGTGGGTAAAGCCTCTGCCTGCAACACTCACATCCCACATGGGTACCGATTGGAGTCCCAGCCACTCTACTTCTGATCCAGCTCCCTGATAATGGCCTGGGAAAAGCAGTGGAAGATGGCCCAAGTTTTTGGGCCCCTGAACCCAAGTGGAAGATGGGGATTAAGTTCCAGGCTCCTGGTTTCGGCCTGGCCCAGCACTTTCTATTGTGGCCATGTGGAGAGTGAACCAGCAGATAGACAATCTCTCTCTGTCTCTGTCTCTCCCTCTCTCCCTGTAGCTCTTTCAAATAAATAAGTCAATCTTTTAAAAAAAGAAAGAAAGGTTTGCAGAGGGTGGGGGTGGGGAGAGAGAGAGAGAGAGATTCAACTGCTAGGTCACTCCCCAAGTCCCCAAGTGGCTGGGAAGAAGCCTGGAGTTTGGAACTCCCGGGTCTCCCCCGTGAGTGAACTCAAGTACTTGAGCCATCATCCATTGCTTCCCAGGTGCTCTAGCAGGGAGCTGGACGAGAAGTGGAATATCCAAGGCTTGAACCAGGCACTCCAATGTGGATGCAGGCATCCCAAACGTCTGCTTAACCGTGGAGTAACTTTCTCAGGACAGGAATATACCCTACCTTGGAGATACTCACCTCCAAGACAGATCTGCCTTCTTGTCAGGTTGCTGTGGGACAGATAAGTCCTAGCATATTTCTAAGTAACCACAGCAGGCCAAAATAGAATCCAAGGACAATTTAAGAAGATATTTGAAACTGAACTTCCCAAAAATTATAAGACATCAAGACTGTTGGAAGCTCGATCTCTTATACACGCAGGACTCCTGATGACCTGACTACCACCTGGCTATCCAGCCCCATCTCTGCTCAAACATCCAAAAATACTGGGATATCCTTGGTCTAACCATGCACTTCCATGGCTCTTTGCCTTTGACACAACAATAACCTAAAATTCCATTCCAAACTCTGAGAGGTAGGTTTTACCATCCCTAGTTTGCAAATGAGAGAACCAAGAATAAGAGAAGTTCATTAATTTGCTTAAATATAACAAAGGGGATAAGCATGATCTAGAATTGCCTCTTTTTCCTAGAGGGAAGGCTGCTTCCTATATGTCAGCTCATATTACTTCCTCATAAAGTCTGCTCTGACTTCTCTAGGTAGAGTTAGGCTTTCATTGCTTTATGCCATAACATCTTGAAACACTTTTTCATTATAGCAGTGACACATTTATTACAGAAAACTGGGAGACTCAGAGGGATAGTCCTCAATGGTACACTGATCCAAATGCAATCATTGTTAATATTTTTATAAGTATTCTCAGATTTTTTAATGATACCACAATCATTATTGTAATATGTAATAAAATGTATATTATTTTGTATTCTACTCTTGGGACTGGTGGTATTAGCATAAACATTTCCTGATATTATTGCACAGTTTTATATTCCTTCGTTTATTTTTAAAGATTTATTTTATTTATTTGAAAGACAGAGTTACAGAGAGAGGTAGAGACAGAGAAGTGGTTCACTTCCCATATGGCTGCAATGGCTGGCTCTATGCCGATCCAAAGCCAGGAGCTTCTTCGGGGTCTCCCATGCAGGTGCAGGGGCCCAAGCACTTGGGCCATCTTCTACTGCTTTCCCAGGCTATAGCAGAGAGCTGGATTGGAAGAGGAGCAGCCGGGATTTGGACCGGCATCCATATGGGATGCCTGTGCTTCAGGCCAGGGTGTTAACCTGCTGAGACACAGCGCTGACCCCTATTCCTTGGTTTTATCAGTTAGGATATAGTGTATGGGGGCTGGTGCTGTGGCGCAGTGGGGTAAAGCCCTGGTCTGAAGCGCCAGTATCCCTTATGGGCACCGATTCTAGTCCCGGCTGCTCTTCTGATCCAGCTCTCTGCTATGGCCTGGGAAAGCAGTAAAAGATGGCCCAAGTGCTTGGGCCCCTGCACTCACATGGGAGACCTGGAGGAAGCTCCTAGCTCCTGGCTTTCGATCGGCGCAGCTCTGGCTGTTGCAGTCATCTGGGGAGTGAACCAGAGGATGGAAGACCTCTGTCTCTACCTCTCTCTGTAACTCTTTCAAATAAATAAAATAAAAATCTTAAAAAAGGGATATGGTACATATAACTTTGTTTTATCTATTAGGATACTTTTAGGTATAAGAAACAACTGATTCAAATTGTCTTAAACTATGAGGAGTGTGTGATAGTTACTGCAAAAAACAGGAATGTTGGCAGTGAGGTGGGCTCCAGATGTGTTGTTGTTTGGGACCCAGCCCCATTTTTCTGTAGTTATTTTACATGTGCCACCACTGCCAACTCTGTCCTCCTTTGAGGGACTGATGCTATCCTCAGAGAGCCCTCAGACCACAAGCCAGGGCAGCCTGCTCCCGTGGCCTTGGCTAAGAAGAGAGAGGTGGGAGTGCTGCCTAAATGATGGCATGAAGTTCTGTCTTTCGGTCTGATTGGGCCACTGTGGGGTCTGGTGCTTCTTCCTGTAGGAAGGAGCACCAGAAGCCAAAAGATGTTAGAATTCCTAACTTACATGTTTTGAAGTTTTAAAAGACAAAATGTAATGAAACACAGTTTGTATTAAAGTAACTTGAAATTTAAAAGTAAATGCCAAACAATAAGGTGCTGCTTCACAATAAGAAGACATGGACTACTTATGCATCAACATCATGGATGAACTCACAGACGCTGTGCTAAGCAAAAGAAGGCAGACACAAAAGGCAGCATGCAGAATAGGCCCACTTAGGGGCTGGCACCGTGGCTCACTTGGTTAATCCTCCGCCTGCGGTGCCAGCATCCCATATGGGCGCCGGGTTCTAGTCCCGGCTGTTCCTCTTCCAGGCCAGCTCTCTGCTGTGGCCCAGGAGTGCAGTGGAGGATGACCCAAGTGCTTGGGCCCCTGTACCCGCATGGGAGACCAGGAGGAAGCACCTGGCTCCTGGCTTCTGATTGGTGCAGCACCAGCCGTAGCGGCCATTTGGGGAGTGAACCAATGGAAGGAAGACCTTTCTCTGTCTATAACTCTACCTGTCAAAAAAAAAAAAAAAAAAAAAAAAAAAAGTAGGTCCACTGAGATGAAGTTCTACAACAGGCAAGCATAAGCATAACACAGGGGTTATTTAGTTATTTATTTATTTGGACAGGCAGAGTTAGAAGGTGAGGGAGAGAGACGGAGAGAAAGGTCTTCCTTCCGTTGGTTCACGCCCCAAATGGCTGCAATGGCTGTCGCACTGCGCCGATCTGAAGCCAGGAGCCAGGTGCTTCCTCCTGGTCTCCCATGTGGGTGAAACAAAAATCCAAGGTGTGGTTTCTTCTGAAGGTGGGGTGACTGGTTCGGGGCACTGGGGTGACGGAAAGATGTGGCTCATGCCAGTGAAACCATTTGTTAAAATTGTGCAGTTGTGGTCTGTGCATTTCCATGTATGTAAATTTCACATTAAAAAATAAAAATTAACAATATAAAAAAAAATAGTCCCTGAGGCAATTTAATCCAGTCTAAATTTAATTCTTGGTTTATGCTTGAAGTCTTGAACCAATCACTGGCAATCTTGGGGGAGATGGGATTAGGATCTTTGAATTGTTTAGAGTCAGCCATTTATTGGTTTTTGACCCTTTGTATACCTGAAAAAACACCTGGGACTGTTTTAGGATGGAGTAAAGTGTGTGTTGGGGGATGGAGGATATGGGGGTTGATCAGTACTATTCTAATTTTTTTTTTTTTTTTTTTTTTTTTTTTTTTTGGACAGGCAGAGTGGATAGTGAGAGAGAGAGAGAGAGAAAAAGGTCTTCCTTTTGCTGTTGGTTCACCCTCCAATGGCCGCCACGGCTGGCGCACTGTGGCTGGCGCACTGCGCTGATCCGATGGCAGGAGCCAGGTGCTTCTCCTGGTCTCCCATGGGGTGCAGGGCCCAAGCACTTGGGCCATCCTCCACTGCACTCCCTGGCCACAGCAGAGAGCTGGCCTGAAAGAGGGGCAACCGGGACAGAATCCGGCGCCCCAACCGGGACTAGAACCTGGTGTGCCGGCGCCGCAAGGCTGAGGATTAGCCTATTGAGCCGTGGCGCCAGCTATTTTTATAATTGCTAATGTGGCAATGCAAAAAAAAATTCCTTGCTATTTTAAATTCTGTGTCTATAGTATCTTTTTTATGTTTGTACACTTTTACATCACATAGGTGTTATATCTTAATGTTAGCTGTCGCAAAGCACACCGCACACCGGAGTAAGGGAACACCCTACAGACCGGAGTGAAGGGGCAGTGAAGGAAAAAGAGAGGGAGACTGTAAGAGAGAGAGACAGAGAGGAGAAGGGCTAGCAAGGAGAGAAGAGAGAGCAGAGAAGAGGAGAGAGGAGAGCAGAGCCAAGAGACCAGAGGAGAAGGCTACAGAGAGGAACCGAGAGAGAGCAGGAGAGAAGGGCCAAAAGAGCATGTGTTCAGGAACAGGCCCTTTTAAAACTTTGCCTGAGGGCGGGCAGGGAAGCAGGAGCAGCGAATCCTATTAGGATGGGGGTGGAGCCTGGCTCAGGTAGCTGGGCCATGTGGCCACCTGGCTACAACTGCACCAGTTTCCTAATGATAGGGGTTATTGATGTCCTAATCGGTGAGCCTTTTATGGATTATGAGTTTCTGAAGGGTAGGGTATTTTCAATATGAATAGTTCCTTCTTCAGTTCTTAGCAGGTGTTGCATAAATGTTAGCCAAATAAATGAAAAACATACATCCCAGAATGCACACAATAAAACGGCATTTAAGACAGTTCTCGTGGAACCTCTAAATGATATTATAGAGGCCAGCACTGTGGTGTAGCAGGTAAAGCCACCACCTGCATCCCATATGGGAGCCAATTCAAATCCCTGCTGCTCCACTTTTTTTTTCTTTTTTAAAAATGTGTTTATTTATTTGAAAGGCAGAGTTACAATGGGATGGAAAGACAGAGAGTTGGAGAGCTTTTCCATCCACTGGTTCACTCCCCAAATGGCCACAATAGCCAGAGCTGGGCTGATCCGAAACCAGGAGCCAGGAACTTCTTCTGGGTCTCCCACTCAGCTGGATCGGAAGAGGCACAGCCAGGACTTGAACCAGTGGCCATATAGGACGCTTGCACTGCAGGCGGTGGCTTTACTCACTACGGCCACAGTGCTGGCCCCTGCTCCACTTTTGATCCACCTCTCTGTTATAGCCAGGAAAACAGTAGAAGATGGCCCAAGTCCTTGGGCCTCTGCACCAGCATGGAAGACCTGGAAGGAGCTCCTGGCTCCTGGTTTTGGCCTGACCCAGCCCTGGCCATTGCGGCCATTTGAGGAATGAACCAACAGATGGAAGACTTCTGTCTCTCTCTGCCTCTGCCTCTCTGTAACTCTGCCTTTCGAATAAATAAATAATTTTTAAAGACAATAAAATACCTTTAAAAAATAAATGGTATTATAATGACGAAGAATTAGATTGCTTTTCCCCAACAAGTACTTGTTGAGGTCACATGATGTACTACCTGCTGCAAATGCCACATGGAGCTTATTTTTTGATGGAGAGTAAACACCGAAGAAATGACCGTAAGTCAGTTTTACAAAGAGAAGTATAAGGAGTTAGGGGCAGGTAGTCGAGGGTTATTTTAGGCTTTATCAGTGTTGGAGCTGCTTCTCTCTCTCTGTTTCTTAAGACTTATTTATTTATTTGAAAGACAAAGCAACTGAGAGAGAGAGAGAGAGAGAGAGAGAGAGAGAGAAATGGGCTTCTAACCACTGTTTCACTTCCTAAATGGCTGCGACAGCCAATTCTGGGTGAGGCTGAAGCCAGGAGCCAGGAACTCTATCCAGATCTCTCACATGGTGGCAGGGACCCTGTTGCTGCGTTCCCAGAGGTGGAGCAGACAGCACTGTGGTGCAGGATGCCAGCATCACAGGCAGCAGCCTAACTTGCTGCACGCAGAGGGCACCACCCTTTGCTCCCTGCTGAACCACTTCATCACTGGTGCTGTGTGTGGAGCTCTGGAGTTGCTGAGACAGTCTGCGGGTGAGAGCCGGCCCATCTTGTGCTGCCCATGGAGCCTGTGGGCAGGTGGCCTGTGGCTTTGTTCACAGCGTGCTGGTGAGCCACTGTACACATTACTCTGGTGTGTGTGCACACTCCTGCTGGTGTTCAGATCCATCTCACTGCCCCCCCCCCTTTTGTGGCAGAAGTGATGAGTCCACAGTAATGTCCAACGATAA
This sequence comes from Oryctolagus cuniculus, assembly GCF_051225735.1. Lineage (NCBI taxonomy): Eukaryota > Metazoa > Chordata > Mammalia > Lagomorpha > Leporidae > Oryctolagus > Oryctolagus cuniculus. Next base: position 83,329,807 of record NC_142871.1, read on the forward strand.
TGTTTTTATTAGCCTCGTTTAAGGTAATTAAGGGATATATTTCTCTTTTTATATGACAATAAAAACAAGCAAGCATGATTTCTACACCAAAATAGGTAGATATTTTTAAAAAAGATTTATGTATTAATTTACTTGAAAGACAGAGTTACAGAGAGGCAAAGGCAGAGAGAGAGAGAGAGGTTTTCCATTCACTGGTTCACTCTCCAAATGGCTGCAATGGCTGGAGCTGCTCTGATCTGAAGCCAGGAGCTGTTTCCAGGTCTCCTACATGGGTGCAGGGTCCCAAGGATTTGGGCCATCTTCTACTGTTTTCCCAGGCCATGGCAGAGAGCTGGATTGGAAGTGGAGCAGCCGGGACTAGAACCGGTGCCCATATGGGATGCCAGCACTGCAGGCGGTGGCTTTACCTGCTACGTCACAGTGGCTAGCCTCAAAATAGGTTTGTAATCAAGGATTTTTGGATCTTTCAGTGGTCCTTCTTATCTCTGAGAAGGAGCATGACTTGCTAAGACCAATATTCGAAGTCCACAGCTTGCCCGGGACATCTGTTTTCTTCGAGAAGGAAGCTTCCTGGCTCCTGCTGGCTTGGGGGATTTCAGACCCTGTGAGGTGCTTTCCCACAGTTCCTCCAGAAGCGAGGCTGACCTAGTTTGGGAGGTGAGGGATTGCTTCACTGGGGGAATGGTATTTCAGTTGAAACCAAAATCATACCCATGTATGATTTATGCAAAGGAATGAGAAGGTTAATGGGGAGAGCACTCCAGGCGCAAAAAAAGCGCTTATGTGGAACCCTCGCGCCTCAGGGAAGCTTGAGTCTGGGGAACTGAGGGAACCTAAAGTCTCATTTTCTTGGCCTGGAGAAAAGCGGTGCAGGATGAGACTGGAAATGCAGTGAGAGTAAGAGCTGCACAGCCTGCACAGTGTTAGCTTGTCACTTAGGCCAGGTCTGGAGGTAAGAGAGCCAAGCAGTGAATGAGGCAGAGCTTTGAAGCCATGGCCAAAACAGTTTATGAGCCTAATTCTTTTCTGCTCTTCAGGTGTCACTGTATCATTAATTGAACTAACAAAAGATTAAAATTTGGGCATGCATCATGAACTGGAGTTTCATGTTTGCTTATGGTTCTCTTTTTTGTGATAAGTCATTTCCAGGGAAATGCAAACATCTTAAGTGTTCTACTTGATAAGCTTTTTTTGTTTGTTTGTTTTTAATTTGACAGGTAGTTATAGACAGTGACAGAGAGAGAGAGAGATCTACTTGATAAGTTTTGACAAATATGTATATAAAAATTGGAAGTTTCAAAAAGTATACAGTTTCTCAAAAATTGTCTTCATATATTGTTGCAAGGCCCTTACATTTTTCAGAAAGTGGTATAATATCAATTTAAGGTAGTTTGTGATAAATTAAGGATGCAGTCACTTTACAAATATTAGCTGATCCCTGCTAATGGTCTGGGGAAAGCAGCAGAAAATGGTCCAAGTGTTTGGGCTCCTGCTACCTAAATGGGAGACCTGGATAAAGCTCTTGGTTCTTGGCTTTGGGTGCAGCCAGTTAGGGAGTGAACCAGCAGATGAAGATCTCTCTCCTTCTATTTCTCCTTCTCTCTCTATAACCCTGACTTTCAAATAAATAAATAAATCTTTTAAAAAATATTAGCTGAAAACTCAACAGAGAGTGTAGACTGGGATAAAATCAAAACAAAGCCGGTGCCGCGGCTCACTAGGCTAATTCTCCGCCTTGCAGCGCCGGCACACCGGGTTCTAGTCCCGGTCGGGGCGCCGGATTCTGTCCCGGTTGCTCCTCTTCCAGGCCAGCTCTCTGCTGTGGCCCGGGAGTGCAGTGGAGGATGGCCCAAGTGCTTGGGCCCTGCACCCCATGGGAGACCAGGAAAAGCACCTGGCTCCTGACTCCTGCCATCGGATCAGCGCGGTGCGCCGGCCGCAGCGGCCATTGGAGGGTGAACCAATGGCAAAGGAAGACCTTTCTGTCTCTCTCTCCCACTGTCCACTCTGCCTGTCAAAAAAAAAAAAAAAAAAAAAAATCAAAACAAAACGCCTCAACCCAAGAAAATCAAAAGGGAGGAACAAAGAACAGAGGGGACAAGTGAAAAACAAAAAGCAAGGTAGTAGGCTTAAATCGCCCATAACATAATCACACCAAATATTGAATGCTTCAATTAGAAGGCAGAGGTAGTCAGTATGGATAAAAAGCACGACCCAACTATATACCATTTATAGGACACAGACTTTACATATAAAGGCAATTTAAAAGTTAGAGTTGAAATTCTATCCAATGCAAACACAAAACAACAGAAAGCCAGTATTTCTATATATCAAGCTAGGCAGACTTAAAGACAAGTTATTTTCAGGATAAAGTGGATCGTTTTGTCAATAAAAAGGCCAGTTAATCAAGAAAACCTAATAAACCTAAGTACATGAGCATCTCATAACAGAGCTTTAAAGTATTTGAGAGAAAAAGCCAATGAGAGAGGTAGATTTATAATCATACTCAGAGATTTTAATTCTCCTTCTTCAGTATGTGATGGAATTGGTATACAAAATATCAATAAGGATACAGAAGGCTTGAATAATACTCTCACCAACTTGACCTAATTAACTTTTAGATTATCTTACTAATCTTTTTTTTTTAAAGCAGAAAAAAAGAAGAAAAGAAAAAAGAACTGTAATATTGGTGTAAATAACTCAATGGAACAGAATAGAATCCAGAGATAAACCCATCTATGTAGTTACTTGGTTTTCAACAAAGGTGCCCTGGAAAGTCAATGGATAAGATGATGGTCAGGTCAACAAATGTGTCTGGAACAACTAGCTCCCTATACAGAAAATTTGGCATTGTATATTACATTTGTAGCATATATTAAAAGAAATTAAAATTTTGAGCCCATGTTATCTATGTTGTAGGAAATAAATTAGGCATCTGCTACTGCTGTATCAGGTTTCTCAAACCACAGGAGCATTATTTATTAAGGAAAAATTGCTAAGAGGCTGCAATAACATTGAGGACACCAGGGTATTGTTTAGAAAAATTGTTCTAATTCATTAAATAATGCTTTATGTCCTGGATGATATAAAAAAAGTTGTATTCTGTTTTTAGTCCCTCCTCACACACAAACGGTAGGAGAAATTTCTAACTCAATGAGGTATATTTGTGAAACTGCTGGCTGGGGATGGAGGAGCAGGTACTACCTTCTTGCTCAAAATGAAACCTCGTAAACTAATGACTGAATGGCTTGCAAGAGTTAATAGAACTCTTGCTAAGGCTTTTTTACAAACAGAAAGAATCAAGTCTCTGCAGGTCCTGCATGTACGTGGGACCTGGTATTATTATTGCGACTAGTGGAGAAAGAGAAGTCTCTGCCCTAAGAAATGGAAACCTTTTCCTATCACTCACGGTGTTCTGAGATGGGTTTCTTGAGGACAAAAGATCAGGCTGCTACATGATTCTCACTCTCAGAGCCGGAGGCTTGGTAACTGGTCAGGATTGATGGTCCCTAAGGAGTTCCTGTCTCCAAAATGGCTTGTTGATATCAATGGTCACACTACAAGTGGAGTCGCAGCCATTTCTTTCTTGTTGTTCCAATAATCCAGGTAAGTTTCCCCCTACTGGGAAAAAAGCCCCCACCACTGAAGATCCCCCTGCATTCTCTCTGTACCATGAACTCTGCCCACACCCACCACCTCTTGTGTTTTTCCCCCTGGTTGGTGCAGCCAATGCCAATTCGATGTCTAGATTACATTTTCCTTTCGTAACAGGCCTGAAGCTACACTTTGAACACTGTCACTGCAGCTTACTCTCTAGGCTTGCACACAACACATTACAAATCACCTCTTAGGAAGAACTGCTTTTCCAAGTGGGTCATCAGCACCATTTTCTGTTGCTTCTTCTGCTATTTATGGAGCAGTACCAAGGGCCAAGCTAGGTGTTTTATGTACATTCTCAAATGTAAATCTATGACAACTCCTCCAATAGATACTTTTGCTTCCCACTGTGCAATGAATCTACTTTAAGACACAGCATGAGGTGACGATGGAGTTGCATTGCAAATGCAGATCTGAATCCCCCAGAACCAGCTCTTGCCACTACTCTGTTTGCTTAGCGAGCTCAGAGGATGACGTAATCCCGACCTTGCTCCAAGTCCTAGGTACTGTTTTGTAACTCCTTCTTGTATTTACTATCAGCTGGCTGCTCAGTCTAGGCAGAAAAACTGCACTGGGCAGCATGGGATGAGATAGAGCAAGATAAGGGGAAAACTGCTTTTCCAGAGGTGTGCTTTTGATGTTAAGATTTAGTTAAGCAATGGTTTCCAATTTAAGAGGCACACTAGAATCACCTGTGGACCTTTAACAAATACACAAGACAGAAATTCTGATTTAATTGGTCTGGCTGAGGCCTGGGCACAGGGACTTTAAAACACTTTGCAGGTGATGGTAACGTGCAGCCAAGGTGGAGCACCAAACAGTTACAAAGAACAAAACCCTCATCTCCAACACCATCAGAGCAACTACCAGGTACAACATGATATATTTTGAAATGAATGCATTTATTCCTTACCTCAATCCATTAAGAGTATGGCGTGGCTAAAATAATTATTCAGAACGGAAGGAATTCCAGTGAGGGACACAGTGTTCTGGGCACTTGTCATACAGGTCAGAGATGGCCTAGGACACGTGAGGTCGGCACAGAATAATTCAGGTACATTTTGTTGCTCTGGCGTGGGCTTGCCTGGCAGCAGGGACAGATCCTAGGAAGAACAGTTCTCCAAAAACAGCTGATTGGTCCAGGTCCTGTTTCTAGGTGACTGATTGGTCCATGATATGCTTCTAGGCACTTGATTGGTCCAGAAGCTGTTTCCAGGCTGTCTAGCCAGTAGATTGCCCGTCTCCAAGGGTTACTCAATCTACAAAGCTTGTGTGGAATTACAATTTTTCCCTATCACAGAGGCTTATTAAAGAAAATATTAGTGCCTTAAAGATGACTCATTGATGCATTGTACATCCCTTTCATCATCTTCCCTGAGGGTTGTTCGTTGCTCATAAGGCAGAGCCTCCTAAATGATTTTCTCACAAGTCAAGGAGTGCCTGGAGCTATTCTAAGAAAAATGTACAGCTGTTAAAAAGGCAGCTTTACACTCTTCAGTACAGTTCAATTGTTGCACTCTTTCCTTTCTTCTCTTTCCTTTCTCAAGAGTAAATGAAGCTACTCTCAATTTAGTATGAGGAGGAAAAAATGGTAAAAATGACGTGCAATTATAGTAAAAGGAAAGGGTAAAATCACTGTAATCCCCAATAATTTCAACATCCAACTATTTTCATTTTTCTATACTTCTTTTCAAATCCAAAATAAATATTATTTGGATGGTGATATAGATAAAATGTAAGGCCTAATACTTAATCATATATGTATATGCATATATATTTCAGATTTATTTACTTTTTTGAGTGTCAGAGACAGAGAGAGAGAGAGAGAGAGAGAGAGATGTTCCATCCACTGGTCCACTCCCCAAATGGCAGTAACAGCTTGGGTTAGCCAGGCCAAAGCCAGGAGCCAGAAATTCCATCAGGATCTCCCATGTGTGTGGTAGGTGCCCAAGCACTTAGGCCATCCTCCACTGCCCTCCTAGTCCCATTAGCAGGGAGCTGGATTAGAAGCAGAATATGTGGGAGACTGGGATGAAGCTCCTGGCTCCTGGTTCCACCTGGCCCAGAGCTGCACACAACACAGCCATTTGGGGGAATGAACCAGTAGATGAAGATTTCTCTTTCTTCTCTCTCTATCTCTCCCTCTCTCTGTAACTCTGATGCCCAGATAAATCAATCTTTAACAAGGGCATCAAGCAGTGTCCTCACTGCTGTGCTAAAAAATAACAAACGTTTGTGGAGCGGTCATATTGTGGTAGACTGTGTTCTAAGGACTGGGGATATGGTTGGGAAGAAAAGAGACGAAATCCCCTTTTCAGGTCTGGCGCTGTGGTACAGTAGGTTAGGACTTTATCTGTAGCATCAGTGTCTCATATGGGTGCCGGTTCAAGTTTCGGCTGCTCCAGTTCCAATCCAGCTCCTGCCTGATGGCTTGGGAAAGCAGTGGAAGATGGCCCAAGTGCTTGGGCCACTGCACCCACATGGGAGACCAGGAAGAAGATCCTGGCTCCTGGCTTTGGTTCAGCTCAGCTCCGGCCATTGCAGCCATTTGGGAATTGAATTTGCCTCTGCTTCTGCCTCTGCCTCTGCCTCTCTATAACTCTGCCTTTCAAATAGATAAATAAATAAATCTTTTAAAAATATACTCTTTCTTTAGTAGGGAAAGGTGACCAATAACAACCAGAATGGACGCATATTAATTCATTTTATTCCATTTTATGGAAACTCATTATCTCCATTTTATGGGAGAGAAAACCAGTTTAGAAGGGGTGAGGTAACTTGAATAAGTGTTCAATTTAAGATACCCATTATAGAAATGAGTCAATGGCATTTGAGGTTATGACTACATAGAATCCAAACATGGAGTACTGAAATATGTCACTAGAAATTTGAGATTTTTCCCTAGCCATCAACATGCCTCTGTTTTTTTATTCTTATTTCCTTATAAAATGATCTCAAGCTTATCCCACTTCCTTCTTTCCTATTTCTTAATTTCTTTTTCTTTTTTTTAAAGATTTACTTATTTATTTGAAAGGCAGAAATACAGGGAGAGAAGGAGAGAGAGATCTTCCATCTACTGGTTCACTCCCCAAATAGCTGCAACCACTGGGACTGGGCCATGCTGAAGCCAGATGCCAGGAGCTTCATCCTTATCTCCCACGTGAGTGCAGTGGCCCAAGCACTTGGCCATCTTTTGCTGCTTTCCTAGGCACATTAGCAGGGAGCTGGATCGGAAGTGGAGCATCTGGGACTCTTAACTAGCACCCATATGGGATGCCGGCACTGCAGGTGGAGGCTTAACCTGCTAAGCCACAGCACCGACCCCTCTTCTTTATATATACAGCCTTGACACACTCTGTTCTCACAGAATTGTATGTTCATTGAACCATGGAGTGGGAAGCAGTGTGGAAGAGAAAGGTGCATGGGATAATTTAGAATCAGGTGACACTGGGTGTGAGTCCCTCTCTGTCACAATTTACTGGTATCTTCATCTGCAATGAGAACATCTTCCCCATCAAATTCACTCAGTTTCTGAAGGATCAAAGGAGATAACAAGGAGGACAGTGCTTTTGTAAACTGAAAAGTACAGCATCGGGTAAATGCAGAACTTCTCAAATTGATCCTAAGCATGCACTAGCCTCAATAACTCCCAAGTGAGCAGGTGGGATCTGTGAGGAGATAAAGGAGATCCAGAATGGAAAGAGGTTATTTGTCTGGGAAATAAGATGCTCACATAAGCATGGAATTAGGTTAAGGTGACCGTTTCATGTTGCAAAGACAGAAAACATCAGTGTAGTATCAAATGTTACATGGCAAATCTGGGGTGGTTCGGTCTGCAACGCCAGGTGTGCTTCCAATCAGGAACGAGAAACAGTTGATCTCAGGCGCAAAAGTTAAGTGTATGTTGGTGGCTGACAACTGGGATGACAGAGCTTCCTTCCCAATAGGATTTGATAGGCTCCCATTTGTCTAGAAGCATAACATGATATCAAGTATAGATAAGCACCACTGACAAATTCTACTTTGAATAAACAGCTGCCAGTGAATATCACAAATAGCAGATCTTGATGCAGACATGAGATTTGCTCATTTCTTAGTTTTGGGAGATACTTTCCCTTGCACATGTTAGTGACTAGCATCTCACAAAGGAAGGCTACTGAGTGTGGTCCTCTAAACGATGACATTAGCCTCACGCCAGAGTCTCAGGCCCACCCCAGACCTTCTGGATCAGAGTCTGCATGTGAATGAGGCTTCTAAGTGACTGGCAGTAAAGCAGCACTGCTGAAGGGACCAGCTAATCATTTTTCAAATGGAAAAAGGAAACAGCAGGTCTTGAAGAGCGGTTGTATCCCCCTTGAAGGTCTAATAGGCTGGGGAGGCAGAATGCGGATGAGGCAAGGGGGCATGTTCTGGCATTGCACACACCTCATTGCCTGGTTCGGCAGCTTCCTGGTTGGAAGGCTTCCAGGAAGTTGCTAAACCTCTCTCTGAGCTTGTTTCCTTACTGTGGAATGCAGATGAAAGCAATGTCTGCATCACACAACTGGGAGGACTAGCTCACGTTAGCTAACTGCAAAGTAAGGAACAATCCACCCACAAAATTGTATTATTCTCAGATGAGAAGGCAATAGCAATTACAATTTTTATGGCACACAGCAGTAGACAGTTACCATCTCTGAAAATCTTCATGCTTCTGTAGTTGTTTGGAAAGCAGCTAATTGCGTTTCCTTGTTTTAAACGCTTAGTTACTTATCTAAGAGAGAGAAAGAGAAGAAGAGTGCTCCCATCTTCAAATATCCATATTTGTATGATGGCCAGGCTAAAGCCAGGATCCAGAAACTCAACCTAGGTTTCCTGCATGGCTGGCAGGGACCAGCTGCTTCTGCCATCTCTGCTGCCTCCCAGGGCGCCAATTAGCAGGAAGCTAGAATTAGAAGCCAGAGCCAGGTGTTGGGTCCAGGTACTCTGATGTGAGGTGTGGGTATCTTAACCACCTGGCTAAATACCTACACCTGTTTTTCCTTTTATCTTTGTTATTTCCCAGCGAAAACACTTAGAAAAGCAGAGAGCACAGGCATTCTGCTAATGACTATTATTTAATCACTTGGTATGTTAGGCTAACCTCTGTTACTAGGAATTTGGTGAATCGGGGCCAAATCCAGCATTTGGAATAGGCACACACATATGTAATTGAAGAACCTGACTCACTGACCTACTTTCTTCATTCTTAGAGCAGAGAGGGTTAGATTACCTGGATTTTAGCGCCATCTCGTGTTCGTACATGATTCAGTCAAAAAATTCCAAATGTATCCAACTTCTCACTATTCAGGGAAATGACTCACCATACACATTTTTGATGTTGCTTGTTAAAACAGGATTCTTGGAGCTGACTGTAAGATTTCTTATTTAGAGGCTAATCCCCCGCCTTGCGGCGCCGGCACACCGGGTTCTAGTCCCGGTTGGGGCGCCGGATTCTGTCCCGGTTGCCCCTCTTCCAGGCCAGCTCTCTGCTGTGGCCAGGGAGTGCAGTGGAGGATGGCCCAAGTGCTTGGGCCCTGCACCCCATGGGAGACCAGGATAAGTACCTGGCTCCTGCCTTCGGATCAGCGCGGTGCGCTGGCCGCGGCGGCCATTGGAGGGTGAACCAACGGCAAAGGAAGACCTTTCTCTCTGTCTCTCTCTCTCTCTCACTGTCCACTCTGCCTGTCAAAAAAAAAAAAAAAAAAAAGATTTCTTATTTAGAACAGAAATATTGGAGTTATTTTTTCTTTTTTTCAAATTTTATTTAAGTTATACAAGTTTCATGTATTTCATATATACAGATTTAGGGACATAGTGATACTTCCCACCCTAACCTCCCTCTTGCCCATGTTCCAACCATTCTTCCTCCTCCAGATCCTATTCCCACTGTTATTTTTTTAGTTTTAAAGTTTATTTTATTTCAGAATATTTTTAAATGTACAAAACAAAAATTGTGAAGCGGTATAAAGAGTTCTCATATACCTCACACTCTCTGTTGTTAACACTTCATGTTAGTATAATATGTTTGTCACAATTAATGAACTACACCAGGCTTCCCCTAGTTGTTGTTTTTATCCAAACTCCTTCTAACCCTACCACCCTTTTTAATCTCTAGCAATCAACATTCTGTGTCCAGACTGAATTATTTATTTCTTTATTTTTAAAGATTTAGCCGGCGCCGTGGCTCAATAGGCTAATCCTCCACCTAGTGGGGCCGGCACACTGGTTCTAGTCCCGGTCGGGGCGCTGGATTCTGTCCCGGTTGCCCCCCTTCCAGGCCAGCTCTCTGCTATGGCCCGGGAGTGCAGTGGAGGATGGCCCAAGTGCTTGGGCCCTGCACCCCATGGGATACCAGGAGAAGCACCTGGCTCCTGCCTTTGGATCAGTGTGATGCGCCGGCTGCAGCGCGCCAGCCACAGCGGCCATTGGAGGGTGAACCAATGGCAAAAGGAAGACCTTTCTCTCTGTCTCTCTCTCTCACTGTCCACTCTGCCTGTCAAAAAAAAAAAAAAAAAAAAGGATTTATTTTATTTACTTGAAAGAGAGAGAGAGAGAGAGATCTTCCATCTGTTGGTTCACTCCCCAAATGGCTGCAACAGCCAGAGCTGTGCCAGGCCAAAGCCAGGAGCCTGGAATTCCATCCAGGTCTCTCATGCGGGTGGCAGGGGCCCAAGTACTTGGGCCATCATGCAATGCTTTCCAAGGCACATCAGCCAGGATCTGGGTGAGAATTGGAACAGGCAAGACTTGAATTGGCGCCCATTTGGGATACTGGTGTTGCAGGGAGCATCTTAATCTGCTGTGACACAACAATAAATAAATGCTATTTATTTGTTTGAAAGGCAGAGTGACAGAGAGAGAGGAGGGAAAAAAAAGAATTGGAAAAAAGACAGCGATATCTTCCATCAACTGGTTCACTCCTTAAATGCCCACAACAGCCAGGTCTGGGCCAGGCTGAATCCAAGAACTGGGAACTCAATCCAGATCTCCCACGTAGGTGACAGATATGCGAGTACTTGGTACATCATCCACTGCCTCTCAGGCACATTAGCAGGAAGCAGGGGCAGAGGGCCACTCTTAATTTTTACTAAGATATATTTCCAGTTTGCTTTATATCCATAAGATCCTACACTAAGTAAAGAGTTCAACAAATAGTAAGAAAAAAACACTGTTCCTCAACAGGAGAAACAAGGGCTGTGAACAATTATCGAATCTCAAAATGTCCATTTCACTCCAATACATTGCATTTTAGGTACTCTAATAGTTACCCCAGATCAGGGAAAACATATGGTATCTGTCTTTTTGGGACTGGCTTATTTCACTAAGTATAATGGTTTCCAGTTGCATATACTTTGTTGCAAAAGACAGGATTTATCTTTTTTTTTTTTTTAACCACTGAGTAGTATTCCATAGTGTATATATACCACAGTTTCTTTATCCAGTCAACAGTTGATGGACATCTGGGTCGATTCCGCATCTTTTTTTTTTTTTTTTTTAAATTTGACAGGTAGAGTGTACAGACAGTGAGAGGGAGACAGAGAGAAAGGTCTTCCTTCCATTGGTTCACTCTCCAAATGGCTGTAACGGCTGAAGCTACACTGATCCAAAGCCAGGAGCCAGGTGCTTCTTCCTGTTCTCCCATGCTGGTACAGGGGCCCAAGGACTTGGGCCATCTACTGCTACTTTCCCAGGCCATAGCAGAGAGCTGGATTGGAAGAGGACTAGAACCCAGCACCCATATGGGATGCTGGCTCTGTAGGCAGAGGATTAACCTAGTGCGCCTTGGCGCCGGCCCTGATTCCACATCTTAGCTATTATGAAGTGAGCTGTAATGAACAAGGGGTACAGATAACTGTTTCATATGCTGATTTCATTTTGTTTGGGTAAATTCCCAGGAGTGGGATTGCTGGATAACTCGGTAGATCTATTTTCAGATTTTTGAGGTATCTCCATGCTGTCTTCCATAATGACTGCACCAGTTCACATTATTGGTGTCATTTTTGATGCTTCTCTCATTTGACATATTCTTTCTGTCACTAAGCCCTATTTCTTTTATTTATTTGAAAGGCAGAGAGAGAGGGAGAGCGAGAGCGAGAGAGAGAATATCTCCCATCTGCTGGTTCATGCCCCAACTGCCCACAACAGCCGGGGCTGGGCCAGGACCTGGGATCTGAGTTGGGTTTTACATGACTGCCAGGGACATGCTACAATGAAACATCAGAGGCAGACTGACTTTATCTTTAAAAAATGTTTTATTTTGGCTCACGTTTTTGGAGATTCAGAGTCTCACATCCAGTGGGCCCCAGTGGTTTACCTTTGCTCATGGCATTCTTGCTGACATAGTCCTAAAACAGCACTGGCAAGAGACAGGGCAGGAGCATAGTGTTTGAATCTGTGTGGTCTCTCGCTCCCTTCCTATAAAAGTACCAGGATTTAATAATGGGGCTCCACTCTAACAACATAATCAAACCTAATGATTTTTCAAAGGTCCTACTTATAAATACTATAATCAGATTTGTAGGGAGCAACTCGGACTAGACTGTTACTGGAATTAAGACTTATTCTATGCATCTGCTCTCCCACAATATGGCGCTGAGAAGGGAGTAACAACTTCTACGCAGCTGCCTCTCGCCAACTTGAGTGATGACCTGCAGGAGCTGATCCTGCTCCTGATTGCAGGAGAGCAGCGTACTCGGCGTGTGGGTAGCCGAGTTGGGATTGGTGGAAGAGGACTATAAAGGAGGAGAGAGACAACATGCACCGGGAACATCTATCTGAAGGAACACCTGAGCAGCCCCCGAGAGAGCCGGCCGGCGGTGTGCCGCTCCCCCGCGGAAGTGGGGAATGTGGCAGGGGGAACCGCCCTTCCACGGAGGTGGAAGGGACGGTAGCCAACCCGGGAAGAACCAGCAGCAAACCCGGGAAGGGCCGAGCAGACAAAAGAACAGCGCAGGGTCCTGTGTCGTTCCTCCACGAAGAGGGGGAGCGACAAGATTAAATGCCTATCCATTAATTTAATCAATGTAGAGCTCTGGGGATTAAATTCCTGCATGTGTTTGAAGGACAAATCATATTGAAACTATAGCAGACTTTAACAGATTTGAATTTATGCAACTTTGGGAACCTTCTGTAATATTAAAGATATAAAATGAAAGCATCTAATTAGGTGTCAGAAAGAGTTCATGCAAATAAGAAGCCCCATAGAAAATCTTTTGGACTACAACTCTAGAACAGCTGCTTGCAGGTATCAGTTTGACTACAATGAAATAACAACTTACCCACATTTAACTCTCATGACTTTGCCTATACCAGGTCAGGCATGCAAGAGAGAGAAGCTGCTGAACCTGTGTGCCCAGCAATGAGATGAGAACTGAGTCTTCTTAGAGAGGATCAGCTGGCTATGAAAAATGTAGTCCTGTGTCTGAAGTTTGCTGTTTGTGTACGGCATGGTCCTGAATGCCAGTCACTGACTGTATGCAGGTGGTGCTCAAAGGAAGAAACAAGAATGAAGGGGCAGGGCTGGCACTGTGGTGTAGTAGGTAAAGTCGCCACCTACAGTGCTGGCATCCCATTGGTGTCTCACATGGGCACCAGTTCGAGTCCCAGCTGCTCCACTTCCAATCCAGCTCTCTGCTATGGCCTGGGAAAACAGTAGACAATGGCCCATGTCCTTGGGCCCCTGCACCTGTGAGAAAGATCTGGAAGAAGCTCCTTGCTCCTGGCTTCAGATCAGCACAGCTTTGGCCGTTGCAGCCATTTGGGGAGTGAAGCAGCAGATTAAAGATCTCTCTCTCTCCCTGCTTCTGCCTCTATGTAATTCTGCCTTTCAAATAAATAAATAAATCTTTTTTAAAAATGAAAGGTCATTTTGAATTTCTTTTGCCCCAAATCCTGAGTTTAGAACTTAAAACTCTGAGTGAGCCATAGTTCCAGTGTTCCTCCTTGGCTCCAGGCTTAACCCAGGGCGATTCTCCTTCCGAACGTCTCCCATCCCCCACAGCTGGTACAATGCAGGCAAACGTGCTCAGCTCTTGATTAACCATTTTTGGAGATGGATGTAGCAGGAGACTAACTCCATAGCAAGGCTTGAGAGAGCACTGTTCAGCCTCGGAGGGGGCACATTTCTGTGGGAGCTTTCAATAGGTGAGATAGAAACACCCCGAATTAAACCTCCTGCCAATCCAGAAAATCATGTCCACAAATGTAGAAAAGTAGTAAAAGGGTTTTATTACTGAATATGTATTAAATCAGATTGCAATGTGCCTCACAGGCAATCTGTTCATGAGATTGCAAGGGAAAAAATCTCACTCTTACATGGCTGAGCACATGCAGCCCATTGCCTACACGGCCGTAAGATAAACAGTAATTTGTTCTCACTTAAGAGGAGTTGGCAGAACCGTTTGCTATACATTCTTTCATAATTCATCCTGGGTTCACTTGGTAATTGGAGTGGCTATCTGTGCTGGGTAACCGCCATTATCTGAAGGGAAAATAATACTTTCCCTGTCTGTAACACAAGCAGACAGTTACAGCTCAGCACTAGGTGCCTTAAACTCAACTCCCAAATTGACAAGGAGATGGGGCACTACCTTCATTGATTTTTTTTCTTAAAAATTTATTTATGTATTTGAAAGGCAGAGTTAGGCAGAGGCAGAGGCAGAGAGAGAGAGAGGTATTCCATCCCGGGTTCACTCCCCAGATGGCCACAATGGCCAGAGCTGCGCTGATCTGAAGCCAGGAGCCAGGAGCTTCTTTTTGGTCTCTCACATAGGTGTAGGGTCCCAAGGACTTAGGCCATCCTTTGCTGCTTTCCCAGGCCATAGCAAAGAGCTGGATTGAAAGTGGAGCAGCTGGGACTTGAACCATTGCCCATAAGCGATGCCGACACTGCAGGTGGCGGCTCCACCCACTGTGCCACATTTCAAACACACAGCTCCCCTGGCGCTAACACAAACAGTTGTAAAGGCAGGCAAGAGGCCCATTTAGTTTTTAAAAAGATTTATATACATATCAAAGTGAAGATGAAGGATTTACAAATACCTGTTGCTCCCCCTCTTCGTGGAGGAACGACACTAAGCCCTGCCTAGGCTTCATATCCGAGTCACGGCACCATTATGTTGCTCCCCCTCTTCGTGGAGGAACGACACAGGACCCTGCGCTGTTCTTTTGTCTGCTCGGCCCTCCCCGGGTTTGCTGCTGGTTCTTCCCGGGTTGGCTACCGTCCCTTCCACCTCCGTGGAAGGGCGGTTCCCCCTGGCCACTTTCCCCACTTCCACAGGGGAGCGGCACACCGCCGGCCGGCTCTCTCGGGGGCTGCACAGGTGTTCCCCTTAGGTGTTCCCCTTAGATGTTCCTGGTGCATGCCGTCTCTCTCCTCCTTTATAGTCCTCTTCCACCAATCCCAACTCGGCTACCCACACGCCGAGTACGCTGCTCTCCTCCAATCAGGAGCAGGTCCCACAGTTTATTGGTTGAACTGGAGGCAGCTGTGTAGAAGCTGTTTCCCTTCTCAGCGCCATATTGTGGGAAAGCAGATGCATAGAATAAGTCTTAATTCCAGTAACTTAGTCTAGTCCGAGTTGCTCCCAGTTGCTCCCCGCAATACCAATGTTCTCACAGAATGTTCTAAGAAAAGGGAGGGAGGAAAAGGTCTCTTTCCCCTTTTCAATAGACAAAGTTCCATATTAGTTTTATTCAATCTGTGAAAGCCTTTCTTTCTTTTTATTTTTTTAAAATATTTATTTATTTATTTGAAAGTCAGTTACACACAGAGAGAGAGAGAGAGAGAGAGAAAGAGAGAGGGAGAGAATCTTCCACCCGATGGTTCACTTCCCAATTGGCTGCAACGGCCAGAGATGGGCCAATCTGAAGCCAGGAGCCAGGAGCTTCTTCCAGGTCTCCCATGCAAGTGCAGGGGCACAAGGACTTGGGCCATCTTCTACTGCTTTCCTAGGCCATAGCAGAGAGCTGGATTGGAAATGGAGCAGCCAGGTCTTGAACTGGTGCCCATATGAGATGCTGGCACTTCAGGCCAGGGTGTTAACTCACTGTGCCACAGCGCCAGCCCCTGTCAAAGCCTTTCTTACAGGAAAAGTGGACATCTGAAGGAAGAATTCATCCTAAACAGAATCTACAGGCAACAAAGAGGAGCCCAAGGGCTGGCATTGTGGCACAGCAAGTTGGGCCACCTGCGACGCCAACGTCCATTATGAGCACTGGTTCAAATCCCTGCTGCTCCACTTCCATTTCAGGTCCCTGCTAATGTGCCTGAGAAGGCAGTGGAGGATGGCTCAAGTGTTTTGTTTGGTCCTGTCACCCAGGTGGGAGACCTAGATGGAGTTCCAGGCTCCTGGATTCAGCCTGGCCCTGCCCTAGCTGTTGCTTTCATTTGGGGAGTGACCCAGCGGATGGAAGATCTCTCATTCTCTCCCTGTCTTTTCCTCTTTCTCTTTGTAACTATGCCTTTCAAAATAATACATTTTTCTTGTTTTTAAAGAGGAGGCCAAGACATATTTGGGAAGCTGAGTTGGGGATCCTAGAAAGCCTTATTGCTTCCTCTGTGGGCATCTATTTTTTAA
This sequence comes from Oryctolagus cuniculus, assembly GCF_051225735.1. Taxonomy (NCBI): domain Eukaryota; kingdom Metazoa; phylum Chordata; class Mammalia; order Lagomorpha; family Leporidae; genus Oryctolagus; species Oryctolagus cuniculus. The sequence continues at coordinate 83,346,063 of NC_142871.1, forward strand.
CTTAATATTTTATTATTAATTTTTGGAGATACATTTTTAATTTACATTATAGTGGAAGGCATAGAAAAAGACCATAGTCTAACAGAAGAATAGGAAAAGGCTATAGACAATAATCAAATGAAAAGATACTCAACTTCACTCATAATTTTTTAATTTTAATTTTTAAAGATTTATTTTATTTATTTGAAAGACAGAGTTATACAGAGGTAGGGACAGAGAGAGAGAGGTGTCTTCCATCCTCTGGGTCACTCCCCAAATGGTCACAATGGCTGGAACTGTGCTAATCCAAAGCCAGGAGCCAGGAGCTTCTTCCAGGTCTCCCATGTGTGTGCAGGGGTCCAAGGACTTGGGCCATCCTCCACTGCTTTCCCAGGTGCATTGGCAGGGAGCTGGATCTGAAGTGGAGCAGCTGGGACTTGAACAGACTCCCATATGGGATGCTGTTGCTGCAGTCTGGGGCTTTAACCTGCCATACCACAGCGCTGACCCCTCCACTCATAATTTTAAAATAGTCACAAAATTATTAAAGCTGCAGTAGCATATAATTCCCATCAATTTGTTTGACAAAGATTTAAAACAAAGTTTTAAAACAAAACACTGTATTTGCAGTAAAATTGATACACATGGACATTTCATTCTTTTTTAAATTTTAGTGGTCATCTATTTTTTTGCTGAATAGCAGAGACCTGGGAGTAGGAGCAAGATAGGTAGAAACACCTACCAGGCAAAGGAGAGAGAAACTGTTCACTCACTTGGATGCAATGCTCCCACCCTACTCTGCACTGTGGCTGGGCAAATGGGAGCCACAGTGTCCTACCAATCTGTGATAGTGAGGGTGGAGAGGGGATAATGGACAGTGGAGTACAAATTGAGCAAACACTGTTGCAACAACAGAGCCAATAGCAGCTGCTCAGAAGTGGTTTGCAGCTCTCTGTCTAGGCAAGAGCTTCCCGGGTGGACACAGTGTATGGGAGAAGGAAAGCTTCCCAGGGGAGTTGTCTCCAGAAGGGAGACCCATATTTGTCATGTTTTGGCTACCAACAGGAAATACCTGAGGCCGGCTGCTTTATAAAGAAAGGAGGTTTATTTTGGATCATGGCCCTGAAGATTCACAGTTCAAGACTAGGCAACTCCCATTGGTACAGCCTCTGGTGACCGTGTTCTTTGCAGAATTCTGAGTTGGCACAGGATATTACATGGCAATAAATGGGCAGCTTGCATGCTCTACACCGTCTTTTCCACCAGGATTCATAGAGGCTACACCTTAATTACCTAAAACAATCTAATCTCTTCCCAGAGATGAGACCCTACCTCTATGTATCCTGACCACATTACATTTCCATTCCTTTCAGATCATTCACATATAACTTTGGGAACTAATTCGCATGAGTTTGCAGATAAAATCATATTTGACTTATAGCAGGGAGGAATGATATACCTTTGCTAAAAAGTCTGAGCCGATCTCAGTTGGACAGACCAGGCGCGTGATCTAACTCAGCCAGCCTCAGAAAGTCACTGGGTTCTCTTTAATTGTGGGAGAATCCTTCTTCCACTGAGGTGGTCCAGGTATTGAAGAGCTAAGCTGCCCAGAAAATTCTCCACTGATTCTTTTTTCTTTCTTTCTTTCTTTTTTTTTTTTTAAAGATGTATTTATTTACTTGAGAGGCAGAGTTACAGACAGAGGAAGAGACACAGAGAGAGGTGTTCCACCTGCTGGTTCATTCCCTAAATGGCCACAATGGCCGGAGCTGGGCCATCTGAAGCCAGGAGCCAAGAGCTTTCTCTGGTACTTGTTCCTCTGATTCGCATTAAGGGGAATCTTCCCATCAAACCCAGATCCGGGCGGGACACAAAACTTGAGCTGTGACAGTGGAGAGAGGCCTTTTTCATCAGTACAATTAATGCCTTTATGAAAGCGACAGGTCAATGAAATCATGAAAAAAAGCTTGCTGTCCTTCTAGTGTGTGGGATTGTTTTTAGTCATCTACGTGGGAAAAGAAAATACTATACAGGTCCCTCACCTCTGTACGGGACCGGGATGACTGCGCACGCGCAGAGGCGGTCTGCTCACGCTTCGCAGCTCGGAGGGGCGGGGCGAAGGTAGCCCCGCTCCACCCATTCGCCTTGGCTTTCACTCCTTGCCATCCCTCCGCCGACTTTCCTTTCTTTCCCCTTTGACCTCGGAAAGAAGGGGGCGGGGACTTTAGGGGGCGGAAGTCGCGGTGCATTGTGGGTTCGGATAGAGCGGCGGAGTTGAGCCTGAATGAAAGTGGCGCGCCGCCCCTGATGTTATCCGGCTAGGAGCGGCTGGCGTTCGGATCCCAGGCGGTGTTCGGGTGCCGCGGACCTCTGGTGGGCACCAGACCTCGAGGAGGCGACGGCAGAGGCGCGGCGAGTGTTGGTGAAGCCGAGCGGCTCTGCGCGGCCCCAAGACATGGCTCAAAACAAGATCCCACCGCGGTGGCTGAACTGTCCTCGGCGCGGCCAGCCGGTTGCAGGTAACCCGGGCAGGAGGTGTTCCAGGTCCCGCACCCACACGGGCAGGGGGTGGGCCGCCCGGGGAGCCCAGCTTTCGGTGGTCCCGGGTCTGTCAGTGATATTTCAGGACCCCGATGTGCCGGGTCGAGAGAAGCTTCGTGGATGAGTGTTTGGGACCGCGGACGGGAGGGGGTGGGTCGGTCGATGGGGGTTACTTGTCACTGCGCCTGCAAGGCTAAGTGTTGCGGACGGGATGGTTTGTGCGGCAGGAGTGGAGGACCCAGGACACTGTAGACAGTACTTGGAAGCTTACAAGTTTGTGAATCTTCTAGGGTTCAGCCCTCCCGTTGGAAGGAGACAGGGCGGGTTAGGGAGGGAGAAAGGATAAGGAGGAGGAGGGCATGTAGCGCCCAGTGGGGAAAACGGACCGACACCGAGGCTGAGAAGACGGAGGTTTTTTGTTAAGTGACTTTTATTGTGGGTTTTTCATCTCTATTGAGTTTGAAATATAATAAGCTTTAAAGTGTACAGTTTGATAAATTGAGACTATACGCACGTATACATTCTAGGAGACACCTATGAAACCATGGCCCCTCAAAGTTTCCCCTTGTTTCTTGGTAATCCCTTCCTTCTTAGGCAACCAGCCATCTACTTTCTATAGATTAGTTTGCATTTTCTAGAGTTTTTTAAATTCTAGAAATACTGTATGGGAGCATATAGTTGGGGTGTGCGTGTCTGGCCTGTTTTTCTCAGCTGTGCTGTTTAGAGACTCCTTCAGGTTGTTGCGTGGATTGATAACTCATTTCTTTTCGTTGCTAAGTGGTATTCCTTTTGTTAGGGATACTCTGTACTTTGCTTTCTGTTCTTCTGTTGATGGTCTTTAGGGTTGTTTCCAGTTTTTAGCTATTACAGATAGACTTGCCGTGAACATTCGTGCACAGTTATTTGGGTGGAAATCTCTAGGAGAGGAATGGCTGGATCAGGTATAGGTGTACGGATAGTTTTCTGAGAAACTCCTGCTTCTCTTCCGAGGCAGTACCATTTTCCGTTGCTGCCATCAGTGCATTTTATTTGTTCGCGTGGTCCAGGACACTTGGTGTGGTCAGTCGTATTAGTTGTAGCCATTGCGATAGATGTGGAGTAAGATCTTTACGTGGTTTGATGTTGAGCGTCTTTTCACGTGCCTCTTGACTACTCATATCTTCTGTGAAGTATCCAGATCTTTTGCTGATGTTGAAGTTGGGCTCATCTCACTGAGTTGTTAGAGTTCCTTATACAGTCTCTGTTGAATGTATGTTTTTGCAAGCCTTTTCTCCAGTCTGTGGCTTACTTTTTCATTCTCTAAAATTTCTTTTGAAGGGTGAAAGCTTGACATTTTAACTAACTTCAACTTACTGCTTTTTCTAGGAGCTAGTTTTGAAATGAAATTAAAAGATTTTGTAGCTAAGAGTATTTACTAATTATGTACATATTTATTGTGAGCCTAATTATTTCAAATTATTGAGGAGGAGATTCTGTAGACACTTTTTGTTTAGGTTTGTTGAATCTTCTAGTTTGTCAGATTTTTGCATTTTGTGTAAAATCATCAATGAAGCATACAAACAATGGATAAAAGTGATATTGAAGATGATCTAAGCAACTCTTAGTGTATATTTGGAATTAGAAAACAGTTTGCAAATCAAATTGAGTTTTTTTTTTTTTTTAATTTATTTGAATGGCAGAGTTACAGAGAGAGAGAGAATTTCCATACATTGCCTTCATTCCCCAAATGGCCGCAATGGCCAGGGCTGGGCCCTGTGGAAGCCAGGAGCCAGGAGCTCATCTGGATCTCCCATTGAGGTGCAGGGACCCAAGCACTTGGGCTGTCCATTGCTTTCCCAGGCACGTTAGCAGGGAGCTGGATTGGAAGTGGAGGATCTGGGTCTGGGACTGGATCTGGTGCCCATATGGGATGCCGGTGTTGCGAGTGGCTGCTTAACTCTGCCAGGCCATGACGCTGACCCCACCAGTCAAGTTTTTAAAAAATTTTTTGGGAAATTGAGCTAAACTAGTGATGGTGTGCTCCAGATTTGTGGTGCTCAAACTTTAGAGTATCTCAAAATAAAATGGAAGGCTTATTAAAACCTCAGTGGCATCCACCCTTAGAATTTTCATTTTTCATTAGTTCCCAGATAATGCTCTTGATCCTGATCTGGAAACAAATTATTTTTTTCATGGAATTTTAAAACAGAGTTTTTTTTTTTTTTTTTTTTTAATGATTTAATTATTTATTTTTGAAAGAGACAGAAAGAGATATCTTCCATCTGCTAGCTTACTCCCCAGGTGGCCACAATGGCCAGGAGTGGGCCAGGACAAAGCTAGGAGCCAGGAGACTTACCTGGCTCATCCACGTGGGTGGGCAGGGGCCCAAGCATTGGGGCCATCCTCCGCTGCTTTTTCCCAGGCCATTATCAGGGAGCTAGATAGGAAGTGGAGCAGCTGGGAACCAGCACCCGTGTGTGATCCTGGAGTCTCAGCTGGTGGCTTTACTCACTATGCTGCAATGCTGGCTTCTAAAACAGAGTTTTAATAAAAGACTCACAACTTGGCTGTGGCAATCAGAATACTGACTTTAGTTAGAAACATAGGACAAAAGTGGCACTAGTTGGAGGACTGGTAGTAGTGAGTAAGGTGCTTTGATCCAGACAGTTTATATCTCTCCGAGAAAGGGAGTTGGGTGCCTTATTAAAAATCCTACTCTGCAAAAGCAGTGGAAGATGACTCAAGTGCTTGGGCCCCTGCACCAGTGTGGGCGACTGGAAGAATCTTCTGGCTCCTGGCTTTGGCCTGGCCCAGTCCTGGTTATTGCAGCCATTTGGAGAGTGAACCAGTGGATGGAAGTTCTTGCTGTTTCTCCCTCTCTCTGTCAGTAATTCTGCCTCTTAAATGAATAAATAAATCTTTAAAAAAATCCTACTGTGCTGGTAATGAAGAGGGTCTGGGATAGTTTTTTTTTTAATTTTTTTAATTATTTATTTATTTATTTATTTTGACAGGCAGAGTGGACAGTGAGAGAGAGAGACAGAGAGAAAGGTCTTCCTTTGCCGTTGGTTCACCCTCCAATGGCCGCCGCGGCCGGCGCGCTGCGGCCGGCGCACCGCGCTGATCCGATGGCAGGAGCCAGGAGCCAGGTGCTTCTCCTGGTCTGCCATGGGGTGCAGGGCCCAAGCACCTGGGTCATCCTCCACTGCACTCCCTGGCCACAGCAGAGAGCTGGCCTGGAAGAGGGGCAACCGGGACAGAATCCGGCGCCCTGACCGGGACTAGAACCCGGTGTGCCGGCGCCGCAAGGCGGAGGATTAGCCTAGTGAGCCGCGGCGCTGGCTGGGATAGTTTTTTTTTGTTTTCTTTTTATTGTATTGGAATATTTTGACCTCTAAGGTTAGACTCTTTTTTTAAATTTATTTAAAAGTCACAGTTACAGAGAGGCAGAGGCAGAGAGTAAGAGACAGAGAAAACATCATCCATCTGCTGGTTCACTCCCCAAATGGCCGCAATGGCCAGAGCTGAGCCAATCTGAAGCTAGGAGCCAGGAGCTTCTTCTGGGTCTTCCCACGTGGGTGCAGAGGCCCAAGGATTTGGGCCATCTTCTACTGCTTTCCCAGGCCAAAGCAGAGAGCTGGATAGGATGAGGAGCAACTGGGACTTGAACCGGTGGCCATACGGATGCTGGCACTGCAGGTGGTGGCTTTACCCACTGCGCCACAGCGCCAGCCCCTAGACTCTTGATTATTGTGATTGAGTCACTAAGCGTACCTATCTGATTGTGTTCTCTGGATAGAACCCTGGACCTCATGACAACCAAACTGGATCACTGGCTTGTGATACTTTTAGAAAGTAAAATGAACATACAGTTCTTGATCAGTTTCTCTGATTTATCCTTAATGTTCCGTGTCTCTGTGTCCTAGCAGTGTTCATATATCATATTGTGTATTTTGGAAATGTAGGATTAGCAGTACTTTACTGGAGCAGAGCAAAGTATACTAGTAATACCCTTGAAAGCTTTAGTGAGAAATAAATCATGCAAAGCTTTAGTGAGAAATAAATCATGCATACTCCCATTTTCTACTTTTTTTTTCTGATTATAAAAGTAACCCACACTCATTGTATAATTTCTTTGAAATTTTGCATATCGAAGAAAACATATGGCTGCTCAGATTTTTTTTTTTTTTTAACAGGCAGAGTGGATAGTGAGAGAGAGAGACAGAGAGAAAGGTCTTCCTTTTGCTGTTGGTTCACCCTCCAATGGCCGCCACGGCTGGCGCACTGCGGCCGGCGCACCGCGCTGATCCGATGGCAGGAGCCAGGTGCTTCTCCTGGTCTCCCATGGGGTGCAGGGCCCAAGCATTGGGCAATCCTCCACTGCCTTCCCTGGCCACAGCAGAGAGCTGGCCTGGAAGAGGGGCAACTGGGAAAGAATCCGGCACCCCAACTGGGACTAGAACCTGGTGTGCCGGCGCCGCTAGGTGGAGGATTAGGCTAGTGAGCCGCGGCGCCGGCTCAGATTTTTTTTTTCATGGATAAAGATGTACCTTATCAGCACTAGAAGTTCATACTTTTCATGAGTCAGAAAAAAGTTGAAGCTAATTAGTTATAATCTATTCCCCTGTAAAGTCATCATTTTTCTTTTAAGATTTATTTATTTATTTGAAAGGCAGAGTTATTTATTTTAATTTTTTTGACAAGCAGAGTGGACAGTGAGAGAGAGAAACAGAGGGAAAGGTCTTCCTTTGCCGTTGGTTCACCCTCCAATGGCCGCCGCGGCTGGTGCGCTGCGGCCGGAGCACCGCACAGATCCGAACGCGGGAGCCAGGTGCTTTTCCTGGTCTCCCATGGGGTGCAGGGCCCAAGCACTTGGGCCATCCTCCACTGCCTTCCCAGGCCACAGCAGAGAGCTGGCCTGGAAGAGGGGCAACCGGGACAGAATCCGGCGCCCCGACTGGGACTGGAACCCGGTGTGCCGGCGCCGCTAGGTGGAGGATTAGCCTATTGAGCTGCGGCGCCAGCTAAGGCGGAGTTATATATAGAGAGAAGAGGCAGAGAGAGAGAAGTCTTCCATTTGCTGGTTCACTCCCCAGTTGGCCGCAACGGTCGGAGCTATGCCGATCTGAAACCAGGAGCCAGGGGCTTCTTCTGGGTTTCCCATGCATGTGCAGGGGCTCAAGGACTAGGGCCATCTTCTACTGCTTTCCCAGGCCATAGCAGAGAGCTGGATCAGAAGAGGAAAAGCCAGGACTTGAACTGGTGCCCATATGGGATTTTGGCACTGCAGGCTTCGGCTTTACCCACTAGGCCACAGCACCAGATCTGTAGTCATCTTTTCTAATTATACTAGCCTTCTGGTGAAAGAGAGCTCCTGGTGATAGGGCCAAGCTTTGTCTCTGAAGTTCGGATTTTTTCTTTATTTCTTTTGAATAATAGATTTCAGGTAATATCTTGAAGAAAATAAACATCTCATTTCTTAAAGGTATATCATATAAGATGTAATTATTTTGCACTAACCGTATATAAAAAACTAAGGATTGTGGGACTATAAATATGATACATAGTTTTGTGATAGTGGTGGTGACTTTGAATTTATTTTCCATAGCAAATATTTGTGTATCTACTTTGTGCTAGTTCTTGGGGCTGGGTCCTCACCTTAGAAAGCACATTTTTGAGAGTAGTCAGCCATCAGTCCTGTCGTAATAAATGCAGCAATGATTCTGTTGTAAAATATGATGGACTACCAGAGGTAATAAACCTAATTCTTTGCTTGAGGTTGTTTGTGGAAGAAGAGATATGATGGAAGAAGAGATCAAGGAAGACTTTCTAGAAAAGGTACACTTGAGTTATCTTGAATAAACAGAAGTGTGGCAGCCAGAGGGCTGGGAGGTGTTTTTGGAAAGCCCGTGTGTTAGGCTAGGATGATATTGGTGGAGATCTTGGACTGAAAAAGTCTATTCTGGAGGGTTTCAGTGAGGATATGAAGTATACAGGTTCAGCAGGATGTGATGAGGAGTTTTAATATCTTCAGTACACCTTTAGTGTGCACTGACAAAACATTGTAGTTTTCTAAACATTCTGTGAGATGATTTGATTTCATTTTAAAATTTACTTTATCTTTAACGAACTCATGGAGACAAAAGTGGAAATGGTGAGCCTAGTTAAGAACTTGCAGTCTAGATGAAAGACAATGGTGATAGTTTACACGTGGAAAGTGGAGCGTGGAGGGATGATTTGAGAATTATTAAAAAGGGAAAATGGATAGAAATTGGTGTTGGATTTAGAATGAAAAAAAAAAAAGTCAAAACTGAGTCTCCTGTTTCTGGCTTATGCTATGTGATGATTGTGTCTTAGGAGAGAGAAGCACGTAGTCTCGAGGAGATACTGTTAAGATCCTGATTACTCAGGTCGGGTTCCTGAGTAAATGGTAGGATATATGGATTAGAATTTTAAAAAGTTTGAAGTGGAGATGTACATATGAGAATTGTTAGCATAAAGACAATATTTAAAGACATGGCAGTTGATTGGTTAGGATAAGATTTAAGTAATGCCAATTTCTCTAACAACTCCCCAAACTTAGGCGTTCCAGTGAACATGTTTATTTCTTCCTTATATCACAATGCCTTGTATGTGAGGGAACTTTCCCAAGAGGCTTCTCTCTGATTGGTGACTGTCTAGGTTCTTTCCATTGTATAATGCTGTCCTCTTAAACATGTGATCCCTAGGGTTGCTATGGAAAGGGCAAGAGCAGGAATGGGTGATGTCTCAGGAGGTTTTATGGCCAGCATTGGTAGTGATAAAGTCCACTGCTGCCCTAATCTTATTGCCAGAATCCAGTCACCCAACTAAGAGAAGCTGAGAAATGTAGTGTTTCTGTGTATTCTGGAGGAAGAAAATAAATATAATTTGGTGAACAGATATGTAATTTCTAGCATGTCGATGGATAAGACCTTTTAGGAGAAGATAGAGTAGAAAATAGGGTGCCTGCACTGTGGCACATAGCAGGTAAAGCCGCCTGCAGTGCCAGCATCCCATATGGGTGCCGGTTCAAGTCCCAGCTGCTCCGCTTCTGATCCAGCTCTCAGCTGTGGCCTGGGAAAGTAGTAGAAGATAGCCCAAGTCCTTGGGTCCTTGCACCCATGTGGGAAGACTCGGAGGAGGCTCCTGGCTTCTGGCTTCAGATCTGCACAGCTTTGGCTGTTGCGGCCAGTTGGGGAGTGAACCAGTGAATGGAAGACCTCCCTCTCTCTCTGCCTCTCCTTCTCTGTGTAACTCTGACTTTCAGATAAATAAATAAGTCTTTAAAAAAAAAAATGAGTAGAAAATAGGCCCAAGATGGAATCTGTGGAAACCTGGCATTTGAAAATTGAGGAACAAAAGAGGGAACAAAGAAATTGAGGAATAGACAGAAATTGAGGGAGATAGAACCTACAGGAGTCTGATGTTGTAGAAGGCAAGAGAGTTTTTTAAGGAGGAAGTTGCCAGATATATGGAATGCTGCTAAGATGTTAAGGTATTAGAAAAGTTGATAGCAACATGGAATTTGTTGGTGGGAGATATTTTGGGAATGTGGGAGTGGATTGAAAATTTACTTGGTTGCAAGTTTTTTTTAAGGAGTTGTATTGACTACAAGTGTGGGTAGATGGCTCTGAGACCTGTGTAAAGAGTCTAAATCTCATCATTTGAGGTGAGGCTAAAATGGCCAAAAGTTTCAGTGGTCCTTGAAGGTATCAGAACTGACTTGAGAGGGACCTGGTTGCCCTGGGGCTTGCTAATTGGAAGAGGTAGGATAGCCTTTATTGGCCTATTTGCTAAGGTCATGAGGGGGCTTTAGTCATCTCAGCAAAAACTGCTGAGATGAAAACTAATGTTTCCCAAAGACTAGGTACAGTGTCAATTTGCTCTAGACTAGTGAGGATGAAAGATAGTGTACAAAATAGCAATCACCCCCCTGCTTATGCCAGGGTCTCTAATTCCTAGGAATGTAATGATTTCTAGGAGGAGGGGTAGTGAAGGGTGGGAGTGGGGTAGGATGAAGAGAGAAGCATTCTGATTTTATTGTGGCATATTTTGAATGGGAGCATACAGTTTTGCATAGTTATAGAGAAGTAGTGTTACTATATTTTTATTTTTTATACTTTAAAAATGTATTTATTTGTAAGAGTTACAGAGAGGCAGAGGCAGAGAGACAGAGAGAGAGAGCGATCTTCTGTCCGCTGGTTCACTCCCCAGATGGCTGTAATGGCGAGAGCTGGGCTGATCCGAAGCCAGGAGCCAGGAGCCTCTTCTGGGTCTCCCATGTGGGTGCAGGGGCCCAAGGACTTGTGCCATCTTCTGCTTTCCCAGGCCATAGTAAAGAGCTGGATCTTAAGTGGAGCAGCTGGGTCTTGAACTGTCGATACCAGCATATGGGATACCAGCACTGCAGGTGGCGGCTTTACCCGCTAGGCCACAGCGCTGGCCCCTGCGTTACTATATTCTTTCCCACATATGTAACACGTAAGTGAATTGGAAGTGAGGAAGTAATGATAGGAGCATGTATATTTAAGTCTTAAAAAAGTTCGGATATTAAGAGGAGTAAAAATGGAGTGTAAGTTGGAAAGTGATAAAGGAAAGGTTAGGGCTTGTTTCAGTGCTGATGGGAATGAGCCAGAAGATAGTGAGGTGCTGAAAATGGTAGGGGTATGGGAAGAAAGAAGGGTTGACTGATACTTCTTGAAGAACAAGATGGAAGGGAGCTCAGAGCCTAAGGGAGGATATTGGCTTTTAAAGGGAGGAAAAGGATGGGCTCGGATACAGAAGAGTTTGTAGGTTAGCTGTAAAGGTGAGGGAAATTTCTGCCCACTGCCCACAGGCAGAGAGAGAGGCGTTATAGAGTAGTGGTGACGTGGATGGACTTGGGTCCAGTCATTCCTCCTAACATTCACTATTAGAGTGATGCCTGTCAAGTTACTGAATCAATCTTGTCTTGGTTTCTTCTTCTGTAAAATGAGGATAATAACATTATTTATTATTAGGAATTAATAGATTAATTATGAAAGTATTGTAAAAGTGCCTGACATAAACATGATTTAGTTAGCTTTTATTATTAATGACTTAATGTTTCTTTTTTTCTTTTCTTTTCAGTGAGGTATAAGGTAAAGTCAGTTGAATAGGGTTGGGGAAGCTTGGTATATTTTAACACTGAAGAAGCCAGGAGCCTAGAACTCAATCTGGGTCTCTGGTGTAGGTAGCAGGGATCCATATATGCGAGTTGTCATCTGCTACTTCTCCGGGTGTACATTAGCAGGAAGCTGTAATCCCAAAAGTGGAGCTGGGAACTTGAACCCAGGCACTATGGTATGGGATGCAGGCCTCCTAAGTGGTGGCTTAATTGGTGTGCCAAATGCCCATCCAGAAAAAGATGGGAACATTTATTACAGAGCATAGTTAGTGGTATGTGGTAGGATTGCCTTTGAAATTGGTAATTATTATTTATGGTGTCACCTGTCTTGAGCTGTGAGGCCTTCTCAAGGAGGCCTTACTTGCATAGGTGTGTGCACAAAAAAATTGGGAAGTTAGGTTCACTGAGATCTGGGTTTGTCTGAGATGAGTGTGACTGATTCATGAGAGTGGAGCAAGGAGGGAGGTTAAGGATATTGACAGAGGACTGACGGTGATGCTAAGCTCTGGTGTGGGATAAGGAAAGGGAAGCCTGAAAGAGCTGATAGAAGCAGGATTGGACCTCAGAGACTATAATGAGGAGAGAAATCTAATGGGATATATCTCCTTGTGTGTCATATCATTTACCATTATATTCATTGGGTATGGGTTGTCTTTATCCAGTGGAATGTACATGTTATGAAGCAGGATTTTTTCCCCCTGTTTTTTCTTTTCTGTAATTCCATGCACCCAAAGCAATGCTTGTATATGGTAGGCACTTGTTGATTATCTATTACATAAACTGAATGAAGTATAAGATGAGATGATGCTGAAGGTGGTGGGAAATGCCAGATTCTGTGTTTTGAAGGTGAATCTGACAGGATTTACTAACAGATTGGATGTGGGGTTTGAGAGAAGGAGAGGAGTCAAGGATAACCCCAAAGATTTTGGCCTGAGCTACTGAAAGAATGGCATTGCCATTTGCTGATATGGGGAAGACCATTAGAGGAATGGCTTTTAGAGTTTGAATATCAAGAGATCAGATTTGGATACCAAATCTGAGATATCCATTAGACATAAAGTAGGGAATGTATCAGGTAGGCAAATTGATATTTGAGTCTAGAGTTAAGGGAGAGGTCTAGACTAGAGATAAATTTGTAAGTCATCAACACATTCTTAGCTTTATTTATTTATTTAAATATTTTTATTTATTTACTTGAGAGGCAGAGTTAGAGAGAGAGAAGAGGAGGAGAAACAGAGAGAGAGAGAGGTCTTCCATCCACTGGTTCACTCCCCAAATGGCTGCAGTGGTTGGAACTGGACCGGTCCGAAGCCAGGAGCCAGGAGCTTCTTCTGGGTCTCCCATGTGGTTGCAGGGGCCCAAGTGCTTGGGCCATCTTCTACTTTCCCAGGTTTTAGCAGGGAGTTGGATTGGAAGGGGAATAGCTGGGACTAGAACCAGCGCCTATATGGGATGCCAGTGCCGCAGGTGGAGGATTAGCCTACTGTGCCACAGCATCAGCCCTATATTCGTGGCTTTTAAAGCCATATGACTAGATGAGACCCGAGAGAGAGAGAGCATAGATAGAAAAGGGATCTGTGGGCCAGTGCTGTGGTGTACTGGATAAAGTTGCCATATGTGGCACCAGCATCCCATCTGGGTGCTGGTTTGAGTCCTGGCTGCTCCAGTTCCAATCCAGCTCCTTGCTAATTTGCCTGAGAAAGCAGGAGAAGATGGCCCTGGTGCTTGGACCCCTGCACCCATGTGGGAGACCTGGAAGAAGCTCCTGGTTCCTGGTTTCAGATCAGCCCATCTTTGGCTCTTTCGGCCATTTTGGAAGGGAACTAGTGGATGGAAAACATTCTCTCTCTCTGTCTCTCCCTCCCTCTCCTTCTCTCTCTGTAACTCTGCCTTTCAAATGAATAAATCTTAAAAAGAAAAGAAAAGAGATCTAAGTACTGATCCTTCAGACAAAGCACAGAGGGGCCAAGGAAGCACCTGTAAGGGAGACTGAGAAGGAGGGGTCAGAAAAACAGAAGGGAAACCAGGAGGTTGTAGTATCCCAGAAGCTAAGTGAAGAAAGGATTCAAGAACTCCCTCAGTTGTCTCTTATGCTGCTGAGAGCTTAAGTGAGGTAAGGACTGAGAAGTGACCAGTGGGTTTAGCAAAATTGAGTTTATCGGTGACTTTGAATAGTTTCGTAGAAAACAAAACTTAAAAAAATTAATTTTTTTTCCTGAAACATGGGTTAAAGCCTCTGGACAGATATATGTTAAGACTTCATTTACATATTATTTTAAACAGATATTCTTATTGCTGATTTTATTGTGTTTGAAAGTATATATCAGTCGGCCGGCGCCACGGCTCACTAGGCTAATCCTCTGCCTGCGGTGCCAGTACTCCAGGGTTCTAGTCCCGGTTGGGGCGCCGGATTCTGTCCTGGTTGCTCCTCTTCCAGGCCAGCTCTCTGCTGTGGCCCGGGAAGGCAGTGGAGGATGGCCCAAGTGTTTGGGCCCTGCACCCACATGGGAGACCAGGAGGAAGCTCCTGGCTCCTGGCTTCGGATCGGCGCAGCGCGCCGGCCATAGCAGCCATTTGGGGGTGAACCAATGGAAAGAAGACCTTTCTCTTTCTCTCTAACTCTGCCTGTCAAAAAAAGAAAATATATATCAGTCACAATAGATTATTTAAATATTTACATACAAGGTGATTTTTCACTATTGTGATGCAGAATAAAAGGCCAGTCTTTATTTTTTTAAAGACTTATTTACTTGAAAGGCAGAGTTACAGAGAAGCAGAGGCAGAGAGAGAGAAAGGTCTTCATCCTCTGGTTCATTCACCAAATGGCTACAATGGCCTGAGCTGGGCTGATCCAAAGCCAGGAGCCAGGAGCTCCTTCTGGGTCTTCCACGTGGTTGCAGCTGCCCAACAACAAGGGCCTTCTATTGCTTTCCCAGGCCATACCAAAGAGCTGGATAGGAAGTGGAGGCAGCTGGGCATTTTTTTTTTTTTTTATTTGATAGGTAGAGTTAGACAGCGAGAGAGAAACAGAGAGAAAGGTCTTCTTTCCATTGGTTCACTCCCCAAATGACTGCTATGGCTGGCGCTGTGCTGTTCTGAAGCCAGGAGCCAGGTGCTTCCTCCTGGTCTCCCATGCGGGTGCAGGGCCCAAGGACTTGGGCCGTCCTCCACTGCTCTCCCGGGCCACAGCAGAGAGCCGGACTGGAAGAGGAGCAACTGGGACTAGAACCCGGTGCTCATATGGGAGGGTGGTGCTGCAGGCGGAGGGTTAACCAAGTGAACCATGGCGCTGGCCCATGGCAGTTGGGTCTTGAACCATTGTCCATATGGGATGCTGGCACTACAGGCAGCAGCTTTACCCGCTGTACTAAAGTGCCGGCCTCAAAGGCCAGTCTATTTTGCTGAAATTGTAGTTGTTTGGAGAGTGAGTTTGGTTTTCATCCTCGCATGATAGCATATCCTACTGTGATCTTTGCCCTGAGATGTAGGATAAGGTCCCTAAGATGGAGAAAATTCCAGTATTAATGTTAAAAACCATATAATCAGGAATAGTAAATAGTTACTTTACTTCATTATAGGGGCTGGCACTGTTGCGTAATGGCTAAGGCCGCCTTCAATACTTGCATCCTGTATGGGAGCTGTTTCGTATCCTGGCTGTTCCACTAAAAGCAATGGCTTAACCTGCTGTACTACAATACATGTTCCAAGTCCATAAATTTTTGTTGTTGTGGTTTAGAACTTAGTGTTTGTGAAAGTTTCATTCTCTGATAATTTTTCTTTTGTTATGTTTGATTGTTAAGGTCTAGACTTTATTTTGTCCTTAAAAGTTCCAAGGTGTACCTTTTTTTTTAAAAGATTTTATTTAATGAATGCAGATTTCATAGGTACAACTTTAGGAATATAGTGGTTTTTTCCTTTATACCCACCTTACCACCCCGACTCTTGTTCCACCTCCTACTCCCTCTCTCATTCCACCTCCTACTTCTTCTCCCATCCCATTCTTCATGAAGATTCATTTTTAATTAACATTCTTAATACAGAAGACCAACTCTATACTAAGTAAAGATTTCAGTATTTTATACCCCCCCCCCCACATACAACGTATAAAGTTCTGTTTGAGAACAAGTTTTGCAGTTAATTCTCATAGTACAACTCATTATGGACAGAGTTCCTACATGGGAGTAAGTGCACAGTGACTTCTGTTGTTAATTTAATAGTTAGCACTCTTATTTATGTAGTCAGTGATCACCCAAGACTCTTGCCGTGAGCTGCTAAGGGTATGGAAGCCTTTTGTGACCACAAACTCCGTCAGTATTTAGACAAGGCCATAAGCAAAGTGGAAGTTCTCTCCTCCAAGGTGTACTTTTTTTTTATAGAAAGCTTTTATTTAATAAATATAAATTTCAATAAGTATAACTCTTGGATTATAGTGGTTCTTCCCCCCATACCCGCCCTCCCCCCCCAAACCGTCCCACCTTCTACTCTCCCATCCCATTCTTCATTAAGATTCATTTTAAATTATCTTTATATATAGAAGATCAACAGATTTCAACAGTTTGCACCCATACAGACATACAAAGTATAAAGTACTGTTTAAAGACTAAATTTACTGTTAATTCTCATAGTACAACACATTAAGTACAGAGGTCCTCCATGGGGAGCAAGTACACAGTGATTCCTGTTGTTGATTTAACAATTGACACTCTTATTTGTGACATCAGTGATCACCTGAGGCTCTTGTCATGAGCTGCCAAGGCTATGGAAGCCTGTTGAGTCCACAGACTCTGACATTATTTAGACAGGGCCATAATCAAAATGGAAGTTCTTTCCTCCCTTCAGAGAAAGGTACCTCCTTCAAAAATGGTCCCTTCTTTCCACCAAGATCTCATTCACAGAGATCTTTCATGTAGGTCATTTTTTTTGCCACAGTGTCTTGGCTTTCCATGCCTGAAATGCTCGCATGGGCTTTTTTAGGCAGATCCAAATGCTTTAAGGGCTGATTCTGAGGCCAGAGTGCTGTTTAGGGCATTTGCCATTCTATGAGTCTGCTGTGTGTCCTGTTTACCATGTTGGACCATTCTCTCCTTTTTAATTCTATCAATTATTATTAGCAGACACTTGGTTTTATTTATGTGATCCCTTTGACACTTAATTCTATCTTTATGATCAATTATGAACAGTTATGAACTTAAACTGATCACTTTAACAATAAGATGGCATTGGTACCTGCCAACTTAATGGGATTTGGAGTCCCATGGCAAGTTTTTAGCTTTACCCTTAGGGGTAAGTCTGAGGGAATGTGTGCCGCACTGTACATCTCCTCCCTCTCTTATTCCCACTCTTATTTTTAAAAGGGATCAATTTTTAATTGGATTTAAACACCTAAGAATAATTCTGTGTTAAGTAAAGAATTCAACCAGTGATATTAAGTAGAAAAAGAAAATACTAAAAATAGGCCGGCGCCGTGGCTCAATAGGCTAATCCTCCGCCTTGTGGCGCTGGCACACTGGGTTCTAGTCCCGGTTGGGGTGCTGGATTCTGTCCCGGTTGCCCCTCTTCCAGGCCAGCTCTCTGCTATGGCCCGGGAGTGCAGTGGAGGATGGCCTAAGTGCTTGGGCCCTGCACCCCATGGGAGACCAGGAGAAGCACCTGGCTCCTGCCTTTGGATCAGCGCAGTGCGCTGGCCATGGCGGCCATTGGAGGGTGAACCAACGGCAAAAGGAAGACCTTTCTCTCTGTCTCTCTCTCACTGTCCACTCTGCCTGTCCAAAAAAAAAAAAAAAAAAATAGTAAGCGATTCCTCAACAGGACAAGGGCTGATCAAGTCATTGCTTCTCATAGTGTCAGTTTCACTTCTACAGATTTTCTTTTGGGTGTTCAGTTAGTTGTAACAGATCAGGGAGAACATATATTTGCCCCTTTGGGACTGGCTTATTTCACTCAGCATGATGTTTTCCGGATTCCTCCATTTTACTGCAAATAACCAGATTTCATTTTTTTTTTTTTTTTTACCTCTGGGTAGTATTTCATAGAGTACATGTCCCATAATTTCTTTATCCAGTCTTCTGTTGATGGGCATTTAGGTTGATCCCATGTCTTAGCTATTGTGAATTGCGCTGCAATAAACATTGAGGTGCAGATAGCTCTTTGACTTGCCAATTCAATTTCCCTTGGGTAAATTCTGAGGAGTGGTATGGCTGGGTCATATGGTAGGGCTGTATTCAGAATTTTGAGGTGTCTCCAAACTGTCTTCCATAGTGGCTTTACCAGTTTGCATTCCCACCAACAGTGGATTAGTGTGCCTTTTCCCCCACATCCTTGCTAGCATCTGTTGTTTGTTGTTCTGTATGAAAGCCAGGGTGAGGTGA
This sequence comes from Oryctolagus cuniculus, assembly GCF_051225735.1. Classification (NCBI taxonomy): domain Eukaryota; kingdom Metazoa; phylum Chordata; class Mammalia; order Lagomorpha; family Leporidae; genus Oryctolagus; species Oryctolagus cuniculus. Next base: position 83,364,096 of record NC_142871.1, read on the forward strand.
AACCTCATTGTGGTTTTGATTTGCATTTCCCTGATGGCTAGTGATCCTGAACAATTTTTCATGTGTCTGTTGACCACTTGGATTTCCTCTTTTGAAAAATGCCTCTTTAAGTCCTCCAAGGTATACTTTTAAAAAGCTTATGTATTAGCCTTTCATTACTATAATGAAATAACTGAGGCAGGGTACTTTATAAAGAAGAGTTTATTTTGGCTCCAGTTGTGGAGATTTACAGTGCAGCATCAGGTGGGCCCCATGGGTTCAGTCTGTGGTGATGGTTATCTTGCTGGCAGAATCCTGAGGTGGCACGGAGTACCTCATGGCAAGAGACAGGAAGTATGCATGTCTATATCTCTGTGTGGCCCTTCTCCAGGTTTCAGTCATGGGCCCCACCCAACAACTTAATCCAAGCCACCACCAACAGGCAGCATGACTGGATTATGTTTTCTGCTCTTTCATTGCCATTAATGTAATACTTTGGGGACTAAACTGACTTGGTTGGGAAGATATTCAAATCATAACAGTTTAGTTTCCATTGAGAGTACTTCATGAAAAGTTGCATTTATAGATTATTTTTTCATTTAAAATATAGTATAGTAAGAAAGTGGTTTTATAAACTGCTAATTGTAGGGCTTTAACTTGGAACATTTTCTTTACTAAAAATTACTACCTATCTTAATGTTGTTTAGGAAGATTCTTACCTCTGAAGACAATGTTAGGACCAAGATATGATAGTCAAGTTGCTGAAGAAAATCGATTCCATCCAAGTATGCTCTCAAATTATCTAAAGAGTCTAAAGGTAAGAATCAAAAACTTGATTTAATATACATTTTCTTTTGTTCTTTAGGCACCTTTAAGAAAACTTTTTTCATTTTGATACAATTAATACACTCAGAAGTTGCAAAATTTGTACAAAGAATACTTCCCCTAGCTTTTCCCAGTGGTGACATTTTATATGATTGAGGCACAATATGAAAAGCAGGAAAATCAGCATTTGCATAGTTTTGTCAACTAGACTTTATTTAGGTATTTATTTAGGTATCTGTGTATGTGCAGTCCTGTACAGGTAGATCCCATGTAAATTTCTGCTGTGATTACAAACCTTCTATGCTTCCACAAAGGAACACTGTCAAGCTACCACTTACAGTCAGACTCTTTCCCTGCCACCCTGGCTGCTGCTAATTTATTTTCATCACGGTAGTTTTGTCCCTGTGAGAATGTTGTATAAATGGAATAGAATAGGATGTGACCTTTTGGGAATCCCCACCCCCTAGCATAATGGGCTTGAGAGCTGTGGAGGTTGTTGCATGTATCAACTAAAAGTTTGGTTCTTTTTGTTGCTGAGTAGTATTAAGTTGCATGCATGTACTACTTCTCTTGCTGAAGGATGTTTGGGTTTTCCCAGTTGTGGGGTAATAAAAGGTGCTGTGAACATTCCTGTGTGGTGTTCTGTGTGAATGGAAGTATTCCTTTGTCTGGGATCACCGCCCTCTGACGTATATGATTGTTGGTCATAGGATAAATGCATGTTTAGTTTTACAGGAAATTGCCAAACTCTCTTCTAGACTGCTTTCCCATTTTATTACCTATCAGGTAGCTTTTTAAGAGTAAATGAACCTTTGTGTGTGTGTGTTTTTTAAATATTATTCTATCATAATACCAGTTGTGTTAGTTTCCTAGGACTGCTGTGAAAAAGTACTACCGACTGGGTAGCTTGCAAGAGCAGATATTTAGTCTGTCATTTTTGGAAGCCAGCAGTTTGAAATCAAAGTGATTTGTGGAGGCTCAGAGTCAGACCGTGCCATCCTTGGTGCTCTTTTTTTTTTTTTTTTAATTTAAGATTTATTTATTTATTTGAATGGTGGAGTCACAGAGAGGCAGAGGCAGAGACAGGGAGAGAGATCTTCTATCCACTGGTTCACTTGTCAAATGGCCACAATGGCCAGAGGCAGGCCTATCTGAAGCCAGGAACCAGGAGGAAGCTGGTTCAGGGGCCCAAGGACTTGGACCATCTTTCACTGCTTTCCCAGCCATAGCAGAGAGCTGGATTGGAAGTGGAGCAGCCAGCAGCTTTACCCGCTACAACACAGTGCTGGCCCCTGTGCTCTTTGTTTTGTGGCTTCATCATTCTAGTCTCTGCTTCCATGGTCAGTCACATGATATTTTCCCTGTGTGTCTCCATCTTCACATTTTCTTCTTGTGAGGAACACCAGTCATTTGATTAGAGCCCACCGTAATCCAGCAAGAATTAACTTGATTACATCTGCAAAGACCTTATTGCCCTATTTCCAGATAAGGTCACGTTTATAGGTTCTTTGGGATTTGAACACATCTTCTTACAGGACGGAAGTCAACTCACAATACCAATCATCATTACTGGTTTATTTACTACTGGTAGTCTGTTATTGTATGCTGTATTAGCACATTGAGTGAACACTAGTTCCCATTATATGCAAGGCTTATATTATGAGATTGAAAAGTAATAACCACTTAGATTTTGAAAACCTGTTATTCATTCCTTTTCTTGGTGAGCCTTCAGTCATTTGTTTATATCTTATAGCTCATAAACTGTTTGTTATCATTATCAGTAATCATATTGAAAATCATAGCTAACATTTGTAGAATGTTGAAAACATTCTTGGCAGTGTGCTAAGTAAGAACTTGGACTTGGAAGCCAAGTATTGTGAATTTGATTCCCAGTTTGTCACTTAAAAATTTGCGTTTTCATGTTTCAGTTTCCTCATCTTACAAAATTAAACAACCGAGTACATGTAAAGTATGTAGAACAGTGCTTGGCAAAGACTAGGGATGCATCTACATCTCATGACAGCTCTGAGGTAGAAACTAGCATTATCCTTACACGAGAACTTAAAAGCTCATGAAAAACGGAATTAAAAGATAAATTTTATTTTGGTGCAGAGGTTTTCAAAATGCACTCGTAGTTTTTTCAGAATACACACTTTTTTTTCATGAACTTTTTGGAGACTCCTACTATTTTAGAAGTATACATTTTTGTCTGTTTTGCCATATGTGAAGTTTAAATGTTTTGGTCATAATTTCCCCCTTAGCAGTGGATTCTAATCATTATTTAAGCAAATCCAACATTAGGAAGTCAATAAAACCAATAAAAAGGAGAGAAAAAGAATGATTTAACAGTACAGATTGTTTCTCTCGCTATTCTTGCCAGAGAGCATATGCGTCAGAATGAGGTGGAAGATGTGTGAATTAGCTGTTCCTTTGAGCTTAGTTCACTCATGCATTGCTTAGTGAGACTGTCTTGCCAGGCTGAATGTGATTCTATTTTTCTAAAGATTCTTCACACCACATGGCCCCTGAACACAATCCAACCATTGCAGTTAGTGTTCAACAGAAGGAATAATGATTTTTGTTTCAACCCAGAAAGAAAAACTGTCTGTGATGGATTTATTGTGAGATGGGAGTAAGTCTCCAAAGAGATACACAGTGTATGACTATGTGTATTGTTTTCTATTGGTTATTTAAGGAATTTACAATAGAATTTTAACTGTACCTACTTTTGCCCCTATGTATTTATTTTAGAATTTAACTGCCTAAGATATGAGTCTACCTTAATGCTCTTTTTTATTGTCATTTAAAATTATTTTCATTTAAAAATTATTTGAGAGGCAGAGAGACAAAGGCAGATAGACTGATAGAGCTCTTACCTTCTGGTTCACTCCCCAAATGCTTGTAGAGGCCAGGAATGGGTCAGGCTGAAGCTGGGAACCAGGAAACTAATTCAGGTCTCTACATAGCAGGCAGAGACCCTTGAGCCATCACCAGCTGCCTCCCAGGATGCACACCAAGAGGAAGCTGGAATTGAGAGCAGAGCTGGGACTTGACCCCAGACATTTTCAAAGGGAACATAGGTGTCCCAGTTGTCATCTTAACTGCTCTACCAAATGGTGCTGCAATTTTATTTTTATATTTTTAGAAAATTACTTATTTGAGAGACAGATTCACAGAGAGAGAGAGCGAGCGAGCTCATCTGTTGGTTTATTTCCCAAGTATCTTCAGTGATAGGCGCTGAGATGGGGCCGAAGCCTGGAGCCAGGAAGTCTTAGGCTCCCATGTTGGTGGCAGGAACCCAAACACTTGAATCATCACCATTGCCTTCCACAGTCTGCATTGGCAGGAAGCTGGAGTCAGGAGCTAGAGCCAGGAGTTGAACCTGGCTACTGTGATATGGGAGGCAGGCATCTCAGTTGCTAGTTAAATGCCTGCTCTCATTTTTATTTTTTAATTTCAAAATAAATAATACTTCCACTCATGTTAGATCTTGAAAAGTCTTCTTTTGCCCTCTAGCTGCCCAGTCCCTAACCACATCCCTCATGGGTTTCACTATTTCTAGATTTTTTAGTTATTCAATTATTTTCTCCTCTTTATATTCAAGTTAGCATATTATATATGTTGATCTCAAACTTACCTTTTTTTAAAAGATTGATTTATTTATTTGAAAGGCAGAGTTACAGAGAGAGAGGGAGAGATGCACAGAGAGAGAGGTCTTTCATTCACTGTTTCACTCCCCAAATGGCTACAACTGCTGGAGCTGGGCTGATCTGAAGCCAGGAGCCAGGAACTTCTTCCATGCCTCTCATGTGGGTGCAGGGGACCAAGGACTTGGGCTGTCTTCTGCTACTTTTCCAGGCATATTAGCAGGGAGCTGGATCAAAAGTGGAGCAGCTGGGACTCAACTCAAATTGGCACCCATATGGGATTTTGGCACTGTAAGTGGAGTCTTAATCTACTATGCTGTGGTGCTGGCCCCTGAACCTTACTTTTTTAAAAAATGAGATTTTTAAAAATTTATTTGAAGGGCAGAGGGATAGAGGAGAGACACAGAGAAACACACGCACATACACACACACACACACACACACAGATATCTTCCATCCATTAGTTCAATCCCCAAATAGCCACAGCAGCTATTGGCTGGGCGTGACCAAAACCAGGAGTTAGGGAAGTCCATCCTGGTCTGTCAAATGGACAGCAGGGGCCCAAGTACTTAGGCTATCTTCTGTTGCCTTCCCAGGCCTATTAGTAGGAAGCTGGATTGGAAGCAGAGAAGCTGGGACTTGAATTGGCATTCTGATAGGGGATGCTGGTGTGGCTAGTGGGTGCTTATTCTACTGTGCCACAACATCTTAGCCCCTGCCCCGAACCTTAGTTTTTAAACCTAATAGTATATTCTCAAGATTTTCAAATATTAATACATAGTGAACTTTCTTTCTTTCTTTCTTTATTTAAAATTTTTTTTTTGACAGGCAGAGTGGACAGTGAGAGAGAGAGAGAGAGAAAGGTCTTCCTTTTCCGTTGGTTCACCCCCCAGTGGCTGCTAAGGCTGTGCTGATCTGAAGCCAGGAGCCAAGTACTTATCCTGGTCTCCCATGTGGGTGCAGGGCCCAAGCACTTGGGCCATCCTCCGATGCTTTCCCAGGCCACAGCAGAGAGCTGGATTGGAAGAGGAGCAACCGGAGCAGAATCCGGCACCCTGACTGGGACTAGAACTCGGGGTGCTGGCGTTGCAGGCGGAGGATTAGCCAAGTGAGCCGCGGCGCTGGCTGAACTTTCTTTTTTAAAAATAGTTTCATAGTATTAGAATGTTTACCTTGATTTATTTATTTAGTCTCTTACTGATTGACCTGGGTGGTTCCTTTTGTGCTTGCATTTTATTTATTGACAGTCTCATTTTTACTCTGTGTCTTCCTTGCATATTGTGCTCTGCATTGCTTCTGCTTTACTGTAGTCTGCTGTCTGTAGAAAGCTTATAAGCCCACCAGTTGAGGATGAGATCTAAATTAAAGGAAATACATTTGTATTGGCATTTTCTGAAATCTGCCATCTCATGTCTGCTTTTCTATTCTTCCTTCCCACATAGCTTCTTCAGTATTCTTAAGTCTTTCTGGAAAGGGGTTGGTGCTGTGGCATACTGGCATGGAAGAACCTAGACATTTTTATGTATATATAGGTTTTATGTGCCCCATTACCCGGTTTTTGTAGGATATCCAGGAAGAGAAGAGGGAAATTGCTGTCTTATCTTACCATCTTCATTTTTAACCCTTTTAACCCTTTCAAAGAATATAACTTTGGCATCAGTGTATTTTCAGAAAATAGAAGGGTTTTTAGTAGGATACACAGGGATCTATTGATATGTCCATCTGTCTATCCATCCATACATACATACTAGGCAGGGATGGTAAACATCTGACTACAGGCTGTGTATGGCCTGTGAAATCGTTTGGTCTGGCCTTGCCAAGACTCGAAATTCAATGAATCTATAGCAGGCTAATCTTGAAAAAAATTATTTATTTATTTATTTGAATGGTAGAGAGAGATATCTTTCCACTGGTTCAAAAGAGAGAAAAATCTTTTTTTTTTTTTTTTAAGATTTATTTATTTGAAAGAGTTATAGAGAGGCAGAGACACACACACACACACACACACACACAGAGATCTTCCATCTGCTGGTTTACTCCCCAAATGGCTGCAATGGCTGAAACTGGGCCTATCTGAAGCCAGGAACCAGGAGCTTCATCTGGGTCTCCCTTGTGGGTGTAGGGACCCAAGGACTTGGACCATCTTCTGCTGCTTTCCTAGGAGCATCAACAGGGAGCTGGATTGGAAGCAGAGCAGCCGGGACTTGAACCAGAACCCATGTGCGATGCCGACACTGCAGGCAGTAGCTTTACCTGGTATGCTACAGTGCTAGCCCCGAGAGAATTTTTGATCCACTGGTTCACTCCCTAAATGGCTGCAATGGCCTTTACTGGGCCTGGCTGAAGCTAGGAGCTTTTTCCAGCTTTTCATGTGGGTGCAGGGTCCTAAGTAATTGGGCTGTCTTCTGCTGCTTTCCCCAGGCTTGTTATCAGGGAGCTGCATTGGTGGTGGAGCAGCTGGAACTGGAACTGGTGCCCATATGGGTTGCTGGCACTGCAGGCAGAAGCTTAACCTTCTATGCCACAGTGCTAGCCTCAGCAAGCTGATTTTTTAAGTTGATAATTCTGTATGGCCCGTGAATGAGGTTATAAATATCCAAATGACCCTTGGTTTAGAAAAAGTTTCCCCACCACTGAATGGCATAAATGGCTTGTCTCATTGGGAAATTTTTAAAATTTTCATTTTATTTGAAAGGAGTTGAGGAGAGATCTTTCATCCACTGGTTTACTCCCCAGTGCCCACAACAGCCAAGGTTAAGCCAGGCTGAATCCAAGAGCTGGGAACTCATTTTATGTCTCCCATGTCAGTGGCAGGGACCCAGGTACTTGAGCCATCATCGGCTGATTTCCAGGATGCACAAATAGCAGGTAGCTGTGTTGGAAATGGGAAGTGGAGGAGCCAGGACTTGGACCAGGTGCTCTGAAATAGGATGTGGTGTCCCAATCGTGTCTTAACTGCCATGCTGAAAGCCTGCCTCCAGCTCTTTTATCTTTTAGGCCTCAGTTGTAGGATATAGTATGGTATAGTTAACAGATATTCATTGGAGGTGGCTACTTGGAATGCTGGGAGTGATGGACGTATGGAGCTTGAGTTGCTGTGTGTTTCAAATAGATGCCATCCCTGTTCTAGATTCTTATCTAATAAATCAAAGGTGCAGAAATATATATATTATAATATATATGTGTATATATATATATAACTACAATAGTGTTTTCTGGGTAAATTTTTGTGATGTTGGAAATGGGATCTGTTTTGCTATGTTCTTGTTCCTTCATTAGTTTGTGGATTAGTTTATTTCATTGAATGCTTGCTAAGTTCTAGAGTCGTGAATAAGACTTGGTAATTGTTAACAACAGAGTGAACATAAAATCTCCCTTAATACAGATACCTGAACTCTAGTGTCTTTAGTAAACTTATTTTGGAACAAATTCAGTTGCTAGTAATTCTGCCCTTCTTTCTTTTTATTTTAAGGTTAAAATGGGCTTGTTGGTAGACCTGACAAATACTTCAAGGTTTTATGATAGAAATGACATAGAAAAAGAAGGAATCAAATATATAAAACTTCAGTGTAAAGGGTAAGTTATGTGTTAAGATTGTTTAATACCAAAGCTTTTCATTGATATTTTAATCACTTATTAAAATTTTTCCCTCCATATTACTAGACATGGTGAGTGCCCTACAACTGAGGTTACTAATACATTTATTCGTCTGTGTGAGCGGTTTAATGACAGAAATCCACCTGAACTTATCGGTATGTTTTATTTTAACCATTATTGAATATTTTATTTTACAGTTTTGTAAGTGACTTGATATTGAAACTTTATTTCTGCTTTTAATTCCTGAGTAGTGTTTATTGAATTAAGAAACTAAATTTTGTGAGTTACAATAAATGTGTTTCCATAACTTTTACATTTTTCAAAATAATGTCTTAATTGTCCCTCTTCAGGTATACTGTTCAAAACTTCTACCTGAAATACCATACATATGAAAATTATGAAAAAAATACAAACTTTTTTCATAATTTTGCATTTAAAAATATATGTAGTACTCTAAAACTTCTTTCATTCAGTATGATATTTCTGAGACTGATCCATGATGTGTGTTAATTATAGTTCATTTTTGCTGGTGTATACTGTCTTATCATATGAATATCCATTCTCCTGGTGATGGACCGTTCCTTCAGCAAATATTTATGGATTGTTCCCTATGTTAGGCACAGCCTTTTAGAACACATCAATGAAAAAACCCCCATCCCCCCAAAAGTCCCTGTTTTTGTGGAGTTTGTATTGTAGTGTGGGCCTGGAGCATGGAGAGGGGCAGAAATAAACAATAATTATAGTAGGTAAACTTTCCTAAATTGACATTTGAATTATTTTCAGTTCTTTTGCTATTATAAATAATACTGCTAGGAATGGTCCTCTAAAATTTTTAAGATTTAATTTTAACTTTGATTCTTTGTTCTTTCTGTCCTTTATGTTGGCATATGATTTATTAAGGGTTTACTTATTCATTTATTTATTTGAAAGAGAGGAAGAGAGAGAGAAAGACCTTCTATGTGCTGGTTCACTACCCAATGGCCACAATGACTGGGTCTGGGTTGAACTGAATCTAAGAGTATGGAACTCCATCCTGGTCTCCCACATGGGTGGCAAGACCCTAGTACATGGGCCATCTTCCTTTGTCTTCCCAGGCACCTTAGCAGCTAGCTGGGTCAGGAGTGGAGCAGCCAAGACTGAAACCTTCAATCCAGTGTGGCATGCTAGTGTTGCAAGTGTCAGCTTAATCTGCTGAGCTGCCTTGCTGGCCCCAACATATGGTTTATGTTGAGAATCCAGTTTAAATGTTTTCTGTGTAACCAGTCATTTGTTTTATCATAGTTTATTGAATTATTCTTTTTGTTCTATTGGCTAGGTTAAATAAATTAACTTCTTACATAAACTGTTTGTTGAAAATGTTTCCAATTCATTTATCTTTTAGTAGTTTTTTGTAATATTTAAATACCTTTTTTCTAATATATATATTTTTTATTTCTTCTGTATTTGATTTTAAGTAGCTAATGTTTTTTGCCATTCAGAGAAGTAACTGAAAAATTACTAATAGTAGTAAGAATGTTCAGGGTATAGGTGAAGTTACTTCAAAAATTTGTGGGGAAAATGGCATTAAAAGAGAAGTATTGGGCCGGCACTGAGGCATAGCACGTAAAGCCACCACCACCTGTAACACCGGCATCCAATACTGGTATAAATTTGATTTCTGGCTGCTTTACTTCCTATCCAGCTTTCTGCTAACACACTTGGAAGAGCAGCAGAAGATGGCCCATGTACTTGAGCCCCTGTGCCCATGTGGGAGATGTGGATAAAGTTCCTGGCTCCTGGCTTCAGCCTGTCCCAGCCCTGGCTGTTGTAGCCATTTGGGGAGTGAGCCAGCAGATAGAATCAATCAATCTCTCTCTCTCTGTCTCTCCTCTTCTCACTGTAACTCTACCTTTCAAAGAAAAAAAAAATCTTTAAAAACAGATTAGTAAAAGGTAAGTATTTGGTGCACAGAAAAAAAAATTTTTTTCATTTGTTTTATTTATTTGAAAGTCAGTTACACAGAGAGATGGTGAGACAGAGAGGTCTTCCATCTGCTGGTTCACTCCCCAAATGACCACAATAGCCGGGAGGACTAGGCAGGCTGAAGCCGGAAGCCTAGAACTGCATCTGGGTCTCCTATGGGTGCAGGTGCCAAAGCACTTGGGCCATCTTTTGTTGCTTTCCCAGGTGCATTAGCAGGGAGCTGGACTGGAAGTGTAACAACCTGGACTTGAACCAGTGCCCATATAGAATACCAGCATTGCAGGTGGCGGCTTTACCTGCAACGTTAGTGCTGGCCTCTGCACAGAGATTTTGAAATCCAAGCACAGTTTTCTTCAGAATACATATTTCCATTAACTTTTTGAAGACCCCCCCATATATGTCCATTTCAGTTTTTTTTTTTTTTTTTTTTTTTGCAGCAAAATAAACTCTGAATTTTTTAGGTACCCTTAAGTTTGGACACAATATAAATGTGGAAACATCAGCAACTTTCCTGCAAACAAGCAATAACTACTTGGAAAATATTTTTGGAGAATGGTCTTACTAGTCTTAAAATGTTAGCTAACAGTTATTGAACATTTTTCCCTGCTAGTTTGTCTCCATGTAAACTCTTTCCCATACATACATCGTCTCATAGCAATCTTACTAGGTAGATATTATAATAAGAAATTGAGGCTTGGGGAGAGTAAGTGACTTGGTCATTCACACAGCTAATAAGGGCTAGAGCTTGGAGTAAATCCTAAGCAGTATCTACTAAATGAAGTACAAGACTCCAGGGAATAAAGTTACTAAGAAATGTAGGTGTTCTTTATGAAGGAAGTATATTTAAAGATTAAAATAAAGACTGGAAGAAATTACTGATTGTCACAATGATTCCAAATTTTTAATGTAATTCCAAGCACAATCCTGGTGAGTCTTTAGCAGAATTACTGTGAAGTTAATCTGTCTTCTGTAAACCAATAAACACTTACTGAGTACAGAAAAAAAAAAATCTTTTGACAAATAAAACAAAATTTGAGCAAGAAAAATAGGAAAAGCAAAAATAATGAGAGGCTTTTTCTTATCAGTTATTAAAGTGTGGTAAAGCAACGGAAATTCCAGTATTGGCTTCCTGGTGGTGAAAGAGATGCTTTTAAAATCAGAAGAGGAAGGTTATAGTTTTTTTTTTTTTTTTAAATTTTATTTATTCATTTGAGAGATAGAGTTACAGACAGTGAGAGGGAGAGACAGAGAGAAAGGTCTTCCTTCCGCTGGTTCCTCCCCAAATGGCCGCAATGGCTGGAGCTGCGCCGATCCGAAGCCAAGAGCCAGGAGCTTCTTCCTGGTCTCCCACATGGGTGCAGGGGCCCAAGAACTTGGGCCATCTTCTACTGCTTTCCCACAGCAGAGAGCTCTCTAGCAGAGAGCTGGATCAGAAGTGGAGCAGCCGGGTCTTGAACTGGCGCCCATGTGGGATGCTGGCGGTTCAGGCTAGTATGATATAGCCCGCTGCGCCACAGCGCTGGCCCCGGTGATAGTTTTTTAACAGATGATGTTCAGACCTTTATCCAACCATATAATAAATTTTGTGGTGGGCATTAGAGCAGCAGATTAGGCTACCCCTTGGGATGCCTGCATTCCATATCAGAGCACCAGTTGGAGTCCCAGTTACTTTGTTTCCAGTCCAGCTCCCTATTAATGTGCCTGGGTATCAGTGGATTCAGTGGCTCACGTATTTGAGTTCCTGCCACTCATGTGGAAGACTCAGATATGGAGTTCCTGACTCCTGGCTTCAGCCTGTCCCCACCCTGGCTGTTGTGGCCATTTTGGAGGTGAACCAACAGATGAAAGTTTTCTCTCTCTCTTTCTCTCTTTGTCCTCTGCCTTGCAAGTATATAAATACCAAATATTAAACAATACATTTTAAGTAAAGTAAATATTTTAAAATTAGAATCACTATTTAATTCTGGAGTAAGGCTTCAGAAGGTTCATAGAAGGGGCGGGAAAGTGGCCTGGAGGAGAGTGAGACGTGGTAAAAGATTGGGGGCAGGGCAAAAATCGTCGTCTGTCCTCTCAACATCCTGGGCGGCAGGAAGAGGCCTTCCAGGTGGCTGTGGCCCCAGACGGAGGTGGGGTGGTTGAGCGAATAAACCACCCGAGCGAAGATGACCTGGGTACAGGTTTGGAGTGGAAGTGTATTTCCTCTTTCTCTAGTGTTTTTGCAGCATCACTTTAGAAATAAATGCACTTAAAAATGGTGTATTAAAAAAAAAGCTCACAGAAAATGTGCATTATGACAAAACTGCATGCATTTCAAAGTATTTTTTGTGCCCAAATAAACATCGTTTAATTCCATTTCCCATGAACTTTTTGAAGTGTCCTTGTATAGCCTAAAATAGTATTGAGCTCTTTATTTCAGAAGTTAAAAACAACTTATAGATCTTTTCTCATTTGAGAAGCCATTGGAGGCATCAATGCTAAATATGCTTGATGAATTCAAAGGATGGCACTCAAGAAGTCTTAACATCTGGAATCAGATGTCATGATTTACAGAGATTTGTACTCCTGGTTTAGGAAGACAAGTCCACCCTTGTAACATCAGGCAGAACTGATAGGAAATATTTCCAAATTGAGGGTTTTATGGGTTATGAAAATGATAGAACCTCCTGGGATATATAATGTTATTATTTGTGTTATTTTACTATTGAAGATTTTATTCATGTGGATTGAAGAGGAAACATTTGCTTTGGTCCTGTCAAGTTTTGGGGTTTGGGGTGTAATTGGCAACTATTGTGGTATCCTGATGACCATGACAGAAGCTTTCTTGGGCTGGTTGCTGACAAAACCAGGGGCGCTACAGATGCAGTAAAGCTGAAGTAGTCTTAGGATCTGAAAATCCTGGTCTACTCTTCATTGTTTTAATTATTTTTTAGTTTCAGAGAAATAATTTTCATCGACAGTACACCCATTTTATTTTGAAAGTATATTTGTGATGAAATGGAAACTTTTGTGATGTGTGAAACTGAAACTCAGGTTTATTTTCACAGCTCTCCTGTTTTAAAAGCCATCTTTAAATTACTTGATGTAGTGCATGGATGTGGGCTCATACTGTAGGCTGAGTGGAAATGAAAGGTTTTGAAACAGACTTTTCTGATTTGTAGGAAGAACTATAGCCTCGCAGTCCTTCATCTGAAACCCTTAGGGCCAGGTGTTACCAATTTGCCACATGTTTTCTCTACTGGGGCAGTACCCGCTAATTTATTTTATTATGAAAATTTTCAAACATACCCAAAATAGTAAGATTTGTAAAATGAAGCTGCGTTACACATGAGCCAACCTCATTAATTATCATTGCTGAGGTTTTTTTTTTTTTTTATTTTATTTTATTCTCTTCCTCCTCTTAGAAAAATTTTTTGGGGGGCTGTTTTATAGCAAATCACACATATCTTGTCATTTCATCAAAGATGTTTCAGTATACATGTTTAACTGACATGTTTTTTTTTTAAAAGAATTATTACTTATTTATTTTTTTAAAAGATTTATTTATTTACTTGAAAGTCAGAGTTACACAGAGAGAGAACCATCACAGAGTGAACCATCCACTGGTTCACTCCCCAGATGGACACAATGGCCAGAGCTGTGCCGATCCAAAGCCAAGAGCTAAGAGCTTTTTTCCATATCTCCCATGCGGGTGCAGGGGCCCAAGGACTTGGGCCATCTTGTACTGCTTTCCCAGGCCATAGCAGAGAGCTGGATTGGAAGAGGAGCAGCTGGGACTTGAACTGGTGCCCATATGGGATGCCAGCACTGCAGGTGACAGCTTTACCCACCACACCGCAATGCCAGTCCCTAGGTATTTATTTGAAAGCAATAGTTACAGAGAAAGAAGGAGAAAGAGAGAAGTAGAGAGTAAGAACGAGGGAGAGAGATCTATTCTCTGTCTGGTGGTTCACTCCCCAAATGGCGGCAAGACTGGAGCTGGGCCAGGCTGAAGCCAGGAACCTGGAACTCCATCCAGATCTCCCTCCTACATGGGTGTCAAGGACCCAAACATTTTGAGCCACTTCCCTCTGCTTTCCTGGGAGCATTTGCAGGGAGCTGAATCATAAGTGGAGCATTCCTGACTCAAAACGGGATGCCAGTATCTGTGGTGGTGGTTTAACCTGCTGGCTGTGCCACAATGTTGGCCCCAGATTTCTGGGTTTTATGTAATCATTATACCAAACAGAATAGTTATGAGTTCCTAATGTCATCAAAACCTAATCTAGTTTTAGATTTCCTCAAATATCTGAAATATGTTTTTTTTTTTTCCTTTTTAAAGATTCATTTATTTTATTTGAAAGGCAGTGGTTCAGAGAGGCAGAAACACAGAAAGAGGTCTTCCATCTGCTGGTTCACTCCCCAGATGGCCACAATGGCTGGAACTGTGCTGATCCAAAGCCAGGAGCTAGCAGCTTCTTCCTGGTCTCCCACGTGGTGCAGGGGCCCAAGGACTTAGGCCATCATATACTGCCTTCCCAGGCCATAGCAGAGAGCTGGATCAGAAGTGGAGCAGCTGGGGCTAGAACTGGTGCCCATTTAGGATGCCAGCACTGCAGGTGGCAGCTTTACCCGTATGCCACAGCGCCGGCCCCAAATATGTCTTTTTTAAGTTAGTTTTTAAGACTCATATGGGCTGTAGACGTTGTCACAGGGGCAGTTCAACCTGCTCTGCCATATCATAGGCTCGCCCCTCTCTATTCTTTTGACATCACCAATTTATTGGTGAAATTGGGTTATTGTCCTATAAAACATTCCACATTTTGGATTATCTGACTGCTTCCTCATGGTATCAGTTAACTTGTTCCTTTACCTCCTAAATGTCCTTTTAATTAGTTTAATCGAGAGATGTAACTGGATTCAGTTTTACTATTTAGACAAGAATACTTCATGGTCGATAGTGTGTACTTCCTTTCACACTCACCAAAAGCATATAATGCCTGGTTGTCCCACTTTGAGTGTTCGTTCAAGCTTGATTGCTTGTTTGGAGCATCCGGGACTCGAACTGATGCCCATATGGGATGCTGGCACTGCAGGTGGTGGCTTTACCTGCTGTGCCACAGCTCCGGCCCCCATAAAGTGCTCTTTGACTTAATGATCTCAGCATCCATTGATGATTGTTGCCTGGAACCAGTATTTCATTAGGGGTTACAGAATAGTGATTTTTTTTTTTAGTGTATTAGTTTGAATTCTTTGGTAAAGAGTATTCCTTCTCAAAAATTTGGTTATCCTGAAGTACAGTTTGTACTGGAAAAGCAAATTAAATATATATATTTAAAGATTTATTTATTCATTTGAAAGAGTTACAGTGGGGGATAGACAGAGATAGAGGGAGAGATCTTTGATCTGCTGGTTCATTTCCCAGGCTCCAAAGGCTTGGGCTACACTAGGTGGAAGCCAGGAGCAGGAGCTTCATCTGGGTCTCTCATGTGGATGACAGGTCCAAGTACTCAGGCCATCTTCTGCTGCTTTCAGGCCATAGCAGAGAGCTGGATTAGAAGTGGAGCAGCTGGGACTCGAACCGGCGCCCACTTGAGATGTGGGTGTCTCAGGCGGCAGATCCATCTGCTACAATGTGATGCTGGCCACTGAATTAAATATTTGATTGTTTCCTTTTATTTCCTGATTTCAGAATAATGAGTTGATATTTTAGCAGTCTTCAGTGGTGACTAATTCATTTTATTTTTGGAGTGTCCATGTACTCATGAATTTTATATAGTTAATGTATTTAAGTTAATTGCAGTTAATATTTATTTTGATGAGCAAGTTGGTCTGTGCTCTGCCAGTGGGAACCAATGCAGATTGGTTTTGGTATTACCCCATCAGTGTTTGATGAATTTCATGTTTTCTGGCAAAAGATGCTTTTCCAGGCTTGGAATCAGTTATTTCTCCATGAAATCTTGTTCCTTAAGTGGAAAATAGTTTTTAGAGATAATCTTGGTGTTGAGTGTAGCCTATAATTAAAGACATGATCATTTTTACAGTTAAACAAGAATATAATCACATTAAGTGGGAAAAATATACTGTATAATGCCACATCTCAGGTTGTTTGTCCCTAAATGTTTTAGCAAAATACTTTATCATTTTTCAGAGCTTTATTTCAGATAATAATTAGGAAGAGAGATTATGGAGCTGGTGTGCATTTGTTTGCATGTGCAGAAATAAACTGTTTTGAGAGTAAACTTTGTTTTGAAACTTACTTATTTGAATGGCAGAGTTACAGAGAGAGAGGGAGAGGCAGAGAGAGATCTTCCATCTGTGGTTTACTTCCCAAATGGCTGCAATGGTTGGGGCTAGGCCAGGCCAAAGCCAGGATCTCTCATGTGGGTGGCAGGGGCCCATACATGCTAGCCATCTTCCAGTACTTTCTCTGGCATATAAGCAAGGAGCTGGATTGGAAGTGGGATGCTGGTACTGTAGGTGGCAATTTAACCTGTTGTGCCATAGTGCTGGTCCCAAGGGTGAGGCTTTTGTAGAGTGGAAAAATTTAAAATCTGTTTTATGTTAGAAAAGAGCCAACTTCTTTTTGAATGGTAGATTGTATAATAAATGTATGGCATAACTCTTAACTCTAATTATTTTAGATGTTACCTGTTTACACATAGGTGTGGCAGAATGTGAGCATATATTTCCACGAGGAGCATGTTATATTTTGGTAAAAAAAAATCTCCTTTGATTTAATAAAAATATTTAAGATACTTGGCACTTAATAGCTTTGTTTGTTTGTTTGTTTTTTTGACAGGCAGAGTAGACAGTGAGAGAGAGAGAGAGAGAGAAAGGTCTTCCTTTGCCGTTGGTTCACCCTCCAATGGCCGCCACGGCTGGCGCGCTGCGGCTGGCACACTGCGCTGATCTGATGGCAGGAGCCAGGTGCTTCTCCTGGTCTCCCATGGGGTGCAGGGCCCAAGTTCTTGGGTCATCCTCCACTGCACTCCCTGGCCACAGCAGAGAGCTGACCTGGAAGAGGGGCAACCAGGACAGAATCTGGCACCCCGACCGGGACTAGAACCTGGTGTGCGGGTGCTGCAAGGCGGAGGATTAGCCTAGTGAGCCGCAGCGCCAGCCCCTTAATAGCTTCTTACTGTTCATTCGGTTTCTTCTCTGTCATTGTTTTTTTGGACCTGAGTGTCTGGGCCTTGGCACTTCTGGACTGAACTGGGTGAGGGGCCTTTCTGTGCACTGAAATGTTTGAAAGCATCCCTGGCCAGCACTGTGGCATAGTAGGAGAAGCCTCCATCTGCCTTGCCAGTGTCCACGGGGCACCAGTTCATGTCCTGGCTGCTCTTCTTCTGATCCAGCTTTCTGCTATGACCTGGAAAAGCAGTGGAAGATGGCCCAAGCACTTGGGCCCCTGCACCTGGGAGACTTGGAGGGAGGTTCTGGCTCCTGGCTTCAGATTAACCCAGCTCTTGCCATTCTAGCCATTTGGGGAGTGAGCCAGTGGATGGAAGATGTTTTGTGTGCTCTCTCGCTCTCTTGCTCTCTCTCTCTCTCTGTGTCTCTCTTTCTCTGGCTGTAGCTCTGCCTCTCAAATAAATAAATACATTTTTTTTTTTTTTCAAAAAAGTATCCCTGGCCTGCATGTGTTACGGATTTCTCTTTAGTTGTAACAAAATCACCTCCCTCCGTACATTGTGTATGTCCCCTTGTGGGACTCTGATTTACACTGATCAGTTAAATTTTTTAGCTCTAAAAGTTTATCTGGGTAGTGAGAGAGAAGTTAAAAACATTGGGGCTGGCACTGTGGGATAGTAAGTTATTCCTCTACCTGTGGTGCCAGCATCCCATGTGGGCGCTGGTTCTAGACCCAGCTGCTCCTCTTCCAATCCAGCTCTCTCTTATGGCCTGGGAAAACAGTAGAAGATGGCCCAAGTCCTTGGGCCCCTGCACCTACATGGGAGACATGGAAGAAGCTCCTGGCTCCTGGCTTCGGATAGGCCTGCCTCCGGCCATTGTGGCCATTTGGGAGTGAACCAGCAGAAGGAAGACGTTTCTGTCTCTACCTCTCAAATAAATAAATAAATTCTTAAAAAAATTAAAAATTTTGATACCAGGCTGTATTGAAAAAAGGTACATTGCCATTAGCTCTTTATAAGCCATCTCTTGTAGTTTATACTTACATATATCGTATGTGTATTTGTATAGTTGTATCTCATCCCTCTTTTCTTTTTTAAAGAACTATTTTTATATATTTGAAAGGTGGAGTGAGAAAGAGGAAGAGACAGAGAAAGAGATCTTCCATCCACTGGTTTACTCCACAAATGCCCACTATGGTCAGGGCTGGTCCAGGCTGAAGCCAGGAGCCTAGAACTATATCTGGATCTCCCACGTAGGTGGCAGGGGCACCCACCCTGGACCATTCTGCTTTCCCAGGTGCATTAATAAGGAGCTAGATTGGAACCAGAGCAGCCAGGAGTTTAACCAGCATTTCTGAATGAGATGTTGGCATTGCAGGTGGCAGCAGCTTAACCTGCTGCACCACAGTGCTTGTCCTGGTGTCTTTTAATTTTACTTTAAATGTCATATAAATTTATTTCATTATATTGGTTCACCTAGAAATTGAAGACAGATCTGAATAAAAATTTCCCTTGAAATAGATAAATGAACTGATCTTCAGATATGAACTGTTTTATTTGCCACTAGGTGGACCCATTCTCATAATGAAATGAAGAAAACTAAATACCTTTTTTTTTTAAACATTGGAGATATACCTAAGCTTGTATTACTTTTTAATATCAAATATGGAGTCTTTCACATTTTTCTGTAGAATTTGTTTTGATGAACGTTTCCTAAGTTTATAGCCCTTATTTTACATTAAGAATCAAGTCATCCATTAATATTTTGAAGTATAATTGAACAATAAGAGTAAAACTTCATGTATCTTCATATTATGGAGTATTAACAGAATTTGTACTTTGCTTAAAAAATATTTGCACGGGCCAGCATTGTGGCATAGCAGATTGAGCTTGCCGCCTGCGATGCTGCTTTCTGTGTGAGCTCTGATTTGCGTCTCTGCCATTCTGCTTCTGATCCACCTCCCTGCTAATGTGCCTGGAAAAGCAGTGGAAGATGGCCAAGTGCTTGGGCCTCTGTCATCCATGTGGGAGACCTGGTGGAGTTTGGGCTCCTGGCTTGGATTCATTCCAGCCCTGGCTGTTGTGGCTGTTTGGGAAGTGAACCAGCAGATGGACAATCTCTTTCTGTCTCTTCCTCTCTCTAAT
The DNA here is from genome assembly GCF_051225735.1 of Oryctolagus cuniculus. Lineage (NCBI taxonomy): Eukaryota > Metazoa > Chordata > Mammalia > Lagomorpha > Leporidae > Oryctolagus > Oryctolagus cuniculus. The sequence continues at coordinate 83,383,363 of NC_142871.1, forward strand.
TCTGCCTTTCAAATAAATCAATCTTTTAAAAAGTTTTGGATATTTGTTGAGAGACAGAGAGGGCTAGAACTGCCATTTAGTAGCTCACACCCCAAATGCCAGAAGAGCTGAGACTAAAACCAGGAGCAGAGAAATCAGTCTGGGTCTCCCACATGGGTGGAAGGGACTCAACTACTTGAACCATCACTTGCTGCCTCCCAGGGTGTACATTAGCAGGAAGCTGGAATTGGGAGCAGAGCAAAGACTCAAACCTAGGCACCCTAATATGAGATGACAGTGTTCCATCCTGGTGTCTTAACTGCTGGGCTGAATGCCTGCTTCACTTGCTTAAATTACGTGCTTTAACATGACTTATTACTTAACTGGCAATTCTTTCCTTTTCATGAAAAGTTCATCTTGCTTGAGTAAAAATTTGGATACGAAGCAGTTGTGTTTTAGGTGAGAAACATCATAAGTTGAAATATTTGTTGCTTAAATTGATTTGAGGGGCCAGCACTGTGACATAATGGGTTAGAGTCCCAGCCTGCAGCGCTGGCATCCCATGTGGGCACCGGTTCGAGTCCCGGCAGCTCCTCTTCCAGTCCAGCTCTCTGCTATGGCCTGGGAAAGCAGTGGAGGATGGCTTAGGTCCTTGGGCCCCTGTGCCCACTAGCAGGAGACCCAGAGGAAGCTCCTGGCTCCTGGCTTCAGATTAGCTCAGCTCTGGCCATTGGGGTCATTTGGGAGTGAACCAGTGGAATGGAGGACTCTCTGGCTCTGCTTCTCTCTGTAACTCTTTCAAATAAATAAAATAAATATTAAAAAAAATTGATTTGAAATATAAGGTAGAAGGGACATTTACATTTTGGGTTAAGGTACATATTGAAATAAATCTGCATTCAGTAAACACCTTTGTGTGATTTTTTTTGAGGTGCCTCTTTTAAAACAACAGAGATAATGGAGTTTATAAAATTTTATGATCACTGTTGTAAGGAGTATTTTTCTCTTCAAAGCTGGTTTCTGTTTTTCAACTCGTCCCTTCAAACTTCATTTCAGTTCTATCATTTCTCTTATTGCCAACCATTGTGATTTAATTAGGACTTCCTCCTTACCCGTAAATATTGCCTAGGCCTCTCTTGGTAAACAGCACGTCCTTTCCTCCCTAAAAGCTACAGCACCTCACACTTTCCTTTTGATTTGCTGCCCTGCTTCCATTCCTCAGCTGGCTTTGTAAGAACGGGTCCCGTTTATTCCGGTTCACTTCATTGCACTCTGGAGTCCTCCCTGAGCACTGTGGCTTTCAGTTGTGATCATTATGCGACATTTCAACAGTTGAAACACAGATGTGGACACTTCCTCTTTTCTTGGTGACTGTGTTTTCTGTTCTCTTAAGCCCATTCTCCATCTTTTTGATGATTTCTCCCCCCACCCCCTGCTGCTAGTTCCTGAAAGATGGATTTTTTCCCCTTCAATTCCATTGCTAAGTTTCCTTCTCTTACTTTACGTATCTTTTCTCGGCAATGCTGTGCACATCCACAGACCCCTTTTACAGTTGTCTTTTTCTCTCAATCTTGACAGATATTTCTACCTTGGAAGGAAAATTTCCCCTTTAATCTCTGAAGATTCATTGGAATAAACTGACAGATTAAACAAGAGAAAGGCACGCAAATTTACTAACATGCAAAAGGGGCAAAAAGTCACAGTACAGTATGATTACCCCTTAACCCAACAAGATTTTTTTTGCCCCTCTTCATTTTCTTAAGCTACATTTAGCATTACTGCCTTATCACACCCTATGCTCTGACCATTCTGACTTATTAATAGTTTGCCACATGTCCTTTTTATACATGTGTTTACATTTTCATAGCTTATTATAAGTCTGTGTTCCTTTGTATCCTTTCTTGAGGTTGTTCATTAACTAAAGTTTTTATTCTAAATGTTAGTGATTGAGATGGGTGTTCAGAGTGATATTTAAAATACCTATGTCCCAAATTGGAGTACTCTGGTTCAATTCCTGGCTCTGGCTCCTGACTCCAGCTTTCTGCTGATGCAGACTCTTGAAAGGCAATGATGAAGGTTCAGCTGTTGTGGGCATTTGGGGAGTGAAACAGGGGAGGATCTCTCATATTCTATCTCTGTCTCACACACAAAAAAAATAAGTTAAAAATTAGTGATCATTTAATTACACTGTTTATATAGAAATAAGTGATTTGGTTCAGTTGATAGTAATTTTCAAATTTTTTTTTATTTGCAGAAAGCTTTTTTTTGTAAAGAAATCTTACTTTAATACGGAAACAAGATGAAAGTGATGTTTCATTGGTATTTTTTGTGTCAAATTGATAACATTGATTTTTGATAAAGTTAGTTGCTGTACTGTGTTCCACTCTTTATCTATGAGTAGTATTCACTCTATGACTATAGCACCTGTTCTTACTCATTTACCTGTGATGAACGTTTGGGATATTTGCAGTTTTGGGCTGTTACCATTAAAGTTGGTGGGGACATTTGTCTTTTTGTTGCTGTGGTCATTCATCGTTAAGTACAAGCCTAAGTATAGATACGTGGTTTTATTTTTTTGAGTAAATAACTAGGATTAGAATATCTGGGTCACTTAATGCAAGTGTATATCTAACTTTTAAATAAACCACCAAATTGTTCTCTGAAGTGCCTGTGCTATTTTCATCACAAACTCCTGATATGGTCAGTTTTTTAAATTTTAGCCATTCTAATGTGTAATGGTAGGATGCCATTGTGGTTTTAATTAGCCTTTTCCTGATAATTAAAGATGTTAAACATCTCTTCATGTATTTTTTGGCCTTGCATATATGTTATTTTTTGTAAAGCCTCTGTTCAAATATTTTGCTAACTTTTTAAAACAACTAGGTTGTCTTACTGAGTGCCAAGTATTATTTATATGTTCTTGATAAAAATCCTTTGCCAGATATATTTATTGTGAATATTTTCTGTGGCTGACCCTGTTGATTTTTAAAGAGAATTTTTTTATAAGTTTATTTGAAAGATAAAGTGAGAGAGAGAGGGAGAGGGAGAGAGAGATCTTCCATCTGCTGGTTCACTCCGCAGATGACTGCAATGGCCTTGGCTATTGCTAAACTGATGCCAGGAGCCAAAAAACCCCATCATGGTATCCACAAGGGCGGCAGGGGCCCAAGTACTTGGTCTGTTTTCTGCTGCTTTCCCTGGAGCATTAGCAGGAAGCTGGATCAGAAGTGGAGTATCCTGGACTCCAAGTAGAACGCTGATATGGGATGCTGGCATCATAAACTGCAGCTTAACCCACTGTACCACAGTGCAGGCTCCTAATTTATTTATTTTGAAGATTTCTTTATTTATTTGAAAGGCAGAATTACAGAGAGGCAGAGGCAGAGAGAGAGAAGTCTTCCATCACCTGGTTCACTCCCCAGATGGCCGCAATGGCCGGAGCTGTGCTGATCAGAAGCCAGGAGCCAGGAGCTTCTTCCAGGTCTCCCTCCTTGGGGTAGCATCCCAAGGACTTGGGCCATCTTCTGCTGCTTTCCCAGGCCATAGCACAGAGCTGGATTGGAAGTGGAGCAGCTTGGACTTGAACTGGTGCCCATATGGGATGCTGGCACTTTAGGCGGTAGCTTTACCTGCTATACCACAGTGCTGGCCCCCCCTTATTTTATTTTATATTTTATGAGACAGTGGCAAGGCATAACTCCCCCCCCCCTTTTTTTTTTAAAGATTTTATTTATTTATTTGAGAGGTAGAGTTATAGACAGTGAGAGGGAGAGACAGAGAGAGAGGTCTTCCTTCCATTGGTTCACTCCCCAGATGGCCACAATGGCTGGAGCTGTGCTGATCAGAAGCCAGGAGCTCAGATGCTTCCTCCTGGTCTCCCATGCAGGTGCAGAGGCCCAAAGACTTGGGCCATCTTCTGCTTTCCCAGGCCATAGCAGAGAGCTGGATTGGAAGAGGAGCATCTGGGACTAGAACTGGCACCATATGGGATGCCAGTACCGTGAGCAGAGGATTAACCTACTGTACAATGGCGCCAGCCCCCCCCCCCCAATTTTATTTATTTTTATTTTATTTATTGTTTTTATTTGACAGATAGAGTTAGACAGTGAGAGAAAGAGACAGAGAGAAAGGTCTTCCTTCCATTGGTTCGCTCCCCAAATGGCTGTAGCAGCCAGCACTGCACCGATCCGAAGCCAGGAGCCAGGTGCTTCCTCCTGGTCTCCCATGCGGGTGGGTGCAGGACCCAAGCACTTGGGCCATCCTCCACTGTACTCCCGGGCCACAGCAGGGAGCTGGACTGGAAGAGGAGCAGCCGGGACTAGAACCCCGCCCCCCAATTTTATTTTTAAAGTTTATTTATTTATTTGAAAGGCAAAGTGACAGAGAACACATGCGGGGGTGGGGTGGAGAGGGAGGTATCTCATTGGTTGATTACTGAAATGCTTGCAAAAGCTGTGACTAGGCTAGGCTGAAACCAGGAGCCAGGAAGTCATTCTTGGTCTCTTGTGTGGCTGGCAGGGACCCAAGTACTTGAGCAGTCATCTGCTGCCTTCCAGTGTATGCATTGACAGGAAGCTGGACTTGGAAGCAGAGGCAGGACTCTGATATTGGGAGTGGGTGTCTCAAACAGCATCTTAACTGCCAAATGCCTGCCCATAAACATTTACTTGAAAAATTATAAGCTAGTGTAAAGATATAGTCTTTTGGTTTCTTGAGAACTGTTGAGTAGTTTTATTTTTATTGCACTATATACCCTTCAATTAATATGTAGCCAGTCGCTGTGGTTGATTATATTCAATTAGTATCCACCCTTAGAGGAATTGATGCTTCCATTCCTTTTTTGTTCTGCTTTAGTTTCTGGATTCATTCATTCATTCATTCATTCATTTATAATTAGAGAGGCAGAAAGAAAAAGAGGGAAAAGGAGAGTAGGAGAGAGAGATCTCCAATTCATTGGTTTACTACCCAAATGCCTACAGTGACCAGGGCCAAGCCAGGGTTGATCTAGGGTTAAAATGGGGAGCAGGAACACAATTTAGATCCCCCCTGTGGTGGCAAGGATCTACTCACTTAAGCTGTCACCTGCTGCCTTTCAGGTCTGCACTGTGGGAAGCTGGAATCAGGAGCTGGAGCTGGGAATCTAGAAATTCCAGTATGGGATATGGGCATCTTAACTGCCACTCCAAATACCTGCTCCTGGATTTTAAAAAATGTGATTAGACTAAGTTGCCAGTATGTGCCTTTGTTTATAGGGAGGACTGGAAAATTTATGCAGAGCTTGTGGATTAGAAGTATTTATGTGTGTGTCCTTTTGAGTTGTGACTTTGGTGAAATACCTTCTTATTTGAAATGCTTGGAATCTTTAAGTTAAAACTTAAAGAGAAATCTTTAGACAGTTGAGAGTTTTTAACCGATAAACCAATACATTACATTTAAACTTCTAGCTAGTAATATTAGATTCTAAACAAGTTAAACTGACAAGTTACTAAACTATGAGAAGCTGTTTCGAGATTAAAAAATGTGATTATTTTATAAGATGATTGAAATGTTTTGACTGCAGTTTGGGATTTTAAGGTAAAATGTGGCCTTTCAATGATTTATCAATTTTAAACCAAAGCTGCTTTATTTTCTAGGCGTTCATTGCACCCATGGTTTCAATCGTACTGGCTTCCTCATATGTGCCTTTTTGGTGGAGAAAATGGATTGGAGGTATTTGTATCTTGTTATAATGGAAGAACATATGTTTAGTAATTGTTAAAAAATTTACTGATGTTGTAGTTTTAGCATTTTATATTGTTTTTTTATTTTTAAAGATTTATTTATTTATTTGAAAGTCTGAGTTACAGAGAGAGGAGAGGCAGAGAGAGAGAGAGAGAGAGGTCTTCCATCTGATGGTTCACTCCCCAACTGGCCGCAATGGCCGAAACTGTGCAGATCCAAAGCCAGGAGCCAGGTGCTTCTTCTGGGTCTCCCATGCAGGTGCAAGGGCCCAAGGACTTGGGCCATCTTCCACTGCTTTCCCAGGCCATAGCAGAGAGCTGGATCAAAAGTGGAGCATCTGAGACTTGGACTGGTGCCCATATGGGATGCCAGTGCTTCAGGCCAGGGCGTTAACCCACTGCACCACAGTGCTGGCCCCTTATATTGTTTTAAAAGATAATTTTATAATTTTAAAATTATTTATTTGATAAATAGAGACTGAGAGAGAGAGAGAGAGAGAGAACAAACTCCTGCCTGCTGGTTTACTTCCCAAATGCCCACAGCAGTTGGAACAGGGTCTGGTTGAAGCTGAAGACTGGGAACTCAGTCCAGATCTCTCATATGGGTGGCAGGGACCCAGCAACTTGAGCCGTCATCTGCTGCATCCCAGGGAGCACATTAGCAGGAGGGTGAATGAGGAGAGGAGCCAGGACTGAACCCAGGCACAGTGATATGGGACGTGGATGTGCCAACCAGTGTCTTAACTGCTAGGCCAAACACCTGCCCTATAATATTGCCAAGTTCTTGGTGAATTCATAATTAATATGATGGTTTTCATTTTAGATATGGTCTTTAGAACGCTGATACTGGGGTTTTGTATTAGGTAGCACTTCTTTCGTGTGCTTAAAGAGTCCTTTACTGTCTGAAATTTTTTTCACATTGTCCAGAATTGTCAGACAAATTCTCCCAGTATTTTGTATTTGTATTCAGCTTTGGAAGTCACTAGTGCTGTTCATTTCCATTTTAATAGTGTCTTTTTTTTTTTTTTTAAATAACCATTGAGAACAAAGCAAAGCTTATAATGAGATACACAGAAGTATTTTGGGGATGAGGTTACTCTATATAAACTAGTCAGCATGATCCTACTTAGCATTTTGTGAAGTGCATTTTTAGATCCTGGGAAATTATAACCTTAAAATTCCTGAGAAAATGGGACATTACTAAGTTTTTTAATTGACTGTGGGTCATTGTTTATGTTTACCAAGGCTTGTACACAGTAGCTCCTTTCTGGATATAATAAGCTGGAGTCAACATATGATCATACATCTTCCAGTTTGTGTGTCCTTAGTGTATGTTTGCCTGTCTGTCCACTCTCTGTTTCTCTCTCTCTCTCCTTACTTATTTGAAAGGCGGAGTAGAGAGAGAAACAGAGATCTTACATCTGCAAGTTCGGTCCCCAAATGGCTGCAATGGCTTAAGAAGCCAGGAGCCTGGAATTCCATTCAAGTCTGCCATGTGGGTGGCAGGGCTCAAGTACTTGGATTGGAAGTGGAGCAGCCAGGACTCATATGGGATGCCAGTGTTGGCAGGTGGCAGTTTAGCTTGCTGTTTTACAGTACCAGCTGCATGCCCTTTCTAGCCCTGAGATGTGGTATATAGTAACCCAGGTCTCTGTGTCATTCTCAGCCGATGCTTAGCCTGGCCCAGATGACTTTAGTGCCTGGGTCTGTTGGAAGTTCCTGCAAAACCAAAAAAACCCGAAAACAAAACAAACAAAAAAACCTGTTCTTTTAAGGCTTTGAATTCTCCTTCACGGATCCTATCCGTTTTCTGCTATATACCTGTGGCAGTTTACGAATTACCAGTCTATGTCATGTTAAAATTGTTTGAGAATGAATTTATCCCTTCAAAGATTGATTGCCTTGAGATTGAGAAGCATAGTTTGTCCATTTTATAAACCTGAATTATACTTTCTATCGCTCCTTCAGTGTAATAAATATATTTTGACAAACACATAAATGGAGGAAGAAATTGCATGCTCTTTGTTTTCCATAGTATCGAAGCAGCAGTTGCTACTTTTGCCCAAGCCAGACCACCAGGAATCTATAAGGAGGATTATTTGAAGGAACTTTTTCGTCGTTATGGTGATATAGAAGAAGCACCACCCCCACCTCTATTGCCAGATTGGTGTTTTGAAGATGATGAAGATGAAGATGAGGAAGAGGATGGAAAAAAGGAATCGGAACCTGGGTCGAGTACTTCCTTTGGCAAAAGGAGAAAAGAACGGTTAAAACTGGTAATGCTAAAAAAAAATGTATAATAGTCTTTGTCTTCTGCAAGCTTATTGAGAGTGATGAAAATGGAATGTTGACTGTGTTTCTTTAGCTAGGTTTATAGAGTTGTTTCATTCTGGCTTGCTTTGCTCTCTCTATCTCTCTTTATTTTCTTGAAGGAACATTTTTGAGTACTTTCTTTCTATTCTTTTATTTATTTGAAAGTCAGAATTACAGAGAGAGAGTGAGGGAGAGACAGATCTTCTATCCACTGGTTCACTCTCCAGTGGCTGCAAAGGCCAGGGCTGCACTGCTACTTGGGTGCAGGCACCCAAGAACTTGGGCCATTTTCCGCTGCTTTCCCAGGGTCATCAGCAGGGAGCTGGATCAGAAATGGAACAGCTGGTATTTGAACTGGAGTCTGGATGGCCTCCATTCTGGCTTCCGAGACCAGATGAGATTGGGCACGTGCAGGGTGTATGGCTGTAGACCCTATTCTAGCTATCTAAAGATTCTCGACAGTCTCGAGCCTGTCTTTTTGAAGAGGAAAACTGCAATTAGGTGAATGCATCTGGTTCTGTTTCTGAGGTAAATCAACTCCTAGACATTATTAGATTGAGAATTTATTATTTCTTTATAAAATATGATGAAGTTGCCTCTCAATATCTAGTGAGGATTTTTACCATTACTTTACAAATGTCACCGTTACAGTAATTTTACATATGAATCTTGCTCTTCCTAGTACCAATATAGTGGTATTTTCATACTTTCTATAAAGTTGACTATGAAGACTCTCACTTCCTCTCCAGCCAAGCTTAATTGGTCTTCTAGATATAAAAGACAATGAAAATATTAGAGTTTATGGCCTTTTTTGGGGGGACAGGAGAGCTGTTAAAAGGAAAAGTATGCACATAGTGTTTGGTGTAAGCCAAAGAGGAAGGTTAGGGCAAGTGTAGAGGAAAAGAAGTGCAGTCACCACAGCTCATGTATCAGGAGGCAGAGGCAGGGAAGAAAACGCCTTCAATGTTTTATGTGGATCAGGTAATACAGCTAGTTTGGGTTTTTAAAAGAAGTTCCTTTTTGAAAAACATTGTTTTATTTGTACTTATACATTTCCAACTTCAAGAGTAAGGCCACTGAAAATTATAATAACTTTGAAATAGGGAAACAGTTTTAAAAATGACTGACTTTTTGAATATAATTATTATTTAAATCTGATTATTATTCCTTAGATTGAGATATCTGAAATTACTGAATCACATACCTAGAAAAATAACAATCTTATTTTAAGGAAAGTTGAATAAATAGCAATACCATAAAATCTAGATGATTACCCTCTGTGACATTATTTTTATAAGTGATTGCAATTATATTTTTTAAGAGCAATATTAATCAGGAACATAATACCTAAATGCATTGAATTGTGATACAATGTTTGATTCTGTCAAAGTTTAAAAGAGTGAATTATTGTTTTTGTTTTTTTCAATGGAATGAACATTAAAGAAGACCCTTTTATATTATCAAGTGCCATTAAATTGCTATAGTTCCAAATGAACTCCAGCAATATTAAGAGAAAGACAGCCAAGATGAGCATTCTTTTTAGACAATACAGGAATCTTAGAACCTTTGGTTTCATTTACCTCTTCCTGCCTTTTTTGATTCTGTATGTTTTAATTCTCTATATGTTTTAAACCCTTTAAGACATTATTATTATTTTATACATATAAATAATATTCATGAGATATATGCTTTCTTGGTGTTCTTTTCATCTTTCATCTGTTTTTGTGGTTTCACTTGTAGTCATTTTTCTTCTAACTGAAGCACTCCTATGATTTTTCCTTTAATGTGGGTTTCCTGTGACACATTCTTTTAGTGTTCTTGTGAAAAATGTCTTTTTTTTTATGTCATTCTGAAGTGTGTTTCTGCTAGGCATAAAAACCTGGTGTTTGGCAGTTACTTTTTTTTTTTTTTAGCACTTTGAAGATACCATTCCATAATCCATTTCTGTCAGAAGCCAGCTGTATTACTGCTTTTTTGATGGTAGGGTGTTCTATTTTATTTTTTAACAGTTTCACTGTTGCATTGCTACTTGTGGTTCTCTTTGTATTTACCCTCCTTTGTATCTGTAGATGTTCTTAAATCTGACTGGCTTTTATTTTTTATTTTTTGTAGTAGTTTTAGACATATCTTTTTTTTTTTAAATAAAGATTTTATTTATTTATTTGAGAGGTAGAATTACAGGCAGAGAGGAAGAGACAGAGAGAGAGGTCTTCCATCTGCTGGTTCACTCCCCAAATGGCCACAATAGCCGGAGCTGGGCCAATCTGAAGCCAGGAGCCAGGAGCATCTTCTGGGTCTCCCATGCGGGTGCAGGGGCCCAAGGACTTGGGCCATCTTCTACTGCTTTCCCAGGCCACAGCAGAGAGCCGGATAGGAAGGTGAGCAGCCAGGTCTCGAAGCGGTGCCCATATGGGATGCCGGCACTGCAGGCGGAGGCTTAGCCTATTGCAGCACAGTGCCAGCCCTGGCTATTTTTTCAAATATTGTTTCAGATCTGTTATTTTCTCTCTTCGTCTGGGGATCTGCTTCACCCAAGAGCCTTTTTTTTTTTAAGCTATCTTTTACTCCTTTCTTTTATTTTCCATCTTTTGATGCATGTGTAGCAATATATCCTTCAATAGATGAAGGTTGAAAGGTTTTATTAGTTTGGGCTCTTTGGTTGCAAGCAGCAGAAATTAACTCAGATTATCTTAAATAATAAGAGGGAATTTGTTATGAGCAAGTGGATAGAACCAAACACAGGCATATAAGGCCAGATTTCGGAACAATACTGGATCCTGGACCTGGAAAATTATGAGGACCTAGTTTCTGCTTTTTATTGATTTTCCATCTCTGCTCTTTTCCTTTTGTTTGTATTAGTCTTCTCACTGTCTGTGTCTCTCAGTACTGGCTCTTCCTGATTATTTGTATGCCTGAGAGATTATGACTGTTCCCAAAGCTTCAAAGCCTATAATTAAAAAAAAAAAAGATTTATTTGTTTTGAAAGTCAGAGTTAACAGAAAGAAAGAAAAGTAGGGAGGGAGGCAGGGAGAGACAGAGAGAAAGAGGGAGGGAGGGAGGAGGAGAAGAAGAAGGAGAGAGAGGTGGATATGGATGGATATCGAGATCTTCCATCCTCTGGTTCACTACCCAGATGGCTGCAATGATCAGTGCTTGGCCAGGCTGAAGACAGGAGCCAGGAGCTTCATCTGGGTCTCATGTGGGTGTCAGGGACCCATTTGCTTTCGCCATCCTCTACTGCTTTTCCTAGGCCATTATTAGGGAGCTTGATTGGAAGTGGAGCAGCCAGGACATGAACTGGTGCCTACATGGGATGCTGGCTTCGCAGGCAGTCGTCTTACTGCCACAATGCTGGCCCCCAAAACCTGTGCTATTACAATTTTAGCCACATGAAGAGACTAACTGGCTTTCTGAGAATTCCACTTCCGGATTACCAGGAGAGAGAATATGACAGAGTCAAACTGAGCTATGGGTTCGTTCATGCTCCTAGCAGCTTTGGATGTTATCTTGTAACGTCGTATAACATGGCTTATAGGGCACTGTCTTAATGGGTGAGGAGGGCAGCTCTTGCTGAGTGGTATGGCCAAATAAAGTTAGTCTAAATGGAAGAGGTCTGGAAAGAGGTTAGGAAAGCAGTGAGGATGTAGAATAGATTATAATACCCCTATTGGACTTGGGCAGTGGGAGAATAAATAGTTTTAAGAGAGAACCGATCTCTCTGAGAGAGCTAGATTTTAGTTAAGACACAGGGTACCGGGTATTCAAGAAAAAGGTTGATGTTATAGGGGAAGGTTATTTTGATTTTTCTTTTTTTCAAAAACTAAAATGGTAATTTGTTGAAAAGTAAAAACATCAGTGACTTTAAAATTCAGTTACAGTATGTTTGAAAAGAGTTTCCAACTCTAGACATTGCTGTTTATAATTGAGAATTAGTGATCTTTCTTGTAGTTATAGCCTAATTCCAGAGGAAACTATTATAATGACATTAACAGCAAAATGTGAAAGTCTGAAGTTACAAAATACTGCCCACATATAAAGTACATCATACTTACTGTCTTTATTGGACTGATTGCTACCTTTCTTTTTGCTTAAACTTTATTTCAGAAGAAAACAGAAGAAGCTAAAAAAGGTAAAGAAGTTGACGTATTGTAGGAAAGACTAAGGAAGAAGAAAAATAAATAGATGATAGATATTTACTGTGTGGTTGGTTTTATCTTTCATAACCAAACTCAGTAGTTAAATCTGTACTCATGCTCAATTTTTATTTGTTCTGTAAAATTAGAAATAGCTTGTTCAACTATACTTATTAAAATATTTCTGTGATAGTATTGTGGGAAAGACTTGGAATGTTGATCATGTTTCCTGTGTATTATTAACTTAGTTAAAAAAGAAGTAATGTTTACATTTTAGAATGAACTTATGCTAAACTTGCTTTATTTTGCTCATGTTAGAAGTTATTTTTTTACTTTGCTTAAGAAATACATCTTCCTGGACTGGTTTTATGGCATAGCAGGTAAAGCTGCCACCTGCAACATCAGCATTCTGTGTGGCCGCTGGTTCCTGACCTGGCTGCTCCACTTCTGACCCAGCTCCCTGCTAATGGCCTAGGAAAAACAGCAAAAGATGGCCCAACTGTTTGGGCCCCTGGTACCCATGTGGGAAACCTGGAAGTAGCTCTTGGTCCCTGGCTCTTGGCTTTAGCTTGGTTTAGCACTGCCAGTTGGACCATCTGGATGGAAGATCTCTGTTTCTTTCTGTAACTCTGATTTCAAATAAATAAATCAAAAACAAAAAAAAGTAATATGTGTTCCTAAATGAAGCTGGATACCTTCTTCATGTAAAACTAGAAAAAAAATTTTCTGTGCTATCAATACCTTCAGGATAAAGATGCTATTGTATTACTGAATGTTATCTTGTAAATTAACATATGTAAGATATAACTTATAAGAATACTGAAATTAGGCCGGCGCCGCGGCTCACTAGGCTAATCCTCTGCCTAGCGGCGCCGGCACACCGGGTTCTAGTCCTGGTCGGGGCGCTGGATTCTGTCCCGGTTGCCCCTCTTCCAGGCCAGCTCTCTGCTGTGGCCAGGGAGTGCAGTGGAGGATGGCCCAAGTGCTTGGGCCCTGCACCCCATGGGAGACCAGGAGAAGCACCTGGCTCCTGGCTCCTGCCATCGGATCAGCGCGGTGCGCCGGCCGCAGCGCGCCGGCCACGGTAGCCATTGGAGGGTGAACCAACGGCAAAGGAAGACCTTTCTTTCTGTCTCTCTCTCTCACTGTCCACTCTGCCTGTCAAAAAAAAAAAAAAAATACTGAAATTAAATTAATATTCTTAATAACTAAATAGGAAACAAACCTCAAGTACATGATTCAACTTTTCTTTAAGAATACCTTTTCCCTGGGTCCACAGAAGGTTAGGCTGCCATTTTGTGACACCAGCATCCCTTATCAGATTGTTAGTTTGAGTCCCTGCTGCCCTGCTTCTAATTCAGCTCCCTGTTAATGTGCCTAGGAAGGCAACAGAAGATGTTCCAAGTACTTGGGCCCCTGCCACCCACCTGAAAGACCTGGATACAGTTCTAGGATTCTGCCTTTGGCCTAGACCAGCTCTGGCAGATGGAGCCATTTGGGGAGTGAACCAGTGGATGGAAGATCTCTCTTGGTCATTTCACCTTTGAAATAAATAAATAAATGAATAAACCTTTTTATTTTATTTTATTTTATTTATTTTTGACAAGCAGAGTGGACAGTGACATCTAGAATTATCTTACAGATTTTTCTTGAGACTGATGTCAGCTCTCTTAAGGACTGAAAAGCAGTTGTGACATTAATCTAAATTATTTTTCTGGTCTTTAAAATTTCCAAGAGTGTTCTTTGTTATTTTGCTGTATATTTTTCTATCTGCTTTACTTCTCTGGGATATTTCAAAAATACACTTGCTATAAAAATACAGTAAGGTACTTCAGGTAGTTCTGATTTCAAGAATTCAGACTCAAAATTCAGTCATGACTAATCCTTAGTTTTATGTTGATATAGCCAATGATTGTGGCTTAGCCACTTTGAATACTGTTAGACTCATATTCTAGTTTACAAAATTACTGTCCTCTTAATAGCCATATTCTGCCAATGACTCATCCCTTCCTTCCCCATTGGTGAATGGTATAATGTAGATCTGGGTTCAGCTTCTGTCTTTTACCACTTGAATAAACAGTTAAATCAGGGCCCGTGCTGTGGCGCAGTGGGTTAAAGCCCTGGCCTGAAGCGCAGGCACCCTATATGGACGCTGGTTCTAGTCCTGGCTGTTCTTCTTCCAATCCAGCTCTCTGCTGTGGCCTGGGATAACAGTAAAAGATGGCCCAAGTGCTTGGGCCCCTGCACCCGCATGGGAGACCTGGAGGAGGCTCCTAGCTCGTAGCTTTGGATTGGCACAGCTCTGGCTGTTTCGGCCATCTGGGGAGTGAACCAGTGGATGGAAGACCTCTCTCTCTCTCTCTCTACCTCTCTCTGTAACTCTTTAAAAAAAAAACCAGATGAAATCTTTATGCCTTATTCAGTCATCTGTGAAGTAAATATAATATAATATAGAATGTACTTTACAGGTACTAGGGATTAGAGACTGTTTATAAAATCTCTGGCTCCCAGTACGTGATAGATAACTATTGCTTTCAGCTTACTGAGCAGTACCCATAGAGAGTTTTGGCAACATGATGTAGATACTGTGCTATCTATGTACATTGATGGATAAAGGAAAACTACTGTAAAATCCCAGCAGAGTTTATAGAACCTCTTGGAGTGGATCATTTCTGTCTCATATATTGACTTGCTCAGATTTGCAAAATCAATAAATTTATCTTTTAGTTGTCTTTTTGTAAATGGTTTAGGTTCTAATAAAATATTTTTCTTTTCCCTTTTTTTAAGGGTGCTATTTTCTTGGAAGGTATAACTGTGAAAGGTGTAACTCAAGTAACAACTCAACCAAAGCTAGGAGAGGTACAGCAGAAGTGTCATCAATTCTGTGGCTGGGAAGGGTAATAAATGTTTTAAAATTTTAAATAAAACTTATTCTTACTTTGCAACACTTAAAAGTATGTGAAAATTGACACAGGACTTGCTTTTTGTTTTTAAGATAATTATGTTAATGACTATACAGTTAAGTCAAAATTAGGTGACTCACATGTCTTTCTAAAGCAACTGCAAATTTTTGTTGTCTCTAGTATTTTTTTGGTCATTGATTCTGCTGCTGATTAATGTTTGGGCTGGTCTTATCAATTTATTAAGGGGTTGAGGAATAAAACTTGAGTGTGCCTCATTTTCCAGATTTTCTGTGATTAGAAGGCTGGGAAAAATCAGCTTTATATTTTCTGCTCCTTTCTGTGACTTGACAGAATTTATCAGACGTTTTATGGGAGTGGACTTGAGAGATTCCACTTCTGTTATTTTATGTTCTCACGTCTTGGTCTGTGATTATTTCTGTTGATCATTACAAGTATCTGACAAAAAATTGTAATACAGAAAAATTCCCAAGATAAATTCCTAGTTTGTAGAACTTTTATTATTGGTACATACAGATCAGATAACCAACTAGAAATAACTTTAAGTACAAGATTTAAGATAATGAAAATACTGATTTTAATGTTGTGTGGAATCCTTGCCAGTGTATCTTAATCTTCACCTTAATTTTTTTCTGTTATTGCTGCCACTTTTGGGCTTCTTTCCCAGTACAGTGAAGTTGGTAGTATCATGCTGGAGAAATATGGGGTCTATAATAATAATAATAATAATGCAAGCCAAGATATAAATTTCTTCTTGAGGTAAAGACTTGTAAACATACTACTTTAGCATTTAAATCATACATACTAATATTTTGAAGTTATTTCAATAATTATAGTGTAAGTGGCAATTTAGAACCCTGTTAATTTACATGCTAAAATGTTAAGAACTTATAAGCTCTAGTTAGTATTTTTGTGAAAGCTGATATTAACCCAGTTGACATTAATTTCACGATGAATGCATGACTCATCTGAGATTGGTTTAAGACATGTATTGTTTTATGTGAATACCAGCCATGATAGTAATAAAATGTTCTTCTTTAAGGTCTGGATTCCCTGGAGCACAGCCCGTTTCCATGGACAAGCAAAATATTAGACTTTTAGAGCAGAAGCCATATAAAGTAAGCTGGAAAGCAGATGGTACTCGGTGAGTTAGACTTCTAAAAAAATTATACAAATAACCCTAATGCTTGAAGAATATTGCTTTGTTGTTAGGGAAGGTTTGCACTCTTGGGAGTGTGAATTTCTGACTTGAATAGCAAAATAAGTATGTTTCAAAAACTTGTATAACTTTTGTTTTACTAGTATTCTAAGTTATTTAATATAGTCATCTCTTAATTCTGCTAAATTTTTGCTTTTAGAGTTTTCTTAATTTGACATAAATGTATACTGGGTGCTACGGTTGGGAGTATTTTATCTTAATAATATTGTAGCTTTGAATGTATCTGCTGTCCACTGCTTTATTTTTAAATTAATTTATTATTTATTTGTTTATTCATTAGTTATTTGAAGGGCAGAGTGTCATAGAGGGTCAGAGAGGAGAGATCAAGAGATTGAGATCTTCCTTTTGCTGATTCACTCACCAAACCAGCTGGAGCTGGGCCAGTCCAAACCCAGGAACCTGAGGTCCTTCTAGATTTCCCACATGGGTGGCAGGAACCCAAGTTCTTGGGCCATCATTTGCTGCCTCCCAGTTGTGTTAGCGGAAACCTAGATTGGAAGGGGGGGAGAGAGAGAGAGAGAGAGAATATGAATCTTTCATCTCCTTGTTCATTCTCCAAATGTCTGCAACAATGAGGGATGGGCCATGCTGAAGCAACTCAGTTGGGTCTCCTGTGTGGATGATGGAACCCAAGAACTTATGCCATCATCACCTGACTGCTTTTGGTTGTATTTTAAAATCTCTAAGCTTAATTAATATAAAAAGAAATGGGTCCAATGCTGTGACACAGCGGGTTAAGCCATGGCCTGCAGAGCCATCATCCTTCTGGGTGCTGGTTCAAATCCTGGCTACTTAAATTCTGATTGAGATTCCTGCTAATGTACCTGGGAAAGCAGCAGAAGATGGCTTCAGCCCCTTTTTCTATGTGGGAGACCTGGAAGAAGCTTCTAGAAGCACCTGGCTTTGGCACACCTCCGACCATTTTGGCCAATTGGGAAGTGAACCAGTGGATGGAAGATCTCACTCCCCTTCTCTCTGTAACTCTGTCTTTCAAATAAATAAATAAACCGTTAAAAAAAATAAAAGAAACTTGTCATTTGGAATTATGTCAGGCTTGCAGAAAGTTCCAAAATGCCTTTTACCCAGAGATTGACTAAATGTTAACATCTAACATAGCTGCAGTATGATGATCAAAATCAAGAAATTAGCACTGATATTTTAACATTATCTAATTAGTGGCCTTATTCAAATTTCACCAGATGTCTTACCAATATCTCACTTCTGGTTCAGAATCTAGTCCAGGATTACATAGTGTTCTAGATTATCACGTGTTTTCTTTTATTTTGGAATAATTCTTTAGGTTTTCTTTTATAACTTTAACTAGTACTGACCCCTTATCTTTTAGCCTCTTTCTCAAATTGAATTTGTCTGATGTTTCCTCACAACTCAGGTTATATATTTTGTAAAGAACATCACAGAAGTAATGTTCTGTGTCATTTCAGGAGGCTCATAGTGGAGAATTGTCCCATTACTGGTGACGTTAGCTTTGATCTCTGGTAAAGTTGTTATCTGCCATATTTATGTATGATAAAGTTACTATTTTTCCCTTTGTACTTAAGAATCTTGTGGGGGAGACACCCTGAGACTTGTAAATATTCTGTTTCATGTCATACTTTCCCCTAGAATTTTAACATTTATTGAGGATTCATGCCTGAAATATATACGAGTACTACTGTAATGTTTGTGAAGTAGAGAATAATGGAATGCAACTGTAAGGAAGAACTTTCTTTTCTCCTTCACTTATTCATTTATTCATTCATTCAGCATGGACTTATGGATTTATATTGTATTCTCTGTGTTACAGTATATGCTAGTATTTAATGACTCTTGCTCAAAATTTCTCAGATTTGGCCATTGTGAGCCCTTATCAAGTGACTCCTGTCTTTCTGGCATCTCCTCATTATTTTTTAAACAATCACTCTTTCTGACACCCCCAGATGTTCCAGGCTTATCTTATTTCTGGGTACCACGCGGGCTCATTAGCACTGGGCAATCATTGCTTACAGGCCCTCTGGCACACCTGTATCGGTTTCTGTGTCTCTTTGGGTGTATGTGTGTATGTGTATAGCTGAGTATGTTGTGCAGTTTTTCAGTCGTGAGTTTGGACTTATACTTCCAAAGCACAGGATTTAATCAAGTCTTTGTCCTTTCCTATTTGTATCTCTTCTCTGTGACAATGAGGAAATTGTTTTTCATTATCCACAGTAGTCACTATGTTACACATAGTATAGTTTTAGAATTGCTGTCCCAAACTCCTATGAGAAGCTCACTTGGGTAGAGTATAATATGTGTGTACAGTTGGTCTGACATTAGTGTTAGTCAAAGTACTATGTTCGAATCTTTCTTAGATTTTCTATCTCCTTCTGCCAGACCCTTCAGTGTGGTTATGTTTCATTAATAGTTTCTGATTGTATTCTGAGTTCATTCTCCTGTTTTGATTTACATTTTATTTTTTGAGTATGTGCAATATAAACATGGTTCTAAAAATCAAAACTATACAAAATGGTTTCTCTGAGGAATGTTACTCTCTCTTCCCAGTCTCCTGTATTTTCATTCTGTTCTTGCCTATCCCCTGCAGGTAACCAATCTCTTTAGTTTGCTGGTTTGTCTTTCCCATGCTTCTTTTTATTCTGTTGAGCTGATAAACGTATAATTTTCCTTTTCCCTTTTCTTACAGGAGAGGTGTCGTACTCTGTAGAACTGAATAGTCTTACACTTGCTTTTTTTCATTTCATAGTGTATTTTAGAAATCACTGCATCCCACTTCCCCGTTATCTTTCTCATTCTTTTTTAAGGTGAAAAGTACTCGTGTGTCCATGTTTTATTCAGCCACTCTCGGGCAGGCAGTTGGGTTGTTCCTGGTGTTTCGCCATTACAAATGGTGCTGCAGTGAAAACCTTGCACCCAGTTCCCTCTTACATTGTTGAAGGTGTAACTTCAACGTAGATTTCTAGAAGGAAGGATTGCTGAACTAAAGGCTATTTAAATATTAAGTTTAATAGGTATTGCCAAATTCTGCTCCAAGAGGGTAATAAAGATTGTATTCTCACAGGCAGTACGTGAGGATACCTCTACCGTCATGATCTTGCTAACAGAGTAGTTTGTTGGGTGTTAGATTTTCACCAGCCTAAGTGAGAAATGATACCTCAGTAGAGTTTTAATTATGTCATTGCTTATAGGCCCTCTGTAAGGTTGAACATTATTTTTATACTCATTTTATGCTGCTTGTATTTTTTTGGAATTATATGACCTTGCCTCTTTCAATTTTGTCTTTTGTCTTTGTTCTTTTTTTTTCCCCCAAGATTTATTTATTTACCTGAAAGTCAGAATTACAGAAGTAGGGAGGGGAAGAGACAGAGAGAGAGAGAGGTCTCCCATCTACTGGTTCATTTCCCAAATGGCCACAACAGCTGGGGTGGGGCAGGGCTGGAGCCAGGAGCTTCTTCCGGGTCCCCCACATGTAGTAGGGGCCAAACACTTGGACCATCTTCCATTGCCTTTCCAGGCCATTAGCACGGAGCTGGATTGAAAGTGGAGCATCCAGGACTTGAACTGGCACCCATATGGGAGGCTGGCATTGCAGGTGGCAGCTTAACCTAGTATGCCACAACACCAAACCCTGTTTTTGTTTTTATTGCAGTGTAACATTTTATTATTTTTATGAAGTCAAATTTATTAATCTCTATTGCCTCTGGGTTTTAAATGATTGTTACAAGGCCTTTCCTAATACCGAGATTGAGATTGAAGAATGAATTCTCTCATATTTGCTCTAGTATTTGTATGGTTTGATTTTTTTTTTAATCTAGAGTACTTTCAGATTATAGGTAATCTAGCATTTCCATACATTTTGAAACTTCTTTCTGTAATTATTATTTCATTATCATTGTTAGTTTGCGGTGAATAATTAGTGTCTGATGAAAATAGATAAAAATGAATTCAATTTTGAATGAAGAATATCTCCTAAGTCGTGATAGTTCACCTGGACTTGTGTCATTCTGATAATGGGCATCTTGCCTTGTATACTGGATGCTAATATGTAAAAGACTTATTTAAAATTTATTATTTATCAGTGTTTATTTGCTATTTCTTTGTTGTATTCTTTTTTATAACAATAGAAGGTTTTGAGAGGAATTAAAGGAAGGCTTAGCATCTTTAATTCTAATCCACAGGATTCTGACTTAACTTTGCTAAGTATGATGGTGGGTGTACAAATATTTTATATTGTACATGCTATTTTTCTACTTCTCAAATGCACTTTGATTTTTTTCCTATCATCAAGAGTGTGCATTCCTTCTTGCTCTTCTTTTCTGTAACTCAGCCTATATCTAGATAATAAAGCCTCTAGCATAATCTGCCCACCCCCTTTTAAATCTGTTTATTCTCGTGTTAGGAAGGCAGAAGGGGATACTGGCAACGTGGCATAGCTGTTAAGCCACTGCCTGTAATGCCAGCATCCCATATTGGCACCTGTTTGTGCCCATCTACCCTGCTTCTGATCTAGCTCCCTGCTAATGTGATGGGAAAACAGTAGAAGATGGCCCGAGTGCTTGGGCCCCCACCACCCATGTGGGGGACCCAGATGAAGTTTCAGGCTCCTGGATTAGTCCTGGCCCATCATGATTGTTTTAACCATTTAGGGAGTTAGCCAATGGATGGAAGATGTCTGTCTTTCTCTGTTTAGTTCTGCCTTTGAAATAAATAAATGCATCTTTACAAAAAAAAAAAAAAAAGGAAAAGATAGATAGAGGGACATGCACACATACACACCAGAGATTGCAGGGAGAGGGGGGAGGAAGAAAGAAATCTTTCATCTACTGGGTCATTCTTCCAATGCCTGACACAGCCAGGGCTGGGCCAGGCTGAACCCAGGATCCTGGAAGTCAGTGTGGGTCTCACATAGTTGGCAGAAATCCAGGTACTTGAATCATCACCTATTGCCTCTCTAAGGTGTGCATTAGCAAGAAGCTGGGTTGAAAGTGGTGGTGGGCCTGGATCATAGGGACTTTGATATGGAATGCAAGTATCCCAAGTGGTGTCTTAACCTCTGTGGCAGAAGTCTGGCCCCAGTTCAATTTTTGGTTCCACCTGTTCTCATATTGCTTTTTTTTTTTTTTTTTTTGCCTTTTAAAGATATATTTATTTATTTGAAAAGCAGACTTACAGAGAGAGAGAGAGAATATCTTCAATCCAGTGTTTCATTCCCTAAATGGCCACAATGCCTAGGGCTGGGCAGGGCTAAAGCCAGGAGCCAGGAGTTTCTTTCTGGTCTTCCACATGGGTGGCAGGGGCCCAAGCACTTGGGTCATCCTCTGCTGCTTTCCAGGCCATTAGTAAGGAACTGGAAAGGAAGAAGCAGCCTGGATTCCAACCAGCAACTTAACCCACTGCACCATGACACTGGCCTCCCTCATGTTGATTTTTAAAGAGAAAAAGACATCTTTCTTCTAATGATAAAATCTGAACAGTACCTTCGGAACATCAGAGAACTTTCTTAGAAAATGTACGCTGGCACTTAATGGTGCTTTGTGTTTTAGTCTTTTTATGCTGCTTTAGGAAAGTACCTGAGCTAGGTCATTTCTAAAGAACAGAAATTTATTTTCTCACAGTTCTAAAGGCTTTACTTGCTAAGCCACAGCACCAGCCCCCCTTCTCCATGTTTTGAGTTCAAGATGTAGACTCAAGGAGAGACGAACTAGTATCATTGATAGTCAATGCTGCCTTGAATAGATTGTCCTTCAATTTTTCTTTTTTTAAAACTGTCAAATAACGGCCGGCGCCGCGGCTCACTAGGCTAATCCTCCGCCTAGCGGCGCCGGCACACCGGGTTCTAGTCCCGGTCGGGGCGCCGGATTCTGTCCCGGTTGCCCCTCTTCCAGGCCAGCCCTCTGCTGTGGCCAGGGAGTGCAGTGGAGGATGGCCCAGGTGCTTGGGCCCTGCACCCCATGGGAGACCAGGAAAAGCACCTGGCTCCTGGCTCCTGCCATCGGATCAGCGCGGTGCGCCGGCTGCAGCGCGCCGGCCGCGGCGGCCATTGGAGGGTGAACCAACGGCAAAGGAAGACCTTTCTCTCTGTCTCTCTCTCTCTCTCACTGTCCACTCTGCCTGTCAAAAAAATAAAAAAAAAAAAAAAAAAAAAAACTGTCAAATAAGCTTATTTTAAGGGAGCTCATTGCCCTTCTCACAGTTACCCACAATGCATTAAACTTTAAAGCTGGTGTTTCTTTAATATGCTTCATTCTTTTTGTGGCTTTTCTCAGGAGGGAAGAGTCAGTTTTAGTTGGGAATAAATGCAGTAGCAGGAGTGATACAAGTTACTGTTGGGATTGAACTGTCTTGCAAGGTGAAATACTGTTTTTTCATAGATATTCTAGGGAAACATAATTAGAACTTTGTAATAGAATTTCTCTGTATACTTAGTTTATTAGCAGAATTTGAAGTGCAATAAAAAGTAATTATCAGTTAAATGAAAGAAATTAACTCAATAGTCATGAAAGTGATGAATACTGAGAATTCTGTACAGATTTTAGAATTAATACCCTCGTATTTTGCTTTAATTCTTTCTGTTGAAAGATTAAATACTGTAAATTTAATTTCACTCTTTGAGTTATTAGCTAAATCAAACCCAAATTATTATTCTTTATAACTGCTGCTGTAATATAAATAGTAAAGTAAAAGATAGCAAAGATTATATTTGACATAGGAAAAATTTAAGGCTATGGGAATAATTTGTAATATAGAAACAAAAACTATAAAGAATTTTTTTTTTTTTTTTTTTTTTTTTTTTTTTTTTGACAGGCAGAGTGGACAGTGAGAGAGAGAGACAGAGAGAGAAAGGTCTTCCTTTGCCGCTGGTTCACCCTCCAATGGCCGCCGCTGCAGCCGGCGCACCGCGCTGATCCTGGCAGGAGCCAGGAGCCAGGTGCTTTTCCTGGTCTCCCATGGGGTGCAGGGCCCAAGCACCTGGGCCATCCTCCACTGCACTCCCTGGCCATAGCAGAGAGCTGGCCTGGAAGAGGGGCAACCGGGACAGAATCCGGCGCCCCAACCGGGACTAGAACCCGGTGTGCCGGCGCCGCTAGGCGGAGGATTAGCCTAGTGAGCCACGGCGCCGGCTCAAAAACTATAAAGAATTAATAATAATAATGAAAGCAAGCTTCATGAGGGCTGGGACTTTTGTTCTAGAATAGTTCTTGGCATATGGCAGGCACTCAATTTATTGAAGTAACTAGACCGTGAAAAGCTGCTAATATCTTCATGTTTAAGGTATGGAAGGACTTGTGATTGTACATTTTTAAATTTAAAAACCATAATTATATGTCACATTTAATTACCAAACAAAAATATAAACTAGTGAAATAAGAAAAAAGTATATTTCAAGCAAAATGGTATAGTAGGGCAAAATTTAAAACTAGATAGATCTGAGAAAGTACTTCTTTTGTTTGCATTTATATAGAATAGGGATGCTCTCTTACCGTTAAAAGTTGTTGTAAAATAGTTTGATGAAGTAGTTAATTTATAGCAAATAGTGGTCCCTTAGTGAAAGTTAGCTACTAATTTATACATGTATATATGCTAGGATATTTCAAAAAGCTTATAGAAAGTGGAACTTAAAAGTAAATTTATTTTGGTGTAAAAATTTTTTCAAATGCTTTTTTTTTTTTCATGATAGGTATTTTCCATGAATTCTTTGAGACTCCTGACATATATCATTTGACACACATTTTGTAAAAAAGATTTATTTGTTTGAAAGGTAGAGTTACGGGGTGGGAGCAGAGAGAGTTGGAGAGGGAGAGGGAGAATGGGAGGGAGAGAGAGAAATATCTTCCATCCTCGGGTTAATTCCTCAAATGGCCGCAATATCCATGACTGGCTTAGGCTGAAGCCAGAAACCTGGAACTCCATCTGAATCTCCCATGTTGGTGGCAGCTTGGGCCATCTTCTTCAGCTTTCCCAGGTACATTAGCAGGGAGCTGGGTCAGAAGTGGAGCAGCCAGGGCTCAAACCTTCACTTATATGGGATGCTGGCATCACAGGCAGCGACTTAATCCACTGTGCCATAGTGCACATTTGCAGATAAGCTGCTTTGCTTCAAGAAATGAAGGATATATAAGGTAAATCTGAGACTTGCTTTAAAAAAAAATCAAAAATAATTATTTATTTGAAAGGCAGAGTGATGGAGAGAGAGGGGGAGACAGAGATTTTCCATCTGCTATTGACTCCTCAGATGGCTGTAGCAGTCACACTGGGCCAGGCCAAAGCCAGGCGCCAGGAATTGCATCCTGTTCTTCCATATGAGTGGCAGGGACCCAAATATTGGACCATTCATCTGCTGCTTTCTCAGGTGCATTAGCAGGAAGCCAAATTGGTGTGGAGCAATTGGGACTTGAACTGGCAGTCTGGTATGGGATGCTGGTGTCACAAGTGATGACTCAGTCCATTGTTCCACAACACTGGCCCTAGGACTTGATTAATAAGGAAAATTATTGTTAGAATTTAAAAAAAGTCACTTAGGCATTTATGGGAATATAATTTACAATTAGTTTTCAAAACCATGTCTGTTTAGGTGAGATGTATTTGTATTTTGTTGGAGGAAATTTTTAGACAGGTCTATTCCCCAGGATCCTGATATGAGAGTCTCCTTCTTTCATGCATTCAGAAAATATATTGAAAATCCATCACATAGGGCTTGGTTAGGTGCTACGTGGATCGAGACTGTGTAGGACAGTTTCTGCAGCTTTGTGCTCTTCCTCTAGCGTCCAGGGTTCAACAGACTTTTTCTCTGAAGATCCTGATAGTAAATATTTTAGACATCCTGGGTCCTTGTAGTCTCTGTCTCAACTATGTTGCCTCAGTAGCACTAAAGCAGCCATATCTCATTGTCCTTAAGGAAATGATGGTGGCTTGCTTTTGGTAAAATTTTATTTATAAAGCAATAGGCCACATTTGATCCTTGCCATAGTTTGCCAGCCCATGACTAAATACATTTTCCTTAAAAGATTATCTTTATATTACAAACCTTCTTTTGTTAAGTATAGAAATTGAGCTTAAGGGACAAGAATGTAAATTTATCAGATATTTTTCATTTAGTTATTGTTAAGCTATTGGTACTTTGAGAGGATTTTTAGTGCAAGTAATTTGCTGATTGTGTACCTGTGAAAGGCAAATGAAGTCCTTTCCCCTTTATTTCTCATGCGAATCATTTTCTAGGCCATTGATACGACATGGAGCTCAGTGTGTTGTGCTGTATGTGCTCTGACAAGTGTGTGTGAATGGTGCATTGTAGAAGCAGCTGTTGTGTGGATAAACTGCATAATATGTTCAGGCAGGTTTTATATTTGCTGTTGTGATGGTGTTAATATAGAACATTGTAATTACCCCAGGTGGTTAGTAGCTTGCTTGGATCTTTGATATGTATCTCATTAATAATGTTTGTAGCAGATATTTATTCTAATGACTGGAGCTGAATGTTCAGACAGAACATGTGAATAAGGTAATGAAATGTTAGATTAGCAAAGTCTTAGATACTGAGAGGAATATTAAGGACTTTTCAGATGTCTCTGGAATAATTTTCAGTGAACTAAAAGCAAAACAAACTATTCACTTCTTAGATATAGAATCAATAAATCAAATTATGATCAATTGAGTATTGTGTATACTACTTTCATTTGAATCAGTCCATTTAACTGTTTTTCAGTTCCACTTGAGGGAAAAGATCAGGCCAAATATATCTATTTGTGTGTATTTTCCTTTTTACAGCAAAGCAAGTAGTTCCTTATGACATGTAGCTTAAGAACTTCAGACTAGTGAATATTGGTGTTCAATAAGAATTTATCCCTCCAGGATTGCGCCATGGCTCACTTTGCTAATCCTCTGCCTGTGGCTCCGGCATACCAAATGGGCGCCGGTTCTAGTCCCGGTTGCTGCTCTTCAGCTCTTTGCTGTGACCTGGGAGGGCAGTGGAGGATGGCCCAAACACCAGTTATGTTACCATCTTCAGAAG
Source organism: Oryctolagus cuniculus (assembly GCF_051225735.1). Taxonomy (NCBI): domain Eukaryota; kingdom Metazoa; phylum Chordata; class Mammalia; order Lagomorpha; family Leporidae; genus Oryctolagus; species Oryctolagus cuniculus. The sequence continues at coordinate 83,409,648 of NC_142871.1, forward strand.
CTTTTATTAAAAAAAGTTCAGAGATTCAGACTTAGTACGTTCAGGTTGGCTCTTTTTTTTAAATGAAGATTTGGAAGGCAGAGCAATAGGGAGAGAGATCCTCTATCTGCTGGTGAATTCCCTATATGGCTGCAATAGCCAGGACTGGGCCAGGCTGAACCCAGGAGCCAGGAACTCGAGGTACATTAGTAGGAAGCAGAGTAGCTGCGATTAAGCTGGCCCTCCCATGCAAAATAGTGCCTGACCTGAATCAGCCCTGTCCCTGAGCATGTGCCTTTGAGAAGCACCGCAGTTGATTCTGATTTTTAGTTAGGTTTGAGAGCCACTGCCCTTTGTGCCCATGGATCAAGAATAATAATTAGCCAGCAATTGAGTTAAGGACAAACTTGAGAATTTGTCCATTAACTCATTAAACGAGAACCACATAAAACACTCAGTACAGTCCCCAATAAATGTTAGTTATTGTCATCGTAGTTGACTGATTTGAAAATCAGTATTACTTTGGAATCAGCATTTGGTGTCCCAGAGTGGGTTCAGAGTTCTCTTAGGGTGTAGTTACTGTACAAGAAGAAAAGGGGGTAAAGGGAAAATAATTTAATGTTTTAAAGCCAAAGCTTTGAAATACTTATTGGCTAGTCACATGTTTAGGCTAAACTAAAGGATAAAGAAGTTCTCTAAATAATAGTTTGCTTAATTAAAGTCTTAAGTATGAAGGTTGCTACTAATTAATAGATGCTGTCTTTGAAATGGTATCTGAAAAAAAAAATTGGTATTTAACAACAAAAACCAATTACATTTTTCTGAATTTATGCTGTTCTAAATAAACTGCAGAAAAACTTTATCAGGTTTTTTTTTTTTTTTTAAGAGGCAGAGTGGACAGTGAGAGAGAGAGACAGAGAGAAAGGTCTTCCTTTGCTGTTGGTTCACCCTCCAATGGCCGCCACGGCTGGTGCGCTGTGGCCGGCACACCGCGCTGATCCGAAGGCAGGAGCCAGGTACTTCTCCTGGTCTCCTATGGGGTGCAGGGCCCAAGCACTTGGGCCATCCTCCACTGCACTCCCGGGCCATAGCAGAGAGCTGGCCTGGAAGAGGGGCAACCGGGACAGAATCCGGCGCCCCGACTGGAACGAGAATCCGGTGTGCCGGCTCCGCTATGCGGAGAATTAGCCTATTGAGCCGCGGCGCCGGCCCAGTTTTTTTAGATTTATTTTATTTATTTGAATGACAGAGTTATAGAGAGGTAGAGCCAGAGGGAGAGAGAGGTCTTCCATTCCGCTGGTTCACTCCCCAAATGACCGCAATAGCTAGAGCAGACCTGATTTAAAGCCAGAAGCCAGGAGCTTCTTCCGGGTCTCCCATGTGGGTGCAGGGGCCCAAGGACTTGGGCCATCTTCTGCTGCTTTCCCAGGGCATAGCAGAGAGCTGGATCAGAAGAGGTGCAGCCAGGACTCAAATTGGTGCCCATATGGGATGCTGGTGCTGCAGACTGGGGCTTTAATTTGCTACACCACAGCGCTGGCCCCTCAGGTTTCTTTTAAATTGCTTTGTGGTGGCGAGTGGAAGTACATTGCATCTCTCACTTAGTAGGAGATTCAATATATTTGTAGAAATAATATTTATGATAATTGTGATAATTATTAAACTTCTGTAAGCTTTAGGAGGTCTCAGGAGCAACTGTGGGAAAACAAAGGGCAATTCCTGCCAACAAGTAGCTTAATATGTAGTAAACCATGCAGAAGACAAATAAATGAGGAGAGGTATCAAAGAACTACTAAGGAGCATTACTTGATATTCCTTATGAAGTATGACTGCTCATTTTGATTTTAGGACTATAATATTGGCTGTTTGTAGATGTATTTTTATCTAGTCTTAAAATTTTAATTTTTAATTATTTATGTTTAATTATTAATTTTAATTATTTATTTGAAAGGCAGAATGAGAGACAGACAAACACAGACTCACAGATATTCCGTTTGATGGTTCACTCCCCAAATGGCCACAGAGGGCGGTCTGGACCAGGATGAATCCAGGCGCCAGGAACTTCATCTGAGTCTCCCATGTGAGTGGCAGGGACCCAAGTACTTGAGCCTGGAGATGTGTTAAAATTTTTTTTTTATTATAAAAATTTTATTGTGAGAAATTATAAGATGAAGGAGAATACAAAGATTCACATTGCAAGCACACTCATTTCCCACCTAGAATATTTTTAAATTTCATGGTGGAATAAATAAGAGATAGAGAGCCATATATGAAATTTTATATTGAATGGTGCTTTGGCCAGATTGAAGAACATTTGCCCTTACCCCATGTCAGCTATGGAGCTTACCTGTTGGATGAGATGGTAATTAGAGTTTCATACTTATTTTTGTGATTCCACAATATGTTTTAAAGAAGTAATTATTTGCTCACATGTTGTAGACCATTATGTAATTATAGAAATGGAAAATACTAGGTTGGATGAAAAATAGAAAAAACCTGCTCTTTATGAATCAGTGAAAAATTAAAATAATTGTAGTTGTTTTTTCTAGAATGCATGGTTTATACAAAAGAAAATTGAAAGTAATCAGCCATGTTGGGATGAATGAAAAATAAAACCTTTGGGATATTTCTTTTGATTTTTTTTCTCATGAAGACTGATTGTTCTATAAAAATAAAAATGTTTTTCTCTTTGTTCTGCCTCTGGGATAAGTGCTGCCCAAACCATTTTAGGTAGCTTTTAAATTTTACTCCAGATGAAGTTAAATCTGAGCAGTGGGTATGACATTGCTCCTTGATTGAAGACCACTTTAAAAAAAGTTGTATTTTGGGGCTGGCACAGTGGCATAGTGGGTAAAGCCACCGCCTGAAGTGCCGGTATCTCATTTGGGCGCTGTTTGAGTCCCAATGGCTCCACTTCTGATCCAGCTCTCTGCTATGGCCTGGGAAAACAGTAGAAGATGGCCCAAATCCTTGGGCCCCTGCATAGGAGACCTGGAAGTAGTTCCTGGCTCCTGACTTCGGATTGGCGCAGCTCCGGCCATTGTGGCCGACTGAGGAGTGAACCAGCAGATGGAAGCCCTCTCTTTCTCTTTCTGCCTCTCCGTAACTTTGTCTTTCAAATAAATGAATACATCTTTAAAAAAAAGATTTAATGTGTATAGATATGAAGTTCTGAAAAGCATGACTTGTAGCCTGCATGCTAATTAGTACAGATGAGTATATCAATTGATTTTATGCTCTGAAGTCTTAAAGACAGTATGTATTCTCATTATGAATAGAGCTACTTAATCTAAAAGTAACTAATTAAAATAACTAAGAGCAGCTTGTACCTACTGAACTGGTAGATTCATGAGATTTGTTTGCTGGTGTTGGAACTAATGACCAGGTCTGTGTTATCAATAGTAAATTTGCTTTTTAGAACCTCTTAATGAGGTCAGTATCAGTGAATATGTCTATACCTTACTAAACCTATTTTATTATTAGTTTTGATTTTTTTCTACCTTGGATTGATATGCATTTCCATACAAATTTCTTTTTTGTTTTCTGTTTCTGGTCTTGTGATAATGAAAAAGTGATAGCATCTTTAAAAATATTTTCCCCATTATAAAAGTAATTTGTATTCATTGTAGAAAATTTAGAAAATGAAGATAAGGAAAAGGACAAAAATGAAAAGCATCTGTAATTTCACCAGTTAGAGATGGCTGCTCTTTACATTTTGACATGTATGCTTTTAGATTTACCTCCCTGTTTATTTTTTTTTGTTAAAGAAAAATAAATTCATTTCTAATTGCTATTTAGAGTCTTTTATGTGCCAAGTACCAATCTAGATGCTGGAAAACATGGTGGCCTGTGGTCTGAAACTTTCATTAGGAGAAATGTGTTTCCTATATAAAAATTGTTTAGTATGGCTGATTTATAGTTTAGTGATCTGCTGTTTTCACTTCCTGCATCTTGAATATTTTTTAACTTCATTAAATATTCTCCTATTAGGTGATTAAACATAAAAATCAGTTCCTTGTTAATAGTTCAATGCTTGTAATGAAGAGCACTAGGTCCTTTGCCCCTTCCCTTCTTTTCCATCAATCCTGTTCCCTATGGGCAAGCACTCTTAATTATTTTTAATTTTCTATGTGTTTATCCCCAGATCTGTCAGTTGTGGGTTTCTATCACTGTCTGTTAATCAGCTTAGTTGAGTTCCTGCTAGTGTAGCTCATCAAAATCCTCTGTGCCCACCCTTCCTTAGTCTCCTGGGATAATTGCACTGTTAACATTTGTTCTTCATTGAGCATGCCTGTAAATTTAGTCCTTGCTTTCTTGTTCTAGTAACCCTTAAAGAATGCTCTTGACTCTGCATCTTGCAAGATGAGGACCTTAGAATGTCCTGACTTCCATCTACTTCCTGAGTCTTGTCAGCTCTAACTTTTAACATTGTCACCCCTGTTTGCATTGACATGTGTCTGGTAAACATAGTGTTTTTTTTTTTTTTTTTTTCTTTTTTGAAAACCCTCTTATGGTTGAATTAAAATGGTGAAAGTACTTTTAAAATTATTTTCACAGCAAGTATTGTTAGTGGAAAGGATTAGATTTTGGTTTTTATGGCAAAGAAAGAAATCAGCCTGCTATTCCAAACATATCAGGATTTGATACCTAGAATTGATCACAAAGGTTTTGGGAGGTAAAAGAGCAAAAGGAAGAAAGGGGCCACCTCGAGAGTGCTGAGCTGCCACAGCTGCCTGTGGTTGGAGCCCGGCAGCACTTGCTGCTGCTAGTGCGTGTGCACTCACTGCTGTTGCACGGCAGCCATCCCACTTGGGCAGGAAATGAGTAGCTTTTCTCCCTTTGTCCTTTCCCACTCTCCTGCCTGTGAGCTGACAAGGGTTTCTGGAAGTTTGCTTCCCAAAGCAGACTGTCTAGAGCAGAGATCATTCAAGTGGAGGAACGGAGTTGTCAAAAGACAACTAATTGTCCCAAAGTGCAATGTCATGATCTGTGTGCCACTGCAGGTAAAATGTTCTTATGAATTTATAGTGGACACGGATTGCCTTTACTGTATTATCAAGTGTTTTCAAAGTTTTAGTCATTTGATCTTTTCTTTCAAATGTCAAACTTTTAAAAATATTTACATGAAAGGCTGAGAGAAAGATATCAAGAGAGAAGTCTTCTATTTGATGGTTCACTCCTCAGATGCTGATGACAGCCAAGTCTGGGCCAAAGCAAAGCCAAAGAGCACTGGAACTCAACCCCTGTCTCCCATGTGGGTGGCAAGGGAACCAAGTACTTGAGCCATCACCTGCTTCCTCTCAGGGTGTATATTAGCAGGAAGCTGGAATAAGGAACAAAGGCAGGACCTGAACCCACATAATAGTTACACGGAGAGAGAAGGAGAGGCAGAGAGGGAGACAGAGGTCCTCCACCTGCTGGTTCACTCCCCGGATGCCGCAATGGCCGGAGCTCTGCTGATCTGAAGCCTGGAGCCAGGAGCTTCTTCCTGGTCTCCCATGCAGGTGCAGGGGCCCAAGGACTTGGGCCATCTTCCATTGCTTTCCCAGGCCATAGCAGAGAGCTGGGGTCCCAAACCGGCGCCCATATGGGATGCTGGCACTGCAAGGGGCAACTTTACCTGCTATGCCACAGCGCCGGCTCTGATGTCTATTTTTTTGTGTGTGCCCCCTGGCTCCCTTCCACTAATCCCTGTTGGTTGTCGCTGAGTACTTGGCCTGTAGTGCCAGCAATCCCATATGGGCACTGAATTGAGTCCCAGCTGCTGCACTTCCAATACAGCTCCCTGCTAGTGCAACTGGGAAGGCAGTGGAAGATCTTTAGTTTTCTGTTGAATTATTATTCAAGAATTATGTTTTGACTTTTGAAGAGCATGTACATTCTTGCTGAGGTGCTTTTTTTGACAGGACTGGAGTAGTTGTAGTTGGGCACCCTGATTAAGGGTGTGGGCTTCCCGGGGCCTGCGCCACGGCTCACTTGGTCAATCCTCCGCCTGCAGCGCCAGGTTCTAGTCCCAGTTGCTCCTCTTCCAGTCCAGCTCTCTGCTGTGGCCCGGGAAGGCAGGGGAGGATAGCCCAAGTGCTTGGGCGCCAGCACCCTCATGGGAGACCAGGAAGAAGCACCTGGCTCTTGGCTTCGGATCGGCCCAGTGCCAGCCGTAGCGGCCATTTGGGGGGGTGAACCAACGGAAAGAAGACCTTTCTCTCTGTCTCACTTTCTGTAACTCTACCTGTCAAAAAAAAAAAAAAAATGATTTGACTACTGTGCCAAATTCCTGCTTGTTTTAAAACCACTAGATAGGCCGGCTCCGCAGCTCACTGGGCTAATCCTCTGCCTGCGGCGCCGGCATACCGGATTCTAGGGGTTCTAGTCCCGGTTGGGGTGTCGGATTCTGTCCCGGTTGCCCCTCTTCCAGTCCAGCTCTCTGCTGTGGCCCGGGAGTGCAGTGGAGGATGGCCCCAGTGCTTGGGTCCTGCACCCTCATGGGAGACCAGGAGAAGCACCTGTCTCCTGCCTTTGGATCAGCGCAGCGCGCCGGCTGTAGCAGCCATTTGGGGGGTGAAAGACCCCCCAATGGAAGAAAGACCTTTCTCTCTGTCTCTCTCTCTCTCACTACCTTCCTATTAAAAAAAAAAAAAAACAAAAATAACCACTAGATAGCATTATACTTTAAAAAGAAAAAAAAGCAACATTGTTACTCTTTTGATGGTATCTTGGAAAGAGTTAGGAATCATTCTGTATTACTGTTCCATTGTATGAGTGTGTCATACTTTATTTGATAACTCCTGTATGGTTGTAAACCTAGATTGTTTTTGAAATTTTTGCTCTTGTAACAATAATACTGACAACAGCATTCTAGATTTCTAGATATCTTTTTTCAAGTTAATATTCATCTGATAGTTTATTGAAATAATCTGTTGCTCTATTCTATATACTCTAGAAAATATTTATGGGAATACACATTTTTAAAGGGAAGTGTTTATTATTTTAATTTTTTGCAGTGATTTTTTTTTAAAGAAATTTTATTTATTTGAAATACAGAGTGACAGATGAAGTGGAAAGAGTTCTTTCATCTCCTGATTCACTCCCCAAATGGCCACTATGGGTCAGGGGCCTCTGCTGCTTCCCCAGGTGCGTTAGCAGGGAGTTAGATCGGAAGTGAAGTAGTGCTTCCATATTGGATGCTGGTATCACAGGCAGCAGCTTAACCTGCTGTGCCACAATGCCAACCCCTGCAGTGATATTTTAAGCATCATGTTCTAAAATAATTAACATATTTTAATGATTTATTAGGTAGATTCATCACTGAAAATTTGTCACTTTTAAAGTTGGCATTTTGAGACTTCACTAGATGGCAGCAGAGGACCAGTTTTGCCCTTGTGTTAGCCATAGAAATCTGTTTTCAGATGTACATCCAGTACATCTCAAAATATTAGCTTGGAATTATTAAGAATTTAGTAAGGATTAGTGGGAACATGTATACAACATTATTGAAAGTATAGCCATTTTGACGGTGTTGACATGTTCTTTTGTGCATTATATCAGAATTACTATCTTAGAGGATGACCTTGAAATGCTGTTTTGGAACTATTTTTATAGAAACAGTTAAGCTACCTTAAAGTCTCTAGTCGTGTTATGTCTACTTCAAGAAGTTGAGATCATTTTAACTTGGAATCTCAGAGTGAAAGAATGATGTGAAGAGTCTCTTTTATCCAGTATAGGTTTTTTGCTCTTAACTGTGTTGAGAGCAAAGTAGTCTAATAGAAGAACTTACAGTTGGAATGTAGCACTTTTATTTTGGACAGTGAAATTTATGCTCGGGGTAGAAAGGTTATTTGACTTGTATGTGGTATATGAACAATAATGATTGACAGACATGCTGTAATAGTATATTTTGGGAAAGGGATTTCTGTAACCCTGTTTTTAATCATTTATTAGAGGTTTTTTTTTTAGGTTCCTAAGGAGCTATATGCAGATTTATTGAAAATTTGGTTCCTGAAAGGCATTAGTATCTGTGAACTAGGAAAAGAAATTGGAAAATGAGTTAATTAATTCTGATGGCTGTTTTTAAGTCTTTGAAATCTGATCTGAAGATTTTATAGGCTGCACATCTTACTGCAGTGTGTCTGGCTTTCAATGCTGCCCTGATGTTGCTGCTGCTGTTGATATTTTTGCTGGCAGATGAGCTTTCTTGGACCAATTTTAATTTGGTAATATGTTGGGATTTAGAAAATTTAGTTTTAAAAATACATTTGTGTGGGCAGATGACTAGAATTTGTCTTCCCATGAATTATTTGGAATGGTATTTAAGCCTTTTTATGTGTTATTTTAGCCTGAATAAAATGTAAACTACTATCTAGAGTTATAGGATTTGGTATATAACCAGAAATTAAATTACTGTTTAAATTATAAGTTTCAAGCAATTGCACATTGAGACTACTTTTCAATACCGTCTTTGTGGTTGTCCTAAAATTATGAGTCCGTATTATATTTATTTTCGTATTCGCCGTAATATTTAGCTTCTTGTATTTAGTATTTAGCTATTGGGATTGATGTGTCCAAATTTTTCCTGGTTCTTATATGTGAACATGAACAAATAATACTGGCAACCAGTTAATTTAACAGTCTGATCCATTTAGCATTACTTACTGGCATTAAAGAAAAATGAAAATAGAGGTCACAGTTTAGATGTACCTTAAGACCAACCTCCCATAACCTCATAACCCTAACTCAAGTTGTTCTCATTTCCCCAAAATGCTATCTCTAGTCACAAAAGAAACTTAAAACGTGAGCTTTATGTCCTTGTCAGCATGATTCAGTGAAATTAAGCCAATCAGCTGTAGAGAAATCAGCAACAGTTCTTGCCCTAGAAAGAATATTGTCCAACAGCCTGTCATGAAAAAGTTTGAGATACTTTTCCTTTCTGCTTTATAAATTACTGTAAGTGCAGAGAGACAGACTAGAAGCCTTTCAGATCTCCATCTGCACTTATTGTGTGGCAATAAACTTAAACTGTGTCTAAGCTGATCTCATTTTATTTTTGACACTAGTAAATGGAGAAACTAAAACTTATTTAAAAGTTTGGTATGCTTAGATATAGTTTTATTTACTTATAGTTTCCCTGTGTGTAAGAAGCAATACAAATGAAATCAGTCATTGTGTTACATCTCTTCTACCTGTAGTTTTTTTTTTTTTAAGATTTATTTATTTTATTTGAAAGGCAAAGTTAGAGAGAGAGAGAGAAAAAAAAAAAAAAAAAAAAAAAAGGAAGGGAGAGACAGAGAGATCTTCCATCCACTTGTTCACTCCTGCAGTGGCCACAATGGCCAGGGCTGGGCCAGCCTGAAGTCAGGAGCCAGGAGCTTCATCTAGGTCTCTACTGCGGGTGCAGGGGCCCAGGGACTTGGACCATCTTCTGCTGCTTTCCCAGGTAAATAAACAGGGAGCTGGATCAGAAATGGGGCAACCCGGACTTGAACTGGCATTCCATATGGGCTCTGATGTTGGGTGTTATAGGAGGTGGCTTAACCCTTTATACTACAACACTGACCCCAAATTGTAACATATTGAAAGTGCTTTATAGATATGAAAATTGAAATTATTTTTTATTTCTTTTAGACTAAATTGCTTTCAATAAAATACCTTTTTTAAAAAATATTTGTTCTGGTAGAAATAATATGAGGTTCTGAAAAAGATACCACTTTTAAAGAAAATTTCCAATTTCTGACAGCCATTAAATGGTTCCTGTTTTGACTGTGTGCTCAGAACTCCCAAACTGGGGCCAGTACTGTGACATGGAAGGTTAAGCCACTGCCTGCGGTGCTGGCATTCCATATGGGCTCTGGTTCATGTCCTGACTGTTTCACTACCCATCTAGCTCCCTGCTTAATGCACCTGGGAAGACAGCAGAGGATGACCAAATCCTTAGGCCCCTGCCATCCATGGGGAGACCCGGAAGAAGCTCCTGGCTCCTGCCTTGGGCCTGGCCCTGCCCTGGCCATTGTGGCCATTTGGGGAATGAACCAGTGATGAAAGAGCTCTCTCTGTATCTTCGCCTTACAAATAAAGAATAAAGCATTAAAAAAAGAACCTCCAAATAAAGTATTTTGATGTGGTCAACTTCAGTGGCATAAAGTTTTTGAGAGGAAAATGAGTTTGCATATATTTTAAAAAAGAAAATTTATGACCGGCACTGCTGCTCAATAGGCTAATCCTCTGCCTGTGGTGCTGGCACACTGGGTTCTAGTCCCAGTTGGGGCGCCGGATTCTGTCCCGGTTGCCCCTCTTCCAGTCCAGCTCTCTGCTGTGGCCCGGGAGTGCAGTGGAGGATGGCCCCAGTGCCTGGGCCCTGCACCTGCATGGGAGACTGGAAGAAGCACCTGGCTCCTGGCTTTGGATCAGCGCGGTGCGCCAGCTGCAGCGCGTTGGGCGCAGCGGCCATTGGGGGGTGAACCAACGGAAAAAGGAAGACCTTTCTCTCTGTCTCTCTTTCTCACTGTCCACTCTGCCTGTGGAAAAAAAAAAAAAAGAAAAGAAAATTTATGACATGATTCATGCCATTAAATGGCTCAGAATCTAATTGCAGCATTAACCTGGGAATGCATGAGGGAATGACATGCAGTGTAACAGTGTGCTAATAACAAGATGTATATCCTGAGAAAGTGGGAGTTCTCAGGAGGAGGAAGAGGAGGATTAGTGCAGGACGAGCAGCAAGGGCAAGGGTGCAACTTGAAGGAAGTCTTGAGGTAGACACAGTTGAACTGGACTGACCTGACTGAAAACTGATCCAAATCCAGAACCTCTGGAAGTTCTAGCCCTGAGCTGTTATGTGCTTGGACTAAAGGAACAGAATCACTACTTGTGGCTGCTTACACCCTTCACATGTTCACTTTTTTTTTTTTTTAAATTAATTTAATTATTTGAAAGAGTTACACAGAGAGAGAAGGAGAGGCAGAGAGAGAGGTCTTCCATCTTCTGATTCACTCCCCAGTTGGCTACAATGGCCAGAGCTGTGCCGATCTGAAGCCAGGAGCCAAGCACTTGGACCATCTTCTACTGCTTTCCCAGGCCATAGCAGAGAACTGGATTGGAAATGGAGCAGCCGGGACTCAAACTGGTGCCCATATGGGATGCTGGCACTGCAGGCTGCTGCTTTACCTGCTATACCACAGTGTGGGCCCCCACTTGGACTTTGAAGCCATGAGTTTCCAGTATAAATTTTGACTGTTACGTCAGTTCTCCTACAGTTGTTCTTGGAAAGTTGAGAGATGGGAGATCATATAGTTAAGTCTTTGTGGAACTTAGGACTACCTGATTTCCTGCATCAGGTGTTTAGTCCAGTGGCTTTTCTGGTCTTATGAGAGCTATTTTTATTTTTTTATTTTTTATTTTTATTTTTGACAGGCAGAGTGGACAGTGAGAGAGAGAGACAGAGAGAAAGGTCTTCCTTTGCTGTTGGTTCACCCTCCAATGGCCGGCGCGGCCGGCGCGCTGCAGCCGGCGCACCGCGCTGATCCGATGGCAGGAGCCAGGAGCCAGGTGCTTTTCCTGGTCTCCCATGGGGTGCAGGGCCCAAGCACCTGGGCCATCCTCCACTGTACTCCCTGGCCACAGCAGAGGGCTGGTTTGGAAGAGGGGCAACCGGGACAGAATCCGGCGCCCCGACCGGGACTAGAACCCGGTGTGCCGGCGCCGCTAGGCGGAGGATTAGCCTAGTGAGCGCGGCGCCGGCTATATGAGAGCTATTTTTAAATACAGTATAGAGTATGGTAAAAGAGTATTTCCCATTGTGTTGCAGAAGGTGAGGTAGCAGACACTTTAAGCAGTGGCAGGGGAAGTGCTTCACCTACTTCTGGGACTGGAGGAAGAGAAGAAGGGGGTGGTGTTGCTGAAAGCCAGGCTTAGGAGGCATCTCAAGTGGCTCTCCCAGCAGGAGCCACAGCAAGGCCCTACAGTGATTCCCACCCCACCACTTTATTCTTCCCAGTTTCAGTTATAATTCGAGGAGTATGGGGGTGAATGTTTTTTGGGATTTAGTGAAATAGTTGACTGAAAATTAGATTACATTTAGCATTTGTTCAGTTAGTCTAACCAATAATGAGTTTTGAAAGTTGCATGGTGCAAGTGTGAAAATCAGAAGACTGATTGGAAGTAACTCATGATCATGTTTAGTTTTCTTATTCTTCTCTTCTGTGCCTTTTTTTTTTTTCTTTTAAATGATAGGATAAAAACAAGAGCATTGCTACAATTGAGAAGAGAAGAAAGGTTTAGGTGCTGTGGTGCTGTGGGTTAAACCACTGCTTGGGATGTCCCTATCCTATATCAGTGTCCTTGGAATTGAGTTTTGCCTCCATTTCTTTTCTTTTTTTTAAAGCTTTGTTTATTTTTTTGAAAGGCAAAAAGGGAGAGAGAGAGATCTTCCATATACTGTTTCATTCCCCAAATGGCCACAGAAGCCAGCGCACCACATGTTAAGGGGCCCAAGTACTTAGGCCATCTTCTTCTGCAAACCCCCCTCCTGTGAATGCACTAGCAGGGAACTGGATTGGAAGTGGAGCAGCTGGGACTCCTACTGGCACCTACATGGTATACTGGCATTGCAGGAGGCAGCTTAACCTGCCATGCCATGACACCGGCCCTTGCCTCCACTACTGATCTAGGTTCTAATATGCCTGGGAGCCTGGGAGGCAGTAGATGATAGATCAAGTATTTGGGTTCCTGCCACCAATGTGAGTGACCTGGGTGGAGTTTCTGGCTCCTGGCCTTGGTCTAATCCAGCCCTGGCTATTGTGGGAAATAAACCAGTGGATGGAAAATCTCTCTTTCTCTCTGCATTTCAAATAAAATAAGTAAGTAAATAACTTTTTAAAAATTGGAAGACAGGGAAAATCTATTGAATATAACTTTGGAACCAGTTTTTTTTTTTTAAGATTTATTTTATTTATTTGAAAGTCAGAGTTACACAGAGAGAGAAGGAGAGGCAGAGGCAGAGGCAGAGGCAGAGGCAGAGGCAGAGAGAGAGAGAAAGAGAGAGAGGTCTTCTATCTGTTGGTTCACTCCCCTGTTGGCTGCAATGGCCGGAGCTGTGCTGATCTAAAGCCAGGAGCCAGGAGCCAGGAGCTTCCCCCTGGTCTTCCAACGTGGATGCAGGGGCCCCAGTACTTGGGCCATCTTCTACTGCTTTCCCAGACTATAGCAGAGAGCTGGATTTGAAGTGGAGCAGCCGGGTTTTAAACTGGTGCCCATATGGGATTCTGGCATTGCAGGTGGTGGCTTGACCTGCTACACCACAGCACTGGCCCCTGGAACCAATTCTTTAGTGGAATCTTCTTTGTTCACTTTTTTTATTTAAATGGTCTTTAAAAATTAAGAAATTATGGTATATGTACGCCATGGAATATTGCACAGCAGTAGAAAAATGAAATCCTGTCATTTGCAACAAAACGGATGCAACTGGTTACCATTATACTTAGTGAAATAAGCCAGTCCCAAAAAGACTTATACCATATTTTCTCCCTTATCTGTGGAGTACCTAAAAGGTAATAATAATAATAAACTAATAAAGTACCTAAAAGGTAATCTATTTAAGTGAAACTGACACTTTGAGATGTGATGAGTTTGAATAGACCTTGTCTCGAGGAATGGTTTTTTATTCGTACTATTTATTGAACTCTTTACTTAGTGTAGGGTTATGAATATAAATATACTCTTATGAGTATGAAGTTAACTGAGAATAGATCTTAGTAAAAAATAATAATGGAATAGGAGGGTGAGGAGGAAGAAGGGTGGAAGTATGGGTGGGAGGAAGGGTAGAGTGGGAAGAATCACTATGTTCCTAAATTTGTATATATGAAATGCATGAAGTTTGTATACCTTAAATAAAAGGTTTATGGGTTAAAAAAATTATTTTTTTTATTTGAAAGGTGGATAGACAGGTTGAGAGGGTTCTACTATCCACTGTCTCACTCCTAAAATGCCAACAACAACAAGGATTGGGCCAGGATGAAGCCCAAAGCTGGGAACAAAATACTGGTCTCCCACATGGGTAGAAGGGACCCTAGTACTTGAATCATTATCTGCTGCCTCTCAGGGTATTCATTAACTACAAGCTGGATCGAAGTAGGAGTAGACATAATTGGGACTTGAACTAGGCACTGCCCTGCCAAATGCCTGCTCCTTTTTACTTGCTTTTAAAGTGTTTTAATTTCTTTTTTAAAATTTTAATATCTGATCTCTGGCTCTCGTATTATATTTTGCAATTTGAGTGTTAAAGGTAAGTAGAGGTTATTTAATTCAGTTTTTCTTACAATTTTATATGAATATTAATCACTTAGGGATCTAATTAAAAAGCAAATTCTCATTCAGTAAGTCTGAGGTGGGGCCTAGGATTCTACATTTTTAACAAGTTCCCAGGTGGTGCCATGGTTATTGATCTAGGGACCATATTTTAATTTGTAAGAATCTCTTCCATTTTTTCAGTTTGCAGATGAGGGTATGACAGCCAGAGAGATCAAGTGGTTAGTTCTGCATCCTATACCTAATTAGTAATGGTGGACTTTTAACTTTTAATATAAGAAAAAAGTCATATTTCTTAGCATAAGGAAATACTAAAAACCCAAGAGAAATTCTACTCTAGTTAATCGACAGCTAATTTGTTAAACCAATTTTATTCTACTGCAATCTTTAGGATATATGTTAAGATTTTCTTTTCTATCCTTATTGCTTTGGAGGATTTGAAGAAATATAAACATATGGATACACTGACTTATTCAGCTATGTCTATATCTGGTTATTTTAGAGTTCTTACATTTTAGGCTTTAAGTGACCACTTAGAAACAAATTTAAGTGACTTTAGGATGTATTAAAATATCTGTATTATATTAAATTTAGGTTTTGAAGTAGAATCTTCTTGTTATAAAGTAAGTTAAATCATGTCTGTTTATATAAAGTGATTGCTAATGAATACTCAGTTTTCAGACATTTACAAATCAGAGGAAGTACTGTAACTAGAGTTTTTGTGTCTTTGATGGGGCCTGTATGCTGTTACTTGTATTTGACTCTCATTTTGTTTTTCTTGTGCTTTAATTTGATCCACTGAATCTTTTATTTCTAATGTTTCATTTTAATTTTTCTTTAAAATCTTAATTTCATGGGAAAATTTTCACTTATGTCATGTGTGGTTTTCTTTAGTTTGTGGATTTGCTCCTGATTGTTTTTCAGTAATCCTGTGATTAATTTTTTTGACTTCCGTTTCTGGCATTTCCTCAGTCTCTTTCATCTTCACGTTGTACTATTGAAATGTTGTTGTGTTCCTTTGGCAGGGGTTATGGTGTCTCCCTTAATCTTGTTTGTGTTACAATTCCAATATAAATCAGCCCAATTACAAAATAAGATTAGAATTCCTTAAAGTGGATTTTATGCTCCTACTTGCTTGTCTTCCACCATGAGGTAATTGTTATACTTACTTAGTAGATGTATAGTTTGTGGAAAACTTGGAATGGTAGACTGATTGGAATAGGACCTGTTGTTTTGAGCACATGAGATTTCATGGAAGATTTTTGAGTGGGAATTTGAAGATACGCATTTTGGGACAGGATAGTGTTGTAGACAGATAGATAGGCTTAGGAATAGGCCTGAATAACTTTATGAGTAGTGTGGGATAGCCATATCAGAAGGAAACATGATGCTGCAATTCTGAAGTTAAATCATATGTGGTTAAAATATTAGATGGGATTTTTTGGGTGCTAGTTGGCCTGCCTTTTTTTTTTTTTTAAATATGGTAAGCACTGTTGAATCTGGAATTATAAGCTGTAGAACTGGAGAATTTTCTCCAAATCCCATAATCTTACAGTCTTAACCATTGACAGTGTATGTAAACAGATTGTTTTTTAATTGTTGGGTGGATTGGCCGATTTTTTTAACCTTATCATAGTTGATTATTTTTGTTACGTTTCATTAATGCTATGGAGTGGGAGGAAAGAATCTGTGTCAAGTTCTGATTTTTATGTTGGAAAATTTGTACAAGGCTCTAAATCTTGCTGGTTGAAGGGGCTTTCTTGAATCGGAAGCACCTATGATTATGGAAATGAGTAATGTTTATTAACAGAAATAAGCACACACAGAAGTTTGAGAAGGCTTGGAGGTTTTGCAGTTCTTCTGGGTAGGTAGCTCTAGGTTTCAAGATTCACTTGTCTTGATGCATTAACTAAAATTCTAATAGAAGTGATAGTCTTTTTCTGTAGACAGTTTATCAACTACTGTTTGCTGAGTTTAAACAAAATTTTGATGAACAGAACATAGTTGAAAATTTGAGTGATTAATAACATGTAAAATAAAGATGACTGTGCTTATCCAGAAGATATTTAAATGTTGGCAAATTGTGCAAATCTTCAGTGGCATGCTGCTGGCTGCCACTTAGTATACAATTAACATTCCAAGATCAAAGACTGGTTAGACAGATTTGACAATTAAATTGGCAGAGAAGTGAATGGGCTTTGCAATTTAAAATTAAATGATACATGATGTCTGTTTAATTACTGTTGTGCATGTAAGTGATCACATAATAGAATGAAGCTGTGGGCATAAAGTGATTTTTAAGACCATAAAACCTTAATCACCTCTGTCTCATGGCTTTAAATTGATAGGATGTGAAGATGAAAGAAGAGCTAACTAATCCTTTTGATGAAATGTCCTGTGCTTATAGAATGACTATATCAAAAATATCTGTAGAATTGGAATCTTTTACAATGCTGAATGCAAATTTTGAGCTTTTTTTTTTTTTTTCTTTAAATTAAGGGGGGAACTGGGGAAGGGGGAAAGAGCGCGAGAGAGCACTTCTATTCACTGGTTCACTTCCCAAATTCCTGCTGTGGCAAGGATGTGCCATTCTGGGCTATGCTGGTCTGAAGCTGGAAGCTGAGAACTCAGTCTAGGTCTCCCATATGGGTGGCAGAGACCCAAGCACTTACAGGCCTCCAGAGTCTGCAGTTGCAGGAAGCTGGAGTCAGGTGTGCAAGCTGGGACTTAAAGCCAGGTATTGGAATGTTTTATGTGGGTATCTTACACACCAGACCAAATGCTTCCCCTCACTATTGCTTTTGATAAAGAGAGTATGTTAGAACTGTGCTTGAATTGAATTTGTTGTAAACAGCAGCGGTAACAAATTAAAAATGGTAATTGTAGTGTTGTTCTCCTTTATTTGTTAAATGAGAATTAGGACCCTAATAGGAATCCTTTGAACCTGGCAAGATGTAAAACTGTACTTACCCTTCAAATAGATTTTCTTTTGAAGGTGTTGACATATTTTTTTTTGTCACATAAACAGATAAGAACTATTTGAAACTATTAGAGTTACATCGTTTTATTATTAAATCTTTGTCCATTTGTGGAAATGATGAAAGCAGTGTTTTAAATTATCAGTAATGTTTTTCTGAGATCCCTTAACTTTAGGTTGTAATTTCATAAAATTGCAGTATAAATGGTGATTAGGTTACCAATCTAGCCTTTAAAGCTTTTTTAATTTCTAAGACAGTTAAATTACTTGCTGTGTATATCTGCTGTGAAAAATCGTGATACTGGCAATTAAACAAATTGTAATTGTAGCATAGGAAGTAGTTCAAAAACTTTTGAGGGAAATTGATTTGACTTTATAAGAGAAGAATGAGGTAGGGAGGGACTTTATGGAGATTGTGAAGGGGGGACTCTGTGACATTGATTATTTGTCTAGATGGATTAAAAAATGACTATATTTGCTTGATTCAGATGTATCACCAGCTTTGATCAGAGTTTTCTTAGGCTTATGAATGGAACTAAGTAAAGGAAACAAGAGGAGGAAAATGTTTTTTGTTTTTCCTCATTTTTCAGTTGTAAAATATTCCCCCTCTTTAAGAATCTGCCTTTTCTTTAAAAAAAAAAATATTTATTTAATTGAAAGGCAGAGGGAGAGGTAGGTAGATATTCCACTTGTGGGTTCATTTCCCAAACGGCTCAGCCAGACTGACGCCAGGGGCCAGGAACTCCATCTGGATCTCTCACATGGGTAGTAGAGTTCTAGTCACTTGGACTTTTTACTGTTACCTTCCCAGGCACATTAGCAGGAAGCTGGATTGGAAGCAGAACAGCTGGGACTATAACTAGCACTCGGATAAGGGATGCTGGCATCATAAGTGGCAGTTATACCTGCCCCTTGACAGGGGCTAGCCCCTAAATTGTAAAATAGTCTTGACAGAAAATTTCTTTTTCCCTTTCCTTTTCCTTTTCCTTTTCCTTTCTTTTCCTTTTCCTTTTCCTTTTCCTTTTCCTTTTCCTTTTCCTTTCCTTTCCTTTCCTTTCTCTCTCTCTCTCTCTCTCTCTCTCTTTCTTTCTTTCTTTTAGAGAGAGGAAAAAAAAACTAAAATGAGGGGGAAAAATGAGTAAAATGAGTGGAAAAGATGGTCAGAGTTAGAATTTGCTCAACAGTAAGCTAGTGAGAGAAATCAGGTTCTGTGTGTATAAGCTCCATGGATGTGGAGGGAGAAAGCTGGAGCTGGGCAAATCAGTTCTTAAATACTTTTTAGAACAAGGGATGATGAGCGTTGTTGGGTAGTGACAGGATCTGGCCAACTGCTTTTATGTTAGAAATGTTCATAAATTGTATCAGGAAAAGTAGCTGTAGATTCTGCATTTTCTTCATAATATAAGAAATATTAGTATACCTGAATTTATTTCTGTATACCTTTACAACCATGAGGATTTTGGTACTGGGTGCTAATTCTGTAAAGAATATAAATGTGAAATGATAGGGAAATAGCAGGCTTTGTGGTAGTGGATTATTGAGAGAAAAGAAGTACCAGGATAGTCAACTCTGGGCTTATGATTGTACATTTGTCTCTGTTGGAGGATGAGGAATAGATGTGCTTCTTGTGATGAAACTATTATGTAAATAGCTAGTATTATGTAACCTTTGGAATTGAGGCTGTTTTGGGAACATATCAATGGGGTTACACCATAGGCACAGGCAGCTGTTTATGGTGGGGAACCAGGGGGAAAGAACCAGCATTTCTGTTAGCATTCTTGGCTATAAGATGTAGAAATCGGTTTTGCTAATTTATGCAAAAGAATATATGGGAGAACTCCTAAGAGAACCAGTCTTGGACAGTGGATAGAAATCAAGGGAAGTCGGTGACAAGGATCAGAGGCAAGATGTGGGCACAGGGGCCCTTTGAGCAGGAAGCCATCGTTGGCACTTGCTGGCAGTATCTCTGCTATTGCTGTGAATGCTTTTTCAACTCTTTGTACCTCTGTCATTTACTCAGGTTAAAAGTCTTGGGAAAAGAACATTTGATCGTCTGGCTTAGACCCTGAGACTGTTTTCAACCTGCTAGGGACAGGGTTAGATAGAATCTGGAACTTTGGTTTCCATTGTGAAAATGAAATTACCTACATCCAGAACTGAGCTAGCTCATGGATCACTTCTGCCAAACAAAACAGAACAATTATTCTTTGTTCCTTAAGTGCCCCATTGCTCAGTAAATAAATGTACCCAGTGCCTCAAGCTAGAAGCTTGCAAATCATCCTTGACTTCTCTCTTTCTCTCAGCTCCATCTCTAGCAAATAGCATATTATCCTGTCTGTTTACCTCTTAAATGTCTTTTATCCAATGATTTCTAAATGTTGTTATCACCATAATCCTAGCTACTGTGATTTCTCACTTGATCTACTGCAGAGGCCCCATAATTTCTGTTGTCTACAGATTAGCACCTGCCCTATTGATGTATGAATTCTGTGGGGATAAACTTTTTAACTAAAGAAGTGAAAGGTCTCTATAATAAAAATTATCAAACATTGATGAAAGAAATCAGCAAGGACACACAAAAATGGAAAGATACTCCTTCTCATGGATCAGAATCAATATTAAAATGTCTATACTATCAAAATAATCAATATTAAATTGTCTGTACTATCAAAAGCGATATACAGATTCAGTGCAATCCCTATCAAAATACCAATAACATTCTTTACAGAACTAGAAAAAACAACCCTCAAATTCATATGGATCACAAAAAAACCCAGAATAGCCTGCGTGATCCTGAAACAAGAGAACTCAAGCTGGAGGCATCACAAACCTGACTTCAAAGCATACTACAAAGTTATATAACTAAAACAGCATAGTACTGGCATAAAAACAGATACATATATCAATGGAACAGAATAGAGCAGAAATAAATGCACACACATAGAGCCAGCTGCTTTCTGACGGAAGTGCTTAGACCATCCAGTGGATCAAGGGTGGCCTCTTCAACAAATGGTGCTGGCAAAACTGGGTTTACATATGTAGAAGAATGAAATTAGATCCATACCTCTCACCATATACATAATTGAACTCCAGATGGATCAAATACCTACATTTAAGATCTGAGATTATGAAGTTGCTGGGAGAAAATGTAGGGAAAACACTGTAAGACTTTGGTGTATGGGATGACTTGTTGAGTAAGACCCTAAAGCACAGGTAACAAAAGCAAAACTAAATAAATGGAACTATATCAGACTCAGGAACTTTTTTCACAGCAAAAGAGGTGATCAATAGAGTGAAGGGACATCCAACAGAATGGGAAAATTATTTGCAAACCACCTATCTGACAAAGGATTAACGTCCTGAATATATCAGCAACTTAAAAAACTCAACAACAACTACAACAAAAAACCCAACCAACTTAGTTGAGAAATGGGTAAAGGACTTGAATAGACAGTTCTCAAAAGAAGAAATACAAATGCTCAACATCACTAGTCATCAGGGAAATGGAATTCAAAACCACAATGAAATCTTACCTCACCTCTGTCAGAATGGCTAAAATCCCAAACAGGGAGAATAACAAATGTTGGCAAAGATGTGAACAAAGGGAAACACTTATACACTTTTGGTGGGAATGCAAATTAGTGTAGCTATGCTGGAAAGCAGTGTGGAGATTTCGTAAAATACTAGACATAGACTTGCCACATGTTCCAGCAATCCCACTACTCTGTATATACCCAAAAGACTTGAGCACAGTGAATCAGAGATACCTGCAGTACCATGTTCATAGCAGCACTGTTCACAGTAGCTGAAATTTGGAACCAGTCAAGGTGTCCATCATCAGATAAATGGATAAAGAAAATGTGGTATATATACACAATGGAATATTATTCAGCTATAAAAAGAATGAAATTCTGCCAGTTATAGCAAAATGGACGCAACTGGAGAACATCATGTTGAGCGAAATAAATCAGACCCAGAAAGACATATACTGCATGTTCTCCCTTGTATGTGGGAGCTAAAATTTAAAAAACAAACAAAAAGAGAAATGTCTGTGTGTCTATCAGTATTGCTGAAAACAGTTTTGTAAAACTTTGGTTATACCTTTGTGGAACCAATGGTTAAGAATGTTACACTACTATAGTTTTTAATGACCTATGATTACTTTAAAATTTACTGTATATGGGTGAAATGGTCATTTTTCCATTTATTTATTGTTTAGAGCTGTTGTTTATATTCCCACTAAGCTAGGGTCTTTTTTGCTTTTTACTTGTTAAATTTCTTACTCAGTGAAACATTAAACCTTTTTACCGTGATGTAAAGTTAAAATATGTTATCTGAAAAACTGAAACAAAAGGAGGGTGGGAGAGAGGCAGGGAATGTCATTGTGTTCTTAGTATTGTATCTACAAAGCACACTGAATCTGTTAAAAACTAATTAAAAATTAAAATAACAAAAAGCTGATCAGATAATGCCATTAATTTGCTTAAAAGCCTTCACTGCTCTGTGTTCTTCACCTACTGTGGATTCCTATCTACTTTTTTATACTGTGGTGTGGCTGGGGCTCCACAAACTGCATTTCCCAGGCCCCCTTGCCTGCTTGCTTCCTGTTGGATTTTGTCATTTGTGAATACAGGAATCTTGTTTCTGTTTTCTGTAAGGGTACCTCCAGCAGCAGAGGACACCTATCACCCTATTCTCCAATTTCTTTTGGCACCCTCATTGCTAGTTTTGCTGCTCCCTCTCCAAGGTACCAGCTTCTAGGCGTGACATCTTGGTAGATAGAGTGCTGCATGCATCATTTCCTAGCCCACTGGGCTTTTTCCTTAAATGTTGCCAGCTTGGTCTTCTGTGTTTTTTTTTCCATAGAAACTCAGACTTGGGCTTCAGGGCATCTCTCCTTGGATGTTTAGGTAACAGCATTTGGTGCCACCTCAGCAATTTGAGCACCCAGCTGCATGGACCTCCTCCTTCTTCCAGCCATAACCCCTAAATGTCTTTCCTTCAGACTCTTGCTTCTAACAAAACATTTTCATCTTGTTCCCCTAGCCCTGCTGATGGTAGTGCTTCTTGCAATTGTTAATCTCTGGATTTCTTTAGCCTTCTTCTTTCCTATTTTCAGCTTTCCAGTATCTGTGTAACCAATTTCTTATATTAAATCTCTTGTGTTTGAATTACCCATTGTGGTTTCTATTTGTCTCAGACACATGTTTTTCTATTTTCTAGAATAAAATAAAAAGTTTTCATATTGACTGTGTCTTTGCTTACTTTTAAAGTTTTATGCCATACCATTTCCTTCTTTCTCTATGCTTCAGTAATCTAAACTTTTTGTAGTTTCCTGGATATGCCACATTCTATTGTGTCTCAAGGACATTGCACCTGCTAGTCTGTGTTTCAACCACCCAGCCCTCATTTCTTGTCCATTCTCACCCAGCAGCAGTTCCCTTGATTAATACCTACATAATGCAGGTCTGAAGCAGTATACTGTAGGGGCTTTAGAGTTAAGCTAATTTTTTAAGAATCGTATTTATTCAGCATCATGATCATTCTATTACATTTACCATTCAACAGCATGGGTACAAAAAAAGAATTAAAATGCTACATTAAAACCCTTTTTTAGAATGCTTTACACTGATATATTGTCTAGGCTTTAAAATGAGCTTTACTGTTTTGCCATCTTTACGGCCTTAAGCAGGTTATTTATGTGTGTCTCAGTTTCCTCATCTGGGGAATGGAGGTGATAATTTTACCTATCTGCTAAGTCTGTGAGTATTAAATGAATTTATAAATGTCAAGTGCTTTGAATACGGCCCTGCATGTAGTAATTGCTCAGTTATGTGTAAACTCTCATTATTAGCTGAATGTGTATTTCTCTGGATCACCTTCCCTGACCTCCAAACTGTGACAAGTTCTACTTTTTGTGTGCTCCTGCAGCAGCTTGTACTTCACCTTTTCAATACTTACTATGCTTGTGATTATTTGTTTAATGCCTCATTTCTTGTTAAGGATGTAAATTAAAGTATATAAGGTTCAGAAGAGGGTCTGTGTTGTTCACTGTTATATCTCTGATACTGGCAGTGTGTCTGGAACCCTTTAATGAACAGCCAAACAAATTAATTGAATAAATAATTTTTAAAGATTTATTTTGAAAGAGTTACAGAAAGGGAGGGAGAGGGAGAGGGAGAAGGAGAAGGAGAAGGAGAAGGGGAGAGAGAGTGAGAGAGAGAAACAAATATCTGCTGGTTCATTCCCCAGATGGCTGCAACTACTGGGCCAGAGCAAAGCCAGGAGTCAGGAGCTTCATCCAGGACTTTCACATGGGTGGCAGGGGGCCATCATTTGTTGCTTTCCAGGTTTGTTAGCAGGAAGCTGAATCAGAAGTGGAGCAGCCAGGAGTAGAACTGAAACTCATAGACAGACACACAGATAGACAGACATGTCTTCTATCTGATAATTCACTCCCCAGATGGCCAGGGCTGGACCAAGGCTGAAGCCAGGAGCCAGGAGCTTCTTCTGGGTCTTCCATGTGGGTGCAGCAAGCACTTGGGCCATCCTTTGCTGCTTTCCCAGGTGAATTAGCAGGGAGCTGGATCAGAAGTAGAGCAGCTGGGACTTAAACCAGTGCCCTTCTGGGATGGTGGTGCTGCAGGCAGTGCTAACCCCAAATGGTTGTCTTTTTGTTAAAGTGTCTGCCTGAATTCAGAGATTTAGGAGTGATACATAAATATTTTCACATTTCTTACCATTCTTTCTTTAAATAACATTACTTTTTGTAAGCATTACATAAGAACATGTGATTTAGAATGACTAGAGTTCAAGTCAAAATTTATAGCCCAGAAATTTGTGTTCCAAAGCCTGAAAATTTGTATGTGCAGAAGAATCCCTAAATATGAACCACTAAATAATTTTTCTGGCATCTCTGTAGATGGAAACTGTATCCTAAAAACAATCTTTTCTAGTAAATCCTAACATATACTATTTTCCTCCTTGGTCTTTCAAATCTGTTTATACACATGTGCACGAGATAGTATTTTCTTTTAATTGATAGTCTACTTGAATTAAAAGAAATTCTCATTGTGTATATGTGTGCGTGTCTCAAATGAGTGTACCAGTGCCCTAAGATATAATATTCATTCTGTTTGAACCTTAAATTTAATTCTGAGCTTTGGGGCAGCTAGTGAAGAGAAATATAATTTCTGTCATCATCATTGGTTTGGAAGAGGCAAACCATTTCTTTTTTCTGAATTTATTAGCATAAGCCAGCTTTTCCTGAATTGTGAATATTGAGCACTAATCTTGTCAAATATTGACAGATATCAAGATTAAGTTTAGGAAACAATGGGCTAAAAACAAGATAAATGGACTTTTAGTATATTTTCTCGTGACTTTACGTATCCTGATACGTATCTTCCTGAGAAGAAAGATACAGCATTTTCCTAACTTATTTTGCCATGAACCTTTTTAGTGAATATTGAGCTTCACAAAATGCTGGCTTAGCTCCTGTAACAACGTTATGGATGGTGTGTCTTCAGTACCATTTTTGTAGACAATGTTATAATTGCTTTTTATTTGACCTTTCCTCATGTTGATTTAAATTCCTGTTGAAACAGAAGTCAGGGCAATGTTTGCTTCTTTCAAGAAACCTACATTTTTCTCTACCTGACAGGAGTGACTGCTTTGGAAAGCATATGCAAGAGGCCTTTGGAACTCAGTACTCCTGTTGCCACTGAGTCTGCTGGCCTGGCGTTTGGTCCAGGAGTCTCTTGATGCTTAATCAGTCCAGACTGAGGCTGATCTGAGTTTTCCTAGTAGGACTTTGGTCTCCATACTCTGAGTCTACCAGGGCTGCACCCCTTCCTTCCCTCCCTCCCTCCCTCCCTCTTTCTCTCTCTGTCTTTCTTTCTGTCTGTCTGTCTGTCTGTCTCTCTTTTTCTTCTTTTCTTTCTTTCTTCTTTTCCTTTCTTTTCTGTTTTTTTCTTTTTTAAAATTTTATTTATTTATTTGAGAGATAGAGTTATAGACAGTGAGAGGGAGAGACAGAGAGAAAGGTCTTCCTTCTGTTGGTTCACTCCCCAGATGGCTGCAACAGCCAGAGCTGTGCCAATCGGAAGCTAGGAGCCAGGTGCTTCTTCCCAGTCTCCTATGCAGGTGCAGGGGCCCAAGCACTTGGGCCATCTTCCACTGCTTTCCCAGGGCATAGTAGACAGCTGAATTGGAAGAGGAGCAGCCGGGACTAGAACTGGTGCCCATATGGGATGCTTGTGCCCATATAGGATGCTGGCACCCATATGGGATGCTGGCACCACAGGCAGAGAATTAACCTACTGCGCCATGGCGCCAGCCACATGCGCCTGTACCAGTATGTGTTCAGGTCCTGAGCTCTCTATCCCCTTCTCAGAGACGTGCTGGAAATAATTATTTTGGAAACAGCTGGTTACAGCCTGCTTTGCCATCTAGTCCCCAAATGGTCTTTGGTCTTCCTTGCTGCTCTTTCCCTTGTTTGTTTGCACACATTTTTTGTTAATTTTCAACCTTAATCAGCTCTCCTGCCTCTTCTAACCTATCCTAAACATACATATTTTGCTTTTTATAACACTTGTTTATAGTAAACCAATTGTCCATTATTATGTTTGTCTCCATATACGGTACTGGCTCACATTTCTTCATTTCATGTTTTTTTCTGTTCCATGATTTTAATCTGATTGAGGTCCATCTTTCCCTGACTGCTGTTTTTTCCTGATGTACCATATAAATCCTGCAGATAAGAGTTTGGACAGTGCCTCTCATCAGCACTCTCTATTTTCTCTGGGACAGTCTGATTATTCCGTTCTTTCCACATTTAACACCAATGAAAAACATTTTAACAAAATGATTGTTGATTTGAGGCTCATACTTTTTAGCATTCCAATCCTTCTTTTTGCTGTCAATTTTTCTCATTCTTTGAAGACTTTGGTACTGTGATATGGTCTCTCCTATCACCCCAAGACATATTATTCATTGGATAGCATAGCCACTCAGTTTGTAATTTTCTCAACTTGGATCCACCTGAACTTGACTTTTATATATGGGGTGAAATTGAATCCCATTGTTGGTAATCTGCTTATGGGGAATCAGAGATGGTAACTTGACCATTGGAAGATCGACAAATTAAGTAAATTCTATTATATATTGGTTGGGTTTAAGAAAATCAGGGCTAATAAAAGTTCCTGTGGAATATATTTGAAAATATCTTAATTGTTTAAACATGAATGAGAAGAAAAATTATATCTGAGATTGTGGTATTCTGGCTATGTATGATATTGATTCAAAGAAAGGGATTCAGAGTTTTGCTAACTGGTGTGGTAGGAAGAGCATTGCATAGTTTGAGGTTCAAGTCACTCACTGGTTTTTCTCTTCTGAAGTGGAGAAAGTAGTAGTCAATTCATATAGTTGTTAAGTCAATAACTAGCAGTTGTATCTATGTGTATGTGTGTTTTATAGACATTAAAACATTTAGATGTTTAATAAAAATATTTTTCTTAAGATGAGTCATAAGGTTATTGGGTACATATTATCTTCATGAAAACATTTCTTTATACTTTGTTTATTATAGGAAATGAAGAGATTAAAATTATGGCATTTTCGTAAAAATATTTGTTTATTTGAGAGGCAGAGAAAGAGAGAGAATGTATGAGTGAGCTCCTCCTGTCTGTAAGTTCACTCCTCATATGCCCCTGGTGACTCTACCAGATGTGGCTCTGTACTGTGGGCTAAACTGGAGCTAGGAACTCAAACTGGGTCTTCCATATAGATGGCGGGGACCCAACTGAGCCATCACCTGCTTGTCTCCCAGGGTACGCATTAGCAGGAAGCTGGAATTGGGAGTGGAGCTGGGACTCTAACCCAAGTACTCTGATATGGGATGCAGGTGTCCCATTTGGCTGTTAGCCAAATGCCTGCCTCTTTTTGTGATATTTAAATCTACCTGATAGAGGGACTCTAGTGAACATAAGTCCATAAAGATATAAGTGTAAGAAAAACCAGTTTATTTTTATTTCCTACAACCATAGTATTTTAAAAAATAATTATTTTATTTGAGAGACAGGGAAGGGAGAAGGAGAGGAAAAGAGGACTACCAGGCTACAGAGATAGAGATACAGATAAGAGTGAGCTCCCATTTGCTGGTTCACTCTCCAAATGCCTGTACTAACTGGGACTAGACCAGGACTGGCGCCTGGCGCCTGGAGCCTGGAGCCAGGATCTCAATCCATGTTGCCCATGTGAGTAGCAAGAATCTAATTACTTGAGCCATCACTGTTGCTTCCTGGTATTGCATTGGAGAGAAGGTGGAGCTAGAAACTAGAGGTGGGAATTGAACCCAGGCACTCTAATACAGAATGTTGGCATCTTAACCACTAGGCTAAATGTCCACTCCCCTTATTCTTGATATTATGCTGTTAATCTTGCCTTTTTAATGTTTAACTTACAGTTATATGATGTTGATTGATGGCACAAATGAAGTTTTTATGATTGATAGAGACAATTCAGTGTTTCATGTTTCAAATCTGGAATTTCCATTTCGTAAAGATCTTCGTATGCATTTATCAAACACTCTTTTGGATGGGGTAAGTCATATTTATTTTATCTATGCATACATATATATTCAAACAATTAAAAATTATGATCTTTTCCTCGTAAATCGTATTTTAAAAGCAATTTACAGTCAAAATCTAGTTTTTATTTGAATGTAAATTTCATTTACTTCTTAACTGCACTTTCATTGAATTTGTTCTTTTTTAAAGAGAAAGCTGCTAATTTAATCTTTGAACCTAAATAGAATTTGAACCTGTTTTCTTTAGTGGAGAAAGTTGTTAAATTGAGTAAAATGAAATCTGTATTGAACTTTATTACTTGGTATGAGAATAAGGGGGCAACATTAAATCTTGATTTGTTTTCTTTGTGGCTAGAAACATTTTTGTTGAAAAAGACTGATTTTTTATTTTACTTGTCATTTGAAATATATAATACTACGTACCACATTTTCCATGGCTTTTAGTGATAAGGACTGATAATCTTTATTTTAAGAGATAATCATGCCTTTGAAAGCAACAAGTATTTTTTTTAACTTTTATTTAGTAAATATAATTTTCCAAAGTATAGTTTATGGATTACAATGGCTTTTTCCCCCCTATAACTTCCCTACCACCTGCACCCCTCCCATCTCCCGCTCCCTCTCCCATTCCATTCACATCAAGATTCATTTTCAATTCTCTTTATATACAGAAGATCGATTTATTATATATTAAGTAAAGATTTCATCAGTTTGCACCCACTCAGAACATAAAGTGTAAAAAACTGTTTGAGTACTAGTTATAGCATTAATTCACATTGGACAACACATTAAGTACAGAGATCCCACATAAGGAGTAAGTACACAGTGACTCTTGTTGTTGACTTAACAAATTGACACTCTTGTTTATGGCGTCAGAAATCTCCCTAGGCTCTAGTCATGAGTTTCCAAGGCTATGGAAGCCTCTTGAGTTTGCTGACTTCGATCTTAACAAGTACTTTTTTTTTTTTTTTTTAAAGATTCATTTATTTATTTGAAAGGCAGAGAGAGAGAGAAAGAATATGAATCTTATATTTACTGGTTCATTCCCCAAATGGCTGCAATGGCTGGAGCTGAGCGATCTGAAGTTAGGAGCCAGGAACTTCTTCCAGGTTTCCCACATGGGTCCAGGGGCCCTTGTGCTTGGGCCATCTTCTGCTACTTTCGCAGGTACATTAGCAGGCAGCTGGTTGGGAAGTGGAGCAGTCCATATGGGATGCCGGCATTGCAGGTGACTGTTTTACCTACGAAGCACAGCACTGGCCCCACAACCAGTGCTTTTACAGTTGCATTTGTAAAGCTGTTAAGAAGACTCCCATCCCAGAAAGTATGTGTTTTTTTTTTTTTTTAAGATATATTTTACTTATTTGAAAGGCTGAGTGAAAGAGATGGGGAGTGGGAGGAAGAGATGGAGGGCAGGTGAGAAATCCGTATCTTCATTTGCTGATTCAGTCCCCAAATGGTCACAACAATAGAGCTGTGGCAGCCCAAAGCCAGGAGTTCAGAGTTCCATCCTGGTCTCCCAAATGGATGGTAGGAGCCCAGGTACTTAGGCCATTTTTACTGCCTTCCCAGGTGTATTAGCAGGGACCTGGATCAGAAGCAGAGTAGCCACGACTTGAACCAGCACTCAGATGTGGGATGCTATTGTTGCCAAGTGGCAGCTTAACTCTACTGTACCAGAGTACTGGTCTCAGAAAATATGTATTTATTAATCACAAAATCACTTAATTAAAAATATTTTATTTTCTCTCATGTGAATAGCGTTTCCTTCCCCTAATCCTGAAAGTATTAGTTTATTTAAATAAAAATAATGCAGAACATTACCAGAAAATTAGTAAAAATCATCTGAACTCTGAATTTTAGAGAAGTCTCTGTAACCATGTGGATGACCATCATTCTAGACTTCTCTGTGCTAGGGTGCTCAATCATACATCTGTTCCTATGGAATATAACACATGCATATTAATGATAGCAACTAAGAACATAGAATCTTTTTTTTTTTTTTTTTGGACAGGCAGAATTAGACAGTGAGAGAGAGAGAGAGAAAGGTCTTCCTTGTTTTTTTTTTTTCCATTGGTTCACACACAAAATGGCCGCTATGGCCAGCGTGCCGGCCTTAAGCCAGGAGCCAGCTGCTTTTTTCTGGTCTCCCATGCGGGTGCAGGGCCCAAGCACTTGGGCCATCCTCCACTGCCCTCCCGGGCCACAGCAGAAGAAGCCTGGAAGAGGGGCAACCGGGACAGAATCTAGCGCCCTGACCAGGGGTGCCGCTGCCACAGGTGGAGGATTAGCCTAGTGAGCCACGGCGCTGGCAAAGAGCATAGATTCTTAAACAGAGACTTGTATCAGAATTGTTAGAAAGATGTGGGGGGCGGGGGGCAGCGCCGTAGCTCACTTGGTTAATCCTCTGTCTGCGGCGCCGGCGTCCCATGTGGGCTCCAGGTTCTAGTCCCGGTTGCTCCTCTTCCAGTCCAGCTCTCTGCTGTGGCCTGGGAGGGCAGTGGAGGATGGCCCAAGTGCTTGGGTGCCTGAATCCACGTGGGAGACCAGGAGGAAGCACCTGGCTTCTGGCTTCAGATTGACACAGTGCCGGGAGTGGCGGCCATTTGGGGAGTGAACCAACGGAAGGAAGACCTTTCTCTTTCTCTCTCACTGTCTGGCTCTGTCAAATTAAAAAACAAAAAACAAAACAAAACAAAAAAAAAGATTGGGGCATTATATTAGAAAGATTCTGATTAGTTATGGTACCTCTTATCTCATTGAAAATGAGATTTCTGGTCAAATATATAGGCACATGTGTTGTTACATAATTTTTCATGAATGCAACCAAACATTACAAGTGTTTGTCTTTTTTTGTGCTTTATATTTGTTTGGGACATCTTTCCCATGTATATGTCTGAATGGTTACCATTGTCTATATAAGCATCGTTATTTGGGCTTTCCAAGCTGTGTTGGTTTTGTAAACTGTAAGATTAAAAAGTTGCCTGTTAAAAATATGTACTGTTCCAACAGTGCATCAAGTTCAAAACACTTTATTTATAAGCAGTGATACCAGGCATTTAGTCTTTCCCTAAATATCTGAGAGTCCTGGGAATTTAATCATGTTGATGTTGTCTTTTTTGCATATTTAATTAAAAAAATGGATACCTTAAAAGATTTTTTTTTTAAGGTTAGGAAACATAAGTCAGAAGGAGCCAATTCAAGGGCTGGCATTGTGGTATGCAAGTCTCCCATATGGGTACCAATTTGAGTCCTGGCTGCTCCACTTCTGATCCAGCTCCCAGCTAATGTGCCTGGGAAAAGCAGCGGGAATACGGCCCATGTGCTTGGACCCTGTACCCACGTGGGAGACCTGAAAGAAGTTTCCAGCTTTGGACTGGCTCAGCCCCGGCTCTTGTGGCCATTGGGGAGTAAACCAGCAGACAGAAGATCTCTCTCTCTCTCTCTTCTGTAACTCTGCCATTCAAGTAAAATAAACAAATCTTTGTTTTTAAAAGAAGGAGCCAAATCAGAACTTTAAGGTGCATACCTGATGGTATCTCTTCAAACTATCACAGAATTACCCTTATTTGGATGACAGGAATTAGTGGTAAGGCCTCTTTTGTGAAGCTTTTCTGCTAAAAGTTTGTCCAACTTCCTCAAAACACTCCCTGGATAAGCAGACCGGATCCTTCTTTGGCCCTTCCAGAAGTCAACAAACAAAACGCTGTGAGCATCTCCTCAAAAAAACTATCACCCTAACCTTTGCTCTTGTCTGGTCTGCTTTTGTTTTAATTGGATTGCTTCTACCTGGTGGTAGCCATTGCATTGATTATACATCATCCTTAGGATCATACAGGTAAAGCCATGTTTCATCTCCTTTTACAGTTCTTAAAAGAAATACTTCAGGATCTTGCTCCCACCCAAACTTTATGTTTATAATTTCTGTTGAAAGCTTTGTTCTTGTCTATAGCTCATCTAGGCAGAACACGAAGCAGAAAGTTTGTTTAGCCTTTTTAAGTCAGATTTGTGTAAAGTTGAAGCAGTTCAGATGTCTGTGGTATCGGCTGTTATTTATTTTTTTCTTTCCTAAAGATTTATTTATTTATTTTGAAAGAGTTACAGAGAGAGGGAGCGAAATACAAAGCGTGAGATCTTCCATTGACTGGGTCAGCACTCCCTAAATGGCCCCAACAGTCAAAGCTGAGCCAGGTTGAAGCCTGGAGCCTGAAGCCTGGAGCCAAGAGCCAGGAGCCAGGATCTTCATCCAGGTCTCCCATGTCGGTGGCAGGGACCCAGGCGGTTGGGCCATTTCCCTTGCTTTTCCAGGCCAATAGCAGGGAGCTAGATCTGAAATAGAACAGCGGGGACATGAATCGGTGCTCATATGAGATGCCGGCACTGCAGGCAGGGGTTTTTCCTGCTACTCCACAATGCCAGACCTGATTATTATTTCTGTTGTCAATTGTCAGTCCTCCTCAATTGTGACACAAACAAGATAAATTTACAAGCAAACTGATGTGGAAAGAAACTGTTGCAGATTCCTTCTTCAACATCATCTTGCCCTTTTCCTTTCTTTCTCCCCCAACCCCCACCCCCCAAGAAACCTTTTATTTAAGGAATACAGACTTCATGCATTTCGTAAGTACAACTTTAGGAATATAGTGATTCTTCCTACTGTGCCCACCCTTCCACCCACACTCATACTCCTCTTCCTCCTCCCTGTCCTATTCCCACTCTTACTTTTTACTAAGATCTATTTTCAATTAACTTTATACACATACAATTAACTCTATACTAAGTAAAGAGTTCAACAAATTGTATGGAAAAAAAAAAACCTGTTCTTGAGTCAAGACAAGGGCTGTTCAAAGTCATTGCTTCTCAAAGTGTTAATTTCACTTCTTTTAGATTGCCTTTTAGGTGCTCTATTAGTTATTGCAGGTCAGGGAG
This sequence comes from Oryctolagus cuniculus, assembly GCF_051225735.1. Taxonomy (NCBI): domain Eukaryota; kingdom Metazoa; phylum Chordata; class Mammalia; order Lagomorpha; family Leporidae; genus Oryctolagus; species Oryctolagus cuniculus. The sequence goes on from NC_142871.1 coordinate 83,442,416, forward strand.
AACATATGGCATTTGTCCTTTTGGGACTGGCTTATTTCACCGAGTATGATGTTTTCCAGTGTTTTCTGAGTCCCAGCACACAAGACTCCCACAGTCACGAGCTCCCAGGCCCCTGCCAGTTCTCCCAGCCAGACTCAGGCTGGTTGTCGGGCATGCAGACACGAGCTGGAGCAGCAGTTGGCCTATGTCCAAAATGGCGCCTGCCTTCTCCCTGCTAGTTGTAGGACGCCGGTGCCTGGTGGTGAGGGAAAGAAAATGTGCTCCCTTTTTTCCTTTCTAGGTGGGCAGGTACACTATCTCCCACAGGGCTCCAATCTGGGATTCCTGCCGGCCTCTTCCTGCAGCTTTATCTCCAGTGGTTTGGCCTACTGCAGTCTGGGCTCTCCTCACTCCAAAGCTGATACTGAGGTTCTCAGCTGCTGTACTACCAAGATGTGCATGTCCACACCCTCCCTGTAGTTCCATGGTGTCCCTCTGATTTGTGTGGAGTTTCCTCTGCTGTTTCTCAGCTCTTCCCTGAGACTGCACTCTCTTCACTTTTTTAAACTCTTCCCCTAGGCTAGAGCAATAAGCTCCCTCCCTATTCCTCCACCTTAACTCCAAACTTGTCCTTTCTTAAAATGAGTTTATCTATTTGTAAAACGCTGATTTCTTTGAGGGCATTGTTGCCTACAGTTTCGTAAATCGGATGTTTTTGCTTCAATTTTATTAGAATTCATGCTGTTTTGATAGGGTCCTTTTCAAACTGATATCTTACTCTTCTTCATTCCTGAAATTAGATCCTGTTCAGACATGTTATAGTACATTAATACAAGTTGATTTTGGTGTGAAAAGATGTTTTTTAATTTATTTTTATTTTATTTTATTTTATTTTTTGACAGGCAGAGTGGACAGTGAGAGAGAGAGACAGAGAGAAAGGTCTTCCTTTGCCGTTGGTTCACCCTCCAATGGCCGCCGCGGCCAGCGCGCTGCGGCCGGCGCACCACGCTGATCCGATGGCAGGAGCCAGGAGCCAGGTGCTTTTCCTGGTCTCCCATGGGGTGCAGGGCCCAAGCACCTGGGCCATCCTCCACTGCACTCCCTGGCCACAGCAGAGGGCTGGCCTGGAAGAGGGGCAACCGGGACAGAATCCGGCGTCCCGACCGGGACTAGAACCTGGTGTGCTGGCGCCGCAAGGCGGAGGATTAGCCTAGTGAGCCGCGGCGCCGGCCTATTTTTTATTTATTTGACAGGCAGAGTTAGACAGTGAGAGAGAGAGAGACAGAGAGAAAGGTCTTCCTTCCATTGGTTCACCCCCACAAATGGCTGCCATGGCCGGCACACTGCGCTGATCCAAAGCCAGGAGCCAGGTGCTTCCTCCCAGTCTCCAATCGGGCGCAGGAACCAAGCACTTGGGCCATCCTCCACTACCTTCCTGGGCCACAGCAGAGAGCTGGACTGGAAGAGGAGCAACCAGGACTGGAACTGGTGCCCATATGGGATGCCGGTGCCGCAGGCATGCATTTTCCATGAACGTTTTGAATACCCCTGGTACAAATGTCACCCTCATTTCCAGAACTTTGAACACTTGTACAATTATGCCAGTCATGTATAGAGGATCTGCACATGATCTGAAACACTGTTTTTGATGTAGTATTTTCTCATTTGATGAGTTGGAAGATGGGCTTTTCCATCTTAGGAAATAGGATAGCAGTGGTTAGAGCTCTAATTCCTGTGGCTTCACTGGGTCACTCAGTTATTACATGGAGGTACCTCATGCAGTTTACTCAGTGGTAGTAAGTGGAGGCTAACAGTAGTTAGTTCTTTGAACTATTGTGACTAAGTTGGAAAGCTTGTAAAGTGATGATGATAGTGCCTGGCACATAGTACAATTAACATTTTTCTCCATTTAAAATTTCTGTAAGTTTTCATGTTATTTGAAAGGCAGAGTGAGACAGGCAGAGGGCTTCAGTCCTCTGTTTCACTCCCCAAGGGCCTAGAAAAGCTGGGGCTGGGCCAGGCTAAAGCCAGGAGACGGGAACTCATTTGGATCTTCCACATGGGTGGCAGGGGCTCAGGCACTGGAGCCATTACCTGCTGCCTCCCTCAGTGTTTGTTAGGAGAAAGCTGGAATCAGAAGTGGAGATAGGACTCAAACCCAGTCACTGTGATACGGATGGGTTGCAGGTGTCTCAAGTGGCATCTTTTTTTTTTTTTAACATTTATTTTATTTTATTTATTTATTTGACAGGTAGAGTTACAGACAGTGAGAGAGAGACAGAGAGAGAGGTCTTCCTTCTGTTGGTTCACTCCCTAATTAGCTGCAACGGCTGGAGTTGTGCCAGTCCGAAGCCAGGAGCCAGGAATTCTTCCAGGTTTCCCATGTGGGTACAGAGGCCTAAGGACTTGGGCCACCTTCTAATGCTTTCCCAGTCCATAGCAGAGAGCTGGATCGGAAGTGGAGCAGCTGGGACTGGAACCGGGGCACATATGGGATGTCAGCACTGCAGGTGGCAGCTTTACCCACAGCACTGGCCCCATGTTTCCCTTTTAATTTGCATTAATGTTATTGTTAGTCAGGCTTAACCTTTTTTTTATTTCTTTATGAGTTATTGCAGTTCTTCTGTGAGTTGCCTTTTCAGATCCTTTCTATATTTTTCTGTTTGATATTTATCTTTTTCTTACTGATTTATGGGATATTTTGTCTTATTGGAGTATTTATTAGTTTGTTTCACATTTAAAAATATATTTTACTTCTTTAGTGTCTCTCCTGATATATAGAAGTTTAATCATAAAATAGATTAAATTATAAATAGTTTATATATTTTGGCTCTCGTGACATTTTAAGAAAGGAAAGTCACCTTGCAATTATAGTAGTTCTATATTTCTTTCAAATCTTTTGGAATTTATTTGAATATTTAAACATTTAATCTATCTGAAATACACTTTTGATAAAAGGAGTAAAATAGTAGTATAGTTTATATCCAGATATCTAGACTGTTGCCTCAACAGTATTCAGCTAAGACATTTCTCCTTTTTCATTGGAAGTATCATTTTTTATTGTGTATTAGATTCCTTTATTATCATTATTTCTCTTTATTCACTTTCTGTTCGATTAATGTTTTGCCTTTTAATGTTTTTTTTTTTTTTTTTACAAAATTTTTTATTTTTTTTGAAAGGTAGAGATGGAGAAAAGTTGGAGGGAGAAAGAGATGGAGAGAGAGCTCGACCTTTTCCATCTACTAGTTCATTCCTTAAATGCCTATAACAAGCCGGCGCCGTGGCTCAATAGGCTAATCCTCCACCTTGCGGCGCCTGCACACCGGGTTCTAGTCCCGGTTGGGGCGCCGGATTCTGTCCCGGTTGCCCCTCTTCCAGGCCAGCTCTCTGCTATGGCCAGGGAGTGCAGTGGAGGATGGCCCAGGTGCTTGGGCCCTGCACCCCATGGGAGACCAGGAAAAAGCACCTGGATCCTGGCTCCTGCCATCGGATCAGCGCGGTGCGCCGGCTGCAGCGGCGGCCATTGGAGGGTGAACCAACGGCAAAAGGAAGACCTTTCTCTCTCTGTCTCTCTCTCTCACTGTCCACTCTGCCTGTCAAAAAAAAAAAAAAAAATGCCTATAACAGCCAGAGCTGGGTCATTCCAAGTTCAGGAGCTACAAACTCAGGGTGGTTCTCTCACATGCATAGCAGGGACCCAAGTACTTGAGCCTTTATCTGTTGTCTCCCAGTGCCTACATTAGCTGAAACCAGGAGCCTGGAACTCCATGTGAGTCTCCTGTGTGGGTGCAGGGGCCCACGGACTTGGGCCATATTCTGCTTTCCCAGGCAAATTTTAAGGGTGCTGAGTCTGAAGTGAAGCAGCTAAGACTTGAACGAGTGTCTTTATGGGATGCTGGCACTGTATGTGGTGACCTAATCAGCTGCACAACAACACTGGCCCCAACATTGAACTTTTTTTTATTTACAAAATTTATTGATTTGAGTGGGAGAAAGTGAATGAGCAAGTAAGAGAGCAAGTAAGCACTCCCATTTGCTGGTTCAGTCCGCAAATGCCTACAGTGGCCCTGGGTTGGCTTAGGCTGAAGCTGAGAGTTGGATACTAAATCCAGGTCTTATACATGGGTGGTAGGAACCCAGTTACTTGAGCAACCTTTGCTGCCTCCCAGGGTCTACATTAACAGGAAGCTGGAGTCAAGAGCCAGAGCTGGGTACTGAATCCAGATACTGCAGTGTGGAACATGGGTGTCCTAACTGCTGTCTTAAGTGCTGGACTAAATGCCCATACTGACATTTTGCCCCCTTTTATGAATTAAATTATGTCTGGTTAATATTCTTTGAAAATATGAGAATGATTCTTATTCCAGATAACATTTACCCTCCTGTTCTGGTTTGTATCAGCATATAGATGTTAGGACATTGAAGAATGGCTTGTTTGAATGTTTCTTTCAAATTTCAATGATAAAATTACTTTAATAAAAAAATCACATAGAAAATATGTATTTACGTGTTTAGCAGAAGGAAAATCATTTTCCAAGTGACCTGAATGCTTATTTCCCCTATCCCATGTGCTTTTGTTTGTTTGTTTGACCAGATAAATATTGGAATGTGCAAACCAGAAGATGGGAGAATGTGACTGGAGAATGGGATGTTTGTGTTAGTCACTTCTGATGTGTAGTGTTGTGTGATGAGAAGGTTCAGAATGTAGCCTAGAGAGAGCAAAGGCCTTAGTTTGGGAGATGAAGAGCACTGGAAAAGAGATGAAGGAAGCATTAGATGGTTCACGACAGGAATCCAGGTAGAGAGGATGCCTCTGAGCCATTCTCTAATGATTAGGAAGGAGGAAAGAAGACAGTGCAGTTGGATTGAAATCTAATGACAAATAGAACAAAGCATAGATATTATATCATAAAGAATTATCTATGCTGCATACTCTGTGGGACTACTAGAATAGTAAATTATCATTCCTGTGACAGTAGGATAATGAAATATTTTCTTTTTAACTTTTATTTAATAAATATAAATTTCCAAAGTACAGTTTATATATTGCAGTGGCTTTTCCCCCCCATAACCTCCCTCCCATCCACAACCATCCCATCTCCAGCTTCCTCTCCCATCCCATTCACATCAAGATTCATTTTCAATTCTCTTTATATACAGTATATATTAAGTAAATATTTCATCAGTTTGCACCCACACAGAACATAAAGTGTAAAATACTGTTTGAGTACTTGTTATAGCATTAATTCACATTGGACAACACATTAAGGACAGAGATCCTACGTGAGGAGTAAGTGCACAGTGACTCTTGTTGTTGACTTAACAATTTTACACTCTTGTTTATGGCGTCAGTTATCACCCTAGGCTCTTGTCACGAGTTGCCAAGGCTATGGAAGGCTTTTGAGTTCGCTGACTCCGATCTTATTTAGACAAGGTCATAGTCAAAGTGGAAGTTCTCTCCTCCCTTCAGAGAAAGGTACCTCCTTCTTTGATGGCCTGTTCTTTCCACTGGCATCTCACTCACAGAGATCTTTCATTTAGGTTTTGTGTGTGTGTGTGTGTGTGTGTGTGTGTGTGTGTGTGTTTTCCAGAGTGTCTTGGCCTTCCATGCCTAAAATACTCTCATGGGCTCTTCAGCCAGATCCAAATGCTTAACGGCTAATTCTGAGGCCAGAGTGCTGTTTAGGACATCTGCTATTCTATGAGTCTGCTGTGTATCCTGCTTCCTATGTTGGATCATTCTCTCCTTGTTAATTCTATCAGATAGTATTAGCAGACACTAGTCTTGTTTATGTGATCTCTTAATCCTATCCTTATGATCAATTGTGAACAGAAATTGATCACTTGGACTAGTGAGATGGCATTGGTATGTGCCACCTTGATGGGATTGAATTGGAATCCCCTGGCACACGTTTCTAACTCTACCATTTGGGGCAAGTCAGAGTGAGCCAAAATATTTTCTAAAAGTGATAAATGAGGGGGTCTCATAAAGTTAGTAGAAAAATCTGCATGGATTACACCTTTTTTTGCCCCAAGGCAAACTTGTAATTCTATTTTTCTTGTAGGTTTTTTTTTTTTTTTTTTTTTTTTAGTTTATTTGACAGAGTTAGTGAGAAAGAGAGAGAGAGAAAGGTCTTCCTTCCGTTGGTTCACCCCCCAAATGGCCGCTGTGGCCAGAGTTATGCCGATCTGAAGCCAGGGGCCAGGTGCTTCTTCCTGGTCTCCCATGCGGGTGCAGGGGCCTGAGCACCTGGGCCATCCTCCACTGCCCTTCCAGGCCACAGCAGAGAGCTGGACTGGAAAAGGAACAACTGGGACAGAATCTGGAGCCCATAAGGGATGCTGGCGCCGCAGGCGGAGGATTAACCAAGTGAGCCACGGCGCCAGCCCTGTAATTCTATTTTTCTATGAACTTTTGACATACAGTCATATACCTTTGAATATGTGTACATGTCTCTTCATCTATCTGTCTATCCACCCATCCATCCTCGCATACCCCTTTATGGTTTTCAGGGCCACATTATGCAGTTGAAAGCATTGTTTACTGCATATCTCCAGGATTTGCCGTTCTCATCATAGTGAATTTGACTGACACCTCCAGAGTTATGCAGAATATAAATGGCATAGCCTGTTATGGCAGTACTGGTAGTTGGTTCATGGGAACAGCAGGAAGGAACCGTTTTGGTTTTGTTCTTTCCATTTTATTTAAATTATAACTTTGTTATTATAATTAATAAGAAAGAAAAAAGCTCAAATAACAGCATTTGCCAAAATTTAGCATAGTTTATAATTCAGCTAATATTTGCTGAGTGCTTATTATGTTCAAGTTGCTATCCCCAGAGTGTAGTGTAGGCGTTGCTTAGAGAGTTGAGGAGAAAGCCTCACATACTGTTGAGATATTTTACTTTATTGGTTATGGTGGAGAATACTTGTTAATGATGGCAGAGACCTTCAAATAAAACAATAACCCAAAGAGATGAATTTAAAACAAGTCTTGTGGTAGTTCGGAGAGGAAATAAATCACATCCAGTTACTCAAGAATTAAAGATGTTTTATGTAGGAATTGGCATTAGAAATGGGACAATTTCCATATGTATGTGTATATATATATAAAATCCCACCCCCCCCACCCCCATCTCAGGTTTATGTTTACAAACAGCACAGGAAGACACTATCCCCTTGCAGACAGTAGCCCAGGGGTCGCACCAGCCTTTCTGCCCCTTGCATTGGCAGGCAGAGGCTGCTTACTGGGGTGCCTTCACATGGTATTGGGCACCTTTGGGAGGAGCCTAAGCTGGACCTGGAGCTGCAGGTGTGGCCTGGGTCAGGACCTTGGGCTTGGTTTCAGCCTGGGCTTGCCCTTGCCCTTGATTTGAGCCTGAGCCTGGGCCTTGATTTGAGCCTTGACCTTGCACTTGGTTTGATGCTTGGACTTTGCTTTTGTCTTTGGCCAGGATGGTCTGAGACCCCTGGCGAAACGGGCTTGGGCATGTTTTCCAAGCTTGGGGTGGGTGATACAGAAAAGTTGAACAAGCTGGCTGGCACCCTTTGGGATTGTGGGCTTAGCTTCCTTAGGCCTGACCAGGGCCTTGCTCGCTTCAGCAGGTGCATTCAGAGCCTTGGTGTCGTTGGCCTGCATCTTCTTCTGGCCCTTTTTGTTGTGCTTCTTGGCAAAATGCATGTTCCTCAGGAACTTGGGGTCCACCCCTTTAATTGGGTTATTTTTTCTTTTTTTATATTTACAATTTTAGTTTTGCTTCTTAATATGCCATTCATAACATACAGCAAACTTTCAGAAAATAATTTTAGCCCATTTACTTCCCTAAACCCTTACTCATATAGCCTATGACAGCTATTCTAACCTCTTTTTTTTTGGCCAGGTGGAGTTAGACAGTGAGAGACAGAGAGAAAGTTATAGAAAGAGAGAGAGACAGAGAGAAAGGTCTTCCTTCCGTTGGTTCATTCCCCTAATAGATGCTACAGCCAGCGCTGTGCCGATCCAAAGCCAGGAGCTGAGTACTTCCTCCCGGTCTCCCATGTGGGTGCAGGGCCCAAGCACTTGGGCCATCCTGCACTGCCCTCCCGGGCCACAGCAGAGAGCTGGACTGGAAGAGGAGCAACCAGGACTAGTACCTGGCGCCCCAACCGGGACTAGAACTTGGGGTGCTGGTGCTGCAGGCAGAGGATTAGCCAAGTGAGTGAGCCATGGCACCAGCCTCTAATCTCTTTCTATCTCTTTTTTTCCCAGAGAAACTTTTTATATAATGAGTACAAATTTCATAAGGTCAACTTTAGTAATATAGTAATTCTTGCCATCATACCCACCCTACCACCTCCACTCTCACCCAACCTCTTCCTCCCTCTCCTATTCCCAGTCCCATTCTTCATTTAGATTCATTTTCAATTAACCATATGCACAGAAGACCAACTCTAAACTAAGTAAAGATTTCAACAATTTACACACATATGCACAAAAATATAATAAAACTGAGAACAAGTTTTACAGTTAATTCTCATAATTCAACTCTTTGAGGACAGAAGTCCTGCATGGGAAGTAAGTGCATAGTGACTCCTGTTGTTAATTTAACAATTAGCACTTTTGTGTATGACATCAGTGATCACCTGAGGCTCTTGACATGACCTGCAAAGGGCTGTGGAAGGCTTTTGAATCCACAGTCTCCTTCAGTATTTAGACAAGGCTATAAGCAAGGTAGAAGTTCTCTCCTACCTTCAGAGAAAAGTACATCCTTCTTTGATGGCAACTTCTTTCCACTGCAGTTTCTCTCACAGACATCCTTCATGTAATACTTTTTTTTTTTGCCACAGTGTCTTGGCTTTCCATGCCTGAAATGCTCTCCTGGGCTTAAGGGCTGATTCTGAGGTCAGAGTGCCACTTAAACTGGTTGTCATTCTATGAGTCTGCTGTATGGACTGCTTCCCTTGTTGGAACATTCTCTCCTTTTTAATTCTATTATTATTACTGGACATTTGATCTTATTTATGTGATCTCTTTAACACTTAATCCTATGTATATGGTCACTTTAACAATTAAGGTGGCATTTTTTTGTATCACAATTGGGGTTTCATGATGGCATTTCTGTGCCATTTTTGGTTGTGTGTGGTAGGGTTCTTGGACTTGGCCATGTCTACACTGTAACCTACAGCTGCTGAAGCTCCTGGGATGGGAAAATCCATATATTTTTATTGGACATGGACAGAAGGTATTCTAGGTATGAAATAATACTTAAAAATTATATATTTAGCAATCTGCAGATTTAACTTAGCAATACTGTTTATTTTCACCCCAAACTTGGATAACTGAGAGCAGCATAATAGATTCTTGTGAGGTTTTAAAATAGCAGTGTGATTCATGATGTCAATTTACTTGGGCCAGAATTATAGTTGCCATATCTGTTTTTCCAGTTTGTTAATTTAAACAGTCCATTGTGGTTTCCTGTTTCTTCTACATTTTCATTTGCAAATTGTTTTCGTAAAATTCCAAATACAAGAATGACTCAAACCATCTAATTGTCTGTCTGTCATAATCAAGCATTGGTGCTTTTGTTTTTCCCCGCTAACTTAGGTTCCTTGACCCACAAAATGTGGGAAATAGGTGTTTAGAATTATGACGTTAGGGCCAGCAGTGTGGTGTATGTGGGTAAAGCCACAGCCTGCAGTGCCGACATCCCATATGGGCACTGGTTCTAGTCTTGGCTGTTCCATTTTTGATTCAGCTCCCTGCTAATAGGCCTGTGAAAGCAGTGGCTCCCGTGTCTTTGGACTCCTGCACCTATGTGGGAGACCAAGAATAAGCTCCTGACTCCTGGCTTTGGACTGGCCCAGTTCTAGTTGTCATTTCCATTTGGGGAGTGAGCCAGTGGATGGAAGACTTCTCTCTCTCTGCTTCTGTTCTCCCTCTCTCTGTAACTTTGCCTTTCAAAAAATAAAAAAAAAATCTTAAAAAGAAAACAACAAAAAAGAAATACGCATTAATCCACTTGAAACAGACTAGTGCAATTCAATCAATTTAATATTCAGGCTAAGAGAAAGATATAGCAGTTAATCATTAAGGTTGATAGAATGATATCACTGTGTTCCTAAGTGAAATACATGAAACTTGTATACCTTAAATAAAATTTAAAAAAAATCAGAAAAAATGATTAATAGCAAGTATCTTAGAAAAATTGTCTTTTTCAACTGCTGATTTTTATAAAAGTGTATACATGCACATTGTTTTGATTTTGTAAATTAAACAGTAAACTGTCAAGAAGAGATTACTTTTTTTTTTTTTTTTTTGACAGGCAGAGTGGACAGTGAGAGAGAGAAACAGAGAGAAAGGTCTTCCTTTGCTGTTGGTTCACCCTCCAATGGCCGCCGTGGCCGGCGCACCGTGCTTATCCGAAGGCAGGAGCCAGGTGCTTCTCCTGATCTCCCATGGGGTGCAGGGCCCAAGTACTTGGGCCATCCTCCACTGCACTCGATGGCCACAGCAGAGAGCTGGCCTGGAAGAGGGGCAACTGGGACAGAATCTGGCGCCCCGACCGGGACTAGAACCCGGTGTGCCGGCGCTGCAAGGCAGAGGATTAGCCTAGTAAGCTGAGGCACCGGCTGAGATTACTTTTTAATATTTTGATGTATTTCCTTTTAGTCATTTGGTTATACCTGTATTATACAACATGTATAACTGATACATACTTGACATTTGTTTTTATTTATTTTTAAAAATCATTTATTTATTTATTTGAAAGGCAGAGCTACAGAGAGGCAGAGGCAGAGAGAGAGAGAGAGAGAGAGGTAGGTCTTCCATTTGCTTGTTTATTCTGCAGATGGCTGCAATGGCTGGAGATGACTGATCTGAAGCCAGGAGCCAGGAGCTTCTTCAAGGTCTCCCATGTGGGTGCAGGAGCCCAAGGATTTGTGCCATCTTCTGCTGCTTTCCCAGGCCATAGCAGAGAGCTGGATCGGAAGTGGAGCAGCCAGGTCTTGAACTGTCGCCCATACGGGATACCCGAACTGCGGAGGGCGGCTTTACCAGCTACACCATAGTGCGGGCCCCTGTAGTTGACATTTAATATATATTATGTATCGAGTTTCATCATTCCCTTCATTCTAAAGAATTTAAATATTTCTTTATTTAGTTTTATTTTTAAAAATTGAGATATAATTCACATGCCATGACATTCACCTTTTTAAAGTGTTTGTAGTTTTAGTATGTTCATAGGGTTGTGTAGTTATTACCGTTATCTAATTAAAATATTGTATCACCTACAGAGACTATGATAATTAGAACCAGAAAGGCTTTATCTGAAAGATTTCAAGGAATGGGTTGCAGAGATGAGCTCTGCAGGCTCACAGATTTTTCAGACAACAGTTAATGACAAGAAAGAGATTGTGCCCACTGATTAAAGCCCTTCAGTGGTTATTTCCAAAATATAAAAGTGAAACTACTCAGAATAATATTTTTGTATATGGAGTATGTCTGTGTCTTTAGTTTCATCTTTGATTGTGACCCCTGAAGTTTCATGTATGCTGAGCTTTGGATGATTTACCAAAACTCTATTTAAAAAATTTTTCTTTTCTTAAGGATTTATTTGAAAGAGAGAAACAGAAAGAAAGAGAGGGAGAGGGAGATGGAGTGAGAACTTCCATCCTCTGGTTCACTTTGTAAACAACTGCAGTGGCTGAGGTCCGGCCAGACTGAAGCCAGGACCCCAAAATTCCATTCTGGTTTCTTATGTGAAGGTCTTGTCAGGGGCCCATGGACTGCTGCTTTCTCAGGCACATTAGTAGGGAACTCTATCTAAAGGGAGAGTAGCTAGGACTCGAACCAGTGTTCTGTAGGAAGGACTTCTGTAGGAAGTCAGTGTTGGAGGCTGTGGCCTAACCTGCTGTGAAACAACACTGGCCCCCAAAAAGGTCTTTTTCATGCCTTTGTTATGCAATTTGGCTCATCATCTGCCCTGCTGGAATATATTCTTTATGTCTTTCAGGATCCAAGAAATGTTGTGTACCATATTATCAAACTTCCTCTTGTTCTTCAAGTAGAAAAACTATTCCTTCTTACGCATATGCCATATGTCCTAATTTGGCTGGGATAGTGCAGGTCTCCACTTGTTTTAGTGTAATTATTAATTGCAACCTGTTTCACTCTCAAAAGTATTGTGGTTTGGAAAGTAAGCTATGTGGCTATGTGGTTATTCTATTTATGTAGCCATCTGTTTTTAAAGCTAGTAACTCTTTTTTTTTTTTTTTTTAAGATTTGTTTATTTGAAAGGCAGAGTTACAGAGAGCCAGAGAGAGAGAGAGAGAGAGAGAGAGAGAGGGAGGGAGGGAGGGAGGGAGGGAGGAATAGAGAAGGAGGTCTTCCGTCCACTGATTTACTCCCCACATGGCCACAGTGAGAGTGGAGCTGAGCTGATCTAAAGCCAGGAGCCAGGAGTTTCTTCCAGGTCTCCCACACGATTGTAGGGGCCCAAGGACTTGGGTCATCTTCTACTGCTTTCCTAGGCCATAGTAGAGAGCTGGATTCGAAGTGGAGTAGCTGGGACTCAAACCGGTGCCCATATGGGATGCTGGCACTGCAGGCGGGCAGCTTTACCTGCTAAGTCACAGCACTGGCCCCAAGCCATTAACTCTTAATTGGACCTACCTCATTATGTATTTTCTCTTTTTCTCAAACTCTTAAAGGTCTTGAGAGTAGGGACTTTTTGTTCATTTCTTTAACACCTGGAGTGATTCTAATTCATAGTTTCTGCTGAGGAAATACTCAATAGGGAGGCAGATGAATTAGATGCCTGGGCACTTTGAATATAAAGAAGTGCAGGGGCCTGTGCTGTGGCGCATTGGGTTGGCGCCCTGGCCTCAAGCTCCAACAACCCATGTGGGCACCAGTTCAAGACCTGGCTGCTCCACTTCTGATTCAGCTCTCTGTTCTGGCCTGGGAGGGCAGTGGAGGATGGCCCAAGTCTTTGGGCCCCTGCACCCACATGGGAGACCTGGAGGAGGCTTGTGGCACTGACCATTTTGGCCAGTTGGGGAGTGGACCAGCAGGTGGAAGGCCTCTCTCTCTCTCTCTCTCTCTGCCTCTCCTCTCCCTGTGTGGCTCTGACTTTCAAATACATAAATAAATCTTCAAAAAAAAAATATAGAGAAGTGCAGAGGATAGAAAGGTAAACTTACGGGATTTCTTTTCTTCTTTCTTCTTTTTTTGGTGAATGTGGTAGTTGGGTAGAGGCTGTAATGAAGGATCCAACCCTCAGGTTTCTCCACAGCAACATTTTAAGCCAAAAGACAATCATTTAATTTCTAGTCAGTTTTCAGTGGTGTAATTTTCTTCAGTATTCTGTGTTTGGGGTTTGTTGAGCTTTTATGTGAGTTTACAATTTCCATTGAAAGTAGAAACATTTTACCATAACCTGTACCATTCTTCTCTTAAAAGATCTAATTAATAATGCTATTTTCATTAAAAAAATCATTTATTTTGTGTTTCATTTTTGAAATTTTTATTGCTATATTTTCTTCTTAAAATATTTATTTATCTTTTTTTTTTTATTAATTTATTATCTGAAAGAGAGGGAGAGAGAAAGGGAGAGATTGATCTTCTATCTCCTGGTTCACTTCCTAGATAGCTCCAAAAGCCAGGGCTGGGCCAGGCTGAAAATGGGAGTGAGGAGCTTCATCCAGTTCTCCCACATGGGTGGCGGGGGCCCAAGGACTTGTGCCATCTTCCACTACTTTTCCCAGGCATAATAGTAGAGAGCTGAATTTGAAGTGGAGCAATTGGGACACAAACTGGCTTCCATTGAATTGGCATCCGTGTCGCAGATGGCAGCTTAACCTGCTATACCACAATGCCAGCCCCAAGGGTTTTTTTTTTGTTTTTGCTTTTGTTTTTTAAGATGTGTATGTTTGAAAGGCAGAGTGACAGAGGAAGAGAGCTAGATATCCTCTATTTGTTGGTTTACTCCATCCCTAAATACCCTTAACAAGTGGGGCTGGGCCAGGCTGAAGCCAGGAGCCAGGAACTCCATCAGAATCTCCCATGTGGCTAGCAGGGACCCAGTCGCAAATGGTGGGGCCTGGACACTGGCACTGCCATATAGGATCCAAATGTCCTTAAGCAGTGGCTAAGTCTGTTGCACTGTAACACCTGCCCCTCATTGAGTCTTTTAATGAATATATAATAAGTTTAGTGTCTTATTTCCTTACTTTAACATCTCTGTCAGTTTTGGATCAGTTTTGTTTGATTTTTCCTCCTTGTGGATCATATTTGCATGCCTGATACTTTTTTTATATTGGCTACAGGCATTTTGAATTTTAGTTTTTTTTGGGGGGCTGTTATTTTTGTAATTCCTGTAAATTTTCCTGAGCCTTATTTGGGAATGCAGTTAATTTACTTGAAACTAATTTGTTATTTACAGATCCTGCTTTTAAGACTTCTTAGGTACACCAGGTTAATTTTTAGAGATAACAATCCTTCACTACTGAGAGTAGATCCTTTTTAGTATTCAAATACTCTGTGAATGATGTAATTTCTTTTCTGGCTAGTGTGAACAGGTGCTCCCTTCCCTGTGCTGGTAGCCAGGTGCTAGTCCTTCTAGCCTTGGGTAGTTCCCTTACATGCATATGCTGATTGGTCCCTGCTGAATATCCAAGGGGGCTCCTGAATGAGCACATCTCTGGAGTTCTTTCTCTCCTATTCTCTGCCCTGAGCACTCCAGCTGCTTTGCTTTTCCTCAACATCCTATTTTGTTTTCTCAGTTCAGAGAGACCACTGAGCTTCCTCTGTGTCTCCTTCGTAGGCTGAGGCCGCGAAGCTCTCCTCAGATAGTGACTGGGACACATTGGTAGACTCGACCTAGTGTGCTTCCTCTCCTTTGTTGCTGAATGTGCAGGGTCTTGGAAATTACTGCTTTGTGTATTTTGTTCATGCATTTGGTTGTTTCAGGCAGAAGAGTAAATCCATTTCCTGTTAAACATTTTGGTCAGAAATTGAAGTTTGTTTTCTTCACTACAGTTTTTTTTATATATTTTTTAAAGATTGTGGTAATAGCTATATAACATAAAGTTTACCATTTTAGCAATTTTTAAAAAAGATTTATTTATTTATTTGAAAGAGTTACATAGAGAGAAGGAGAGGCAGAGAGAAGAGAGGTCTTCCATACACCGGTTCACTCCCCAATTGGCTGCAAGGGCCGGAGCTGCGCTGATCTGAAGCCAGGAGCTTATTCCAGGTCTCCTACGTGGGTGCAGAGGCCCAAGGACTTGGGCCATTTTCTACTGTTTCCCCAGGCCATAGCAAAGAGCTGGATCGGTAGTGGGGCAGCCGGGACTCAAAGTGGTGCCCATATGGGATGCTGGCACTGCAGGCAGCGGCTTTACCTGCTACACCACAACGCTAGCCCTGAGACCCTTTTTTAAGCAGTACTTTTGGATGTTGATGATAGGAAGGGGGGCGACGATGTGTCTCTCTGGCTACTTCCTGCTGACTGGGGACGTCGTCTACAGGGGCCCGCTGGGGGTATCTTGGGGCTCCGCAGGGACAGGCATGTATGGATGGAGAAGCATCTGGTTGACTGCCTGGTTGCTGAAGGTCTTGGTTCATTCCATTATCACCTGCTGTAAACACTTAAACGGCACCATCTGCAAGGTGTCCGGCGTGTAACAAATCTTCCCAGGCAGACGAATCAATTAATTCACAGGCTTTTATTAGAGTTCCGCTCCCAGGCGAGGTTCCCCGGTCCCAACAGAGCAACGAGCTGGGGGCCAGGGGAAGTTGTGCATCAGAGATTGGGAGAGCTCCTTTTATAGATTCAGGGCATGGGGGTTAAAGGTTGAGGCGGGTCTGATCTCATTGGTTGATCTTTAGGCACCCGCAGGGACCTTGACAAGGACTTTTCTTCCCCGGAAGTACAGGTAGAGATTCTCCATTCCTGCAAGTTTAGGCCTTCCCTCCTTGTGGATCCCAAAGCTACCAGATGTATACAGAGAAGTGGGGCTTACTGGATCATATGGTGGTTCTGTTTTTAGTTTTTTCCCCCTTATGCTGTTTGTTCCATATACATTCCAACCAGTAGTGTACAAAGTTCGAGTTTTCTTAACTAAGAATTAAGCTTACATATTTGATGTTTCCTTATTTTTCTGTAGCCTAGGGCAGTGGTAGAAGTGTGGGGAAGGAGACATTGTGGTGGCAGGGTCATGTGAAGAAGTCAAGTATCCTCATATGTTAGTATTCTCTGCCTGGTGTTAGGTCTTTGTTAGAACCATGGGTTCTGTTCTCTCTTAAGAATTTTTGGTGAGGCCGGTGCCACGGCTCACTAGGCTAATCCTCCTCCGCCTTGCGGCACCGGCACACCGGGTTCTAGTCCCGGTCGGGACAACAGGTTCTGTCCCGGTTGCCCCTCTTCCAGGCCAGCTCTCTGCTGTGGCCAGGGGGTGCAGTGGAGGATGGCCCAAGTGCTTGGGCCCTGCACCCCATGGGAGACCAGGAGAAGTACCTGGCTCCTGCTATCGGATCAGCGCGGTGCGCCGGCTGCAGCGTGCTGGCTGTGGTGGCCATTGGAGGGTGACCCAACGGCAAAGGAAGACCTTTCTCTCTGCCTCTCTCTCTCACTGTCCACTCTGCCTGTCAAAAAAAAAAAAAAAAAAAAAAAAAGAATTTTTGGTGAATATCTTTTTTGCCTAATTGAGAGCGATATTTTATTCCACTAATACCTAGATTATTTCTCAATTTAAGTGTGGATCCCTGGAGCCTTTACTTCAGACAGAAAAAGAGTGTTAATCTACTTTTATTACTGTTCAGTTAGAAGAGGAAGGGGAAAAAGAAAATGGTAGCCACTGAGTTTCCTTCTATCTATATTTGAAAATTATTAGGAATCTTTCCATTAGAGCTTCTGAAGGCTTGGCTGGCTTAGATCTGGACCTAGGTATGTCTTTTTTTCTTACCAAAATCTTGGTAGTTTATTGGTTTTCAGATTTTTCTTTAAAGTTTTATTTATTTGTTTGAAAGTCAGAGTTTTAGAGAGAGTCTTCCATCTACTGGTTCAGTTCCCAGATGGCCACAGTGGCCAGAACTGGGCCAGGCTGAAGATCTTCATCTGGGTCTCCCTTTGTGGGTGACAGGGGTGCAAACATTTGGGCCATCTTCTGCTGCATTTTCCAGGTGATTAACAGGGAGCTGGATCGGAAGTGGAGCAGCTGGGACTTTAAATGGTGCCCATATGGGATGTCAGCATTGCAGGTGGCAGCTTTACCTACTATGCCACAATGCGGGCCCTGGTTGTCAGATTTTTGATTTTCCCTTTTGAATAGTTTGATTTTCTGAAAATGAATTTTCTTTTGGCTTTTAAAAGTATGTTTAAAGGAAAACATTTTTGCTCATTTATCAGGTAATTTGGGAGGAAGATTCTTGTGATTTCTGCTATTTGATCCTGTCATTTAATTTCCAAACACTTATATTTTAGAAGAATATTTAATTGAACTTTGTAATCAGTATTACTTTGTTAGTATGTAAAATACTCAGATAAAAGTATTTAAATAAAAATGCTTAATGAACAGTTTATAATAAATACATTCTAATTTATGTCAAGTGTTAACTTAAAGGTGCTAATCCTAAGCAAATGTGTGTTGCTTAACAAACATATATTCAAGAAATGAATTAATTGATACTGGCTTATTAAAATAAAAATTGTTTCTTATATCAGTATGTTCTTTATAATTTTAGATGATTATGTGTGGGTTTTCTTTCGTGAAATTAAGAAAGCAAGAAAATCTGTTGAGTTTCCTAGGAAAAATACGAGGCAAAAAAATGATCTTAGATAAAAAATAATAATTAAAGTTTTATAAAATACTGCATTATTTATTATTTTTTATTATTATGCCTGTAATCAACCCTTGGTGTCCTTATCTCTTTCTGTTAGAATCCGGAATTAATTTTGACTTTTAACACTAAGGCAAATTTGCAGAAACCTGTTTATGGTCTTTGTCCTTTTCCCTTCCATTGACGTCTAGTAACCTGGCGTGGAACCAAGATCACATGGGTCACATGGGAATTACATCCATAATAAGGGGGCCATTTAATTTTCAAACTTAGGATTACAATCATTGGCATAAAATGAGGTTTTAAACAAGAAATGTTGGAACAAAATTCTTTTAATAAATGACCCTGATTTTTAGAACTTAATTTTGTAGTCTCTTCACTCTTAAATGTTAGCTAGTAATTCAAACATAAAACAACATGTAACATACTAATTCAAATGTAAAAAAATATGATGTGATATTATCATGTGATTTTTATGCATAGTAAGATTTTTTAAAGGTGCTGACAATTTACAGATTTTTAACTGGGTACAGTGTGATTACTGGGACATTCTATCATGTTGTGTATTTAAGGTTTATGTGTTTCTTGTGTATATGGTATATTTCAGTCAAAGAAATTACTGTTAACAAATGAAGAAACTTATGTTTTCTCTTTCAAGGAGATGATTATTGACAGAGTAAATGGACAGGCTGTTCCTAGATATTTGATATATGACATCATTAAATTCAATGTAAGTACCTTTTAAAATTTATGAAGTTTATAATTGAGAAAATGAAAACTGTCAGTGAAATAATAAATTTATCTTTAACAGATAAAAAGTGTTTGCCACTGCCTGAGAGATAGTTAGGAAAATTGTGACTATTTTAGGTTATTTGCCAGTCATCTTTTTGTTAATACTTTTACCTCTCCTTTTCTTTCTCTTATTGTCTGATATTTTACATACTTTTTTTTTTTTTTTTTTAGGATTTATTTATTTATTTGAATGGCTGAGTTAGATAGATAGAGAGGAAGAGACAGAGAGAAAGAAAGATATCTTCCAGTTGTTGGTTCACTCCTCAAACAGCTACAGTGGCTGGGTCTGGGCCAGGCCGAAGCCAGGAACCTGGAACTCCATCCAAGTCTCCTGTGTGGGTGACAGGGAACCAAGCACTTGGCCCACCTTCTGCTGCTCTCCCAGGCACGTTAGTGAGGAGCTGGATGAGAAATGGAGTGGCCTCCGTTGTTCATATGGGATACCTGTGTTGTAGGCAGCAGAGTAATCCTCTGTGCCCCAGTGCTGGCCCTGGCACATTTCTTTTTCTTTTAAGTTTCTGTTTCTTTTAAAGATTTATTTGTTTATTTTATTTATGTGAGTGCAGAGGCCCAAACACTTGGACTGTCTTCTGCTTTCCCAGGCTTGTTAGCAGGAAGTTGGATTGGAACTGGAGGAGCTGGAAATTGAACTGGTGCCCATATGGGATGCTGGTGCCTTGGCAGTTGCTTAACCTGCTGTGCCACAAGGCTGATCCTTTAAGTTTCTTTAATTTCAAATGGATAAAGAAAATAGTTTGATAAGTAAAGTGAAAATTTCTTGGTTTTAGTTATTTTATACTTTATTGTTAAAAAAGCATTCTAGTTTTATTTGTAACTTAAAAAGAACAAAAGAGAAACTGATATAAGGTATTAATGTGTAATTTAGAGACAGAAATTGTTATTTATCAATAGAAGTAAGAAACAAAAATAAAATACAAAATTTCCTGTTTTAAAAAGTTGTCAAAGGGCTGGCGCCACGGCTCAATAGGCTAATCCTCCACCTACGGTGCCGGCACCCCCGGTTCTAGTCCCGGTCGGGGCGCCGGATTCTGTCCTGGTTGCCCCTCTTCCAGGCCAGCTCTCTGCTATGGCCCGGGAGTGCAGTGGAGGATGGCCCCAGTACTTGGGCCCTGCACCCGCATGGGAGACCAGGAGAAGCACCTGGCTCCCAGCTTTGGATCGGTGTGCCAGCCACGGTGGCCATTGGAGGGTGAACCAACGGCAAAGGAAAACCTTTCTCTCTGTCTCTCTCTCTCTCTCTCACTGTCCACTATGCCTGTAAAAAAAGTTGTTAAAGGAATGAGGATTATGTTCTCTACTTATTTCCTACAGTTTTAGAGTAGCCAAGAATCCATTTCCTGTTTATGTTTACTTATAATGTGATGATCTAGATTAGTTAGGCAGTATAATATGACTTCTGTAAATGCAAGAAACTTGATGGTGCATATCTGTGAACACATATAATCAATCCTGTATACATGCATTATTCAAACTGAATAATCATTTAGTTTTCAAGCCAGACTGAAAACATTTAAGAATTCTCAAATTTAACTATTTATGTTTTGGGGCCGGTGTTGTGTCACAGTGAGCTCAGTTGCTGCTTCAGCACTGCGTCCCATATCAGAGCACCAGTGAGTCCTGGCTGCTCTCTTTCCAATTCAGCTACTGCTAGTGAGCCTGGGAAGGCAGCAGAAGATGATCAAGTAGGTACTTGGACCCCTGCCAGTCATGGGGGAGACCTGGATGGAGCTCCAGGCTTCTGGCTTTGGTCTTGACCAACCCTGTCCATTGTCGCAATTTGGGAGAGTGAACCAGTAGATGGAACATATCCCTTTCCTCCCTCCCTGTTACCTTCCCCCCTCCCTGTCCCTGTCCCTCTTTCTCTCTCCTTCCGTCATCATCATTCTGCCTTTCATATAAATAAATAAGTCTTTAAAAAATGTTTAAGGTTCTGAAGATTTATTACAACATTTGAAAAACTCTTTTTTGAAGTATATTTTACTTTAATAAGTTACTGTATTAAGATTAAGATTAAGGATTGTATTATTACAGGTTACTTCAGGGCACACTTTTTTTTTCCTGAAAATTTTCCATGTATGTATCTCATTTTTTGGGGTGAATATCTAAATTCAAAATGTAGAGTTTCAAATTTAAGAATCTCAAGGCTAGAAAACATCATATTTTCATCTTATTCTGTTTGTAACTACTGTATTCCTGGAAAATAATGCTTAATCTTATCACACTTCTCAGAATTACAGTCCTTGACCTATAGCTAAAAATAAGGGATGGGGGTGACTTTGCATCTTTGTGAATAAGTAAGTGCTGCTTCCTTTGCCTCTTGATAGTGAGTTCTACCTTAACGTGTTCATGTGCTCTCACTTTTTTTTTTTTTTTTTTTTAAGATTTATTTTTGGGGCCGGCGCTGTGGCTCAGTGGGTTAAAGCCCTGGCCTGAAGCGCTGGCATCCCATGTGGGTGCCGGTTCTAGTCGTGGCTGCTCCTCTTCCAATCCAGCTCTCTGCTATGGCCTGGGAAAGCAGTAGAAGATGGCCCAAGTGCTTGGGCCGCTATACCCGGAAGAAGCTCCTGGCTCCTGCCTTCGGAACGGCACAGCTCCGGCCGTTGTGGCCATCTGGGGAGTGAACCAGCAGATGGAAGACCTCTCTCTCTTTCTCTACTTCTCTCTGTAACTATGCCTTTCAAATACATAAAATAAATCTTTTAAAAAGGGAAAGATTTATTTTTTATTTATTTGAAAGAGTTGGAGACAGAGAGATCTTTCATCTGCTGGTTCACTCCCCAAATGGCTGCAACAGCCAGAGCTGTGCCATGCTACAGGCAGGAGCCCAGAGCTTCTTTTGGGTCTTCCATGTGGGTGCAGAGACCTAAGCACGTGGGCCATCTGCTGCTGCTTTCCCAGGTGCTTTAGCAGGGAGCTGGAGAAGTGGAGCAGCTGGGTCTCAAACTGGTGCCCGTGTAGGAAGCCGGCATCACAGGTGATGGCTTAACCTGCTATGCCACAAGGCTGGCTCCATGGGCTCACTTCTTGGCTTCTCTTTTAGATGACAACCTTCTAATATTTTAAGAGTATAGAACATAATACAGTCAGTACTCATGGATTTGTTAAAACATTTAATCTCTCTTCATTTTAATAAGAAATGATTATAAATCCAGTATGTTTCTTCTGTACTCCTCTCTTATCCTGTTCTTGATTTTCGTGACCAGAAGCAGCCGCTGTACTGAATTTTGTGTTTATTTTTATGCTTTTACTACCTCTTGGTGCAAATCTTGTTCAAACCCTAGCACTTAATATTCTTGAGTCACTGAAGTGTGGACTTGCAGACAGGGAAATGACACAAATTAGGTTTGCTGGATTGAGTCTTGGATGTCAGGAACGCTAGATGATTTGGGAATGGATTGGTGAACTGGTGGCTGGATTACTTGAATAAGGCATTTTAACGTTCTTTACGTAATAGGGCAGTGTAGAGGAATTTTAGTTTCTGTAATGATATACTCACACACTTATTGTTTTGAAAGATAACTTTAGTGGCAGCATGGGTAGTGTTTCAGAAGAATCTAAAACTTTGAACTGGTTAGACAATAGTTAATAATAATAATAGTTATTATTTTTTCTCAGTGATTTAGTGCCCATATTTTGTAGGGCTTCCTTTTCAGCAAGCATTGTAGATTTGAAGGTGAGCTTGCTTTCAATCTGTTCTTGTTATGGCAGTGAGTTTTTTAATATTTTAAAATGGGAAGCATTCTAGGAAAGAATTGAGATGACTTACTTACCTGCTAGGAGTTACTAGGCTTTTTCTTAAGAAAAAAGGGTTGTTTGTCCCATTTTAATTTTTTAGGTGTCTGAATTTCTTTAATTTACCCAATAAATAAAACTTTACCATCTTAGGTTTTCATCCATGTTGATGACATAGATTGCATGCAAAAGATCACACATAGACCGTGCAGTTGTTTGCTAGCATTTCTTCAATAAATGTCCTTTACAGATAGCTGTATATTATGATTTTTTCAGCTCAACAGTTGTATATCTTTATGCAGAGAACATGTTCTACTTTATATCTAACTCCTGCTCACTTTGTCTTACTCCTTTTTTTTTATTTTTTGGTTGGGTCTCCAGGTTGTCATCCTTCTAAAGCTAAGAAAAACACATCCCCAGGCATAGCTAACATTGTTCACTTTAAGCAAGTACTGCTGCTCTGGTAGAAACATTAGGCTGAATAAATATTAGGTTGTGTAATATAGATTGGGGAAGAGGAAGAAGACAGAAAAGATGGTGGAAAATGCACCGGAGGTGTCCAGTTGAGGAGATACAAAGTAGTTTTCAGGCGGTTGAAGCAGTCCTTACCAATCTGGATGATTACTGTCAACCACGTGATGAGTAATGATTATGTTGCTATATACTATGTGGATAGGGCAAGCTCCTCACCCTCAGCTATACACAAGTGTATGTGTATTTTAAAAAATTATTTACTTCAGAGACAGGTGCAGATAAACAGAGAGGGAGAAAGCGAGAGAAATATGTATAATGTTCAGTGGTCCATTCCCCAGATATATACAGAGGCTGGGGGTGGCTGAAGCTAGGGGCTGGGAACTCAATCCAGGTCTTGTACATGGATGGCAAGAATATAATTACTTGAGCCACCACTGTTACTTCCCGGGGTCTACACTAGCAGGAAGCTGGAGTCAGGAGTTTGAGCCAGGAATTATACTCAGATGCTGGTGTCCCAGTTGGCATCCTGACACTAGAACAAACTTACTCCTGCGTGCACTTGTTATTTCACCATGCAAACCGCATATGTTTTAAGGACACTGAAGTGCAAGGTTATTGGGAAGAAGAGAAGAAAACTTTACCTTTTTTAATAACAGTATAACTTTGAAGTACTATATAAACTTTTCCTGTGTTTCCAGGGTTAAGGATGTATGTATCTAATAAATATCTTCTACATATTGATGCCTGTAAAATGTTAGTGCTTCAAACAGTGAAAAGCACTGTGAGTGCCTATCCTAATTTTCTTGTTCTTTATTGAATTACATGCATTTTAATTTTTATACAAATATTTTGCAAATTCAGAGATGTCACAAAAGAAGGTAAGTATATTAATGCCTTAATTCAGATACAAAAATCTTTGAATCAACTTAAGTAAATTCGTATCTTTTTTCTATACTATTTTATGCAGTTATGTTTAAAATGACTGTATATATATGTGTGTGTAGAATGTTTCTATTTCGTTAGTCAGGCTGTTAAGACTGATGTATATGGTGGTACAGACTGTATACTATACAACTCCAAAAGATACTATTTCCATATACTACTATCATTCTATGGCAGTTTTGATAATTATACTGAAAAAATAATTTTAAAATAGTATTGAAATTTACATAATTGTCTCTTCTGTTCAGGCACAGCCAGTTGGAGATTGTGATTTTAATATCCGTCTGCAGTGTATAGAACGAGAAATTATAAATCCTAGACATGAAAAAATGAAGACTGGGCTCATTGACAAAACACAGGAACCATTTAGTGTCAGAAATAAGCCATTTTTTGACATTCATACTTCAAGAAAGGTAAAGTTTATTTATCTTACTTGCTAATTAGTGCTTGGTATCCTAATTTACCTTGTGAGGGGAAGAAGAATGACATTTGGTCGCCCATTAGTCTTGACTGTTCCAGCAACCCCTTGAATTGGCTATAGCACTGTTTTGGCCAGACATGTATGATTCTAGGGCTTTTCCTCTTTAGTAAGAGTCCCAGTGTTGGAAGCTTAGACTAGGTTGCTTCTGATTTCTTATGACAGTTTTTGATTCATGGCCATTAGTCCATACTACTTTTTTTAGAAAAACTATTAACAACATAGGATTATATGGAGTGAAAAATTACTTTTTAGGCCTATTCATATTATTCCTAAAACTCAACATTGTTTGGCATATGATGCCTATTTTTTTATTAAATTAAAATTCTCTGGCATTGCTTTCTTTTATTTTATAAAATATTTATTTATCAATGTGAAAGGTAGAGTTGCAGGGAGGCAGAGGCAGAGGCAGGGAGGCAGGGAGGCAGGGAGGCAGGGAGGCAGGGAGAGAGGGAGAGAGGGAGAGAGAGAGAGAGAGGTCTTCTATCCATTGGTTCACTCCCCAAATAGCCACAATGGCTGGAGGCAGGCTGATCCGAAGCCAGGAGCCTGGAGCTTCTTTTGGGTCTCTCAAGCAGATGCAGGGCCCAAGCACTTGGGCCATTGTCTGCTGCTTTCCCAGGCCACTCAGAGAGCTGGATCGGAAGTAGAACAGCCGAGACTTGAACTGGTGCCCACGTGGGATGCTGGCACTGCAGACCAGGTCTTTAACATGCTGCACCACAGCACCAGCCCCTCTGCCATTGCTGAGAATCTGAACTCAAGTGATAGGAAATAGCATAGTCTTTGTTTTGTTTTATAAACAATTTTTAAAAAGATTTATTTATTTATTTGAAAGGCAGACTTACAGAGAGGCAGAGAAAGAGAGAGGTCTTCCATCCACTGGCTCATTCCCTAGATGGCTGCAACAGCTGGATCTGCGCTGATCCATAGCCAGGAGCCAGGAGCTTCTTGGTCTCCCATGCAGGTGAAGGGGCACAAGGACTTGAGCCAACTTCACTGCTTTCCCAGGCCACAGCAGAGAGCTGGATTGGAAGTGGAGCAGCCAGAACTTGAACTGATACTCATTTGGGATGCCTGTACTGCAGGCAGTGGCTTTACCTGCTATGCCACAGCGCTGGCCCCAGCCTACCTAGTTTAAAAAAAAAATTTTTTTTTAAATTTATTTGAAATGTAGGGAGAAAGAGAGAGAGACACACATACACAGATCTTCCATCTCCTGGTTTACTCCCCAGTTGCCTACATTAGCTGGGGCTAGGCCAGCCATCACCTGCTGCCTCCTAGGAAGTGCATTACCAGAATTGGGAGTATAGCCAGGAATCAAACCCAAGAACTCTGATATGGGATATGGACCTCCCAAGTGGTGTCTACACCAAATGCCTGCTCTTGCTTTGTCTCTTTAAATGGGTAATACTAAATAATCTGACTCTCTTCTTTTTTTGCTTAACAATATGAATATGGCACAGCAATATTTTTATATGAATGCACATGAAACTTGCCAATGTTTTTTTTTAACTGCTACCCAGTACTGACAGTAAGGGTGTGCCACAAATTATTTTCTTAGGTTATTATTGGTGGATTTTTAGATTGCTTCTTGCCTTTTGTTGTCTTTAGTAGTAATTCAGTGAACATCTTTGCTTTCTGTGGGTATACATTTCTTCAGAGTAAGTATAAATAAAATATTTGGTATAAGCATTATGGATGGGATGAACATTTGGTACAGTGATTAAGATACTGTATGATACATCTGTATCTCACATTGGAGTGCTTGTGTTCAAGTCACAGCTCTGCTTCTAAGCCCACCTTCCTGCTAATGAGCATCCAGGAAGGCTGCCGGTGATGGCTCCAGTAGTTGCATGCTTACCACCTCCATGGGAGATCTGTATTGTGTTCTGGGCTCCTTGCTATGGCCTGGCCCAGCACAAGTCATTGCTGGTATTTCATGTGTAGGGGTGCACAAGTGAAAGAAGAGACAGGTCACGGGAACTCTTCTTCAGAAAAATGCTGCCAGGCTAACCCAGTGTGTTTTCTTTATTGATAAGGATTACAATAGCCTATTGTACAGCACATGCATGAGTTTATAAAACTAAGGTTTCTCTGAAACATGTTTAGCAAAACATATTAGATATTCACGTCTGGGAAAGTAGCTACATGTTCTTGTGGAGCCAGCGTTCTCACAGGGGCTTAATACTCTTATTGTTAATAGGTCATAAGCTATCCTTAATCAGTCCCTGTGATCACACTCTGTGTTCTAGGAAGAAAGTATCTTTACTAGGAGTGCATTAATCTTATTCTTCACATTTCCACCCTTCTTGTTTTTTTTTTTTTTAATTATTGTTTTAAGTTTATTTTTAAGGAATAGAAATTTCAAAAGTACAGTGTTAGGAATATAGTTATTCTTCCCACCACACCACCTACCACCCGCACTCTCACTCCTTTTCTTCCTCCATCTCCCTTTCCTAGTCCCATTCTACATTAAGATTCATTTTCAATTAACTGTACACCAAAGACCAACTCTATACTAAGATTTCAGCATTTTGCACACACACATAAACAATTTGAGAACTAGTGCACAGTGACTCCTGTTGTTAATTTAACAATTAACACTCTTATGTATGACATCAGTGACCACCCAAGGCTGTTGACATGAGCTGCCTAGGCTATGGAAGCCTTTTAAGTCAACAAATTTCGTCAGCATTTGGACAAGGCCATAGAAAAGTAAAAGTTTTCTCCTTCCTTTAGAGAAAAGTACATTTTTCTTTGATGGCCACTTCTTTCCTCTGGGGTCTCACTCACAGAGACAAGCCTAGAGTTCTAGATGGATACACAGGGAGCTCCATTCAGTGGTTCACTTTTCAAATGCTCACCATGGCTAGAGCTGGGTGAGGCTAAAGCCAGGAACCAGGAAGCCAATCCAGGTCTCCCCCATGTGTGGCAAGGACCCAGCCACTTTAGCCATCCCCCATGCAGCTAGTTTTTAATCAGTAATATTTGCCTACTGTCAAATATGCCTACATTGTGCTATTTGATTTGCTAGCATTGAATTACAGTCTTGGAGTTCTTACCCTTTTCTCCATTTTCAATTTTTATTTTTTAATTATTGGAATAGATATTTACCTTTGTTCTTTGGCCCTAATCTCCCTCTTTGTTTCAGTTTATAGTTAATTACTCTTCAATAATTGATAGACAGTGGTTATTTTCTAATAATTTCTCAGTCATTTTTACTTGACTGGAAAATTCTCGTTAGTTTTCTCAGGAATATTTCATGAGAACTGTGGTCCCTAAGTTCTTACATGTTCAAAATTTTTTTGTGTATGATAACCCTTATTTTAGAAGAATCATTTAGATGGATGTCAAAGTCCCTAGCTCACACTTAACTTGTAAGTATTCTTAAAAATGTCTTTTAGGGGTCAACGTTGTGGCCCAGGGGGTTAAGCTGCCACTTGGGATAACAGATCCCATATTGGATTGCTGGTTCAAGTCCCAACCACTAAGCTTCCAGTCCAGCTTCCTGCTAATGCATCCTGGGAGGCAGCAGATGCATAGCTCAAGTGTTTGGGCCCCTGATACTCATGTGGGAGACCCGGATAGAATTCTGGGCACCTGACTTGGCCTGCCCGTCAGTGGCTGTTGTGGACATTTGTAGGGTGATTGGTGTGGTAAACCAGAGGATGGAAGAGTGATCTCTCTCTGTCTCTGTCTCTGTGCTTTTCAACAGGATAGCATCTGATTCTCAGTTTTTTCCTCTGTAATACTTAACCTTTTTTCACTCGTTGTTTAAAATTGTTTAGTAATTTATTAGATCTCTTTAGGGGTTTGTCGCTCCCCCTCTTCATGGAGGAACGACACAGGACCCTGCGCTGTTCTTTCGTCTGCTCGGCCCTCCCCGGGTTTGCTGCTGGTTCTTCCCGGGTTGGCTACCGACCCTTCCACCTCCGTGGAAGGGCGGTTCCCCCTGCCACTTTCCCCACTTCCGCGGGGGAGCAGCACACCGCCGGCCGGCTCTCTCGGGGGCTGCACAGGTGTTCCTTCAGATAGATGTTCCTGGTGCATGTTGTCTCTCTCCTCCTTTATAGTCCTCTTCCACCAATCCCAACTCTGCTACCCACACGCCGAGTACGCTGCTCTCCTCCAATCAGGAGCAGGTCCTGCTGTTTATTGGTTGAACTGGAGGCAGCTGTGTAGAAGCTGTTTTCTTCTCTCCCAGCGCCATATTGTGGGAGAGCAGATGCATAGAATAAGTCTTAATTCCAGTAACTTAGTCCAGTCCGGATTGCTCCCCACAGGGGTTGACTGTGCTAGTTTTCTCTGACACTTGTTTTGCTGTATAGATTTTAAGTCTTAGGTTTTATTGACTTGTGTCTTTAAGCATTTGTAATGTTGTATTGTTTAATTTTCTTCTTTAGACATTCTGACTACTCAGATTTTGTCTTTCTGCATCTTTATAAGCAGTAGCTCCTAAACTTTGGGCATGTTAAAACAGACTGTCATGTTCCACCTTTAGATTTGCTTATTTTGGCTGACGCCACGGCTCACTAGGCTAATCCTCCACCTGTGGCGCCGGCACCCCGAGTTCTAGTCCCTCTCGGGGTGCCAGATTCTGTCCTGGTTGCCCCTCTTCCAGGCCAGCTCTCTGCTGTGGTCCAGGAGTGCAGTGGAGGATGGCCCAGGTCCTTGGGCCCTGCACCTGCATGGGAGACCAGGAGAAGCACCTGACTCCTGGCTTCCGCAACGTGCTGGCCGTAGCAGCCTTTGGGGGGTGAACCAATGGAAAAAGGAAGACCTTTCTCTCTCTCTCTCTCTCTCTCTCTCTCACTGTCTAACTCTGCCTGTCAAAAAAATAAAAAAAAAAAAATAAAAAAAAAAGATTTGCTTATTTTGGTGACCCGAGAACCTAAAATTTCTGTCAGATTCCCCAGTGAAACTGCTGGTGCTAGCCTAGGGTTCCTACTTGGAGAACCACTGCTCTAAATCTAATATTGATTTGCTAGTCCTTTAAAACTCTTTTTCCTTAGTTGCATTTCACTTTGTTGTATCCTCTATTTTTTTATTGCCTTAAAAAATTTATATTTTCTTCCCTGTGTCTTCTTTTTTGTGAAGATGGGTTTTTTCCCCCTGAAGCTTTTCTCTAGTATTTTGTCATGGTCCTTTTAATCTTACTTTCTCTGCCATCTGTTTTCTGTGTCTCCACATTTCTGCTCTGTAACTCCTTTTTAAGCAGTGAGAGTTTTATTATTTTTAAAAAATCCACAATAAAGTATTTGGTTGTAACTGTCAGCTATTCCAGGGCAGTGGTTTTCTGTCAAGTCTGCATTTGTCTATTAGTATTGCATTTTCTGCTGTTTACATATTGCGTTAGGTGAAATACAATAATTGTATATTGATGCTATGTCAGTTCTCTTCATATTAAACATATTTAAATAAATGTGGTTTTCCTGGATCACTTCTTTGCAGGAAGTCCCTATCAGGAGGTGAAGGAGAATGGAGTTATTCAGGAATGGGGAACCTTTTTTCCACCAAGGGCCATTTGGGTATTTATAACATGGTTTTTGGGCCATCCAGAATTATAGCATGCAATAGATTTATTGAATTTTGAATTCTGCCTGCAGATAGCTTGGCAGGGCCAGAGCAAATGATTTCATGGGCTTTATGTGGCCTGTGGGCTGAATGTTCCCACCCCTGGGTTGATCATCCTACTTGTCATGCTTTACTTCTACCATCGAGTCACATTTGTTCTAGGCAGTATGGCTTTGCCATGTGGTTTTTTGAGTAAACTCACCAAATCTATTGCTCTCACTCAAAAGCTGAAATGCATCTGTCCCCAACCCTTTTCATCCTGAGTTTTGCACTTAGCATTTCAGTCATTGAAATTAGCTTTTGTAATTAAGGAAAAGCTGTTTACTTTTAGAGGATATATTTTAATATACAATATTTGAGTCCTGCTGCTAGTTCTTCCAGCCACACTCTGAACTTAACGCTTTTTCCTTTTTGATATTTCTTTTGGACTTCAGCTGATTTTCTTTTTGTAATATATGCTTTCATTTTAGAATATGTGGCTTATATTTGCCTCTGAGTTTTAATGAAAATTGGGGCTACATTGTCTGTTTAAAACTTTCCTGTTGCTTAAGTATGATTTGCAGGAGAATGAGAAAGCTGCTTGTGTGTTCATGCTGCAGTAATTTGAAAGCCTTGGGTTTGATTGAAGCACTGGGCATACTTGCAGTTTTTGTTAGAGATCACATTAAGGTCTCATGTCATGTAATCTATTTTTGACTGAAGAATGTAAGTAGACTTACAATCTGGGCCTTCCCATTTGGCATGTGCCTATGTGTCACTGGAGTTTACTTTGCTGCTGTTAGATGAAGGGATTTGCAGACATTAGTCAATATTTGTGGTAGAGATGTCTCAAACTGTACATCAGAACACAGATTTTAAAGATGTGATACCAAAACAGCAAGTCTCTCCAAATACCATACCGAAGGATACTTGGTCCCCCTTGCTGTTTGATGGCCCTGCAGGTTAGGAGTTGTCCTCTCAGCTGACACTTTACTAATGATCATGTCTTTCCAGTCCTTCTGTTGCCTCTACTATTGTGGCATATAATCTCTTATCTGTCAGCAGATCCCTATTTTCTTGTTACATTTCAGGAATTTATTGAAATATTTTAAATCTTCTGATAGTTAATCTTTCTGTAATTGCATTTTATTATATTTCTTTTTTTAAAAGATTTATTTATTTATTTGAAAGGCAGAGTTACACAGAGGCAGAGGCTTAGAGAAAGAGAGAGAGGTCTTCTATCCGTTGGTTCACACCCCAGTGGCCGCAACGGCTGGAGCTGTGCTGATCTGAAGCCAAGAGCAGGAGCTTCTTCCAGGTCTCTCACATGAGTGCAGGGGCCCAAGGACTTGAGCCATCTTCCACTGCTTTCCCAGGCCACAGCAGAGAGCTGGATTGGAAGTGGAGCAGCTGGGACTCAAACCTGCACCCATACGGGATCCAGCAGTGCAAGCAGTGGCTTTACCCGCTACACCACAGTGCCAACCCCATCATTTTATTATATTTCTATAAAGTTGCTGACATTTTATTGGTGTTCCTGAGTGGAGAGGGTAAAGTATACACCATCTTTAACTTCAGTGCAAGATCAATCAAATTTTTTTTCTTGATTTTGAAGAATTTTTTTTAATTATTTAAGGTATACAAACTTCATGCATTTCATATATACAGATTCAGGAACATAATGATACTTTCCATCCTACCCTCCCTCCTTCCCACATTCCTACCCTTCTTCCTCCTCTCCTATTTATATTCTTATTTTTTACAAAATCTATTTTCAGTTATCTTTACACTTGTAAATTAACCGTATAATAAGTAAAGAGTTCAACAAATAGTAAATAGAAAAAAAAACACTGTTCCTGAATAGTTGTGCTAAGGGCTGTAGGCAATCTTCAATTTATTTATTTATTTGTTTGAAAGGCAGAAATGTAGAGAGGAGAGGAGAGAGAGACAGACAGACAGACACAGAGAGGTCTCATCTACTGATTTACTTGGGCCATTTTCTGCTGCTTTCCCAGGCCCATTAGCAGGGAGCTGTATTGGAAGTGGAGCAGCTGGGACTCGAACTGGTGCCCCTATGGGATGTAGGTAGGCATCGCCGGAAGGGGCATTGCCTGCTGTGCCATGGAATCATTGGATCTTAAAGTGGTAATTTCACTCCTATAGATTACCTTTTAGGTACTCTATTAGTTACCAAAGATCAGGAAAACATAATATTTGACTTTTTGGGACTGGCTTATTTCACTAAGTATAATGGTTTCCAGGTATATCCATTTTGCTGGAAACTACAGGATTTCATTTTTTTAAGCATTGTGTAGTATTCCATAGTGTATATATACCATAATTGTTTTTTAAGTTTTATTTATTTTATTAGAGAGGCATACATACACACACACACACACAAATAAAGAGAGAGAGAGAGAGAGAGAGAGAGGTTTTCCATCCACTTGTTCATTTCTCAAATGGTCACAATGGCCAAGGCTGGGCCATGCCGAAGCCAGGGGCAAGGAGCTTCCTCTGGGTCTCTCACATGGGTGGCAGAGGCCCAAGGACTTGACTTGCCCTCTGCTGCTTTCCCAGGCACATTAGCAGGGAGCTGGATCGGAAGTGGAGTTGGAGCAGGAACTGGTGCCTTTTTGGGATGCCAGCACTGTATGAGCAGCTTAGCTTACTACACCACAACACCTACCCCTTCTGGAATAAATTCTAATTGTTATGGTTTCTTCAGGCATATTTAAAATTATCTTGGATATTGATTATTTTAATATATTGGATTAATTTTTTCTTGCATTCTGGGAAATCTTGATATTAGATCTCAAATGAAAGATTTAGTTTTCCCTAATATCAGTTCTTTTCTCTAATATGCAATTTTTACTCTTCTCTGAAATATTTTTTCTGTTCCTTTATTTCCCTTTAATTTCATTGTCTTAGTTTTTTTTAACTCATCAAATTCTTTCCTTATTACCTTATGCAATGTATGTCTTTAATATGTTTTGTTCTTTGGCATCCCACTGAGCATACAAAATTCGTCTGAAAATTTATTGCTGTTTCATGTTATTTTTAAACAGCTTATTTGAAATGTTCTACTTTTCCTCTGTGTTTTCATGATGATATCATTTCCTTTTCCTTCAATGATGAGATTCACTAGTCCTAATGCTTGTTAGTTGATCAAACTGTTGATTGTTCTTGTCTGCTTTGTTTCACAGAATTTCATTTGGAATGTTGGTACTCATGCATGATGATTGTCTAGCTGTGGTTGTGTTGCTGTGAAATGAAGTATTCCTCTGTTTTGCCATTGCATGATCATTTGAAGAGATAGAATATATTATTATTATAGTTTTTTTAAAGATGTATTTATTTATTCGAAAGTCAAAATTACACACAGAGAGAGGAGAGGCAGAGAGAGAGAAGTCTTCCATCAGATGGTTCACTCTCCAATTGGCCACATCGGCTGGAGCTGCGTTGATCCAAAGCCAGGAGCCAGGAGCTTCCTCCAGGTCTCCCACATGGGTGCAGGGGCCCAAGGACTTGGGCCGTCTTCTACTGCTATCCCAGGCCACAGCAGAGAGCTGGGTCAGAAGAGGAGCAGCCGGGACTAGAATTGGCACCCATATGGGATGCCGGCGCTTCAGGCCAGTGTGTTAACCTGCTGCACCACAACGCTGGCCGCAATTATTACAGTTTTTAATATGTACTTTTTTTTTCTGAGATCCTCTTTTTTTTTTTCAACTACTGCACTCTTATGAATGACTGCAAAAGCAATACACAATTTCCTACTTCCCTGTTTTTTTTCTTGGACTTGATTTAGTAAAGGGACTAAAGTTGTTTGAAAGGCTTAGAGCAGTTCTTTTATTTTTCTCAAAAGCTTTTTATTTAGTGAGTACAAATAACGTAAGTACAACTTTGGGAATATAGTTGCGCTTCCCACTATACCTGCCCTCCCACCCCTACTCCCACCCCGCCTCCTCCTCCTCCTCCCCTTCCCAGTCCCATTCCCCATTGAGATTCATTTTCAGCTAACTTTGTATGCAGAAGACCAACTGTATACTAAGGAAAGATTTCAACAATTTGCACACACATGCACAAAAATATAAAAACTGAGAACAAGTTTTACAGTTAACTCTCATAATACAACTCATTGAGTACAGAGGTTCTGCATGGGGAATTAGTGCACAGTGACTCCTGTTATGTATGACGTCAGTGACCACCTGAGGCTCTTTTTTTTTTTTTAATTTATTTGACAGATAGAGTTAGACAGTGAGAGAGAGAGAGAGAGAGAGAGACAGAGACAGACAGAAACAGACAGAAAGAAAGATCTTCCTTCCATTGGTTCACTCCCAAAATGGCTGCTACGGCTGGTGCTGCGCTGATCTGAAGCCAGGAGCCAGGTGCTTCTTCTTGGTCTCCAATGCGGTGCAGGGGCAAAAGCACTTGGACCATCCTCCACTGCCTTCCTGGGCCACAGCAGAGAGCTGGACTGGAAGAGGAGCAACAGGGACTAGAACCCAGCACGCATAAGGGATGCCGGCGCCACAGGCGGAGGATTAACCTAGTGAGCCACGGTTTTTTAAATATTTATTTTATTTATTTGAAAGAAAGTTACAGAGAGAGACAGAGAGAGAGGTCTTCCATCTACGGGTTCACTCCCCAGGTGGCTGCAGTGGCTGCAATGGCCAGAGCTGTGCCAATCCAAAGCCAGGAGTAGGAGCTTCTTCTGGGTCTCCCATGTGGGTGCAGGGGCCCAAGTACTTGGGCCATCTTCTACTGCCTTCCCAGGTCACAGCGGAGAGCTTGATTGGAAGAGGAGCAGCTGAGACTCGGACTGGCACCCATATGGGATGCCTGCGCTTCAGGCCAGGGCTTTAACCTGCCGCACCAGAGCACCAGCCCCTACCTGAGGCTCTTGACATGAGCTGTCTAGATTATGGAAGCTTTGATCCTATATGTAGAATTTTTTTTGCCACAGTGTTTTGGCTTTCCATGCCTGAAATGCTCTCATGGGCTTTTTAGCCAGACAAGATGCCTTAATTCTGAGGTCAGAGTGCTACTTATAGCAGTTTTCATTCTATGAGTCTGCTGTGTGCATTGCTTCCCATGTTGAAACATCCTCTCCTTTTTAATTCTGTCTTTATTAGCAGACACTTGAGCCTATTTATATGTTGACTCTAACACTTAATCCTATCTATACGTTTAACACTTTATATGATCACTTTAACACTTAGATGGCAGTTTTACCACCTAGCTCAATGGGATTTTGGGTCCCATGGCAAGTATTTAAACTGTACCCTTAGAAGGAAGTGTGTAGGAATGTATGTAGAATTATACAGCTTTACAGTTACAAACTTCCTCCTCCCTCTCTTCATCCTCAGTTGACTTTATACACATTTGGTTAAAGTGTTAAACAAATATTATAAAGAAAAAAAGAAAAAACAAACAAAACAAAACTGATCCTCAACAGTCAAGACAAGGACCGCTCAAGTCATCCCTTCTTGAAGTGTCAATTTCACTTCTACAGATTTTGTTTTAGGTGCTCTGTTAGTTGTCACCGATCAGGGAGAACATATGGTATTTGTCCCTTTGGGACTGGCCTCTTTCACTAAGTATGATGTTTTCTAGATTCATCCATTTTGTAGCAAATGACAGGATTTCATTTTTTAGTAGCTGTGTACTATACCTTAGTGTACATATCCCATAATTTCTTTATCCGCTCTTCAGTTGATGGGCATTTAGGTGGATTCCATGCCTTGGCTATTGTGAATTGAGGTGCAATAAACATTGGGGTGCAGATAACTCTTTTATTTACTGATTTCATTTCTCTTGGGTAAATTCCCAGGAGTAGGATGGCCAGGTCATATGGTAGGTCTATATTTCAAATTTCTGAGGTATCTCCATACTGTCTTCCATAGTGGTTTTAGCAGTTTACATTCCCACGAACATTGGATTAGGGTATCTTTTCCCCCACATCCTTGCCAGCATTTTTTGTTTGTTGATTTCTGTATGAAAGCCATTCTAACTGGCGTGAGGAGAAACCTATTTTTTTTTTTTAAGGATTTTATTTATTTATTTGAGAGGTAGAGTTACAGAGAGGGAGAGGGAGAGACAGAGAGAAAGGTCTTCCAACCACTGGTTCACTCCGCAAACGGCAGCAATGGCCAGAGCTGAGCCTATCTGAAGACAGGAACCAGGAGCTTCTTCCTGGTCTCCCATGCAGGTGCAGGGGCCCAAAGCAGGGGCTCACGGACTTGGGCCATCTTCCATTGCTTTCCCAGGCCATAGCAGAGAGCTGGATCAGAAGAGCAGCTGGGACTCAAATCGGTGCCCGTGTCGATGCTGATGCACAGGCAGAGGATTAACCTACTGCACCACAGTGCCAGCCCAACCTCATAATTTTTTTCATTTGCGTTTTCCTAACAGCTAGTGATCCTGAACATTTTTTCATCTGTCTGTTGGCCATTTGGATTTCCTCTTTTGAAAAATGTCTGTATGTCCTTTACCCATTTTTTCACTGGGTTGTTATGTTTTGTTGTTGTGGAGTTTCTTGATCTCTCTGTATATTCTGGTTATTAATCCTTTATCAGTCGCATAGCTTGGAAATAATTTCTCCCATTCTGTCAATTGCCCCTTCACTTTCCTGAGCACAGAAACTTTTCTATCTGATTTAATCCCATTTGTTAATTTTGCCTTCGATTGCCTGTGCCTCTGGGTTCTTTTTCAAGAAGTCTTTGCTTGTACCAATGTCTTGCAGAGTTTCCCCAATGTTCTCTAATAATTCATGGTGTTGAGTGGTAGAATTAGATCTTTAATCCATGTTGAGGGGATTTTTGTGTAAGGTGTATGGTAGTGGTCTTTCTTTATACTTCTGCATGGGGAAATCCAGTTTTCTTAGCAACATTTGTTGAAGAGACTTTTCTTTCCTCAGGGATTGGTTTTAGCTCCTTGGTCAAATATAAGTTGATTGTAGATGCTTGGATTGATTGCTGGTGTTTCTGTTCTGTTCAATTGGTATACCCATCAGTTTTGTACCAGTACCAGGCTGTTTTGATTATAACTGCCCTGTTGTACATCTTGAAATCTGGTATTTTGTTGCCTCTGGCTTTGTTTTTGTTGTGTAAGATTGCTTTAGCTATTTGAGGTCTCCTGTGTGTCCATGTGAATTTCAGCATCAGTTTTTCTAGGTCTGAGAAGCCTGTCTTTGGTATTTTGATTAGTATCATATTGAATCTGTAAATTGCTTTTGGAAGAATGGACATTTTGATGATATTGATTCTTCCAATCCATGAACATGGAAGATTTTTTTCCATTTTTTTGTATCTTCTATTTCTTTCTTTAATGTTTTGTAATTCTCATCATAGAGATCTTTTTGTCCTTGGCATCCATTCTGTTGGCTTCTTACAGGATACTGTAGTAAGGTGATATGGAGAGAGAAATGTGCCCTTCTTTTTTTTTTTTTCATCCCCCTTGTTTGGGGGTACACTATCTGGTATTTTGTTGCCTCTGGCTTTGTTTTTCTTGTGTAAGATTGCTTTAGCAATCAAGACTCTTCCTGCAGCACTTTTCGCCAGTGGCTAGAGCTTCTGCAGTCTGGTCTCACCTCACTCTCCACTGCTGGTGTGGAAGCTCTCAGCTGCTAGGGTCGTGAGTTGTGGGTGTCCACACCTTCCACTGTGTCCCTCTAATTTGTGTGGGCTGTCCTCTGCTGTTTTCTCCCTAACTCTTTCTGAGACTGCACTCTCTCTACTTTTTTTTTAAACTATCTTCTCCTAGACTAGAGCAGTAAGCACTCTCCCTGCTTCGCCATCTTGGAATCCTAGAGCAGCTCTGAATTTTCATCTTGTGAGTCTGTTATCAAGGAAATCCCAAAGAGTTTTTGTTTGTGTGGGGTATATCTAATGATATATATATTTTTTAGATTTTTATTTGTTTGAGTGGTAGAGTTACAGATAGTGAGAGGGAGAGACAGAGAGAAAGGTCTTCCTTCTGTTGGTTCCTTCTGTGGCCCCAAGTGGCCACAACGGTTGGAGCTGTGCCGATCTGAAGCCAGGAGCCAGGAGCTTCTTCCGGGTCTCCAATGCGAGTGCAGGGGCCCAAGTACTTGGGCCACCTTCTGCTTTCCCAGGCCACAGCAGAGAGCTGGATCAGAAGTGGAGCAGCCGGGACTAGAACTGGCGCCCATATGGGATGCGGGCACCACAGGCGGATGATTAACCTACTGAGTCATGGTGCTGACTCCATAATGATATTTATCATATTTGAAATTATGGTATATTAATAGAAATAACTTTTTTTGTGAAAACTGATTCTTCCAATGCAAAAAAGCAATTTAGTGCAAAGAGTGGCATTGTTTTTGTTAATTAATTTTGTAAATTAATTCATGATGTCTGAATGGTCATTCTCTTTTTCATTCAGTATGTTGTGGGATCACATGTTTAGTGGCCTCTGGAAAACTGCAGCTATAGATTGACTTGTGTAATCTTGTTGTTACTTTTCTGCCTAATTGAATTCCTTGACAGACTCCCCATTTTTACTTTAATGTGACCATGGTTGATCTTAGATTATTTCCAACTTGTAAAGTTCTGTTTCAGTTGGAATCTGAAGTTGCCTATCCTTTCCCCTACTGGTAGTCTATTGGGTGTAGTTAGGATCCAGTCAAAAAACCTGTAAGAAATCAGTCTTAAGTGCTGTAGAAAATTATGCTTGTTTAAAAACAAACAGTCCTTGTCCCTTTTCCATATTCTCATATTTCAAAAACAAGTAAGAAAAAAAAAAAAAGAATGAAAAAGACCAAATAACGCTTTTGGAAAGTTTCTCATGTCCAGTTAGACCAGGAAATTATGTGGAAATATTGTTAAAATAGTTTGCGTGTTGTTATTATGAACAAATGATATTTGCTTTGTAGGCATAAAAGTAGTAAA
Source organism: Oryctolagus cuniculus (assembly GCF_051225735.1). NCBI lineage: Eukaryota > Metazoa > Chordata > Mammalia > Lagomorpha > Leporidae > Oryctolagus > Oryctolagus cuniculus. The sequence goes on from NC_142871.1 coordinate 83,481,117, forward strand.
TATTAACATTCTTTTTTTTTTTTTTAAGATTTATTTTATTTATTTGAAAGGCAGAGTTACAGAGAGAGGTAGAGACACAGAAAGAGGTCTTCCATCTGCTGGTTCACTCCTCAGATGGCTGCAATGGCTAGAGTTGGGCTGATCTGAAGCCAGGAGCCAGGAGCTTCTTCCAGGTCTCCCACGTGGGTGCAGGGGCCCAAGGACTTGGGGCATCTTCTACTGCTTTCCCAGGCCCTTGCAGAGAGCTAGATCAGAAGAGGAGCAGCCACGCTTCAGGGCAGGGCTTTAACCCACTGTGCCACAGTGCCGGCCCCATTTCTTTTCTAATAATGGTTGAGTAGATTACAGAAGTTACTGTTTTGCCACATTCTTCAAAGTCATGTATGCATCTAGTTTTAAAAAAATTTTATAAATGGTCATATTATTATTCACATATTTTGCTAGGTAGGAAATTCAAGTTTTATGTATTTCATCTGACATTTAGATTTATTATCTAGGTATTTCTCTGTTTTTGTTTATTTTCTTATTTTACCAGAAAATACACATTTATAGTTCTCATTTGCCAGAGACTAATAGTTCATAAAGAAAATCATTTATAAGGTTTCTTATTCTTATTCTCATATACAAATATTCTTTGACTCTATCAGTGTTGTATTATTTGTGTCATAGTAAAAGACAAAAATCTCTTGACAGTTTGTGTAACCATTGTGTTGCCTAAACATGAAGATCCATAAACAATAGTTTGTATATATAGGTTTTTAATGATTATGCTTAAAATCTGACTTTTAATGTAATTACAGATACAATGGTGAAACTGCATTTTCGTTTCAAGGCAGATACAAGATAAAATGAGAATATGTCTTCTCATATTTATAGTTTTCAGTTTTGTATTTTCTAATCTATTAGTATGTCATTCATTATTGATGTTGTATATGGCATAATGTAATCTTTCAGTCTCATTCATTTGCCATTTCAGAGAATAATTTAAGCAAATCATAGTAATGCATAATAAGGGAAATTCTTTGCTTTTGGATGGTGAACCTAAAGATTTATTGTCTCAGAGAACTCCTTTTAGGATATTAAATCTTGTTCACCTAAATATGAAGAAATTATTATGTATTTTAAATATTTATTTATTTATTATTATTTTTTTGACAGGCAGAGTGGACAGTGAGAGAGAGAGACAGAGAGAAAGGTCTTCCTTTGCCGTTGGTTCACCCTCCAATGGCCACCACGGCCGGTGCGCTGCAGCCGGCACACCGCGCTGATCCGATGGCAGGAGCCAGGTACTTCTCCTGGTCTCCCATGGGGTGCAGGGCCCAAGCACTTGGGCCATCCTCCACTGCACTCCCTGGCCACAGCAGAGAGCTGGCCTGAAAGAGGGGCAACTGGGACAGAATCCGGCGCCCCGACCGGGACTAGAACCCGGTGTGCCGGTGCCGCAAGGTGGAAGATTAGCCTAGTGAGCCGCGGCGCTGGCCATTTTAAATATTTACATCAAAGATTTATAATTGTAATATTGAGAAATTTCTGTAGTTTTGCCAGTCTTGGTAGTTTAAAATTTTTTGGTTAACTGTCAGGAGATACCTATTAGTAGGTTCAGAAGAAAAAAAATTGGCCTTTAAAATGATTAAGATGTGGATTATTTATCTAAATAATTAGATCAGTTTATCTAGCTGTAGTTATAATTTTTCTACAGGTCAACAAAAGCATAGAATTAGCATGTCACATGACTGTTCAAATTCAACTGAACACCTTTTTAATTTTTTTAAAGATTTATTTACTTATTTGAAAGTCAGAGTTATAGAGAAACAGAACACCTTTTAAAAGGTATGTAACTCTGAAAAATATGTTGTTACTAATGTCTGACCCAGTAGGTGTATTATTTTTTTTTTTACAATTAATTTTATTTGGAGTCAGGCATTGTGGCGCAGTGGGTTAATCCTCTGCCTGCAGCGTTGGCATCCCATGTGGATGCCGATTCTGGTCCTGTCTGCTCCACTTCCGATCCAGCTCTTTGCTATGGATTGGGAAGGCAATAGAAGATGGCCCAAGTCCTTAGGCCCCTGTGCATGGGAGACCTGGAGGAAGACCCTGGCTCCTAGCTTCAGATTGGCTCTGTTCCAGCTGTTGTGGACATTTGGGGAGTGAACCAGCAGGTGGAAGACTTTTCTCCCTGTCTCTCCTTCTCACTGTAACTCTACCTCTCAAATAAATAAATAAAATCTTTTAAGAAAAAGATTTATTTTATTTGAAAGGCAGAGTTAGAGAGAGATCTTCCATCTTTTGGTTCCCTCCCCAGATGGCTGAAACAGTCAGGAAGTGGGTTAGTTCCAAGACAGGATCCAGGAGCTTCTTCTGGGTCTCCACGTGGGTGCAGGAGCCCAAGCACTTGGGCCATCCTCTACTGCTTTCCTAGGTGCATTAGCAGGGAGCCAGATTGGAAGTGGAGCAGCCAGGACCTCAACTGTCACCTATATAAGATGCCAGTGCTTCAGGTGGTGGCTTTACCCACTTTGCCACAGCATTGGCCTTTGTTCATTAGAATTTTATTTTTTTTTAGATTTTTTATTTATTTATTTGACAGGTAGAGTTACAGACAATGAGAGAGAGACAGAGAGAAAGGTCTTTCCTCTGTTGGTTCACTCCCCAAATGGCCTCCACGGCCGATGCTACACCGATCCGAAGCCAGGAGCCAGGTGCTTCCTCCTGATCTCCCACGCTGGTGCAGGGCCCAAGCACCCGGGCCATCCTCCACTGCATTCCCGGGCCACAGCAGAGAGCTGGACCGGAAGAGGAACAACCAGGACCAGAACCCAGTGCCCATATGGGATGCCGGCACCACAGGGGAGGACTAGCCAAGTGAGCCATGGCGCCAGCCCCTGTTCATTAGAATTTTAAAATTAACTACTGTAAGTTCATACTGATAGTCCTGGTTGCATAGTAATTAAGCAAACCTTCTGTTAGTCAGTGTTGGAGGATAGAGGATACTTAGTTCTAGCACATGAGATTAAAAATAATTTTGATAGTACATCTTAATTTTTGAAACAAAAAAAAAATAATCCACTAGTCTCTTCATCACACTTCTGGATGAGTAAATATTTGAAAACCTCAGACTTTCTTTTTATTTCTTTTTATTTATTTCTATTTATTTATTTATTTATTTTTTGATAGGCAGAGTGGACAGTGAGAGAGAGAGACAGAGAGAAAGGTCTTCCTTTGCCGCTGGTTCACCCTCCAATGGCTGCCGCGGCCGGCCTCAGACTTTCTTAAAACCTGCAGTATATGTTTAAGTGTCCCTCCCCCACAGTGGTAAAGATGTTAAATGAAGATAGACTTTGAGATATGGTTGAGAAAATGTAAAGTTTTGGTGTGGATAAGGAAAATCAGGCACAAAAGATATTTTAATTGAGTTCTATTTGTTGGTTATTGAACACATGGCTAGTAATTTTTATGCCCCAAGCAGAGCCAGTCTTATCAAAAATAAAACACAGAAAACATGTCTTATTCTTGAAGGGTTGCAATTAAAATTATAAAATAATTTATAATGTTTCTAGGTAAATTTTTATGGCTCTTTTTCTACTTGCAGTGTAATTTGAAATATATTATAGGATATTTAGTCATAGAATATATAGTCCATGTTGGTCATTTCTAAAAGGGTGTATGTGAAGCATTGAAGAATCTCAGATTCACTGCTTTGATGTGTGGCATCCTCTTGTTGTCTAAGTTATTTGGTACAGTTTTGTTTTTATTCATGAAAATAATTTCAGAAATCAATTCAGTTGAAGCCCTTAAACTCATAGGTTCAAGCAACCTCTCTGACTTGAGATTCTGAAGATACATACATGAAAATAAACTAAATCACTAGTGTGGTTCTAGTGTATAACTGATTCTGCTATCTATCTATCTATCTATCTATCTATCTATCTATCTATCTATCTATCTAAGAAGCATGGTTACAGAGAGAAGAAGAGATAGAGAGAAAGGTCTTCCATATGCTGGTTCACTCCCCAAATGGCCGCAATGGCCGGAGCTGGGCAAGTCTGAAGCTGGGAGCTTCTTCTGGGGCTACCAGGTGGTTGCAGGAGCCCAAGCATTTGGGCCATACTCCACTGCTTTCCCAGGTGCATCATCTGGGAGCTGGTTCTGAAGCGGGGCAGCCAAGGTACAAACTGGTGCCTATATGGGGTGCTGGCGCTGCAGGCAGAGTTGTAACTTACTATTCAGTAACACTGGCCTCTGGTTCTGCATCTTCAAGGAATGAAATTAGAGAAGGCTGTCTGGGAGTTCGATTGTTCTCTTGGAACCAGATTTTCTTTTCTTGTATTCAATAGGATGCTATCAATGGTAAGAACATGGTCTTATTTTATGTATCATTGGAAAAGAGAGACCTCTGCCAATCAAAGTATATGCCATTGTCAGAAATGTTTTATTTTCAATAACATGTGGATTTGATTCAGGGAAATGTGTATTTCCTGATAGAAGGTGGATTTCTATGTTTTCTCTATACTGCCTTGTGAAACTGGTTCCAATAAACCAGATATGTGAATAAGTTAGAATGGTTAGACCGAAATCATCATCAGTTTGGTTGTTTTTGGTCATTGTGTTTTTAATCTTGCCTTAGTTGAACCCGAGTAAAGGATGAGAAGGATGATAGTGGAAAATTTAAACAGTGTTTATATGAACACATGAAATTTGGCAACCATAAATATCATATACTTAGGCAATATTTAAAAACAATCCTCATAATGATATCAATAGTGCATATAGCCAGTGGTTGCTGCAATGCAAGTAGTGAACTATTGTATTAATAGATCAATCGAGAACAATGGAAGAAGCATCATTACCATTTCCTAACAAACTGGGGTTGCTAACACAAAGCAAAGATAAGATTTGCATATATTTAAATAGAGATTTAAAAATGTACATATGAGGGTCTTCAGAAACTTCATGGAAAATGCATATTATGAAAAACTAAGCATGGAATTCAAAATTTTTGCACTAAAATTAAACATATCTTTTGTCTACATTTTCATGAACATTTTGAAGTATCTGTATAGATTTCAAATATATATAAACATGCAGAACTGTAAAACAGGCTGTTTTCAGAATCTAACATATACATAACAACATAGTATACATAACAACATAGTCTATTCACAAGCAGAATTGAGAAACAGACTGTTAGTGTTTCTTTTTTTAAGCCAATGGTTGGTGAGACTGCTGTCTTTTTATTTTTAAAGATTTATTTTATTTTGGGGCCATCGTTGTGGCAAAGTGGGCAAAGCCACTTCTTGCATTGCTGGCATCCCATATGGGCACTGATTCAAGTCCCAGCTGCTCAACTTCCGATCCAGCTCTCTGCTATGGCCTGGAAAAAGCAGCAGATCATGGACCAAGTACTTGGGCCCCTGCACCCTCGTGAGAGACTTGGACGAAGCTCCTGGCTCCTGGATTTGGATTGGTGCAGCTCCAGCCCTTGCGGCCAATTGGGGAGTGAACCAGTGGATGGAAGACCTCTCTCTCTCTCTCTCTCTCTTTGTCTCTCTCTTCTGCCTCTCCTTCTCTCTCTGTGTAATTTGACTTTCAAATAAATAAATAAATCTTGGGCCTGCACTGTGGCTCACTTGGTTAATCCTCTGCCTGCGGTGCTGGCATCCCATATGCGTGCTGGGTTCTAGTCCTGGTTGCTCTTCTTCCAGTCCAGCTCTCTGCTGTGGCCCGGGAAGGCAGTGGAGGATGGCCCAAGTGCTTGGGCCCCTGCACCTGCATGGGAGACTAGGAAGAAACACCTGGCTCCTGGCTTTGGATCGCCGTTGCTCCAGCCGTAGTGGCTATTTGGAGGGTGAACCAATGGAAGGAAGACCTTTCTCTCTGTCTCTGTCTGTCTCTGTCTCTCTCTCTCTCTTTCTCTCACTGTCTAACTCTATCTGTCAAATTAAAAAAAAAATCTTAAAAAATTATTTTGTTTATTTTCAATACAAAGTTACAGAGAGAGGTAGAGCCAGAGAAAAAGAAAGGTCTTCCATCCATTGGTTCACTCCCCAGATGGCTGCAGTGGCCTGAGCTGAGCTGATCAGAATCCAGGATCCAGGAGCTTTATTCGGGTATCTCACATGTTTAAGTCCTTTGCCCATTTCTTAACTGGGTTTTTTGTTTTGTCATTGGGTCTCTTGGTCACTTTATATATTCCAGTTATTAATTCTTTGTCAATTGCATAGTTTGCAAATAATTTCTCCCATTCTGTCAGTTGCCTCTTCATGTTCCTGAGTGTTTCTTTTGCAGTGTAGAAGCTTCTCAGTTTGATGTAATCCCATTTGTCAATTTTGCCTTTGATTGCTTGTGCCTCTGGGTTCTTCTAAGACATTTTGCCTATGCCAGTGTCTTGCAGGGTTTCACCAATAATCTGTAAAAATTTTGTTATTGGGTCTTAGATTTAGGTTTGTATTCCATTTTGAGTGGATTATTGTGTAAAGTGTAAGGTAGGTGTCTTGCTTCAAACTTACGCATGTGGAGATCCAGTTTTCCCAGAACCATTTGTTGAAGAGACTGTCCTTGCTCCAAGGATTGATTTTAAAAATTGGTTGTAGATGTGTGTTTTGATTTCTGGCATTTCTATTCTGTTCCACTGGTCTACCCATCTGTTTTTGTACCAGTACCAGGCTGTTTTGATTATAACTGCCCTGTTGTACATCTTGAAATCTGGTATTATGATGCTTCCAGCTTTGTTTTTGTTGTGTAAGATTGCTTTAGCTATTTGAGGTCTCCTGTGTGTCCATGTGAATTTCAGCATCAGTTTTTCTAGGTCTGAGAAGCCTGTCTTTGGTATTTTGATTAGTATCATATTGAATCTGTAAATTGCTTTTGGAAGAATGGACATTTTGATGATATTGATTCTTCCAATCCATGAACATGGAAGATTTTTTTCCATTTTTTTGTATCTTCTATTTCTTTCTTTAATGTTTTGTAATTCTCATCATAGAGATCTTTGAAATCCTTGGTTAAATTTATTCCAAGGTATTTGAATTTTTTAAAATTTATTTATTATTTACTTGAAAGTCAGAATTACGCAGAGAGAAGGAGAGGCAGAGAGAGAAAGAGAAGGACTTCCATCTGCTGGTTCACTCTCCAGTTGGTCACAATGTCTGGAGCTGTGCTGATCTGAAGCCAGGAGCCTCCTCCGGATTTCGCAGATGGGTGCAGGGGCCCAAGGACTTGGGCCCTCTTCCAGTGCTTTCTCAGGCCATAGCAGAGAGCTGGATCAGAAGAGGAGCAGCTATGACTAGAACCAGCACCCATTTGGGATGCTGGCACTGTAGGTGGCAGTTTTACCTGCTATGCCACAGTGCTGGTCCCAGTATTTGATTTTTTTTTTTTGTAGGTATTGTTAATGGGATTGATCTTAGAGGTTCTTTCTCAGCTGTGTCATTGTCTATGTATATAAAGGCTGTTGATATTTGTGTGTTAATTTTACATCTTGCCACTTAAACTTGTCTATGAGTTCCAGTAGACACTTAGTGGAGTCTTTTGGATCCTCTCTATATAGAATCATGTCATCTGCAAATAGGAATAGTTTGACTTCCTCCTTCTCAATTTGTATCCCTTTGATTTCTTTTTCTTGCCTAATGACTGGCTAAAATTTCCCAGACTATATTGAAAAGCAATGGTGAGAATGGGTATCCTTGTCTGGTTCTGGATTTTAGTGGGAATGCTTCCAACTTTTCTCTATTCAGTAGGTTGTTTGCCATGGGTTTTTAATAAATTGCATTGATTGTGTTTAGGAATGTTTCTTCTATATACAATTTGCTTGAAGTTTTCATTATGAAAGGATGTTGTATTTTATCAAATGCTTTCTCTGCCTCTGTTGAGATAACCGTATGGTTTTTGTTCTTCAGTTTTTTAATGTAATGTATCACATTGATTTATTTGTGAATGTTGAACTATCCCTGTATACGAGGGATAAATCTCACATGGTCCAGGTGAATCTTTCTGTGTGTTGTTGGATTCTATTGGCTAGTATTTTGTTGAGGATTTTTACATCTGTGTCCATCAAGGAAATTGTTCTGTAGTTCTCTTTCTTTGTAGTATCTTTTTCAGGTTTAGGAATTAAGGAGTTTGGGAGGATTCCCTCCCTTTCAGTTGTTCTGAATAGCTTTTGAGGAATTGGAGTTAGTCCTTATTTAAATGTCTGGTAGAAATCAGCATTGAAACCATCTGGTCCTGGACTTTTCTTTGTTGAGAAGGTCTTTATTTCTGATTCAATTTCTGTCTTGGTTATTGGTCTGTTTAGGTTTTCTTTGTCTTCAAGGTTCAATTTAGGTAGGTTGCAAGAATTTATCCATTTTTTCTAGGTTTCCCATTCCAAAAAACCAGCTCTTCATCTTGCCGATCGTCTGTATTTTTTTGGTTTCTATTTTGTTGATATCTTCTCTAATTTTAATTATCTTTTCATCTACTAGTTTTGGATTTATTTTGCTGTCGTTTTTCTAGGTCCTTGAGATGCAGTGATAGCTCATTTATTTGGTGCCTTTCCAATTTCTTGATGTAGTCACCAATTGCTATAAATTTTTCCCTTAACACTGCTTTTGCTGTATCCCATAATTTCTTTTTTTAAAAATATATTTATTTCAATGTCAGAGTTACACAAAGAGAGGAGAGAGGAGAGAGGAGAGAGGAGAGAGGAGAAAGAGAGAGAGAGAGAGAGAGAGAGAGGAAGAGGAAGAGGGAGAGAGGGAGAAGGAGAGAGGTCTTCCATCCGCTGGTTCACTCCTCAATTGGCTGCAATGGCCAGAGCTGTGCTGATCTGAAGCCTGGAGCCAGGAGCTTCTTCCAGGTCTCCTATGCCAGTGCATGGGCCCAAGTACTTGGTCCATCTTCTGCTGTTTTTCCAGGCTATAACGGAGAGCTGGATTGGAAATGGAGCAGCTGGGATTCGAACCGCCACCCATATGGGAAGCTGGCCCTGCAGGTGGCAACTTTACCTGCTATGCCACAGCGCTGGCCTTGTATCCCATAAGTTTTGATATGTTGTATTGTCGTCTCTATTTGTTTCAAGAAATTTTTTGATTTGTCTGATTTATTCTATGACCCACTGTTCATTCAGGAGCATGTTTCTTAGACTCCATGTGTTTTCATATATTCTAGGGATTCTTTCGTTGTTGATTTCCAGATTCATTGCATTGTTGTCTGGGAATATGCAATGTTTGATTTTGATAATTTTGAATTTGCTGCTACTTGCTTTATGGCTTAGCATGTGGTCTATCCTAGAGAAAGTTGCATCCACTGATGAGAATGTGTATTCTGCATCTGTGGGATTAAAAATTCTGAAGATATTGATTAGGTCCATTTGATCTGTAGTGTTGATTCACTCTGTTGTTTCCTTGCTGGTTTTCTACCCTGTAGATCTGTACATTGCAGAAAGTGGAGTATTTAAGTACCCTGAACCTATTGAATGGGAGTCTGTGTGTCACTTTAGATCCATTAACATTTCTTTTAAATAGCCATGAGTCCTGTAATTAGGTACATATATGTTTATAATAATCACATCTTCCTGTTAAATTGATCCATTAATCATTAAATAGTGCCCTTCTTTGTCTCTCTTAACAATTTTTGTGTTAACATCTATTTTGTCTGATACAAGTATGGGACACCAGCTCTTTTTTGGTTTCTGTTAGCATGGAATATCTTTTTCCATCCTTTTTGCCATTTTTCCATCAATATTCCGATTGTTTACTTTGGATTTCCTTTGTACTTTTACTGGGATATTTTGTGCCTTCAACTTCTTTGATAGTGATGACCATGTTTCTGTGTTTCTATGTGAAGCACATCCTTATGCATCATTTTTAAGGTGACAAGTTGTTTGAATTTCTGTTATGGAAGGTTTTTATTTCACCTTCATTCATAAATGAGAGCTTTGCAGGATACAGTATTCTGGGTTGACAGTTTTTTTCTCTTAAGACTTGGAATGTATCTCACTATTCTCTTCCAGCATGTAGGATTTCTAATGAAATCAGAATGAGTCAGCTATGAGTTTAATTGGAGATATTGTAATTGGAGATCCTATAAATAATCTGGTATTTCTCTTGTGCATATTTTAGAATCCTTCTTTTTAATATTTACTGTGGAGAGAGAGTTTGACCACAATGTGTCATGGTGAAGTTCTTTTCTTATCATGTCTATTAGTTCTATGTGCTTCCTGTATTTGGACATCCCTTTCTTTCTCCAAATTAAGAAAGTTTTCTGTGATTATTTAAACGACCTTCTAATCCATTCTCTGTTTCCCCGCCTTTAGGAAGTTCTTGGACCTGTATGTTGGGTTGTTTGCTAATATCCCATAAGTCTCCAACACTTTTTTTTTTTAAAGATTTTATTTATTTATTCGAGAGGTAGAGTTACAGAGAGTGGGAGGGAGAGACAGAGAGAAAGGTCTTCCTTCCGCTGGTTCACTTCTCAAATGGCTGCAATGGCTGAAGCTGCACTGATCCAAAGCCAGGAGCCAGATGCTTCCTCCAGGTCTCCCACATGGGTGCAGGGGCCCAAGGACTTGGGCCATCTTGTACTGCTTTCCCAGGCCATAGCAGAGAGTTGGATTGGGAGAGGAGCTGCCAGGACTAGAACCGGCACCAATGTGGGATGCTGGCACCACAGTCGGAGGATTAAACTACTGTGCCACTGTGCCAGCCCTGTTTTTTCAGTTTTTAGTTTCTTTTTTTTGGGGGGGGGGGTGGATGGGTCAGACTGTAAAATTTCCAGAGATTCGTCTTCCAACTTGGATATTCTTTCTCCTTCCTCACCAAGCCTGTTGTTATGTCTTTCTGCCACATTTTTTATTTGTTCCGTGGAATTCTTCATTTCTAGCATTTCATTTTGATTTCTCTTTAAAGTGAATTTCATTGGCAGATTTTTAATTTATGTATTATTGGATTTCTTTAGTTCGTGGATATGCTTCTGTTTACTTCTAAGTAGTCCTACAGTCAATGTTTTAAATTTTTTTTCTGAGATTTCTTTAGTCTCTTCATTTTCAGATTCTAGTATTGAAGTGTTGTGTTCTTTTGGGGTCATCCTGTTGTCTTCCTTATTTTTTGTTTCTTGAATTGCTGTTTTTGTTATTAGGCATTTGTGGAGATACTTTTTTTTTTCTCCTCTGTGATGACTTTTATCTTTGGACTATGCCTCTGTGGCTTAGTGAGTGTCTGCTTTTTTAGTGAATACCCGGAGAAATGAGATGTGTGCTGGGTGTGGTGTGGGAGCTGTGATCATTGCTCCATGGTGAGGGGAGTGTCCAATCTGACACCCAAGTTGCTTGTGCCACATCTCTCTCTCTCTCTTTTTTTTTTTTAATTTGTGGGGAGGTTTGTGCTGTTTTTTTGTGTAGTATTATGCTTACCCCCTCTCCTCAGAGGAGGCCATTGCCTGGGTGCTAGATCAATGATATAATATTCATTTGCACTGCCACCAGAAACACACAAAGGATCCGTGTAGTACTCGGTTTGAGCTTGGATCCCGTAGCAGTGTCCCTCTCCAGGGAATCCATTAGTTCTGAATGTGTGGAGCCACCCACAGTGGCTGCCCAAAGTCACAGCCACACCCTATGCCCTTCCATGCAGTGTTTTCACAGTCATGGCATATAAGCCTCCCACAGTCACAGTCACCCAGTCCCTTGTCAGTTTTCCCAGCCAGACTTGGCATCTCCTCTCAGCTGGTTCTTGTGTGCATGACCATGAAAGGGAGCAGCTGTTACATATGTCTAAAATGGCCGACTTGTTTTTAAAGTGAAAGAGTTACACAGAGAGAGGAAAAGCAGAGAGAAAGCGAGGTTTTCCATCTGATGGTTCACTCCCCAATTGGCCGAAATGGCTGGAGCTGCGCCAATCCAAAGCCAGGAGCCAGGAGCTTCTTCCAGGTCTCCCATGTGGATGCAGGGGCCCAAGGATGCGCCATCTTCTACTGCTTTCCCAGGCCATGGCAGAGAGCTGGATTGGAAGTGGAACAGCTGGGTCTCGAACCAGCGCCCATTTGGGATGCTGGCGCTTCAGGCCAGGCCGTTAACCCGCTGCGCCATAGTGCTGGTCCCCCACTCCATATACCTTTTATTTCCTTTCCTTGCCTTACTGTATTAGCTAGGACTTCCCATACAGTGTTGAAAAGGAGTGTCCCGAGCAGACATCCTTGCTTTGTTTCTGATCTTAGTGAGCAAACTTCTGATTATTTTTTTTATTTGGCCTTTCATAGTAGCCAAACTTGATGGGCTGGGTGAGTTGCCAACTTTCTTTAGTTTAGTTTTTTTTTTTTTTTTTTTGACAGAGTGGACAGTGAGAGAGAGAGAGAGAGACACAGAGAAGAAGGTCTTCCTTTGCCGTTGGTTCACCCTCCAATGGCCGCCACGGGTGGCGCGCTGCGGCCGGCGCACCGCGCTGATCCGAAGCCAGGAGCCAGGTGCTTCTCCTGGTCTCCCATGGGGTGCAGGGCCCAAGCACTTGGGCCATCCTCCACTGCACTCCCGGGCCACAGCAGAGAGCTGGCCTGGAAGAGGGGCAACCGTGACAGAATCCGGCGCCCTGCTGGGACTAGAACCTGGGATGCCGGCGCCACTAGGCAGAGGATTAGCCTGTTGAGCCATGGCGCCGGCCCTTTAGTTTAGTTTTTTAGAAAATATTTATTTATTTATTTATTTAAGAGGCAGAATTAGAAAGAGAGGGAGAGAGAGACGTCTTCCCTCTGCTGGCCATCCTCTGGTGCTTTCCCAGGCCATTAGCAGGGAGCTGGATCAGAAGTGGAGCAGCTGGGACTCGAACTGGAACCCATATGGGATGCTGGCACTGCAGGTGGAGGCTTAACCCTCTACGCTATGGTGCTGGCCCCAACTTTCTTTAGTTTTGCTTTCTTTATTTAACAGTGTGGATCCACTGGCCTCAGATCACTCTATATCATCATCACCAACATTCTACTTATAACATTATTCACTGGATAATTGGTAGAATTCTATAGGTCTTTTTGTTAAAAATGACAAGTTCAACACCAAGAATGCATCATTCATGTGGCTTGTGAGGACTTAAATTCTTCATACTTTAATCCATGAGCTCTACCTTGTCTTCTTTATTGCTGTCTGTTAGTATAATAAACTGTTAGTATTTGAAAGCTGCTGCTTTATTTTTTTTGAAACCTCCTTCTTAATGTCCTCTTTCCTGTAGTTCATTTGAGATGGTAAGAAGTCCCTTATATTACCTCCTTCTAAGAAATATAAAACAAGTTATGTAATTTTGGGTATTCTTAAAAGGTTACAAAAAACACTATTCTTGGTATAAAATAATTTGTTTTACTTCTGATTCTCGTCAGTGTTGTAGTAACTGCATTTAAGATTTAGACTCTTCTAATAATTTGCTATGTTTATTGAATTATGTGCTAGAAGAAATGATGAAATTGATAGAAGATGTTAATGGAATAATGTTATTATCTTTATTGAAACTGATGTATATACAGTTTTAACCATTTTAACAGAAGTCTACATTTTTTCTAGTCACTAAGAATCTGAGAAAGAAAAAGAAATGTAATGGCTACATAAATGGGTTTGGAGATCTAAGTATAGTTCTATGTAGAAAGAAATAATTATTAAATTTAAAAAAAATCGTATTTATTATTGACTTCAGGGTGAGATTATCTTATTACAATTACTTTCAATATGTATTATACCAAAATTATTTTTCCTCTGTTGATTATTGTTTCTGTAGCACAATGACAAAACTTCTTAAACTGCATTTTCTCTCTTATAATGAATTAGTAACTTATTCCATAGCCTTATTTTATGAGTAAATGAGCATTCATGTTTAGGCTGACTCAAGTTAAATTATGCTCCTGGTTTAACCTGATTTCTTAAGATTATGTTCACAATCCTCTGACTTTTAAAAAATGGTATTTTACCTGGCTATGTTAGATAATTGAAGAATACTTAGGAACAATTATACATGATACCTAACTCATAGAAATTACATATTGGTAAAAGAAATTAAACTGTTAAATGTTGCATCATCCAACATCTGTACAGATAGAATGATGTAAAAGTGACAGGAAATAGATTTAGGTGGTAAGGGAGGTGGTAAGGGGTGGCATAAATTAATTGTTGTTTACGTTCAGAATTTGAAATAGTACCTGAAGGATATAGGGCTAAGCTTACTGCTTAGTTTGAGAAGAGATGTAATATGTTAAGTGTATATATAACTGCCCCTTATTTTTGATTGGGTGACCAGAAATTCTGACCAAATTGTAAAAGATCCAAGAATGTAGCTTTTTGTCCTATATGATATATATGAGGTAGGATAGCTGTGTTTGCTTAGTCCAGTTGTATGCTATGAGGAGGTTCAGAATACTGTATACCTTGCTGTTTGCTATCTGAAGAAAAGAGGTGTGTTTGTCTCTTTGTCTTTGTTTTCCTTTTTTATTTCATTTTTCTCTTCCTCCTTCTCCTCCCCCTCCTCCTCCTCCTTTTTTGCCTTTTCTTCTTTTAAAGACAGTCATTAATATGTTTGATTCCTTTTAGGTCTATTAGACCAGAGCTGTTTGCTACTTCTGTTCTAGAATGCCCAGGGTGCCACCCCTGTCTTTCTGTGGGGGGAGGGTGGGGAGTGCTTCAGTACTGGTTTTAGCCACTGGCTAGATTTTAAGATTTGAGTTCAAAGTTCCATTTGAGATTTATAGGTGAATATTTTTAAATCTCCTTGTTATTGTTTGGAAATAATGAGATTCTCCCCTGACCTGTGTGCTACCTGCACCCATCCTACTCCCTTCCTTCTAGACTGAGTACATCCAGACAAATACAACATTGAAATTTATGTATTCACATACTCAAACGTAGGTCACCTTTTGTAAATTTGGGTGTACTGTAAGTCAGTGTTTTATCTAGACATAGTTAGAATAGATTTTATTACTGATTTTAGGAGGCTCATAAAAATGTTTTTGAATGATAATTTCAAGTAGAAGCGTGAATGACTCATACTTTTATACTGTTAAGAACAAGAGAGTGATAAATCTAGAATGACATTGTTACTGGTGCATTGCCTTTTGAATACCTAAAACATACTTTGCCTTATGTTATCTCTGAAGCCTAACTAGTTTATGTCAAATACTACATCAGATGTTATGGCTTTCTTCTACTAGTTTTATCCTTTCTCCTCATTTAAAAAGCTTTTCATTTCTTTCCATATTCTTCTACTTTGCCTTTTTTTTTTTTTTTTTTTTTTTTTTTGCATGTCCTTGGGATTCCTTTTCTTAGCCTAAGGGTGCTGAGTGCAATGGATGCTCACATCTTCTGTATATACTTATGTACCACCCATGAGAACAACAATGTGACTCAATGGGAAGAGGCCCTTCTGGGAGAAAATGTCCATACAGATGTAGGGAAGAGAGCTAATAACAACTGAAACTTGGACATAGCAATCTCATGACAGTACAATTAATGAAAGCAAATGTTATTTTAAAAAATTTATTTATTTGAAAGGCAAAGTGATAGAATGGGGGGTGGAGAGAGAGAGAGAGAGACAGACAGACAGAGAATCAATCTTCCATCTACTGATTCACTCCCCAAATGGCTTCAATGGCCAGGACTGGGCCAGGCTGAAGCCAGAAGCCAGGAGCTCCATCTAGGTCTCCCAAGTGGGTGGCAGGAACAAAAGGCCTTGGGTCATCTGCTGCTGCCTTTCCAAGCACATCAGCAGGGAGCTCTGACATGGAATGCTGTTGTTGCAAGCGCTGGTTTGAACCACTGTGCCACAGCGTCTGTCCTGAAAGCAAGTATTTTTAAACATGTTATTTAAAATTTCAGTGAACTGTATAGCTGACTTATTGCATTAAATTTTTGCTAAATACTTAACTTTAAGTACAGGAAATAAAAGCACTGCAATGGAGGCATACATACTTTGCTATTTTGTTTGTGAAATGTTTTATACCACCTTCTAGGTAAAAATCTTAGGTCTTTTTTTTTAATAGGATTTCACACTGTGTCCTAGTTTGAAATGAGGAAGTGTTATATGCCTTTTATGTTGTGGAAAGAAAAGTTTATATCTTGGAAATCTCACTTTTATTTTCCTGTTACTTTTTTGGCTGCAAAACATGTTTCTTTTACAACTACATGGCATTTGGTATCCCAGTGTGGGTTGTCCTCATCCGGAGATACTCAGTGTCTGTTACTACTAAGCGAAAGGGCTCATCTGTGGTGGCTAACTGGGCCACTGCCCTCATTAGCTAAGAGGGCAACTGTGGCATGGGTCTGCAGTCTGCCACTTCCTGAACAGCCTCTTGGCAATACGGGCCCATTGGGGAAGCCATAAGCTTTCCTGTTGATGGGCATAACTTTGAGGACAGCCTAAATTTTATCATCTAGTGAAATTCAATGACAGAAACGAAATTGGATTAGGTGTAGGCCAACTGTGTAGTCCCCATAAAGACTGTCCTCACTTCAGACAGCAGCCTCAAGCTTGGGAGTCCCTAGAACCACCTTCATTTCTGAGCTGCTGGCTACAAATTCTGGGATCCCCGATAACTCCCTCAGGTATGAATGATAATCTACTAGAATGACTCACAGATTGTGGGGAAGTGTTCTACTTAAGATTGCAATTTTATTATAATGGAAAGGATGCAAATTAAAACCGGCCAAAGGAGAGATACATGGGACCACATCTGGGAGGAACCAAAACATTGAAGTTTCTGGTTGTTTTTTCCTGCCGGAGTCATGGGTAAAGTTGCCTCTTTTTTTTTTTTTTAATTTTTTAAACTTTTTAAAAAGATTTTATTTATTTATTTGACAGGTAGAGTTAGAGACAGTGAGAGAGAGAGAGAGAGAGAGGTCATCCATCTACTGGTTCACTCCCCCAAAAGGCCACAATGGTTGGATCTGGGCCGATACAAAGCCAGGATCCAGGAGCTTCTTCCAGTTTTCCCATGTGGGTGGAGGGGTCCAAAGACTTGGGCCATCTTCTACTGCTTTCCCAGGCCATCAGCAGGGAGCTGGATCAGAAGTGGAGCAGCCGGGACTTGAATGGGCACCTATATGAGATGCTGGTGCCACAGGCAGATGCTTAACATACCATGCCACATTGCCGGCCCCCACATTGCCTCTTAACTGTAATAGCTGAGGATACTCAGAGGTATTGCCAACCAGGAAAGCTCACCCAACCCTTTGGTGTCGTCTTCTGGGCTGTGGTTATAAGCTGCTTGCATGTTTGGCCTTTAGTCTTCATCCCTTCCTAGGAGTTTAGGCAGTTCATTCATTCTATGTTTCTCTGGAGGTTAGAATTAGTAAAAAATATTCCCAAACCCCCATCCTAAATCACATTGTCACAGACTTTTCAGTGGCCAAACCCGCCAGGCAGAGGTACTCCTATTAGGCAGAATATTTCACAATTTCAGAGTTCAACTGCCAGACCTATCTTTAGTAAAAACACTAAGGTTGGATGCATTTTTAAAAAATTATTTCTTAAAAAATTTTAAAAAATTACTTGAGGAGCCAGTGTTGTTGGCTCAGTGGCTTAGGCCACTGCTTGAAATGTCAGCATCCCATATTGGAGCACTGATGAGTTCCAAGTGCTTTGCTTCTGATCCAGCTCCCTGATGTACCTGGGAAGGCAGCGAAAGATGGCCCAAGTACTTGGGCCTCTGCCACCCTTATGGTAGACCAGGATGGAGTTCCTTGATCATGGCTTTGGCCTGGCCTGGACCTGGCTGTTGTGGCCATTTAGGGAATGAACCAGCAGAGGGAAGATTGATCTCTCTCTTTCTCTTCCTGTCTCTTTGATGCTCCACCTGTCCACCTGCCTGCCTGGCTTGCTTGCTTCCTTTTTAAATTGCATTCCCCAGATATCCACCACTGACAGTGACCCAAATACTTGAGTACTGCTGCCTCCCTGGGTGCATTTTAGCAGGAAGCTAGAATCCAGATCGCAGTGTGAACAAAAACGCACACACACTGCAGTATGGAATGCTGGTTTCCCAACCAGTGCCTTAGCTGCTAGGCCAAGCATCTGCCCTTGTGTACTTTTAGGTGAGGATGTCCTGTCCAGTCACTAGAGCCTATTGTCATATTTCTAGTCCAGTTGAGATTTGTGAGCTGGCACCTACAGGCATTTGAGTTTGGGACCTTCATGTTAGACCCTGCCAGAATGATGTTGACCTGTATTGAGTGAGAAGAATGGCTTTTGTGGAGTGATTATTTATAGATTATGTAGGGCACAGAAGTAGTGAATATACTTAACCTGAACAAAAGTTAGATTTTGGGACTAAAAACTGATAAAGACTAATATCTGCCTGAGTGCAAAATTCTATTTTTGGGGAGGGGGATTGTTAAAACTAAACCTTAGGGGAGTTATGAAAGCACATAAAAGAGGTCAGCAGGTAGAAATTACTATATTGAGCATACTCAGGCAATCAGTTGAGGAGACATGGTAATATCTACTTGGAAAATAGCTCTTGTGAGTAGACTAGATCAAGACTGAATGATAGAGATATTCTTTTTATTCTTTATTTAGCTTTCCTTGGCATATTTTCTAAATAATAATGAATTGATAATGCTAACTTATATTTCTAATAACATTACACTTTCATTTTCTTCTTCACTGTAGTCTTAAGATAGTCTGATCATTTTGCTTATTTCTAAAAAGACTCCTATGCTTTGTAACTTTATGGTTTCTATTTTGTTTCTCATGTTTCTAGTTTTAAGCCTTTTTGAATTATCTTTCTTTAGTATGTATTTGTAATTATTTGGTTTCCAATTAGAACATTTAAATACCAATTCAGTCAGTCATCTGGTAGTATAACTTTCCTCAGTTCTTCCAGTCTTTGGTCTATGGAAAGTTACTTGCTTTTTGTAGGACATTTCATTTGGAAGTAAAATCTTATGAAAAACTATCATGCTTTACTAAAAATGATTTGATGTATTAGGTCTACTGTTTTACATTTCACCCAACTAGCTTATAATTTACCTAGAGGGGAAATAATCAATAAAATTATAATGTGAAAAAGGAATATGTCATAGTTTAGGATAGTTTGCTACATAACATACCTTGAGTTTTCTCCAAAGTTTGGAAGTTAAATGTTTCTAAATTATTTGTTAGAAGTGTTTTAAAAACCTCTTGAGTAATTTCAGTAGAACTGTGTTTCAAAAAAGATTGCCAGGGATAGTGGCTAATCACACCATTGTATTAGATATGTACCACATTTTCTGTATCCATTCATCCATTAGTGGACCCCTAGCTTAGCTCTAGGTATTGGCTATTTTGAATAGTGCTGCAGTGAACGTAGTAGAGCAAGAGTCTCTTTTATGTGCTGCTCTTACTTCCCTCAGTTATATACCCAAAGTGGGATAGCCAGATCATATAATAGAGGGACCTCTGTATTCCCTAGCTGCTACACTCACTTGTCCTGCATCAGTAGTGTATCAGAGTTTCATTTTCACCACATCCCTGGTAGCAGTTGTCTCTCTTTCTCTATCTCTCTGCTTCTCAAAAAAACCCTCCCAAATAAACAATCAACAACTACTTTATCAGAATAATGAGATATTATGCCTGTAACTCTGCTTTTTAGTAGCGATGGTATTGAAAAGATGGTACTTTTTAAAAAAAATTTATTTATTTATTTGAAAGTCAGAGTTACAGAGGGGCAGAGCCAGAGAGAGAGAGAGGTCTTCTATCTGCTGATTCACTTCCCAGATAACCACAATAGCTGGAGCTGTGTGGATCTGAAGCCAGGAGCCAGGAGCTTCTTCCGGGTCTCCCACATGGGTGCAGAGGCCTAAGGACTTGGGCCATCTTCTACTGCTTTCCTAGGCCATAGCAGAGAGCTGGATGGGAAGTGGAGTAGCTGGGATGGTGCCCATGTGGGGTGCCGGCACTGTGGGTGGCGGCTTTTACCCACTATGCCACATTGCTGGCCCGGGTACATTGCTTTTTATAGTGTGCATCTTTGCAAGGAAATTTTCTGCATGAAAAAGAAAAAAATATTAAAAAATTCTCTGAAAAGTTTTGGAAAATACTTTTTTTTGAGGGGGGGTGAGGGCTGGAGACTATTATCCCCTTGTTTGAGCTACTTAGTCATTGCACATTCTTGTCTCCAAGCACATTTCTTTGCTATCTCCTTTTTGTATATCTTTATTTTTTTATTTTATTATTTATTTGAAAAGCAGTTACAGAGAGTCAGAGACAGAGAGACAGTTAGAGAAGTCCTCCGTTGTATGATTCACTCCCCAAATGACTGCAACGGCCAGAGCTGCATCTATTCAAAACCAGGAGCCAGGAACTTCTTCTGGGTCTCCCACATAGGTGCAGGGGCCCAGGGACTTGGGCCAATTTCTGCTGATTTCCCAGGCCATAGTTGAGAGCTAGATTGGAAGTAGAGCAGCTAAGACTCAAACTGGTGCCCATATGAGATGCTGACACTGCAGCCAGTGGCTTTATCCTCTATGCCATAGGACTGACCCCTGTATATCTGTATTTAAAAAAAAATATTTATTTATTTTAAAGAGTTACTGAGGGAGAGGCAGAGACAGAGAGAAATCTTCCATTAGCTGCTTACTCTCCAGATGGTTGCAACGGCTAGGGCCAGGTCAGGCTGAAGCCCGGGGCCAGGAGCTTCATCCAGGTCTCCCACGTGGGTGAAGGGGCTCAAACACTTGGGTCATCTTTCGCTGCTTTTCCCAGGGCATTAGCAGGGAGCTGTGTTGGAGATGGAGCAGTTGGGACACAAACAGGCATCTATATGGGTTGCAGGTGGTGACTTTACCCATTGCGTCACAATGCCAGCCCTATATCTTTATTTTTTTATTCCCTTTATTTATTACTTTTCACAGTTTCTCTACCTTCATTTTGTGTTTGGCCTCTAAATTTTATACCGGCTTAGCTGTGCGTTTAAAAATATTTTTTCCATCAGTGACATTGTGGAATAGTGGACAAAGCTGCTGCCTGTGATGTCAGCATTCCATAGGAACACTGGTTCATGTCCTGGCTGCTCCACTTTTGATCCAGCTCCCTGTTAATGACCTGGGAAATCAGCAGAAGATGGCCCAGGTGTCTGGGCCCTGCCACCCATGGGAAAGACTTGGATGAAGCTCCTGGCTTCATCCTGGCCACCCTTGGCCATTGTAGCCATCTGGGGAGTAAACTAGCAAGTGGAAGGTCTCCTTCTCTCTGTCTGTCCTTCTCTTTCTGGAACTTATTCTGGGTCTCCCATGTGGGTGCAGATGCCCAAGTACTTGGACCATCTTCTGCTACTTTCCCAGCCACATTAGTTGGGAGCTGGATCAGAAGTGGAGCAGCCAGGACTCAAAATGGCACCCATTTGGGATGCTGTCACTGCAGGTGGCAGATTTACTGGTGAGGACATAGTGCTGGCCCCAACAAATACTTTTTAAAATGATCAGTATCACTCTCAACTATGGAAATGCAAAGTAAAACCACAATGAGATGTCATCTCACTTGAGGTAGAATGATCATTAACAAAAAGTCAAAAATATAGAGAAAAGGGAACCCTCATACACTGTTGGATGAAATACAGCCATTATGAGGTATAGAGGTTCTTCATACATCTAAAAATAAATTGACCATTTGATCCATTTGTTTCACTTTGGGCATATAGCAGAAAGAAATGAGAGAGATACCTGCACTCCTTTGTCCATTGCATCACTGTTCCTATTAGTCAATACGTAGGATCAACCTAGGTGTCCATTAATGGTTGAATGATAAAGAAAATGTGGTGTATACCAATGAAATATTACTCAGTTTTAAAACTGTGTGAATTCCTGACATTTGGCAGCAAGATGAATAGAACTGGAGATCATTATGTTAAGTGAATTAAACCAGAAAGATATAGTCAGTCCGCATTTATAATGATGATTACTAGAGGCTGGGAAGGTATGGGAAGGATATGTTGATTATCTTTTCATCACTGGAACAGTTTTACACAATAGACAGTAAGGAATAGACAGTAAGGAACTTAGGAAGGAGGGGAGGAAGTTTATTTTGGAGGGTCACAATCCCAAGCTCATTGGGCCCGATGTTTTGGCGTTTGATGATAGCAGAAAGTATGTGAAAGGAGGATCACATAGCAAGCCTTGAAGTGGAAAGACCAGGAGCATGTTCATCATCTGCCCTGTACATGGACTTTCTTCATAAAGCCACAGTGATTAGATCAGAGGGATTTTACCCTGCAATCTTTCCAGTCTTCAAGCTCTAGCCTTAATCTATTAACCTGAAACCCTAGGAATTAATCCTTTAACATAAAGATGTTTGGAAGACACCCATGGTATAACTGGGGCAAATAGGGAAGTTGATAACAGGTACCAAAATGCAGTCAGAACTAATAAGTTTTGGTGTTCCACAACCCAGTGAGGTTATTATAGTTCACAGTAATGTATTATAAACTGTGTAAAGAGCTGGAAGAGAGGCACCAAAAACAAAGAAATGGTAAGGAAATGGAAGAACTAATTGTCCGGTTTCATTAATTTGTATTGTATACATGTGTTGAAATACTGCATGGTCTCCATAAAAATGTATATTATATGTTAACAAAAAATTTTAAAAACCAAAATAATTTCAAAACAAAAATAAAAAATATTCTTTGTAAAGATAGGTGTATTAAAGATCTTTCTATACCTTTCAAAATAATTTTTAAATGCCATTTAAAGAACTTGTCTAAATGTTTGCACTGATGTTCCAGTGGAATGATCAATGAACATTTGTATAGAAGATGTTTTTAGAACTATACCCATTCTTTTGGTTATTGTAGTTTGGAATGTCCAGGATATAACATGGAATAGAAGTCTTCATGTGGTATTTTTTCATGTGTCCCAATATATTAACCTAGATTCCTCTGGATCCACCTCTTTCCCCTATTTCAGTTCTTATGCCATATGTATTAAGAAGTTTTTATATAAAGTATTATATTTCTCACAAGTGCCTCTGTTTTTATTTACAGCTACTTGAAGGAAATTTTGCCAAAGAAGTCAGTCATGAAATGGATGGACTTATATTTCAGCCTATCGGGGTAAGTTTATTAGTGTCTGTGTGCACATGTTCACACTAATGCACATATATGTGTGTATATAAAGTCTATCTTTTCCAGACTTATTTACTTACAAATTATTACTGTTGTATCACTACTTTTCCTTAAACAAATTGCTCACTAAGAAAAGATTTCATGTATGTATAAACATATAATACTAAGAAATAAGCATTGTTGGTCATTACTTTTCAAGGAAATTAATTTTTTAATATTTTTTCTTTTAATTCTTGCAAATGAATGCTAAGTTATGGTTTTATTAACAATCTACCAATAACATTGAATATATCCTTTTGTAACTATTGTACTTTTAAATATTAATCTCTCTAGAATTTCATTTTGCCATAGGTGAGTAAAAGAGTTGAAGAAAAATAGAATTTTTGAATATTAATTCCATGTTGAATTTCTTTCTTTTTTCTTCTCCTTTTCCAAGATTTATTTATTTGTTTGAAAGGCAGAGTTAGAGAGATTTTCCATCCATTCTTTTACTCCCCAAATGGCTGCAACAGCTAGGGCTGGGCTAGGCCAGAGCCAGGAGCTTGGAATTCCATCTGGGTCTCCCAGTGGATGGCAGGGGTCCAAGTATTTGGACCATCTTCTACTGCTTTCCCAGGCACATTAGCAAGGAGCTGGATCAGAAGTAGAGCAGCTGGGACTCAAACTGGCACTCATAAGGGCTGCTGGTGTCACAAGAGGTGGCTTTATCTGTTGCGCCACAACATCGACTGTCCATGTTGAATTTCTGAAATGCACTGAAGAGCTTTTACCAACTTAAGTGTCAGATGATATTTTTGGAGTAAGTTGTTTTACTCAATAGCAGAGTTTCTTATCCTTAGCACTGATGATGTGTTGGGTCAGATAACTGTTCACTGAAGGAGTGGTTTTGTGCATGTAGAATGTTTGGCAGCATCCTTGGTCTCTTATCACTAGTTGGCCAGTGATGCTCCTCCTCCCAGTTGTGGTAGTCAGTGAAATAGACAAGCATTGCCTGTGGGATAGGCACCATCTAGGGAGTGGTTGTAGGAACAAATAGTCCCAGACCTATTGATTAGAAACTCTGAGAATGCGGTCCAGTTTGTGTTATAACAAGTTCTCCATGTGATTTTGATGCATATTCAAATGTGAGAACTACTCACTCCATTGGAAATGGTTGTATTTCATGGGCGTCCATGCCATCATGTGCTATATTCTGTCTTCACTAACCTTATCCCTCAAAATTTAGGTTTATTGGGGCCAGAACTGTGGAGTAGCAGGCCACCACCTGCAATGGTTGGGGGGGGAGAGAGAGAGAGAAAGGGAGAGAGAGAGAGAGATCTTCCATCTGTCTGCTACTTCACTCCCCAAATGGCTGTGGTTTCCAGGGCTGGGCCAGGCCAAACCAGGAGCCAAGAACTTCTGGGTCTCTCACATGAGTGGCAGGGGCCCAAGTACTTGAGCCATCTTCCCCTACTCTCTCAGGCACATTATCAGGGAGCTGGATCAGAAGTGGAGCAGCTGGGACTTGAACTGGCACACATCTGGGATGCTGGTGTCTCAGGTGGCAACTTAACCTGATGTGCCACAAAGCTGGGCCTGGTTTTCTGTTTTCTACACTACCTTTGAATTTGTAAACTGAAGAATAGAGTGAGTCCTCTGATTTCCTCACCACCATATAGCCTCTTTTTCCATCTTCATTTCCATTATAATTTACCTATAATATAAAATGAAATGAATATTCAATATCTATTTTTATGATGACACGAGTAAGTATTGTTTATATCTTTGTTAAGTAGTATAAAGGGTCTTCCAAAAGTTTATGGAAAATATGTGTTATGAAAAACTGATTGGGTTGCATAATTTTTTTTGCAACAAAATGAACTTAGTTTTTAATTTAGTCTGTCCGTGAACTTTTTGAAGTACCCTTCTTTTATGTGCTTTGAAATTGTGCAGTAACGATATTAGGAAAAATAGAAGCTAATGACATAATTTTAATAATATATTCATTTATCCCACTATCAAAACATTTTCAATATTTATTCAACATAAAACAGTTCCTAGCTTTATACTAGCTATTTAAAATCTAATGGGTATTTTACATTTCAGCACATCTTGGACTTCACCTTTCTAATACTCAGTGGCCACATGTGTATTAGACAGTGCAGGTGTTGATGTATTGATTTCTTCCTTTATCTCATTTGTGCCCTGACATTTGTATTAATTCGTTTGTAACCTTCATTTAAATTGTAATTCTGTGTGTAATGAGAGGGTTTTCCCCTCCAGCTTATAGAAGAAAATGTGTTTTGTTATTGTTATTGTTGAAATAGAATAACTTGGCCCCCAACACTTCTCCCCCTTCTAAATCGTAGTATTTCATAATACTTACAAGGATTCCATTTGTATTTCCTTAATTCTCTCCTTTTTAAGTTGTGCCATTGATTTTAAACTTATTCCAGCTAAGAAGTCCTGTTTCTAGTCTCTATATCTAGAAGATCTCTCTCTCTCTTGCACTCTCTTTCTGTAACTGCCTTTCAAATAAATTTTAAAAAAAGATTTGTTTTATTTATTTGAAAGACAGTTATATATAGAGAGGGAGGGAATGGAGGAGAGAGAGAGAATGAAAGAAAGAGAGAGAGAGAAAGATTGATTGATCGATCTTCCATCTGCTGGTTCAGTCCCCAAATGGCTGCAATAGCCAGGGCTGGGCCAGGCTGAAGCCAGGAACCAGAAACTTCTTTCAGGTCTCCCTTGTATGGTCAGGGGACCAATCACTTGGGTCATCTTCTGCTGCTTTCCTAAGAGCATCAGCAGGGAGCTGGATCAGAAGTGGAGCAGCTGGGGCTCAACCAGCGTCCATATGGGATGCCTGTGTCACAGGCAGTGGCTTTACCCACTACACTACAGCGCCAGTCCCAATCATAAAGCTCTTGAGGCTACATTGACACATAACATATGCACATCATAAAACTATTTCTTAGGGCCAGAGCTGTGGTATAGCAGATTTTTCTTTAATAGGAGATCTTACTTTCTTAAAATAATATATCTCTTGGAAGATCAGACAGTTGATATAAAGTAGACTTCTTACAGCATTTGATAATATGCCCACTACATGACTTATATACGTTTCTATTATTTTTTTCCTCCTGCCATCAGTTTGTTAGAATTTTTACTTTTATATACTTTACTTCCTAAATTATTATTATGTATAACGTAGGCCATTATTAAACAGAATAGGGGATTGCCTCTGAAACTGTCAGATTTTGTTCATCTGTGGACATTGTTAACTTCCCCCCCAAATACTAATTTATTGTAGCAGTTTATGTTTATGAAAGACTCATCCGAGGGGCCAGCACTGTGGCATAGCAGGTAAAGCTGCCGCCTGCAGTGCCAGCATCCCATATGGGCGCTGGTTTGAGTCCTGGCTGCTCCACTTCTGATCCAGCTCTCTGCTATGGCCTGGGAAAGCAGTAGAAGGTGGCCCAAGTCCTTGGGACCTTGCACCTGTGCAGGAGACTCAGAAGAAGCTCCTGGCTTCAGATTAGTTCAGCTCTGGCCGTTGCGGCCAATTGGGGAGTGAGCCAGCGGATGGAAGACCCCCACCTGTTGCCAACCTGCCGCCTCTGCCTCTGCCTCTCCTTCTCTCTCTGTGTAACTCTGACCTTCAAATAAATGAATAAATCTTTAAAAAAAAAAAAAGAAAAGAAAGACTCATCCCAGCTGCATATTTTGGTAGAGGTTTAATCTGTAGTATAACCCTACATTGTACTAGTTACTAGTCTCTATCTTTTTCATTTTTTATGAAATTTTAATGATTTCATCCTTTGTTTCTTGACATGTTTCATTTTAATTGTGATTTCTTGTGATCATTTTCTGTCTAGTTTTTTAACTTTTTACCATTAACAAATGCCTCTCAGTATATTTATGGGCTACCCTTTAATGAGACTTTATCATTAGTAAGTAAAATGGTTTCTTGCTTTTAGAAGTTTGTGGTAGTCACATATCCGCCTATTCTCTATAACTGAGTGGTTCTTTTATATTCCTACAGTATTTTTGTTAAATTTTCTAAAGTATTCAAAGTATAAATATAATTATTAATTATGCTATCCAGAATAGGTTCCAGTTGAACAAGAATCTATTCAGGGTAAGCAGGAAGCAGCTTTCTCCTTCAGAATGAAAATTTCATTATATTCCATTGTGTAGTCTTTGTTATTTTTTTGCATGTTGCTTTTTCAATCTCAATATTGGATTCTTCCATAAAGAGTGGTTTTCAGTTTTTACTTGCTGTGACATCTGGTTAGGCCACCATTACAAAAGTGGTTGTATGTATTCCACTTTTAGGTTTGGTTTGCACTGGTTGAGGCACTACCTTGCTTCTACTCAGAGATTTATGACTTTTCTACTTTCTTTAGAAAAATAGAAATGTAAGTTTCTATTGAAAAAGGTAAACTTGAGTGCTATCATCAAACTCTGTATTTATGGCATTTTGCTAACAAAAGCAGAATTTAAGACATTTTTCTAATAATTTTGGACTTACTTTGCTTTGTGGCTTTAAAAGAAGCACTTGAATTTTTTTCTCATCTAAGTCTTTGGGATTGAAACTACTGTGCTTATACATTGTCACCATGTTCACTTTCTTTAGCAGGTGAAATGGCCTTTTTAGGATTGCTATTGCATGCTCCAAAGAAATAGCTTAATTTTCCTTTTTGTCTGCTTTAAGTCTTCTGTATAAGGAAGAAGAGAGTTGATTACAGACAGGTGTAGCTTCCAGCGGTGAGAGAAGATGTGAGTTAGATGGTCCAGGGACAAGGCATTAAATGACATTCTGTCATGCACTGAGACAACCTGGGTCCTTCCTGTTTTATATTCACTTTCTAAGATTATAAGAGGGAAAGCTATTTTTAATTTTTAGTATGTAAGACTTGCTTATCTTTTCCTTTTCAACAATCAATTTGGGTGTTGTTTTCAGTTATTCAATAGGCAGCATGTTTCCTGGAGTTAGTATCATTGTTTAATTTCTATCATACCTAATTTTAGCACTATTTACTATTGAGATAAGCAGTCCATTTTGTCTTTATAATGTTATACAAATGAGTATGAAGTTTACATTTAAAATACATTCTTTTAGATTGTAGAATGAAGTAATTTTAAGAAAAGTAGTAGATAACAATACTGGTAGTATTTAGATATGGCAGAAATTATGAGGGCATGACATGACAAATAAAAATTCTGAAAACACTGTGGTACTAGTTCATTATATTAGTTTTCTAAAGCTAATACATTTACTACAAACTTGGTGACTTAAAACAATATGCACTTATTCTCTTTTTTTAAAATTGTATTTTATTTATTTATTTTTATTTATTTGACAGGTAGAGTTATAAACAGAGAGAAACAGGGAGAGAGAGGTCTTCCTTCCATTGATTGACTCCCCAAATGGCCACTAAGGCCAGCACGCTGTGCCGATCCGAAGCCAGGGGCCAGGAGCTAGCTCCTGGTCTCCCATGCAGGTGTAGGGGCCCAAGCACTTGGGCCATCCTCCACTACCCTCTTGGGCCACAGCAGAGAGCTGGACTGGAAGAGGAGCAGCCGGGACTAAAATCGGCACCCATATGGGATGCCGGCGCTGCAGGCAGAGGATTAATCGAGTGAACCATGGAGCCGGCCCCGCACTTACTCTTATAGTTCTGGAGGTCAGATGTCCCAAGTTAGTCTTACTGGCTTAAGATCACTGTGTTGCAAGAGCCATCCTTCCTTTGAGATCTTCAAGGGGACATCCATTTCCCTTGCCTTCTGCAGCTTCTACATCTGTAGGTTTTGTACTGCTTGGCTTGTGGCTCCTTCCTCCATCTTCACAGCCAGCAGTGTAGCATCTTGGTTTGTTTGGTCACATTGCCATACTCAGTGGGAAATGTCCCTTTCCCTCCCTCTTATAAAGATACTTGTGATTGTGTTTAGGACCCACCTGGATAGTATCTTTGGATCCCATTTTTCAGATACTGTGTTTATAACTTGATAAGACATTTCAACTAGTAGTTGTAGATCCTAATACCCAATAGAATTTTTGATTCTTTGTAAGATTTGTAAATTACCTTCCTTTGTTGGGCTTGAAGGCAAGTTAGTTTTAAATGAGAAGTTTAGAACCCTTAATCAGGCCAAGAAATTTTAATCTGAAATCTGCCAACATTTCAGAAGTTTTCTTCTGGGAAAATTAAAAGTGCTTGATGAACTCAGCTTTAGTAATTAAATGCAGGCTATATGATAGACCATTATAAAATTAATAGTACAGTGTATTAGAGGAAGCCTGTATTTTATATTAAAATGTGTTTATACTTAACTTTTATTTTTAAATTGAGGACCTCTAAGTGTTAGAATCTGTAGTTCTTTTTTCTGGACTTCTCTGCCTGTTGGTTAATCCTTCAGTCCTTTGCTTGGTGACATTTGCCTGGTTACAAGATTCTAGGAATAGAGAAGGTAAGCTAGAGCCCACTTTCTAGCATGTAAACTTTTACTTAACTCTCCAGGTTTCCGTATCCCTCTTTGGTTTTGCTTGAATCTTCTGGATTGCAGCTTTCTGCCTTTAGTTTTTCCACAGAGTAAGCATTTCCCTTGCCTATTGCCTGGGTTAGAGGAAGGAACCCAAAGTTCAATATTTAGACTCACCAGTCTCCTTGTTTTCAGCAGCAAGCCTCACCCTTCTCTTTGCAGCCTTTTCTGTTACCTGTTTTACCTGTTACCTGGCCCATTCTGAGGCACTGAAGAATGAATTGTAGTTGCATTGCTAGTCTTCTTTGCAAACACTTGATATTCAATTTTCTTTGCTCTATGCTCTGTTAAATTCTCCATCTGCTTTTCTGTCTTTCAAAAATGTATTGACATGTTTTTCTGCTGTTATCACCTATTCCATTTTTTTTTAACTTTTCTGTTGGTGTCACTTTTGTCTGTAATGTGCATTTTAGTGAGGCTTTAAATCAAAGTGGATATAGATGTACATGCTTAATCAGAATCTCCAATGTTTCACAGTGTGGTGTTGTGTTTGTTGGCTTCTATTAGGCAGCAATTCAAGTCAGTCATGAAAAGGGCTTTTTTAAGTGACCAGTCTGGAGATCCGAACTAAGTCTACATTATGTAGAGAGGAAGTCCTGGTGAAGGGCAGGCCAAGCTTGACTTTAACCCAAAATCCTTCCTTAGGTAACACAGAAATTTCTAAAGTTCAAGGAATGGCAAGTGATAAAGAAGATTCTTGGCTCATGTACTTGTGAAAAAACTCCATGGCCTAATTGTGTTTGGTACTGGTTACTTAAAACATGATAAGAACTTAATTCTGTCCTGTTACATTAATTATAATTAGTGAATTACAGTCAAATAAATGGCAAACAATGGGGCCAGCACTGTGGCTTTGCGGGTAAAGCTGCCAACTGCAGTGCAGGCATTCCATATGGGCGCTGGTTCGAGTCCTGGCTGCTGTACTTCCAATCCAGCTCTCTGCTATGGCCTGGGAAAGCAGTAGAAGATGGCCCAAGTTCTTGGGCCCCTGCATCCATGTGGGAGACCCAGCAGAAGCTCCTGGCTCCTGGCTTCGGATCGGCACAGCTCCACCATTGCGGCCAATTGGAGAGTGAACCAGCGGAAGGAAACATCTCTCTCTCTGTCTCTGTCTCTGTGTCTCTCTCTCTCTCTCTCTGTGTCTCTCTGTCTCTCCTTCTCTCTCTGTGTAGTAACTCTGACTTTCAAATAAATCTTAAAAAAAAAGGTAAATGATGTTAGTACTGCTAAAAAGAAAATATTTTGAATCCTGGTAAAATATTAAAGAATGGTGATAAAGCTGTTATTACTATATTAAAGGGATAATTCTATTGAGGACAACCCTCTAAAACCAGCTTAGGAAAAAAAAAAAACTCGTTTAGTTTGATTTAATATTCTATTCTCAGAAAGATAACCATAGGGTATCCAGAATTGCACATAGATTACTTTTGTGAGGAAAAACAAAGTTCATTCGTGGTTTAACCTAGACAGTAAGCTTAGGATATTTCTTTGCATTTATAAAGAAATGTTTCAGTATCTGATTTTGTCTAAAACACAGAATGGTTATTAATCATCTTGAAAGCCCTGATTCATACAAGGTGGACTAAATTACATTTACAGAATTGCTGGCAAATGTACCTCCTGGATATTCTAGTCCACTGGTTTCAAAACAGTAACCTACAAAGTTCAGGGTTTCTGTGGACTGCCTCATGAAACCACATGAAGGAACAAGTTGCTAGCTAAGTGTTCTGTCTACAGCACAGCAACCCTGATTTATTACTTTTATAGTTATATCTCTGGGTAAGAATATGAGTACTATAAAAATTGTGGAAAAATGGGATTAAAGTATCTTTTTGTTTTATTTATTTTGGTGTATAAAAATTTGAGATCTATGCATAGTTTTTTTTTTTAAAGATTTTATTTATTTATTTGAGTGGTAGAAGATAGAATTATAGACAGTGAGAGGGCGAGACAGAGAGAAAGGTCTTCCATCCACTGGTTCACTCCCCAAGTGGCTGCAACAGCTGGAGCTGGGCTGATCCAAAGTCAGAAGCCAGGAGCTTCTTCCAGGTATCCCACGAAGGTGCAGGGGCCCAAGTGCTCAGGCCATCTTCTGCTGCTTTCCCAGGCCATAGCAAAGAGCTGGATCGGAAGAGGAGTTGCTGGGAATTTGAAAGAACGCCCATGTGGGATGCTGGTGCTGCAGGTGGAGGATTAACCTACTGCTCCACGGCGCCGGCCCCCATGCATAGTTTTTCATAATATACATTTCCCATGAACTGTTTGAAGACCCTTCATATGTTTTAAAAAGGTTTTGCTTGCTAAGTAAATGGCATTTAGATCTGCCACTTTTTCTGAAAAGTCACTAGTGATCTTTCATTGCCCAATCAAGATAATTTCTCAGCTCTTTTGAAACTTGATCATCTAATATTAGTCTATATTTTGTCTCCTCTTTCATCACTTCTCTTTCTGTCTCTTCAATACTACACACTTTTATTCCTCTTCTAATCTTTGGCCGTTTCTTCTCTGCTTTAGTCAAACTCTTTCTTCTTTAGTAGCTATGGAAGTCTTGGTTGTCTTAAGGCTCCATGTCTTGAACATTTATTCTTTATTTTGCTGTACTCTTGCCAAAGGACTCTCATCCATACCCAAGGCTTTAGTTCTGTCGTAATCAGCCTCTCATTCAGATTTCTGATTTCTATTATGTGTTCCACATTAGTTTGTCTGATTGCCTACCTTGATACTACTTTAATGACTTTCTCAAAAACACCAGAAACTGACTGTAATTTCAAGCTGGACTCTACTCAGAACAATCAAGCAAGCATACATACTCGTCCTTTTCTACAATTTTCTAACCTGGTTATTTAAGTAAAAATATGTGTGGCTCAATAGGCTAATCCTCCACTTGCGGTGCCAGTACACCGGGTTCTAGTCCTGGTCGGGGCACTGGATTCTGTCCCAGTCGCTCCTCTTCCAGTCCAGCTCTCAGCTGTGTCCCGGGAGTGCAGTGGAGGATGGCCCAGGTGCTTTGACCCTGCACTCGCGTGGGAGACCTTTCTGCAAGTCTTGCTCTATCTTATTCGTATCTCTTAAATTATTCCCTTTTCTTCCTTTTTCCAGTGGTTCAGATCAGCACCACGCTGATCTGAAGCCAGGAGCCAGGTGCTTCTCCTGGTCTCCCATGCGTTTTTTTTCTGGCTCCACTGTCATTACACAGCTGTAGTCCGAGCTGGCATTCATTGTTTCTTGTTTAGAAAACTGTAGTAGTATTCTAACTGGTCTTGCAACATCTACTGTTGTTTCCCTGCTGTTTGTTCTTTTATCACATGCTGCCTTTTGCTTTCCCTATGTGTTTTACTGTTGACTCAAAAATAACTATAATATTTTTATCTAAAGTGGTTTAATTGTATTACTCAAAATCAGTGTATCTTTGGGATGGTTTAACAAAATGTCATAAACTAAGTAGCTTATAAACAACAGAAACTTACTTCTCCTAGTTCCGGAGGTTGGGATGTCAGGATTAGGGCACTGGCATAGAGTGTGTGATGAGGGCTTGCTTTGGAGTTCATAGTTGGCCTTCTGCACGGTGGAAGGGGCGAGGGAGTTCTCCTGGGCCTCTGTTATGTTGGCACCAATCCCATCATGAAGGTTCTACCCTTATGACCTAATTACTTCCCAAAGGCCCCAAATAGTAACATCACCTTCATGGTTAGGATTTCAACATGTGAGACATGGGAGGGGCACAAGCACTCCATCTATAGCACAATTTTATTTTTTTAAAATTTCAAATATAAGGTATACTTGACAATACAAATATTTTAATAAGATTTTTTTTTATTTTTTGGAAGAGAAATGTTAGCTGTTTATTTTTTTTTTTTTTTTTTTTATCTTTTATTTAATGAATATAAATTTCCAAAGTACGTCTCATGGGTTACAATGGCTTTCCCCCCCATACCGTCCCTCCCACCCACCACCCTCCCCTTTCCCACTCCCTCTCCCCTTCCATTCACATCAAGATTCATTTTCGATTATCTTAGTATACAGAAGATCAGCTTAGTATACCTTAAGTAAGGATTTCAACAGTTTGTTCCCACACAGAAACATAAAGTGAAAAATAATAGATGATTTTTTTTTAAATGATGATGAAATCAGATCAGACCTATTGTCATGTTTAATCCCAGTGAGAGTCAAGTTGGGAATTGATAGTTTCTTTTCTTTTTTTTTTTTAACAGAAGATCAGTTTAGTGTACATTAAGTAAAGATTTCAACAGTTTGCACCCCCATAGAAACACAAAGTGAAATATACTGTTTGAGTACTCGTTATAGCATTAAGCCTCAGTGTACAGCACATTAAGGACAGAGATCCTACATGAGGAGTAAGTGCACAGTGACTCCTGTTGTTGACTTTACAAATTGACACTCCTGTTTATGGCATCAGTAATCTCCCTATGCACCAGTCATGAGTTTCCAAGGCTATGGAAGCCCCTTGAGTTCTCCGACTCTTATCTTGTTTAGACAAGGTCATAGTCATAGTGGAGGTTCTCTCCTCCCTTCAGAGAAAGGTACCTCCCTCTTTGAAGACCTGTTCTTTCCACTGGGATCTCACTCACAGAGATCTTTTTGCCAGAGTGTCTTGGCTTTCCATGCCTGAAATACTCTCATGGGCTTTTCAGCCAGATCCGAGTGCCTTTAGGGCTGATTCTGAGGCCAGAGTGCTATTTAGGACATCTGCCATTCTATGAGTCTGCTGAGTATCTCACTTCCCATGTTGGATCACTCTCCCCTTTATTTATTCTATCGGTTAGTGTTAGCAGATACTAGACTTGTTTATGTGCTCCCTTTGACTCTTAGTCCTTTCATTATGATCAATTGTGAACTGAAATTGATCACTTGGAATAGTGAGATGGCATTGGCACATGCCACCTTGATGGGATTGAATTGGAATCCCCTGGTATGTTTCCAACTCTACCAATTGGGGCAAGTCAGCCCGAGCATGCCCCAAATTATACATCTCTTCCCTCTCTTATTCCCACTTTTATGTTTAACAGGGATCACATTTCAGTTAATTTTCAACACTTAAGAATAACTGTGTGATAATTACAGAATTAAACCAGTCATATTAAGTAGAACAGACAAAAAAAAACTACTAAGAGGGATAATGTATTAAGTTGTCCATTAGCAGTCAGGGCTATGCTGATCAAGTCACCATTTCTCATAGTGTCCATTTCACTTCAGGAGGTTTCCTTTTTGGTGTTCAGTCAGTTGTCACCGATCAGGGAGAACATATGGTATTTGTCCCTTTGGGACTGGCTTACTTCACTCAGCATGATGTGTTCCAGATTCCTCCATTTTGT
Organism: Oryctolagus cuniculus; assembly: GCF_051225735.1. Lineage (NCBI taxonomy): Eukaryota > Metazoa > Chordata > Mammalia > Lagomorpha > Leporidae > Oryctolagus > Oryctolagus cuniculus. The sequence goes on from NC_142871.1 coordinate 83,516,003, forward strand.
TGCAAATGACTGGATTTCGTTGTTTCTTACTGCGGTATAGTATTCTAAAGAATACATATCCCATAATTTCTTTATCCAGTCTACCATTGATGGGCATTTAGGTTGGTTCCAGGTCTTGGCTATTGTGAATTGTGCTGCAATAAGAAAAAAGCGGTCTGCACCCTAATGTTTATTGCAGCACAATTCACAATAGCCAAGACCTGTTTATTTTCAATATTAACTTAATTCCAATTTTTAAAAAAGATTTATTTATTTATTTGAAGGGCAGAGTTAGAGGGAGGGAGAGAGATCCTCAGTCTGCTGATCTGCTCCCCAAATGCCCACAATGGGTAGAGCTGGGCCAATCTGAAGCCAGGAACCAGGAGCCTCCTCCGGGTCTCCCATGTGGGTACAGGGGCCCCAGCACTTGGGCCATTCTCTACTATACTCCCAGGCCACCAGCAAGGGAGTTGGATCAAATTCTTTTAATGATTTAAATATTTTTTAAACTGAAATGGTCATTTTGAAAAAAAGCCATTTAAAATTGAATTTTCCATCTCCTTTTTAGTCCATATCATAAAACAAGTAGGTTTTATTAAATTCCTACTTATATGCTTTTCAGTTTTGTTATTTCATTGCCGTTTTGAATTACTAATCTTTTGTGGTTTGTCCCTTAAAAATGAATATTTCAAAATGATGAATTGACATATTAATATGCCATAAGTAGTATACCTTGCTAACCATCAGATGATTTAATTTAATTTGTAAAGTTGATGCAGCATTAAATCTTATTTGTTTATTAACTTTTACAAGAGGATTTTCATTGTGATTTATGTGGCATATTAAATTTTTACTGGTAGCAATTACTAAACTGATTAATTTTTAACCTTTTAAAAATCATCTTTGATTTTACTTTTATCATCTGGAGACACTTATGTTTCTGGACAAGAATTTTTATGCCTTCAGCAATCCACCACTGTGAAATAAAACCAGAATTACTTATAATGAATTGTGTAATTGAGGTGAGAATAAAAATCTTGAAAGTATTTTTGTTTGTTTTCTTTTCTAGCAGAATGGCTTTTCTTTATCTACCAGCTTTACTGTGGTTATGAAAGCATAATTGTTACCATATTGAGTCTGGAGTGTTTACTCTCAAGCAGTAGTGATATAATTGTTTTTTAATGATTTCATCACTATCTTGATTTTCTGTAAGGTGGGTCAGCTTGATTTTATGTCTCTGGCATTAGTTTCCATGTAAATTTAGAGTCAGCTTTTATTTTAATATTGCATTCTTGTGAAATATTAATGTTTTTATTAAATCTTTACTACTGCCAGGTATATTGAATGTTATGGATTGATTGTAAAATGAAAATTGGAATTAGTCTAATGCCCTGTCTTGAAGTACATGACGAATTAGAGTGGTTTTCCTCTGAAGCAGGGATGATGTTACCATGGTGAGAGCTTCTGTTTCCATGACATTTGCTTGCATATTTTGATAGATCTTCAATTGAAGAAGGGCTCTGTTTCCGGGCAGACTGGAAAAGTGTCATTTTTATCTTTTCCCCAGATGTGTTTTTTTTTTATTGAAAAATATAATAATTTCCAAGGAATGGTTATACTGAAGTGCCAAGAAAGAAAATACATCTTATTTGTTTTGAATTTTTTTCTTTGTTCAACTTTTAGAGCACAGCAAAATATTCTTAGCCTGTTTTGTGTAAGGAAGGAAAAGAACACCATCATTTTCTATTTTCTTAATACATAAGGTATTTGCCTTTCTATTGAATTTTGTTGACAAAATAAACAGCTACAGATGAATAATTTGTGATCAGTCTTGGCTGGACATGGATATATAATCTTATTGTATACTGAAAGCGGTTACTAATGATAATATATTTGTAATCAAGAAGGGGAAAGAAATATAAATAAAGATTTCACAAAAATGAAAGCAATGAATTCCTAAAGGGTAAATATATAGAGCACAAAATCAGTTCTCACATAAATGATACATATTAAAACAGTGAAGTCAGGCTAGTTATTTTTTATTGATAACATAATTAATGATCCATTAATTATTGATAATTTAAAATTTGCATTTCACAGTGATATATTTTTAATTATAGTTTTTAACTAGATTATACATTCATATTGTTCAGAAATTTTAGCACATATTAAAAATATGTAAAGTCTTATAATTTTCCACTCCCCCAGTTATCTGTTGTTAGTTTTTATTTATCTTTTAATAATTTCCTTGAATGAATTTTTAATCAAATCCAAATGTACTGATGTAGTTTACAAGAAGAGAAGCATAAATTTTTTTTTCAGTTTGCTTCTCAAAATTTGTCCAGGTATACTTTTTTTTTTTTTCTTGACAGGCAGAGTTAGTGAGAGATAGAGACAGAGAAAAAGGTCTTTTTTTCCCATTGGTTCACCCCCCCAAATAGCCATTAAGGCCGGTGCGCTGCGCTGATCTGAAGCCAGGAGCCAGGTGCTTCCTCCTGGCTTCTTGTGCGGGTGCAGGGCCTAAGCACTTAGGCCATCCTCCACTGCACTCCTGGGCTACAGCAGAGAGCTGGGCTGAAAGAGGAGCAACCGGGACAGAACGAGCGCCCCAACTGGGAATAGAACCCAGTGTGCGGGCACCGCAGGCAGAGGATTAGCCAAGTGAACCGCAGCGCCGGCCCCAGGTATACTTATTAATGTGTATTTTGTTATGTTCTGATTTTAGCACCTCAGGATATAATGAAATCATAGGAATAAGATAGGGCTTATTATTGACATTCGCTATCACTTATGCTTACAGCAATTCTGAATTTCAGAAGAAAACATTTGAGGGCACACATTTTATCAGTTTAGAGTAAGAAAGTTGGTTTTCCTTCTGTTGTTCAGTGTTAACTTAGCTGTTTCTACTGGTAGACCAATTCATGTTGTAAGAACCGTAAACTGAAATAGTTTCTACGAATACCTAATTATACAAACTGTTCTTTCTGAGATTGTTTTCTTCTTTTTTTTGTGTGTTATGCACACCCATCCTTTGACTATAAGAAATAGGTGTGCTTCCTTGGGGAAACCTGGTTTGACTGGGTGAATGTGACTCCTGTCCCACGTTACTCTTTGGCTCCAAAGCTTTTAATGCTATGTTGATTTTTAGTTGTTTTTAAATTTTCCTTTTCCCTTATTAGACACTAAGTATCATGAAGGCAGAGGCCTTGTCTGTCTCAGTCACAGTGGTATTTATAGTGCCTGTAACAGTAGGTTCAAAGAGGGTGAATGCTAGATATAGCTGGGTTCCATATCTATGGATTCAGCCAACCATGGAAAATTATTTGAAAAACAATTACAACTGCACTGAACAGGTATAGACTTTTCCCTTTTCATTGTTCCTTAAACAATGTAACACAACTGTTTACAATTAGATATTATAAGTCAGCTAGAGATGTTTAAAAGTGCAAGTAGGTGGAAAGGTATGAGTAGGTTATATGCAAGTACTATTCCATTTTATATAAGATATTTGAATATCTGTAGATTTGGGGGTTGCAGAACCCTGTAGTGTCCTGGAATCAATCTCCCATGCATACAGAGTGACAACTGGGCTTGACACAGTGTACGTTCAGAATGTCTTCATTCCTCAGATTCGTTGTACTGTCTCTTTGACTTGTTCCTTTTCCCTGTATGATTCTCAGCTTAAATTTTGCTTCTCCTGGGAAACTTCTCTTGATGTTTTTGATCATATTCTATTTCCTATTACATGTCCCAGCACTCTGAACTTCATATTTCATTACATTTCTCATGATTTATTATAATGGTTCTTTGTTTGGAATCCTCCATTTTCTTTGTGCTCTAGCCTCTAGCACAGTGGTTGACAGACATAGCAGTGATTAGTAGGGATTTGTTGGGGGAAAAAAAAAAGATGAGTGTATACTTGAGACTTGCGTTTCTTAGTTGGGGTGGTTTTTACTTCCTAGATAACATTTGACAGTATCGAGATATTTTTGATTATTCCCACTGAAGGGGAAATGGTGGTTGTTTCTGGCATCTTGCAGAGGCCAGCGATACTGTTAAACCTCTTGAAACACACAGAACAACCTCTACAACAAAGACTTACCAGTTCCAGTGTCAGTTGATGAGGAATCCTGCATTAGTGTTTAGATTTAACGCTTTTACTTTCTTCATATTATCTCAGATTTGTGGATTCATAAATTTACAGAGCTTTTAAATATACTTGAATAGTCAACACCTTGAACCATTTCTTTTTTCCTTTTAAATCCTTTATCTACTGACAGCTTAATTTTTTTAAAAAATATTTTATTTAAAAGGCAGGGTTTAAGAGAGAGAGAGAGAGAGAGAGAGAGAGAGAGAGAGAGAGAGAGAGAGAGAGATCCTCCATCCAGTGCTCATTCCCCACATGACTGCAACAGCCAGAGCTTGGCCTCTCAGAAGCCAAGAGTTTCTTCAGGGTCTCCCACATGTGTGCAGGGGCCCACGTACTTGGGCTGTCTTCCACTGCATTCCCAGGTGCATTAGCAGGGAGTAGGATCAGAAGTGGAGCAGCTGGAACTTGAACTAGTGTCCATATGGGATGCTGACGTTGGAGGTGGTGGCTTTACCAGCTATGCCACAGTGCTAGGCCTTAGCTTAATTTTTTGACATACACAAATTGTGTTTTGATGTACATTGTGAAATAATCACTATATTTCAGCCTATTAACATATTGATCCCCTTTACATAGTTACCATTTGCTACCCTTTGACTGATAACATCCCATTATCACTTCTCTGTAGCTCCTGTTTACCACTATCCTACTCTCTGCTTCTAGGAATTTGACTGTTTTGGATTACACATTTAAGTGAGGTCAGGCATTATTTCTCTTTGTTTGTCTTATTTGTTTTGCCTAGCGTAACACTATCTGCTCTCCCAGTTGCTTATGTTGCAAATAGCTGAGTTTCCTTCTTTTTAAAGGCTGAATAATCTTCTGTTACACACACACACACACACACACACACACATATGCAACATTTTCTTTATCTTTTCATCCATGGCTGTTGTGAATAATGCTTCAGTGAACACAGGAGCATGGATCTCTCTTTTTCTCTCTCTTATCTTAAATGTTTATTTTAAAAGTTTTATTTATTTATTTGAAAGGCAAAGTGACAGGGAGAAGGAGAGACAAAGAGAGATATGTTCCATCTAATTGTCTACTCTCCACATGGTTACAACAGCCAGGTTTGAGCCAAGCCAAAGCCAGGAGTCAGAAACTCCATCTTGGTCTCTGCCCTGAATCCTTTGGGCCATCCTGTACTCCTTCTCAGGCACATTAGCAGGAAACTGGATAGGAAGTGGAGTAGCTGGGACTTGAACTGGCACTCTGATGCTGTTTGCTGGTGTCACCAGTGGCAGTTTAATCCACCACACCACAACGTTGACCCTGAGTGTCTAGATCTGTTTTCAAGAACTTCAAATATATGTATATGCAGAAGTGGATTGCTGTGGTGTTCTGTCTTTAATTTTTTGAGAAACCTCTGTACTCTTTTCCCTAATGCCCGTACCCATTTAAGTCTTCTGCCAGATGGGTATAAGGATCCCATGTTGTCCATATCCCAGGTGACTGACCTTTTTAATAATTATCATCCTAGTAGGCTTGAGGAGATATTTCATTGGGGCACTTCCCTGAGAATTAGAGATTCTGAGCGCCTTTTCATATGCCTGTTGGCTGTCAAAACTTCTTTTGGGAAGTGTCTGGATAGGTCTTCAGCCAATTAAAAGACATTATGTCTTATTAAAATTTTTCATTTTTTTAATTTAGTTGAAAAGGAGAGAGAGAGAGAGAATGAATGAGAACGAACACAAGGTCCCATCCACTGATTCACTACCCAAGTGCCCACAACACCTGGAGCTGGGCTAGGCTGAAGCCAGGAGTCAGACTCCATGAAGGTCTTCCATGTGGGTGGCAGGCAGGAACCCAATTACTTGGGCCATCATCTGCTACCTTCCAGAATGCAGATCAGCAGGAAGCTGGAGTCAGGAGTGGAACTGGAACCTGAGTCCAGGCAGTCTGATATGGGATGATGATGTCTCAAATAGAATCTTAACCTCTGTGCCAAATGCCCACCCCTAAATAAACAAACAAGTTTGGGGGTAGATCTTAATTTGTTAGTTCACTCCCCATATGCCTGCAACAACCAAGGTTGGGCCAGGCTGAAGCCAGGGGTCAGGAACTCCATCCAGGTCACCCATCTGGGTGGTAGGAACCCAAGTACTTTTGTCATCATATACTGCCTCCCAGCTGCATTAGCAGGAAGCTGGATCAGAAGTGTAGGGTAACCTGGACTTGAATCAGGTATTCCAATTTGGGATGTGGGCCAAGTGGTGGTTTAACCTGATGTGCCACAATACTCACCCCCTAATTTTTATTTTTATTTATTTAAGAGATAGAGAGTGAGCTCCGGAGAGAATGATCTCCTGTCCCTGTTCACTCCCCATATGCCCTCCATGGCTGGAGCTGGGCCAGGCAAGCCCTGGGAACCAGGAGTCAGTCTGGTCTGCCTCATGAGTAGCAAGGAAGGATCCAGCACATCCCAGCATGTGCGTTAGCAAGAAGCTAGAGGCAGGAGCCGACACTATGATATGGAATGTGGGCATCCCAATCAGTGTCTTACCACTAGGCCAAGTGCCTACCCTGCCCTGTTTGCCTATTTTAATCAAGTTCTTTGTATTTTTACTGTTGAATTGTGTGACTTCCTTATATGTTTTGGATATCAGCCTCTTATCAGATATATGGGTTGCAAAATTTTTCCCCCTTACTTAAGTTGCATTTCCATTCTGTTGCTTGCTTGCTTTTCTGTGTTCTAAGCCTTTTAGTTTAATAAGGTGTCATTTGTTTTTGCTTTTGTTACTTATTTTTGATGTCATAATAGGATAGTTATTTCCAAGACCAATGTCAAGATTTTTTCCTGTTTTCTTCTAGAGTTTTTATAGCACCAAGTTTATATTTAAGTCTTTTATCAATTTTGAGTTAATTTTTTTAAGATATGGTATGAAAAAAAGATATGATGTGAACGCTTGTCTTTCCATTAAACCAGTATAATGTGGTGGTTAGAAAATATTTGGGGATCTGGGCTTGTATATCTGTGAAGAGGACTTCGAAAGTTCATGGAACAGTGGACTTAGAAGGTCATAGGAATTTTCTGTGGCCATTTTGAAGTCTGCTCATACTTTACCAACTTGTTTATGCCTCAGTTTTGTGATCCAAGAAGAAGGGGGTTTATATGAAATTAGGCTACCTCATAAAGCTATTCTGAGAAAAAATGATTTAATAGCACTCAATGCAGTGACGGGTGGAAATAAAATTCAGTAAGTGTTAGCCATCAGAAGTTATTACTGCCTTTATTATTCTGTCTAAGAGACATAGCACAGGCTAAAACTAGAGAGGAGGAGTAAGGCTAGATATGAGGGTGGTGGAGATATTTAGGTGTTAGATTGAGAATCTTGTATTCTATTCATTGAGAAGCTTGCATTCTGTGATCTAACAAGATATATTCAGGGTCAGATATATTTGGTAATACATGTTGTAAGAAGGATAATTATTAGGTTATTATTATAAACTTGGTACTTGACATACTTTCATGTTTGAAAATGAGGATCAAGATCTTCGGAGAAAAATTAGGACTAGAGATGAAGATTTGGGAGTAATTTTCACTGAGGGTATATTTAGAGTCTTAGAAGAGTGGTTTATATATAGTAACAGTAAAAAGAAAGCAGAGAGTAGATGCGTTAAGATTCTGTATTCCAGATTGATTTCATTCTTTCTTTCTTCAGTACATTGTCATCTAGGGTTTCTTTAGTTTTCTTTAAAACTAAATGCTAGAACATTTAAAACTAAATTTAGCATTTAAAACTACATGCTAGAACAACAACAAATAAAACTATTATAATGAGGACAGGGATTTTCTTAGCTGCAGGCATGATTCTTGTGAAGAAGACATTACATCTCAGTTTTCAATGTAGGGTCTAGGATGTATATTCTACTAGCACAAATAGTTGGAAATAGTAGAGTAATGTAGGACTACTACTGGACAGTTTAGATGCCTCGGATCCAGATACCTGTTTGAGGCAAGAGAAAGCTTTTAAAGAGATGGATAATGTCCAAACTTTGAACTTGCTTAAAAATCATTGAGGTTGGGGCTGGTCTTGGTGGCTCACTTTGTTAATCCTTCCCCTGTGGTGCCGGCATCCTATATGGGCGCCGGGTTCTAGTCCCAGTTGCTCCTCTTCTAGTCCAGCTCTCTCCTGTGGCCCGGGAAGGCAGTGGAGGATGGCCCAAGTGCTTGGGCCCTGCACCCGCATGGGAGACCAAGAGGAATCACCTGGCTTCTGGCTTCGGAACAGTGTAGCGCGCCGGCCGTAGCGGCCATTTGTGGGGTGAACCAACGGGAGGAATACATTTCTTTCTGTCTCTCTCTCACTTTCTGTCAAATAAATTAAAAAAAAATCATTGAGGTAGTAGAAGCCGAGAGGGACTAAATATCTCACCTTCTTTGCTGTTATTACTACCAGCTTCATTTGCATCAAGATTTTCAGCCTTGGCATAGCTGACATTTTGAGTTGGGCAATTTGTGGGTTACTGTCCGGTGCATTATAGCTGGTTTTGCAGCAGCCATAGCCTCTAGCCACTAGATGGCAGTAACATTCCCTTCCCTGTATTCAACCAAAAATGTCTGTAGGCATTGGCAAATATGCCCTGGGTCAGGACATAAGGTGCCTTGGGAGTTGGGGGGTGGGAGGTGACCCCTTCTTGAGAACCGCTACTTTATACAACAAATGTATCACTCATGCCTCCACTCAGTTTTCTTCCTACTTTAATTTTAGAGACTTTTCTTTGATGTTTGGCCATCCCACATCTGTAAGTGGGTTCTGCTGTCATTAGGTAAATACCTTTCTGACATCTTTTTTGTTATCTGACATACCATGTTTTTTTAAGATGGAAGGGCTGTCTTAGCTTATATTGGTGATTACCTTCAGTTATAATATATCTCCAGGTTTTTGTTTTTTTTTTTTTTGTCCCTTACAGCTCACCTGATAAAATCATGTTCGTTTCTGTAGAAGCTGGCAACTCAATCCAAGTGGCAGTAGCCTAACTACTTAGCCATCATCTTCTGCTACCCAGGGTCCATAATGACAGGAAGCTAGAACGAGGAGCTTGATCCAGGCGCTGTGTATGAACCACAGGGATTTTAAACAGCATCTTAACTGCTAGACCAAACACCCACCCAGAAATTCAGCTTTGATATTTATTTTAAACTAGATACGTGCTGATGAATTTGGTGAATTTAAAATGCATTATTTCCTTGGTGCTTGTGTTTGGTACAGCCTTAAGATGCCATTTGAGATGCCTTTATCCCATATCAGAGTGCTTGGGTTTGAGTTCTGTTCCTGATTCCAGCTTCCTGATAATGCATACCTTGGGAGACAGGAGGTAGTGCTTTGAGTGGTTGGGTCCTTGGTCACCCACGTAAAGGACCTGGATTGAGTTCTAGCTCCTGGCAAAGCCTGGCCCCACCTTGGTCTTGAGGGCATTAGAGGAGTGATCCAGGGGATGGAGTTTCTCTGTGTGTCTGTCACTCTCTGACTCTCAGATCGATAAAAGTAAATAGATAAAAACAATAAAGTGCATTACTCCCTCTTTAAACCCTAGAATATGTATCTTGAAAGAATGTCTTGAATCCTTATTTATAAATCACTGAGATTTTGAATTTCAAGTCGGATGAATTAGGAATTTTTATTTTTAAGATACTAAGTCCCTATTTTGTATATCTTTCCCCTTATTTTGGGGATCATCAAAAAAAGATTTCTTTTTATAGTGATGTGTATATATATTTTTGATGAACATTGTTAATTTCATAAGTTTGAATTTCTAATTTTAAAAATCAATATACTTGACAAATATTTTATAGTGAATTTAAAATTTTTTTCCTTTTTATTTTATTATTTATCATATACTTACTGAGCATTTTACTGTGATTCATAGGTACAAAATTGTTATTTTCATTCTGAAGTAGAATTTATATTCCAATAGGTATTTCAGCACATTTGCTCATGAGTCTGTCATTGTTGAATGTACATTCAGTATTTGGGAATTACAGTAATTAAAAAACTACTGTTTTCTAAATTTTTTTCATGTATTACATTAATTTTTATAAAAGTGCTTTGAAATTCCTAATGTCAAGTCTAGTATTTCAGATTAAAATAAGTGATTTGTTTGGCATTGTGATAAGGAATGACTTAAGTTTCTGAATTATTGCTATGTAAAAATAGGAGCGTTAGTTCATGCTGTTTTTTCAATAGAGAAGATTGAGTCTTGATTTCCAACTTGATTTCCACAGAGGAGAATGTGAATGATATTTAATATACAAATAAAATTACATATTAGAACACTTCTTAGATTTGATTATTTCTTACCTCAATCTGTTTTCTGTTGTTATAGCAAAGGACCTGAGACTGGGTAGTTTATAAAGAATGGAAGTTTATTTGTCTCCTGGTTCTGGAGGCTGGGAAGTTCAGGAACATGGTGCCAACATCTGTTCCGTGTCTGAGGAGGGCTTTCTTGCTGTGTCATAGTATGGCAGGGGCATCACGTGGCAAGACAGAGCAAGCTTGTGCGCTCTTTTAAAAAGCCATTATTGCTGCCCTGGCGCCCACCTTAAGAATCTGTAACACAGGAATTTGGGGGTTAAGTTTCTAACACGTGAACTTTAGGGGACATATTCAAACCATAGCAGTACCTATTATGAGATATTTCAAAACTGTAATCCTTAAATTTTCCTAAGTTTAATAGCTTAAATCAATGTTTTATTTATTTATACTTTTATTGCTAGAATTGTTTATCTGCTTTTATTTGTGAGTCAACAACTTGAAAAATTTACCCCTCTTCCTTAAATTTATTTATGTTATTTGAAAGGCAGAGTTAGAGAGAAAGAAATTTTCTATCTGCTGGTTCATTCCCCAAATGACTACAATGGACAGCACTATACAAACAAATGACACTATTCTCTGGACAACCACTAGTGACAAAATGTTTCATTAATCTCTTTTTTGTTTGTTTTGAAGATTTATTTATTTATTTGAAAGGCAGAGTTACAAAGAAGGAGGGAGAAACAGAGAGAGAGAGAGTCAGAGTCTTCCATCTGCTGGTTCATTCCCCAGATGGCTGCAACGGCCAGGACTGGGCCAGTCCAAAGCCAGGAGCCAGGAGCCACATCTAGGTCTCCCACATAGGTGGCAGGAGCCCAAGCACTTGAGCCATCCTCTGCTGCTTTCCCAAGCACATTAGCAGGGAGCTGGATTGGAAGTGGAGCAGCTGGTAGCACCCATATGGGATGCTGGTGTTTAACCTGCTGCACCACAGTGCCGGTCTCTATTTTTAACATTTCTAACAAATTTTTATTCTAAGCAAGTATACAGGAATTTATTTGTGTGAAATAGTATTCCATTTTGGTTTTGATTTGCAATTCCATAATGAGTAATGATGTTGAGCATCTTTTTGTGTACTTATTGGCCATTTGTGTATCTTTGGAGGAATGTTTATTCAAGCGCCTTGGCTATTTTTGAATTAGATATTTTACCTTTCTGCTTTTGAGTTGTTGAAGTTCTTTATATATTCTGATGATTAAATCCTTATCAAATACATAGTTTGCATTCATTTTCTCCCATTCTATAAGTTATCTTTTTACTTTATTGATAATGTCCTGTGATACACCAAGATTTTTAGTTTTGTTGAAATCCAATTTATCTCTTCCTTTTTTGTTACTTATGCTTTTGGTATTAGCTCTAAAAATATATTGCTAAATCCATGTCTTGAAGATTTACCTTTATGTTTTTTTAAAAACAACTTTTCTAGTTTAGCTGTTATATTATGATTTTACATTCATTTTAGCAGTGAGTATATGTGAAGTAGGTGTGAGGTAGGGGTGTGGCTTCTTTGTTCCAAATGGTTATGAAGATTTACTCTTTTTTTTCTTTTTCTGGTGTTAGCTATTATATTTAGTTTGTTGATCCATTTTTGTTAATTTTTGTTTATGATGTGATGTGGGGTCCAGCCTGACTATTCGGTGTGTGGAAATTCTGTTGTCCCAACACTGTTTATTAAAGATAATATTTGTTTCCCATTGAATGGATGTGATACCCTTTGATAGATGTGTAGATTTATTCCTGTAATTTTCTGTTCCATTCTTTTATATGTCTGTTTTGATTAAAAAATAAAATCAACAACACTGGATAAATAAATCAGTAACACAAAGCTGTTTACTGTAGCTTTGTGCTATGGTGGTTTTCCTTTTGTTTGTTTTTGTTTTTAAGATGTCCTTATTTTACTTGAAAAGTAGAGTTAGAGGGAGAGACAAAAAAAGAGAGAGCTTCCATCCTCTGATTCACTCCCCAAATGGCCACAATGGCCGGGACTGGACCAGGCTTAAGCCAGGAGCCAAGAACTCTGTGCAGGAGCCCAGGATAATGAGCCATCTTCTGCTGCTTTCAGGAGCATTAGCCACAATCTAGATTAGAAGTGGAGCAGCCAGGACTTGAACCAGCACCAATTTTGGATGCCAGTGCCATAGGTGGCAAGCTAACCCACTCCACCTCAACGCCGGCCCCTGTGCTAAGTTTTTGAAAGTGGAAAGTGGGACTCTTTCAAATTTGTTCTTCTTTTTTCAAGAGTATGTTAGTGCTTGTGTGACCTCTTAAGATTCCATGTGAATTTGAGGATTAGCTTTTCTATTTTTCTGAAAGAGCTGTTGTAATTTTGATAAGCATTGCATTGAATTTATAGATTGTTCTGGGTAGTATTGACATCTTAGCAATATTATGTCTTCCTATCCATGAACATGTGATATCTTTCCATTTTTGGGCTTTAACTTCTTTTGTCTGTAACTTTCATTATACAGGTCATTCACTTCCTTGGTTATGTTTATTCCTAAGTATTTAGTTCTTTTAAATGCTATTGTAACTTTCATTAATTTGTTTTCATGTTTTCGGTGCTAATATATGGAAACAAAACAATTTTTGTGTTACCTTATCACCAAACAAATTATTAGGAATAAGTTGAATAACTTGTGCAAAAATTGCATAGTCAAATCTGTAGAGCATTGCTGAGATGTGTTTAAAGAGATGTAAATCAAATTTTCATCTTATTTGAAAGGCAGAGAGACTTGTGGGGTGGAGGTGAGGAGAGGGAGGGATCTTCCATCCACAGATTCACTCCTCAGATTCCCACATCAGCCAAGGTTGGGCAAGATTGAAATCAGAATAATAAAGTCGAGGACTTCCAGAACTTCTTTTCTTTTCTTTTTTTAAAAGATTTATTTTATTTACTTGAAAGACAGATTTACAGAGAGAGGTAGATATATAGAGAGAGATTTTTCCATCCGCTGGTTCACTCCCCAATTGGCTGCAATAGCCGGAGCTGCACTGATCTGAAGCCAGGAGCCAGGAGCTTCTTCCTGGTCTCTCATGCGGGTGCAGGGGCCCAAGAACTTGGGCCATCTTCTACTGCTTTCCCAGGCCATAGCAGATAGCTGGATCGAAAGAGGAGCTGGTGGGACTAGAACTGGCGCCCATATGGGATGCTGGCGCTTCAGGCCAGGGTGTCAACCCGCTGCTCCACAGCGCCAGTTCCCAGAACTTATTTTCAAAATTTATAAAGTTATGGTGATAGAGATAGCATGCTCTTAACAGGAAGAGAGGCTTATCTGTCAAAGCAGCAGATAAGTGAGAATAGAGATATATTTATACTTATAAACAATCACCTGATTATTTGTTTCTTCATTTAGAGCGACAAAGAGAGCCTGAACTGGGCTAAGCCAAAGTTGGAAGCCAGCACCTGGCTGCAGGTCTCTCATATGGGTGAACCCATTAACTACTGCCTCCTGGAATATGTATTAGCAGAAAGCTAGAATCAGGACAGAACTAGGATTTGAACCCAGGCATTCTTTCATGGGAAGTGGGCATCCCAACTGTTGGCTTAACCACTAGGCCAATTGCTGTCCCTGAACAGCTGATTACTGACAAACGAACCAAGACCATTCAGTGAGGAAAACATTGTCTTTTCAACAAATGGTTGTGGATTTATTTGATTCATTTGCCAGTGAACCCAACTTTTTGCTTCACAGCATATAAATGAATAAACCTTCAATAGATCATATACTTAAAAAAAAAATAAGAGGTAAAATTGTAAACCGTCTCTAATAAAAACATGGTAGAAAGTTGTAGTGACGTTAGGTTAGGGAAATATCCCTTAAGTAGGATACCAAAGCACAAATTACGTAATTTAAAAGATGAAGAATTTTCATTTCCTAAGAAAATTTTTGCTCTTCAAAAGAAATTGTTAAGAAAATGAAAAGGAAAGTCATCAATGGTCAAAAAATATCTGTAGTACATATATACAACCAAGGGTATTTGTCCAGAATATATAAACAACTCTTAAACGCCAACAATGAGAGAAAAGGCTTAGTAAAAACAAGAGTAAAATATCTGAACAATTTCTTCATCAAAAGAATTCATACAGCTAGCAACAAGCAGATGCAATGGTCTTTACCATCTTTTGTCATTAGAGCACCACAAATTGAAATTACGAGACACACACTTTAGAATGACTAGAATTAGAAAGTTGAGAAGGGCCTAGTTTGTCCTTGGAAGATGTGGACCTCTCTTAGGTTGCTGGTGGGGATGGATGTTATAGCCACTTTGGAAAATAGTTTGACTGTTTTTTTTTTTTTTTTCTTTAAACAAATAAAAAGATTTATTTATTTATTTGAAAGGCAGAGTTACAGAGAGGCAGAGGCAGAGAGAGAGGACTTCCATCCTCTGGTTCATTCCCCAAGTGGCTGCAATGGCCAGAGGTAGGCCTATCCAAAGCCAGGAGTCCAGAGCTTCCTCAGGGTCTCCCACACGGGTGCAGGAGCCCAAGGGCTTGGGCCATCCTCTACTGCTTTCCCAGGCCATGGAAGAGAGCAGGATCTGAAGTGGAGTAGCTGGACTGGTACTGGTGCCTATATGGGATACTGGCACTGCAGGAGGTGGCTTTACCTGCCATGCCACAGCACTGGCCCCAAGAATTTCTTACAAAGTCTGACATACATTGTATGACTCAGTCATCTCACTCTCCTGGGTATTTACTTGTGTCTCTTTGTCCTGTTAACTTTTATTCATTGTCAGTTATCTCTCAGTGAAGCTGAACAAGAAAAATAGTTTTTCCCATTACCATTCTTCTTTGAAGTTATAGAACGATTGGCCAGAATAACTGGTTTTATTTTTCTTGTGGACTTTTACAAACTTTCTGCATGTATTTGGTAGGAAAAGGAGAAAGGCCATCAGTAAGAAGATAGATATCAAGCGTCACTTGGTGGTTGAAGATAAAAGTAGTTGTTTTTCTTAATAAAAAAGTAATATTGTGTTTAATAAATTGAATCTTTACTTTTTAGCTTCTTATTGACTGTTAATGACCATTTTAATTCACTACAGAAATATAAACCTGGCCGATGTGATGATATTTTGAAGTGGAAACCTCCTAGTCTGAATTCTGTGGATTTTCGCCTGAAGATAACAAGAATGGGAGGAGAAGGGTGAGTACACAATTTGGTTCCCTACCATTTTTACATGAAATAATACTCTGTGCAAGGCTTTACTATCTGCAGGTAATACTTCAATTAAAAGAAAGTAAAATATTTTACAATATATGTTATGTATATACATGTACATCTATTTCATTTTCACATATTATTCTTTTGACCTGTGACAGTTATTTTGCTAAAGTTTAATATCCTTTCAACTTTAGTAATTTTGGTATTAAGAGCCTTTTTAAAAATAGTACAGTAAAAGATTGTTAGATTGTTAAAGTGCAAATAGATTTCACTCAAAAGTAATACTGGCAAATGAGTTATTTATGTAAACTGTGATCATTGGTATTATCGTTAAGTACATTAAAGTAAGTTCTTACAACATTGGCGGAAATTACTTTGTGTTTTCATCTACATGGCAAGCATACTTATTTTTCCATACTTTAGTTGTTTACTTTCACTAATGTTTTTCATAATGGTCATTAAGTATTTTTTATTTCTTAATCTTCTATGCTTTCTACATGCTTTAGAGTAAAGGATGCTTTAGCATGAATATTTTCATAATTTTTCCAAAGCTTCGTATTATTTCACTTTACCCCGTCTCTAATCTAAGTAAATACAATAAAATAGAAAAATTTAATCAAGGAAATAA
The DNA here is from genome assembly GCF_051225735.1 of Oryctolagus cuniculus. NCBI lineage: Eukaryota > Metazoa > Chordata > Mammalia > Lagomorpha > Leporidae > Oryctolagus > Oryctolagus cuniculus. Next base: position 83,532,236 of record NC_142871.1, read on the forward strand.
TAAAGAAATAAATAATGCTAGCAAAGAGATTAAAGTTTACCAATGCACGCCATGACATTCTTTTTACTTGTCGAAAGTAAAACACAGATACACCCTTTTGTAGCTAATTAAAAAGATTATTAGTTATGAGTCTAGATTCCATAATATTAAAATTTGTCTCTTAAGGGGAAGTCCATTCTCAAAGAGGGGATATCATGCAGTGTTGCTGAATTTTAAGTAAAAAAGAGGGTATGATAAAGACATAATGGATGTGTATATTCAAAAAGTAGGCAATTTAATATTTGATATCTTTAAATTTTTGTGCCTTAATTTGCCATGTGGCTTTAATGGCAAAAAAAAAAAATTGTTATAACAACTATCTGAAGCCCTCAAATAGGTATTTAGCTTTGTTTGTTCTGCTTTTAATTTAAGGATAGATAATTTTAGACTCCCAGTCCCCACATACACACCCACAAACACACATACACACACATACAAATGATTATGAGGTAGTTTACAAAAATAGTGTTTCTCTTATCTAAAAGCAATACATAGTAAATTAAGGATTATTCTTCTCGACAAAGGGTTGCCAAAGAACTGTGGAGTCTGTCTATCAGTAATCATGAAAGCTGGGTGTAGGCTTGCTACCGTCTCATGGAAGTGCCTTGTACACTTTTAAAATAGTGGAGACTGAGTAATTAATTCAGCTGGCACATAACTTTTAAAGATTATTATTTATTATTAAAAGAAACTGATGGAAGATATTAAAAGAAGCTAGAATGTGTTAAATTTCATTATCTCTAAAGCTCTGGTTTTGCCTATTATGATATTTATTAACATTTGGTAAAGGAGTATAAGCACTATGTGTTTTTCTTGATTATTTCTTTGAGTTTTGAAAAATCATTTAGTTTTGCCTTTTACAGATTATAATATGAGGCTATACATAGATCGCCCATTTCTCCACATAGCAAAAACTGATATCTTTTCTTGCAATTACATGTTATAATGAAATATGGCAAAAAGTCATTATTTTAGTAGTTTTCTGTTTTTATTCTTGGTATGCTCTGAATATATTTTGTTCTTTAAAAATTTAAGGCCTGTTTATGTCTTCTTACAAATAATTGAATTCCTCTTAATCCTAGTGCATGTTGAAACATACCAATGTTACTATTAAAGGTGATTTTCCGATAGGAATATGCAGGTCACATCAGTGCAGGCACATAATTTATGTAACATGGTGTCAGTTTTAAAATAATATTTTAATTTGAAATATAATTGGTAAGTTACATAAAACATGCATTATTCAGTTAGGGTAGTATAATATGCCTTTTTCATGTAAAGAATGTTAGACAGTATAGCAGTTTTCACTAAATAAATGAGTTTATATATAATGATCAACAGCGACTAAGTATGTTAGAGAAGCTGTAATAGTATGAAAGGAGAGTAGTGGGTCCCTTGGTCATAAGAATCATAGTATGTGGGGTCAGCGCTGTGGCATATTGGGTAAAGCTGCCACCTACAGTACCAGCATCCCGTGTGGACTCCAGTTCAAGACCTGGCTGCTCCACTTCCAATCTACTCTCTGCTATGGCCTAGGAAAGCAGTAGAAGATGGCCCAAGTGCTTAGGCCCCTGCACTCACATGGGAGACCCGGAGGAAGTTCCTGGATCCTGACTATGGATTGGCCTGGTTGTTGCAGCCATTTGGGGAGTAAACCAGCAGATGAAAGATTCTCTCTCTCTCTCTCTCTCTCTGCCTCTGCCTCTGCCTTTCTGTAACTTTGCCTTTCAAATAAACAAATACATTTTAAAAAAAGTTTATTTAAGAATTATAGGCTGGCACTGCGGCTCAATAGGCTAATCCTCCACCTTGCGGCGCCAGCACACCGGGTTCTAGTCCTGGTTGGGGCACCGGATTCTGTCCCGGTTGCCCCTCTTCCAATCCAGCTCTCTGCTGTGGTCCTGGAGTACAGTGGAGGATGGCCCCAGTGCTTGGGTCCTGCACTCCATGGGAGACCAGGAGAAGCACCTGGCTCCTGGCTTCAGATCAGTGCGGTGCGCCGGCCATAGCAGCCATTGGGGGGCGAACCAACAGGAAAGGAAGACCTTTCTCTCTGTCTCTCTCTCTCACTGTCCACTCTGCCTGTCAAAAAAAAAAAAAAAAAAAGAATTATAGTATTTAACAACAAAGTAGGACTAAGATACTAAAATACCATGTGATAAATTAATTTTTTTAAGATTTATTTATTTATTTGAAAGGGTTACACAGAGAGAGGAGAGGCAGAGAGAGAGAGAGAGAGAGAGAGAGGTCTTCCATCCGCTGGTTCACTCCCCAATTGGCCGCAACGGCTAGAGCTATGCTGATCTGAAGCCAGGAGTCAGGAGCTTTCTCTGGGTCTCCCATGCAGGTTCAGGGGCCCAAGGACTTGGGCCATCTTCTACTGCTTTCCCAGGCTATAGCAGAGAGCTGGATCGGAAGTGGAGCAGCCAGGACTCCAACCAGCGCCCATATGGGATGCTGGCACCTCAGGCCAGGGCGTCAACCCGCTGCGCTACAGCACCAGCCTCTATAAACTAATTTCTTTTCATGATTTTTTTTTTTTCATTTTCAGTTCTCTTTATATACAGAAGATCAGTTTAGCATATATTAAGTAAAGATTTCAACAGTTTGCACTCACATAGAAACACAGTGAAAAATACTGTTTGAGTACTAGTTATAGCATTAAATCACAATGTACAGCACATTAAGGACAGAGATCCTACATGAGGAGTAAGTGCACAGTGACTCCTGTTGTTGACTTAACAAATTGACACTCTTGTTTATGGCATCAGTAATCACCCTAGGCTCTTGTCATGAGTTGCCAAGGCTATGGAAGCCGTTTGAGTTCACCGACTCTGATCATATTCAGACAAGGTCATAGTCAAAGTGAAAGTTCTCTCCTCCCTTCAGAAAAAGCTACCTCCTTCTTTGATGACCTGTGCTTTCCACTGGGATCTCACTTGCGGAGATCTTTCATTTAGGTGGTTTTTTTTTTTTTTTTTTCTTGCCAGAGTGTCTTGGCTTTCCATACCTGAAATACTCTCATGAGAGTATTTAACTTTTCATGATTTAACTTGCATATATTTCAACAAAACTTAATGTGGGGTGAAATGTCTTGAAAGGTATAATATAATATAAATGCTAACTTTTGAAAATATCTGCAGTGATTTCCTTTAATGAAGTCTTAGGTTTTCTAGTTATTTTTTCCCCCTAAAATTTATTCGTTTATTTATTTGAGAGGAGGAGAGACAGAGACAGGCAAATAAAGTTCCTATCTAATAATAAAGTTCATTCCTCAAATTCCTCTACTGGTGAGAACTGAACTGGGGTCAAAGCTGGGAGCGGGAAACAAAATCCAGGTCTCCCATGTGGGTGACAGCATCCTAATACTAGAGGCATCACCTGCTCCCTCTTGGAGTCTGTATTAGCGGGAAGCTAGAGTCAAGAACTAGAGCCAAGAATGAAACCCAGGCACTTCAGTGGGGATCATGGGTGTTATAACCAGTGTCTTAATTGCTAGGTTAAATCCCTACCTTCACTATGGTTTTGAGTCTCACTTAACTGCTATAATAAACACACATATATAGATCTATGTGTTAAATGCCCTGTTGATGGCAATTAGAACCTAAATTTTTTTTGTCCTTTATAATGTCTGCTGATTTATCATAGCCTAAAATAACTTTTATATATCTTAGAGTTTGTGTTGCGTTGTATAAACATATAGTATAGATTTTCCTCTGAGTACTCTTCATTGTTTTAAAAATCTTGTGGTTGTGTATTAACTAATTTGTATTAGAAAACCATTGTCATTATCAAAGATGAGAATTACAAAGGTAGTCTCTGCTTTGGGAGTCTTGAGCTCTTGGTTTCCGTGTCAGTGGCTTAGAGTATAAACATACTGTTTATATAGCATGGAAGTTCAGAACACAGATTCTAGAGCCAGACCCCCTGGGTTGAAATCTGTGTACTAGCTCTGTGACTTTGAACACATCACTTCTTACATGGAGCAGTCTCTTCAACAATAAAATAGGAATTGACCTCATAAGACTTCTGTGAGGGTTGAAAAGCATTTATACGTAAAATATTTACAGCAGAATTGGGTATGCTAAGCATTTAATTGTTAAATATTATTTTTGTTGTTTTAATGAATATAGATTTAGAAGTCCATATTCCTTCCTGCTATTCCTACAGTTTCCAATGCATCATGTAAGTGCAACCATGTAAATCATTTCCTGTTTGATTGTAATCCCTGTTGATCTTCCCCTTTTAAGATGCATGTATCATTGACTTCTTTGTATAATTGATTATGAACTGTTAAAAATCCAGAGAGTAAGACCACAACAAAGGCACATGATTTTTATTCATGCAGTTTTTTTTTTTTTTGTAGCAAATCTCTTAAAATAACCTTAGCAGTATGTATAGTGAGTAAGAACATGGGTTACTGGCCAAAGCTATTGAATACGGAATCCCAGGTGCATTTCTTACTTACTGTGTGGTTGTTTCTTAATCTAAGCTTCCTCATCCGTAAAATGTCCAGAGTCATGAGGCATAATTTGTTGTGAAGAGTTAACTAGTAGGCAAAATGTAAAAATGCAAAATGCAAAAAATGCTTTATAAGCCTTTTATGGGGATTAAATAAATGATGTAAGTAAATTCAAAACAGAACTCGATAAGAATTTCCTTTTCTCATTTTGATGTTTGTGGTTATTAATTTAATCTCAGAATTTATTTGTAACTCATTGATTCAAAATACATTCATTTGGTATTATTAAGGGGAAATATAAGTACTCTGGATGAAACAGCAGTACTTTTCTGGTAAATTATAAGGGTATTTTTCTCCTTATAATAAGAAATATACATTCTAAAACAATAGTGAAATTTAACTTTTTTTATCACATTGCAAATATCTGCAGTGTCCATTTTGATTAGGGTGTAAGCATACAGGCAGTTTTCTAAGCTGTTTGGTAGGAACACAAATTGTGTACAACTCTTCTATGGATCAGTAAGTTAGTGTGTATGTGTGTGTATGTTTTATATATACACACACACACACACACACACACATATATATAAATATAAAATCTCCTGAGAAGGTATGCTCGGATTTTGTGAAAGGAGATATATCCTATGTCTTGTACAGAGTTGTATTTCTAGTACCTGGTAGCATGATGGCCAGTATGTAGTAGTCTCTCCAGAAATAGCAATTGGTGGAACATATAAACAAAAGATAATTAAAAAATGTTTATATGTATGAATTAAAAAAAATCATATGGCAAGGAGACACAGAGACAGGAAGAGAGTGAGAGAGAACAGGAACGAGCATTGCTATCCACTGGTCCAGTCCTCAAATGTCCACAGTTGGGTTTGTCTGAAGCCAGGAACTCAATCCAGGTCTCCCATGTGGGTGTCAGGGACTGAACTACTAGAGCTATCATCTGCTGCCTCCTAGAGTGTAGTTTGGAAGGAAGCTGGAATCAGGAATGGAGCTGGGATTCAAACCCAGGCACTCTGATATGGGATGCAGGCACCCTAAATAGGCTCTTTAACATTGGGTGAATTGCCCACCCCATGAAGTATTACTTTTTTTTTTTTTTAGGTTTATTTTTTTATATGAAAGTCACAGTTACACAGAGAGAGGAGAGGCAGGATGAGAGAGAGAGAGAGAGAGGGAGGGAGGGAGGGTGGGAGGTCTTCCACCCGCTGGTACAATCTCCAGTTGGCCACAACAGTCAGAAATGTGTTGAGCCAAAGCCAGTAACCAGGAGCCTCCACCGGCTCTCCCATGCTGGTGCAGGGACCCAAGGACTTGGGCCATCTTCTACTGCTTTCCCAGGCCGTGGTAGAGAGCTGGATCGGAAGTAGAACAGCCAGGTCTTGAACTGGCACCCATATGGGATGCTGGTGCTTCAGGTGTTAACCCGCTGCGCCATAGCGCCAGCCCCGAAGTACACTGTTAATAATGAAAAGTTGGAAATTTCTGAATCTCATTTTTACTGTAAAAGCCTCTTTTAAAAATATAGTCATGCTCATATATCTTTCTGTTTGTGTTTTCAGTCCAGGAACTTTGCTAATAACATTCTAAGAATCTCTAATAGTTTTTTTTTTTTTTTTAAAGATTCATTTTATTTATTTGAAAGACAGAGTTACAGAGAGGCAGAGATAGAGAGAGAGGTCTTCCATCTGTTGGTTCACTCCCCAGATGGCCCCAAGGGCCGGAGCTGTGCCGATCTGAAGCCAGAAGCCAGTAACTTCTTCCAGGTCTCCCACATGGGTGCAGAGGCCCAAGGACTTGGGCCATTTTCCACTGCTATCCCAGGCCAAAGCAGAGAGCTGGATTGGAAGAGGAGCAGCTGGGACCCGAACTGGTGCCAATGTGGGATGCCAGGGCTTTAACCCGCTGTGCCACAGCGCTGGCCCATTTTTTTTTTTTTAAACAAATGGATCTGCATTTTGGATCATAAAATTTTTGCTGAGATGCAAGATTTTCTTAGAGCTTTGAGATTGGACTCAGACCTAGCATTCTACTTTATTACTTGATTTTACATTCACACATAGTTATATGATGTTAAAATAGATATATCAGTTTGAATCTAATAAAAAACAGCAATTATTTTAGTAGAATGCATTTAGCATGAAGAATTATTATTCGGTACTAACACACCAAAAAGACAAAAGAATCTTAAGCAGAAGCAAGCACTGCAGGAAGCATTTACCTTGCAGATACTGGGGGAACACAGGAATGAGGATTCCCTCATTAAATTAAAACACTGGGAGGGGCCCTGCAGCATTTGTAAGATGGTTGCTGCCCAGCTGCTGTTCTTGCCTCACGAGGGGTCCTGGGGCTCTGTGCTCAGACATCTGAGGAAGCGGGTATTGGCCAGCAGGTGTTTGTGTTTCTTATGAGACCCAGTGAAGCTGGTTCTAGGCCTGTTAGGATAAACCTCAGCAGAACCAACTGGGACTACCAGAACCAACTGCCACCTCATCTTTGCTGCGAGCAGCTGTCCAGTCTTTTAGTCATCTAGTTTATCATGGGCAGCTTCCGTTAGCACATGCTTTTTTGCTCCCCAGGCTTAGATCTTCAGTGTCTGTCAAGGCCGGTAGCAATCCATGGTTTGTTTCTCAAAAGTATAATGATCTTTAGAAAGTGGCACAGTTTTACTCTAAAATCCTAAATATTGTGGTATGCTGTCTGGTTGGGGCTTGCTAGAGGCTCACAACTGATATGCTGAGTTATAAGAGCCGAAGTGGCAGAACAGCTTGTGCTGCTGTCAGGACTTAGTGTAGACCTTTCTCTTGCTCTGATCCCAGCTTAAAAATGGTGACCAAGGCTGGTGCCGCGGCTCAATAGGCTAATCCTCCGCCTGTGGCGCTGGCACACCGGGTTCTAGTCCCAGTCGGGGCGCTGGATTCTGTCTCGGTTACTCCTCTTCCAGTCCAGCTCTCTGCTGTGGCCCGGGAAGGCAGTGGAGGGTGGCCCAGGTCCTTGGGTCCTGCACCCTCATGGGAGACCAGGAGGAAGCACCTGGCTCCTGGCTTCAGATCAGCGCGGTCCTCCCACCGCAGCAGCCATTGAGGGGTGAACCAACGGAAAAGGAAGACGTTTCTCTCTCTCTGTCTCTCTCTCACTGTCCACTCTGCCTGTTTTTTTTTTTTTTTTTTTAAAAAGGAGGTGACCAAAGGAGTTGGAATGTGCTCCAAAATCCATAAAAACTTAGTAAGCACTGTAACTGCCCTTTATTAGTAGATAGTGCAAGTGTAGTGCAAGGCTTTTGCTTTCGAAAGGCTATCCTGACAGACCTTAGATTGGTATAGAGAATATTTGCTAGTTTGAAGTTGCATGTAAGATTTCAGAGGCTGTATTGATTTGCTTCACTAGAGGTAGCACATCTGGACCAGCAACTGCAAATTTATGATAATCCACAGTCATTCCAAGTCTTTGCTGGTGGCACTCATCTCTGCACTTCCATTGGGAATGCTTTTGGTTTACTCCTCTGCGAGGGAGGGCAAAGTTAGGGGCTTCATTTTGGCCTGCACTGGCAGAATAACCCTTACTCCATGGGTCAGAGAGCCAATTAGAGAATTCTTGCACATGCCAAGTATTTCTGTTCCACTTACACAATCCAGTAGCTGGAAAGTAACCACAGGGGGTGGTGCTGTGACATAGTGGGTAAAGCTGCCGTCTGCAATGCCAGCATCCCATATGGGTGCTGGTTCAAGTCCCAGCTGCTCCACTTCCGATCCAGCTCTCTGCTATGGCCTGGGAAAGCAGTGAAAGATGGCCCACTGCACCCCATGGGAGACCAGGATAAGCACCTGGCTCCTGCCTTCAGATCAGCGTGGTGCGCCGGTCACAGCACGCCGGTCACAGCACGCCGGCTGCGGTGGCCCTTGGAGGGTGAACCAACTGTAAAAGGAAGACCTTTCTCTCTGTCTCTCTCTCTCACTGTCCACTCTCCCTATAAAAAAAAAAAAAAAAGAAAAAAAAAAGAAAAGAAAAGATGGCCCAAATCCTTGGGCCCCAGCACCTACCCTCCCTCCCTCTCTCTCTCTTTCTCTCTCTGTCCCCCTCGCCCTTCTCTCTCTGTGTAACTCTGACTTTCAAATAAATAAATAAATCTTTTAAAAAAATAAAATAATCACAAATTGTATTTGTGGACATACAGTCCCACTTAAGTTGTTTATTTCTTCAAAGGCATCCACTGTTTAAAATTAATGTCTGGTAATCTCCAAGTGGTCCCTATTTTCCATTGTGTAATCAATCAACCCTAACAAATGTCACCGGTCCTTTGAAAAATAATTGGAAGATTTACAGAAGGGGCAACATATTTTCTTGTTTGTTTTTCTATAAAAGGCAAGATAGTATTTTAGGGTTTGTGGTCTATACAGTCTTTCAACTATTTGATTTTGACATTGTAGTGTGAAATATAAGAATGAATGTAGCTGTTTTACAGTGAAACTTTATTTACAAAGGCAGGTGTCAGTCCAAATTTAACTGGTGAACTATAGTATGCCAGCCTTGACTTTTTAGTAGATACTTGTGATAGTATTGCTGGGGTCTTCTAGAAGGATATCTGGTTTAGTCTTTCTATCAAAGGACTCAGATTTGTTAAGCGACTTAGGTCTGTGCATTTGAAGTGTGAAAAATGGTTAACTTACTAGCAAGCACAGTGGACTGTTTAGAACTGACCACAAGCTTCTGCTTTACCTCCTGTTGAAAAAAATCCTACAGCTCTGCTGACAAGAGTGATTTTTTTCCCCTTTTGCTTAGGTTTATTTTAAAAATGATTTTGTTGCTCATGCATATTTTAACTAGTGTTATTATTTCTTGGGAAAGATTACAGTAGTAAAATATGATTCAGGATGTTGAAAAAATGTCCTTATGCAAGAAAGGAGTAAGTCAGCAAGAATATAGCTAATAAACTACCTAGGAAGGGAAAATCATTACTTTGCTGGGTAGAGCCTTCCCCTCATCGCCCCTCCCTGCTTGCTTCTATTTTGAAATGAAATATTTAATGGTTTCATTTATATTGCATTTAAAAATTATTTTAACGAAGTTAAATTAAAGATACAAATTCTAAAGTAGTCGGTATCATTACGTTCAATACTTATGACTAAACTCTTTGGCATATTGCTTATCATATTTTTAAATGAATAACATTTTTAGAAAAGGGCCCATAGTAACTGCTTTCTTATTTGAAAATATTCTAATCACCCAGATGTCTTTGACGACAAATGCTTCCTTGACTTCTGGTCTTAAAATGGTTATAAATGTTAACATTCCTAATACTGTTTCATTCCATGTGTGGCCTGGGAGAGGAAAGAAGTTAGCTGTGTGTGTGGCTCACCTCTGAACTGTTTCAGAAGTGTTACAGGATTGAACAAATGAGTATTGAACATTTTGGGAGTTAGGGTTCTCAGCAAGGAAGGAAAAAGATACAAATATGAAATAGTGGAATGCAGTGAAGCATCCTGTTAGATGTTAGGAGTTTTAAAATAATGCATATCTAGGGGCTGGTGTTGTGGAGCAGCAGGTTAAAGCACCGCCTGCAACTCTGACATCCCATATGAGCACTGGTTGGAGTCCCAGCTGCTCCACTTCCCATCCAGCTCTCTGCTAATGTGCCTGGGAAAGCAGCAGAAGATAAACCAAGTACTTGAGCTGCTGCACCCATGTGGGAGACCTGGATGAAGTTCCTGATTTCTCTTGGCCCAGCCCTGGCCCTTGTGGCCATTTGGTGGGTGAACCAACGGATGGACATTGATCTCTCTCTCTCTCTCTCTCTCTCTCTCTCTAACTCTGCCTTTATACACACACACACACACACATGCATGAATAGGAGTATATATGCATGTGTGTGTATGTGTACGTAATAGCTGATATATGTATTAACACGTTTCCTAGCTCTGTCCACTGACAGGACCTAGAAACAAAGATACTTCAGCAATAATGAGCACATTTAACAACCAGACACTGGTGTCTAATAACATTCCTTGAAGAAGAGAACCAGAAGTCAACAGAGAAATGACTATTCTAGGGAGGATACAGGATAAGCCTTAGAGCATTCTTATGCCAGAAAGAAAGTGTCCCTCCACTCCACCAATGGAGCATGGCAAAAGGATACAGGTATTTGATTGTTTTTGTAGTTATTGTGATATTGTGAATGGGGTTGATCTTAGAAGTTTTTTTTCAGCCTTGGCATTGCCTGTGTATACAAAGGCTGTTGATTTTTGTGCATTGATTTTATATCCTGCTACTTTGCCAAACTCTTTTTTTTTTTTTTTTTTTTTTTTTGACAAGCAGAGTGGACAGTGAGAGAGAGAGAGACAGAGAGAAAGGTCTTCCTTTGCCGTTGGTTCACCCTCCAATGGCCGCCGCGGCCGGCGCACCGCACTGATCTGATGGCAGGAGCCAGGTACTTATCCTGGTCTCCCATGGGGTGCAGGGCCCAAGCACTTGGGCCATCCTCCACTGCACTCCCTGGCCACAGCAGAGAGCTGGCCTGGAAGAGGGGCAACCAGGACAGAATCCGGCGCCCCAACTGGGACTAGAACCCGGTGTGCCGGCGCCGCAAGGTGGAGGATTAGCCTAGTGAGCTGTGGTGCCGGCCCAAACTCTTATATGACTTCCAATAGTCTCTTAGTAGAGTTCTTTGGATCCCCTAAATAAAGAATCATATCATCTGCAAAGAGGGATAGTTTGAGTTCTTCCTTCCCAATTTGTATCCCTTTAATTTCTTTTTCTTGCCTAATGGCTCTGGCTAAAACTTCCAGAACTATATTGAATAGCAGTGGTGAGAGTGGGCATCCCTGTCTGGTACCAGATCTCAGTGGAAATGCTTCCAGCTTTTCCCCATTCAATAGGATGCTGGCCGTGGGTTTTTCATAAATTGCTTTGATTGTATTGAGAAATGTTCCTTCTATACCCAATTTGCTTAGAGTTTTCATCATGGAAGGGTGTTATATTTTATCGAATGTTTTCTCTGCCTCTATTGAGATAATCATATGGTTTTTTTTCTGCAGTCTGTTAATGTGGTGTATCACATTGATTGTCTTGCGCACATTGAACCAACCCTGCATACCAGGGATCAATCCCACTTGGTCTGGGTGGATGATCTTTCTGATGTGTTGTTGCATTCTATTAGCCAGGATTTTATTGAGGATTTTTGCGTCTATGTTCATCAGGGATTTTGGTCTCTAATTTTCTTTAAACGCTGCATCTTTTTCAGGCTTAGCGATTAAGATGATGCTGGCTTCATAGAAAGAATTTGGGAGGATTCCCTCTTTTTCATTTGTTCTGAATAGTGTGAGAAGAATTGGAGTTAGGCACTTCTTTAAAATGTCTGCTAGAATTCAGCAGTGGATCCATCCAGTCCTGGGCTTTTCTTTTTTGGGAGGGACTTTATTACTGATTGAATTTCTGTCTCAGTTATGGGTCTATTTAAGTTTTCTGTGTCTTCCTGGCTCAATTTAGGTAGGTTGCATGTGTCCAGGAATCTAACCATTTCTGAGAGATCTCCCTGTTTGCAGGCATACAACTCTTTGTAGTAATTTCTGATGACTCTTTTTATTTCTGTGGTGTCTGTGGTTACATTCCCTTTTGCATCTCTGATTTTATTGATTTGGGTCTTTTCTTTTTTTAGTCAGTTGGGCCAATGGTGTGTCAGTTTTGTTTATTTTTTCAAAATACCAGCTCTTCGTTTGGCTGATCTTTTGTAATGTTTTTTTGGATTCAATCCTGTTGATTTCTTCTCTGATTTTAATTATTTCTCTTCTACTAGTTTTGGGTCTGGTTTGCTGCAGTTTTTCTAGCTCCTTGAGATGCATTGAAAGCTCATCTATTTGGTGCCTTTCCAGTTTCTTGATGTAGGCACCTATTGCTATAAACTTTCCTCTTAACACTGCTTTTGCTGTATCCATAAGTTTTGATATGTTATGTTGTTATCCTCATTTTCTTCCAGAAAGTTTTTGATTTCTCTTTTCATTTCTTCTATGACCCTGAGCTGTTTTTTTTGAAGGGGTTTACATTATTCAACTGTGTCAGGGGCATGAAAGTTGACTTGGATACATAAAACATTGCATACAGTTCCAGAGGTCAATTACTATCTAGATCAATAATCATTTTTCCACAAAAGCGTAATCTCTCTCAGAGGCTCGTCTCCTATACTTTGCTTTCCTTTTCTTCTCACGCATTTGTTCATTTATTCCTTCTTGTGTTCCAGTTCTGGAATGTATTCAATGAATATTTTCTAACTTGAAAATCAGAATTAAATGATCACAGCACATTTTAAAATTAATTGTGAAAATTTCCTATCAAACAGTCTTTTAATTATTATGGAACAATTCACAAACACCTCTGCCAAACATTAATCACTTAAGCACTTTTTGTTTTCCTCTCGCTTATAATGAGGGAGAATCTTGACCTTTTTCAGTGATTCAGTCTAGAGGCAAAGCAGTAAGTAAGTAAGAACAGTCTGAGATAATAACTGAATTTGAGGTAATGTAAGAAAAAGGATTTAAAATTCATTTTAAAATAGTTTTGAAATCTTTTAAATCACTTAAATAATCACATATCTGAAATTTGGCAAACTGAAACAACAGAAAAAAATGTTTGTATGAGAGGAATTGCCTAAAATTGCCTAAACAAGTAAATATAGAAGTCAATGTTGTTTTTATAGAATTTGTGGGGAAAAAAAAACCCTGAAAATTCCAAAAGGAGTTTGGTATTAATTTGTGAAGATGTAGCCTTGTGATTGACCTGCCAATATTTTTTTTTTTTTTTTTGACAGAGTGGACGGTGAGAGAGAGAGACAGAGAGAAAGGTCTTGCTATGCCGTTGGTTCACCCTCCAATGGCTGCCGCAGCCGGCGCACCGCACTGATCCGATGGCAGGAGCCAGGCACTTCTCCTGGTCTCCCATGCGGGTGCAGGGCCCAAGTACTTGGGCCGTCCTCCACTGCATTCCCTGGCCACAGCAGAGAGCTGGACTGGAAGAGGGGCAACCGGGACAGAATCCGGTGCCCCGACCAGGACTAGAACCCCGTGTGCCGGCACCGCTAGGTGGAGGATTAGCCTATACCTGCCAAATTTTAAATATTGTCAAAACCTTATGATATGACTTTGAATTAAGTCTTGTCTATTTTCATGGAAACATATTTTGTTGTGTTTTGTAATTTCTTTCACTGCATTTTAAACAGAAAATATAGCATGTTAAGTATATTTTTAAGATTAATAATCTTATAAATAATTAATAATCTCAACTTTAACATCATACAATAACCTTGCTGATGTTCCTTGGACATATCAAGACCATATAAAGTTATTTTCACTATTTAAAGAATATAATGTTTTCTCAGTATTTATGAAATGGAATTATTTTATTACATTAGCCAGTTCTTTTATTTTCTTTACTGGCTGCCCATATAAGACACATTTGAGTACATTTGTACTCAATTTCTCTTTGTGCATATAACGATTGATATTTGGATGCAATGTAAGTTTAATTTTTGGAGATTTACAACTGATATTCATGTTTCTTGTTATTCTATCATGAAACATCTTAGTAGTTTTGATTCTCAGGTGTATTTTAGAATTTCTACAGCCAGAGAGAGGAAAAAGCTACATATCATTTCTTCTGCCAGCAAACCTTCAAATTCTGTGCCTCACTTTTAATAGATCATTGGCTTAGGCCGGCGCCGTGGCTCAATAGGCTAATCCTCCACCTTGCGGCGCCGGCACACCGGGTTCTAGTCCCGGTCAGGGCGCCGGATTCTGTCCCGGTTGCCCCTCTTCCAGGCCAGCTCTCTGCTATGGCCAGGGAGTGCAGTGGAGGATGGCCCAGGTGCTTGGGCCCTGCACCCCATGGGAGACCAGGAAAAGCACCTGGCTCCTGGCTCCTGCCATCGGATCAGCGCGGTGCGCCGGCTGCAGCGGCGGCCATTAGAGGGTGAACCAACGGCAAAAGGAAGACCTTTCTCTCTGTCTCTCTCTCTCACTGGCCACTCTGCCTGTAAAAAAAAAAAAAAAAAAAAAAAAAAATAGATCATTGGCTTAAAAGATGTACAGTTTGGAATCAACAATGCGAAGTGAGATGTGTTTAAATTATTACCTTCCTAGAGTCCTTAATATTTTATTTTTGATTTCCAAGTAGTCCTTCTGTTTTGTTTATTTATTTGAAAGGCAGAGTGACAAAAATTGCCAAATTCCCACAACAGCTGGTGCTGGGCTGGGCTGAAGGCGGAGTACAGACCTCCATCCCGATTTGCAGTGTGGTTGGTGAGAACCCATATAGTTGGGTTGTCTTCTCCTGCATCCTAGGAATATTAGCAGAAAGTTGAATTAGAAGTGGCAGGGGGAGAGAGTATTTCAGGCATGGAAAGCCAAGACACTCTGGCAAAAAGATCTCTGTGAGTGAGATCCCAATGGAAAGAACAGGTCTTCAAAGAGGGAGGTGCCTTTCTCTGAAGGGAGGAGAGAACCTCCACTTTGACTATGACCATGTCTAAACAAGATAAGAGTCGGAGAACTCAAGGGGCTTCCATAGCCTTGGAAACTCATGACTGGTGCATAGGGAGATTACTGATGCCATAAACAGGAGTGTCAATTTGTAAAGTCAACAACAGGAGTCACTGTGCACTTACTCCTCATGTAGGATCTCTGTCCTTAATGTGCTGTACACTGAGGCTTAATGCTATAACGAGTACTCAAACAGTATATTTCACTTTGTGTTTCTATGGGGGTGCAAACGATTGAAATCTTTACTTAATGTACACTAAACTGATCTTCTGTAAAAAAAAAAAAAAAAAAAAAGAAATTATCAACTCCCAACTTGACTCTCACTGGGATTAAACATGACAATAGGTCTGATCTGATTTCATCATCATTTAAAAAAAATCATCTATTATTTTTCACTTTATATTTCTGTGTGGGAGCAAACTGTTGAAATCCTTACTTAATGTATACTAAGCTGATCTTCTGTATATTAAGATAATCGAAAATGAATCTTGATGTGAATGGAAGGGGAGAGGGAGTGGGAAAGGGGAGGGTTGTGGGTGGGAGGGACGGTATGGGGGGGGAAGCCATTGTAACCCATGAGTCGTACTTTGGAAATTTATATTCATTAAATAAAAGATTAAAAAAAAAAAAAAAAGAAGTGGCAGTGGGACTCAATGCTAGATACTTTGATATGGGATGCAAGTGTCCTGAGAGATGGAGACATAGATAAATATATCTATTGATCGATTGATCTTCCATCTGCTGGTTCACTCCCCAAATGGCTGCAATGGCCAAGGCTGGGCCAGGCCAAAGCCAGGAGACAGGAATTTCATCTCAGTCTCCCACATAGGTGCAAGGGCCCAATGACTTTGGCCATCTTCCGCTGCTTTCCCAGGTGCATTAGCAGTGAGCTGGATCAGAAGTAGAGCAGTTGGGACTTGAACCACGTGGCATGCTGACATCACAGGCAGCAACTTAACCTGCTACACCACAATGCTGGCCCCTAATTTTTATTTCTGTAAAAAACTAATCTTTTTAAGCTTGATAATTAAATTAGATTGTCATTTAGAAGGTGGTGAATTCCTATTTACTTCTAAGTATACATTTCTCTTCCTAAATTTGTATTTTATTAGAATATTTTCCATGCCATTGCATTCGTTGACTGCAGAAACAATTGTTTACAATAAAAATATTACTGAACCTTAGTAAAATAAAGCAGTTATGTTGTAGTACAGCCACTTATATTAATAGAATTGTGCATGGAATTTTAAAAATTAGCACTTCGTCACTGCTGCTGTATTAGGATTTGGCCTAAAGTATTTATGAAGTTGCTGTATGTTTTTTGCTAAAAACCACAACTTCAAATTCTTGTTTGTATCCTTAAAGATAAAAGGATGAAAAATTTGAGCTTTTTAGCCACTGTACCTTTCCCCTTTTTTTTTTATTTCACAATCACAATCAGTTAGGAATAAATTAAATAACAATTAAAATAACTATAAAAGAATTAGTATAGAATTTTATTCCTTAAGTTTTTTATGATATTTTGAATCAAGACACTTAATCTAGTTTAAACAGTTAAATTTGATGAGAGGATGTTTAATATCCTTTAGCATATGACAGCTTCAAAATATAAAATATGGTAATTTATTATAAATAGAAGATAGTACATCATTGTTAATGCAGTCCTTTTATCTTTAAAATGGACCTCATATTAAGCTTCAAATCTCAGGGGAGAGTATATTGAGTGTGGGATTGTATGGAAGAGGCTAAATTTATTCGTAGCTTTAGAAACTATCTTTGCAAACTAGACTTCTAAGTCTTGAATAATGGGATAGTAGGAACAATTATGCAAGATTCTTGCAGGCTTACATATATTGTGGTAGAGCTATTTTCTTTATAAGTGGTTTCTGATATCTGGGTTTCGTTGCATTGATACTTATTATACTCAATTGTAAGAAGGGCATTTCACTTTGTAATAGCAATTTAAGCTTTAGATTTTTTAGAATGTCCACACAACATAAGCACTACAAAGTTAGCAGTGTATTTGCATTAAATTATTGCCTTGTATTCTCTTAATTAGAAACTCCTGTCAACTGGAGGGTTTCTATGTTTACAATGCAAAGGTACTTTGTGTTTATATTGATAAAATAAGCCACTGTGGTTTTCAGAAACATGTTTTCTATCATCACAGGAAGTCTAGATTATGCATTTTGAAAAATAGACTTGATTTTTCATTTAATTATTTGAAATATATAATCTTAAATTATATTAAAAGTAACATGTTATTATCAAGAAATATTTTTACTGAAAACCGTGCAATTGCATGAGTTCCTTATATCATCAAAATTTATCTCTCTTTAGTAGTGTTTTAATTTTTATAAGTAGAGCTGACATATGTAGTATTTAGATTTAAAAGTAGACTGGTCATTTGAATAAGGATTCATTGTAGAAGGTATAGACCACATTACATGGCCTCTAGGGATTTTAGAATAAATTAACTGTAAATTACATGAATTCATTACTAAGGAACAAAGACCTTTATTAATCTTTTTCAGAATCTAATTTATGAAAAAAATTCACCACCTTACTAGTCTTTCATTTATTTTTAAACTTTCAGTACTGTAAGGAGCAGTGCTAATTATAACTGATTTATTGCTTTTTAGTCAACATTTACTGAAAACCATCTATGTGTAAGCCATGTTATTAGGTCCTGGGAGTAAAGAGATGGATAATCTTTATCTTGAAAGAATGAATATCTTGACGGATAACAGATGTAAATATCAGTGTGACAATGCTATACTGTTAGTGTGAATAAAGTACTGCAAGAGGCCAGTGTTATATCTTAGAACACAAAATTTAAAAACAAAATATGGAAATATTTTAATTGATTGTAATAGGACAAAGAAGATTCCATGGAAGCTGGTTCACTTAAGTAGAACTTTGGAAATATATAGAAATGGCATTTGAGATAGAAAATTTGAGATAGAAAAATTGTGAAAGAACACATGAAACTTTGAAATATTTGTCAAATACCTAAGGTTTTGCCTGTGGGAGACTTGAATGAAGTAGGCTTGGGCCTGATTGTTATAGAACAATAAACTCAGATTGAAGAATTAGGACTTACTCTAGAGAGTTGGACATTATAAAAAGGAATTGATATTCATTTTATTTCTCAGTAATTCTGGCTTGAGGATGGAGGTTACTGACATATTACATTCACTTTCACAAGCCAGAAACCTTAGGAACAATCTTTGTCTTCTTTATATGACCTTTCAGTAATGTCCTGTTCTATTTATTTTTTAGATATTACTTAAATCTGTTGACTTTTCCCTATTGCATAGACATGGCCCCAGTTCAAACTAGCATTACGTTACCTAGATTACTGTGATAACCTTTAAGTATTCCTACCATATTATCCCTGTTCTCACCTAGTTGATTCTCTGACGCTACTAGACATTATTAGATCTCTGTCAGCTTTTTATTTCTTCCATTATTTTTCATTATTATTTGCCTAGTGTGATGAGTTGATTTTTGTCCCTCTCTATTAGAGGTGTTGAAGTCTTAACCTCTGGTAACTGTGAATGTGACTTTTTGGAAACAATCTTTGCAGATCTAATTAAGAAGCAAGTTAAGATAAAGTCATGCTAATATAAAGTATGCCTTTAATCCAGTATCTGGTGCCATTTTAAGAAGATACACCCAGAGATATATTAGGGGAGAATACTATGTCACTAAGGCAGAAGCTAGGAAGAGGCAAGAAAATATTCTCCCCTACAAGTTTCCAAGGGAGCATGACCCTATCTATATCTTGATTTCAATTCCAGCCTCTGGGACTGTAAGACAGCACATTTCTTTTGTTTTAAGCCGCATTGTTGTGGAAACCCTAGAAAACAAATACTCCTGGTATACATATATTTTTTATTTTTTTTGAGATTTCAATCTTTTGGTTTCCTTATAGTTTAGATTTACCTCTCATAAACAGCATTTGGCTGGGTTTATTTCTTGTTTGTAGACATTGGCAGTTTTTACCTTTTAAATGGAAGATTTTTGTCCATTTTCTCTTGTTTTAATTATATATATGAAATTATTTTTGCCATCTTATTTTGTCTTCTACTTTTCTACATTTACTTTTCCTCTTATGTCTTGCCTTTATTTTTATTGATTTTTTTCCTTCATTACTTTTTCCTTGCTGAATTTAAAGTCGTAGTTTAGCATTTGTTCTTTGGATGGTTACTCTAGAAATTTTAGCCCACATGTTTATTTCATTAAGTCTAAACTTAACATCTTTACCTCTTCAGGAAGTAGAATTATTATAATCACTCCTTTCTAACTTCTTTTTTCTATCTCTTTTATTAAAGCTCACGATACATTATTAATTTTGTTACATAGTCCATATTCATTCATTTTCCCTACATATTTACAACCTCTTTTGCTATGGATTTTTGAATGTGCATTTTTATATGTGGAATTACTAAACTTCTGCCAGCAATTATATACTTTAACATTTTACTTTTGCCAATAGATATGTCCTTTAACATTTCTTTTAGCTCTGCTGGTAGCAGATTTATTTCAGTGACAGTCTTAATTCTGTCTTTATTTATTGGACATTGAATTATAAGTAAAGTTATTTTTTATCAGCATATCCCAGTGTCTTCTGACTTTCATTGTTGGTGTTGAGAAATCGGCTGTCACCGTAATTGTTTCCTAAAAAGGTGACCTGTCTTGTGTTTGCTTTTAAAATCCAATGTATGTCTTTTTTGTTTTTCAGATTCACTTTCATGAATCTTAACTATAGATTTTTTTTTTTCCCAACTGGAGCTTATTGGACTTTTGGAAAATCAGTTATGTTGTTTTCCATTAATTCTGAACATATCTTGCCATTATTTATTTATTTGTTATTTATTTTTGTTTTAATTTTAATAGAAATTTTCCATTTAATAAACAAATTTCAAAAGTACAACTTTTGGATTATAGTGGTTCTTCCCCCAAAACCACCTTCCCACCCACAAACCATCCCAGCTTCTACTCCTTCTCCCATCCCATTCTTCATTAAGATTCATTTTTAATTATCTTTATATACAGAAGATCAACTCTATACTGAGTAAAGATTTCAACAGTTTACACCCACACAGAAACACAAAGTATAAAGTACTGTTTAAAGATTAGTTTTACCGTTAATTCTCATAGTACAACACATTAAGGACAAAGGTCCTACATGGGGAGCAAGTGCACAGTGATTCCTGTTGTTATTTAACAAT
Source organism: Oryctolagus cuniculus (assembly GCF_051225735.1). NCBI lineage: Eukaryota > Metazoa > Chordata > Mammalia > Lagomorpha > Leporidae > Oryctolagus > Oryctolagus cuniculus. Next base: position 83,552,506 of record NC_142871.1, read on the forward strand.
TGACACTCTTATTTATGACGTCAGTAATCACCCGAGGCTCATGTCATGAGCTGCCAAGACTATGGAAGCCTTTTGAGTTCACCAACTCCGATCTTATTTAGACAAGGCCATAGTCAAAGTGGAAGTTGTCTCCTCCCTTCAGAGAAAGGTACCTCCTTCCTTGATGGCCCATTCTTTCTGCTGGGATCTCACTCACAGAGATCTTTCATGTAAGTCATTTTTTGCCACAGTGTCTTGGCTTTCTATGCCTGAGATATTCTCATGGGCTTTTTAGCTGAATCTGAATGCCTTAAGGGCTGATTCTGAGGCCAGAGTGCTGTTTAGGGCATTTGTCATTCTATGAGTCTGCTGCATATCCAGCTTCCCATGTTAGACCATTCTCTCCTTTTTAATTCTATCAATTATTAGCAGACACTTGGTCTTATTTATGTGATCCCTTTGACACTTAATTCTGTCTTTTGATCAATTATGAAGTTATGAACTTAAACCAATCACTTTAACAATAAGATGGCATTGGTACCTGCCAACTTAATGGGATTTGGAGTCCCATGACAAGTTTTTAGCTTTACCCCTAAGGGTTAAGTCTGAGTGACCATATGCCGCACTGTACATCTCCTCCCTCTCTTATTTCCACTCTTATTTTTAACAGGGATCAATTTTCAGTTGGATTTAAACTCCTAAGAATAATTGTCTGTTAATTAAAGTGTTAAACCAGTGGTATTAAGTAGAAAAAGAAAATACTAAAAATAATAAAATAGTAAGCTGTTCCTCAACAGTCAGGACAAGGGCTGATCAAGTCATTGCTTCTCATAGTGTCAGTTTCACTTCTACAGGTTTCCTTTTAGGTGCTCAGTTAGTTGTCACAGATCAGGGAGAACATATGATATTTGTCCCTTTGGGACTGGCTTATTTCACTCAGCATGATGTTTTCCAGATGCCTCCATTTTATTTCTTGCCATTATTTATTCAGTTACAGCATTTGCCCTCTCTATCTGTAATACCAATTGATTAATTTGTTAAACAAGTTAAAACTAGGCACTTCTGTTTGCCAGTTACTGGTTTCAGAACTTGTGATACATTCAGAAAAGGTGAGATCTGTGAATCTTGAAACTTAAATTTTAATCAAGAGAGATGGAAAATAGACAAAATAAATAAAGAAATAAAATAAATAATGTGTTGTAAAGCAATTAGTGTTTGGAATTGAAAAAGGAGAGTCATGTAAGGAATTGGGAATTCCAAGCTGAAGGGGAGGGAGAGATAAATTGAAATGTTGTCTCACTGATTAAGTAAGATATAAGTGAGGCATGCATTATGGCATTGTGAGTAAAACCACTACCTCTGATGTCAGCATCCGATATGAGCACTGGTTCGTGTCCTGTCTACTCTACTTCCAGTCCAGCTCCCTGCTAAAATTCCTGAGAAAAGCAGTGGAAGATGGCTCAAGTGATTGGACCCATTCCACCCATATGGGAGACCTGAATGAAGCTCTTGGCTCCTGACTTTGGCCTCGCCCAGTGCCACAACACTGATCCCTAGAATTTATTGTAGTTCTTTTGACTAGGATGGTAACATTGGTGATGGTGAGAACTGGTTAGATCTACTTGGTGTTAGTTTTTAGTATGGTGATAATCTTTACTTGATTAAAATTTCCCAGAATTTGTTTCCTTAAGATTGGGTTAGAGCTGACCATAAGAAATGTGTGATATTTGGAAGGCAAAAGGAAAGCCTCAGCCATTACATTTTGTGTATACATTGTCTGTGTTCCCCTTGCTTACCTCATTGGTGTGGGGCAACTCTTGAGCCTACTTCTTCTCCCTGGCTCTCCTCCTTAACTTTTCTCTGATTCATAGGGCTGGCTATGTTTTTTAGCAGGTCATCTACTGCATTCTTTAGGTGTGTAAAAAACAGACATAGGTTCCAGTATGTCATGTAGGTGGTGAATTTAATATGTTTAGAATTTTGGAGAGATGTTTGGACATTTTCAATATATAGGTGACATCTGAAGCCACAACACTGGATGACATAACTAGCTAATGGAGTATGAGTAAAGAATATGGTTGATGGTGTTCCGGGGCTTGTCAGTACATAGAGGCTGGAAGAAGAGAAATCAGTGAAAAATACTAACGGTTAAAAGAAAAACCTAATAAATATCTTAGAAGCTTTGTTGAAAAAGTTTAAGAATTGAAGTGAAGGGACTGATGCTGTGGCATAGTAGGTTAAGCCTCTATTTGTGGCACCGGCATCCCATATGGGTGCTGGTTCCAGTCCTGGCTGCTCCACTTCTGATCCAGCTCTCTGCTAATGTACCTGGGAAAGCAGTGGAAGATGGCCCAGGTACTTGGGACCCTGCAACCCTGTGGAAACCCAGAAGAAGCTCCTAGCTTCTGGCTTCAGATCAGCCCAGCTCTAGCCCTTGTGACCATTTAGGTAATGAACCAGCAGATGGAATACCTCTCTCTTGTGTGTGTCTCTCTATCTGTAACTCTGCCTTTCAAATAAGTAAATAAACAAATCTTTAAAAAAATTTAGAATTGAAGTAAATATAATTGTTCAAAAATGCTCAGAAGTCAAATATATTGAAGACTGAAAATGGATGTTTCTGTTTACTTTGTACTTGTATGTGTGTGTGTTCAGCTTGTTTTTCGAACTGCCTTATGATACTATTTGTGTTTTATATCATGTTTTTATATCCTAATATCTCTATAGGATAGTTATTTTTGTTAAACTCATCTCTGGATTGAGAAGTATGTTTCACTTTGAAAATTCTGATATTGGCAGACTACCAGTTGTTATTGTCATTCTTTCTTTTTAGGAGGTCATAAACCTCCTAATTTACTAAATGTACTCTCTTTAATTGAAATCTAGTCACTTACCACTTTTGGGATGAACTCATCAGACTTTGGTCCATCAAGATACTTGCGCCTTTTCCCCCTTTGTTTGTTACATATTCAATCCAAATGCCTTTTAGAAAAGAAAGATAATAGTGCTCTTCATTCGGATGTTAATAGTGAAACACTTGGTTGCTAAGTGGTCTAGTAATACAGTAATTTGAGTCTGGTACCAGTTCACTAGTTCTCTTTTCCTGTCTTTGACAAAGTCAAGCTGTAGTCTCACAGTAGAAGTCCTAGGCTTTTTTTTTTTTTTACTGGACCACTGACTCTGAAGAGTAGAAGTGATTTTCCTTATTTAGGGACTTTTATTCTCCTGGATACATGCAACATTGTGGATCTCCTCTGAGCAGATGGAAAAGTACTCAGACTATATTCCTCCCACCCCCGTATTTTCCTTTATATGCCTTCTGCTACCCCTAAATTTATAGGATGCTAGAAAGATGCAAGGTGTTAAAATCTGATACTGGCTATAGCAGGTTATTGGTGAAAACTGAGAAGGTCTGATATTCCCATTTGTCAGAGGGGACAGCTTATAGTTTGAAAGAAACAGGAATGATGGAAGGCAAGACTGAGCCACCATAATGAAGTATGCTATGGTTAAAATAATTTGGTAAAGATTTGGTTTAATGCAAAGAAGTCGGCCGGCACCATGGCTCAATAGGCTAATCCTCCACCTGCGGCGCCGGCGCACTGGGTTCTAGTCCCGGTCAGGATGCCTGATTCTGTCCTGGTTGCCCCTCTTCCAGGCCAGCTCTCTGCTATGGCCCGGGAGTGTAGTGGAGGATGGCCCAAGTGCTTGGGCCCTGCACCCCATGGGAGACCAGGAGAAGCACCTGGCTCCTGGCTTTGGATCAGCGCGGTGTGCTGGCTGCAGCATCCATTGGAGGGTGAACCAACGGCAAAGTATGACCTTTCTTTCTGCCACTCTCTCTCTCTCACTATCCACTCTGCCTGTCAAAAAAAAAAAAAAAATTCAACTAAGCCATCCTGGTAGTTTCCATTCTCTATGAAGTGTCATAAATTTTTGATCTGGGGACCTTCAAGAATTAGCTATTCTGACCTCACATATATCATACAAGATCTCCCTCTCCTTATTTTAGTCACCTGAAAAATGAGAACATTGGAGAGATGATCTCTACAGTAACTTTCTGCTCTCAGTTTTTGTGGCTGACTGTGTACAATGGACTATGTACTGTAGATCCTTACTATTCACAGATTCTGTAGTTTCATATTTGCCTATTCACTAAAATTTATTTGTAGCCCTAGAATTAACACCTGCAGTGTTTTCACAGTCATTTGCTGACATGCACAGAGTGGCAAAAGAATTAGCATCATCTGATGGGCATATCCAGAACAAGGTAGAACAGAACAGTGTTGTACTTTTCTTCTTTTAGCACTCATACTGTGGAGACATGCCTTTTTACAATCTTAGTGCTTTTCTCCCCCAACAATTTTGGGCTTTTTGTCAGTGATTTCACTATTTAAATGCCCTCCAAATGTAGTGCTAACATGCTGTCTAGTGTTCCTAGATGCAAGATGACTATAATGTACCTTTTAGAAAGAAAGTACTTTGTTAGGTAAGCTTCATTCAAGCATGATTTTACAATACAGTTGGCCATGAGTTCAGTGTGAGTGAATTAACAATGCATATTAAGGAGCTGTTAAACACATAGAAAACTAAGTTGTATATTGATTGGATGAAAATGTTATGATCAGAGGCTCATTGGAAGCAACCCCTGAATTTCTCTTAGGAGCATTTATTCAGTATTCACTAATTCGTGGTAACATTTTAGAACATAATTGCTGTGATCACCACAGTCGACTCTGTATTTATTTTATTCATTTGCTTCTTGAAATAATCAACTCTCATTTTTCTCTCTTTTCCTAAGATCTACCATTCTGCAGATTAGCAATACCTGATAAATAATAAGGACCTAATATAATAATTTTTTGTTTCTTTGACCAACAAATATTTGATGAATATATTGGTATTGAAAGGTTTATATTATTAAGATATTATACTACAATATTACTAATCTCCAATTAAAATTTTATTTTGCCATATATAACAAATGAAATTAGATTAGTTCTCTTTAGCTTTTGAAGTTATATACAGATATATCCATTATTAATGAAAGGAATTTTTTTCTCTAATGTCTCATAATATTGTCATGATTCAGTGAAACTGATGGGGTCATTTTTAAAGTAACAGATTCTGAACCCTGCACTTATAAAATGTTTTGGAAGTAGTTTTGAAACAATAACATTACAAATGTTCTGGCAAAGTTCTCTGTAATTTTTTCTTTGCCAAGATTTCACTGGCTAATTTTTACTTGCATAAATTGTTCTTCAGGAGTTTTTCAAATGAAATAGTGTGATTTCATTCTCCACCCCCAATTAATATCTAGTTTTAATGTGTAGACATACTGAAATGTTTCGATGCATTATAAATTTCTCCATGATGAAAGCTTAAAAAACCAGAATTTTATGAACTCTATTGTATAGTCTATGTCCAGAAATAAATATTATCTACTTAATTACTGACTGTGCTTCAGGCTTGTCATTTGAAAGTGAAATTCTCATAGACCTTTATGAACAGTGGCATTAAATAATTTTTGTCTATGGATTATCTCCTTTTATTTATCTTGTAATTTTAATATGTAAATTATGTGAGCAACATGAATTAGCTGTCAATTAATAAGATTTTCAGTATTAGCATCTCTTACACACCAATATGAACTCCACTTGTTGAATAAGGATGTTAATATTCTCATTTTACAAGGATACTTGAACTTGAGAATGATTGAGTAGGTCCATTAGTTTACTTGGTCATTGTTTAGATATCATTTGTCCTAGAATTCACACCATGGCTTTTGTTTTCTTTCCTCTCTTCTGTTTGGAGGTTTGTTTTGTTTTTAGTAGATCTTTAGGTATTTTTATATAATTTGGATTTCTGATGAATTTTTAATAATTCAAGATAGTACTTTCTAAAAATATTTATTTATTTCAATTTATTGAAAAGGCAGAGAGAGAGATGGATATTGAGAGAAAGATCTTGCATCTGCTTATTCACTGCTCAAATGTCTGCAACAGTCAAGATTGTGTTAGGACAAAGCTAAGAGCCAGAAATTCAATCTGGGTCTCCTATGGGAGTCCAGGGACCCAAGTACTTGAGCCATCTTCTGCTACCTCATGGTGTGCACATGAGCAGGAAGCTTGATTGGAAACTGATTATCCATGACTTGAACCAGACACTGTGGTAGGGGCTGTGGGTATCCCAAGCAGCCACTTAACTCTTGGCCCAAAGGCCTATCCCTGAGATTGAGTTTGAGTTTGAGATTGAGTTTGCCTATCCTTGAGTTGAGATTGGTTTGACTCCCTTACTCCAGCACCACCACCACCACCACCACCACCACCATCCATTGCTATGCCCTGTGGTATCAGCAGATCTCAAGACAGTTTACCATGCTGATCTTTGGGCATCTGCTTCCTGGCTTGATATCTTTACTGTGTGTTGACCCAGGTGATAAACTTAACTCTTTCTCCACAGAAGGCCATAGTAGTGGTACATGGTGATATTTCCTTAAATTTCAAAGCTTCCTTCTGATAGTCTAGTTCTATTTCTGGCAATCCCCTCTTATCCATAGTTTTACTTTCTGAGGTTTCAGTTGTCAGCTGCAGTCCAAAATATTAGGTGTAAAATTCCAGAAATAAATTGTTCATTCTTGTAATGTGATGCAATCTTGCACTGTCCTACTCTGTCCTGCCCAAGATGCTACTCATCCCTTTGTCCAGCATATGCATGCTGTGTATACTACCAGCCATTAGTCACTTAGTAGCTGTCTTGGTTGTGAGATCAGCTGCCTCAGTGTTGCAGTGCTTATGTTCACGTAGCCCCCCCCCCCCTTTTTTTTGACAGGCAGAGTTAGACAGTGAGAGACAGAGAGAAAGGTCATCTTTTCTGTTGGTTCACCCCACAAATGGCCGCTACGGCTGGCGCACTGCGCCGATCCAAAGCTAGGAGCCAGGTACTTCCTCCTTTTTTTACTTATTAATTGCCCAAGAGCAATGTTGCTTACAGTTTGGACATGCCACATAGAAGCTTTATAGTGTTTCCTTTAGTGAAAAGATGAAAAAGGTGAAAGTTCTTGATTTAAAAAGAAAGAAGAAAAATGTATGTTTTTTTAACTTTTATTTAATAAATATAAATTTTCAAAGTACAGTTTATAGATTACAATGGCTCCCCCCCCCCCATAATTTCCCTCCCACTCACACCCCTCCCATCTCCCGCTCCCTCTCCCATTCCATTCACATCAAGATTCAGAAAAATGTATGTTGAGATTGGCCTAGCCCAACCCTGGATATTTTGGCATTTGGGAAGTTAATCAGCAGATGGAAGATATTCTCTCTCTCTCTCTCTCTGTTGATCTGACTCTCTCTCCCTTTCAAGTAAATGAAAAATAAGTTTTTTTTTTTAATTTTTAAAGAAGCTGTTGGTCTAGCTTTGTGATATTTAACCTATCATCATGTGCTTGGGAATTGAAGGGTTAACCCTATCATACATGAGTATTTCTACTTAGATATTACTTCTGTAATCAGTATTCTTCTCTAAATGAAAGGTGATAACTTAAACTGTAATTTAGCAAGACTTACATGTAAATGGAATAGGAATAACATTCTATTTTTCTACTGAACTATAATTATAGAAAAGAATCTGTCTCTGATTAATACTCATAATCACCCTTTAAGAAGTTTTACAACTTGATACCTATTCATTTTAAGTAACTGCTGCCAGACTTCAGGAGTTAGCTACTGTAGTGTGATCTATTAGACTTCATATAGAGCTTGGTGGTAAGTTTCCTCTTAATGTTTGGCACTAACCATTTCCATTCCTTGTCAGTAGGTCTGTGTCACTTACCCACAGCATTCTTTATCACAGTCAGAACATCCTGGAGCCCTCTGACCTCTACGGATAACTTTGAACAAGTCTCCTCTACCCTCAAACCCATCCCGCTGCAATGTATTTGAAATTTTTCCTTGAGATCACAATTGGTGAATAGAAACAGATTGTATAGATGGTGATGACACCTTGGAAATTATCCAGATAGTATAGAACTCTAATGCTTAAACTTCATTTAATTTTTGAAAAAGATATAATATGAATTATCAGTTTGAGATCTTATAAAAACATTCTTAAATACGTTTCCATTGCATATTTAAAATAGGCTTGAACAGAATTGGTTAGCTTTTAAGCAGTTTTAAAGTCATTTCTTCTCAGTTGTCTGTCATTTCTCTCTCTGGGCTAATGACCCTTCATCTCCTTTAGAAAGTAAACTCTCAATCTTCTACCTTCATCTAGCATGTTAGAAGTAATGTTTGTTGTATGTATGTCTTTACTTAGTTGTCTGAGTCAGTGTTGTCTCTTTACACTGTATACTTGCAGTATATAAGACCTCTTGATTTATAGTGTATATCATCATGCCATAAATGGAAATACATTTATGTTTTTCAGCATTGCTTGATAAAGTAGATATGATTGCTGCAGATCTTTTCAGTCTGAGTGCATCTTTGCTGGTGAGATGTATTTCCTGTAGCCCACAAATAGATGTTTGTTTTTTTTTTTTTTTAAGATTTATTTATTTATTTGAAAGTCAGAGTTACACAGAGAGAGGAGAGACAGAGACAGAGAGAGAAAGAGAGAGAGAGAGAGAGTGAGATCTTCCATCAGATGGTTCACTCCTCAATTGGTTGCAATGGCCAGAACTGCACCCATCCGAAGCCAGGAGCCAGAAGCTTCTTCCATGTCTCCTATGTGGGTGCAGGGGCCCAAGGACTTGGGCCATCTTCTACTGCTTTCCCAGGCCACAGCAGAGAGCTGAATCAGAAAAGCAGCCGGATCTTGAACCGGCACCTACATGGGATGCCGGCGCTTCAGGCCAGGGCATTAACCCACTGTGCCACAGCTCCAGCCCTAGGTTTTGTTTTGTAATTCATTCAGCCAGTCTGTATCTTTTAGCTGGAGAGTTGAGAACATTTACATTCAATGTGACTATTGATAAGTAATGACTTGGCCCTGTCATTTTTCCATCAACATTCCTGTTATTTACTTTGGATTTCCTCTGTACCTTTACTGGGAGATTTTCTGCCTTCACCTTCTTTCATAGTGATGACCATGTTTCTGTGTTTGTATGTGTAGCACATCCTTAAACATCTTTTGTAAAAAGCTGGAGGAATGGTGACAAATTCTTTCAATTTCTATTTGTTATGGAAGGTCTTTATTTCACCTTCATTCCTAAGTGAGAGGTTTGCAGGGTACATTATTCTGTATTGACAGATTTTTTTCTCTAAATTGGAATGTATCTCTCCATTCTCTCCTAGCCTGTAGGGTTTCTGATGAGAAGTCTGCTGTGAGTCTAATTGAAGATCCTCTGAAAGCAATCTAGCTTTTCTCTCATGTACATTTTAGAATCTTTTCTTTATGTTTTACTGTGCAGAGTTTGATTACAATGTATTGTGGTGAAGATGTTTTCTAGTTATGTCTATTAGGAGTTCTGTGTGCTTTCTGTACTTGGGAGTCCATTTCTTTCTCCAAATTGGGGAATTTTTCTGTAGTTATTTCACTAAAAATGCCTTCTAATCCATTCTCTCCACACCCTCAGGAACTCCCAAGACCCGTATGTTGGGTTGTTTGAAAATATTCTGTAAATCTCCAACACTATTTTTTAGTTTTCTAATTTCTTCTTATTATTCTTTTTTTTTTTTTTTTGGTCTGACTGTAAAATTTTCAGAGATTTATCTTCTACCTCTGATATTCTTTCTTCTACTTCACCAATTCTGTTTTTAAGGCTTTCTACCACATTTTTTAATTCTGTTGAATTCTTCATTTCCATATTTAGTTTTTAATTCTCTTTAAAATCTCAGCTTCATGAGAAAATTTACATTCATGTCATGTACAGATTTCTTTAGTTCGTGGATTTGCTTCTGATTGATTCTAATAATCCTACGATCAATTTTTTGAATTCTGTTTATGACATTTCTTCAGTTTTCATTTTCACATTCTAGTATTTAAGTGTTGCGTGTTCTTTAGGGGGTGTCATGTTGTCTTCCTTATTCTTGTTTCTTGAATTGGGGCGTTTATATTTAGGCATTTGTGGAAATACTTGTTGGTTTATTTTTTTTTCCTCCCGTGATGGCTTTTATCTTTGGACTATGCCTCTGTGGCTTAGTGGTGTGTCTCTTCTTTGAGTGAATACCCTGAGGCATGTGCCGGGTGTGGCCAGGGAGCTCTGTTCAGTGTTCCAGGGTGAGGGGAATGTCCATGGTGACCCCCAAATTTGGGGCGATAAATCTTTCTTTCTCTTTTTATTTTTATTTTTTTTTATTCAGAGGGGAGGTTTGTTCAGATCTGTTGGTATAGTCTCATGCTCACATCCTCTCTTCCAAGGAGACCAAGGCCTGAGTGCTAGACCCAGAGAGTTTAATATTCATCCATGCTGTCACAAGCACCACACAAAGGATCACACTAGTGCCAGGGACAAAGAAAATGTGTCCCCTTTTTTCCCCCTAGATTGGTAGGTACACTGTTCCCCACAGGGTTCCAAGCCAGACTCAACCAGGCTCTTCCTGCAGCTTTATTGCCAGAGGCTTAGGCTGCTTGCAGTCTGGTCTCACCTCACTCTCCAAAGCTGGTGCTGGGGCTCTCAGCTGCTAGGGTCCTGAATTATGCATGTCCACACCCTCCGCATAGATCCACAGTGTTCCTCTAATTTGCATGGAGTTTCCTCTGCTGTTTTCTCCCATGTATCTCACAATGAGAACAGGGGAGGTTAGGGGGATTATCCAATTAGAACTCAGTTTTGGAAATGGCCCATGAATACCTCATTTTTCAGTCTAATGAATCAAAAATGTTTCATCATTTTCATATCCCTTCTTTCATATTCAGCATAATAAAAAACCCATAATATAGCAATTTCAAAAAAGCATTTTCTCTTTAACAATATGGTAATTGCGTGAAACTAAACAACTCTGTTATTTTTTATAATTTAAACAAAAATGTTAAATGTGATATATAACAAACATGAATATGTTGCATGTATTTGTCATTAAATATATTACATATCTGTATATATTGTACATATACTATATATAGGTAGTAACGCTTACTGTGAATTTGTGATAGGTTTATAATCTATTGCTACTACCTATGAAAGAATGCTAATAAGTAAAATAAAATAGAATTTGGACCTGGCTTATTTAAATTTTCTACCATCTTTGTCTTCTCAGTATGAAATACTTATTTACAGTGTCAAAAAACCATAGACTGAGTGAGGTAAACAATGGAAATTAATTTTTCACAGTTCTGGAAAATGGGAAGTTCAGGATTCGGGTGCCAGCATGGCCAAGTTCTGTGAGGGCTCTCTCTCTTGCAGATGGCTGCTTTCGTGTTGCTTCCTCCCATGGGACATAAAAGGATGCAAGCTGTCTTCCTCTCTTCTCTTGATGGCATTTATCCCATTATGAAAGCTCCATCTTAGTGACTTAATTATATTCTAAAGAACCTAACTTTTAATACCAACTCTTTGAGGGTTAGGGTTTCAGCAGTTTGAGGGGACGTAGCTATTCAGCCTGTAACCTACAGGTATGCTTTCTTTTTAGAGTAAAATTTGTTGTAATATTTAGGGAAAAATTTATCACTAGAAGTTAAGGGCCTTAATTTTTGGTTTAGCTGTAATTCTGCTAAATGTTTTCATGAAAGCATATTTGTGGTATTTGGTTATTAGAATTCTGATGTAGTAGTTCATTTGTAATGTAGCATTGTGGTGTTATCATTAGTACTTTTTTTCTTTTCACCTTTTTTCCTATTCCCGAGGCTTATTTATTTATTTGTTTATTTATAAGGCAGAGTTACAGAGAGGCAGAGAGAGAGAAAAAGAGAAGGAAGGGAAGGAGAGGTCTTGCATCTGCTGGTTCACTCTCCATGTAGCTGCAACGGCTGGAGCTGGGCCGATCCAAAGCCAGGAGCCAGGAGCTCCTTCTGGGTCTCCCACCTGGACTTGAGCCATCTTCTACTGCTTTCCCAGGCCATAGCAGAGAGCTGGATTGGAAGTCGAGCAGCCAGGACTCAGACCAGCGCCCATATGGGATGCTGGCACCACAGGTGGTAGCTTTACCAGCTACACCACAGCATCGGCCCTAAGACTGTTGTAATGTACTCCATTGTTAAAATTCTAGTCAGTGTTGGGGCCGGTGCCATGGCTCACTTGATTAATCTTCCGTTTGCGGTGCCAGCATCCCATATGGGCACCGGGTTCTAGTCCCAGTTGTTCCTCTTTCAGTCCAGCTCTCTGTGGTGGCCTGGAAAGACAGTGGAGGATGGCCCAAGTGCTTGGGCCCCTGAATTTGCATGGGAGACCAGGAGGAAGCACTTGGCTCCTGGCTTCACATCGGCAGAGCACCGGCTGTAGATGCCATTTGGGGGGGTGAACCAACGGAAGGAAGACCTTTCTCTCTGTCTCTCTCTCTCTCATTGTCTATAACTCTACCTATCAAATAAAAAAAATTAAAAAAAAATTCTAGTTAATGTCAGGTAAAACTGGCTAATAATGTATTGCTTTCCCATTCAGTGCTTCTGTTTCTCAAATTGGGTATTTTCTCTTTTTTAAAAAAAATTATTTTATTTATGTGAAAGGGTTACAGAGAGAGGTAGAGACAGAGAGAGAGAGGTCTTTCCATCTGCTGATTCACTCCCTAAATGGTCACAACAGCCAGAATTGAGCCAATCTGAAACCAGGAGACAGGAACTTCCTATGGGTCTCCTATGTGGGTGCAGGGGTGCAAGGACTTGGGCCATCTTCCATTGCTCTCCCAGGCACATCAGCAGAGAGCTGAATTGGAAGTGGAGCAGCCAGTGCCCATTTTGGTGCCAGTGCTTTGGGCCGGGGCTTTAACCTGCTGCACCACAGCACTGGCCCCTCAAATTGGGTATTTTCTATAAAATATCTGAATTTGAGGTGACACTGAAGAAACTTAAAGCATCTGTCTCAATTATACAAGATTTGAAATGTCTATAATGAAACTAATTATAAATTTTATTTTCCATAAAATTAATTCTACCTGCCTTTGGAGTCCCAGTAATTTTTATTAATATTTATAGTAGTTTTTTCCTTATGTTATAGTGAGCTATTTTCTTGATTCTCATAGTATGTAAAGTGTTTTACATTTTGTCTGTTTTTAAGTACATGTTTTGAATTAAATACAGGTCCCTGATGGTAAAATGAACACGTGATCCCTTTTCTGGTATCTGGCCCTTTAATATGGATATTTGATTTTTGTTTATATTCCAGCTTGCTTCTCATTGGGCTAATTATCTATTCCTTTTAGTTTTGCTATCTATTAGTAGTGTACTTTAGTTAGATTATTGGAGTTTTGTGTACCTAGTGACCTTTTAATTTCCCTTAGTGTGTAGCTAGGTGATCATTTCTTAAGTTATTTACAAGTATAAATTGCATTCTAGTAAATACTGTTTAGAAATCTAGTCTAACCACAACAGTGCTTGTCACACAGTAGGTGCTCACTAAATGAATGAATGAGTGAACTAATGAATACTGCTTCTTACCTGTCCATTTAATTGTGTATCTATTTAGGTATTTATTGTTATGCTCACTATGTTTAAACATTTGTATTTGTTCAAAAGTCTTAATTTTAATTCCGTAGTAGTAAAGACTGCCTCAGTTAAGATATATGCGGTTAATAGTTATCCAAAGTTAGATGATAGATTAGGGCCCACCAAGAATTGTGTGGCACTGTTGTATAGATGAAGTGAGATACAGTGTGTATTGAAGGAGTCTATGAACTGTAAAGTACTGCACAAAGATTAGTCCATTCATTAAGCAAACTTTTGCTATTAATATAAAACTGGTAATGTTTCAAAATATTACTGGACTGTAAATACATTTCTTGGAATATGCAGTGTGTTATTAGGAACATATAGATTGGCTTGTATAGATTATGAAGATTGGAACTTGGTACTACTGGAGTATCTAATTCTTGGTAAGGTATCCCCAACTAATTGGAAGGATTCCAGTATGAGAAAAGTGATAAATAACTAATAACTGTATAATGTCTACTCTTAATAGCTGATTATTAGGAAGCAGATTTCTTAATGCAGCGCAATAATTAAAAAGTGAAGCTGTGAGGATTCATTGTAAATGAAATAGTTCAGATTTATTTGTACAAAATATTGAAAGGTTGGACTTGAAGGATTAAACTTGTCTTAAGAGATTATTTAAGAACAAGACTAGATTTTCTGTTGATTCAGTTAGAAATGATGAAGGAAACAGTAGAATGGTTTATTTATGGTTAAAATGTTTTGTTTCACTCAAGAAAGCATTTAAGTACATTAGTAATATCTGACCTTTTAATTGAAGACAAAGCAATTTTCTAAGAATAATGGAACTTTAAAAAAAACATGAAACATATTTCTTGGTTTATGATTTTGAGTCTTTGGAAACTTGTAATATTTTCTTGTGTAAAAAACAGAGCATGTAACTTCTGTAAAATTTTCTTTTTTCTAATGTCATTTTGTTGTTCTGCTTATATTTGTGGATTTTTAATCAGTAGCCTTGTCTTGCGGGGACCATTTGCTATCTAGACCTCGGTTTTCCAGTAGTGCTGAACAGATTGTGTTTTTGTGTGTGTGTGTGTGTGTGTGTGTGCTTGCTTTTTTTTTTTCCCATTTTTTTTAACTTTTATTTAATGAATATAAATTTCCAAAGTACAGAATATTGATTACAATGGCTTCCCCCCCATAACGTCCCTCCCACCTGCAACCATCCCCTTATCCATTCCCTCTCCCCTTCCATTCACATCAAGATTCATTTTCGATTCTCTTTATATACAGATCAGTTTAGCATACATTAAGTAAAGATTTCAACAGTTTGCTCCCACACAGAAACATAAAGTGAAAAATACTGTTTGAGTACTAGTTATAGCATTAAATCTCAATGTACAGCACACTAAGGACAAAGATCCTACATGAGGAGTTAAGTGCACAGTAACTCCTGTTGTTGACTTAACAAATTGACACTCTTGTTTTTTTTCTTTTTTTAACTTTTATTAAATGAATATAAATTTCCAAAGTACGATTTATGGATTACAATGGCTTCCCCCCCATACCGTCCCTGCCACCCACAACCCTCCCCTTTCCCACTCCCTCTCCCCTTCCATTCACATCAAGATTCATTTTCGATTATCTTAATATACAGAAGATCAGCTTAGTATACATTAAGTAAGGATTTCAACAGTTTGCTCCCACACAGAAACATAAAGTGAAAAATAATAGATGATTTTTTTTAAATGATGATGAAATCAGATCAGACCTATTGTCATGTTTAATCCCAGTGAGAGTCAAGTTGGGAGTTGAGAATTTCTTTTTTTTTTTTTTTTTTTTTTTTTTTTTTTACAGAGGATCAGTTTAGTATGCATTAAGTAAAGATTTCAACAGTTTGCACCCCCATAGAAACACAAAGTGAAATATATTGTTTGAGTACTCGTTATAGCATTAAATCTCAAAGCACAGCACATTAAGGACAGAGATCCTACATGAGGAGTTAAGTGCACAGTGACTCCTGTTGTTGACTTTACCAATTGACACTCTTGTTTATGGCCTCAGTAATCACCCTAGGCTCTTGTCATGAGCTGCCAAGGCTATGGAAGCCCCCTGAGTTCACTGACTCTGATCATTTTTAGACCAGGTCATAGTCAAAGTGGAAGTTCTCTCCTCCCTTCAGAGAAGGTACCTCCTTCTTTGATGACCCATTCTTTCCACTGGGATCTCACTCACGGAGATCTTTCATTTAGGTTTTTTTTTTTTCCCCCCAGAGTGTCTTGGCTTTCCATGCCTGAAATAGTCTCATGGGCATTTCAGCCGGATCCGCATGCCTGAAGGGTTGATTATGAGGCCAGAGTGCTGTTAGGACATTTGCCATTCTATGGGTCTGCTGTGTATCTCACTTCGTGCTTTATTGTTTAGATGGACATAGTTGCAAGGCAGTATTTAAAAAGAGTTTGAAGTATTAGGCTTGGGAAGTGGGAAGGATCTGAAGGACAGTTAAAATCCAGTGTCTAATAATAAAATGACCATTTAAATGCAAGTGTCATCTTTTAATTGTTTATATTTTATTCCCTTTCTTTGTCCTAATAAATCTACTGACCATGACTTAACCTGCTTAATGATGTTAGCTGGGTAATGAAAGTTGTCCTAGCATTCAGAAAACATGTAGAGCATCCAAATGTGTATGTGCATAAAATCTTGTTATTTTAGATCAGATGCTCTCAGAATTTTGATATTGACTGTGTAGAGCAACTTGCTTAAGAAATTGGTAATTACAAATATATGTTAAAGAGTATATTTGGTCCCACTGAAAGAAAAAAAAGTTTCAAAAATCACTAAGCAATTTTAACTACATTCATTTGTTTATAAACAATATACTACTTACAGTGGCCGGCGCCGCGGCTCACTAGGCTAATCCTCCGCCTTGCGGCGCCGGCACACCGGGTTCTAGTCCCGGTTGGGGTGCCGGATTCGTCCCGGTTGCCCCTCTTCCAGGCCAGCTCTCTGCTGTGGCCAGGGAGTGCAGTGGAGGATGGCCCAAGTGGCTGGGCCCTGCACCCCACGGGAGACCAGGATAAGTACCTGACTCCTGCCATCAGATCAGCGCGGTGCGCTGGCCGCAGCAGGCCAGCTGCAGCAGCCTTTGGAGGGTGAACCAATGGCAAAGGAAGACCTTTCTCTCTCTGTCTGTCTGTCTCTCTCTGTACACTCTGCCTGTCCAAAAAAAAAAAAAATACTACTCACAGTGTTTAACATAACTTCTACTTTGCTTATGCTCATTTTTATTATAATTCAAGCCTAAATGAAAGAAACACAATAAATAGCAAGCTGCCTGCAAAATGCAGTTTAAATTCTTGGCTTTAAAAAGTAAGCTAAGTAATGTAATGTATATGTTTGTAGATTATAAAAATTCAAGATACCAAATAGCAAGATTACCTGTTTAAATCAAATCAAATTTAAATCAAATAGGGATGAGGTTAGGATAAAATCTTTTTCTACAAAAAAAGTGTAACTTCTGGCCATAAGATGGATCCTCTGACTTTTACTAATGCTCTCTTGGTGATAGGTCTTAGCAAGGCCCATGCCTACCCTAGTTTGTTAGGCAGTGTTCACAGGGGCAGGATGTCTTATTAGCAGGTGCTTTCCACTCCTGACTGTCACGCATACAACAGACTCTTTCTTGGATGCAGCAGAATTTTCTTCTTTCTTCAGTGGGATTTTTGGAGGATTTTTGTGCAGGTTATATGCCTGAATGAACAAATAATTTTCATACTCTGTTTTAGTACTTTTCAGTGTGGTAACCATTACCTGTTGACCACTTGAAATGTAGCTAGTGAGATGTGCTGTAAGTGTGAAATGCACATCAGATTTTTAAGATTTGATACTTTAAAAGAATGTAAAATATTGTACCAGTAACTAATGCTTATTACCACTTGAAATGATAATATTTTATAATATTTATTTATATAAAATACTATTTTGTTGAAGTTTCAAATTTTTATTCTAATTTTATTGAAAGGCAGAGATAGATAAATTGATAGGTGAAAGATTGGACATAGATAAATTGGTAAATAGGTAGGTAGGTAGATAGAAAAAAAAATGTTCTTCGATCCAACATGGGAAGCGGGATACACAGCAGACTCATAGAATGGCAGATGTCCTAAACAGCACTCTGGCCTCAGAATCAGCCCTTAAGGTATTCGGGTCCGGCTAAAAAGCCCATGAGAGTATCTTAGGCATGGAAAGCCAAGACACTCTGGCAAAAAAACAAAAACAAAAACAAAGGACCTAAATGAAAGATCTCTGTGAGTGGGATCCCAGCAGAAAGAATGGGCCATCAAGGAAGGAGGTACCTTTCTCTGAAGGGAGGAGAGAACTTCCACTTTGACTATGACCTGGTCTAAATAAGATTGGAGTTGGCGAACTCAAGAGGCTTCCATAGTCTTGGCAGCTCATGACATGAGCCTTGGGTGATTACTGACGCCATAAATAAGACTGTCAATTGTTAAATCAACAACAGGAGTCATTGTGCATGTAACTCCTCATGTAGGATCTCTGTCCTTTATGTGTTGTACTATGTGAATTAATGCTATAACTAGTACTCAAACAGTACTTTACACTTTGTGTTTCTGTGTGGGTGCAAACTGTTGAAATCTTTACTTAGTATATACTAAATTGATCTTCTGTATATAAAGATAATTGAAAATGAATCTTGATGTGAATGGGATGGGAGAAGAAGTGGGAGATGGGATGGTTGTGGATGGGAGGGAGGTTATGGGGGAAAAAGCCATTATAATCCAAAAGTTGTACTTTAGAAATTTACATTTATTGCATAAAAGTTAAAAAAAGAAAAAAAATGTTCTTTTTGCTGATTTACTCACCAAATGCCCATAATAGCTAGAGCTGGGCTGAGCCAAAGCCAGGAGTCTGGAATTTGGTCTGGGTCTCCGTGTGGGTGGCAGGAACCCAAGTAGCAGAGCCATCACTTGCTGCCTCCTAGGATGCACATTAGCAGGAAGCTGGATTGAAATGGGGGAGCCAGGACTTAAATTCGGATGTGGGGTGCAGGCATCTCCAACAGCGACATAAACACTGTGCCAAATGCCCACTCCAAATGCATTACCTGGTCCAGGAAGATCAGCTCTTTTTCTGCCTTAACTTGCAAAATGTATTAATGTGGCATCAGTATAAATTTACAATTAAAACACAAGATAAACAACATGAGAAAGACAAGTGAAATGTGCTGGCAGATGAAGTCCTCCCTGTTACATCCCTGGCACTTGAGTACATCAGTCTTTCAAACATATATTCATCCCATTGAATTATTGATATTGATTGTTTTTAAAGGCTTTCACTCAAACATATTTTGAAGAGCAGAGTCTGCTTCTCCAGCAAGAAATAGTTCCTGTGTCCTAAAAGACCTTTTATACTTTGGAGATGGTGTGACTAGGTAATAGCAGTTATCATGGTCGGAACAGGGTTGCCATCAGAGTCTCTCCAAATTAGGAAAAAGTGATAGCAGCAAGAAATTAGCCTTGTTTGTAGCACCATATTTCAGAGAACTGTGAAAATATTTTCCAAGAAATAGTTCTTATCCATTTGTTTTCCTAAAAAAATAAAACCCCTAAGATTTCTTTTCTTTCTGTAAGAAATCATAGAGGCTACAGTATAATAATTTTGTTAATCATTTCATGAAATCACTGTGTCTTATGATCTAGCTTTGTGTAGACCAAGTGATACTTGTTCCCTGACACATGACTTCTTTCTTTCTAGTATGGCCAACCAACACTTTAGTGGTATACGCTTATAGTAGTTAGAAATGGATCTGTCACATACTATATGTCCTACATATGCAGCCATAATTCCCAATTTTTTATAGCTATGACTATTTAGTGTTTTAATGTTTTTATCAATTGTTACATTTGACAAAATAAAAAAATACATATTCCAAACTGTTAAAGTAGAAGAATCTAGTTGATGTGACCCATGGGTTCTCATTTTCCTGAATGGATTTTCCACTTAGCAAAATTTTGGAGATGTAGCAGAGATATTACCTATACAATTTGTGAAGAGTATTATCTTTTCTTACTGTGTAAAATGGTGTCATTTATCAGATCAAGCATAGGAAAGTTGTTTGAATTGTCTGCCTTGGCTGAAGTATCTATAGATTATTTGGAAAGACTTGTTACTTGGTTCCATATTTCTTTAATGTGGGAATTAAAAAGTCTTCAAGGATTTCATTTTTACACCGATACTGTTTTATCTTTTATCTACTGTGTTACTAGATTTCTTATATTTTCAGTTCTTATAGATAATGGTAGGGCATCACTGAAACAAATTCAGCTGTTCGAAGTTCATTTTTAATTGTCCATAAAAAATGAAACCTCGGGGGGTTGGCTCTGTGCCATATTTAGTTAAGTGATTATCTGCAGTGCTGGCATCCCATATGCGCAACAGTTCGAGTTCTGGCTGTTCCACTTTCCATCCAGCTTCCGGCTAATTCACCTGGGAAAGCAGTGGAGAGTAGCCTAAGTGCATCGGCCCCTGCACCCACATTGAAGACCCAAATGAAGCTTCAGCCCGGCCTAGTCCTAGCCATTGCATTCACTCACTGGGGAGTAAACCAGTGGATGGAATATCACTGTCTTTATTTTTAAAATACTTTGTAGTTGGAGAAATAAAAAAGTGAGTGATAGTCTGGGAGGGCAGGAGGTTTGTCCCTTGGGTCCCATAGTTTGCAAATGCATAATAACATAGTCCTTATCTAAAATGTGTTTCTCAGTCCTGTGGGAGTCCAGGAAATCAGCTTTACTTTTCAATCCTCTTTTACCTTCACTTCTCTTAGAACAACCATTGTGGAATGATTTATAGAAATAGAGCCTGCATATGTAGGTTTTTTTTTTTTTTTTTTTTTTTTTTGGTGCAGGCAGAGTGGACAGTGAGAGAGAGAGACAGAGAGAAAGGAGAAAGGTCTTCCTTTACCATTGGTTCACTCCCCAAATGGCCGCTGCAGCCAGCGTACCGCGCTGATCCGAAGCCCAGGAATCAGGTGCTTCTCCTGGTCTCCCATGCAGCTGCAGGGCCCAAGGACTTGGGCCATCCTCCACTGCCTTCCCAGGCCACAGCAGAGAGATTGACTGGAAGAGGGGCAACTGGGACAGAATCCGGCACCCCGACTGGGACTAGAACCTGGTGTGCCGGCGCCGCAGGCAGAGGATTGGCCTAGTGAGCCATGGTGCCGGCCCATATGTGGTTTTTTTTTTTTTTTTTTTTTTTTTTGTTTTTTTTTTTTTTTTTTTTTGGACAGGCAAAGTGGACAGTGAGAGAGAGAGAGACAAAGAGAAAGGTCTTCCTTTGCCGTTGGTTGACCCTCCAATGGCTGCCACGGCCAGCACACTGTGGCCAGCCCACCGCGCTGATCTGATGGCAGGAGCCAGGTACTTCTCCTGGTCTCCCATGGGGTGCAGGGCCCAAGTACTTGGGCCATCCTCCACTGCACTCCCTGGCCACAGCAGAGAGCTGGCCTGGAAGAGGGGCAACCGGGACAGAATCTGGCGCCCCAACCGGGACTAGAACCCGGTGTGCTGGCGCCGCTAGGCAGAGGATTAGCCTAGTGAGCCGCAGCGCCGGCCTCCATATGTAGGTTTAATTGTAGTATATCTACCTTATTCATACCTCTTCAGATAGTCTGTGTCTGTGGTCATTGCTTTTGAATAGGAGATAGTTAATTTGTATAATAATTATTTGTTATTGTTTTCTGTGTAACATTCTATTTTTGATATAGGAAATATTTTACTATAGGGTTAGTCATCTACAGACTATCTTAAATCTGTATAGTTTTACAGGGTTTGAGGAGAGAAAAGGTAGCTTTAGGATCATTTATTTAAAAATATCAGACTTGGCAAACATAATTTTTTATTTTATTTTATAGATTTATTATATGTATATGTAACATGTTTATTGTAGATCACACTATATAGTAGTCTCCTTTTGTCTGAGAGGGCGACATTCCAAGATTGCCTCTGGGTCTCTGAAACCATGGGTAGCACCGAACCGTACAAATGTATACTGTTTTTTCCTAAAATAATACCTGTGATAAGGTTTAATTATAAAGTAATCTTATTAAGATATTAATGAGCCAGAGGTTAATATAGTGTGGATATACCAGACCAAGGAATTATTCTCATCCTGAACAGAATGGAGTAGTTTGATGCAAGATTTCATCAGGCTATTTAGTACTCCACACAGTTAAAATTTATAAATTATTTATTTCTAGAATTTTCCACTTAATATATTTGGACAACAATTGACCATGAGTAACTGCAACTTTGGAAAGCAAAGCCATATATAAAGAGGGACTTCTGTGTCTTATTTATATATATTACTTGATTGTGCATCATCTTCTCATTAGAACCTTGAAATGATCAGATTTACTTTTTATCCTCCTAATTGAAAAAGGGGTTGTTCCGTCTAATTAAAACTTCAGCCATGTTTTAAAAAATATTTATCTTAGCCATTTTGTTTTTAAATATTTTGTTTTATTTATTTGAAATTGAGTTACAGAGAGGGAGAGACAGAGATCTTCCATTAGCTGGTACACTCTCAGAATGACAGTATAGCTGGGGTTGGGCCAGCCAAAGCCAGGAGTCTGGAACTCTATCAAGATCTCCCATGTGGATGCTGGGGCCCAAGCATTGGGCCATCTTCCACTGCTTTCCTAGGTGCAATAGCAGGAAGCTAGATCAGAGTCGAGCAGCCTGAGCCCATATGGGATACCAGTGGTATCTTAACCCACTGTGCCACAGCGTTGTCCCCAATCGTAGTCACTTGACAGGCACACACACACACACAGCTCCCATCCACTAGTTCACTCATCAAATGCCTGCAGTCACTTGGGCTGGACTAGCCTGAAATTGAGAGCTTGGAACTCACTCGAGGTTTCTCACATGTGTGGCAGGCACCCAAATATTTGAGCCATAACATGCCACCTCTCATTAGGGTGTGCACTGGTGGGAAGATGGAGTCAGGAATGGAGCCCGGACTCAAACTTCATGCACTCCAGTACGGATTGAGGGCATCTTAGACAACACTCTAACTGCTGGACCAAATGTCTGTCCCTATCCATGTTTCTTGACCTCGACGGTTTTTTGTTTGATAATATGAAGATAAAGTTGTGAGTTTTTCTTTTTCTTCTGAGTAGTAGTGGTGTTGAACTTGAAAGAGAGGGAGAATTTATTTTTTAAATGAGGCCATTGTCATTTCCTTCTTTATTGATTACTTTTTTATCTTAATAACATTAGAAGGTGGTGATTCTATATCATTTAACCATTTTTAAAAAATGTTAGGGAAGGCAGGCGCCATGGCTCAATAGGCTAATCCTCCACCTGCAGTACTGACACACCGGCTTCTAGTCCCGGTCGGGGCACCGGATTCTGTCCCGGTTGCCCCTCTTCCAGGCCAGCTCTCTGCTATGGCCCGGGAGTACAGTGGAGGGTGGCCCAGGTCCTTGGGCCCTGCACCCGCATGGGAGACCAGGAGAAGCACCTGGCTCCTGGCTTCAGATCAGCGTGGTGCGCCGGCTACAGTGTGCTGGCTGCAGCGGCCATTGGAGGGTGAACCAACAGCAAAGGAAGACCTTTCTCTCTGTCTCTCTCTCTCACTGTCCACTCTGCCTGTCCACACACACACAAAAAAAATGTTAGGGAAACTTTGAGATGTATTTATTATTACCAAGTTTATCTATTCAAGGCCACTGTGTACACAGTATATAACAGTTGCCCATGGGTGCCAGGTGGAGTATGCGGCAACAACGTTAAGGCCCCAGACAATTTGCTGGTTTTGAAGCATGAAGTAGATAGTTAGCCTTTCCATTTTCTTCACCTTTTCACCCTGAGAGATTCCCTGCAAGGAGGTACCATTTTTATTTGCTTAGAGTCATTGCAAAATGATTCATGGGGTGAGTGCCTTTTGGTTTTTCAAATGTTTAACTAAAACCACCTGTAAGTAAATTTTTCGATACGTAATTTATTCCAAAAATAATGTCAAGCTAGTTTCATGAAGTTATAAAACATTACAGATAATATAAACATAAAACGAATAAAATGACATAAGCAGACCGTTGCCTTCTTCATTCAGCAGTGATTTAATTTGTACCTCTGATGAGCTGGGCACTATTCTGGGCCCTAGAGATAGAGCAGTGCAGAAAATACTGTGCCTTCATGGAGTCTTTTTGCTAGGAGGAGGAGGTTCTGAAAAGTAATATATATACTGTATCATCTACTCTTAAATTCCACAGAAAAAAATGAAGTAGGCTTGCCATTGTTGCTTTATAAAAAGTTGCCAGGGAAGGCATCCATGATAAGACCACAGTCAACACAAATCTAAAGAAAGATCTAAGTCCTTGTCTTGGTCTGCGAGCATTTTGTTAGCAAAGTTTTATATTGAAGCAATTTCATCTCCTTCTTTCCAGCTATACAGGTATGTGAGAGTGCTTCAAAAAGTTCACAGAAAAATGGAATTAAAAGATCAGTTTTGGGCTGTTGTGGTACCAGTTGGTTAACCCATCATATTTGACTCTGGTATCCCATATTGGAGTGCTTGTTCAAGTTCTGGCTGGTTTGCTTCTAATGCACTTCTTGCTAATTGGCTCTGGAAAGGCAGCGGAAGAAGGCCCAAGTTGCCACCCATGTTGGGAGACCAAGGACTTCTAGGCTGCCACCTTAAACCTGGCTCAGACTTGGCTGTTGTGGCTATTTGGGGATTGAACCAGCAGGTTGAAGATCTCTTTCTCTGTCTCTCCTCTCCATTGCTCTGCCTTTCAAGTAAATAAATTTAAAAAAGCAAGCTTTCTGCCTGAAAGATCAAGGACTGGTGTTGTGTCACAGAAAACTAAGCTGCTGCCTCCAATGCCAGCAACCCATTTCACAGCCTCATTTGAGTTGTGCTGCCTGCTTCTGATTCAACTCCCTGATAATGTGCCTGGGAAAACGATGGAAGATGTGCCAAGTACTTGGGCCTCTACCACCCTTGTGGGAGACCCGGATAGAGCTTTGCTCTCCCAACTTTAGCCTGGACCAGCTCTGCTGTGGCAACCATTTGGGAATAGACCAGCAGATGGAACCACATGTGTGCATTTCTCAACACCCTCCCCCCCATCTCACTGAGATAGATCAATAAACCTAAAACAAAATAAGTTAATTTTAGTGCAAAAGATTGGAAATTCATGTAATTTTTCATAATATACACTTTCTATGAACTTTTGAAGACCCCTTATATGCATGGATTTCAATTTTGTTTTGCACTGAAACCTGAACTTATCCTTTTTTTCCCCCCTAAAGACCTTTAGGAACACAAACTTCATTCTTTTTATAAATACAGCTTTAGGAACATAGTGATTCTTCCCACCGTACCTGCTCTTCCACCCACATTGCCACCACTCCTCCTCCTTCCTCTCCTATTCCCATTCTTATTTTTTTAAGATCTTTTTTCAATTAACTTTATACACATTCGATTAACTCTGTACTAATAGTTCAACAAATTGTATTAAAAAAACTGTTCCTTAACAGTCGAGACAGGGCTATTCAAAGTCATTGCATCTTGAAGTATTAATTTCACTTCTATAGATTACCTTTTAGGTACTCTATCAGCTATCACAGATCAGGGAGATCATGTGGTATTTGTCCTTCTTCTTTCACCTTCTTTCATAGTTGTGACCATGTTTCTGTGTTTCTGTGTAGCACATCATTAAGCATCATTTTTAAGGCTGGATGAGTGGTGACGGATTCTTTCAATTTCTGTTTTGTTTTGGAAGGTCTTTGTTTCACCTTCATTCCTTAATGAGACAGTTTTTTCCTCTGAAAACTTAGAATATATCTCTCTTTTCTCTCGTAGTCTGTAGGGTTTCTGATGAGATGTCTGCTGTGGGTCTATTTGGAGATACTCTGAAAGTAATCTACTGTTTCTCTCATGCACATTTTAGGATCTTTTCTTTATGTTTTACAGTGGAGAGTCTGACTACAATGTGTCATAGTGAAGATCTTTTCTGGTCATGTCTATTAGGAGTTCTGTGTGCTTCTAGTACTTGGAGGTCCCTTTCTTTCTCCAAATTGGGGAAGTTTTCTGTAGTTATTTCACTGAAAAGGCTTTCTAATCCATTCTCTCTTTCCATACCTTCAGGAACTCTCTAAGACCTGTATGTTGGGTCGTTTGATATTATCTCATAAATCTCTGACACTGTTTCATATTTTCGAATTTCTTCTTTTTTTTTGTTTTTGGTCAGACTGTAAAATTTCCAG
Organism: Oryctolagus cuniculus; assembly: GCF_051225735.1. NCBI lineage: Eukaryota > Metazoa > Chordata > Mammalia > Lagomorpha > Leporidae > Oryctolagus > Oryctolagus cuniculus. The sequence goes on from NC_142871.1 coordinate 83,578,302, forward strand.
AGGTTTGTCTTCTAACTCTGTTACTCTTTCTTCCACCTCACTGAGTCTGTTCTTAAGGCTTTCCACAGTATTTTTAAAAATTATTTTTCAGACAACCATTTTCTTTTTTCAGATTTTATTTTTTATTTGAGAGGTGGAGTTACAGACAGTGAGAGAGAAAGACAGATAGAAAATCTTCCATCTGCTGCTCCCAAATGCCCACAATGGCCAGAGCTGGGCTGATCTGGAGCCCGGAGCCAGGAACTTACTCCGGGTCTCCCACTTGGGTGCAAGGGCCCACAGTTTGGGCCATCTTCCAGTGCTGGGTCATCTGGGAGATAGAAAGTCTCCCCTTTGTACTCCTCTAGGTTAGCAGGTACACTGTGCCCCACAGGGCTCCAAGCCAGGTGCACACCAGGCTCTTGCCACAGCTTTGTCGCCAATAGCTTGAGCTGCTACAGTGTGGTCTCAGCTCACTCCAATGCTGGTGCTGAGCCTCTTGGCTGCTGTGATCCCGAGTTGTACACCTCCACACCCTCCACATATGTCCACAGTATCCCCCCAATTTGTGAGAAGTTTCTTCTGCCATTTTCTCCCTAACCCTTCCCTGAGATTGTACTGCCTCCACATTTTTTATTAACTATCCTTCCCTAAGACTAGAGCAGGAAACTCCATCACTAGTCTGCCACCTTGAAAAACCTTGAACTTATCTTTTAATTCCATTTTTCACAAACTTTTGGAAGTATCGTGGTATAGAAACTTGTTTCCATGGTGTTCGCATCTGAGTACTTACCTGTCAATTTCTCTAAGATAGGACACATTCTACATGTCAAGTTCTTTTTGCTTTTTTATTGTTGTCAGAGGATTTCTTGTGAATGCTAGTTAGTGCCTTTGTTTGTTGATGCAGTCAACATCAATTTTCTCTCTCTCTCTCTTTTTTTTTTTTTTTTGACAGAGTGGACAGTGAGAGAGAGAGAGAGACAGAGAGAAAGGTCTTCCTTTGCCGTTGGTTCACCCTCCAATGGCCGCCGCTGCAGCCGGTGCGCTGCGACTGGCGCACCGCGCTGATCCGATGGCAGGAGCCAGGTACTTCTCCTGGTCTCTCATGGGGTGCAGGGCCCAAGCACTTGGGCCATCCTCCACTGCACTCCCTGGCCACAGCAGAGAGCTGGCCTGGAAGAGGGGCAACCGGGACAGAATCCGGCGCCCCGACCGGGACTAGAACCCTGTGTGCCGGTGCCGCTAGGTGGAGGATTAGCCTGTTGAGCCGTGGCGCTGGCCCGATTTTCTCTTTTTATGTCTATGCCTAGCTCTTTCTATGTTTTGTTGTATCTTGGTGGCTTCATGTTCCCGCAAGCATTCTTTTAGCAAATGGCAGTGAGGAGCATTATGAAATATTTCTTTTTTTAAAAAATGATTTATTTTATTTATTTGAAAGAGTTAGAGAGGAAGAGGAAGAGCCAGAGAGAGAAAGAGAGAGAGAGAGAGAGAGAGAGAGAGAGAGAGAGGTCTTCCATCTGCTGGTTCATTCCCCAAATGGCTGCAATGGCCTGATCCAAAACCAGGAGCCAGGAGCTTCCTCTGCGTCTCCCATGCAGGTGCAGGGGTCCAAGGACTTGGGCCATCTTCTACTGGCTAGAGCAGAGAGCTGGTTTGGAAGTAGAGCAGCCAGGACTCAAACTGGAGCCCATACGGGATGCCGGTGCTGCAGGCCAGGGCTTTAACCCACTGTACCACAGCACTGGCTCCATAAAATATTTCAAAGGAACAAAAAAATTGAACCAAATATTAAATATTGATAGAAAGAAATTATAAATAATGTTATGTCTAATGTATTAACTTTGTCTTACAAGTAGTCCCTGTGTATATGAGTTCCTCTTCTTTCGTCATGCTCCTGGTACCCAGGAGACATGAGTGCTCCTTTTATCTTCTCTGAGAGGGATGGATGAAGAATCAATAGCTAAACTGAACCTCTAGATTGGACTCAGTTATTCCTATCCACGTGCACTTACTGTTTCGCAAATTTCATTTTAAACTATATTGAGTACTTGAGGTTATTACATCCATGTTTCTTACAACCCAGAATGGTTATGAAAGTACTGTGCTCTTTTTGATTTATCAGTAACCACATAGCTAGTGATTAGATCTCATTGTCAGATGGCTTTTAAAACCATGGTTAAAAACTCAATAAATACAAATGTGATAGATAGTTGATAAACATTACTGCATGTACTCTAAGAAAAAATGAAGCAAAAACATTTTGTGTGATATTAGTGAAGGTAAAAGCAGATAAATAGAATCAAATTTGACATTTCTTTCAATGATGTCTTTACTTTAGCTTGCCATACTTAGAGCCTTTTCAAGACCTCTCTATAAATGACAAACTGTGGAAATTTAACTTTAATACTTTTGAAATAGTACATTTCCCTCATTAAACGTGCACCTTAAGTTTTAGTTATATTTGTACTTTGTACACATAAGAAGTTGTTTCACTTTATTTTAAGCTACTTTGATATTTACTAAATTATATTTACCATGTAATATAGTTGAAACAGTTGTGATTTCCATTTCAGGTATTATAATAAGATTCTGGTTGAAAGTGTTTTTGTTTTTTTCTTTTTAGCTTTCAGACAGATTGCTGCATGGAAGCATTCTAAATTAACAAATCAAATTAATGCACCCTTCTTGCTTATCTGACAAGAAATCTATTAGTGGTGTTTCTCATTTAAAATGCCATTTCTTTGCATCCATCTCTAAATTATTTATATATAGCAGATAAATTCATGGTGTCATTTTTCTTCTCATCAAATATGTGTTCTATCTGATGGCAAAGTTTGTACCTTGTAAAATAAAATATAACTATACCTCTGTGTTCTTCTATGTAAAATTAATCTGATCTCAGAGATAATCTGAGGCTTTACCTCATATTGCCACCAATGCAGGCTTAATTTTTTTTCTACCGAAAGGGTTAAATTAAACAGTCCTAAATTCCTAATACTAAAGGATTGTTCAAATTAAATTAATAGCAGAGAGAAGACCAATGCAGTGTAAAATTAAACTTGGCATAGTACCTTGCAATAGAAATTCTTAGTACATAATTATAAATTTTATAGTTGCTTTTGTGATTGTCAGTACTAATTCTTAGTAACATTTACTGATATGCACTAAACTCATGTATATATATTCAGGACTGTTATTTACAGTATTACAATATTTAACCTACTCATGAGACTGTCATCAGCAGCTTTTTCCTTTTCTTTTTTTTTTTTTTAAGATTTATTTATTTTGAAAGGTAGAATTACACAGTCAGGGGGGCGGGGATCGAGATCCTCTGGGCCACTCCCCAGTTGGCTGCAATGGCCTTGGCTGGGCCAGGCCAAATCCAGGAGCCTGGAACTCCATCCAGGTCCCGCATGTGGGTGCAGGGGTCCAAGGCTTGGGGCATCATCTGATGCTTTCGCAGGCACATTAACAGGGAGTTGGATCAGAAGTGGAGCAACCAGGATTTGAATCAGTGCCCATATGGGATGCCAGTGTTCAAGCTGCTCCTTAACCGTGCTAAGGCACAGTACCAGCCCAAAGAAGGTTTGTTTGTGAGTAGGTGATCAAAGAAAAAGAGTTAGTTGATCTTGAAGAATATTTCATTCACACTGTAGTAGAGCTTAGAAAATTAGTTCTTTTGTATTTGTATATACTCTTTTTAAAAAAAATTATTTTTTTACTTGAAAGTCAGAGTTACACAAAGAGAAAAGGAGAGGCTGAGAGAGAGGTCTTCCCTCCGCTGGTTCACTCCCTAGATGGCCACAGCGGCCGGAGCTGCACAGATCCGAAGCCAGGAGCCAGGAACTTCTTCTGGGTCTCCCAAGTGAGTGCAGGGCCCAAGGACCTAGGCCATCTTCCACTGCTTTCCCTGGCCATAGTAGAGAGCTAGATTGGAAGTGGAGCAGCCGGGTCTCCAACTGGAACCCATATGGGATGCCAGCACAGTGGGTGGCGGCTTTACCCCACTATGCTACAGTGCCGGCCTCTATGACAGTTTTTATATTTGAATTCTCTTGTCCTTAACCAAAAACCTCTATATTTCATACAAAGCATTTTTCTTCATTTTTAAAGAATTTATTTTGAGAACATACCTCACCTTTTAATGTATTCAACTAATTTATACATTATTTTGTTTAATCCTCAGAACATTTTTGTAAAGTTATAAACATTTGCCCAATAAAATATCAAATAATATAATGAGAAACTAAATGACTTGCCTAAAGTTGTATACCAGTGAAGCACTCTTAATCTTAAAATTCAAAATGCTCCCAAATTTGAATTTTTGAGAGCCCCAACATAACACATGTGGAAAATTCCACACTTGACCCCATGTCACAGTCAAGGCACATGGGCATTGAAAATTTATATAAAATTTTATTAAAAATGTAAATTTTAGGGGCCGGCGCTGTGTCACAGTGGGTTAAAGCCCTGGTCTGAAGCACCAGCATTCCATATACTGGCGCCCGCCAGTTCTAGTCCTGGCTGTTCCTCTTCCAGTCCAGCTCTCTGCTGTGGCCTGGGAAAGCAGTAGAAGATGGCCCAAGTCCTTGGACCCCTGCACCCACATGGGAGACCCAGAAGAAGCTCCTGGCTCCTGGCTTTGGATCAGCACAGCTCTGGCCATTGCAGCCATCTGGGGAGTGAATGAGTGGGAGGAAGACCTCTCTCTCTATCTCGACCTCTCTCTGTAACTCTTTCAAATAAATAAAAATAAATCCTTTAAAAATGTAAATTTTATAAAAAATTTTATATAATTTATATAAAATTCCCTTCCCTTCAAAGTATGTGTATAAGATATACATGAAACATAAATGAATTTCACATTTGGACTTGGGCCTTATTCCAAAGATGTACTATATATATATAGTGTGTATATATATGTATATATATATATGCAAATATTCCAAAATGTGAAAGAATCGGAAATTGAAACGTATTTGGTCCCAATCATTTCAGGTAAGGGACACTCAACCTGTAGTTAATAAATGCTATAATTATTAGGAATCAGACTTGCTCCATGAATTTCAAGTCACCCTTTCCATATTATCACAGAGCCTGAATGGAAAGGGCCTAGAAATTCCTATTTATGAGTCATCTTTTGTAGGGTGGAATACTTTCATAAATATTATACATTCTGGAATGATTTTTAGTTAACTTCAGAAGAGCCTTTTCTGACTTTGCAAGACTCCTTATTTATTATTCAGTAGAATAGAAGAAAAGAAAATATTACAGCTCCTTGAGAAAAGAAAGAATAACCGTTGAGCTGGGAACATATCCAGTAATTGAAGAGCAGCTTTAGCAAGGAGGAGTTGAGAAGGAAAGCTAAGAATATACGTCTAGAAATAACATGAATTGAAGAGTGGATATAAGTTGTAGCCCACAACTAACCCTTCTCCTTTGAGTGTGAAGTGAAAGTGTTTTTTGTTCTTTTTGGAGTGAGACTAGGAAGGAGTAGACCTCAAGAGATTTGAAGAAAGGAGGAAGTCTGGAAATAGATGGGAATCTTAAGTGCTGAAATAAGAAGAGATGCTTGAAATTGTCAACATTCTTGGGTTTAAAATTTTTTGCACTTTATTGTTGTAAAATACACATGAAATTTAGCATTTTACCCATTTTAAGTGTATAAAACAATGCTAATTAAGCTCATTCTCATTATTGTGCAACTATCTTCATCCATTTTTAGGACTTTTCCATCATCCCAGACAGAAACTCTTACCCATTAACCAGTTAGTCCCCTTTCCCACCCATGGTAACCACCATTCTTTCTGTCTTTATGAGTTCACATATTTGACATATCTCAAAAGAAGTATAATCACACAATGCATATCCTTTTTTTTTTTTTTTTTTTTTTTTGACAGGCAGAGTGGACAGTGAGAGAGAGAGAGACAGAGAGAAAGGTCTTCCTTTGCCGTTGGTTCACCCTCCAATGGCTGCCGCGGCCAGCGCGATGCGGCCGGCGCACCGCGCTGATCCGATGGCAGGAGCCAGGAGCCAGGTGCTTTTCCTGGTCTCCCATGGGGTGCAGGGCCCAAGCACCTGGGCCATCCTCCACTGCACTCCCGGGCCACAGCAGAGGGCTGGCCTGGAAGAGGGGCAACCGGGACAGAATCCGGCGCCCCGACCGGGACTAGAACCCGGTGTGCCGGCGCCGCTAGGCGGAGGATTAGCCTAATGAGCCGCGGCGCCGGCTACAATGCATATCCTTTTGTGTCCAACTTATTTCAGTTAGCATAATATTTTCAAGATTCATCCATATTGTACCATATCAGAATTCTTTTCCTTTTAAGATAGAATAATGTTCCATTAGATGTATATACCACATTTTGTTTATCAGTTGTTGGGCATATGGATTATTTCAATTTTGGCTATTGTGACTATACTGCAATGAACATTGATGTACCATGAAATGAACTTTACAACTATATTTAAAAATATCTTTCATGAGAAATTTAAAAAATATCTTCATGAAATGATTGTTTCATTTAATTACATGTTAATACCGTTTAAGTTGTTTTGAAAACCTATTTGTCAAATTTCTTATGAGAGAGAGAGAGAAATGGAGAATGAAAGACAAACACTCCCATCCACCAATTCACTCGCCAAATAGCCACAACACTGAGGCAGGGCTGAGCCAAAGTTGGGAGCCAGGATATCAATCCAGGTCTGCTTTGTAGGTGGCAGGGACTCAACTATTTGAATTATCACCTGCTGCCTCCCAGGTATGCATTAGAAGGAAGCTGGAGTCAAGAGTAAAACTGGGACTCAAACCCCAAGCAATCTAATTGGGATGCCGGCATCTCAACAGGCAGCTTAGTAAGTAGGTCAAACACCTGCCCCAGAGCCTATTAATTTGTGTGAGTCAAAGATAATATTATGAAAGACCACTCCTCATGTTTTTGCTGAGCTCTAGGATTGCAGTGCCCATAATTTAGTCAGTCACCTAACAGGATCGAAAAGATGAATAGAAAACTATTATTATTAGATAACCTGTGTCTCACTTTTTGGGAGCAATCAGATTGTTTTCACCATGAGACTGAAAAGGTCTGAGTCCTTTATGGGTGGTCCTCATCAGCTAGGGAACAGTTTAGAGTCATGGTTTTCAGATATTTTAAAGTTATTCATGCTATATAGCATTACCAGCGCTGTCTAGTAAGAGGTTCTTTCCTAAATGAACATCTCATGACTTCCTGTTATCAGCCCAACATGGGATGCTGAACTTCATCTAAATTATACTTGTTATGCTACCGTTGTTGAATTACCTCACCTCACACTTTGTTAACTTTTTTTTCCTTAAAAGGATGAAAGGCAGGGAGAGAATCAGAGAGAGAATCAGAGAAAGAGAGAGAGAGAGAGAGATCTTCCATCTGCTGATTCATTCCCCAAAAGGCTGAGGTGGCCAGAGCTGGGCCAAGCCAAAGCAAGAGCTTCTTCCATGTCTCCCACATGGTTACAGGGGTCCAAGCACTTGGCCATACTCTGCTGCTTTCTCAGGTGGATTAACAGGGAGCAGGATCGGAAGTGGCGCGGCCAGGACTCAAACTGGTGCCTATATGGGATACCAGCTGGTTTACCTGCTACACCACAATGCTGGCCCCTATAATCTATACTTTAAGAAAAAGTTGCAAACATTATATTTACTAAAGGAATATTCCAACTAAAATTAATAGCAGAGTGAAGACTGAAGACTGTTGTAATGTATAGTCTGGCACTGTGACACTTGGGCAATTCTTTCATTTTGTTGTAGTTCATGTGTCAGTCAGTATTTTGTGGAGAGTTCTATGAAGCTGAAATAATCCTTGAAATTCAGAATTGCAGTTATCCTTTTTAATGTGGAATATAGCAATCTCAGTCATTCTGGGGTCTGTGATTTAAAAAACAACATTTTTCTCCTTGATTGATCATAGCTATTATTGAACCAGCTGGTAACATGTGACATAGTATTATAATTTAGACTGAAAAATTGATTTGTGAATTATATCCACCCAGCTTAAATTTCTCTGTTTTTAGTCTCCAGAGCATCTTTTGTACTTCTTCTTTTTTTTTTTTTTTTTTTTTTTTTGCAGAAACAGCTTCATAACACAATGTTCCTGCATTTTCTCAGGGGGAAAGGGAGCACTTCACAGTCAAATATCTTTATATCAAATACTCTGAACTGTACAGGGAACCTCTTTATAAGAAAAGTAGAGAGGAAAAAAATAAAAGAAGATATAGATTCTTGCAACACAGGATAGAATTCTTTGTTTCATTTAAACTTTTAACAGATGTTTTATACACTATATGTGTATTTCAGCATTTCTGTTATCTGGCCTGCGATTGTTGCTTGTAATAACCATTATGAGGTCAATGTCAAGGAGATGAGAATTTATGATGATGATTCAGATGGTTACAAATTTGAGGCTAATCCTTACATAAATCATTCTATCTTATTTTGTAGATAAAGAATGGCTAATTTTTTTTTAAGATTTATTTTATTTATTTGAAAGAGAGAGAGAGAGGCCTTCCATCCACTGGTTCACTCCCCAGATGACCACAATGGCCGGAACTGAGCCTATCTGAAGCCAGGAGCCAGGAGGTTCTTCAAGGTCATTCATGTGGGTGCAGGGGTCCAAGGACTTGGAACCATCCTCCACTGCTTTCCCAGGCCATAACAGAGAGCTGGAACAGAAGTGGAGCAGCTAGGACTTGAACCTGTGCCCCTATGGGATGCCGGCGCTGCAGGCTAGGGCTTTTACCCGTTCAACTGCAGCACCAGCCCCAAAAGACTAATTCTTAAGTCATTAATTCATTAACAAATTAGGTTGGAAACCATATATATTTAAGGATTTTTATTGATAAAAGTTACTTTTCAACTCTTTCACAGAAGTCATTCTTCAAATAATAAATCAATTTTCCATTTAGAATGACAAGGAGGGATCAATTTAGACTTCGTCTTGAATTTTATTGTAAGTTGACAAATTATACAAAATGAAGTTATGAGAGTTGCAAGCAATGGAGTGATTAAATCAAGCTAATGAATGTCTCTCTCACCCCACATACTTTGATTTTGTGATGGAAACATTTGAAACTTATTCTTAGCATTTTGGAAATATATGGTATACTGTTAACTACAATCACCACACTGTGCAGTTTATCCCAAAAATTCTTTCTATCTAAAACTTTGTATCCTTTGACCTATTTCTCTGACCCATCAGCCCCTAGGAACCACTATTTTACTCTCTACTTCTATGAGTTCAATTATGACTTTAGATTCTAAATATAAGTGAGAACATGTGATATTTATCTTCTTGTGCCTGGCTTTTTTCACTTATCATGATGTCTTTAGATTTCATCCATGTTGTTGCAAATGACAGGTTCTCCTTTTTAAGATTGAATAGTATTTTATTGTGTGCATATTACATATCTCTTCCTTATCTGTCAGTCTGTTGATGGATGTTTAGGTTGATTTCAAACTTGGCTGTCCTTAATAATGCTGAGGTAAACATGGGAATGCAGATATTTATTTGACATATTAATTTCACTTGGAATATATACCCAGAAGTGGGGTAATTATTCCATATCAGTAATTCAATTTTTAGTTTATTAAGGAACTTCCATGCAGTCTTCCATTAATAACTATACTATTTTACATTGCCACCAGTGATGCACAACAGTTTCCCCTTCCTCTCCATGTTTCCCAACACTTGTTATCATTCTCTTTTTAATAATAACTATGCTGATAGGTATGAGGTGTTATGGTTTTAATTTTTATTTCCTTAATGATTAGTGGTATTGAGGATTTTCATATATCTGTTGACCATTTATATGTTTTTTTTAATGACTGTCAGATCCTTTCCTATTTTTCAATTTGCTTTCTTGCTTTTGAGTTTGAATTCCTTATATTTTGGATATTAACTCCTTATTAGCATGGCTTGCAAATCGTAGGTTGTTTCTTCACTCTGTGTTTTTTTTTAACCCCCTTTGGGAAGGGGCTGGGCAGCAATGTTATAATTTGATGTCAAATGTCAAAATCCATTTGTTTTTGCTTTTGTTGCCTGAACTTTTGGGATTAACTCCAAAAAATCATCACCCAGGCCAATATCATATAGTTTTTCAGTGGTGTTTTCTTTTAGTAGTTTTACAGTTTTAAGTCTTAGGTCATCCCACAGCAGGAGAACAAAGAGAGGGTTAGAGAGAGACCAAAGGATGCCAAAGTTTTCCTTTTGTCAGGAACCCATTCCTGTGATGATGGCATTAATCCATTCATAAGGGCAGAGTTCTCATGGCTTGTCTACTTCCAACACTGCCCCTTAATTATCAAGATTCAAACACATAATTTTGGGGGGACATACTCAAAACCTAGCAATTTTTAATTCATTTTGAGTTGATTTTTGTATATTGTATGAGAGAAGGGTCAAATTTCACTCTTCTACTTGTGGATAACCAATTTTCCTAATATTCTTTCTTGAAGGATTTCCTAATACTCTGTCCTTTTCCCAATTGTGTGTTCTTGGTATCTTTGCTGAAGTTCAGCTTGCTGTAAATGTCTGAGCTTGTTTCTCAGCTCTCTTCTGTTTCATTGGTCAGTGTGTGTGTGTTTTTTTTTTTTTGCCAGTAGCATGCTGTTTTAATTACTACAGCTTTTTAATATATATTGAAAAATCAAGTAGTTTGATGCTTCTTACTTTTTTTTTTTTTTGACAGATATAGTTAGACAGTGAGAGAGAGAGACAGAAAGGTCTCCCTTGCATTGGTTCACTCCCCAAATGGCCGCTACATCTGGCACTGCGCCTATCTGAAGCCAGGAGCCAGGTGCTTCTTCCTGGTCTCCCACGTGGGTGCAGGGGCCCAAGCACTTGGACCTTCCTGGGTCACAGCAGAGAGCTGGACTGGAAGAGGAGCAACCGGGACTAATACCCGGCACCCCAACCGGGACTAGAACCCGGTGCCCACATGGGATGCCAGCGCCACAGGCAGAGGATTAACTAAGTGAGCCACGGCGCTGGCCTCGATGCTTCTTGCTTCATTCTTTTTGTTCAAGATTTCCTTGATTATTTGGGATTTTTGGGGAGTTGCCTGAATTTTAAAACTTATTTTAAAAATTTCAATGGAGTTTTTATAGGGATTACATTGTGGATCGTTTTGTGTAGTATGAACATTTGAACAATGCTTGAAATATGAAATATCTTTCCATTTATTTGTGTTTAATTTCTTTCATCAGTGTTCTATAATTTTCAGTATGTAGATCTTTGGTATTTGCTCTGTGGCTATTGTAAATGGAATTTTATTGATTTCTTTTTTAAATAGTTTGTTGTTAGTGTATAGAAACCCTTCTGATTTTTCTTTTTTTTTTTTTTTTTTTTTTTTTTTTTGTATCCTGCAGCTTTAGTATATTCATTGATTTGTTCTAATTGTTTTTTGGTAGTCTTTATGATTTTCTATATTTAACAAATACAGAAAGTTATGTTACTTCATTTTCTATTTATATGCCTTTATTTCTTTTTTTTTTTTTTTTTTATTTTTTGACAGGCAGAGTGGACAGTGAGAGAAAGAGACAGAGAGAAAGGTCTTCCTTTGCCGTTGGTTCACCCTCCAATGGCCGCCACGGCCTGCGCGCTGCAGCCGGCGCACCGCGCTGATCCGATGGCAGGAGCCAGGTACTTCTCCTGGTCTCCCAGGGTGCAGGGCCCAAGCACTTGGGCCATCCTCCACTGCACTCCCTGGTCACAGCAGAGAGCTGGCCTGGAAGAGGGGCAACCGGGACAGAATCCAGCGCCCCGACCGGGACTAGAACCCCGTGTGCCGGCACCGCAAGGTGGAGGATTAGCCTAGTGAGCCGTGGCGCCGGCCTTATATGCCTTTATTTCTTTCTTTGCCTAATTTCTCTGGCAGTAACTTCTAGGGCTGTTGAATAGAAGTGGTAATAGAAGGTGTCCTTCCTGGTTCCTGGACTTAGAGAAGCACCTTCCAATATTTCACTGTAGAATATAATGTTACTTGTTGTCTAGAAGTTTGTATAAATGGAAACATACAGTAGCTGCTTTTTTGAGGGGATACGATCTGGTTTCTTTGAATTAGATTTTTTTTTTTTTTTGACAGGCAGAGTGGACAGTGAGAGAGACAGAGACAGAGAGAAAGGTCTTCCTTTGCCATTGGTTCACCCTCCAATGGCCACCGTGGCCGGCGCGCTGCAGCTGGTGCACCACACTTGATCCGATGGCAGGAGCCAGGTGCTTCTCCTGGTCTCCCATGGGGTGCAGGGCCCAAGCACTTGGGCCATCCTCCACTGCCTTCCCGGGCCATAGCAGAGAGCTGGCCTGGAAGAGGGGCAACCGGGACAGAATCCGGTGCCCCGACCGGGACTAGAACCCCGTGTGCCGGCGCCGCAAGGTGGAGGATTAGCCTAGTGAGCCGCGGCGCCGGCCTCTTTGAATTAGATTAATCTGTGTTGGTTAATTCATCACAACCCATTTTAAAATTGCTTAGTATGTTATTGTGTGGCTGTATCACCATTTACTTGTTTATTTACATGTTGATGGGCATTTGGGGTGTTTCTTATTTTTGACTATTATGAATAAAACCACTATGAAACTTGGACGTAGGTCTTTTTATGGAAGTATACTTTCATTTCTCCAGAACAGATGTTGGCAAACTTTGTCTCTAGAAAACTAGATAAGAAATACTTTAGATTTTTTAGACTTGAATTCCTTCTTTTTCTGTGTTCTGAACACTTCAAAAAGTAAGTTGGGGCAGTTCTAGGATCCACTTCATTTTTCTTCTCTCTCATACACCAGTGAGCTTTGCTGCCTCCTGTTCAATTTCTGAAACCATCATGCCTGTATGTTGTAGTGGGTGTAGGGGCAAGTGTGGTGCTTGCTGCTTTGTCTTGGCTGGGAGTAGAAAATCTATCTGTATGCTTTAATGCATTTGTGGTTTTTTTTTCAATTTTAATACCTTTGCATTTAAAACATTTATGCCCAGATGTGTGACTTACTTGTTTTTATATTATACATGTGGCATAGAATTTGTAGCTCCATTACTAGAGTAGGGTGAGATGGCCTTCCAGACTCTCTAGAAGCTCAATCTTTAAAATGGTCATCTATTTATACAAGAATATATCAGCTAACACTGATACTAACTAAACACTATTAGGAATGTTTATCTGCTATTTAAGAGTCACTCTGACTCTCTTGCTGATTGCTTCTGGTTTTCTTTTCTTTCTTTTTTTTTTTTTTTTCTTTTTGTAGTCTATAAAACAGTCAGGGCTGGGCCATACCAAAGCTAGGAGCCTAGAATTCCTTCTGGGTCTCCCAAGTGAGTAACGGGCTCCCAAGCACTTGGGCCATCTTCTGCCTTCCCAGGCATGTTAGCAAGTAGCTGGATCAGAAGTGTAGCAGCTGGAGCTTGAAGCAGTACTTATATGGGATGCTGGTATTGCAGGCTGTGGCTTAAGCTGCTGCATCATAATGCGTGCCCCAATATTAATTAAGAATTAATTAAGACTGTTTGCGGCCGGCGCCGCGGCTCACTAGGCTAATCTTCCGCCTAGCGGTGCCGGCACACTGGGTTCTAGTCCCGGTCGGGGCGCCGGATTCTGTCCCGGTTGCCCCTCTTCCAGGCCAGCTCTCTGCTGTGTCCAGGGAGTGCAGTGGAGGATGGCCCAAGTGCTTGGGCCCTGCACCCCATGGGAGACCAGGAAAAGCACCTGGCTCCTGGCTCCTGCCATCGGATCAGCGCGGTGCGCCGGCCGCAGCGCGCCGGCCGCGGCGGCCATTGGAGAGTGAACCAACGGCAAAGGAAGACCTTTCTCTTTCTCTCTCTCTCTCTCTCTCTCACTGTCCACTCTGCCTGTCAGGAAAATTAAAAAAAAAAAAAAGACTGTTTGCTGGGTTTTTCCACTCTAAAATTGTTAATTTTTTGTAATTATTTAGTGTTTTATATGATGTTGTGTGGAATTCATCCCTTTTTATTGGGATATAGTATGCTATATATAGGCATTTGGATGGATGGCAGTTTGAGATGATTGCCAATAATTTGAGACCATGCAAATATCTTATTTCTCATTATACTTTCATCTTTTAATTTAAGTGTTTTTCAGGGGTTTTTGCTTGCAACATCATTGTTGTGGTATTTTTCAGTTCTGTGAACATTTCGCACGATGGTGAATTTCAACTTCCCTTTTTCCTTTTTTGTGTATTAACAGGAACTTTACTGTAAAGAAGAACTGTCCTTTGTTCCCCCTGTGTCTATTTATGCTAATATAGACTTGTGAATACCCCATGGGCTGTAATCTGGGACTATCATTTTATTTTGGTATGCTGCCTTTGGTCATTGCGAAGTCCTCAAGTGTGCCTCAGTGGATTTGACATGCATCCCTCTTTTTTCAGCACTTCCTTACTACCTAGCACTGTAAAATGTTCCAGGATCTTCTGTCTTCTGTTTCTCAGCCCAGGAATTAATCCTTTCTCCAAGGAGCTCTGGTTTCTTTTATTGGTGAGGAATAGAAACAAAAAATCTAGATCTAGGTGTTGTCATTGGGTATCATTCCAGGCTGAGTGTCATTCCAGACTCTTAGTTGTCAGGGTTAAGAATGTATGATATACACAAATACACATATAATTATATTTACTTCTGTATCCATAAGTGAATATTTAAAAGCCATGAAGTTCCACTGATACCACCGATTCTTGTGCAGCGTCATAATATTAATTCTAGCCGTTCCCCCTTGCTAATTTCTAACTCTCTATACAGTGAGAAACCTACATCCCATTATCCATGACAAATTTGCTAAACACAAGTACATAAAGAGTGTATTTCAGAATTACCAGCCCATTCCCTTGTGAAGTACTAACTAACTTGTGCATAGCTGTTTCTTCTGTCCGTAGCCTTATTGAAATATAGTCAAAATACTGTTGAGATTTTTAAGTTTATTCTTTTTCATCCCCATCCTCCTTAATGTGGACTGTTACTCATTTGTAATATAATTATTTCTGTTCTCTTTTGGTTTCTCCCAGTATGCTGATTGATTTCAGCTGTTTGTGTATTTGGTGTATGAAACATTATGATGGTTCTAACTAAACAAAAAGGCATTCTTAAAGCAGTGTCACTCTTCACTCATCCTGCAACTCCTATTCATTCTCGCATTATTTCTTCCCTGTTTGCATCCATCCCCTGTAGAAAACCAGTCTCTTTGGCTTCTGTTTTAGCCTCCTGTAATTCTTTTGCACAAATGAACTGATACATATGTGTTTTCTTACACTTTTTCTTTACATAGAAGATAGCACAGTGTGTAACCTTTTTCACATTTTCCTCTTTTCATTTAGCAACAAGTACATCTTAGAAATTACTCTTTTTCAATAAATAGAGACTGTCCTCATTGTCTTCTTTCAGCTACATATTCCTGTATTGTATAGATTTACTCAAACTTATTTAATCTCCGTGCTGGTTATGAGCATTTAGGGTGTGCAGTGCTGTAGGGAATAACCTTGTATGTACACGTTATTTAGTTTTCTGAGGTGTACCATCAAGGCAGATTGTTAGAAGGGAGATTACTGGGTCAAAAGCGAAGTGCATATGTCGTTTTGTTAGATGTTGCCAAATTTCCCTCCAGAAGGGTTGTCCTAGTTTGCATTTCCAAAAACAGTATATGAGAGTATCTCTTTTCTAAAGTCTTGCCAAGAGAATGCGTTGTCCATACGTTTTAATTTTTGCCGATCTGATAGGTGAGAAATGGTGTCTCACTGTTTTAATTTGCATTTTTCTAATTATGAATGAGTTTGAATATTTCTACATATGTATAATAGCCATATTTTTTATTTTCTGTGAATTGTTTTTTCTCATTTTTTCCATTAGGATCCTACTCTTTTTAATTTAATTTTTAAGAGTTCTTTAAGTTATTAGGGTTTTTACCCTCTTATATGTGGTATGTGTTTCAAATATTTTCTCCTGGTTTGTCAAGTATTTGTTCTGCTTTTTTTATGGTGTATTTTTTTGTCATGCCAGAATTTTTTATCGTTATTTAGCATGATATCCTGGTATTTTCTTCTTGTGTCTTATTACAGCAAGGTTAAACAAATCCATCCAAGGTTTCCTTTTTCAATTGCAAGTTTTTTTTTTTTTCCTCTTTTTTTTTTTTTTTTTTTGGGTATATGATTCCCAATCCATTTGTTTTTTTTCCTTGTGAATTGTGTGAAATTTGGGTCTCAGTGTATCTCTGATAAGCAGAAATTATTAATTGGAATGTCAGATTTATCAGTATTTTCCTTATGTACATTTTTATCTAGGTGGGTAGGTAATTATCCCAGCCCTATTAATTAGAAAGAGTCTCCTTTCTCCACTGCTCTGAAGTGCTGCCTTTGTTATAGAGTTGGTGCCTCTTTGTAGGTTCATTTCCAGGCTCTGTTTTATATTCTACTGACTGAGTTGTTTGTCCTTGAGCCAGCACCACATTTTCATTATTGCTGATGCTGTATAAAAGCCTTGCTATCTGGCGGGCCAAGTCCTCCTAGTTTGTTGTTCTTCAGAAGAATCTCTTGTAATCTTGCTCCTTTGCTTTCCTATATATATTTTTAAATGCATGTTTGAAGTTTCTCAAATTCTTTTAGGATTTGAGATTCGAAGATTGCATTGAATATATAGATCAAGTTGTGGATGTATTAACGTTGAGATTTTCCCATGAACATGCTATTTTCTTTATTTGGATTTTTTAAAATATTTATTTATTTGAAAGAGCTACACAGAGAGAGGAGAGGCAGAGAGAGAGAGAGAGAAAGAGAGAGAGATCTTCCATCCAATGGTTCACTCCCCAGTTGGCCGCAACGGTCAGAGCTGCGCTGATCCGAAGCCAGGAGCCAGGAGCCAGGAGCTTCTTCCGGATCTCCTACGCAGGTGCAGGGACCCAAGGACTTGGGCCGTCTTGTGCTGCTTTCCCAGGCCATAGTAAAGAGCTGGATCGGAAGCGGAGCAGCCGGGACTCGAACTAGCACGCTATATGGGATGCTGGCTCTTCAGACCAGGGCGTTAACCCCCTGTGCCACAGTGCTGGGCCCCTATTTGGACTTTCTTATATTTCTTTCTTCATTCTTTGATAGTTTTATTAATTGGAGGCTTTCAGTTCTTTTGTAAGTTTTATTCCTTAATTAAAAATGTTTTGGGGCAGTGGGGGATGGCATTGTGGCTCAGCAGATTAAAGCCACGGCCAGCAGCACCAGGAGCACGGGTCCAAGTCCTGGCTGTTCCACTTCTGATCCAGCTCCCTGCTATTGTGCCTGGGAAAGCAGCAGAAGATGGCCCAGGTGCTTGGGCCCCTGCACTCACATGGGAGATCCAGAAGAGGCTCCGGGCTCCTGGCTGTGGCCTGGCTCCACTAGATACAGTAAGAGTCTGCTTGCTTTTGCAAGAAACTACAAACTCTAACTTCTGTAGTGGCTGTACCTTTTTACATTCCTGCCAGCACTGAATGAGAGATCCCATTGTTCCACATCCTTGCCAGATTTTGTATTGTCAGTGATCTGGATTTTAGCAGAAATCCAAAAATAGATCTGCCATATGACCCAGCGATCCCACTCCTAGGAATTTTCCCAAAGGAAATGAAATCAGCATATGAAAAGGTTATCTGAACCCTCATGTTTATTGCAGTTCAGTTCAAAATAGCTAACATATGGAATCAACCCAGATGTTCATCAGCTGATGACTGGATAAAGGAAAATTGTGAAAAAAGAAATACACACATATATATAAGGAATAAATATGGAATTCTACTCAGCCATAAAAAAGAATGAAATCCTGTCTCTTGCAATAAAATGGATATAACTGGAAACCATTATGCTTAGTGAAATAAACCAGTCCCAAAAAGACAAATAACATATGTTTTCCCTAGTCTGTGGTAACTCAGAGTACAAAGAAATGTAATGTGTATAAGCAAAATTGACATTTTGAGATGTGATTATTGTTTACATCCCTTGTCTATACTGTTGAGGAAAAGTGTTTTTCTTCTTACTATTTGTTGAATTCTTTATTTATTGGAGGAGTTAAACTTATGATTATAAAATAAGCTAAAAATATGTCATTGTAAAAATTGAAAGAGTAAGAAAAGAAGGAGGAGGGAGGGAAGTATCACTGTGCCCTAAATCTGATACATGAAATTTGTTCACCTTATATTAATTTAAAAACTTTTTAAAAAGGAAAAATCACTTTTTTAAGTATGTAGAGGTATCTTGTTTCAGTTTTCATTTCCTTAGTGACATGTGATGCTGGACATCATTTTATGTACTTATTTCCTATCTGTATATCTTCTTGGTGGGGTATCTGTTCAGATGTTTCTTCATTTTTCATCATGTTTTTTGCTTTATTATTATTGAGTTTTAAACTTCTTTTTATGTACTAGATGACAGTCCTATTTTAGATAACATTTTTTAAAATTAGATCTATTTATTTGGAAGGCAGAGTATTAAAGGGAGGGAAGAGAGAGATGGAAATTTGGAGAGATCTTCCATGCCCTGATTTATCCTCCGAATACCTGCGATAGCCGGATCTGGGTCAGACAAAAGCCAAGAGCCAGGGACTCCATCCAGGTCTCCCACATGGGTGGCAGGGACCCAAGTACTTGGACCATCATCCACTGCCTTACCCAGATGTGTTGGCAGGAAACTGGGTGGGAAACAGAGCAGCTGGGACTCAACCAGCTCTTCAGTATGGGATGCTGGCATCACAAGGGGCTCTTAACCCACTGTGCCACAACATTCCCCCCTTAGTACCTTTTGCAAATGTTTTCTCCCAGTCTATGGATTGTCTTCTCATTGTAGTCTTGGTAGAACTGCATTTTCATTTCTGAATGTCAAGAGTTACGGTGACTTTTTCAAATGAATTGGAGAATATTCCTTCCTTTTTCTATTTTCTGGAAAAATTTGTTTATGATTAAAATTAAGTTTCCCTTAAATGGTTGATAAAATTAACCTGTGAATCCATACAGACCTTTTGCTTTCTTCTTATGCATGATTTGAAAAATTTATCATTAAACAAAGATTTTCTAGTGTCAGTTTTAAAACATTGTATTTTTTTGAGTTTTTCTCCTGAATTTTGAAGCTTGTTAACATAAAAGTGTTTATAACATTCTCTCATTATTTACTAGTAATTATATGTGTTCCTTGTTAAATTCCTATTACTGATTATTTATGCTTTTTTCCTTTGTTTACTTAGAAATCAATTTAATAATTATCTCAAACTAGCTTTATATGGTTTTGATTATTAGTAGTGTAAGTTTTTAGTTTTATGAATTTCTGCTTATTGTTTCTTCCTTCTGTGTTCTTTGGATTTAATTTGCTAATATTTAAAAAATTTCTTGTGGTAGATACTTGTCAACTTGTATAAAGCATTTCTTATATATATGTATATTAAGTTATACATTTCTCTCTAAATTGGATTTAGCTGTACCTCGTAAGTTTTTATATTTTGTTATCCAGTTTCAGATATTTTATAATTTCAATTGGGATTTCCTTTCTGACCTATGGGTTATTTATAAGTACACTTATGTCTTTTCAGGCATAGAGATTTTCTGAGAATTTTTTTTGTTATTGATTTCCAGCTGAATTATTGTATTCTGAGACTAAAATATGAATTATTTCATTTGCTTGAAACTTACTTTATTCAATATGGTTTTAAGATTTATATTGTATAAAAATTCAAAGAATAAAAAAAGAATAATGTCGGCCTTTTCAATAATAGGCATTTTCTTAAATTTAGGGTGACACTATTGATCCCACATTAAGTACATACATTTGCTTTCTGATCCTTTTTTTCACGTAGTACGGTCTATTGTATGTAGTCTGATCTTTGCATAATTGGCTGTCTGTTTACAAAGTTTGATTGTATATATGTCATTTTTCAAGATACTGTGGATTGTTTCAAGGTATTTTGTAGCAATTCAAAAAATAGATTCAGTGGTGGGTACTGTAGTTAAGGCACATAGACAGAACAGTTAATTTGAGTTGTTTAGCTCATTTTTTAAAAAGATCTTCTTTTCCTTCTTTTATTTTGAAATAATTACAGGCTCAAATGTCATGTTTCTTTAGCTGGTCAGTCAGTATATGCTGATATATTGGTATATGGTGAATGTATCATTATATCTATGATCTGTCCGTGTATAATGAATAAACTTATTTCAAACAATGTTTATTCTATTACCTGGAAGATTTTGCTTTCTTTCATGTGAGGAGTTTTCTGGAAACAATTTTGGGGCTTTATGTCCTGGATAGATATTTCTTCAAATTTGTGTTTGGAAAATTTTTTTTTTTTTTTTTTTTTTGCAGTTCAAAATATTTTGAATATGTTAATAGTAAACTAGAAGTTTTCTTTTTTTTTTTTTTTTAAACTTTTATTTAATGCATATAAATTTCCAAAGTACGACTTATGGATTACAATGGCTTTCCCCCCATACCGTCCCTCCCACCCACAACCCTCCCCTTTCCCACTCCCTCTCCCCTTCCATTCACATCAAGATTCATTTTCGATTATCTTAATATACAGAAGATCAGCTTAGTATACATTAAGTATGGATTTCAACAGTTTGCTCCCACACAGAAACATAAAGTGAAAAATAATAGATGATTTTTTTAAATGATGATGAAATCAGAGCAGACCTATTGTCATGTTTAATCCCAGTGAGAGTCAAGTTGGGAATTGATAATTTCTTTCTTTTTTTTTTTTTTTTTTCAGAGGATCAGTTTAGTATGCATTAAGTAAGGATTTCAACAGTTTGCACCCCCATAGAAACACAAAGTGAAATATATTGTTTGAGTACTCGTTATAGCATTAAATCTCAATGTACAGCACATTAAGGACAGAGATCCTACATGAGGAGTAAGTGCACAGTGACTCCTGTTGTTGACTTTACCAATTGACACTCCTGTCTATGGCATCAGTAATCTCCCTATGCTCCAGTCATGAGTTTCCAAGGCTATGGAAGCCCTCTGAGTTCTCCGACTCTTATCTTGTTTAGACAAGGTCATAGTCAAAGTGGAGGTTCTCTCCTCCCTTCAGAGAAAGGTACCTCCTTCTTTGATGGCCTGTTCTTTCCACTGGGATCTCACTCGCAGAGATCTTTTGCCAGAGTGTCTTGGCTTTCCATGCCTGAAATACTCTCATGAGCTTTTCAGCCAGCTGCGAATGCCTTTAGGGCTGATTCTGAGGCCAGAGTGCTATTTAGGACATCTGCCATTCTATGAGTCTGCTGAGTATCTCACTTCCCATGTTGGATCACTCTCCCCTTTATTTACTCCATCAGTTAGCGTTGGCAGGTACTAGACTTGTCTATGTGCTCCCTTTGACTCCCAGTCCCTTCACCATGACCAACTGTGAACTGAAACTGATCACCTGGAACAGTGAGATGGCATTGGTACATGCCACCTCGATGGGATTGAATTGGAATCCCCTGGTATGCTTCCAACTCCACCACTTGGGGCAAGTCAGCCTGAGCATGTCGTGTTTGGAAAATTGAAAGCAAAATGGGCAATAATCTTATCCAATCCTTCCTTTTTCAAAAGTTGTAATAGATTTTTTTTCCCTCTAACAGTGCCTCTGTATTGCTACTTTACCAAAACAGCCTCGTTGGTAGCCACACTGTAGAAGTGTTTAGTTACAAGGAAGTATTTTAGAAATTGTTAATGTTTGTATAAAGGTTATGGTAATGTTCACTTAATTTAAGGGCAAAATAATTACCTGGTACTAAATGAGCAGGAGTTTCTATTTTAAAATGTAACTATCAATACATCTATCAGTGCTGAATTAATGCCTTACTCTGGGGTTTTGAAATGTGATTGCTGTATTGCACACAAGCACCCTGTCACTTTAAAATGGTGCCTGTTACTTGACAATAATTATTTGTACCATTTGGCAAAATGATTTTTTAAAGGTAAAAACATTTAAAGAAATGTTCTATTTTAAAAGTGGAAATTTGTATTCTCAAAGTATTAATTATGTTATGCATAGCAGGCCTTTAAATTATGGTACATATTAAAACCCACTCAAATGAAGGCGGTAGTATATGGTAAGGAATAATAGGTACATGAATAAGAAAGAACAGTATTTTAAAAGTGAAATATATATATATATGTCTAAATGATACATTTAAGAAACGTCTTGTTTAGGAAAGGCTGATTATTAGATAGACAGGTTAGTGGGAGGGGTCCAGTAAATAGCATATTGGCAAGCTTCCTGTAATGCATATGCATAGTCATTAGAGGCATATTGATTTTTAAATGTCAGCCAGCTTTTATTCTCTTCTTTTCTAGCATCTATTTGTATGAACTGTTCTTTCTTCTAAAGGAGGTTTGTCAAGCTTTCTGTGAACATTTGTTGTATAGGAAATAAATTACCACGGCTATATATAACTAACGTTAAATTTGTGATCCCAGCCATGATTTTGTTGTAGACTCCCTCACAACCTGAGTCTGCTTGCCTGATGTACAGCAAACCAGTCACTGGAATGGGGTATAGAAGGAGGCAGGAGCTTATTTTTTATTCTTTTTAAATATTTATTTATTTATTTATTTGAAAGGCAGAGTGACAGAGGGAGAGGGAGAGAGAGAGAGAGAGACAGAGAGAGAGACAGAGAAAGAGAGAAAGTGAGATCTTTTACCCACTAGTTGACTCCCCATAAGTCTAGCTGGGCCAGGCTGAATCCAGGAGCCAAAAACTCCATGCAGGTCAACCATGTGGGAGTGGCAGTGACTCAGGTACTTAGGCCATTATCTACAGCCTCCCAGGTGTATTGGCTGGGACTTGAATCAGACACCTCCAATAAGAGGTGCAGGTGTCTCAAACAGTGGCTTAACTTGCTGAACCTCTGTGCCTGCCTCTGAAAATAGGTGTTTATTTTTGCGATGTACCAAACAAACATCTATTACTCAATTCTCAGACTCCTTGAGGGATTAAGTTATTGAATCTTATCCCCTGAAGTTGGGGGGTTGAGCAGTGCATCATCAGCTTGTGTGTAGGTCTCCAGTTGGCCACACTTGAGGCCTTGCTTTAACTGGTTAATGATAGGAAACCTGCATGTTCTTCTGAGAATGCTGTGGTGGCTTAGTGCCTCTGGTCTGTATGGGTTCTTTGTTAGATTGGTTACTAATTTGTTTCACCAGAACCTAGGGTTACCATGAAGCATCTCAAAATGGAGTCTGTCGCTCCCCCTCTTCGTGGAGGAACGACACAGGACCCTGCGCTGTTCTTTCGTCTGCTTGGCCCTCCCCGGGTTTGCTGCTGGTTCTTCCCGGGTTGGCTACTGTCCCTTCCACCTCCGTGGAAGGGCAGTTCCCCCTGGCCACATTCCCCACTTCCGCAGGGGAGCGGCACACCGCCGGCCGGGTCTCTCGGGGGCTGCACGGGTGTTCCTCCAGCTAGATGTTTCCCTTAGATGTTCCCCATAGATGTTCCTGGTGCATGCCGTCTCTCTCCTCCTTTATAGTCCTCCTCCGCCAATCCTAACTCGGCTGTTCACATGCCGAGTACGCTGCTCTCCAATCAGGAGCAAGTCCTACAGTTTATTGGTTGAACTGGAGGCAGCTGTGCGGAAGCTGTTTACTTCTCTCCCAGCGCCATATTGTGGGAGAGCAGATGCATAGAATAAGTCTTAATTCCAGTAACTCAGTCCAGTCCGGGCTGCTCCCCACAGATCCCCCTTTCTTTTTATTTTTTGGCGTTGATACGCGCCTGTCTTCGGTGTCCCGCGGCACACACTCTGCTCTACTTGCTAGAGTTGCCACAGGTTCTTTGCAAGTCCTATCAATCAGGCAAACCGAATCCGGGTCCTCTCTTCGCCATGTTATGAGGAGGTTTTTAGGCGCTGATGCGTGCCTGTGTTCGGTGACCTGCGGCTCACACTCTGGTCGAGCCGCCTGCTGGCGCTTACCGCCTTGATCAGGCAGACCGAATCCAAGCTTTCTCATTGCCGTATTGTGGGGGAGACTTATTAGGGTTGGTTCGTGCCTATCTTCGGTGACCTGCGGCGCATAAGCTGCTAGCCGCCGCAGGTGCTCATCGCCTCACTTAATCAGGCAGACCGAATCCAAGCTTTCTTATTGCCATGTTGAGGGGAGGCCTTTCTATTTCTCTATTTCTCTATCTCCGGGCATTCCTATTTCTCCCATTCCACTTCTATCTTCCAGCATTCCTATTTCTCTCACTTTACTTCTAAAACTTCTGTTTCTCTTATCCCCGCAGCTTCCCGGCGCCTCGCCCTGCCGGCAGGCTCCGCCCCGAGGCTATTTCTCCTCGGCTTTCCGGCTGAGCCGCTTCAGCCCGCTTTGCAAGCACACTCCGCAGTCTCGCACTTAACCCTTTCGCGTCTGAACCACGGCCTCGCGCCAGCCCTGTTCCCTATCTATTCACGCCCCGTGCTCTCTCTGCACGCGGCGGCTTCCGCGAGTCACACAGCGTAGCTTACGTGTCCGCCACTAGCATTCAATCTAAGTTCCCCGGGCTAGCCTGGCGAATTCAACCCAGCTTACGTCTCCGCCCCACGGTTTGGCTTCCCGTCCTTTGCTCCCCGGGCTAATCAGACGGATCCCAATCTGGCTTACGTTTCAGCTTCTGGTTTCAACTTTTCGCCCCCTATTCCCGGGCTAACTTGAGAATCCCAAAGTGGCTTTCGTTTCAGCCTCGGCCTGCCCCCTGCGGCTTCATTTTCCCTAACATTTTTCTCTACCTGGTATATTTCCCCAAGCTTTCCTCCAACAATATTCCTCCCTCATTTCTCCTGGCCTCTCCCCACAGTCCGCGTCCGAGTCTGTTTGTTCTAGCTTTCACTTTCGCTTTCGACCTTAGAGATTTCTCCCAGCTTCCCCCCGTAGTCCGTATCTGAGTCTATGCCTAGGCTTTCAATAGCTTCTTCCGGCACCCTTTTCGTCCGGCTTTTCCCTAGGCTGTTTGCTAGTCTCTCTCTCCGATATTTTCCCAGTTCTTCCCGTTTCTTCCCTCTTAAGTTTCCTATCCGTCCTAGGTTTCCTATCCGAGTCACGGCACCATTATGTCGCTCCCCCTCTTCGTGGAGGAACGACACAGGACCCTGCGCTGTTTTTTCGTCTGCTCGGCCCTCCCCGGGTTTGCTGCTGGTTCTTCCCGGGTTGGCTACTGTCCCTTCCACCTCCGTGGAAGGGCAGTTCCCCCTGGCCACATTCCCCACTTCCGCAGGGGAGCGGCACACCGCCGGCCGGGTCTCTCGGGGGCTGCACGGGTGTTCCTCCAGCTAGATGTTTCCCTTAGATGTTCCCCATAGATGTTCCTGGTGCATGCCGTCTCTCTCCTCCTTTATAGTCCTCCTCCGCCAATCCTAACTCGGCTGTTCACATGCCGAGTACGCTGCTCTCCAATCAGGAGCAAGTCCTACAGTTTATTGGTTGAACTGGAGGCAGCTGTGCGGAAGCTGTTTACTTCTCTCCCAGCGCCATATTGTGGGAGAGCAGATGCATAGAATAAGTCTTAATTCCAGTAACTCAGTCCAGTCCGGGCTGCTCCCCACAGGAGTCTAGGTTGGGATGTTAACCATGGGATGATTCTTGTGGTCTGGGGTCTTGTGGGACAGACCACTCCTTTAATTAGTGAGTTAATTTCTAGTAAGAAGTTTTAACTTTTAATCATCAAAGTAGAGACAGAGGAATTGAATACTAAGAGAGAAACAAGGGCTTAATAAAGTCTTCATCAAAGGCATTGGGGATTCAAGCTAGTTTCACTTTGAAGTTGTATTGGTTAAATTTTTTTTTTTTTTTTTTTTTTTTTTGGACAGGCAGAGTGGACAGTGAGAGAGGGAGACAGAGAGAAAGGTCTTCCTTTGCCATTGGTTCACCCTCCAATGGCCGCTGTGGCCAGCGCGCTGCAGCTGGTGCACCACGCTTGATCCGATGGCAGGAGCCAGGTGCTTCTCCACTTCCTATCCAGCTCCCTGCTAGTGCGCCTGGTGGCCAGGCCAGCAGAAGATGGCCCAGTACTTGGGCCGCTGCCACCCACATGGGAGCTGTGGCCATTGTAGCCATTTGGGGAGTGAAGCAGTGAATTTGGAAGATCTGTCTCTTCCCCCCTCTCTCTGTGACTCTGCCTTTCAAATAAATAAATCTTTAAGAAAAAAAAAGGAAAGGAAAAAACAGTTCTTTTGGGTTTTTTTTGTTAATGTAAAGAGGACAACAGATTTCAAAGGTAGAATTCTAAGAACATAACAGTAGTTCCCGGGCCGGCGCTGTGGCTCACTTAGTTAATCCTCCACCTACGGTGCCGGCATCCCATATGGACACCGAGTTCTAATCCCAGTTGCTCCTCTTCCAGTCCAGCTCTCTGTTGTGGCCCAGGAGGGCAGTGGAGGATGGCCTGAGTGCTTGGGCCCCTGCACTTGCATGGGAGAACAGGAAGAAACACCTGGCTCCTGGCTTTGGATCAGTGCAGCACCTACTGTAGTGGCCATTTGGGGGTTGAACCAACGGAAGGAAGACCTCTCTCTCTGTCTCTCTCTCTCTCACTAACTCTATCTGTGAAATAAATAAATAAATAAATAACAGTAGTTCCGTACCTCCCCCCTTTTTTTTAAATTTTGGAATAACATAGTTTCAATTTACTTTATAAGCACAGGCTTAATGTTCCACTAAATTTGGTGTTTAACAAGTGAAAAGTAGAAAGATCAGTGTTCCACAGGAATATAGACAAGGCTATAAACAATAATCAAATCATAAGACATGAACTTCACTCATACATTCAGGTTTTTTATTTTTGTACTCTTTATATTAGCTACCACAAAACAGAGAAAACATGAATTTTTCTTTTTTTGGTCTGGCTTATTATTTCACTAAGTAGAATGATCTCCACTTGCATCCATGACAGGATTTCATTCTTTTTAATGGCTGAGTAATATTCCATCATGTTTATATACCTCAGTTGATGGACATCTGGGTTGAAATCCATGCCTAGTTTTTTCATGATGCATTTTTCATGAATTTTTTGAAGGTCTCCACATGTGCAAAGATATTTTTGCACTAAAATAAACTTATTTTTTAATTCAATTTTCCATTAATTATTTTGAAGTATTCTCATGCCTACATTTAACTTAATTAGACAACAGGGATATTTGTCTTTCCCATATCCTGCACCCCTACCAGTTCCTTTCTGTACAATCTGCAAGTACAGTTCTAATAATAGTGTTTCCTCATTCACTGTGTTTCAGTGCAGTCAAGAATGATTGGGGGGGGGGTGGCAGGCATTTGACATGGTGGTTAATATGCCTGCATTTCACATCAAAGTGCTTGAGTTTGATTCCTGGTGCTGCTGATGGGGAGTAAACCAGTGCATGGGGAACTGTCTCTCCCTCCCTTTCTCCCCCAGATAAATAAAAAATTTTAAAAGATTTATTTACATTTGAAAGGCTGAGATACAGACAGAGAAAAAGAGAGATCTTCTATCTGCTGGTTCACTCACCAAATGGCCATAACAGCCAGAGCTGGGCCAATCTGAAGCCAGAGGCCTGGAGCTTCTTCCAGGTCTCTCTTGTGGATAGAGGGACCCAAGCACTTGGACCTTCCTCTACTGCTTTCCCAGGCATAATAGCAGAGAGCTGGATTGGAAGTGGAGCAGCCAGGACTTGAGCCGGCGCCCATATGGGATGCTAGCACTGCAGCCAGAGGTGTGACATTTCTATACCATTGGCTGGCCCCTAAATAAAATATTAAAAATTTTTTTTAAAAAATGTTGGACCTGTAAGAAGTGGGAATAGGAAGGAAGAAGGGTTGATGTAGAAAAGGTAACCATTATTTTTAAAATGTTATGCCCTCTGTGTGGTTTTATTTTAATTTCTATGCACATTTATAAAAAATAAATGCATGTTTTTTAAAAAAATTGTATTTGAGGGACCGGCGCTGTGGCACAGCGGATTGACGCCCTGGCCTGAAGCGCCAGCATCCCATATGGGAGCCGGTTCTAGTCCCACCTGCTCCTCTTTTGATCCAGCTCTCTGCTATGGCCTGGGAAAGCAGTAGAAGATGGCCCAAGTCCTTGGGCCCCTGCACCCACATGGGAGACCTGGAAGAAGCTCCTGGCTCCTGGCTTCAGATCGGCACAACTCCGGCTGTTGAGGCCAATTGGAGTGAACCAGCGGATGGAAGATATCTCTCTTTCTCTCTGCCCCTCCTTCTCTGTGTAACTCTGCTTTCAAATAAATAAATAAATCTTTAAAAAAATTGTATTTGAGATACAGAATCACAGAGAGACAGCAAGACACAGAGGTCCCATTTGCTAAATCACTCATCAAAGCCCCTCAGTGACTTGATCTAGGCTGGACCAAAGCTGTGAACCCAGAATTGTGTCCAGGTCTCCATGTGGATGGCTGGAAACCAGTTACTTGAGCCATGTCTGTCACCTTACCATGTCTGCATTAGCAGGCAGGTGGAGTCAGGAGCCAGTGCTGAGTATTGAATCCAGGCACTGCAGTATGGGATGTGGTTATCTTAACTGCTAGGCTAAACCCTAATCCTGAGAAATAAATACACCTCTTGAAAAAAATCTAACTCCAGATTGCTTATAAAATAAAGTTTATGGAATTTGAAATTCTTCATGAACTGTTCCAAACTTCCTTAGGATTCTGATCTCTAAATTATTCCTAACTCCAGCCACACTTAACTACTCTTCATGTGAAATCCTCTGTATTCTCAGAACTTTCTGTATATTTCTCTCTTTGTTTCACCTACCCTTTAAGAATAAATCTCACCTACTCACACTTTACCATATCCTGCTGCACCACGTACCTCTTACTCCACTACTTTCCTGAGGCAGAAACCTGTATAGTATCATTTATCAGAAGCTATATTGTGCTATGTTGTGTCAGTTTTTCTTACTACATTTTGACTTGCATCTTTATAAGTTTTTGTATATATGAGAGTACTTCAGAAAGTATGTGACAGATGAGATTAAAAGATAAGTTTATGTTGGTATAAACAATTTTTGAAATTCTTAGAGTTTTCATAAATGTATTTTCTTTGTGCGTTTTGAAGACCCCTTGGATGTATTACTTCTTTTCGTTCTTTTCCAGAGACTCTTTAGTAATTTTGTTTGAATTACTAACATGAGAGTGTCCTATATCTAAATTTTTCATTCTCAACATTTTACCCATTGTTTTCTGATATATAAAGTGATTCCTTTGCTGCTTATTATCCTGCAGCACAAAGGCTAAGATATTAATTTCTCATAGTAATTCTGTAGAAATCTTGCTAATTTATGCAATCTTACATTTGAGGAAGAAGAGGAGTATTTTTTAAATAATACTTTTTCTTTCTTTTTAGGTTACTTCCTCAGAATGTTGGCCTTCTGTATGTTGGAGGTTATGAAAGACCCTTTGCACAAATTAAGGTATCTTTTTACCATGCTTTTCTTATTTTCATTTGTCTTTTGAACCCACCAAAAACTTACTAATAACCATCAACATACAAAAATTGTAAATGTGAAGTAATAATTTTATTGACCTTTGCATATTTGTACTAAAGAAGTCATTCAGATTTTCAAAGAAATTATTTGAATATTCTTGCCCAATGTGGAGTTGACTTTGACCAAAACAATTCAATGATAATTTGAAAGAAAACATTTAAAACTATTCAGATTAATCTTTCAGATCATCCCTTTAGTCTTTAAAAAAATTCTAATAGCTTTATCGAGGTATAATTGACATCCAGTAAACTGTACACAGCTTTGATAAATTTTGTCATGCCTAGTTTTGGAATCATCACCACAAACAAGATAATGAGTATATGTACACCCCAAAGTTGCCTGGGCCCCTTTGAAATTTTTTTCTTCTGCCCTTATTTTTCCCTTGTTGTCCCCAGGCAACCATTAATCTGTTTTATGTCATTATAGATTAATTTGAAATTTTTTATACTTTATATAAATAAAATCGTATATATTTTCTCTCTGTCATCTCTCTGTCTCTGTCTTTCTGCCTTCTTTCATTCAACATAAGTATTTTAAAGCCATCATGTTCTTACACTTATCAATAGGCTATTGTTTTTCTTTCCTTAGTAGTGTTCTATTATATGTCCTATTGCACGATTTATTTTTCCTTTCATCTGTTGATAGATATTTGGGTTGTTTACAGTTTGGTACTATCTAAATAGAGTTGCTATGAACATTTGTATGTAAGTCTTTGTATGGACATATACCTTCTTTTGAGCTGAAAACTGTTCTCTATTTTTCTTGGGTAAATTCCACTATTCCACAAATCTCTGTTCTGTCCTTCTACCAGTACCACACTAGATTGATTACTGTGGCTTTATAATACATCATGAAGTCAAGTAGTTTCAGTTTTCCATTTTTTTTTCTTAAGTTGCTTTTACCAATCTAGGTTCCTTTCATTTCTATATGAATTTCTAGAATCATCTTGTCAATTTCTATGTAAGTGTCTGTTGGGATTTTGGTTGAGATTGTTTTAAATCTATAAATTAATTTGAGGAGAACTGAAATCATAACAGTATTGAATCTTCATATTCATGAAGACCACATCTCTCTTCATTTATTTGAGTTTTTAATGTCTTTCAGCAGTGTTTTGTTGTTTTCAGTGTATTGGTCTTATACATTTTTAAAACATTTATCTGTATATGTAGCATATTTTTAATGCTATTATAGAAGCATTTTTTGTTTATAAACTTTTTTTTGATTGTTCAAAGCTAGTGTGTAAAGCAGTTGATTCTTGTATATCTTGACTTTAAATCCTACAACTTTATTCTATCCAATTGTTAATTGTAGTTCTTAAAATAAATTTCACAGGATTTTATGCATATATGATCATGTCATCTAATTTCTTTCTTATGTAGATGCCTTTCATTAACATTCAAGGCTGTTATTAAAAGGGCAGATTTGAGATCATCCCTTTTCTTAGTTTTTTTAACTTCCAATTAATGTTTTCTGGAAGGTGTCCAAAATTTGTTTTGTAGGAGTTTTTTGTTGTTTAGTTTCTGACTTTTTTCTTTATATTTGTTTCTTGGCTCTATTAACTTTTTCCTTCTTATTCATTTGAAGGCTATGAATTTAAAATCCTTTCTACCTGCATATATGACGTATTTTTAAAATTTGAGAAATAAAGGTGATTCAGAGTAGGCTGAACCTGAATAGAACATTAAGATTATTTAATACTGAGGATGCTCAACAGCAACACTTTTGAATGAGAAATCTTATATTTTAGTTACTGTTGCACTCGTACTTTAAATACTTCCACTAACTTAACATAAACCTAGACACTCTAAAGAATCTTATCATTAGTGCCTTAAAATGTGACTCCTTTTGAACTCTTCTAGTTTCTTTAGTAATGATAAGCATTCATTTTCTCCCTTCCATTTTTAATATCCCTGGAACACAAGTAGGGTTGGCAAGAGTCTCTCCGTGAACCTCCCTCCCTATCCCGTTTACTGAATTTAGCAGCATACCAGGAATCCTAATGGGTTTCAGCAGGAACATTTCTGACAGTCCAATTTTTTTCTCTCCAATGATTTGGAAAATCCTGTTTCTCCTTATTAGAACTGAAATAAGTAAAAAGAGAGGAGCCTATCTGATATATTTAGGGAGGATAGATTTATTTTTTAAGTATGTGAATGTAAATTACATGGTGTCTCAAAAGCATAATCTCAGTGTGTGTATGAGAGTAATTCTTCTGTCGCTTACCTGATTCATTAACATAATATTTTCTTTATGTGGGCCTTTCCTAACAAGCGCAGTGACAGAGGTCAATCCTTTGTCAGCCCTTTATGCCTAGCTAATCAACTCTGTAGAAAAGAAATACATTATTTTCCTTTGATGTTGCTATGGGAAAGGTCTCCCTTAGTCCATATGGAAAGATTTCTTATCCTTATTAATTGTTGAAGTTCTTTTATAATTCCTATGGCTCGCCTTAATTAAATTCCTTCCTAACTAGAATACTTATAAGTTAATTGGAGAACAGTAAAAATAAAACAATACAAAGCATAGTTTAAATGCTTGAGATCAAGCTAGAAATTCAAGGTTCATTTGCTGCCTTGCCTTGTACCTGACTTCTTGTGAGCATGAATTTCCAGTAGTTATTATGTTCATTTTTCTAGTAAACTAAATATAATGGTAATATATTCTGTGTCATAGATATCAGATATAAACTTTAAAAAGCAGACACTGCTTTGCTTTTATTAAGAACATATTGGTAGCTGATTTTTAAAAATAAATCAGTTTATGAAATTGTTCACTTGATTCCCATTTATTAACATTATAGGACTTAATAAGTTCTCCACTGCGAGTGGCTTGCTATTAGAGGCTCTGTTAGCTAAGAGATATTTTACAATTGTATTTCTGAGAAGGGCTTCCATTTTATAAAGGAAGGAAAGAGAAAAAGAAAAACACAAAGAAGATAATAGATATTTGAACAAATGATGACTGAGTTCAGAAATTCTCTGTGGCATGCCAGCAGATAGCTGCACTAGTAGTCTCTAACATAGGACATTACCACAGTTCTTAGAGTTGAACACACAACACGTACTCTCTTCCATTATTCACTCATCTTTTGGTTTCAGTTTTCTACCCAGCCCCAGCCCCTAAGTAAGGACCTAAGTATGTATAAACCTGGGACTAAAGCATAGTCTTAAACTGGCCCATCTTTGTGTTAGTTAATAGCTTTCATTATTGTTAGGGACAGTTACTTCAACTTTTTTTTAAAAATTTTATTTATTTGAAAGATGAGTTACAGAGAGAGAGAGAGAGAGAAAGAGAGAGAGAGAGAGAAAGTCTTCCACCTGCTGGTTCACTCCCCAAATGGCTGCAACGGCTGGAGCTGAGATGATCTGAAGTCAGGAGCCAGGAGCCTTCCTCCGGGTCTCCCACATGGGTGCAGGGGCCCAAGGATTTGGACCATCTTCTACTGCCTTCCCAGGCCGTAGCAGAGAGCTGGATTGAAAGTGGAGCAGCCAGGACTAGAACTGGCACCCATATGGGATGCCAGCACTTCAGGCCAGGGCTTTATCCCACTGCATCACAGCGCCAGCCTCAACTTTTTATCTCTTAACATTTACTATGAAGCCACTGGGAAGTTTCTTTTTCAAATAAACTCAATCTATTTATTTATGTATTTATTTTAAAGATGTACTTGTTTATTTAAAAGGCAGTGTTAGAGAGAAAAGAGAGAGAAAAAGTGTCTTCCATCTGCTAGTTCACTCCCCAAATGGCAGGACTGGGCCAGGCCAAAGCCAGGAGCCTGAAATTCCATCTAGGTCTTCCATATGGCTACAGGGGCCCAAGTACTTGGGCCATTTTCCATGGCTTTCCCATGTGCAATAGCAGAGAACTGGATCAGAAGTGGAGTAGCCAGGACTTGAACTGTCATCCATATGGGAATACCATACAATTATGCAGCAGCATAACATGCTATGTCACAACACTGGCCCCATTGGTCTCTTTAGATATGACTTTCACCCAAGACAGTGACTCTGTTTTGAGATGATTGACCAATTTTAGGATCCTAGGAGAACTGTGAGCCCTTTCCCTAGAAAAGTTTACGAACACACATGCACTTTTCCTTATAATTTCATAGCTTTCATGAACTCCACTGAAGTGCAGGTAAGGATCCCAAATTATAAACTCTAAAAATTGAATAAAGTATTTTCTCAAGTTTTATTAGCCAGAAATGTTGAATACATAAAAATTGCTTTTGAGGAAATTTGTCATTGGAAAATCTTGATTTTAAACATTCATGATTGTTTTGCCTTAAAATACAGTAAAGAAAGCACTGATCATTTTATAGTGAATTATAATACAGAGTAAGATAGGAATTGTGTCACATAACCACAGTAATTGTTTCATAAAGTTAATGAAATAGATTTCACCTTTATCCAAGATTGACTTCTTTCAACCATATTAAAATTAAATTTTTAAATGTTCTGGGCTCTGTGCAAATTGAGGTTTTATTAAGTAAGAGATCTGGTTTATTGTACCTTCATATTTAGGCTTTGAAATTAAAAAAGGAAAGTTTTGGTTAAAATACAATTGTGGTTTATTCCTGTTTATCTACAGTGAAGCTATCAGAGTTTTTTAAAAAGTCCCTTATATGAGGTTTGTATAGTCATATATATCTTCGCAAAATATCCTTATCTGAATTGTACAAGCATGCATGGGTATGTTATTCACACCTGGTTTTTGTAGATACAAGTAATAGTCTACATTTTATACCTATTATTCTATGGTGTTTTCTGGAGTGTTTCACAGCCTACTAAAAATCTGAATGCTAATTCTCATGGGTTTCCAGTCCTAGAGGCCCCATGTAGCAGCCAGAGGCTGTAAAACCAAGAAGGATTGAAGCATGTCAGCATCACTTTTAATCAACCGAAGGGTTGTTATGGAAAGACTCGAGGCCAAGGGCTGTGCGTCCATGCACAGCTTGATGTTAGTTGCCTCTTACAGTTCTGACAGCCCAAGAAGTGTGCGAGACTGTGACGCTGACTCAGACGTTTCCACTCTGACACTGCAGAGACTATCAAATGTCTTCTGTAGTTTAGAGATGAATTCCATTCAGCAAGCATATGTGAAAAGTAAGGACTATGACTGTTATTTGGGACTACTCTTTCTGAGGCAGTCATTTTGTAGTCAGTACAGCTAGGTTACTCCCTGCCTCCGAGCCTCGTCCCCTCTGTGCTGAGTGACTGGGTGCCATTAGTCACAGTCACACCCTCTAAGCTTTCTGAGCTTGAATTCTAAAAAATCTGTTTATGGCTAAGGAAATATAAGATTGGTATTGGTATTCATGTGCATATGTAATAGATGCAAAGAAATATTTATCTCTTCATTTTTGAAGTCACTTGAAAATCCATGAAACCATTTCCTCAGACATTTTTTCCCTGTTTGAAAGTAGAGGAGCAGACATTTAGCCTAGCATTTAAGACACCATTAAGATGCCTGTGAAACGCTTGGATTCGATTTCTGGCTTCAGCTCTTGCCTCCAGCTTGCTGCTAATGCAGACCCTGAGAGGAAGTGGTGATGACTCAAGTACTTGGGTTCCTGATACCTATGTGGGAGACCTGGCTCCTAGCTTTAACTCGGATCCAGCCTTGGCCATTGTGGGCATTTCAGGAGTATACCAGCAGATGGGAGTACGCTTTCTTTCTTTCTAGTCTCTCTTTTCTCTCCCTCCCCCATTCCCTCTGCCTCTCCTCCTCCCTATTCCTCTCCTCCTCGCCACTCCCTCCCAGTCTTCCTCTTCTCTCTCCCTGCCCTCCCTGTCTTCCTCTCCCTCTCAAATAAATTTTCTAAAAAAATTTTTTTACATAAAAAGGTAGAATATATTTCCTTTAAAGTATTTTGCGCTCGGATTATGTGTTATTTTAAAAATAGTTTTGAGGTGGTTAACAAGTCAGTTTTCATTTTTAGGGTAAATTAAATATAAAGGTATTTTGGGGGGAACATTTCTATTACGAAAAACTGAACTAGGAAAACTGATAGCAATTATTGGGTTTATTTGCTGACTAACAGTCTTTTAGGAAATATTTGACTTGTTAGATCAATGCTATTTTTTAAGAAAATATTTATTTATTTATTTATTTATTTGAAAGGCAGAGTTACAGAGAGGCAGAGGCAGAGAGAGAGAAAGTCTTCCATCTGCTGGTTCACTCCCCAGATGGCTACAGCCATTGGAATTGCGCCGATCTGAAGCCAGGAGCCAGGAGCTTCTTCCAGGTCTCCCACACTGGTGCAGGGGCAGGACTTGGGCCATTCTCCACTGCTTTCTCAGGCCATAGCAGAGAGCTGGATTGGAAGTGGAGCAGCTGGTACCTGAATTGCAGCTCATACAGGATGCCGGCACTGCAGGCAGCAGTTCTACCCACTATGCCACAGCACCAGCCCCTGATCGATGCTATTTTTACTGAAGGACAATATTTAATATTTTAAATCTGTGGAAATTAATGTTTAATTTGGCAACTTCCAAATTTTTTGGCCCTGTCTTAATCTGTTTTTTCTTGCTATAACAAAATACTTGAGTCTGGGTACTTTATAAAATAACGGAAGTTTATTTAGCTCATTGTTTCGGATGCTGGAAGTATAAGATCAGGCAGCCCCATCTGTTTAGCCTCTGCTGGGCTTTATGGCAGGTGGCATGACAGTGGTGGGAACACCTGTGGAAGGGGATCACAGGGTGAGACAGGCTTCCTGAGAGATTCAGGGGCCACAAACACTTACTCTTTCTGAAACAACTGTCTCATGCAGGAATCAACTAGATCCCGTGAGAACAGATGTCCTGAGAGCAGCATCCCCACTGGTCTAACCCTGTCCATTAGGCCCCATTGTTTAGGGGTGCCAGGCCTGCCACAATGGACCCAAGCTTCCAGCATGTGGACCTTTGGGGGACACTTTCAACCCATTCAATCCATAACCTGCAGAAATGTTAGAATATATTTCCATCAGGATCTGTTACACATACACTTATGTATATTTATTTATACTTATGCAGCATAAACTGAAGTTTCAAAACAGTGTGATACCATTCTGTTGTTTTTCTATTGATTTGGTTTTTAAATGCTGATCTCAACCCACTAAATTAATTTTCCTATTGAAAACGGATTGTGGTTCACAGTTTGGCAAACACTGCTTCAGACAGTCCACTGTCCAGCTTATGTGGCCACATGCTTTTGGCAAGGGAATGCCTCACTGATGTGTGATATGCATGATGGTGAGAAAGCTCACCTGCTCCTGAATTGATGATAGCCCTCAGTGTGGCTTTGAAGGGGAAGAAAAGGATGAGAGGTCATAGTTCCTGGGAAGAGGAAAGTATGGAGAGACATAAATGAGAAATGAATTAAGATGTTTTTTGAAGCCATGTGAAACTGTTTGATTAAAAATCTTTATTCTCAGTGACAGAAGGTAGCCTTCCATGGCTACTCTGTCTCCCAAGTGATTCTTGTATGATGAGGATACAAAAAATAAAAGTAAGGGGCTGGCATTGTAGCGCAGTGGATTAAACTGCTGCCTGCGCTGGCATCTCATATGGGTGCTGGTTCAAATCCCAGCTACTGCACTCTTGATCCAGCTCCCTGCCAGTGCACCTGAGAAGGCAGTAGAAGATAGCCCAAGCATTTGGGCACCTGCCACATGGGAGACCTGATGGAGTTTCAGGCACCTGGCTTCCTCCTGGCCCAGCTCTGGCTATTGCAGCCACCTGGGAAGTAAACCAGTGAGTAGAAGATCTCTCTGTCTCTCCCTCTCCCTCTGGAACTCTATCTTTCAAATAAATAAATAAATCTAGAAAGAGAAGGTGACAGAGGAGGGAGGAAAGGAGGGAGAGAGAAAGAGAAAGGCAGGCAGGATGGATGGATAAGATCTCCTGTAGATGAAAAAATTAGAAAAAATAAAAGAAAAAGCTACAACAAAACTGAGGATGCGTGAGAACTTGAGGGAAAGCAATGAAATCAGCTATACTTGATGACAACTTCTTATCCTGCACAGTTGCT
The DNA here is from genome assembly GCF_051225735.1 of Oryctolagus cuniculus. Lineage (NCBI taxonomy): Eukaryota > Metazoa > Chordata > Mammalia > Lagomorpha > Leporidae > Oryctolagus > Oryctolagus cuniculus. Next base: position 83,615,760 of record NC_142871.1, read on the forward strand.
GACAGAGTGCTCAGGGTCACAAATGAGCCCACATTGTAACTTTAAAAGTATGCATCATTTACTAACAAGTTGTGTAATGATTGCAGATCAGAATTCTAAAAGATATAGTGTAAGGCAGGTGTTTGGCGTAGTGGTTATGATGCCAGTGATACCCATGTCCCATGTTTGAGTGCTTGGGACGGTTCCCAAATGCAGCTCCTGACTCCAGCTCCCTGCTAATGCATCAGTGATGACTCAAGTATTTGGGTTCCTGCCACTCTTGTGGAAGACCTGAATTGAGTTTCCAGCTCCTGCCTTTAGTCTGGCTGTTTGTCATTTAGGGAAAAACCAGCGGGTGAAAGCTCTCTCTCTGTCTCTGTCTCTCAAATAAATATAAAAGATAACACTATAATGGTGGTTCTTCTCCTGGATGCTTTCTGTAGCATTGTTAGCAAAACAGAGTAGAATTAAGGCCTTTAATCGCATGAGTGTCAATCTCAGTATTCTTATCTTTGTTTTCTTACATAATTTATCAACAAGGCTATAAGCTCCGTGAAGGCTGAGCTATTTAGATTGTTCACATCTACTTCCTCACAGTTTAGTCTAATTACTGGCACATAAAGCAATGAATATATATTTGTTAACAGTATTGAAGAATGCCTGGAAAGCCAAGGTTTATTTTACCATTAAGTATTTACCTTGAAGTTCACCAAGCTATTTAAAGATTCTGGTTCTAATTACATACATATTTATTGCCTTAATGCCTTATTTTCTAATCTGTTACATCTTGAATTGGGATATCTTTGTGGTAACATAAATTAATTTCTATTTTATAATTTAAGATTGTGGCTGTAAATTATTAACATCAGCAACTTTATTTAAAATGTAGATTTTATGAATACATTCTGAGAACATTTTAAATATAGCCCTCAAATTGTTTTCCAATTAAGAAAGTTAGGATTTTTTTACCTTGAAATTCCAATGACTTTCAAATCTCTCTTGAGCTAAACACTTAATAGAAAAATGCTACAAATTATTTTTGACTTATTATTTTTAAAAAATATTTATTTTCATTTACTTAGAAGATAGAATAAGAGAGAGAGAGAGAGAGAGAGAGAGAGAGAGAGATCTTCCATCTGCTGTTTTACAATAACCTAGGACTGGGCCAGGCCAAAGTCAGGGCCCAGAACTCCATCTGGGACTCCACCGTGAATAGCAGGGAACTAAGTACTTGAGCCGTCACCCTCTGTTGCTGCGTTCCAGAGTATGCCTTAACACAAAGCTGGAGTGGAAGTGGAAGAGCCAGGACTTTAACCAAGCCCTTTAATATGGGATGCGAGTGTCCTAAGTGGTATCCTAATTGTTCTGCCACAACACCTACTCCTTGATTTTTTTTTTTGTACCAAAATAAATTTACCCCTCGCCAGTTTCCCATTAATTTTTGAAGTACCTCTGTGTGTGTGTGTGTGTGTATAACACTTAAAAAAGTGTATATTTGTGGACAAACATAAAAATATTTTAAGTTGTTTGACCATCCATAATTTCTCAGTAGATATTCTTAGAATCAGTAGAAATATGTTTTAGAATTATATTTGACTTCTGTTTTTACTAATAAAAGTAGCTATTCATGGGAAATTTGCCTAAATTAAATGGAGGGGGGAACAGAGGTGACTGCAACATTGAGAAAGGAGTAATATACTGAAAGAATATTTAATTTTACTATATCTCTAATCTATAGTAATTTTTAAAAAATTTACCATGAATGGAGGAAGAAGTGGGAGATGGGATGCTTACAGTTGGAAGGGAGGTTATGGGGGAAAAAAGCCTCTATAATTCAAAAGTTGTACTTTGGAAATTTATATTTATTAAATAAAAGTTAAAAAAAATTTACCATGCAATGTTCCAACCACACTGATATCTCATTGGGAAAATCATCCTTTTTCTTGTCCATATTTGGTTACTTTCTAATATCAAAAAGAAAAATGGGATAATTTATTCATTTAAATTAAATTGCTATAATCATTTGCTATATGTGATAATACAACATAAGTATAGCTACTTCAAAATAGTATGCACAGAATTAACACTCCATGGGAGGTAGTACCCAGTAACTACAGCAGTGGAACCATAGCAGTTAGTCTCCCTGTACTGGAATGTTAAAGTACCTATACTTTCGGGGCCAGTGCTGTGGTGCAGCGGGTTAATGCCCTGGCCTGAAGCGCCGGCATCCCATATGGGCACCGGTTCAAGACCCGGCTGCTCCACTTCCTGTCCAGCTCTCTGCTGTGGCCTGGGAAAGCAGTAGAAGATGGCCCAAGTACTTGGGCCCCTGCACCCATGTGGGAGACCCAGAAGAATCTCCTGATTCCTGGCATCAGATTGGTGCAGCTCCGGCTGTTGTGGCCAATTGGGGAGTGAACCAGTGGATGGAAGACCTCTTTCTCTCTCTGTTTAACTCTGACTTTCAAGTAAAATAAATAAATCTTTTTTTAAAAAAAAAAAGTACCTATACTTTGCAGGTTGATTCGTTGATTCTTGAGAATTAAAGCAGTTCTTGGCATGTAATGTTTAACAAATGTTGGCTGTAATATTCTTCTGTTTGATTATCATACTAACTTTAAAAGTTAAAAATGTAGTTGTTTGTGCTTTTGGCTTAAACAAGTCATATGAACTACTCAACTGAATTTTGCTGCTATTGTAGGCCAAAATTATCCCTGTATTAGTAGTTAAGGCAATGACTGAACTAAGGGGCTTGACCAAAGAATATGGTTTTACTACAAAGATGAAAATACAGAATCATTGTGCATTGTTTACATAAAAAGAGCTGGGAGTATAGGGAGCTGAAAGTTACAGTCTCACCTCTGCTACTTAATTAATCATTCTTGAATGTTTACATTTATTTATTTGTTAATAGCAAGAGCTGAGAGTTCCTGTAGTGGGAATTCTTGTGAACATCTGAGACACCTAAAGGTTTCTAATTACAGTGCCTTATATAGTTATAAAATATTTTCCTTCCTTTTCCCTAAATGTCCCACTCTGAAATTTGTTTTTCTCCTAATCTTCACTCTTCAGAAGGACCAATTCTACTTGTTTGTTTTGTGGATTAAATACTCTTATTTTTACCTTTGCTACTTCTTAATATCTAAAAGATTTAGCTAAAAGTATTATATGTTATTAATTTGAAACAGTCTCTAAATGTCTTCATTTAGGAACAAGCTGGTAGGAAATAAGGAATATAAATAAATCACTTATGCATTTTGAGTGCTTTCAGTAGCTCAAGAGAATAAAGTTAGTAACTCATATACAAGTTTTTTTGTTTTTTTTTTTGTTTGTTTGTTTTTGGGTGGAGGATCAGGTATAGCAGTTATACTAGATACAGTGAAAACAGTTTCTCATTTTCTACCTCAAAATTGAGTGTGCCTTGTGAGCATAGCTGGCACTGAAACATTTTGATGTTTTTCTTTTTTCTTTCTTTTTTTTAATGTTTTTCAAGATCAGTGTATCTTGGAGGCATTTTGATGACTCAGGGCTGATTTTAGCTGCAAAAAGAATTCTAGCAGAGTTGAAGAGAGAAGGAACAGATGTTTGTTAAGCTTCAGGATGAGTAGGTTGGTTGCATAGCACAAGGGTAATTGGATGATGTAAAAGGCAGTGACTGAGAATAATCAAGGAGATGTTCCCAGAGTGGAAAAAAGATGAATGAAATAAGGTAATATGCACATGCTAGAGGCCATTAGATGTCACTAAATGGTGATGTCTGGAATGGAATGGAGCCACAGGAGGAACAGGTGGGAATTGTGTTGGTGAGGGGAAACTACTGTTAGAGGGGAACTAGTCCATGCTAGTGTATCCAATTCTTTTAGGAGCCATATTTTTCCACAGTGGGTAAAACCTTAGGTAATTGTCGATTTCCAAACGTGAGTCATTTCATAAATAAAGAAAATCATGAAAAGTACAGCTTGAGAGAAACAAGTAATGACAGTTCTGTCCTTTTGAATTCCATTCATTCTTGGTGGAGTCCCAACTGCACTTCCTGGGCCACTCCCTTGGAGCCCAGTCATCTCTGTGGGCCAGAACAGTTAGCACCACCTCTTGAATACCTTCAGGTAGGTCTACATCATTTTCTTCCTAAAAACCTTCCACTCCCTCACTGTCTCCGTTTTAGGCATCTTGATACTTTCTGACATAAATCAGTCTCCTATTTATGGCCTTTAGAAACATGAATTAGTTTATGCTGTACTAATTTGCTCATTTTTGCTTTTAAAAAACCAGTGGGGGCTTCTTCTTGCACACTGTGGCACATGTAAAGTCCTCCTCTGTCAGGCTTCCACTCTGATTGGACCACTGCTCTCTAATAAATGACATGTGTTCACTGTTCCCTGTTCCTGTGACTCTATACTATTCTCTTGTCTCTTAGTGTCTCAAAGCTTACTGTTAGTCAAAAGTAGACATCAACTAAGTATATTTGAATAAGGCTCTTCCATGGAGACTGGGCATTATCTTTTTTTTTTTAACTTTTATTTAATGAATATAAATTTCCAAAGTACGATTTATGGATTACAATGGCTTCCCCCCCATACCGTCCCTCCCACCCACTACCCTCCCCTTTCCCACTCCCTCTCCCCTTCCATTCACATCAAGATTCATTTTCGATTATCTTAATATACAGAAGATCAGCTTAGTATACATTAAGTAAGGATTTCAACAGTTTGCTCCCACACAGAAACATAAAGTGAAAAATAATAGATGATTTTTTTTAAATGATGATGAAATCAGATCAGACCTATTGTCATGTTTAATCCCAGTGAGAGTCAAGTTGGGAGTTGAGAATCTCTTTTCTTTTCTTTCTTTCTTTTTTTTTTTTTTTTTTTTTTAAGAGGATCAGTTTAGTATACATTAAGTAAAGATTTCAACAGTTTGCACCCCCATAGAAACACAAAGTGAAATATATTGTTTGAGTACTCCTTATAGCATTAAATCTCAATACACAGCACATTAAGGACAGAGATCCTACATGAGGAGTAAGTGCACAGTGACTCCTGTTGTTGACTTTACCAATTGACACTCCTGTATATGGCATCAATAATCTCCCTATGCTCCAGTCATGAGTTTCCAAGGCTATGGAAGCCCTCTGAGTTCTCCGACTCTTATCTTGTTTAGACAAGGTCATAGTCAAAGTGGAGGTTCTCTCCTCCCTTCAGAGAAAGGTACCTCCTTCTTTGAAGACCTGTTCTTTCCACTGGGATCTCACTCACAGAGATCTTTTGCCAGAGTGTCTTGGCTTTCCATGCCTGAAATACTCTCATGGGCTTTTCAGCCAGATCCGAATGCCTTTAGGGCTGATTCTGAGGCCGGAGTGCTATTTAGGACATCTGCCATTCTATGAGTCTGCTGAGTATCTCACTTCCCATGTTGGATCACTCTCCCCTTTATTTATTCTATCGGTTAGTGTTAGCAGGTACTAGACTTGTTTATGTGCTCCCTTTGACTCTTAGTCCTTTCATTATGATCAATTGTGAACTGAAATTGATCACTTGGAATAGTGAGATGGCATTGGTACATGCCACCCTGATGGGATTGAATTGGAATCCCCTGGTATGTTTTTAACTCTACCATTTGGGGCAAGTCAGCTTGAGCATGTCCCAAATTATACATCTCTTCGAGACTGGGCATTATCAATAACGACTAACATGATTTATATATTGATGAGTCAGAGTCTTCATTGAGTAAGTTGAAGAATTCTTATAAAAATATAGGTGAATGGTGTTGAGTGAGAGTGCAGCTGTGTCTTTATTTTTCACTGTTTGCCTTCTGTAGGGATAGAAGAATGACAGGTGTTTTAGGGAAACAGAGAAACTAAGGTGAGGAACTTTCCTTGCCTTTGGCTGCAAGAGGCTAGGATTGGGTGGAAGCAATGGCTTATGTGAAGAAAATGATAAGGAGTTATGGTTGAACAGATAAATTGGAACCAGAAAATAGAAGAAACTAAACACACACACACATACTAATAGCAAGACTATGCAGACAACTTTAAGATAAATTCTAAACTAGGGGGCTGGTGCTGTGATATAGTAGGCTTAGCCTTCGCCTGCAGGGCTGGCATCCCATATGGGCACTGGTTCGAGACCCAGCTGCTCCACTTCTGGTCCAGCTCTCTGCTATGGCCTGGGAAAGCAGTAGAAGATGGCCCACATGCTTGGGCCCCTGCACCCATGTGGGAGACCTGGAAGAAGCTCCTGGCTCCTGGCTTTGGGTCAGCCCAGCTCTGGCTGCTGTGACCATTTGTGGAATGAAATAGCAGATGGAAGACCTTTCTCTCTGTTTCTCTCTCTCTTTGTCTATAACTCTACCTCTCAAATAAATAAATATTTAAAAAAAAATTCTAAATTGGAACTAGGGCGGAAAACGAATGCCTTTTTAGAGAAACATCAAAATTTTAGGTAAGAATGAAGCTTAGTATAAAGAAGGAACTGATCTTTCTTAGAAATTCCTATCAGTGTTTCAGGTGACTTCTTTAGCTCACCACCATAGCAGCTAACAGTGGGTCGGCTCTGCCATGAGTGATAGGTAACAAAAGGGTCCTAGATTCCTAATCTAAACCGTCAGGTAGCAAAATATTTTTGTATCTTCTTCCACATTTTTTTAGGTATTGATTTCTAACAGAAACAAAGAAGTGCAGCTAATATAAAACTACTTCACGTCACCATTTCTCTCTGTTGATGCTGACATTCTGTTGTGGCTGTGGTTGAGTTTTTGTGGTTTTTTTTTTTTTTTTTTTTTTTTTTTTTCCCAAGACAGGAAATGAATGTGATAGGTAGAGAGCCTTTCTTAAAATGTGGCTATTGTGTCTTAAAGCCTGACAATTCAAGTCAAGCAAGGTTCTACCTTCCCACTGTTGCTACTTCAGCCATTTTCATATGTGTTTTGTGTCTTAAGAAGTTAAGATTAAACCTAAACCTATTAGACATATTTTTCACAAGAGAATTGTGTTCTGGAAAAAGACAACAAACCGATTGGTTCATGTACAATGCAGATTTTCATCATGAAAGAAATCATGTTTTTGTACCCTTTTCCCACGAAGGTGGTAATTAACTCTGTTACTGCATTCACAGCTTCTTCAGAAAGTTCTCTTCAAAAATTTGACTTTAAAAACATCGCATTGATCTAAAGTCATCATTATTTATAAACTGGACAAATAATGTGTATCTCTAAAATTCTAGCTCCTGTAGTGTATCATTTCCATTAAATCATTTCAGTGTTTCTAGTTTCTGTCTAGTCATCTGGAAGCCAAAGCTTCCCTGGTATTATCCGACCTGATAATAGCATTTATGTATTTGTTTGTTTGGTTTTTTTTTTTTTTTTTTTTTTTTTTTTTTTTTTTTTTTTGACAGGCAGAGTGGATAGTGAGAGAGAGAGAGAGAGAGACAGAGAGAAAGGTCTTCCTTTTTGCCGTTGGTTCATCCTCCAATGGCCGCCGCAGCCGGTGTGCTGCGACCGGCACATCGCGCTGATCCGAAGCCAGGAGCCAGGTGCTTCCCCTGGTCTCCCGTGCGGGTGCAGGGCCCAAAGACTTGGACCATCCTCCACTGCACTCCCTGGGCCATAGCAGAGAGCTGGCCTGGAAGAGGGGCAACTGGGACAGAATCCAGTGCCCCAACCGGGACTAGAACCAGGTGTGCCGGCGCCACAAGGCGGAGGATTAGCCTATTGAGCCGTGGCACCGGCCTATTTCTGGTTTTGTATGTATATACTTCTCTTTGGGAAATAGTAATCTTTGACATTATTCTCAAAATTAGGTATTCGTATCGAGGTCAAATATGGTTTTTAAAAACTTAACTGTAGGGTCTGACACTGTGGTGTAGCAGGTAAAGCTGCCTTCTGCAGTGCCAGCATCCCATAAGGGCGCCAGTTCATGTCCTGGCTACTCCTCTTTTGATCCAGCTCTCTGCTAAGGCCTGGGAAAGCAGTGGAAGATGGCCCAACATTTGGGCCCCTGCACCCATGTAGGAGACCCGGAAAACTCCTGGCTCCTGGCTTCTGGCTTTGTATTGGCCCAGCTCCGGCCATTGCGGCCATTTGGTGGGGAGTGAACCAGCAGATGGAAGATTTTTCTCTGTCTCTCCCTCTCACTGTCTGTAACTCTACATCTCAAATACATAAATAATAATAATAATAAAATCTAAGCTATAGCATGAATAGAATTGTATGATTCTAGTTGTACCAGGTAAAGAAGGAAATAAGGTAGTTTTATAGAGGCACAAAAATGGATTTTATTGAGCACATACTATATAAATATATAATATACAATTATACTTTATAATATTAGCAGTCTTGTATAATAAATATTACTGATGTTTGCAGATGAAAAATTGGCACACAGATTAAGTAGCTTGCTCATGATCATGCAACCAGTAAATGATGGAATTGATATTGGAACCCAGATTTTTCTGACTCCCTAAAGCCCACTCTCTTTGTTCTTATGATACTGTTATGTATAAATATTGCTGACTTAAACTTTTCATTTGAGAATGCTGATCAAGTATTTCAGTGGTGCCAACACATTACAACAGTGCATTGAAAAGAAAAAGCTCTGGGGGCCGGCACTGTGGTAAAACCACCATCTGTAATGCTGACGTCCCATATGGGTACTGATTCAAGACCCGGCTGCTCTACTTCCAGTCCAGCTCTCTGTCATGGCCTGGGAAAGCAGTGGAAGATGGCCCAAGGGGCCCTTGGGCCTCTGCACCCGCATGGGAGACCCAGAAGAAGCTCTTGGCTTCTTGTAGGCTGAGCTCCAGCCATTGCGGCCATCTGGGGAGTGAACCAATGGATGGAAGACCTCACTCTCTCTGCCTCTGCCTCTCTGTAACTCTGCCTTTCAAATAAATAAATAAATTAAAAGAAAAAAGATCTGTACAAATGTAAGATAGGGAAGACTTGCTTTAGTTATCTAGCATCATCATCAGTTAATAGAGTATTTTTTGTGTAGCTTTTTAAAGCAAACATTTATATTAATATATTTTCTTTGGTATCTTAGAAGTATCCCTGTCTTTATAAAACAGTGTTCTCTATCTTATATAACTTTTATTTTGGGTGTCATCTTCAGCTGTTGTCCTGTGCCTTAATAAAGTAATAGACTCAAGAATTGCTAATGTCTCTCAAGTCAGATTCTGCCTTGAAAAATGGTCTCTGATTGCTGTTTTTTAAACTGGGTCTGGCATGGTACAGGGGGTTAAGTTGTGCCAGTATCCTTTACACCCCCTCCCCCATAAGATCTAAGTAAATTAGATCTTCCTGTCAAAAAGATTTATTTATTTTTATTTATTTCAAAGAGTGACAGAGAGAGAAAGAGAGAGAGAGAGAGAGAGAGAGATCGAGATCTTCCATATGCTGATTCACTCCCCAAATGATCACAACAGCCAGGACTGACCCAGGCTGAAGGCAGAATCCCACAGCTTCATCTGGGTCTCTTCCATCGGTGGCAGAGGCCTAAGTAATTGGGCCATCTTCCACTGCCTTCTGTGGCACACTAACAGGGAGCTAGATTGGAAGCAGAGCAACCAGGACTCAAACCAATGCTCAGAACAACCAGAACTCAAACCAATGCTCTGATATCATATGCAAACATCCTAAGTGGTAGCTTAAGCCTCTCTGCCAAAACTCTGCCCTGTGATTACTGTGTTTTTGTGGTTCCTGACTTGCTGTCAGCTGTCATTTCTCTGGGTCAAATTCTAACAACCCCTTTCTTGGCTGCCTCTGATTTTTTTTTCCTGCCAATATCTTTTTTAAGATATACAAGTTTCATGTATTTCATATGTACAGATTTAGGAAGTGCCAAAATTTATAGGGAAAATCAAGCAACTAAAATTGTTAAATCAGTAACCTTCATTTGTACCTATGTCTATTCTAAATTTCAGCCTGTGGACGTAAAGGGTTCTCCTTACCCTTCTGTAGAAATATATAGTACTTTGTTAAACTGATAGCTAATCCCCCCTTTTTTTTCTTGAGAAGAGTGGCTAATTCTGTTTTCCTTAAGGCGATATTCCATTAGTGGCAGTGTTTTGTGCCACTGAGGACCTAAAGACTTGCCTTTTATTTCATTTAATTACATACACTGTTTTATGATTCTAAATATTTGAATGGGGTGTTCCTGACTGGCTATGTGTGTCTGAATCCAGCCAAAAAGACAGATAGCAGCAGTAGTTATGCTCAGAAAACATGTTCTTTCATTTGCAGTGTTTTCTTCAAAAAGCCTCCATTTATTCTGTGGCAACAGCTGATGTCTCTGTCACTGCCACTCACAGTCATTACCAAGCAATCTAAAATAGGGTTGAGATTTAAAATGCCTCTCTTTCCAACTTAACTTGCACATGTGTGTCTTCAAGTTTCCCCAGGAACATGACTGAATCAGTTCTGCTTTCTATTCTCTTGTCAGTCGGTGCCTTGCTAGAAATGTTGCTTTTGTCATAGCAGTGGCAGTGCAGTGTGGTTAGTAATTCACTTTCCTGATTTAAGTCTATGAGCAGATTCAGTTTACTTGTCTCTACAGTGCAGACTCATCCTTGGTGTCTGAGCACTCATGGTATCTCGTCATAGTGGCAATATATTTCAGCATCACTGTGGCCATTTAAAGAAGACAGAACAGTTTTAATATATGAATATATTTAATATATTTTGGGATGATTATATTTTACATATCTTATATATTTTGGGAATATAATATGTATTATATATATATGTATTTCCTACCCAACTAGAAACAGGTTAATTGCAGTTTCCAGGTACTTTTGTTAGAAGAAATGTATTACCAGATATGGAAGTAATCTATGTGATGCAAAGCAACCTCTTAAAACATGATTTTATCTTTTTTTCTGTTAATTGGAGTGCTTACAACTTAGACATTGTTGAGCTTTTCTGATAGGCAAGTAACACATACTCAGAAATAAATCAGCTCTAATGCCACAGCTTTGTCATAATCATTTACAACTGTGGAATAATAATCTGCAGATGACTCAATTCTTTACCTCAATCTTCATTCTTAAGCCTTCGTTTTGAATCCTGGTTACATTGGCCATTTCAACATCACCTCAGATTCACTCATTTTGTTGCTTAACCCCTTTAATGAGCATTTTATGCGTACCTACCACATGTTGTGCATCAGTCAGCCATTATACTGCTATTCATTAAGTATACAGGATGTGCCCTGTTCTTTGATGAGCATTGGGAGTATAGCCCCTCCCTTCATAGGGTTTTTCTGTCTCTTGTGTAAGTTTTAATTAAATAAGTACTTCCAGAGTGATTAATATAATGAGTAAGAAAATAAAGGGATTATACAGAAGCATGGCAGGGGTGCCAGTCTTGTCTAATGGATCACAGACCTCCCTGATGAAGACATCTTTAAGCCAAGAATTGAAGCTTTGGGAGGAGTTAGATGAGTGGGATCAAGCTATTTGTTTTGTCTATAGGTTAATTTTCTCATTTGTAAAGTGAAGTTACCAACAGAAACTATTAGTAAGCTAGTTAGTGCATGTAAAGCATTTAGAACAGTGCCTGGCCCTGAGTGTGGATGCGGTCTCCATCCTCTCTACCATCAGTCTCAGTCATTCTTTCATTCAGGCATTCCTATCAACAACCACTGAACTCTGACCAAGTGCTGGGTGTTTTACAGCGTTGTGGTGGGATTCATAAATGAAAAAGTATAAAATCTATCCTTTCAAGGAACTTATGTATATAAATAGATAAAAAGCAAAGAATAATATAGGAAGAACTAGGAGGGAGGTGAATGCCCATTTCTGGGAAGGAGCAATTATTCTACTTTGTGAGCAGGGGGTGTTCTGTGCTACTTACTTGGCAAGTACTCATTTCCTGCCTGTGAAATGCTATATTTTCCTAAATTTTTCCATATTCTTTAAAATGTTACCTTTGTATATCTTTACTTACCACTGAAGTTTGCCATAGGATTGAAGTGAAAAAGTATAGAAAATATATTTCAGAGACTGAAGTAGGTTGTATATGTTGAATAGTCTTGAATGAATTATTTGGACATTTTAAGATTATTTATTTTCAAAAGCTTCGTAACTGTTCAAGACCTTTATTAGAATAGTATCACATACTTGAGGGACTCAATGTAGATATACAAAAGGATGTTGCTTCTTCTGAAATACAAGATTTCATGGAGGCACCATCTGTTGATTTCAACAAATGTCTGTTCTAATATTTTTGCTGTCATAAAATGGCATCTTTGGGGACCAGCATTGTGACACAGTAGGTTAAGCCTTAGCATTTAATACCAGCATTCCATTTGGGTGCTGATTTGAGTCCTGGCTGCTCTACTTCCAATCCAGCTAATGCTCCTGGGAAAGCAGTGGAAGATAGCCCAAGTATTTGGGCCCCTGCCACACACATGGGGGACCTGGATGGAATTCCAGGCTCCTGGCTTTGGCTTGGCCCCACCCCTGCCTTTGAGACCATTTAGGGAATTAATAGAGGCTGGAAGATGTCTCTCTGTCTCTGTCTCTCTCTATTTCTCCCTAACTCTACCTTTCAAATAAATAATATAAATATTTTTTAAAAAATAAATAAAATGGCATCTTTGATATCCTTTTTCAGTAAACATTTTATTTATTTGTTTGAGAGGCAGAGTTACGGGAAGAAAGAGGGAGAGACAGAGAAGTCCTCCATCTACTGGGTCACTCCAAAAATGGCTGCAACGACTGGAGCTGGGCTGATTCAAAGCCAGGAGCTGGGAGCCTCTTTTGGGTCTCCCATATGGTTACAGGGGCCCAAGTACTTGGGCCATCTTCTACTATTTTCCTAGGCCATAAGCAGAGAGCTGGATTGGAAGAGGAGCAGCCAGGACATAAACTGGCTCCCGTATCGGGTGCTGGCACCACGGATGGAGGCTTAGCTTGCTAAGCCACAGCACCGGCCCCTTTGACATCATTTTTCACATGTATTGCCATATTCAACTGAAAAGATGACAGTAAGAATCAAAATTGGTAATCATTTGAAATTATTTTTTGTTTGACAGTAGAAAAGATAGCATAATACAGTTTTGCTGATAAAAGTATGAGGCTCACAGACAGCTACATATTTCAGTAAATTGAAGTTTTCAAAATCTTGCTCACATTGCACTCTTGAGAGAAAACTTCTTGTATAGCAAATGGCATTGTGTAGGCTTTGAGGAAAAATTGTATTAAAAATAAATCGGTAAAGTACCTCATTTAACTGGTAGGAAACCAGTACTAGGTTAACATCTCACTTTTCACAACCAATAGTATTGGTTAAAAAATTAGTGAATATACAGTATATTCATGATTAAGACGTAAGCTGAAATTTTGCTTTAAACTTTAAAACCAAAAGCTATTCTTTCTGTTGGACACACTTCCTTCCCAACTGGTAGAACATTGAACTTAACACAGCAGATACACCTACAGTCTTGTAGATTAGATCATCATCATCATAAAAAGTACAGTAATGGATTTCTTGTTTAAGAGTAGACTTCAGGAGGTACCTTTCTCTGAAGGGAGGAGAGAACCTCCACTTTGACTATGACCTTGTCTAAACAAGATAAGAATCGGAGAACTCAGAGGGCTTCCATAGCCTTGGAAACTCATGACTGGAGCATAGGGAGATTACTGATGCCATAGACAGGAGTGTCAATTGGTAAAGTCAACAACAGGAGTCACTGTGCACTTACTCCTCATGTAGGATCTCTGTCCTTAATGTACTGTGCATTGAGATTTAATGCTATAACGAGTACTCAAACAATATATTTCACTTTGTGTTTCTATGGGGGTGCAAACTGTTGAAATCTTTACTTAATGCATACTAAACTGATCCTCTGTAAAAAAAAAAAAAAAAAAGAAAAAAGAAATTCTCAACTCCCAACTTGACTCTCACTGGGATTAAACATGACAATAGGTCTGATCTGATTTCATCATCATTTAAAAAAATCATCTATTATTTTTCACTTTATGTTTCTGTGTGGGAGCAAACTGTTGAAATCCTTACTTAATGTATACTAAGCTGATCTTCTGTATATTAAGATAATCGAAAATGAATCTTGATGTGAATGGAAGGGGAGAGGGAGTGGGAAAGGGGAGGGTTGTGGGTGGGAGGGACGGTATGGGGGGGAAGCCATTGTAATCCATAAATCGTACTTTGGAAATTTATATTCATTTAATAAAAGTTAAAAAAAAAAGAGTAGACTTCAGAAATTCCATGGTAATAGGTCTTTGCAATGGCTTTTAATCTCTTAAAACATGAGGCTTGCATGGGATGAGGCATGAATTAATTTTCCAGCTTTTGACAAAACTGAATCCTAAAAGCATCCATATACATGTGACAATCACTTCTAAAAAGCAATTAGCTTGCTATAAATACAAGAGATTTCCTGTGAGAAACTTGCTCACACTATCTAAGCAATACTGAAATTGGCACGTTAGAGAAAAAGTATATCTTATCCAAAGAAATAGTACACTTCAGTTTTTTAGTTTGCTTTGGCTCTTGTCATTTTTTTGCTTACATTCAATTGTGAGAGAGGGGGCAAGCTAGTATAAGATGTGTTTATGTCCTTTATGGGATATAGGATTAACTGTCATAATTAGTTTCCAGAAATCTTTATGGAAATTTTTTCATGAATCTATTAAAATGCACGAAGATGATTTGCCATTCAATCGAAAAGCAAACTAATCCCTGGCCCTTAGGTTAGTCTTTAGACCTCAGCAGACCTGGTGGGCTTTTTAACCATTTGGTAGTGGTAGTGGGTGGGACTTGTCCTTTTGTCTATAAAATGTGAATAATAATATGTACTTCTTAGAGTTATTGTTTGAGGTGTATGGAATGGCGTGACTAAAGCACTTTTCAAAATGGCCTTTCCCTCACTCCCTTGCCTCCCCTCTCCCAGGCAGTTACAAACACAGACTGCCTTCTTTTCTTACCTTGGGGTGCAGATTATCAGGCTCCTCAGTTGTACCTTGCTTTTACATGTTCCCTTCATCTGAGAAATTGTGACGTGAGACACTGAGCAAGCCAGTCACCAGAACCACAGGGCATGTTTTCTGAATATTTGCGTTATGCGACTCTGGCTCTCTAGAACCTGATCTATGTTCCTGAAACAAGTAGGACACACACGGGATGCTGTGTCAGAGGTTTGCCCGTGATGCAGAGTTACAGCACTGGGAGA
Source organism: Oryctolagus cuniculus (assembly GCF_051225735.1). Taxonomy (NCBI): domain Eukaryota; kingdom Metazoa; phylum Chordata; class Mammalia; order Lagomorpha; family Leporidae; genus Oryctolagus; species Oryctolagus cuniculus. The sequence continues at coordinate 83,630,926 of NC_142871.1, forward strand.
CATGTTGAGCTCAAGGTCCAGTCAGATTTTACTTTGATTTTAATTCATAGTCTCATTAATAGCCAGAACCTTTTCTAATTTAGGATGACAATAGAATAAAAATAAACGTGCCTATTGTTTATTTTCCTTTACTACCATTAATAATTTAATGCTAAAGGATAAATAAGAGCAAACTGTATTGGCTTTGGTTCCTTCAGTTTATTTGGTTTTATTTTCTTATTTAAAATGGGAGTTGAAGGAGACGGAATTGAAGAAAATTCTGCTATTTATGTAATATGTTATCATACTTTCCTACATAAATTGAAGGCAGCATAATTCCAGAAAATCACAGGAAAGCAAAACAACAGAGTTTGAGTGCTCTGCTATCTTCCAAATGGTTTCTACGCATATAGGATAACTCATTCAGCCCAGCAGCAACCATCTGGCAGGCTCCGAGCTCGGTGCTCCAGGTTACATAGCTTAAAATTTCACTAACATAAGGATTGTGAAGCGTGGAGCTTCACATTTATCAGAGGCATCTGATTCGGGATATTAATCTCATTTTTCCTACTCCAAAACCCCTTGTATTTTCTTGTAGTTTTCTCTCCTAAATTGTCTCAATAATCTAGCAAGATGGGGAGGACGCTGCACAGCACTCTCCTTAAATTGCATGCTGTATAGTTGTGTGTGAAGAAGAAAAAAGGAAGCGGCATGATATGTTGTTAGGAGCTCATGACAGGTGTAAGATTTGGCATTCTCATCTTAAAACAATTTTTTAATTAAAAATATGGCTTTTTCATTAAATCATATCCAGGTTTCTTTCTAGTTTTTATTTTCTCAAACCCAAACCAAAATGCAATCATTTATGACTCTCTGACTTTATGAATTTATAAAAGAAAGATGAAACTATTCAAAGTAAAATGAAGTCTTTGAGAATTCAGTTCAGATTATATGCATTAGAATTTTGCAGTCAAGTGGAAGTTAGCTATTAAATAGCAATAATAATTCGGAATTAATCAGAAATAATGTTTCTTATTTTACAGAATTCAGAGTAAGTTAAATCCTTAGGAGGCTGCAACCAAACTGCATTTCCTGAAAGAACTATACTAACTCTGTTTTTAAAAAAGATTTTATTTATTTATTTGAGAGGCAGAGTTACAGACAAAGAGAGAAGTCTTCCATTTGCTGGTTCACTCCCCAAATGGCACAAAGGCCAGAGCTGAGCTGATCTGAAGCCAGGAGCCAGGAGCTTCTTCTGGGTCTCCCGCATGGGAGCAGGGGTTCAAGCACTTGGGCCATCCTCTGCTGCTTTCCCAGGATATTAGCAGTGAGCTGGGTCAGAAGAGAAGCAGCCTGGACATAAACTGGAACCCACATGGGATGCTTGCGCCCAGGTGGAAGCTTAGCCTACTACACCACAGTGCCAGCCTGTAACAACTCTTAAAAAAGACAATATGCCCCTATTCACTAAAGAACAGGAGAAGGTTGAATCTGTAATACATTTTCAGATACCAGAGTGAATACTAGAAACTAGAAACAACAAGCTATATAAATCTGCATATCTGTCATCACAAATGTATGATTCTGTTTCTGATCTATCATTTTCTGACCGCATGGGCAATTGTACACATGTGCACTGAGGAGCTAGGATTTACTCATCCTTCTAGTCTTTGGAGGGTTCAAAAATGAAAGATGAGCTTTCTGTTCCTATTCCGTCCTCAATCAGAAGACTTGATGTATTCCTCTATCTAAATTTTAGATTTTTTAAAAATCTAAATATCAGCTACATGCTTTCTAAAAGTTGTGGGTATGTAATTTAAGATAAACAATTATTTACACCTGTATAGCACATACATACACATCTACTTGAAAGTGTACATGGGTACACATGCAGCCTAAACATAAAATAATACAAAGGAATGATTGCTTTTGTGAGCTTTTTAAGTATTCTGTAGTTTTCTGGGTGAGTGTAAAGAGAAAGGTGGAAAAAAGAGTGAGCCTAGCAAGCTACTGCTCAAACTTCATCTTGATTCTGAATCCACAATTGTTAGCTCCACTGGGATATCTTTTTCTTCCTTCAAGAGTCTTTTCTCCAAATTTCTACGTCCTGCTACAGTAGCGTAACCCTCTTTGTGTTAAAAAGTACAACAGCTATTAATGGTAACAGTAATATATAGATGTAATATATCTTCTTATAATCTTTATCTGAGTTTCTGTCTAATATCATTTCTGTCTCCACAGTGATTACGTTTCTATTTTTAGTTACATATCAAATATTTACCAGAACTTCAATTTTTATATCTTTTCCAAGTTATTTTCTTATTTTCAGCATTTCTTTGGCAGAAAACCTTCTCTAAAATTCCTTCATTGCATTGTTTTTCCTGATAAAGATTCAAAAGTACCTCCAAGTTGAACTTTGTATCCTACTGGTAGACTATTGTAAGTCATCCTTAGGTCATTGATAAAGTGAAACATTGTTAGGAACTTGAAAAGACAACCCTTTATACATTCAGGGCAGACTCTCAATGTTTGTCATATGTCTTTTCTCAGTCTATAGCCTTTTAGCCTCATGCAGACACAATGAATATTATTCCCGAGGCCAATTTGAACTAATTTAGCAAATTATATTTCTTGAGACAGTTTGCTGATCCTTCTCTACAGGTTTGGTGGGAAATTATGTGGAGATTTTTCTTAAGATTTTTACTGTGGAAAATTAAGAAGGAAATGAAAGTTCATTTTAGAGTGGCAGACAGTGAGACAGAAACCTAATTTAAATTCATCCCTGTGTGTATGGGTCCTAAGTCCACTGTTTAGAATAGGAATCTTGCAAAACTGTCTCGCAAAAATGTGAAGGATTAGTGTTTTAAACCCTTCTATCACCTGTGCTATGTAAATGTATTTCTTACTTAAAATTTGCATATTTACAGTGCGTATTATCTACTACTTCACCTAATTGGACACTCAGGGAATGGTACATTTATCTGTTCTTCCTACTGTAAACAATATTGATAAATGCTGGGTGGATGAGTTATCTGTTTTTAATGAGTCATATTTTAAGGAGAAAATTCTTAGTTTATAATGAATATGATGCAGTAGGATGCTTTTTAACCATTTTGTTTCCCATCTGACATAAAAGTACATGTAAATGGGTTGCTTGCTTACATTCTTCTTCCATTTCCCCCTTCATGTCTCCCAACTAGCGAGTATTCACTTTGCTCCTATACTAGAAATGTGCCCACATCCGTAAAGGTAGAAGAAGCCTAATTTTACATGGCGTAATAGTTTTAAGGAACTTCTTAGTTGATCGAGTTGATCTACGTAACCATTTGACTGGATCATTAGCTTGGGTTTATTCTGTTTTCATTTAGTTTGGTTTTTAGGCCAAAAGTATGTAACTTCACATTCATATGTGTTCAGAAAGGTTTTTTATTTTTATTTTTTAAAGATTTATTTATTTGTTTGAAAGTCAGAGTTACCAAGAGAGAGAGAGGTCTTCCATCTGCTGGTTCACTCCCCAGATGGCCACAACAGCCGGAGCTGCGTTGATCCGAAGCCAGGAGCCAGGAGCTTCCTCTGGGTTTCCCAAGTGGGCGCAGGGGCCCAAGGACTTGGGCCATCTTCCACTGCTTTCCCAGGCCATAGCAGAGAGCTGGATCAGAATCAGAGCAGCCAGGTCTCAAACCGGTGCCCATATGGGATGCCGGTGCTTCAGGCCAGGGTATTAACCCACTGTGCCACAGTGCTGGCTGAAATTTTATTTTTTGTCTAAAGATTTATCTGTCTATTTATTTCAAAGGCAGAGCAGATCTTTCATTCACTTATTCACTGTCCAAATGCCACAGCAGTCAGGTCTGGACCAGGCCAATGCCAGGAGCCAGGAAAACCATCCTGGTCTCTCACCTAGGTGGCAGGGGCACAAGCACTTGGCTATCTTCCTCTGCCTTCCTAGCTGCATTACCAGGGATCTGGATTGGAAGCCAAACAGCCAGGACTTGAACTGGCACCCCAATCTGGGATGCAAGTGTTGAAAGCAGTGGCTTAACCCACAGGCCACAACACAGGCCACATGCAGAAATTTTAATCAAGCACAAACTGTGCTGGCCCTTTATTAAAGTTCCATCCTGATTGATATTGTCAAGTTGAGATTTAGAGAATTCAACACACCACTTTCCAAGCTAAGGGAAGAATACTGCTGTCAGTGAAGTACCAGAATCTGTGAGATCAGAAGGAACTTTCTAAAGAAAGTGATCCTGGTAAAACGAAAGTGGCTTGCCAGGGGGCTGAGAAGAGCTGTAACAGTCCCAGGGAGGAGTAACGTACAAAGGCCTGGGGCAGGAGAGCTTGGTGTGTCTAAGAGTTGGAGTCATTTAGTAATGGCTGGAACATTTTGAAATCTGATGCCATTTTTGTAATTGCTTTTTGTAATGCCCATCAGGGTTTTTTGCTCCAGCACATACTTACTGAGCCTCATTTGTGTGTTCAGTGGGGGATCTGGCAACAAACAAAATGATGGCCCTTGTTTTATTTGCTCAAGTTTCTTGCTGTCTAATGCAGAAGGCTACAAACAGAAGGAGGGACTTAACTATAGAATTACATGTCATGCGGTATTTCAGGAGCACACAAGCTAGGCTTGGGGCAGGCGTTTGTGGAGTAGTTAAGCCAATGCTTTGGAGTGCCCACATCCTGTATTTGAATGCCTTTGTTCGAGTCCTAGCCCCACTCCCAATTCCAGCCTCCTGCTAATGTGCACCTTGAGAGGCAACAAGTGATGGCTTAATTAGTTGAGCCACCATCACCCCTTTCAAGACTGGAATTGAGTGCCTGACTTCTGGCTTTGGCCTGGCTCAGCCCTAGGTATTGGAGGCATTTGGGGAGTGACCCATCAGATAGGGGATCTCTCTGTCTTTCTGCTTTTCAAATAAGTAAAATGAATGCATGCATGAATGAGTGTTTAAATAGGCTCAGTTCTCTGGAGAAATCCACCATCAAAGTCAAGAGTAGCTGTGCTTTGCTGGCATGCTGTACCAAAGGAACTGTGAGTGAGATGCGCAGCTGCTTCACATCTCAAACACTGTGGAAAAGGAAAGTTAGAGGGACCAGGAAGTGGGGTCTGAGTTGGCGTTCTCAGCAGGAAGAATGCTCTTCTGAGGGTTGTCCACCTGTGTTTTCCATGTAATTCAGAACTAGAAAAAGTAAAATGCCTTTCCTACTTCTTGCTAGTTGCTTGAAATCAGCTCCTTATTCCTTTTGTATAATATTCTGCGAAGTGTTTTCCAACTTTGGTGGTAGGTCTTGAAATTGACTGGATCCCAACTAATTTTATTTGTCTCATTTTGTTTCAATGGAATAAAATACAAGAAAAAGTAGCACAATGTTTTGCACAAAGTAAAGAAATGAATCAAGTGTGTGTGTGTATGTATGTGTATAGTAAGCCTGAATATAAACTGCTTTTCATGCATTAGATAAACTGGATCAAACTTTTGTTCCCCTTTGGTGAAACTTGTATGACTGAAGTAAAAATTTGGCCTACAAAGTTATCCCTTTTGTTGATTAAGAATTGTCTTGTAGACTACCCCAGAGCCAGTGCCTTGCACTGAGATGGCAGAAGTCTGGACCCTGGTTCCAGCTCTGTACCCAGAGGCATATGCTATGGACAAGTTACAGGCTTTCTAGGAACCTCAGTGTTTTCCTTCCAAAAAGAGTTGGCCTCAGTGAGCTCTTATACTCCTTTCCAGCCAAGATTCTCAACTTGGCATTCTTTCAAAAGCACTGGGATTTAAAAAATAATAATAATAATTGTCTTAAAGCTAATTGAACATTGCACAGATCTCTGTTGTCAATCCAGAAAAGTAGTTTGTTTGTTTGTTTTTTTTTTTTTAATGGCTGAAGCAAAATACATATATATGGCCTACTATGACAGCATGATCCTGGATCCTGACTCACCACTATTTTCTCAAGTGTATGGTCCAGTGCATACAAACTGATTCTCTGAATAAAACAATAAGCATAAAAGCAATTGGCATGGTACCTGTGTAGGAAAGCCTCAAAAAAAAAAAAAAAAGAAAAGAAAAGAAAAGAAAATGTGGAGTTGAGAAAATGTTGCTAGAGATCTTCTCAACCTCTACACTGGACAGTTATTTAAGCTATTTGTGGGCTACTTGCCATAGAGGTCTAGATGCTGCAGAGAAAGCTATATTTGGGAAGGAGGGACACTCGTACACCCGGTATTTGTTTCCTATTGTTGCATCTGTATATAAGTGCTCCCTTATTCCTTTGTGAAATGCCGAGTAACAGAAGGCATGTTCCAGGTACCTTTTTACCACTGTGTTCAGTAGGGAATATCAAGTACAGAAGGATTCTGCAGTCTCAACTCCTCTTGTTGGAAAGCTGCCTTACATGAGATTATAACCATATATTGCACAATAGAACTTGCACATCCCTTTTTTTTTTTTTTTTTTTGGGGACAGGCAGAGTGGACAGCGAGAGAGAGAGACAGAGAGAAAGGTCTTCCTTTGCCGTTGGTTCACCCTCCAATGGCCGCCGCGGCTGGCGTGCTGCGGCCGGCGCACCGCACTGATCCGATGGCAGGAGCCAGGAGCCAGGTGCTTTTCCTGGTCTCCCATGGGGTGCAGGGCCCAAGCACCTGGGCCATCCTCCACTGCACTCCCTGGCCACAGCAGAGGGCTGGCCTGGAAGAGGGGCAACCGGGACAGAATCTGGCGCCCCGACCGGGACTAGAACCCGGTGTGTCGGCGGCGCTAGGCGGAGGATTAGCCTAGTGAGCCGCGGCACCGGCCGCACATCCCTTTCATTCCATTCATGTTTGGGTATTTAGGGTCCCATGGGAACTTACCTGTATCCGGAGATAATAGCAGTTGTGCAAAGTGTAAAAACATAGTGCATATTACAAACTGAGTTAAAACTCACAAATGGAGAGCTGTCCTATTTTAGCACTTCCTTAATGGTGTGAAGCACAGAACTGTGGCCATCAGAAAGATAGAGCTGCCAACAGCCCCTTCTGGGGCATTGTTAGGAGGTTCTGTTGACACATGAATACATTTCATATGATTATCATAAAATTGTGGCCTGGAAATTGAGCATTTGAGACTGCACATTTATAATAAGCTATAATAAAGTAAACATTTTAAATGGATATAAGAATAGGCATTACTTGCAATCACAAATGTATGTTCAATTGAAGTGCTTTTGAAGCTCAATTTAACAAAGCAAACAAATTCCTGGCATTATTAACATAATTGTTCTCCCTGTTGGGTTTTGATTTCTAAAAAGTTATTTAAACCAAAAACAAGTCTTTGAAAAACAAAACCAGGAGAAGGAAATGTAAGTAAAATGAGTTTACTTTTACTATTATCATATCAGAATAACAAGTAAAGTAAGAAGAAGCCCCACATATTCACTCTGCCACTTCCCCTGACTTGCCAAACCATTGCCAGCTTCATTTTTCATGACTAACTTGGGGCTGAATTCACCTGTCCAGTCTGACAGCTCTAGAGGAGGGCTCATGAGCATCCGTCTGCTAGTGCAACTCCAGGCTATGCAACAGTTAAAGCAGAGAGCTTTCCTCAAAACAGGACTGGCATATCCATTTTACACTAATGGGAAGGAAGCAAGACTATTTGTAAACTTAGTACTAACTAGATGGTAGGAGTTGAAGGACTTCTGTCCCTAGAATGTTCCAAAAGCAAAAACGGAAATGACATCCGAATCACTGTGGCAAGACAGAGCAGTGATGATGTGGAGTTTCTGGGCACAGAAAGGTATCAGGAAGAGGTGATACACTCTGCCTTGCGTGATGCTTGGCAGCTGGCACAAAGAGCAGCTGATGTGTCCTCACGTGTGACTGTCCGGTGCTCCATACTGTTCTCCAATTGTGAATAAAACATCCCTGCTCTGCTGTCATTTCACTACAGCAGACCCCCATGTAGCAAATGTTCTGGTACAACCACCCACCACCGTGGAAACCACAGGCACCCGGGGTATAGGTGGACCTGCTGAAAAGTTGGCAAAGGCACAGCATGGCTTCATTGGTAGGAGTTGCGCTCTTCAAAGACTCAGGCAGTGATTTCTAGCAGTCATAGAGTTGAGTTGATTTAGTCAAAATGAGAGGGAGGCACACTAGGCTGAGAAAATTCTGTAAACTACTGACAACTTGAAAGCATTCCTGCCAAGCATATCACTTACCTGACATTATTTTCATTAAGCACCAAGATTACTTGGGGTACTTTTTAGAAGAAAGGTGGAAAACCTTAGTTATCCTCACACTTAATTTCATGTACCAAGAAAATAATGTCCCAGAAAATAATAGGTAACCATAGCTGCTTTATTTAGAATAGGTCCTCTAAAGGCTTGGTAAGAGAAGTTAAGTGGTGAGCATCCAAAAAGGTGATTTTGTTCTTTGTTCCCACTGAGAGACATTCCCATTACCTACCCCTACTAGGACTGGCCTAGAACAAAAACTTAAGGGCAAATGGTAAGTGGGGAAGGAGGGAGAAAATGAAAAATTTAATCTGGTTTCACATATAATCTTTAGAGATTATGAATTGTGAAAATTTTGTCTTGCAAAAGTTAGCCAGATACTTCTAAATGTAGAAATCTTCATATAATATCATGTGTTTTATATACATTTTACATTTTATATACATTTTTTTCCTAACTTGAAAATAAAGTAGATAAAATACTTGCCAGCACAGAAAAATCTATCTTCTATTCCTTTTTTTAAAGACTTATTATTTATTTGAAAGGCAGCATTACAGAACAAGAGGGAAAGAAAGAGATTATCTTGCCTCTGTTAGCTCACTCCCCAAATGGCTACAATGGGCACTGCTGGGCCAGGCTGAAGCCAGGAACCAAGAGCTTCATTCTGGGTCTCCCACATGGGTAGCAGGGGCTCAAGTACTTGGTCCATTTTCTGCTGCTTTCCCAGGTGTGTTAGCATCTGGATCAGAACTGGAACAGCCAGAACTCAATATGGGATGCTGGTGTTGCAGGCAGCAGCTTAACCTGCTATGTCATGATGCCAGCCTGCAAAAAAGTATTTTCAACTACTGGAGCCTGCTAAAAATTTAAATAGAACTGATAATCAGTGTAATCTTTGTACTTTGTGTTTCACAGACCCAGCTCACACAGAATGTTCTTTGTCTCTTTCTCCCCATCTTTTCCCTACCCGCTTCTGAGATTTCTTCATTTCATCTGTCCTGACTTCTTTCTTCAGACTGGTAGTAGGTAGTAGACAGACTGGAGGCTCGTGGTACTGGTGTTTCTCTTTTCCTCTCACTCAGGCTATGTTTCTTAGCATTTTTGGTTCAGAAGATTACATTACATTAAACTCAACATGACCTACTAGCGTCCAAATGTGTCCTTTGGTTTATGGTGACTGCAGAGGACACTTCATTAGCTCAACTCCATTAGCTAATTGGTTTAGCTATTTAATTGTTTCCTGATTAGGCTCAAGCAATAATAAAAATTCCCTTTTGCTTTTCACAATTATTAGCAAGACAGAGTACAATGTAGAGTTCTAGATCCAAATAAAGTATTGAAAGAATTATACTCTGATCCTTCATTTCTTCATTGTTGTGAAAGTGAAAGCAATATATGCAAAGTGCCCTATCACATCCAGCTGTTTAATAAAGATTCTCTCTCCATTGTTTCCTCACAAGGGAAAAAACTCAAACAATTTAAGTAAGTAAGTTTGTTTAATTAAAAATAAACTTCTTTGCTAAAATTCTTAAATAAATGTTGGGTACAAGTTACCAAAATAATGGACATACTATTTCCTCTGGTTTAATACCACTTTATTATATAAATGTTCACACACACATACATTGATAGAGATATTGGAGTCCACTTTCGTACTTGAATAGTTTAGAAGTTTTTGATTTGATGGGGCCAACATTGAGCTGTAGCAGGTAAAGCTACCACCTGCAACCCTGGCATCCCATATGGGTGTTGCTTCATGTTGCAACTGCTCCACTTCCAATCCAGTTCCCTGTTAATGGCCCGGGGAAAGCAGTGGAAGATGACCCAAGTGTTTGTCCCCTGCCACCAATGTGGGAGACCCAGGTGAAGCTCCTGGCTCCTGGCTTTGACTTAGCTCAGTCCCAACCATTGTGGCCATCTAGGGGGTGACCCAGTGAATGTAAGGTATCTCTCTTTCTCTCTCTCACTCACTCTCTCTTCCTGTCTCTAACTCTTTCAAAGAAATAAGTAAGCCTTTAAAAAAAAAAAAAAGAAGTGTTTGATTTGGTGACACTAGGTTTCCTGCTTGGAATTTAGCTTCAAAATGTTTTATTTTATGAGGGAGGCTGTTGTGTTTTGAATAAGAATTGCTTTCTTGAAGAAAGATACTTAGGGAGTATGACAGTTGATGTAGATAATTTGTTATAATTATTTCCGAACTTTCAATGCCTTTTTTTCAAAGATTTATTTTTATTTATCTGAAAAGTAGAGTTACAGAGACAGCAGGAGAGAGAGAGAGCTCCTGTTCACTGGTTCACTCCCTAAATGACTGCAACAGGGCCAGGCTGCCAGGCTGAAGACAAGAGCTTAGAAATCCTTCCATGTCTCCCACGTGGGTGGTAGGGGCCCAAGCTCTTGGACCATCTTTGCTTTTTCAGGCACATTAGTAGGGAGCTGGATCAGAAGTGGAGCAGCTGGGACAGTGCTGGTATGGGATGCTGGCATTGCAAGCGGAGGTTTAATCCACTGTGCCATAACACCGGCTCCTCAAAGTCTTTTTAAAACAGTTTTTAAAATCTTTAGCTGAGGCTGGCGCCATGGCTCAACAGGCTAATCCTCCGCCTTGCGGCGCCAGCACACCGGGCTCTTGTCCCGGTTGGGGCCCCGGATTCTGTCCCGGTTGCCCCTCTTCCAGGCCAGCTCTCTGCTGTGGCCAGGGAGTGCAGTGGAGGATGGCCCAAGTGCTTGGGCCCTGCACCCCATGGGAAACCAGGAGAAGCACCTGTCTCCTGCCTTCGGATCAGTGCAGTGTGCCGGCCTCAGCGCGCCGGCCGCGGCGGCCATTGGAGGGTGAACCAACGGCAAAAGGAAGACCTTTCTCTCTGTCTCTCTCACTGTCCACTCTGCCTGTCAAAAAAAAAAAAAAAATCTTTAGCTGACACATACTTGTTTATATATTTATGGGGTACCACATTATATTTGACACAAGTGTGCATTGTATAATATTCAGTCAGGATAAACATATCCATTTCCTCAAATACTGACTTTCTTTATCGTGGAAACATTTAAAATGCTGTTGGCTTTCTTTTCAGACAAATATACAGTACATTTTCATTATCCAAAGTTGCTCTACTATGCAATAGAACCCCAGAACTTCTTACTCCTATCTAACTGTAACTTAATACCCATTAATTATTTTTCCCATTTTTCCTACTTTCTTCAGCCTTTGGTAATCATCATTATGGTCTCAACTTATATGAGACCATTTATTTATTTACTTATGAGTGAGTGAGTGAGAGTGGGGGCGGTGAGAGGATATGAATGTTCCCATCCACATTTACTTCCCAAATGTCCACAATGGCCCTGAGGGCCAAAACCAGATTGGAACTCCCATGTGGGTGACAGGAACTCAGTTACTTGAGCTTTGCTTTCTAGAGTTTGCACTGACAGGATGCTGGAATCAGGAGCTGAACCCGTGCACCTGCATCTTAACAGCTCCTCCAAACACTGGCCTCAGAGTGACCTTTTTAGGTTCCATATGTGAGATAATGCAATACTTATTTTCTAGCCTTGGCTTACTTTACTTAACATAATGATGTCCAGTTCTATCCATGTTATTACAAATAACAAGATTTCATTCTTTTTTTATGGCTGGATAGTATTTCAATGTGTGTGTTCTACACTTTGTTACCCATTCATCCATTGATGGACACTTAATTTGTTCCTGTTTCTTAACTGTTGTGAATAGTTCCAGTAAACATGGGAGTGCTCAAATATCTTCAACAGACTGGTTTCCATATATATCCAAAGGAAATGAAATCACTACCTTTTGAGTAGTTTTTGATAACCTCAATACCTGGAGCTATTGAGCCAAATTTAAATAAATCCATCATGGATGTCTTTCAAGGAGTACATTCAGATGCAAAGTAGAATCCTAGGATCCTGAGAAATGTTATTATCATGCTATAATTTCTTTGTCAATAACTGTTTCTTTCTCAAAAAAAGGTAATACAGTTGTTGAGAAAACATATCTAAAAACAATGATTCATACATGTTAGAGAGTAAAAGAATGCTCGAAATGGCTGATTGAACATAGCAAAGGCAAATCCCAGCTGCTGTGCCCCAAAGGCCCCTGTAAGTCTGCGTAGAGTTAAGGTACACACTTTCAAGAAAGGAATCCTGAGGGTCACTGTTGTGCAGCAGCGGGTTAAGCTACTACTCACAATGCTGGCATCCCAGATAAGTGCTGGTTTGGGTCCCGGCTGCTCTGTTTCTGCTCCAGCTCCCTGTTATGCACCTGGGGAGGCAGTGGAGGTGGCGTAAGTGTTTGGTTCTTGCCACCCACATGGAGGACCTGGATGGAGTTCCAGGCTCCTGGCTTCATCTTGGCCCAGTAAGCCAGCAGATGGAAATTCTTTCTCTCTCTCTCTCTTCCTTTCAAATACATAAATAAATCTTAAAAAAGAAGAAGGAAGGGAGGAAGCTAGCTGGGTAGCTTGCTAGCTTTGTTGCTCAGGCAAGTCCTGATCAACACAAGAACATTTTACTGGACTGAGGTTCTGTGTAGCTAATGATTCCAAGATTTTGTGATTCTGTGGCCTTTGGTGATGCCACATGGAGTCTGGCATTCTGTAGGTGCTGCTAAAACAAATTGAGAAATTGAGTCATTTTTAAAGAAGAAATAATTCACTTTTTTTAAAAAAAAAAAAGGGGAAATGACTGATAACAGTTACTGATTTTTTTTTTGAATATTCACTCTATTTGATTGAAAAGCAGAGTTACAGAGAGGCAGAGGCAGAGAGAGAGGGGTCTTCCATCCGCTGGTTCACTCCCCAGATGGCCTCTATGGCCAGAGCTGTGCTGATCTGAAGCTTCTTCTGGGTCATCCATGTGAGTGCAGGGGCCCAAAGACTTGGGCTATCTTCTACTGTCTTGCCAGGCCATAGCAGAGAGCTGGATTGGAATTGGAGCAGCCAGGACACAAACCAGTGCCCTTATGAGATGCTGGCACTGCAGGCAGCGGCTTTACCCACTACTCCACAGTGCCAGCCCCAAATGATTCACTTTTAATGGTCAAAACAGAACAATCTCAGCATTATTATTGATGTTCTAAGTGCTAGGCTGAGAAAGGAGGGAATCCTGATTTATTGCTGAAGTATTTAGCATAGATGGATGGATGGATGGATGGGCAGGCAGGCAGGCAGGCAGGCAGGTAGATAGGAAGGAAGGAAGGAAGGAAGGAAGATTATTGATTTATCTGAGGACAGTTGTCTTTAGATATCTACTACTTAAGAAGAGCATAGTTTAATAGTTGAGTTTTAAGTTGATAAAAGATACTGTTATACATAAACAGCATGCGTTGCTAAAGGAAGAAAAAAAAAACATCATTGGATCCAAATTGTTAGCAAGTCCCTGAAAGTTAATGAAGCACTCATAAAGTAAATTTGAACTATATACTATATATCTTCCTTTTTCTTAATTTTATTTAAGGTAAACAAATTTCATATCTTTCATAGATACAGATTTAGCAACATAGTGACTGATATTGTAGTAAATTGCTTAGCTTGAATATTAGATCCAATATCTTGTGAACTTTGTTAAACATGTACTTTTGATGATTACTAAAATGATTTTAACTTAGGTATTTGTTACTGCCAGAGGTAGACAGACTGTTTATCAGCTTTCATGTGGCAAGTATACTTTATGAATTATTTGCATGGATTGTACAGTACATACCTTAAAAAAACTGACAAAATCAGATAAGTCTTTCATTGTATTTAAACTATTTATAAAGAAAAAAAGTGTTAGACATGAATATTGCATTTTAACTTCCCCTCTGTGTTAATGGTACATTGTAAAGCTTTCCTTGGTTATGAATCGGTTTTATTATCCCAGGCATGCAATGAATCTATTATCTGCTTGTAATTCTCATCATGCTTGGTACTAAACAGACAGGGAACCAATATATTATGCCATGGAGTCTGGCATTCTGTCTAGTAAGCCATTACCATTACCTCACCTTACTCTGGCAAAGCTGCCTGTTTTGTCCACATGACCTTTTCCTTTTGCTAGTCATGCCCATGGAAAGGTCATTCCACCCAATAAGGGCTACTCATTTCGTCTAGAAATCAGACAAAAGCTCTGCAGCTGTGAAACACAGCCCATTTTAAAATTAACCTATTGTAAATCCTTAATGATTGAAAAATTCTGCAATTTGCTGTGATTTGTGCTGCAACTTGAATAGCAAACAGCAGAGATGATGCAGGTCAGAATGATGTGCATTTGCAGAGTGAAGGCAGAGAAACTTGACAGATACTGTGCTTCATTCAGGACCATATGTTCTGCCCTCTGCTTTTCATCAGTCATACACCGTTTTGTCTCCCACCTACACACACACCCAAATGGAATGTAATTCTTAGAAATAATTAGTTGAATTACAGTATAATACAATGACCCATAAGTGTAATATACCTTAGCCTCCTTTAGTTACTTTATCAACCTAGAGCTTAGTTTGATTCATGAAGACCTAGAATTTGGGTTTTGGTAATAGAACGTTTGTCCTTATGTAAGTTACTTAAACTTGGTAGCTTCAGTTTCCACCTTTAGAAATCCCATTGGATTCTTGTGCACATTAAGTTAGATACTATACTAGAAAACCAAGAAAGGATAAAATGTTTTTCATTACCATTCATTATCTGTTATATCCTGATCAAATTGTTTAATTCCTCTGTGCCTCTGTTTCTATTTCTGTAAACTAGATACAAATAAAACCCATTTCTTAGGTTTGTTGTGGCAATTATATAAATTAATTCATGTAAAGCACGTGGAACAATACTCAATAACTAATATATGCAGTCATATGATTACTACTAAAATCAAGACACTAAACTGCTTCCTCACTCCCAAAATCTCTTTTTAATCTCTCACTTCTCCTATTCCCAAACTTTGTAACCACTGATGTATTTTCTGTTTCTATAATTTTGTCTTTTCCAGGATGTCATGCACTGTATAGCTTTTTTCTCCCCAAAGAAGCCTTTTATTTAATGAGTACAAATTTCATAAGTACAACTTTGGAAATATCGTGATTCTTCCCACCATACCTGTCCTCCAACTCCCACTCCCACCCTACATCTTCCTCCCTCTCCCATTCCCAGTCTCCTTTAAGATTCATTTTCAATTAACATAAAGACTAACTCTATACTAAGTAAAGATTTCAACAGTTTACACACACACACACACACACACACACACACAACTGTTTGAGAACAAATTTTACAGTTAATTCTCATAATACAATTCTTTGAGGACAGAAGTCCTGCATGGAAAGTAAGTGCACAGTGACTCCTGTTGTTATTTTAATAATAAACACTCATGTATGATGTCAGTGATCACCCGAGGCACTTGACATGAGCTGCCAAGGCAGTGGAAGCCTTTTGAATCCACAATCTCCATCATTATTTAGATAAGGCCATAAGCAAAGTGCAAGTTCTTTCCTTCCTTCAGAGAAAAGTACATTGTTCTTTGATGGCCACTTCTTTCCACTGGGGTCTCTCTCACAGAGATCCTTCATATAGAATTTTTTTATATTTTTTTTTTGCCACAGTTTCTTGGCTTTCTATGCCTGAAATGCTCTCATGGGCTTTTCAGACAGACCAGAATACCTAAGGGCTGATTCTAAGGTCAAAGTGCTAGTTAAAGCGATTGTCATTCTATGAGTCTGCTAGGTGGACTGCTTCCCTTGTTGGAACATTCTATCCTTTTTAATTCTATTATTATTAACAGATATTTGATTTATTTATATGTTCTCTTTAACACTTAATCCTATCTATCTGATTACTTTAAGACTTAATATGGTCACTTTAACATTTAAGATGCCATTTTTACCACCCAGCTTAATAGGATTTGGGGTCCCATGGCAAGTTTTTAAATAGCACCCTTAGAAGTAAGTCCAAAGGAATTTATGCAGAACTATACACTTTGTAGTTAAAAAAAGAAAAACTTCCTCCTCACTCGCTTATTCCCACTCTGATTTTCTACTGAGATCTATTTTCAATTGACTTTGTATACATATGATTAATTCTATATTGAGTTCAATAAATAATATGAAGAAGAGGAAAAAAAACTTTTCCTTGACAGTCAAGACAAGGGCTGTTCAGGTCACTCCTTAAAGTGTCAATTTCACATCTACAGATTTTGTTTTAGGTGCTCTATTAGTTGTCACTGATCAGGAAGAACATATGGTATTTGTCCCTTTGGGACTGGCTTATTTTGCTATGCATGATGTTTTCTAGATTCATCCATTTTGTTGCAAATGACCGGATTTCATTTTTTTTTACTGCTGTGTAGTATTACATGAGTACATATCTCATAATTTCTTTATCCAGTCTTCAGTTAACAGGCATTTAGGTTGATTACATGTCTTAGCTATCGTGAATTGAGCTGCAATAAATACAGAGGTACGGATAGCTCTTTTATTTGCTGATTTCATTTCCCTTGGCCAAATTCCCAGGCCTTGGATGTCTGGGTCATATGGTAGGACTATATTCAGATTTTTGAGGTATATCCATACTGTCTTCCATTGTGGCTTTATCAGTTTACATTCCCACCAACAATGGATTAGGGTACCTTTTTCCCCATATCCTCACCAGTGTGTGTTTGTTGATTTTTTGTGTGAAAGCCATCCTAACTGGGGTGAGGTGGTACCTCATTGTGGTTTTGGTTTGCATTTCCCTTACAGCTAATGATCCTGAACATTTTTTATGTGTTGGCCATTTGGATTTCCTCTTTTGAAAAATGTCTGTTTAAGTCCTTTGCCCATTTCTTCACTGGGTTGTTTGTTTTGTTGTTGTGGAGTTTATTGATCTCTTTATATATTGTGGTTATTAATCCTTTATCAGTTGTATAATTTGCAAGTAATTTCTCCCATTCTGTCGGTTGCCTCTTCACTTTCCTGAGTATTTGTTTTGCAATACAGAAGCTTCTCAGTTTGATGTAATTCCATTTGTTAATTGACTTTCATTGCCTGCACCTCTGGGATCTTCTCCAAAAACTCTTTGCCTATGCCAATATCTTGCAGGACTTCCCCAGTGTTCTCTAATAATTTGATGGTATCAGGTCATATTTTTAGGTCTTTAATCCATTTTGAATGGATTTTTGTGTAAGGTGTAAGGTAGGGGTCTTGCTTTATACTTCTGCATGTGGAAATCCAGTTTTCCCAGCACTATTTGTTGAATAGACTGTCCTTGCTTCAGGGATTGGTTTTAGCTCCTTGATTGTAGATACTTGGATTGATTTCTGGTGTTTCTATTCTGTTCCATTGGTCTATCCATCTGTTTTTGTACCAGTGTCCAGGCTGTTTTGATTATAATTGCCCTGTAGTGTATCTTGAAATCGTTTTGTGATGCCTCTGGTTTTGTTTTTGTTGTAGAGGATTACTTTAGCTATTTGAGGTCTCCTGTGTTTCCATATGAATTTCAGCATCATTTTTTCTAGATCTGAGAAGAATGTCTTTGTTATTTTGATTGGTATCACATTGAATCTGTAATTTGCTTTCCGAAGAATCAACATTTTGATGATACTGATTTTTCCAATCCATGAACATGCAACATTTTTGCAATTTTTTGTGTCTTCTTCTATTTCTTTCTTTTAAGATTTTGTAATTCTCATCATAGAGATCTTTGACATTCTTGGTTAAATTCATTCCAAGGTATTGTTGTTTTTTTTTAAGCTGTTGTGAATGAGATTGATCTTAGAAGTCTTTCTCAGCCGTGGCATTGTCTGTGTATACAAAGGCTGTTGATTTTTGTGTATTGGTTTTATATCCTGCTACTTAACCAAACTCTTCTATGAGTTCCAATAGTCTCTTGTTGAAGTCTTTTGGATCCCCTATATATAGAATCATGTCATCCACAAATAGAGATAGTTTGACTTCCTCTTTCCCAATTTGTATCCCTTTGATTTCTTTTTCTTGCTTCTGCCTAAATCTTCCAGGACTATATTGAATAGCAATGGTGAAAGTGAGCATTCTTGTCTGGTTCTGGATCTCGGTGAGAATGTGTCCAACTTTTCCCCCATTCAATATGCTATAGGCTATGCTTTTGTCATAAATTGCATTGATTGTGTCAAGTAATGTTCCTTCTATACTCAATTTGCTTAGGGTTTTCATCATGAAAGGGTATTGTATTTTATCAAATGCATTCTCTGCATCTATTGAGTAATCATACAGTTTTTGTTCTTCAGTTTGTTAATGTGATGTATTGCATCGATTGATTTGTGAATGTTGAACCATTCCTGTATACCAGGGGTAAATCCCACTTGGTCCAGGTGAATAATCTTTCTGAGATACTGTTAGATTCTGTTGGCTAGTAACTTTTTGAAGATATTTGTTTCTGTGTTCATCAAGGCAATTGGTCCATAGTTCTCTTTTCTCTGTTGCATCTTTTCCAGGTTTAGGAATTAAGGTGATGCTGGCTTCATAGAAGGAGTTTGGGAAGATTAAACCCCCTCCCCTTTCAGTTGTTTTTGTAGCTTGAGAAAAATTGGAGTTAGTTCTTCTTTTAATGTCTGGTAGAATTCAGCAGTGAAGCCATCCAGTCTTGGGATTTTCTTTGCTGGGAGTGTCTTTATTACTTGATTCAGTTTCCCTCTTGGTTATTGGTCTGTTTAGATTTCTATGTCCTTATGGCTCAGCAGTTATATTTGTTCAGGAATCTATCCATTTCTTCTAGGTTCCTGATTTATTGGCATATAGCTCTTTGTAGTAATTTCTGATTATTCTTTTTATTTCTGTGGTTTCTGTTGTTAAATATCCTTTTTCATCTCTAATTTTATTGATATGGGTCTTTTTTTTTTTTTAAGTTGGGCTAATGGTATGTCAGTTTTGTTTATTTTTTCAAAAAACCAGTTCTTCATTTTGCTGATCTTTTGTATTTTTTTTTGTTTCAATTCTGTTGATTTCTAATTTTAATTATTTCTTTTCTTCTGCTAGTTTTGGGCTTAGCTTGCTGTTGTTTTTCTTAATTCTTGAGTTGCATTGATAGCTCATTTATTTGATGCCTTTCCAATTTCTTGATGTAGGCACCTATTGCTATAAACTTTACTCTTAACACTGCTTTCACTGTATCCCATAAGTTTTGATATGTTGTATTGTCTTCATTTGTTTCTAGAAAATTTCTGATTTATCTTTTGATTTCTTCTGTGACCCACTGTTCATTCAGGAGCATGTTGTTCAGTCTCCATGTGTTTCTGTATGTTCTAGAGATACCTGAGTTGCTGATTTCCAGATTCATTGTATTGTGGTCTGAGAAGATGTGTGGTATTATTTCGATTTTTTTGAATTTGCTGAGACTTGCTTTATGGCCTAACGTGTTCAGTCCTTGAGAAAGTTCTGTGCACTGCTGAGAAGAAGGTATATTCTACAACCATAGGATGAAAAATTCTGTAGGTATCTGTTAGGTTCATTTGGTCTATAGTGTTGATTAACTCTGCTGTTTCCTTGCTTATTTTCTGTCCGGTTGATATGTCCATTGGTGAAAGTGGACTGTTGAAATCCCCCATTACTATTGTATTTGAGTCTATGTCTCCCTTTGGATCTCTTAACATTTCTTTTAAATAGCCAGTTGCCCTGTAATTAGATACATACATATATAATAGTTACATCTTCCTGTTGAATTGATCCCTTAATCATTGCATAGTGTCCTTGTTTGTCTCTTTTAACAGTTTCTGTGTTAAAGTCTATTTTGTCTGATATTAGGATGACTATACCAGCTCTTTTTTTTGTTTCTATTAGCATGGAATATCTTTTTCCATCTTATTACTTTTAGTCTGCATGCATCTTTATAGTAGAGAATTGTTTCTTATAGGCAGCAAATAGATGGGTTTTGTTTTTCAATCCATTCAGCCAGTCTGTGTCTTTTAACTGGAGAGTTGAGGCCATTTATATTCAAGGTGACAATTGATAAGTAACAACTTTTGCCCTGCCATTTTTCCATAAATATTTCTATTTTTTTCCTTTGGATTTTCTTTGAACTTTTACAGGGAGATTTCCTCTCTTTACCTTCTTTCATAGTAATGACCAAGTTTCAGTGTCTCTGTGCAGCATGTCCGTAAGCATCTTCTGCAGGGTTGTATGGGTGGTGATGAATTCTTTCATTTTCTGTTTGTCCTGGAAGGTCTTTATTTCACCTTCATTCATAAATGAGAGTTTTGCAAGGTATTAGTATTCTGGGTTGACAGTTCTTTTTGTTAAGACTTGGAATATATCTCACCATTCTCTCCTAGCCGGCAGGGTTTCTGATGAGAAGTCCTCTGTGAGTCTAATTGGAGATCCTCTGAAAGTTATCTGGCGTTATCTCTCATATACATTTTAGAATCTTTTCTGTATGTTTTACTGTGAAGAGTTTGATTACAATTTGTCGTGAAGATCTTTTCTTTTTATTTTTTATTTTTATTTTTTTGACAGGCAGAGTTTTTAGAGAGAGAGAGACAGCGATAAAGGTCTTCCTTTTTCCATTGGTTCACCCCCCCAAGTGGCTGCTACGGCCGGCACGTTGCCGCTGGTGCGCTGCACCAATCCGAAGCCAGGAGCCAGGTGCTTCCTCCTGGTGTCCCATGTGAATGCAGGACCCAAGGACCTGGGCCATCCTCCACTGCCTTCCTGGGCCACAGCAGAAAGCTGGACTGGAAGAGGAGCAACCAGGACAGAATCCGGCGCCCCAACTGGGACTAGAATTGGGGTGCCGGTGCTGCAGGCAGAGGATTAGCATAGTGAGCCTTGGCACCAGCCCGTGAAGATCTTTTCTAGTCATGTCTATTAGGAGTTCTATGTGCTTCCTGTACTTGCATACCCCTTTCTTTCTCCAATTAGGAAAATTTTCTGTTATTACTTCACTTGGAAGACCTTCTAATACTTTCTCTCTTTCCACACCTTCAGAAACTCCTAGAACCTGTATGTTGGGTCGTTTGATAGGATCCTGTGGATTCCCAACAGTGTTTTTTAGTTTTATAATTTCTTCTTCTTGTGTTTGGTGACTGTATAATTTCCTGTGCTTCATCTTCTAAATCGGATACCCTTTATTCTACTTCTCCAATTCTGTAAGACATTCCACTGCATTTTTTATTTTTGTTCTATTGAGTTCTTAATTTCTAGGATTTCATTTTGATTTCTCTTTAAGATCTTAATTTCATGGGAGAAATTTTCTCTCATGTCATGTTTGGATTTCATTAGTTTATGCATTTGCTTCTGATTTGTCTAAGTAATCCTATGATCAATTTTTTGAATTTGAGTTCTGCTCATCATCTTCACAACCTAGTATTGAAGTATTGTGTTCTTTTGGGGACATCATGTTGTCTTCCTTAATCTTGTTTCTTGAATTGGTGCATTTGTTATTTGGCATTTGTGAAGATACTTGTTGGTTTCTTCACTGTAGTGGCTTTTACCTTTGGGCTATGTCTGTGTGGATTAGTGGATTGTCTGCTTTCAGGGAATATCTAGAGGTGTGTGGTGGGTGTGGCCAGTGAGCTCTGTTCAGTGCTCCAGGGTGAAGGGCTTGTCTGAAGTGACACACCCAGGTTCGGTGTGGTAAATCTCCTCTTTTTTTTTTGTTTTTTGTGTGTGTGTGTGTGTGTGTGTGGTTTCTTGTTTTGTTTTGTTTTAGTTTTTAATCAGAGAGATTTGTTGTTTCTTTGTTGCCTCAGACTCAGCTGAGATCCTCTCCTCAAAGGTGACCAGTGCCTGGGCACTAGCACCTGTGGGTACATTATTCATCCACTCTGCCACAAGCACCACACAAAGGATCTCTGCAGTCCTCATTGTAAGCTCAGATTCCTCAGCAATGTTCCTTACCAGGTAACCAGGAGCCTTGATCATGTGGAGCCTCCCATAGTGACTGCCCAAACTCCCAGCCACACCCTGAGTCCTCCCATGCAGCCTCAGTGTTTGCACAGTCCTGGCACAAAAGCCTCCCACAGTCACAAGCCCTTAGCCCCCTGTCTGTTCTCCCCGCCAGACCCAGGAGTCTCCACTTGGCTGGTTGCAAGGTATAGACACGAGCTGGTGCAGCTGTTACATATGTCCGAAATGGTACCTGCTCTCTATTGGCCTGTTATGGGACACAGTTGCAGGTTGATCAGGGAGAGAGAAAACATTCCCCTACTTTGTTTTTTCTCCTCTAGTTTAGCAGGTACACTATCCCCGACGGGGCTCCAAGCCAGATTCCCTCTAGGCTCTTCCTGCAGCTTTTTTGCCAGTGACTTGGGCTGCTGCAGTCTGGTCTCACCTCACTCTCCCACACTGATATGGAGGCATTCAGCTGCATGTCCTCACCCTCCACATAGGTCCACTATTTCGCTCCAATTTTTTTTTTTTTTTTTTGACAGGCAGGAGTGGACAGTGAAAGAGAGAGACAGAGAGAAAGCTCTTCCTTTTGCCGTTGGTTCACCCTCCAATGGCCGCCGCGGCCGGCGCGCTGCAACTAGCGCACTGCGCCGATCCAATGGCAGGAGCCAGGTACTTATCCTGGTCTCCCATGGGGTGCAGGGCCCAAGGACTTGGACCATCCTCCACTGCACTCCCGGGCCACAGCAGAGAGCTGGCCTGGAAGAGGGGCAACCGGGACAGAATCCGGCACCCCGACCGGGACTAGAACCCGGTGTGCCAGCGCCTCAAGGCGGAGGATTAGCCTAGTGAGCCGCGGCGCCGGCCTCGCTTCAATTTTTGTGTAGTTTCCTCTGCTGTTTTTTCCCTAACTCTTCCCTAAGGCTGCAGTCTTTCCACTTTTTTTTTTTTTTAAAGCTATCTTCTCCTAGACTAGAGCAGCAAGCTCCCTCCCTGTCAGTGTACTTTTACCATGGACTCTATAGCTTTTAAAGGCTAGCTTCTTTAATATAGCACAATGCACTTGAAATTCATCCATGTTGTTGTGTTTATCAGTAGTTTCAGAAAAGTTACTATTCCTGGGTGATATTTCCTTATATGGTTTTACCACAATTTATCTGTTCACCAGTTGAAGGGTACTTTATTTTTTTTTCCAGTTGGGATAAGTATGTATAAAACTGCTATAAACATTTATATTCAGATATTTATGTGAACATATAGTTTCCCTTCTCCTGGATAACATACCTAGCAGTGAAATTGGAAGTATTTAATGGTATGTGTATGTTTAATCTTATAAAGAAACTGCCAAAATGTTTTCCAAAGTGGTTTTATGATTTGTCATGTCCACTAGCAAAATATGAAGTTCAGTTAATATTGTCAATTATTTTTTATTTTAGACCTTCTAATAGATATATCATAGTATCTCATGGTGATTTGCATTTCCCTAGCAACTGATGATTTTGAATATATTTGTATATACTTATTTGTCATCCATGTATCTTTAGTGAAGTGTCTTTTTCAAATCTTTTGCCATTTTTTAATAATTGTGTTGTTTTCTTATTATTGAAGATTTCTTTGCAAATTTTAAATACAAATTGTGATACATGTGATTTACAAATATTTTATCCTGATCTGTTATGTTATCTTTCTTTTTTTTTAACTTTTATTTAATGAATATAAATTTCCAAAGTACGATTTATGGATTACAATGGCTTCCCCCCCATACCGTCCCTCCCACCCACAACCCTCCCCTTTCCCACTCCCTCTCCCCTTCCATTCACATCAAGATTCATTTTCGATTATCTTAATATACAGAAGATCAGCTTAGTATACATTAAGTAAGGATTTCAACAGTTTGCTCCCACACAGAAACATAAAGTGAAAGATAATAGATGATTTTTTTTAAATGATGATGAAATCAGATCAGACCTATTGTCATGTTTAATCCCAGTGAGAGTCAGGTTGGGAGTTGATAATTTCTTTTTTCTTTTTTTTTTTTTTTTACAGAGGATCAGTTTAGTATGCATTAAGTAAAGATTTCAACAGTTTGCACCCCCATAGAAACACAAAGTGAAATATATTGTTTGAGTACTCCTTATAGCATTAAATCTCAATGTACAGCACATTAAGGACAGAGATCCTACATGAGGAGTAGGTGCACATGTTATGTTATCTTTCTAGTCTCTTAACAGCATCCTTTTTTTTTTTTAAAGATTTTATTTATTTATTTGAGAGGTAGAGTTACAGACAATGAGAGGGAGAGGGAGAGAGAAAGGCCCTCCCTCCGTTTGTCCACTCCCCAGGTGGCCACAAGCTGCAGCCGAAGCCAGGAGCCAGGTGCCTCCTCCTGGTCTCCCACACAGGTATAGGTGCCCAAGCACTTGGGCCATCTTCCACTGCTCTCCCAGGCCACAGCAGAGAGCTGGATTGGAAGAGGAGCAGCCGGGACCAGAACCAGTGCCCACATGGGATGCTGGTGCTGCAGGCAGAGGATCAACCTACTGCACCAAGGAGCATGCCCCCTTAACAGTATCTTTTTAAAATAAAAAAAGATGTATTTATTTATTTCAAAGTTAGAGTTACACAGAGAGAGAATGAGAAGCAGAGAGAGGTGGGTCGGGGTGGGGGGTGTCTTCCATCCACTGGTTCACTCCCCATTTGGCTGCAATGGCTGGAGCTGTGCAGATCCGAAGCCAGGAGCTTCTTCCCGGTCTCCCACACGGGTGCAGGGGCCCAAGGACTTGGGCCATCTTCTACTGCTTTCCCGGGCCATAGCAGAGAGCTGGATCGGAAGTGGAGCAGCCAGGACTTGAACTGGCGCCCATATGGGAAGCCAGCACTGCAGATGGCAGCTTTATCCACTATGCCACAGCACCAGCCCCTTAACAGTACTTTAAAGTACATATATTTTAAATTTTGAGGTAGCTTATCAATTTTTCAGTTTTGGATTCTATTCTTGATGTTTCTAAGAAATCTTGCCTAACTCTAGATTACAAAGATTTTCTTGTATGTTTTCTTTTTGAAGTTTAATGGTTCTTAGTTTTATGTTTTGGTGTACTTTCCATCTTGAGTTAATTTTTTGTGTAGAGTGAATAATAATGTGTTGAGGTACACACAAGTCTGCCCTCCACTTTTGTGTGGTCAGCATGTATGAATTCTACCAGTTGCAGATAAACTTTTTCTTTTATAATTTTTATTTATGTGAAGGAACTAAATTACATATGTACAGTTTTTTTTAAAGATTAATTTGCATATTAAAAGAGTTACAGAGAAAGGGAGAGGGAGAGACAGACAGACAGGTCTTCCACCTGTTGATTGACTCCCCAGATGGCCACAATGGCCAGCAATAGGTCAGACTGACACCTGGAGCCAGGAGCTTCTTCCAGGTCTCCCACATGGGTGGCAGGGCTCAAGCACTTGGGCCATCCTCCGATACTTTTCTCAGCTTTAGCAGGGAGCTGGAACAAAGTAGAGCAGCCAGGACATGAACTGGTACTCATATGGGATGCTGGTGTACAGGAACCAATTTACCCACTATGCCATTATAGTGGCCCCCCATATATATAATTTTAAAAGCATAATGATCTTCCCCATCCTACCTTCCCTCCCACCCATGCTTCCACTCTCTCTTCTTCTTCCTTTACTATTTTTCTTTTTACAATGATATAGTTTCAATTTATTTTGTTATCATAAGCTTATTAACTCTCCACTAAATAGACTTCAACAAGTAATAAATGGACAACCACTATTCCTCAAGAATGTAGACAGGGGCTAAAAGCAACAATCAAATTATACCATATCTATTTCATTCCTATACATTGTTTTGTATTTTGTGTTAACTATTACATATCAGAGAAAACTCAGAAAACAAATGATATTTGTCTTTTGGAGACTGGCTTATTTCACCAAGTATAATGGTCTCTCACTGCATCCATTTTATTGCAAAAGACAAGATTTAATTCTTTTTATGGCTGAGTAGTATTCCATCATGTATATATACCACAATTTCTTTATCCAGTCATCAGTTGATAAACATCTGGATTGATTCCATATCTTTGGTATTGTGAGTTGAGCTGATATAAACATGAGGGTCCAGATAGCACTTTTTATGCTGATTTCATTTCCTTTGAGTAAATTCTTAGGAGTGGAATAGCTGGATCATATGGTAGATCTATTTTCAGATTTCTGAAGAATCTACATTGTGTCTTCTGTAATGGTTGTGCTAGTTTATATTCCCACCAACACTGTACTAGGGTACGTTTTCCCCCATATGCTTACCAGTATTTGTTATTTTTTTGATTTTTGGGTGATAGTCTCTGTGTAACTCTGACTCTCAAATAAATAAATCTTTAAAAAAAATACATAGACTTTAAAATTTTTTATCTTTTTTAAACTTAATCTTTAATTTCATTTTTCTGCCAACTTTTAAAGTCCCTTCATAATCTACTACCTTGTTAAGCTTACTTATTAATTCTAGGAGTACTTTGTTGTATGTATCTTCTATGTAGATAATCATACCTTCTGTGAATAGGAATTTCTCCCTTTCCAGCTTGTAGATTCTGACATTCATGTGTAGATTAATCCCCACTGTGTGATATTAGGTGGGTAGAAATGTAATCTACAGTGTATAGAGGAGGACCCTTGGGAGGTCATTAGGATTAGATACAGTCATCTGGGTGAATACTAGTGGGTTTGTACAGTGTGTAAAGGACAGAGAGAGAAAGAAGAGGCAGAGAGAGAGAGAGAGAGAAGAAGAAGAAAAAGAAGCAGCACACATACGTTCCCTGTCTCTTGCCATCTTCGATCTTATTCAGACAAGGTCATAGTCAAAGTGGAAGTTCTCTCCTCCCTTCAGAGAAAGGTACCTCCTTCTTTGATGGCCCCATTCTTTCTACTGGGATCTCACTCACAGAGATCTTTCATTTAGGTTTGTGTTTGTTTGTTTGTTTGTTTTCCAGGGTGTCTTGGCTTTCCATGTCTAAAATGCTCTCATGGGCTCTTCAGCCAGATCCGAATGTCTTAAGGGCTGATTCTGAGGCCAGAGTGCTGTTTAGGACATCTGCCATTCTTTGAGTCTGCTATGTATCCCGCTTTTCATGTTGGATCATTCTCTCTTTTTTAATTCTATCAGATAGTATTAGCAGACACTAGTCTTGTTTATGTGATCCCTTTGACTATTAATCCTATCATTATGATCAATTGTGAACTGAAATTGATTGCTTTGACTAGTGAGATGGCATTGGTACATGCCACCTTGATGGGATTGAATTGGAATCCCATGGCACGCTTCTAACTCTACCATTAGGGGTAAGTCCGATTGAGCATGTCCCAAGCTGTACATCTCCTCCCTCTCTTATTCCCACTCTTATATTTAACAGAGATCACTTTTCAGTTAAATTTAAACACCTCAGAATAATTGTGTGTTAATTAAAGAGTTCAACCAATGGTGTTAAGTAGAACAAAAAAGTACTAAAAAGGAATAAAATAGTAAGTTGTTCCTTGACAGTCAGGACAAGGGCTGATCAAATCATTGTTTCTCATGGTGTCCATTTCACTTCAACGGGTTTCCTTTTTGGTGCTTGGTTAGTTGCCACCGATCAGGGAGAACATATGATATTTGTCCCTTTGGGATTGGCTTATTTCACTCAGCATGATGTTTTCCAGATTCCTCCATTTTGTTGTAAATGACTGGATTTCATTTTTTTTTTACTGCTGTATAGTATTCTATAGAGTACATGTCCCATAATATCTTTATCCAGTCTGCTGTTGATGGGCATTTAGGTTGATTGTAGGTCTTAGCTATTGTGAATTTTGCTGCTATAAATAGCTCTTTTATTTGCCAACTTAATTTCCTTTAGATAAATTCCAAGGAGTGGGATGTCTGGGTTGTATGGTAGGGTTATATTCAGGTTTCTGAGGAATCTCCAAACTAACTTCCATGGTGGCTTTATCAGTTTGCATTCCCACCAACAGTGGGTTAGTGTCCCTTTTTCCCTACATCCTCGTCAGCGTCTGTTGTTGGTAGATTTCTGAATGTGAGCCATTCTAACTGGGGTGAGGTGAAACCTCATTGTGGTTTTAATTTGCATTTCCCTGATTGCTAGTGATCTTGAACATTTTTTCATGTGTCTGCTGGCCACTTGGATTTCCTCTTTTTAAAACTGTCTATTGAGGTCCTTGGCCCGTCTCTTAAGTGGGTTGTTGGTTTTGTTGTTGTAGAGTTTCTTGATCTCTTTGTAGATTCTGGTTATTAAACCTTTATCGGTGTATAACTGTCTCCTTTTTAACAAAAAGATTATTTATTTGAAAAGCAGAATTACAGAGAGAGAGGGAGAAATAGAGAGAAAATATGTCCACTGGTTCACTCCCCAAATGGCTGCAATGGCTTGGGCTGGGCTGGGCTGAAGCCAGAAACCAGGAACTTCTTCCAAGTCTCCTTTGTGAGTACAGGAGGCCAAGCACCTGGGCAATCTTCTGCTGCTTTTCCGAGAACATTAGCAGGGAGCTGCACTGATAGTGGAACATTAAGGACTTGAACTAGCACCCAAATGGGATACCAGCATCACAGGCAGCAGCTTAACCCACTACACCACAGTGCTGGCCCATATACCTATCTTGTTAGAATTATACCTACGAAATATGTTAAATCTGTTCTCTTTATATTAATAATCTAAAAAAAAAACCTAAGAATAGATGAAAAAACTTGTTTCAAAACTGGTTTTATGGTTTAATACTTTGGAGCCCTACTTTGGTGTTGCCACCATTCCTGGGGCCATCTTCAGGTGACTGTAGGGCATAGGCTGCCAGCTGCAGGGACAGCTGTGGCTAAGTGAAGTCCAATGTCTGTGTCTCATTTGAATAACTTTTATGCTTAGGATGCAGAGGTTTCTGCGCCAAATATCAGCCAAAATCTGAGCAGGAAAATGACATTGTTTGTCTCTTCTTACATTTATTGTCCACAGAGTGCCATGTCCTCTAATAGTAGTTGGGATATAACATGACTCTGTGGCCTTGGACAGGGAGAACTGCTTTTGAGATTATTTTTCCATTTTGCAGGTCTGTGGCTTTGGGTGAGATTTTGTAACTGTGGTCTCCAAGGCTATGAAAGAGCAGTAATGTAGTTCTTACCTCATAAGACTGTAGTCCACATTAAATGAGATTATGTATGAGGGTGTGTCAGAAAGTAATGGAAATGGGCATTATCTTTTTGTTTCATTTTTCCATGAACTTTTTGAAGCCTCCTCAAATACAGATCACAAATTTTTAATATTTGACCCATACTGACTGCTCGGTAAATGTTATTAGTATTTATTTATATAAAGTTAAATTATACAATTCCAAAAAGAAATAATATTGCCTGGCCAATAAAAAGGAAGACGTCTTCCTTTGTCTTATCCTTTTCCTCCATTCATTGTCAAAGAGGGGACTGCTGCCTATGGCACCCAGTAATAGAGAATTCAAATGTATTATATCCAAACAGAGAATAAATGAGCCTTAAAACTGTTTGCTTTGTTTGAGGTGCTGGGGAAGAAAAAGTGGGAAGGAGAGAGGGTGGCACAAAAACGTTCAGATGTAATATTAGCTTATTTATTTAAGCAGCAATCTTGATAAACTAAGACTTATGGTTTTCTTGAATTTTGAAGGCATCTTGGTTTCCACTGGAAACCAAGTACTATGACAGTGGGAAGACAAAGAGGAATACGTATTTTAATGATCCAGATCAGTGTTGGTGAAATTAACTTGATAGAAATTCTCATTTTGTACCATGATCTGGATTCAGCACCTCACACAGTGTTTTCCACTGTGCTGGTTGGTTTCCACCAAGTGCTGGATATAAATCTCTATGGTTTTAGAGACTAGGATCTAGAAAAGGAAGAATAAAAAAAAAAACTGAAAGCAGATGTTAGCAAACTTTCTTGGTTCCTGTGGTCTCACATAAAATATCTTTTTTTTTTCACAGTCTAATTTTTTTTTAACTTTTATTTAATGAATATAAATTTCCAAAGTACGATTTATGGATTACAATGGCTTCCCCCACATACCGTCCCTCCCACCCACTACCCTCCCCTTTCCCACTCCCTCTCCCCTTCCATTCACATCAAGATTCATTTTCGATTATCTTAATATACAGAAGATCAGCTTAGTATACATTAAGTAAGGATTTCAACAGTTTGCTCCCACACAGAAACATAAAGTGAAAAATAATAGATGATTTTTTTTAAATGATGATGAAATCAGATCAGACCTATTGTCATGTTTAATCCCAGTGAGAGTCAAGTTGGGAGTTGAGAATTTCTTTTTTCTTTTTTTTTTTTTTTTACAGAGGATCAGTTTAGTATGCATTAAGTAAAGATTTCAACAGTTTGCACCCCCATAGAAACACAAAGTGAAATATATTGTTTGAGTACTCGTTATAGCATTAAATTTCAATACACAGCACATTAAGGACAGAGATCCTACATGAGGAGTAAGTGCACAGTGACTCCTGTTGTTGACTTTACCAATTGACACTCCTGTCTATGGCATCAGTAGTCTCCCTATGCTCCAGTCATGAGTTTCCAAGGCTATGGAAGCCCTCTGAGTTCTCCGATTCTTATCTTGTTTAGACAAGGTCATAGTCAAAGTGGAGGTTCTCTCCTCCCTTCAGAGAAAGGTACCTCCTTCTTTGAAGACCTGTCCTTTCCACTGGGATCTCACTCGCAGAGATCTTTTGCCAGAGTGTCTTGGCTTTCCATGCCTGAAATACTCTCATGGGCTTTTCAGCCAGATCCGAATGCCTTTAGGGCTGATTCTGAGGCCAGAGTGCTATTTAGGACATCTGCCATTCTATGAGTCTGCTGAGTATCTCACTTCCCATGTTGGATCACTCTCCCCTTTATTTATTCCATCGGTTAGTGTTAGCAGGTACTAGACTTGTTTATGTGCTCCCTTTGACTCTTAGTCCTTTCATTATGATCAATTGTGAACTGAAATTGATCACTTGGAATAGTGAGATGGCATTGGTACATGCCACCTTGATGGGATTGAATTGGAATCCCCTGGTATGTTTTTAACTCTACCATTTGGGGCAAGTCAGCTTGAGCATGTCCCAAATTATACATCTCTTCCCTCTCTTATTCCCACTCTTATGTTTAACAGGGATCACATTTCAGTTAATTTTTAACACTTAAGAATAGCTGTGTATTAATTACAGAATTAAACCAGTCATATTAAGTAGAACAGACAAAAAAACTACTAAGAGGGATAATGTATTAAATTGTTCATTAACAGTCAGGGCTATGCTGATCAAGTCACCGTTTTCCATAGTATCTTTTTTTAAAAAATGATTTATTTTATTTATTTGAAATAGAGAGTTACAGTGAGATGGTAGAGCCAGAAAGAGAGGTCGGTTGGTCTTCATCTGCTGATTCACTCCCCAAATGGCCACAAAGGCCAGAGCTGAGCTGATCCGAAGCCAGGAGCCAAGAGCCTCTTCTGGGTCTCCCATGTGGGTGCAGGGGCCCAAGTACTTGGGCCATCTTCTACTGCTTTCCCAGGCCATAGCAGAGAGCTGGATCTGAAGTGGAACAGCCAGGTCTCAAACCGGCACCCATATGGGATGCTGGCACGGCAGGTGGCAACCTTACCTGCTACGCCACAATACCAGCCCCACAACACCATTTAAGTAAAAAAAAAAAAAAAAACCTTTGATTCCATTAATGAAATAGATAAATCCAGTCGATCAAGTAAGTGTATATCCTAACAACTTAGCATGTATTAGGATCTGCATAATTTTTCAAATTTTAGAATCAGATGGGACAACACTAGCCTCATGTTCTATTCCACATTTTTTTCTCATGTCAAAATATTGTCAAAACTCAATTTTTCAGTTACAATGGTATCTAAAGGAATCTATTATCAAAGCTGTTAAGTCCTGGGGCCAGCCAGCGTTGTGGGTTAAGCAGCCACTTGCAATGCTGGCATCCATATGAGTGCTGGTTCAATTCCCAGCAGCTCCATTTCTGATCCAGCTCCCTGCTAATGTGCCTGCAAAGGCAGAATGAAATGGCCCAAGTATTTGGGCCTTTGATACCCACATGGGAGACCTGGGTTCCTGGATTCTGCTTGGCCCAGCCCGACCTGTTGCAGACATTTGGAGAGTGAAACAGTGAATGAAAGATTTCACTCTCTCTCTTTCTCTTCCTTTCTTTAACTCTGCTTGTCAAATAAATAAAATAAATCTTTAAGGAAAAAAAACTGTTAAGTCCCTCCAACCAGTAATTTACATGGTAATATGTCACCATATTACCCTAAAAACTTAAAACATTCTGCTGTGCCCCCATAAGGTTTGTTGTAGCTTCCTGAGGTACCTCATTGTACATTTGGAAACTGTGGACTTAGAGCTTTAGATTTTGTGTTTTCCATTTAAATGTTTATTTCTTATTTTTATACCTCTCTGCATTTGAAGCCAACTTGAAGGTTATCATCTTTAATGCTACATAGCTTATTTTAGGGTTCCTGTATTAATTTTAAAAAGTATGAAAGTTAAGCATATATAATGTAAGAAGTTTGGAAAATGCAGCAAACAGCAGAGACTAACTCATTGCTTATTCCACCAACTACCAATAATGAATGAACATCATTATTATTTATCTGTCCAGGTATTCTATATAAAGAGTTATCATATTTTGAATAATTATCACTCTGATTTTCTTGAAAGGCTATAAGCTGCAGTTTAGTGTGAATTCCATCCTCTGGAGTTGTGACTTGTTGGTAAAGACATTTGAAAGAATAAGCTGGGATTGTAGCTGTTTCCTGTTTAATTGTCTACTTTCATTAGTAGAATGTCTAATTGAAGGGTTTAAAAACCCAACTATTCATGAAGGAGAGACTTCCTACTGCTCTGTTTGTGACCTAGCCAATACAAAGTGTGTCATTTACACAATAGTTCTTCATTATGGAGGCACAAACAGTAAGATTCTAGTGGAGGAAATTTTTTTAAAGTGGTAGGTGTAGTATGTTCTCAAGAAAGCCAACTTGTCAAGTGTCTTACTTCCTGCAGTAGGTGGATGCTCTGTCTGCAGGTAGTGCTGTATCCTGCCCCTGGTGTGTTGTGGTGATTCTAAGACTGTTTATCTACTGACTCAGGCCAAAGCTGTTCATATTGTTCTCACATAATTCCATTTCACTCCTGATTTATTTGTTTCATTTTCTCTGCCATCATAAATACTCAAAAATGAAATTATTTACATGAAAATGATTCTTGTTTTTATTCATTTACTTGAGATGGGTTTTAGAAGCCCACCTTCTGTTTCAGTACAGAGATTGAGCTTGAATTACCAAAAAGTAGAATTACAACTTCAGTAAAAACAAAGTGGCCACTTAGTTTTAACTCCAGATAGTGGGGCACAAAAGCTGGGGTAGAAGCCATATAAGCCATATGGTATAAATCCATGCCCTGCTTTCCCTCTCTCTTCCCTTGCTGCTTTGTTTCTCCCTCCATCCCTTCCTCTCAATAACTGTTTTAAAATTGGACCAAACAAGTAGTGGTAGTACTTCCTTTTTTTTTTTTTTAAGATTTATTTATTTATTTGAAAGGCAGAGTTAGAGAGAGAAGGAGAAGCAGAGAGAGAGAGGGGGAGAGAGGGAGAGAGAGAGAGGCCTTCCATCTGCTGGTTCACTCCCCAATTAGCCATAACAGCTGGAGGTGCCCCAATCTGAAGCCAGGAGCCAGGAGCCAGGAGCTTCTTCCTGGTCTCCCATGTGGCTGCAGGGGCCTAAGGATTTGGGCCATCTTCTACTGCTTTCCCAGGCCATAGCAGAGAGCTGGATCAGAAGTGAAGCCGCTGGGACTCGAACCGGCGTCCATAATGGGATGCCAGCACTGCAGGCAGCGGCTTTATCCGCTACGCCACAATACCGGCCCCGTAGTGGTAGTACTTTCTTACTGTAGCCTGGACTGTTGAAAAGAAAGTTTATTCTTTAAAACAAAACAAAAACTCCCTAGTAAAGGGCCCCATGGAAAAAATATAGGAACTAGTTAAAAAGACCGAGGAGCCCAGTGGCCAGAACTAGAACAATTTGATCAACAAAGTAAGTAAAGGCAACGTTTTATTATAAAGCAAAGAATAAAATATCCATGAGTCCTATTAATACAAATAAGTAAGGGAAGAGGGACACATCTTCCCTACAAAAGAGGTTCAGATAATACAGATGGAAGGGATGGAGGACAATGAAAATGCCATTGGAACACCACAGCCGTAATTGCTGCAGGCATAAGTCACAGATGAATGCTAAAGTTAACAAGGAAAGCTTTGAGAAACAATATTTGCATGTCCTCAGAGCGTCTCTCCAGGAAATGTATGCTCTCTGTGGTAGTCTTAATAAATGTCTACAAATTCACCTCCTCACAAGGGGTGACTGTGGTGACTCCCAGCAAATCCCAAGGAAAACGGTCGCTGTGCAGTGAAGAGACCTGCAGCTGCCACCCTCCCCAGGCACTCAGTGCCAAGTCACGTTGCTGTCCCTGCTCTCAGATACAAGATGGTGAGAGGAGCACTTCCCCTCTGCGCCACTTCCCACTCCATAACCTTAGTCAAAGCATAAGAAAACACCAGAAAGGAAATTCTGCAAAATATCTGATTAGTCCTCTCTAAAAGTGCCAAAGAGAACGTGAGAAACTAGCATGGATTGGAAGTCTAACGAGGACTCAACTACATGTTTCCTAGATTGGATCCTGAGACAGGTGACGGTGTGAGTGGAAAGCTGAGGAAGTCTGAACAAAATCTATAGTTAGTTGTTTTGCATTAGCATTATTTTTTTGAGTTGATACATGTGTAAAATAGGAATATTGGAGAAGCTGAGTGAAAGAAATACACAGGCTCCCTGAACTGTCTCTCAAACTTTTCTGTCAATCTAAAATGATTTCAAAAATAAAAGTTCAAGCAAAAAAAAAAACACAAAAACCTCAGTCTACTGATACTTGTTATTGTAAAGTATCTTCAGAGTAAATTACTTCAGAGAAATTACCCCCACCCCAAGTCTTTGTGCAGTCTGTTGAAAAGAAAGCCAATCTCTTGATAGCAAAACTGAACTCAGAGTGCAGGCACAGTAAATTCTAGAGGATCTTGTTAAATAATCTTTGCTTACTTTGTGCAGATCAATTCAGCCAACGCTGACTGTATGTCTTTGTGACTTAGTCGTATTCTCAGCATTTCGGTTACAAAAAAAGTGATTCTGTAAAGAAGTGGAAGATGACAGCAGCTGTTTGTCTGTTTGGGCCCTTCATTCCAGATACTCATTATCTTAGAACTGCTCATTTAAAATCCTCAGAGGTGCTAGATCCAGTTTCATCTGACAGTCTCTTAACCCCAGATTCAAATAGTAAAAAAAGTGTGGTACTCAATAAGATGTAAGGTGTGTATATAGATATAGATATAGATATAATGATATATATAAAAGATATAAAAAAGCAAGTTTCAATGTAAATATACTATTTGTTGCCCCTTACCTTTTTTCAAAATACTAATACTTTATTAATTTGATATAATTGTGGATACAGATGTGAAATCTGGACTTATAAATATATTTTATTCTTTTAACTTTCAAGCTCTCATTAACTCAGACTATGATAACGCAGTTTATTTTAGAAGGCCTGATGGGTTCCTGTTTTAGTAAATAGTGATATGTAATTGGCCAAGGATGATAATCATCATAGTATCAAATTCTAATTTGGATACTAAAATTAAACTCTTCTTCTATAAGCCAGTCATTGTTTTTAGATTTATTTATTATTTGAAAGGCAGAGTTACAGAGAGGCAGAGGCAGAGAGAGAGAGAAAGAGAGAGAGTGAGAGCCTTCTGTCTACTGATTCACTCCTCAAATAGCCACCACAGTTGGAGCTGGGCCTATCTGAAACCAGGAGCCAGGAGCTTCTTCCGGGTGTCCCGTGCAGGTGCAGGAACCCAAGGACTTGGGCCATCTTCTGTTTTTCCAGGCCATAACAAAGAGCTGGATCAGAAGTGAAGCTGCTGGGACTCAAACTGGCACCCATATGGGATGCCAGCACAGCAGGCTTTACCCACTATGCCACAACACCGGCCCTAGCCAATCTTTTTTTTTTTTAATTTTACCAGCTAAATATACTTTGCCACCTAACCAAATGGGTACCTTGCAGTGTGTTTATATTGGGAATATAACAGGGTGATCAAAGGAGAAAGATGTACATACTGAAACATGGAAGTGCAGTTAGATTAGTAGTGGCAGTTGCATTTATTTTCTGGAAAGCTCTGTTTCCCAAATTGTTGATGCATGGCTCAGCAGATACACAGATACTTAATAATGTTGATTAATTGCAATCATCAGATTGAACACACATAATTTATAAGAATTTTGGAACTGAGAACAGAAGAATGATATGATACATGATAAAGACATCATACTGCTAGTTAGCAACATACAGACTGCACATTGTTGAGTAGCAAGCCATTCTTGAAAAATGCATATGCTATAATTTTCTTGACAGCTGTTTTTACAGTATGTACCTTTTCATCATGGTCCCTTTTATTAATTTACTTGTAAAGTTTTGTTTTTTTTAAAAAAAAATAAGCAGTGTTTCTTGATAAATGGAAAGATAGTTATGTGCTTGTGCTTGTGGATTGGAAGGCTTGTTTTTTTTATAACAGCCATATAACCTAAAATAATCTACAGATTCAGTGCAACCCCTATCAAAATCCCAGTGGCATTTAAAAAAATTGGAAAAACCATCCTAAAATTCATATAGAATCTCAAGGACCATGAATAGCCAAAACAGTCTTGAGAAAGGAAAAAGTCACAGGCCTGATTTTAAAAAAAGTTATACTTCCTGATTTCAAAACATGTACTACAAAACACTTTAATTTAGATGATATATTTAATTACTGGTATAAATATATCTACTTTTATGTTAAATATGGAGCAGAATACAGAGCCCACAGATAAATTCTTGCATATATGGCCAAATGATTTTCTGCAAGGGTACCAAGGCTGTAGGGAAGGGCAGCTTCTTCAACAAATGGTGTTGAGGAAATTTGATATACATATGCAAACAGGTGAAGTTGGATCCTTACTTATAGCACATACAAAGATTAAATACCTAAACAGAATATCTAAAACTATTAAACTCCTAGAAGAAAACATAGGGGGAAATTATAGGACATTGGATTTGGCAGAGGTTTCTTGGCTGTAATACCAAAATCAGAGGCAATAAAATTTTTCAGAAGATAAAAGGGACAATATCAAAATTTAAAACTTTTGTGTACCAAAAGAAATAGAGTGAATAAGCAGTAGGATGGGAGAAAATCATTGTGAATCATATGTATGATAAGGGGTTGAAATTCAGATTATATAGGACTTTAACTCAGTAACAGTAATAACAAAAACAAATGACCTAATTTGAAAAATGGGCAAAGGCCTTGAATAGACATTTCTACAAAGAAAGTATCCAAGCACGTGAAAAGATGATCAGCATCATGAATCATTGGGGAGATGCAAATCTGCACCACAGTGAGAGATCACCTGACCCTCGTCAGGATGGCCTGTCCAAAAAAAGAAAGGAAAGTACAAGTTTTGATGTGAGGAGGATTCTGGGAATTTGGAAACTTTGTGCACTATTGGTGAGAATATAAAATGGTATAATACACATGCTGTAGAAAACAGTATGGAGGTTCCTCAGAAAAAATCAGAGAATTAATAGGTGATCCAGGAATTCTGCTTCTGTGTGTTTATCCACAAGAATTCAAAGCAGAATGTCAAGAGATATTCTCATTTCCAGGTTCATCGCAGCATTAGTCAGAATAGCTGAGAGGTGGAAGCAACCCAAATGGTTAAGTAAAATGTGTTCTATATATACAATGGACTATTCGGCAGCCTTAAAGAAGGAGGAACTCCTCCTGTCACATGCTGCATGAATGGACCTCACAGACATTATGCTAAGCAAACTAAGCCAGGCACAAAGGGACAAATACTGTATGACTCAAGCAAAATATCCAGAGCAGTCAAAATCACAGAAGTGCGGGTGGTGGGCAGGGTCAGTGTAGTGCAGCAAGTGGGAATTAGTATTTAGCGGGTACTGAGCTTCAGCGTTGCAAGTAGAAACAGTTTAGGGATGTGTTGTACACAGTATGAATATACTTTAACACCACTGAACTGTATACTTAAAAACGGCTAAGGCAGTAAATTTAATGTTACTTTTTTAAATCAGTTTTTATAAAGCAAAATTTCATTGTCTAATTTTAGATTCAGTTAACAGTTTTACC
Organism: Oryctolagus cuniculus; assembly: GCF_051225735.1. Taxonomy (NCBI): domain Eukaryota; kingdom Metazoa; phylum Chordata; class Mammalia; order Lagomorpha; family Leporidae; genus Oryctolagus; species Oryctolagus cuniculus. The sequence goes on from NC_142871.1 coordinate 83,669,248, forward strand.
AATTGTCTACTATGTGCTAGGCACTTTTATTTATTATTCTACCATCAGTCCAATCAATTAAGAACTCCTTTGTCCATTTCAGAAATAAAAAAAGAGACTGGAAGATTTAGAACTTCTTTGTGTTAAACATTACATATGGTGTGACATAAATATGATTATCCCATACTTAGTTATAAATAATGTATCAAACATAAAAGGAGCTAGGTTTCTTGGAAGCAGAACAAGGGAGTTGAGACTAAAATAATGAATATTTGAGAACAAACTTAGCAAATTTGGCATGTAGATCATCGTTTTAGAGGCAGGGCTAGTTCCAGAACCACTGAATGCATTGGACCTGTTGGACTCATTGAAAATGCAAATGGTCCAATCAAATGTAATAGTCATTAAGGGAAAACGAATACAATTTGGAATTTTTTTATGAAGACACACACTGCCTTATCTATGAATTGAAAGCAGTTTTTAAAAATTTTGCTTCCCTTCATAGTTCTAGGTGGTAGAAAAATGAGAGTGTTTCAAATAATGCTAATGAAGTTAAATGATTGCAATCTACCATATTGTGAGGAAAAATTGTTAGCTATGAAAGATGAGGACAGAATTAAAATATTACCATGACTGGCATTTGATTTGAAACTGCAAAGATAAGCTTAGGTTCCTATTTATGAAAACCTTTCTCACAGCCCGATGAAATATCTTTTAAAAGGTTCTCTAGTTACCATGGATACTTGTTAGCTTTGATAGATAGAGTAAGTTGTAATCCATATTCAATCATCTAGAGTAAAGATGCCAGAAAACCACCAATAAAGTGAAAGGTAGCCTCATTTCCAAATTCATGCTAGTTTGGAGATAGAAAAGGTAAAAAGCCTAAAGACTATATTTTTTTGGATCATTATAATACACTGCTTAAATAGCAAAATATTTAACATGCACATTGCCTGAATTTGACCCCAGTGTTTACTTTTTATGTGTAGCTTCCTCTTTTAACCAGTAAAGGGCATTTGTCAGGTTCTGACGTAGGAATGCAGATGACGCGATGGTCCTGAGAGTTGGTGAGACCCACGCAGTGTACACAGCCTCTGGAAGCTCTGGAGACTCAGTGTTGAAGGCATTGGTCCCCATGGCAACATATTTGCATTTGGCCCAGAAGTGGCTGCTTTCTGCTTAGCTTCTTTTAATTGCTATATATTGACAGCCATTTTCACGACTATTTATAAAATGTCAGCTAAATGAGTATGTGTGCAAGGGAGTGCACACCATGACTTTAGGTCTGATCAGACACTTCAGATGACAAAGAGCGAGCTGTGCACGGAGAGTTGCTGAGGTGTTTTTGGCATTTCCTAAAGTGTCTGTCACGTGGTGAAAGCAAAAAGCCTTTAAAATGATTTAAATATTTTCCTCCACTCTCTTTTAAAACAGGTGACAAAAGAGCTAAAACAGTATGACAACAAAATTATAGAATGCAAATTTGAGAATAACAGCTGGGTCTTCATGAGACAGAGAACAGACAAAAGTTTTCCTAACGCCTATAACACTGCCATGGGTAAGTAGTACAGCCTCCTAGTGGAACATTAGAAGAAGTTCAGGTGTTAGAACCCAAATGTGCAATCTTTGTTGTTCCGCTTGATGGGGCCTGATCATTTGTTTAGTGGGAAAGATGATGTGCTAGGCTGGTGCCCTCTTTGCCTCCAGTTGGCTTATGGGTTCTCCTCCTAAACTGGTAGACTTGTGTCCACATGCCCAAGAGAGAAGTTGAAAGGGCGGCATACTGGGCCATACACAAGTTGAATTTACTGAATGACAACAAAAGCCATGATAATTTCAGATCTATTCAAAACTATAAAACCATTGTATGCCAGATGGTAAAAGACAAAATTAGCAGGGGAAAATGTAATTTCCAGTTCCTAAAATAGCTTTACAAATAATAGAGAACAAAGTAAATGAAAAACCATTTAAAAAATCAGCTATGCTTTCCTTCAGGGTGTTCTTTGGTATAATATGGGCACTTTGGGAATTCAGAACAGTACATTTCTTTCATGGGGAACAACACAAATTGACTGAAGTTTATGAGATATACACTACTAGTAGCATTGCTCTTGGTCAAAAAACACCAAGATTAAAGGTTAATAGGATTGTATACTTTTTAGAGTGCTCAGTTAATGATGATGATGGTGGTGGTTATACAATAAGCTTATGAGAAAAATACAGAAGTTGCCAGGTTAGGCTTAGTAATTTCAAAGTTACTTTGTGTATTCAGGGGTTCTTGTTAGAACAACATCTGTCTTCAGAAAAAATGAGTTAATTTCAAAAGTAGGAATGATTAAGCCAGCATCTTTTCTTCCAAAACAGACTAGGTAAGTAAAAAGGACTGGTACAAAATTTTGAGCTCTTAAGAAAAGATGCTTTATGTATTAGGTTATTTTGCTGTATCTTCAAATGTTATTACAATAATACATTCAATAGGAATGGTAGCTGGAAAGGCTTAGAGTGCACATTTTCTAGAGTGAGTTCACTGCACTGAGCTACATCAAAATCCCATAAAAACTGGTTTGGAGCAGGGAAAAACCATAGTGAAGGCATATGCTTATATCCCAGACACTTAAAATTTGGGTTTAAAGTGAATACTGCTGTAAAGTGTGGCCACTGGAGACTCACTTCTTTAGGGGGAGGCAGAGGGAGGAGATTAGCTTAGGGTGAAGCATGTCACCCACAGGAGTAAAAAGCAAGTGTTTAGCATACTGGGATGGAAACCTTTGTCATAAGCTGGTGGTGAGTCAACTGCCTTCATTAACCCTCATGCGGGCACATGTCTCCCTTTGTCCCCAGCCGTGTGCAATAGCATCTCAAACCCTGTCACCAAGGAGATGCTGTTCGAGTTCATTGACAGATGTGCTGCAGCTTCTCAAGGACTGAAGCGAAAGCATCATCTGGACCCCGACGCGGAGCTCATGCCACCACCGCCTCCCAAAAGACCGCGGCCTTTGACCTAAACCCTGCCTTGACTTCAGGGTTAAGAGGAGAGATGAGTGAGAAAAAAAATCCTGTTGCCCCATTTGTTTTGCAGCCAGAGAAGTTCAGAAATGAGTGTGGCTTGATGTTGATAGACAGCTGAATTTTTTTAAGCAAAGGGTATTGTAGCCAGCCTGTAAATATTTGGTGCATTTGTTTTGTCAGTGCTACAGTACATCATAGACTTAAAACGTTTTATTTATATCTGATAAACTCAGCCTTACCTTGTGGAATCTGAAGATTGAAATATCCAAAGGTTTACCCAAGATTGAAATCAATGAAAAAGAGGCCTTGTTTATATATGGATACCTTTCACATTTAATTTATAAAGTTGGCAATCTGGAACTGTGAGCACATAAAACACTGTATTTTTTCAAAGTTGTTTCAACTATGACAAATTTTCCTTTTAAAAAATTTAGGCAATGGCATTAAACATTCTTGCTATCGTTTATCATGGATTTCCTATATTTCTGAGATTCCTGTATTCAAATACAAATGACAAGGTTGTTAAGTATTGTACTATATTAAACAACTTAGTCTGGTTTCTATCATTTTAAGAATTTTTTTTTGAAATGTAAAAGTAAAAAAATGAAACTCCGTTTTTGTGAACTGCATCATTTCTAAAGGAAGAATTTTGAGTGCTTTCGTCTTGTTTCTCTCATTTGAACGACGGCGTCAGATATCCACTGTGTCCGTTCTGGCGATGGTGTTGAGTTCCCTCGCAGAGCCTCGCTGGCACCACCGGCTCCTTTTTGTGGTGTTCTCCTGGGGGAGCTTTCACTTTGTGAATGCCGGGGCGACTTCTGCTTTACCTTACAGGTCTCTGCACAGTGGAAATGGCATTGAAACACACAACTCACAGTGATCTGCGGGAGTGATATCAGACACAATGTTGTGTTAGTTCCCTCGAACCAAACAGCAAAGGAAATGCCAGCCAAGTCCTTTGATAAAAAGGTTGTGTCACCGTATCGAGTGCTGTCACTGGAAAATGCTCTCCTACTGCTAGACAAACGCAGAGGTAAAGCGTCGACATTTGTAGGCACGAAACATCAAGGAAACCGAAGCTAGTTTCAGAGCCAGAATTCCATCTGTATTCTATTCTAGGGATGTTCTTTCTGTTATACATCTGAATTTTAAAATGTTTACTCATAGTTAATGGGTTTAGAGGGCAGCCAGTTGGTCATCTGCCCTTGTTGACTGTGTCCTGACTGGTTTGTGAAGGAACTCTGAGAATTAGCTGATTAGTGGCTAATATATTTATTTTTAGAGGTACAGGTTTTAAATGTATGTATTTAAAACATTTTCGTGATCTGAATTTTATAAATGTATATGCATATACATACAAGTATATGCAACAATGTATATTCTTCTACTGATGCAGTCAGACATGAAAATCCAAATGAGTTCCCTAGTAGACTGAATGTGACAGGATTTCTCTATGACATAGCACAGATTAACCAAAAATGTATTTATATTCATCCGCGTTTTCATGTTTTTAAGCAGAGTTTTCTCCGGTAGTGCTTTTCTATATGAAATGCCAAGGTCATGCTTGGGCTCTTTTCCTTTGTTGTTCCCAAGTAAAACATAATGTGTAGTGAATTTATCCAAAACATCACGGTAATGTTTTCTCCTAGAGTGCTTTTGCGTGTTTGGGCACGGAAGGGATTAAAACACCTGACTGCCACAACGCCTGTTGAAAGAGGGAAACTTCTCAAGGTTCCACAGTGTCTTTCCTTGCAGTGGATCTCAAAACGCCTATGCAACCCCCAAGTAGTCGGATGCCGGCTTCCCCGGGACTAGGGACTCTTCACACAGGACGCTGCTTGCTGCAGACCCGTGCAAAGGCAGAGCTCTTATGCAGATACAGAAGCAAGCTTTTGCCAATGATCTTTAATGGAGTTAAAATGTTTATGGTAATTGTAACCTTTTAAATGAGTTATGTGAAAAGAGCATCTCATTTTTAATACACCCAGATATTTTCTCCCTTGTCTTTGTGCATTTTAGTAGGACTTGATTTCCTTAATTTATCCTCTCCTTTCAATCATAGCAAAGTGTAATAGTTGGTCTTCTGAGTAGATCCCCTGGAACCCTGAACACCCCTGCCCTGCAGTGTCCTCAGAAGTCCTGTGGAAGGTGGGGGGGGGGGGGGTGGTCTTGAGGCAGGACACGCCTCCTCTCTCAGCCTACTTCGCAGTAACTGTTTTCCAAGACCGAAGTTTTTTAAACAAGAATATGAAAACTTTGTTCTTCTGAGTTATCACATGTAAAAGCTTTTGGTTTCTGTTTGAAAAAGGTGTGGATGACTACTGCCTGGATAGTTACATTTGCTTTCTGTGAAATGCTCAGAAAATGTCAGAACATTCCTTCTCTCATTGTGTGTCAGTGTGAATTGTAATAAAACTACTGATTTAACATACCAGAGTGTGTATGCATATGTGCTTTGTTGTACTGGTGATGTGTTGTGTCCCTGCTGTTGCCGGCACCCGATTCTGCTGCTGTCAGCCACACCCTGTATAATCCATCTGGTTCTGTTGCATTCTAAAGATGAGCATACAGACTTGGAAAAATCCTCTATTTTTCTTGTGAAAAACCAAGAAATGTGATTGACATGCGGGGGGCAGGGGGTGGGAGTAGTTTGAGACTTATTTTTGAAGTGAAAGGGGGGAGAGAACGCGCACATCTTCATATGATGTTTGTATTTCTGTTCCTCTGCCTGAGCTGTCTACCGCTACATTATTTCTAATGCACTTATTGCTTTTAGAATACTCAACAATAAATATTCTGAAGTTATGCAGTATCAACTTTTTTTTGTTGAGTGTGCATTTTTGTAGTTTGCTTTTTGCCATCTTTAAATGATTAAATGAACTATGAGTATATTTCTTCCTAGCAAAAAAAAAAAACCAAAAACACCTTAAAAGTGAAGCACCAAATATTGTCAAATTGGAAACTCATGGTAGAGAAAGCCTTGAGCCAAACCTAGAGACAGATCATCTTTCAAATGGCAGAATTGGGCCAGGTGATCAAAAAGCCTCTCTCTGTCTTCCCGTCTCTCTCTGTCCCTCTGGCTTTCTACCTGATCTTTCCAAAGTGCCAAATTCTAAAGCTATTAGGGAGACATAAGTGATGAAATTACACTTTGCCAACCTTTTCCTGATTGTTTGCATAGTTAGCTGTCAGCTCTGACACTTCGGCAGGTCATGTCAGCCTCGGTTAATCCAAATGTGGCCCTGCCTTCACCCGACTGGTAGCAAGTAGCCGCTGTGCTTGCTAGCGAGGTGGACATGGAGAGGACTCACGGCAGGGGCCATCCAGTCTTCCAGATCTCACATTTTTTAAATTACACGGATCTTACCAGCTATTTGGTTACCAGTATTTGGCCATATGAGACATTAAAAAAATTATGTAGCCCTCACTTAATAAAATTAAAGGAAATCTTCACCCTCAAAAAGGAAGTAGCATATAGTTTAGAAGAAAGAACAAGGCTTATGTAAAACACGTTTTATTTTGTGAAAGACACCACATTGTCCTTGGCATCTGTCGCTCCCCCTCTTCGTGGAGGAACGACACAGGACCCTGCGCTGTTCTTTTGTCTGCTCGGCCCTCCCCGGGTTTGCTGCTGGTTCTTCCCGAGTTGGCTACCGTCCCTTCCACCTCCGTGAAAGGGCGGTTCCCCCTGCCACTTTTCCCCACTTCCGCGGGGGAGCGGCACACCGCCGGCCGGCTCTCTCAGGGGCTGCACAGGTGTTCCTTCAGATAGATGTTCCCCTTAGATGTTCCTGGTGTATATTGTCTCCTCCTTTATAGTCCTCTTCCACCAATCCCAACTCTGCTACCCACACGCCGAGTACGCTGCTCTCCTCCAATCAGGAGCAGGTCCTACAGTTTATTGGTTGAACTGGAGGCAGCTGAGTAGAAGCTGTTTCTCCCTTCTCAGCGCCATATTGTGGGAGAGCAGATGGATAGAATAAGTCTTAATTCCAGTAACTTAGTCTAGTCCGGGTTGCTCCCCACAGCATCCACATCTCACCTCACGCTGTTGAGAACTTGTTTGTGGACTCTGGCGGGGAACTACTGTACTGGTGAAATTGCAGCCAGGGGCCTGGTAGTGGGGAGACGGACACAGAAAAGCCCTCAGAGCAGCAGCAGCTTGCGGGTCTGTAACTGAAGGTCATTTTCATAACCAGAGCTGACCGCAGTAAATTATCTCCCAGTGGTTGATTGTGGGGGTTGATTATACTGTGCCCTTGTGACATAGGTGTATTGGAGAAACATGCAATGATCTGAGTGTTTAAAAAATACCCAAATAGAATGAAACCCTCAGCTGTTTGAGGTACAGAACGAAGCGTAGTCAGACACAACACTGAAGAACAGAATTTGAGTTTTCTTCAGTTATTTCATATTTATTTGAGAAGCAGAGAAAGAGAGCAAGTGCCCCCAACCTACAATAGTCAGTGTGCTGGGCTGGGCCTGAATCAGGGAGCTGAAAACTCAATGCAGGCCTCCCACACAGAGGGCAGGAACCCAGTCACTTGACTCATCACCACTGCCTCCCAGGGTCTGCCTTAGCAGAAAGAGTTGGAGCCAGGGACCAGCACTGTGGCATAGCGGGTAAAGCTGCTGCCTACAGTGCTGGCATCCTGTGTGGGCGCCAGTTCAAGTCCCAGCTCCTCCACATCTGATCCAGCATCCCTGCTGATGAACCTGGGGAAGCAGTGGAAGATGGTCCAAGTCCTTGGGCCTCTGCACCCACCTGGAAGACCCAGAAGAAGCTCCTAGATCCTGGCTTCAGATCGGCCCAGGCCCAGTCAGTGAATGGAAAACCTCTCTGCCTTTGCCTTTGAAAGGAAGGGAGGAAGGGAGGAAGGGAGGAAGGAAGGAAGGAGAAAGAAGGGGATGGAGGGAGGGAAGAAGAAAAGGAAAAAGAGTTGGAGCCAGGAGACAAAACCCTGATATAGAATGTGGGCCTCTTAGCCTATTAGGCCAAGTCCCCACCTCCAGAACTTTCTCAGCAAGAGCAAATCGCCGCTTTTCTCAAGTCGGAACTTCATGTGCAGTCTTTCTCCTTTAGATCGCTGTACCAGAGCGATCTTACAAAACGTCAAACCCATTCAGTGCTCCCTCGGGGACCTGACTTCAGCCTGTCTGCCCAGGTTTGGCTGTCGTTGTACCCTGTGATACAGAGGAGAGGCTCCTCATTCCTCTAGAACTCCGTGCTCTCTGAGCCCAGGACCCTTGGCAATGTGGAGCTGCTGCTCACTTCTGCTAGACCTCCCACGCCAGTCTGCCTTAATCTCAGGAGCAAGGAAGCCCTGCTCCCGCAGACAGCCTCCTGGGTCATACTCTGCATCACAGCTGGTGTCCCCGGGAAAGAAGCGGCTCCACGCTCAGCCGTGACCGCGTCGTCTGGGTGACCCCTCACACGGCTTGGCAATGGTAGGCACTCGGTAGTACTTAGGAGGGGAGATTCAAATGCCCTTTTAGGTGCACTGATAGCGTCTCTTCTCGGGAATTCCTTCTGAGTCCGTCTCTGATGCATCTTGTATTTTAATCCTGAGTAGAAGAGTCCTTTCTGTTCTTGACCTTTGCACTGAAAACTGGTGCTTCCGAGGGGAACTGCTCAGCAGGAAAGACCCTGAGGCAGTGTCCCAGGTCCCTCACCGGGACACACTCGCACGGAGGTGCGAGGAGAGCAGTGTTTGTAATCCTAACTTGTTTCCAGTTTCGCTGAACTTGCCATGTCTTAAACTAGAAGGCTCGTTCTCCCTGCCTACCCATTCCTACCCAGTTTTTGATGTTTTCAAAGAGAAATCCTTTGGTAACTGCAGAGGCTTTTCTGTTAGATTTAAAAATAAGTTCCAGTTCACGATCCCTTAGTGTGAATCAGTGCTTCCAGCCTTGTCTTTTTTGAGTGGGAAAGGCAGGTGAAAGTTATTCTCGTTGCTGCTATCGAATGCTATCTTCCAGGATCTAAAGGATTCAGAAACTTTATAGTTTCGGTAGAAGTTCTGCCTCCCTTCTGAAGCCTGTCAGGGGAACATTGTGTAGTCTTGATCTACAGTAAAAACACAGAGCCCTGTGACACACACCGCAGACAAGAGCTACAGAGACCAATCAAACACCACAACCAAAACTCTCCTACAAAACAGTGCTTGCAGGTGATGATGGAGGTGGAAGGTGAGCAGCTGGAGACATGAAGCAGGACGTGGGAATTGGAATGGGGCGGGCCAGTGTGGACAGCAGGTGTAGGGTAGGGGGTGATGATGGAAGGGTTTGTGCAGTGTAGTGGGAAGGGCAGTCAGAAATGTAGCTGTAACCATTCCTTCTTAAATTGACCAACCGACTGCCCTTGGCCCCTTGATCTGCCTCCAGCTGCTAACCCATTTCTCTGGTCCCATTTCCAGAAAAATCCCTGGGAGGACCTATTGCATTCGCATCCATCCTTCCTCCTAGTCTCTGTTGAACTCACTGCCTAAAGCTTTCGTCTGTCCAGAGACTGTTCATGTCACTACCACCAGTGCCCTCCATCGGTCAAATCTTCTGGTGAGCAACCTGTCAGCAGTAGTTCACAATTTCTTACCTCTGCCATTAAAAAATTAATAGGAAATTGAAAACATATACAAAAGTAAACAGATCAACTCCCATGGACACCAACTGAATAATGATCAGTCTGTGACAGTTTGTCTACGCCAACCTGTCCGTGCACATACATACAAGATTGTTTTTAAACAAATCAGACTATGCCTCGTAGTTGAACGCTTTTTGCATTTGACTTCCAGGTCAGTGAAGTCTTTTTTTTTTTTGTCTTTCTTCCTTCTCATCCACGGGCTGCTCCATTTCAGTCTCTCCCTTGTGGAAACTTTGCCTTCCTAGGCCAAGTCACTGCCCTCCGTCCGTGTGAACCCTCCTGATCTCTGAAGACAGACACCGTCTAGACACGAACAGTTGCCGCATTCACGTCTGGCCTGGACTTCTCTTGAATTCGAGACTCAAATATCCCGCTGACAACTTGACATCTTCACCTGGCTGTCTAAAAGTCACCTCAAACTTCATATACCAAAGACTGAACTTTGTTCCTCCTATAGACTTCTTTTTCTCATCCCACGGTCTTCTTACGAAGCCGGGTTAATGGCAATTGTGTTTTTCCAGTTGCTTCTGAATCATCCCTGAGTCTTCTTGCTCTCGCACTTCACGTCCAATCCATCAGCAAATGTTGTCAGAACTAACTTCAAAATAGAAGCAGAATTTGACAAGCCCTCAACCTCTCCAGCACTCTCCTCTCATCTCCTGCCTAGACTATTGCCGTAGCCTCATAACCAGCGTCCCCCATCCCCCATCTGTTCTCCACATAGCTGTCAGTGTCACATTTTTTAGAACATTGTCACTCTACTAGTCAAAAACCTTCCAATACCTTCCACTTTATTCAGAATCAAATCCTAAATGCACACCACAGTTCACAGGCCCTTCAAAACCTGGCCCCTGCACCTCTCTGATCTCCTCTCTGGTCCTCCTCGTTCCCTCTGCTCATCCACACTGGCTCCTTTGCTGTTTCTCCAACTCGCCGGGCAGACTCAGTTGAGAAGCCAGGGCTGCCTTCTAAGTTTTGAGCCCAGGTGAGGAGACTCTGGTACACTTAAAGCAACAGAGGCATGAGAAGGAGGCGCTGTTTGGGGGCCTGGGATGCATGAGGGGCCTTGGGGCATGATGGGCTGCAGGTGCTGTCGGGAGAGGTGGGTGGAACTGTTCAATAGAACAGAACGCACAAGTTCCGAGCTGGAGCTCCGTGTGTTGGACTGCTGGCAAGATTCTTAATTTGTTCACAAATCAATGGTGGGGAAAGTAGTGAGTAGAGGTAATGAAGTAAGAAGAGTCAGAGACCCCTGTATCAGTGGGTAGAAGAAGGAAATAATGGCAAAGCAAGGAATGTGTCCAGAAGAGGCCCTGCAAGCCCACAGAGCCAAAGGAGCAATGTCTTTGGATAGAGGAGGCAGAAAACAGTTTTGACTGGGGCTGGCACTGTGGCGTAGTCCCAGCGCATATGGATGCTGGTTCAAGGCCCGGTTGCTCCACTTTGGATCCAGCTCGCTGGTAATTAGCCTAGAAAGAGGTGGAGGACGGCCCAAGTGCTTGGGCCTCTGGGCCCCTGGGCCCCTGTACGCCACATGGGAGACCCAGAAGTGGCTCCTGGCTCCTGGTTTCACCCTGGCCCAGCTCTAGCCATTGTGGCCATTTGGGGAGTGAATCAGTGGATACGAGACTCTTTCTCTCTCTCTCTCAACTCTGCCTTTTAAATAAATAAATAAATCTTAAAAAGAAATAAAGAGAAGTTTTGCCTATTCCAGGACAGTCCTGGAGAGCCAACGGCTGAGAAAGGGCCTTGAATTTGGTTAATAGGTGGCCTGCAGAAGCACCGTGGGAATGACTAGGGTCAAGGGAAAGAAAATACAGAAAATAGGAGGATGTGGAGGCGTGGAGCACATGAATTGATACTCCAAAGGGTAGCAGCTACATAGCGTGAGTTCCATTTGTGATGACTGAGCTGTCTGGAGCCTCCCAGCCACTACTGGGAGACATCCTGATGAGTCATTGGGGAGTTATGGGTGTCAATCCTCTTGGCCCACAGAGTGGCCATGGATTCCTGGACCATGGCCTCCACCCACAGGGAGCACTGCAGGGCCCCCAGAGTGAAAGCACAATGACAGCATCCAGTACACATGGTGTGTGGCACTCCACCATGGAGACTGGGCAGAGCCAGCCACAGAGCATGGGCACTGGCCTCCCAGACGGTGGGCCCAGAGTTGCTGTGGACCTGGCCCAGAGCATGGATCATCAAAGAGGGGAAGCCAGGAATCGGGTGAGGGCTCTCAGGGGTAGCCCTCATTCTCTGCCTTTAGATGTGACAGTTTGGGGTGTTCGTATTAGGTACTGGGAGACTGATTTAACAATGCATGTGCATTCTCTGCCCATCAGGGCCTCATCTTACTTGGAAAAAACCAATGTGAAAACAATCCCATGGGATCAGAAGTGCATTTGTATTATTACAAGAAATGTCAGTGAGGCAGTACAAGAAATTTGTATGTAGAAGTGAGAAAAAGTTGATTCTTTAAATATAATTTCAGCCGTTGACATTTTTGAAAAGTTGCAAAAACTTTTTTTATTCCCCACATGTGCAAAATTCCTCATTGATGGTGACGACTAAGAACTGGAATAAACTATCATTAAAAAGTTTTGATCAGGATTTGAAAACAGCCATTTAAAGCATTAAACCTAATATAAAAAAAAAGATATGTTCATGGAAGCAAGTCCAAGTTTCTCATTAAACATTTTGAAAAGGTTTTATTTCAAAGTTTCATGCAATGCCATTTCTTCCCTGGGAGTTTGCCTTTTACTTTTTGCTCATCACAATTACATAACAGAAAGAAAATGGATTTCACTCCTCCCCCAAGACCTAGATAGATACCCTACTTCCTTAGTTTACCCCAGGCTAACATTCAAATACCATTTTCTGTATTTGCCATGATGTGAATAGAACCAGGAACTATTGTCCTGATAGCCCAGAGACTGGCAAGGTGAGAACAGAAGAATGTTGAAAAGATGAGGATTTTACGCGAGACTGGGTAAGAAATCCAAGCAGGTCAGAAGGGGATGGTAGCCTGGGTGATTGGGAAAGGGTAAGGGGACCAGATCCCGAGATCAGAGTGTGGAGCTGGCTCCAAAGAGCTGAGTAAGGGGAGCTAAGAATGGCAGGTGCTGGTTTCCCTTCCTCCTATACCTGACTTTCCCTTGCTGCCTCACCCTAGGTTATCAGGGCTATTATTATTATGATGATGATGATGATGATTACTACTTCACATACAGAAAAGCAAGCAGACCATCCATAACTGAATAGTCCTGAAGACAGGCATGGCTGGGTCCGGGAACTCTCCACCTCTCCACTCCTAGTGCTATTGGCTATCTTCTTGGGTTTCATATACTGTCCGTGGGGTAGGAGAAGAGTAAGGAGCAGGGAACTACTTCCTGGTCCCTGATCATCCCCTAGGGTCTTCCAGGAGAAGAGAAAAGCAGTGGTCCCGATCTTTGAGCCGAAAACAGCCTTTGAGAGCATCTGGTGCCCATTTTACAGGTGAGCAGAGTGACTCTGGGAAGCTGACTTTAACAAAGTCCTACAGCTGGTCCCCCATCCTGACTCTCAGTCCATTTGGCATTATTCCCCATGGCAATAAAGATGAGGATGAAAAAAGAATTGCCTAATTAGGCAGACAGTTTGACCTTTGAGGAAGTCCACATATTGTCCAGAGGTGACTGCTCTTTAAGCTCTTCTCATCCCATGCGTGGACAGACCAGGACACTCACACATGCCATTGGGAAGGCTGGTGCACACTCACACCACTGGAAGTGTGTCCACTGCAAAATGAAGATGACCACAGGCAACAGCGATGTGTTCTCAGCATTGTGTAACGCACGAGCACGCGTCTACTTAGAAAACTTTGATTTTGATTGCCAAAGAAGGCAAGACATCTTAAAACGAAGTTGAGCTATCTTTGGGTAGGATGCAAAACCGCCCATGGGTATATCACATCAGAAACGATGTGTGATTTCTTCCAGTCCCTCAACTCAAAAAAGATGAACAGATTTAACTGATGCGTTCTAAAAATAAATAAATAAATATTAAAATCTGCTATGAGCTTGAAACCAAGTAAAGAAGTTTCCAGAAACTTTTTTGGTCAGGATGAGTGCTGAAAGGCTGGTAAGGTAAAGGAACGGGATGGGGGGGGGGGAGGTGGCATTGTGGCGCAATCGGTTAAGCTGTGGTCTGCGACGCAGGCATCCCACATGAGCCCCACTTGGCGCCCTGGCTGCTCCACTTCCAGTTCAGCTTCCCTGCTAATGCTCCTGCGGAATCACAGAGGATGGCCCAAGGGCTTGAGCCCCCACACCCATGTGGAAAACTAAGACACCACCATCACGCATCTGCCCGAAGTCCTTCCTCACAGTTGAAAACCATGGTGAAAGAGTCTCATCACTCCATTTTTAAAAACCTGTGGTTTCGGTAACAGGTGAACTCCATGGCTTACTCAACTCGCAGGACTCAGATGTTGACCAGGAGCAAAGGCTCACTGCCCGACCTGCATTGGAAGCCAATGCAGCTTTAGAGGTGAGAAAGGCTTGGTCACACAGCTGACAGCCAAGCAGCAGGCGACAAAGCAAATCTGCCCCAGGGCTGGGCTCTGAGCAGGTGTTCCAGCTGTGCGCAGAGGTGGATGAGGCAAGTTCCAACTGGGGAACTTTAGCACCAGATGTGCCAGTCAGCAGATGCCCCAGCTTCTGAAGGTTCCAGCATTCAGGTTCTGGTCAACATTGGTTATCAAAAGCCAAAGGCTTCCTCCTCTGTGCATGCCCAGTTCTGTTAGCAGCATCATTGCCGACTCTTAAACGTCCCTCAGATCCTAGCGCCCTGAGTGTTTCCAGTCCACAGTGAGATGTAACCTGTGATGCTACTTCCAGTTAGCACCAATAGAAATGGTTTGCTGCAGGTAGCATGGGGAGGCAAAGTATCCACCTGCAGGGGACCACATGTGGATAGAGACCCAGAAGGCTTGGCTCCTGGTTCTCCAGCTCCTCATCAACCGTGTCACGGGTCCCTGAGCCTCAGGCAGGGGAGGCATCCACGTGGGCCACATCACAGCCATCCATCCCGCGCCCTTCATCCTTGGGGCACATCTGAGCTTTCACTTATTATGTAACAGGGTTTTGGGGATAGAAGCAAAATGTCCTTTGCAGGTCATCTAGTATAAAAATAGGCAACTTATTAAATTTATTTTGTTGTGTAAGTATCCCTCTATCCTCACTCTTCGGCGTGAAAGTTTATTCTCTTAGTTCTCTTTGTCTTTTTCAGATAAGAGATTTAATGTGTTACTGTGGTGCAGAAAATCAATGCTTTGAAATCAATGGTAATTTTTCAGGCTGTTTAAAATTATTCACATGGCTTGCTAAGCCTGCTGCTGATAGAAAAACAGTTTTGTTGCAGAGGAAATTTTCAAGTTTGAAACATCACCACTGGGGTGTCTGCAGCGTTTCTTCTTA
Organism: Oryctolagus cuniculus; assembly: GCF_051225735.1. Lineage (NCBI taxonomy): Eukaryota > Metazoa > Chordata > Mammalia > Lagomorpha > Leporidae > Oryctolagus > Oryctolagus cuniculus. The sequence continues at coordinate 83,684,332 of NC_142871.1, forward strand.
GAACTAGAACATTTACCCACAACACTCAATGATTCAATCCAGGCAGCATTCGTTAACCCCATTGTGTGCTGGAGGATCTTGTGGATGTAAAGCTGAACTGGCTGTTAGCTTGGTCCTCAGAGACTTACAAATGGGGTGGTGTGTTAGGGCCAAGGATCGGGCCATGGGGTTGGCCAGCAAATATACTAGCATATTGTACAGATGAATCGTTAACTGATACACAGAAGAGTGGGATGACGGACATAAATTGCAGTGGAGATTCAAAAGGGGCAGACAGCGCCTTTGACTTTAGGAAGCCACTTCCTGGAAGAAGGGCCATTATGGACAAGCACTGTTGAGGGCATGAACAAAACCCATCCCACCCAGGACTGACCCCCTGGAAAGCAGGTATCATTATTCCCATGGTGCAGAGAAGTGGCCTGGGACGCGGTGACAGGGCTTCAGTGATTGCCAGGAGCAGGTGGAGCGGGAGCTTGACCCCTTGTTCACTTTCTCCATAGAGCCTGGTGCTGGCTTTGGACTTGGGTCTTCAGGGTGGGGAGTATTATCATTGCAAACTTTGCTGGTGGACAAAGATGCATTCCAGGGGAACTGCCGACTGCAGGAGTGACAGCACAAGCTCAGAGACACTGAATTCTGCAAGTTCAGGGCTGGGTCTGGCACGGCACCTTGACAGGGCTTAAAAAGACCAGGAGACTGAATTTTCCTAGAACCCACTCCAAACTTGAGAACAGTGTGTCCCGTGTGAAGACTCTGGAAAACGATTTGCAGCAACTCATAAGTAGAAGGAAGGTTGATTTTCATCTGCCACCAGCTATTCTGCCTCTTGCTTTGAGAGAGCTGACTTCTCTTGGGACTAAAGGCAACCCCTTGTTCCAGATACCGAAGCCAAATGGGTTTTTGATGGGCCTTATCCTGTCTGTGCTTATGCGGGCCTGAGGCCTGGCAACTCATGCCCATGACGCTTTTCTTCACCCTGTTGCCGCACCCAGTCACAGGGGTGTCGCTCCCCGTCTTTGTGGAGGAACGACACTAAACCCTGCCTAGGCTTCATATCCGAGTCACGGCACCATTATGTCGCTCCCCCTCTTCGCGGAGGAATGACACAGGACCCTGCGCTGTTCTTTTATCTGCTCGGCCCTCCCCGGGTTTGCTGCTGGTTCTTCCCGGGTTGGCTACCGACCCTTCCACCTCCGTGGAAGGGCGGTTCCCCCTGCCACATTCCCCACTTCCACGGGGGAGCGGCACACCGCCGGCCGGCTCTCTCGGGGGCTGCACAGGTGTTCCTTCAGATAGTTGTTCCCCGGTGCATGTTGTCTCTCTTCTCCTTTATAGTCCTCTTCCACCAATCCCAACTCTGCTACCCACACGCCGAGTACGCTGCTCTCCTCCAATCAGGAGCAAGATCAGCTCCTGCAGCTCAGTCAATCAAATTGGCGAGAGGCAGCTGCGTAGAAGTTGTTACTCCCTTCTCAGCGCCATATTGTGGGAGAGCAGATGCATAGAATAAGTCTTAATTCCAGTAACTTAGTCTAGTCCGAGTTGCTCCCCACACAGGGGGTCACTCCTCAAGCCTGACCTACCCATATAGAACCTCTGAGAATTCAAAAAAAAAAGCTGCCTTTTCTGGACAAATGTGGCACAGGCATTGCCGCACTTGCTGATGCGACCATGAGCTGGCCCTCAGTCTTCCTCCATCCTCAGCAGGGCACAATCTGCACACCATAGGGGCCAACCCAAGCATCCCCTCTGCTCTTCCCAGGGAGAGCCAGTGCCCTGCCAAGCAGCTCGCTCTGTCCCCACTGCCCCCAGAGAAATGTCTTTGCCAAACTCAGCACTTGCATCATCCCAGCTAAGGATGCGGGTTGAAGAGTGACTCCCAACCTCTCCCCCACCCCATTCCGGTGACCACTCCAGACAGTGCACCCGGGGTGCTGGGGAGGAGAGGGTCATAACTAAATAGATGGAGAACTAGCCTGACTGCCAGGGCTTTGTTCCAGCTGCCAGGTACCAGATGTGTGGGCTGCACAGAATCTCAGCTCAGCCAATCAGTGATCATTCACATCAGGGGGAGAGAACCTGCGTGAAATTCGATACTGACATCCTCACTACACCGTAAACAAACCTTGCTCAGATAAATCATCAAAGGCAGAGGACGCCCAAGAAAAATAGCAGAGACGCACTCCAACCCGGTCTCTAGGAATGGGGTGGCAGGGGCAGGGTGGGGGGGGGGGGTTGTAGTTGATGTGTGTTCTGGAGAAATCCTGTCCCTTGTAGCTTTCTCTGGGACAGACTTTCTCCTTCACACACAGGGGAATCCCTTTATCAGCAACAATGAGACTGAGACCATGTAAATAATTTGATTTTTTGGTAGAAACAAGCCATCTATAATGCATTCAGGGAGGACTCAGTGCACACATCATGGTGAAGAATCTTCTTTTGGAAAAGGCATTTTCATCAACCCCTAAACCGAGATCTTAACCTGGGGAAATTGTAAGTAAAAATTTTTCTGTAATCGGAGTCTATAGATTCTGCCTAATTAGTACTCCAAAGCTGCTACAATCCAAAGTTTCAGAACATGGAAGCTCCTTGTGGACAAGTAGGGAAAGTTGGGGTGTTGGCATACATCTGTTCCCCAAAATGCAGCACTGTCCTTTGCGTGGGCCACTGCCATAAGCTTGGGTGAGGAGATTCCTTTATGCTTGCCTTCAAGCGAGCCACCAGACCCTGTGGTGTGCATTTGTGAGGGTGACAGAGAAGGCAGGCCAGATGCAAGCTGACCTTGCCTCCTGCTGCTGCTTTTTTTTTTTTTTTTTTTGACAGGCAGAGTGGACAGTGAGAGAGAGAGACAGAAAGGTCTTCCTTTTGCCTGCCGTTGGTTCACCCTCCAATGGCCGCCATGGCTGGCACGCTGTGGCCGGTGCACCGCGCTGATCTGAAGGCAGGAGCCAGGTGCTTCTCCTGGTCTCCCATGGGGTGCAGGGCCCAAGCACCTGGGCCATCCTCCACTGCACTCCTTGGCCACAGCAGAGAGCTGGCCTGGAAGAGGGGCAACCGGGACAGAATCCGGCGCCCCGACCGGGACTAGAACCCGGGGTGCCGGCGCCGCTAGGCGGAGGATTAGCCTAGTGAGCCCCAGCGCCGGCCTCCTGCTTCTAAATGGAGCTGTGGACTCTTTATCAGGCTGCACCAGCCCCTCTGGCCCCTACTCTGAGGCCGTGGCCCCTTCTCCCACTCCACCCCTCTTGCTTCTTCCATGCAGGTCTGCAAGGTGACTCGGTAGTGACCTGTCCTGTCCTTCTCAGCAAAGGCTGCCAGGAAACTACAAGCTAGTATTTCAGTTACCCAGAGACTGAGAACACACTACAGCACGCTCCAGGCCCCGCTGGTGTCTGAAACAACCCCACGACGTAAAGCCTTTTCTTTGCCAGCACACATGGCACAGGCTTTATTTTCTGAGGCTTTCAGAGATTTAAAAATGCCAAAGAGATTCTGGCTGTATAAATGTCTCCACAGCGATGTTGTCATTTTGTAGAGAAAAGAAAGCACACTCCACCACCGCCCCTTTCAGGGTCCGAGCTGCGGCCCAGCCCCCTCCTTTCACAACCCCTTCCTGCCACACCCCATCCTATTCATATTCTGATCTTCGTCACACTTGAAAAGATGTGATTTCCAACGTTCCTACCAAAGAGAAAATCTTCCTCGGTGTTTAGAGCCTGCCATCAAAGGCCTTCGTCAGCGTTTGTGGCCGAGCCCGCTGCAGAGGGGCGTGAAGGAGTCAGTTGAGCCGTATCCGATGTGCGCTGGAGCTGGAGGGGCACTGGTTACTCTCAGGGCCGGCCCCCACCCTCCCCCAAAGCCGCCCAGGCTGGACAGGGGAGCTGGCCACGCCCCGAGGTGCGAGGCTCCCGGGGCAGGGGCTCTATCATCGCTCTTGTCTCTGGGCCGCCTCCAGAGTGGGCCATGTGCTTACCTGGGGGCAGCAGTGAAACCACACACCGCAGCTCACCCAGGCCTTCCAAGTTCAGAACTCACAAGCTTTTGATTGAGCGCAAGAGGTTACCCTTGCATGCAGCAGGCGGGCGTCGGTTTGCCAAACAGCTGAATGCGGTAACAAGATGTGATGGGGAACTCTGAAACCATCTGGGAAGGTTTGCGGATGGCCTACTGGGTGTCGACTGATGGGAATTGCCACACATATCCCTGCTCTTAAGGAGCAGAGAAATCAGCGGGCCAGGGGTGGGAGGGGTGCTCCCTCGGTACTTGGGGATCCGGCATCTTGGCTGTCTTCCGGTGGAAGCCACGTTGACACTGAGACCTGCCCGATGTAGAGTCGGGGTGGGGGGGGGTCTGGCAAAACCACGCCGGCTGCGACTGGAGTAACGGCTGGGCTCAGGGAGGGGGCAGGCAGAGGGCGGAGGAAGCAACAGTAACCTGGGACATGAACAAGATGCAGGGGAGAGGTGTGTGAGGAGGCCCAGAGTAGTGGGGCGACTGCTGAATGGTGGCAGTCTCCCCCATGGGGACTCTGCTGGAGGAGGGGGAGGGGGATGAGGAGGTGGAAGTGGGGGAGGAGACAACCACCATGGCTGAGGAGCAGGTGTCTTAGGGAGGGAACAGACTTGTTCGGCTTCAGGCTGTCTCCGCGTCCCTCTAGACCATGGCGCAGAGAGGTCTGGAGGACCATGAGGTGGGGGTGCGGAGCACAGAGGGGAATCTGGGCTGGAGGGGAGGTCACAGCTCACAGGTAGCTGGGGACCTGTGTGGGGATCCCAGGCTTTCCTAAGTACTTTTACAGCCTCCTCAGCAATCAGAAATTTGGTGCTAATTACAGATACCAGCAGTCCTCATTTGCATATTAACAACTGAATGTACTAATTACAAATTAGCTCTATCTATTCATTAAAACAAGCCCAGGAGGCTTTTCTTTTTTACTTGGAAAGCCTCCGATAGCATTTAGAGAAATGGCTGTGTGTGCACCTGGAAGTAATAACAGCTGTTTTCTTGCACGCCATTGTTTAAATCAGATTGGCACAGTAGAGGCAGTGGTGATTTCAAACCAGAGAGAGGATTCGGTGTTGCATGCTCCCGAAGCCAAAGCACGCATGCGGATAAGAGTGTTTCTGCAGTACCATTAAAAGTGCAAACTTCTAGCTTTTTCCGTAAGTTGTGTATCGCTCCTCCTACCTGAGGAAGCAGGGTCCCCAGCGTCCCCTTACAGGACCCTGAGAGCAGAAGGCTCTCTGTGCCTGAAGGGGGGAAAGGAGGTGCTGGCCTCCGATGGGGAGGCTGGGAACAAATCAGAGACGGGCTCAGGGACGCACGAGGCCAACGGACGACTTCCAGCACCTTCTGGTGTACAAGGGGGCTCGGCCGTGCAGCGCTCAGTGCTGACCTACCCGGAAACAAGTCGACTGTGAAAACAGAGGAAGGGAGCTGTCTGTGTGGGTGAGCTCGCCTGGTCCTCCACCATAGATCTCAAACTGAAGAAAACAAAAGAAAGCCCAAAGCATCCTCAGGATGCCGGCTACAGACACGGGGTCAGCAGCAGAGGGAGATGTGGATTTGAGGACTGAATGCGGAGGGCGCCGGCTGGGCAGGCCTTCTGTTTTCTGTTATGCTCCTGTAGTCATGTTTGACTTATAACCTATGGCCATGTGCTCCTTTGATAAGAAAATAAAGATACAGCCCTGAAGTCACGGAAAACAGATTCGTTTGCTTTCGATTGCTAAGCAAAGGCACGAACGAGTCCTGCAGCCTCCAGTCTACTCACTCTCCAGCAGAAAAGGAGCAGCTGCTGTGTGAGCCCTGCCCCGCCAGGCCCACGCACGCCCGAGCACGCGTGGCCAGGATGCAGGCGATCTCAGCTGACCTCAGATGCAGTCCTTTGGTGGCACTCGCCTGCCTCAACGTCTCCAGGGGCTTCGCCATAGAACACCTGAGAAAATCCACAACCTTCAGGGCCTCTGTGGTACGGGCCCTGCCAGCAACAAGCCCCCACACTCGGGCTCCACCCACATGACTGTAGCAGTGAAGTACACACATACACACACACACACATCACATATACATACCACATACAAACCATATACATACACAACACACATACCACACCATACAGCACACATAAAACACACCACACACACCACATACAATTTACACACACTACACACACACATCATACACACCACACACACCATACACACCACACATACCACATATATACCATATTCACACACAACACACATACCACACACCATATAATACACATAAAACACATCACACGCCACACACATACCACATACACACCATGTACACACATATACTGTACACAACACATGCACACACTGTACACACACCACATACACATACCACATAAACATATATACCACACACACCTATACCACACACACACCACACAATACACCACAGACACACACGGTGGTCTGAATTGTCCTCCACCACCCCAGGACCCTGGCTACCCCCTACTGCCTGCTCACTCACCTTTTCCGTGCTACTCCAGATCCCCCTCTCCCCACTGTGACTTCCGGCAAGCCCAGTGCCTGCCTCTTACATTATCTGTGCCCCCCCACACCTACTTCGTGAGCCTCAGGGCAGGCACTGTGCCCAATACAGGTTGCTGAGGAATCTGATTACTCTGGAGAGGTAGCAAAAGCATGATAGCAAATCCTTCCTTTTGCCTTACTCTCTCCCTGCCTTCCACTTCTGTCCCCTGAGCCACTGTCCCCTCAGCCTCTGCCTCTCCTTTCCCCTGCAGGAGGGACGCACAGTCCAGACCCAGTGTGGAGGGAGGCAAAGGCTGCGTACGACACTGGCCTCCAGCCCCGAGGGATCCCTGTGTGACGATGCCCCAGCTGAAGGCCAGCCTTCTTGCAGGCTCAGCTCCGAGTTTGCTTCCTGAGGGATGAAGACCAGCAGCAGACCCTGCCCTGCGCTCTTCCCCGGCGCTAGCTGCACCCGGCTCGGATGCTCTTTGGAAAAGCTTCATCTTCTGTGCGCCTGACTAAGGGGTCGCAGCAAGAGCACCACATTCGAGTCCCACACTGCTCATGGAAAGAACCCCAGTCCAGCTGAGGCGGGAAGGGTGAAGTGCCAGCAGCCCAGACAAGCAGCAAGAGCAAGGAGCACGGAGCCGTCAGGCTGAGCGATGGTGGGAACACGTGCGATGACAATGGCAAATGCTTCTACAATTGTTTTTTTTTTTTGTCAGGCAGAGTTAGATAGTGAGAGAGAGAGACAGAGAGAAAGGTCTTTCTTCCATTGGTTCACCCCCTAAATGGCCGCTACGACGGGTGTGCTGTGCTCATCCGAAGCCAGGAGCCGGGTGCTTCCTCCTGGTCTCTCATGCAGGTGCAGGGCCCAAGCACCTGGGCCATCCTCCACTGCACTCCCTGGCCACAGCAGAGAGCTGGCCTGGAAGAGGGGCAACCAGGACAGAATCCGGCACCCCGACCAGGACTAGAACCCAGGGTGCTGGTGCCGCAGGCAGAGGATTAGCCAATTGAGCCGTGGCGCCGGCCAACTACAATTGTTTTTTTAATTTTCATTTTATTTGATAGCCAGAGCAACCAAGAGACAGACAGACAAATAGAGATTTTCCATCCTCTTGTTCACTCTCCAAATGCCTGTAAGAGCCAGGGCTGGGCCAGGCCAAAACCAGGAATCCATAACTCCATCTAGGTCTCCCATGTGGAAGATGGCCCAAGCCTTTGAGCCCCTGCACCCATGTGGGAGAACTGGAGGAAGCTCCTGGCTCCTGGCTTCGGATTGGTGCAGCTCCAGCTGTTGCGGCCATCTGGGGAGTGAACCAGCGGATGGAAGACTTCTCTCTGTCTCGACCTCTCTCTGTAACTCTGCCTTTCAAATAAATAAAATAAATCTTAAAAAAAAAAAAAAAAAGAAAAGAAAAAGCAGCACAGGCTTGGGGCTGGCGCTCTGGTGCAGTGGGTTAAATCCCCAGCTTGCAGGCAATGCCAGCTCTCTGCTATGGCGTGGGAAAACAGTAGTAGATGGCCCAAGGACACTGCACCCACATGGAAGACCTGGAAGAGACTCCTGGCTCCTGGCTTCGGATCAGCTTGGCTCTGGCCATTGCTGTCATTTGGGGAGTGAACCAGTGGAATGGAAGACCTCTCTCTCTCTCTCTAACTCCTCTGTCTCAAAATAAATAAAATAATTCTTTAAAAAAGCACACGCTTTAAATACTGCTCCCCAAGGTGTGCCCTTACTCTGTGTCTGGTCCAGACTTCCTGACGCACCTGCAGCTGCAGGAGCGAGCGAGTGAGCAAGCGAGCTCGGGGATCTTATCAGCAGTGAGCTCACACTTCTGCAGGCTGATGGCTCCGGGAGCTGGAGCCTTCCGCAGCGCCTCAGTAATTTCAGATGTTGTGGGAGGGAGTTCTCATGGAAGAATCACACTTTCAATCCAAAATTAAAGCTCAATTTGGTCTAATTGTCCTTGATTTTATCAGTCGCACGAAATGGCTGATTCCATATGCAAAAATAAATAAAGAGTTGGGCAGCTTTGAGATTCCTTTCTCCTCGGGCGGGGACAGATCCCATCAAGTTCTCTTTCGCTGTCTCTCACACTATTTTCATCCGCCCAACAGTGCTGATTGTCCTCTATCCTTTGCTATTTTCTCTCCCTTCTTTGCACTTCCCCTAGCCCTTACCAAAAAAAGCAAAGCATAGTCTCCGTGTGCGTCTATCTCCTCTGTCTGTGTCTTGGGTAATTTTAGAATGGAAGTTCCTTCTGAGCAAGAATAGTTCCTTCACGAAATGATGACACCCAGAGTCTGGATCGCCTCTTTAAATGGTGAATTGGCACACAACGAAGATAATACAAGTGGTCATTGACTTCTCCAGCAACAGCGTCTTTGCAAAACCCAGCGCTGGAGACCACACCCGGGGCCTAAAACAAAGAGGCCGAGAGGCCAGCCCAGGGCTCTGGGGGCAGAAGGTCTTCAAAGAACAACGAAACATGTAGCCCAAGCAGCAAGGGTAGTGGCGGCACGCGGCCCTAGGCCTCAGAAGACGCACGCTGGGACTGCCTCTGCCTCCCGTCAGCTGTGTGGTTGCAGGTGAGTTCCTGCAGATTTGGGCACTCAGCTTCCCAGCCAGGGAAGTGGAAGGCGGTGGGTGTGGCTGGAGTAAGATCCCCTGGGGAGGAGGCAAGAGGTGGGTAATGACCCAGAGGACATGATGGAGACCCAGCCGCAGCAGTGGCAGGAGGGACACAGGTGAGCAGAGGTGTTCGAGAGAAATTTGGGAGGTGGAGTCCACAGGACCTGGGACCCAATGGGTGTCAGGTGAGACACTCTGTTCTGCCTTGGGGACCCAAGCGGGTGTGGCTTACACGGGTTGAGGTGGCAGCCAGAGGAGAGGGACTCAGGAGTTTACCATCTCTGCTGGTTTTTTAAGACATTCGTGGATTCGTGACTATTGTCCCATTAAGGGGTGTCGTCTAGGTCAGGTATTGTGGTGCAGCAGGTTAGGCTACTGCTTGGGAAGTCTGCATCCCATATCTGAGTGTCTGGGATTGAGTCCTGCCTCTACGCTATCCCACTAACACACCTGGGAGACAGCAGAGGATGCCTTACGGGTAGTTCAGTCCCCGCTACCCACGTGGGAGATCCAGATGGGGTTCCTGGCTTGTGGCTTGGCTTGACCCACCCTGGCTGTTGTGGCTATTATTTGGGGAGTGAACCAGTAGATGGAAGAAACCCCTTTCTCTCTCTCTCTGTCTCTCCCCTTCTCTCTGTCACTCTGCCTTTCAAATAAAATGAATAAATGAAACCTAAAAAATAAAAAAGCGTTAATTCTCTCCTTGAATACAGATGAACTCACCTTCTCATAATCAGAACAATCAACATAAGTAGCACTTTGTGACTCTGAAAGACAATACAGCATCTACGTGGCTCCTTCCTGGGACTCGTGCCTGGAAACCCAGCTGGCCGGCTATGAGGAAGCCACAGCCGTGGTGGAAGGCTGTAGATGATGAGTGAGCCCAAGAGACAACCAGACATGTGGGCGATGAACCTCTGTGCTGTCTCCAGCCACAGCCGCTGTCTGACCGCTGCCCCTGCGAGAGACCGTGAAAGAGCCATTTGGCTGGGCTGTGAGAAGTATCAGCGGTGCATAGGCGTGACTGTGCTCGGTCACTGTGTCCTGGGAGTTTTTAATGCAGCCACGGGTAACACGCAGGCAAGGACACTGTGTCCCTGTGTCTGGATCCCCATAAAAAGCCCAAGGAGGGATAAGGGCGCCATTTGAAGAAGTGGACATGTACAGGGAGGGTTAAGAGAACTGAGGAGGGTGGTGAACCACCTGGTCAGCACCGTGATGAGCCATTCCTGTCTCGAGGCCAGAAGGGAGCCAAGCAAGGGAGCAAGGTGATGGGGAACCAGGTGGGCATGGATGGAAGGGACCTGGGAAAAGCCAGCACCCCAGCAGTCTCTGCCAGACTGTGGAGGGGGTGAGAGGGTCATTAACACCCCCACTCTCTCTCCTGCTGCGCTCCGATGTCTAGTGGCTGAACCAGCTGGAGGCCAGAGGGTGAGAGAGGCCAGCCTCACCGAGCCGCCCAAAGCTGGCATTTGGCAGCAGGGAGTGGGAAATGCCCAGCATAAATGAACAGAGTGAAAAGAGAGAAACACAGCATTGCATGACAAAGTGAGGCAGAGGGGCCTCCAAGGGACAAGGAGACGCAGAGGTTGCACAAGCAGGAGGAGAGCTGGGGGCATCGGAGGGAGGGCTGCAGCCCAGAAAACCCAGCAAGGGAAGAATGTGAAAGGGAAGCAAGAGGCCAATGGTGCCACACTGACGTGGGGCCTCCCTGCGTTTGCAGACTCTGGGCCTTCTTGGACTCAAGACTTGGGTGAAGCTTTGTGGCCCAAGCAGCGGGACTGGAGCCACTTCTGTGCTCAGTGTGGCGCTCATGTCTCAGGACTTGGGGCCCTTCCCTGGCTCAGGGTCACCGCTGAAGTCTTCTCAGAAGCAGGACGGAGGACATCCTGGAGGCCAGAGTTCCAATCAGGATTGTTAGGGCTGTGTCTGCCACCTGCCCGTGTCACAGCATTTTGCAGTCCTTGAACCCTCATCCTGGGGGTGGGGAGGGTGCAGAAGAACTGTCCAGGAGAACTTTCTGGATGGTAGAAACGTATCATCTCCTGCAGGAGCCACTAGCCACAGGTAGCTACTGAGCTGTGTAATTCTCACCACCTTACATTGAAATGTTGCGCCACCATGGCTGGACAGATTTTGGCCCTGGACGACGCAGGCACAGGCAGGTTGAGCAGCCGAGGAGGCCGAGGAGCAGGTCTCTCTGTTCTGGGGAATGAGAACACAACCCATCTCGCTTTCAAAGAAAATTCTGGGAGCTTAGATAGCCTCTGGCCCAGGGGCCTACCTGACAGAGGAGGATGCTGGGTCCCAGCAGGTTCTTGTGACCTGGGAGGATGAAGCCCCGCCCCCCCCGCCCCACACCCCAAGAAGGGCCCTGCTGGTCTCAGTGGTTTCATCCCCAGGGCTCTGCACGCCCACCTCACCTGCCAGCTCAGCACTCAGATCATTGTTCAGGGTGTGTGACAGGGATGCTGCACTCCCAGGAAGAAGATGGGGGCGGAGCCATTCTGGCCCCCGCAGAACCCCCTGGGGAACCCTACAGTTCAATGCCTTTCCTGCACCCTCCTTCCAAGGGCCTGCTGGCGAGTGCCCTGAGAACTACCCCCTCATGCTCGGGGCCTAGGTGCAGGTCCCAGACCCCAGCCCAACTCCCACCCACCCAATGTGAGGCTGGCGCTCTTGGCCGCTGCAAAGAGAAGAGGCCCTTCCTGGCACGGAGTTTCACTGCTGGCATCCCCATTCCTGCTGGGATTGCTCGGGAGAGCGACTACAGCGCCAGCAAACTCAGATTCTTTTATTTTCTCTTCTGATGAATCACGTTTTAAATACTGTTAAGGCAACGGAAGCTGGTTGATCTTGGCCTTGCAACCAGATAGCTCCGTGTCTGGGTGCTCTGCTGTGGGCCTTTCTTTCCTTCCTTTCTTGGTAGAGATCGTGTTCTTGGATCAGCCAAGGCAGAGACACAGATGTCGGTGTGGGCGAGAGCGCTGCAAGTCCTTCTCATTACTTCTGTATCCATCAGTGAGGGCCAGACCCAGGGAGGAGCTGGGCTTTCCTAGAGGACAGCAAAGACAGCAAGGCTGGGAGGTTCCCGTCGCCCAACACACAGGGGTTTCCGGGGCCCACGGGCAGCCTACTGTTGCTCCCTTGTTCTCTGCTCATCCACCCTTCCACCCATTCTTCCTTCCTTCCCTCTGTCCATCCATCCGTCTGTGTGTCCATCCATCTATGTGGCTGAAAGCCCAGCACTGTGTGGAGTGGCATCGCGGAGGAGGGTGGGCATGGTCTGGCTCACTGACCGCTGACAGTGTCAGCCCTCATTTCCCTTTGGGGCAGGCTGGCCACTCCCACAGGGAACATCCCCTGCATTTCTCGTCTTGGAGAGAATCTGATTTCATGGGTGGACCTCTGCGGACATTAGCAGCAAGAGGCACAGAGACATCCACTGGGATCGGGGTTTATTTTCAGCCTAGATCCTCTGATATCCTGAGCCAATGCCTTTGCCTTGAGGGGAATGATCACCAGACACCACAGAGGAAGCCCATTGGGGCGGCATGAATGGGAGCATCTGTAAAGTTAAGCCCAACGCCTAACCCAATCGTTTTCCTCCGGGAAACATTCTGAGGCCGTGGAAAATGAGCAAGTGTCGGGCAGAGGCACCAAGACCTTGAGGGACTCAAAGAGAAAGCGTGCCCACTTTCTTTGCAAAGATTTAGCATTCCATTCAGATGTGGCTCAAGAAGAGGCTGTTTTGTGCCTTTCTACCCTGAGTGAGTTTTGCTGCCAGTGGCCAGAGCACGAGGCACCCACGTGGGCTTTGGAGCAGGCAGAGGTCGGGGCTGGGCAGACGTGGAATCTGATGCCCAAGCGAGGCAGGTGAGTGTTGTCTGCTTGGTGCTCATCCAAAACCAGCTCTCTCTCTCTCTCTCTCTCGCCAGGAGCTGAGGCTGGCGCCCACGCCGCAGGGAAAGTTTGTCACTTTATCCAGTTCTGTTCCCTGAGCATTCAGGAAATGTGTTGCCTTAAATCATGGCACCATACACATGGCAGCTCAGTCTCAAAGGAACCGTCTCGCTGGAGAATAATCTGGCCGTGCCAATGGTAGGATGATCATTTTCCACACCAAAAACACACTGAAAATGTTGGCTTTTAAGACACATCAACAGCAGGCATGCGAATTCACTTGCTATGCCAAGGGAGGGCAGAGAAATGTTTGGTTCGGGTAGCAGCCAGAAACGCACAGCTGCCGGCTGCGGCTTCCCCTGCAGTGGCCTCCACGCCCCAGGACAAGCGACCTGTGCTTCTTGGAGGAGGCGGCGCCTGGGCAGGGGCTTGTAGGTGACCCCCTGATGCTCACAACGGATGAGGTCTTTTTTTTTTTTTTTTTTTTTTTTTTTTTTGACAGGCAGAGTTAGAGAGAGAGAGCGAGCGAGAGAGGGAGAGAAAGGTCTTCCTTTTTCCGTTGGTTTACCCCTCAATGGCCGCTGCGCCCGGCGTGCTGTGGTTGGCGCACCGCGCTGATCTGAAGCCAGGAGCCAGGTGCTTCTCCTGGTCTCCCATGGGGTGCAGGGCCCAAGCACTTGGGCCATCCTCCACTGCTCTCCCTGGCCACAGCAGAGAGCTGGCCTGGAAGAGGGGCAACCGGGACAGAATCCAGCGCCCCGACCGGGACTAGAACCCGGTGTGCCGGCGCCGCAAGGCGGAGGATTAGCCTAGTGAGCCGCGGCACCTGCTATGGATGAGGTCTTTGCCTAGCTTTGGGACGGAGATCAAGAGTTCGCCCCACTCCTGCCCTTCCTTACAAAGCCGCGGTGACTAAGGGACTCACTTTGCTTCTTGCCTGTAGCCAGTTTGTAGCCAATGAAAAGCTGAGCTGGCCTCGCTCAGGAAGCAGCCGGAAAGCATTCTCTCTCCCTTTACGACACTGCTGCACACGTGCTCTCCTGGGAGCCGCAGGTCGCAGGAAAACGCCTCCTGCTGGTTCTCAGCCCTTCCCAGTGCCTCCGTTTGCAGGTGGGAAATTGCAGAGGTCTCGTTTCTGGTCACCTCTCTTGCTCACCATTGCTTTGTCCAGTGAACCGCAGCACCCCCAGATCTCACCAAGTGCTGGCTGCACCCTAGTATTCTCCATGAACATTCATTTTCCTCTCACGTGATGTTAGGAAATAAGAACAAGCCAGCGCTGTGGCTCACTAGGCTAATCCTCCGCCTGTGGCGCTGGCACACCGGGTTCTAGTCCCAATTGGGGCACCGGTTCTGTCCCAGTTGCCCCTCTTCCAGTCCAGTTCTCTGCTGTGGCCCGGGAGTGCAGTGGAGGATGGCCAAAGTGCTTGGGCCCTGCACCCACATGGGAGACCAGAATAAGTACCTGGCTCCTGGCTTCGGATCGGCACAGTGCCGGCCGTAGCGGCCATTTGGGGAGTGAACCAATGGAAGGAAGACCTTTCTCTCTGTCTCTCTCTCTCATTGTCTAACTCTGCCTGTCAAAAAACAAAGAAACAAACAAAAAAAACGCCACGTAGGCATCCTCTTCTTTGCGTGGTAGAGAAGTAAGAACAGATGCCACCTTCGCAACAGAATGTCACCCCAGATGCTGTGACAGGGTAGCTGCCACAGCCCACAGTCTGTGCATCAAGGCTGGCCTCGAGGAGCGCCTGCTTCCAAGGCTGGATTTACACTGGTGCCAAAGCTCAGCGGTCTTTTCGTTCCTCCTGCCGATTATTGCTCAAGTCCCTGGACAAAGGATGTGCTGCGCCTGCCAGAGAGATCTGCAATAAAGAAGAAAGAAGGGGGCTAGCTGGAGAGTTTTGGGGTTTGAGATGGACCCAGAGGTGAGCCCTGTGGATTTACGCATGCTCTAGGGAGACCCCTGCCTAGAAATGCCAACTGGCTCAGACGAGCCCAGAGAAAAACCTGCCTCGCCCAGCTAAAGCACCCTGCAAAGGATGATCCTTTAGGACAGAACTCCTCTGACTATGCCCACCTTGGGCAGGCAAAGACAAGACAAAGCTGCAGCCATTGCCCTCCCCACTTTGGCTATGGAGCTGGTGCTTGGAGCCCCCTGAACCACACCTTCCCTGCATTAAGGAGGCAGCACTTGCCACTCCCCGCCTGCCACTGGGGTCTGTGGGATGGAGCCTGTGCACTGAGTGGGTGTCACAACATCCCCCCTCCACGCCCTCACTCATAGCAGCTACAGAGACTGGGGAAGGAGTGTTGTGGTTCTCTGTAATCTTCTCTGAAGAAAAAGATTTTTTAAAAAAAGTCTATGAATGAAGTTGTAGGCAAACTCTCAAGTGTCCTGTGATTGACTGGTCAGAATCATCCCGGCAATAGGTTTGAGAACCAAAATAATACTGCACAGGTTTCAGGCTGACTTCCCGGTAGCACATGGGGGGACAGATGGAAATAGCGCCACAAAGTCCTTGAAAACTAAAGCAACATTTAAATCACAAGCCCAGAAAGGGAGATAGGATGTGTGTTCTGACCCTCAGCAAGTCAGCCTGCCTCCAAAAACACAGCATTTCCTAGGTACTAGAATCTAATCAAAGTGTCCAAGTACAATCCAAAATAATGTTCTCATCAAGAACCAGGGAAAACCCGGTTCAAATGAGAAGGTGAAATTAGTAAAAGCCAACCCTGACATAACACAAATGTTAGAATAGTCTTACAAAGATTTTACATTTTAAAAGGATTTATTTATTTGAAAGGCAGAACACCAGAGAGAGAGAAAGAGAGATAACAACCTTCCATCCACTGATTATTCCCCAGTTGGTTGCAATAGCTAGGGCTGGGCCAGGCCAAAGCCAGAAGCCAGGAACTCTACCCTGGTTTCCCACATGAATGACAGGAACCCAGATATGTGGGTCATCTTCCACTGTCTTCCCAGACACATTAGCAGAAAGCTGGATTGGAAGTGGAGCAGCCAAGCACTCTGATGTGGGATGTTGGTGTTGCACGTGGCAGCTTAACCCACTGTGTCACAGTGCCAGCCCTTTGCAAAGACTTCAAAGAAGCTATTATAGGCCAGCGCCGTGGCTTGCTTAGCTAATCCTCTGCCTGCGGTGCTGGCACCCCAGGTTCTAGTCCCGGTTGGGGCACCGGGTACTAGTCCCAGTTGCTCCTCTTCCAGGGCAGCTCTCGCCTGTGGCCCGGGAAGGCAGTGGAGGATGGCCCAAGTGCTTGGGCCCTCTACCTGAATGGGAGACCGGGAGGAAGCACCCGGCTCCTGGCTTCGGATCGGCGCAGCGCTGGCCGTGGCGGCCATTTTGGGGGTGAACCAACAGAAGGAAGACCTTTCTCTCTGTCTCTCTCTCTCACTGTCTATAACTCTACCTGTCAAATAATAAAAAAAAGCAGCTATTATAAACATGTTCTAATAAGAAACAGTAGCACAGTGGGTTAATCCTCTGCCTGCAGTGCCAGCATCCCATATGGGCACCGGTTCTAGTCCCAGCCACTCCTCTTCCAATCCAGCTCTCTGCTGTAGCCTGGGAAAAGCAGTAGAAGATGGCCCAAGTGCTTGGGACCCTGCAACCACATGGGAAACCTGGAAGAAGCACCTGGCTCCTGGCCTTGGATTGGTGCAGCTCTGGCTGTTTCGGCCACTGGGGAGTGAACCAACGGACGGACAACCTTTCTCTCTGTCTCTCCCTCTCACTGTCTGTAACTCTGCCTCTCAAATAAATAAATAAATAAATCTTAAAAAAGAAACTATTAATATCCTTGAAACACATAAAAAAGTATAAACTCTTGGCAAAAAAAAGGGAGGAGGATATATAAAAAAAACTAAAGGGAAATTTTAGAACTGAAAAATATAATAACCACAATGTAAAAACTCAGTAGGTTCAATAGCAGAATGGAGATGAAAAAGAAAGAAATTCCTGGAAATTAAAGATAAAGAAAGCATCTTAACAGCAGCCATAGAGGAAAATGCCTTACCTGTCGAGGAAGAAGTGAGTTTCTCATCACAAACCACAGAGCCCAGATGGAAGGGAAAGAACACTTCTCAAGAGCTGGAAGAAAAGAACTGTCACCTGGAAGTCTACGTCTAACAAACATTTTTAGAAATGAAAGTGAACTAAAATCCTTCTCAAATTTCAGTTCGCACACCTGCTGGGGAAAAAAAAACCGCTATCTAAACTTCTTGGAGAAGAAAGGAAATTGTGACAGATAGTCATGAAGAAAAAGAAGTCGGGTACTAAATGTCTATAGATGGACTGTTCATCCCTTGAGCTTTAAAGAAATTTGATGATTGGCAGTGAAAAATCGTAACATTGAAATGTGGTCCCCAGTGTACACAGTGGTGCTATTTGTGGCAACCCAGTGTACACAGTGGTGCTATTTGTGGCAATTACATCGTAACCGAAGAGGAGATGGAGGTAAGATCTTGGCAGTTTACTTGAGGGAGTAAGTTATTGACAATGGTAGACTATAATGGGTTATGTATGTGCTCATGTTGTCATCACTTTAAAAAATCTATAAGAGATACACTAAAAATCATTCTAGATAAAATGGATACTAGAAATTGTTCCAGGAACCCAAAGGAAGGCAGGAAAGGGAAAGCAAAGGAGTGTAAAAAAAGGGATGAGCAAACTGAAAACAATGAAATCCTAAAATACCAACAATTACATTAAATGTAATGTCTAAATCTGTTGATTAAAAGACAGAAATTGGAGTAGGCATTTGGCGCAGAGGTTATGGTACCTTTTGGGATGTCTACATGCTGTGTCAAGAGCGCCTGAGTTCCGGCACTGGCTCCACTTCTAATCCAAATTGCTGCTCACGTGCATCCCGGGGGGCAGCAGTTGATACCCAAGGTGTGTCCCTGTCACCCATGTGGAAGGCCTGGAACGAACCTTCAGCTCTTGACTGACCAGGCCCAACCTTGTCTGTTGCAGGCATTTGGGGAATGAACCAATAGATGGACAATCTCTATCTTTTTCTCTGTCCCTGTCTTTCTACCTTTCAAATAATAGAAAATGAAAATAAATAAATAAATAAACGAGATCAACAGGGTGGAGTAAAAAATCTTGTTCCAGTGATATGTGGTCTATGAGAAATTCATTTGAAATGCAGGGATGTAGTGTTTAAATGTAAAAGGGTGCAAAAATATAGACTGTGCAAAACTGATCAAAAGGAAGACACAGTATTTTTGTATTAGGCAGTGTAGGTTTTTGTGCAAAAGAAATTGCCAGGGAAAAAGAAGCATTTTCCTTTTTTTTTTTTTTTTAAAGATTTATTTATTTATTTGAAAGAGTTACACAGAGAGAGAGAGGAGAGGCAGAGAAAGGTCTTCCATCCATTGGTTCACTCCCCAATTGGCTGCAATGGCTGGAGCTGCACCGAAGCCAGGAGCCAGAAGCTTGTTCTGGGTCTCCCACGTGGGTGCAGGGGACCAAGGACTTGGGACATCTTCTACTGCTTTCCCAGGCCATAGCAGAGAGCTGGATCAGAAGTGGAGTAGCCGGGTCTCAAACCAGTGCCTATATGAGATGCTGGTGCTTCAGGCCAGGGTGTTAACCCGTTAAGTATTTTCCTTAGTGATGTGGGTCCATTCATGAAGAAGACATGTGAACTCACTGTTATCTGTCAGACATTAGGGTTTCCAACACAGGAAGTAAAATCTGACATAGCGAAAGACATATACAATTAGTGACAGACTTCTACACTGTTCTTTCAGTAACTGAGAAAACCAACTAGACAAGATTTCAATAAGCATATTAGCCAATGTGATCTAATTAACGTGTATAGGAAAACCCACCCAGTGATGACAGGATACATATTCTTTCTCAGGTACATGTCAAATATTCACCAAGATAGACAATATCTTGAATCCTAAGATAAACCTTAACCACATTTAAATGAATTAAGACCGTCTATATACAGCACAGTATGTTCTGTACTAAATCAGTAACAACAATGGCAACAAGAAAAAACCTAGACAAACCTTCAAGTACATAGAATAATAGCACACCTCTCAATAATCTGTGCATAAAAGAGGGAGTCTCAAGAGAAACTAAGAATATATTGACTGAAATAAAAAGAAAATACAATAAAAGAAAATCAAAATCAATGAGGTACAACTAAAGCAGTGCTTAGAAGGAACTTTGTAGCACTAAATGCTTACACTGGGAAAGAAGAAAGGACTCAAATCAATAATCTAAACTTCCATTTCAAGATACCAGAAACAGAGGAGGGGAAAAAACGAAGTAAACAAAAGATAAAAAGTAATAAGAGCAGAAATTGATGAAGTTTGAAATTGAAAACAGAAAATAATATAGAACATTAGTTAGACTAAAATTCGATTTTTTGAAAAGACCAATACAACTAAGTTCTAACAAGACTGACAAAGAAAAATATAGAAGACAGAAATAATCAATATCAAGAATTAAAGTGGATACTGCTGAAGATCACAAAGATATTTAAAAGGTGGCAAGAGAAAACTAAAAACTCTACACACCTAAATCTGACAATTTTGATGAAATGGGCCAATTCCTCAAAAACTATAAGCTACTAAAACTCACTCAAGATAAGACAAATAATCTGAATAGTCCTGTAACTATTAAGAAAATAAAATTCATAGTTAGAAATTTTTCTGAAAAAAGCACCTCCACATTTACTAATTATTTCTATCAACCATTTAAGGAAAAATAACACCAATTTTGTATAATCTCTTACAGAAAGTAGAAGAAAGCAGAATACTGCAATTCATGCTATGAAGCCAGCATTACCCTGATACCAAAACCAGACAAAGGGAGAGAGACACAGAGAAAGGACTATTGACCAATACCCTACATGACCATGGACACAAAATCCCCAATAAAAAGCCAACAAATAGAATCCAGCAATATAGGAACATAATGATACATCATAGCCAATAAAACAATTTCCCTACTTGTAGATGATATAATCCTGTGTGTAGAAAACCCTATAATTAATACAAAATCTCTTAAAGCTAAAATGTGAGGTTCAGGATACAAATGGAAATCAGAATTAAAAACAGAATGCCATTTATAACAACTTTAAATAATCAAAATCTTAGGATACAGTCTGAATGTTAAAAGTGCAAAAGACTAATGAAATAAATCTAAGAACTCAACAAGTGGAGGGCATACTGTATTCAGGGATCAGATTTCACATGATAAAGAATTGCTTTATAGGTTTAATTAAATTCCAGTCCCAGCACGATCTCTTGCAGATGTAGAAAGGCTGAGTGTAAAACTTATATGTAAAGGCAATAGAACTAAACCAAGTTTGAAAAAGAAAAATAAATCTGGAGTAATCACGTTATCTGGTTTTACTAACAGTGTGGGACAGTCATATGGATCAACAGAACAGAATCCAGAATAAGGCCACAAAACTGCAACTACTTTTTGATAAAATTGCAAAAGTGATTCAAAGGGGGGTTGGCGCTGTGGCATAGTGAGTAAAGCCGCTGCCTGTAGTGCCAGCATCCCATATGGGTGCCTGTACAGGTCCCCGCTGTTACTTCCAGACCAGCTCTCTGTTATGGCCTGGGAAAGCAGTAGAAGACGGCCCAAGTCCTTGGACCCCTGCACTGGTGTGGGAGACCTGAAACAAGCTCCTGGCTCCTGGCTTTAGATCAGCTCAGCTCTGGCCATTGAAGCCAATTGTGGAGTGAACCAGTGGATGGAAAATACCTTTCTCTCTCTCTCTCTGCCTCTGCCTCTCTGTAACTCTGCCTTTCAAATAAATAAATAAATCTTTAAAAAAAAGTGATTCAAAGGGAAAGGAGAATATTTTCAACAAATGTTAGAGAAAAGAATGGCATCCTCAACCTAAACTTTGCACTATAGATAAAGATTAATTCAGGGGCTCGCGCAGAGGCACAGTAGGTTAATCCTCTGCCTGTGGTGCTGGCATCCCATAGGGGCATGTCTTAGAGTCCTGCTGCTACACTTCTGATCTTGCTTTCCTGATGGCCAGGGAAAGCAGAAGATGGCCCAGGTGCTTGGGCACCTGCACCATCATGGGAGACCCAGAGAAGCTTCTGGCTCCTGGCTTTGGATCGGCTGAGTTCTGGCCATTGCAGCTATGTAAGGAGTGAACCAATGGATGGAAGACCCCTCTCTCTCTGTTTCTCTCTCTGCCTGTAATTCTGCCTCTCAAATAAACAAATTTCTCTTAGAAAAAAAGAAAGAAAGGAAGAAAGGAAGGAAGGAAGGAAGGAAGGAAGGAAGGAAGGAAGGAAGGAAGGAAGGAAGAAAGGAAGGAAGAAAGAAAGGAAGGAAGAAAGGAAGAAAGGAAGGAAGGAAGGAAGGAAGGAAGGAAGGAAGGAAGGAAGGAAGAAAATATTTGGTGCTTATTTACCTTAATATGACAAACACCTGCACTTAAAAAAAGATTAATTCAAAAGGAATCATGGTCTAACTATGAATCCAAATGTTCAGAATAATACATAGGAGAAAATTGGGCATGGCACTATGGTGCAGTAGGTTAATCCTCCACCTTCGGCACTGGCGTCCGGATCATATGGGCTCCGGTTCAAGTCCCGGCTGCTCCTTTTCTGATGCAGCTGTCTGCTATGGCCTGGAAAAGCATTGGAAGATGGCCCAAGTCCTTGGGACCCTGCACCATTTGGGAGACCTGGAAGAAGCTCCTGGCTCCTGGCTCCGGATCATCCCAGTTCCAGCCATTGTGGCCATTTGGGGAGAGAAGCAGCAGATGGAAGACCTCTCTCTCTGTTTCTCTCTCTCACTTTCTGAAACTCTACCTCTCAAATAAATAAAATCTTTAAAAAAAATAAGAGAAAATCCTCATGACTGAGGGTTAGGGGAAGATTTCTTTAGACAGGACACCAAAAGCACAATCCATAAAAGAAAACTGTTCATTTGGATCTCATCAGAATGAAAAATGTTTGCTAGGTGAAAGATACTGTCAATAGGATAAACAAGATGCAGATGAGAACAAACTACTTGCAAATCATATGTCTGACAAAGAATTTGAAGCTAGAAAATAGAAAGTACTCTTTAACCTCAACAGCAGGAGCACAATACAAACAGGAAATGGGCACAAGATTTTAATGATGCTCTACCAGATAGAATATAGAAGTGGTCCCCAAGAAAAAATGCATATTATAAAAAAATGCATGGATTTCAAAATCTTTTTGCATGAAAACATACTAGTCTTTTCATTCCATCTTTCCACAAACTTTGAGAAGAGCCCTCCTGGATGGCCAAATAAGCTTATGGAAAAATGTTCAACATTGTTAGTCATTAAGGAACTACAGATTCAAACCATGATGAGACACCATTCTTGTTTTTTTCTTTTTAAAGATTTTATTTATTTACTTGAGAGGTAGAGTTACAGATAGAAAGAGGGAGACACAAAGAGAAAGATGTTTTATCTACTGGTTCACTCCCCAAATGACCTCAATGGCAGGACCCAAAGCTAGGAGCCAGGAGCTTCTTCCATGTCTCCCACGCAGGTGCAGGAGCCCAAGCAGTTGGGCCATCTTCTGCTGCTTTTCCAGGCCATAGCAGAGAGCTGGATCAGGAGAGGAGCAGCTAGGACTCGAACCAGCACCCATATGGGATGCCGGTGCTGCAGGCGGAGGCTTAGCCCACTACGCCACAGCGCCGGCCCCAAGAGACCATTCTTGTAATGACTAAAATAAAGTCCTGGCCATGCCAATTGCTGGCAAGGATGTGCAGCATCCTTTACAAGAAGCTGCCAGACTATTTTCCAGAGTGGCCACATTATGTAACTTCCCACTGGCAAGGTGTGTGTTCCAGCTGCCCTGTTCTCTCTCCTCCCTCTCTTACTTCAGACCATCAAGTACCCCCAGTTTGTCGGAGAGCATTTTGAGAACAATGTCCACAAACACTGTCGTGCCCAAAATACCTGCATGAGCAAAGCTGAGGCTTTGTCTCCAGGTGCGGAGGAATCTTTAACCTCTAGGCATCTGCTCCACCCATTGGCTTCCCTGGAAACCAACGTAAGAGGAACTCGGTGAGGAATGCTGACCAATCATCACGTATTACTAACATAGAGTAAGCTAAGAGGAGTGGAATTTGCTTATGTGCATCAACCTCTGTAGATGTCAAGACTGGCCCAGAAGGGTCCAGGGTCAGAATCCAGGGCTAATCACCTGGATTTCTACCAACTGTGCTGCCCGAAAACACTCCCACTGGGGTTCGTGTAGATGCTCTCCCACGGAGGAGCACTTACTTGCTTTTTCTCTGTGTCGCTGCTCACTGGGAGCAAAGATCCTGTCTTCCAGGGTGTGTTCATCCAAGACATTGGCGGCATTTGCAACTAGGACTGGGCCCTGTGATGGCCATCACAGACTTAAGTCCCGGCTAGGGTAGTCTTTCATGTTTTTAAACATTTTTATTTATTTGCTTGAGAGGGGTAGAGAGAGAATGAGCTCCCATCTGCTGATTTGCTCCCTAAATGCCTGCAATAGTCGGGGATGGGCCAAGCTGAGACCAGGAGCCAGGAACTCAGCCCAGATCTCATACATGGGTACAGGAGGCCACGTACTTAGGCTGTCACTGCTGCCTCCCAGGGGGCATATTCGCAGGAAGCTGGAGTCAGGAGCCAAGTCAGGACTCAAGCCCAGGCACTCTGATAGGGGATGTGGAGGTCTTACCCACTGTGCCAACCCTGGCGTAGTCTTCACATCCTTTGAGATGCTGCATAGACAGAATCGCCTGGATTGTTTCTCCCCCCAGTTCGGGCGTCACAGTCTTGGTCTCAGAAACGTCAGGAGAACACTTGCTCCATGGTGTAAGGCGATCAGATGCTGCCCATTGTGATCAGGGCTGCTGGCGCTGCCCAAATCCATTCTCCCCTCTTCCTTTGTAGAATTGCTATTTATTGTAGGAGGTAGCTCTATGTCCAGCTAATAGATACATTTCCCAGCTGCCTGCACGGGTAGGTGTGGCCACATGAGTAAATTCTAGTCAAGCCAGTGAAACACACTATGAGGGTAATGTGCGGGACTTCTGGGAAAAGCTATTTAAAAGACAGACCGGCGCTGTGGCGTAGAGGGTAAAGCTGCTGCCTGCATTGCTGGCATCCCATATGGGTGCCTGTTCAGGTCTCGGCTGTTCCACTTCCAATCCAGCTCTCTGCTATGGCCTGGGAAAGCAGTGGAAGATGGCCCAGATGCTTGGGCCCCTGCACCCACGTGGGAGACCCGGAACAAGCTCCTGGCTCCTGGCTTCAGATCAGCACAGCTCCAGCCATTGTGGCCAATTGGAGAGTGAACTAGTGGATGGAAGACCTCTCTCTCTCTGCCTCTCCTTCCCTCTCTGTGTAACTCTGACTTTCAAATAAATAAATAAATCTTTAAAAGAGGAAAGAAAGAAAAAAATAAATGCAAGACAGGCAGTTGTTATGTGGCTTTGTTGTGGTTGCCCCTTCCTCTTCCCTCTGATTTCTGCCTGGAATGTGGGTGTGAGAGCTGATGTTCTCGCATCAGTCTGCTCACGAGCCAGTCTTCAGGATGAAAGCCAGAAGCTAAAGAGCTAGAAGACTGAAGGCACCTGGGTCCCTGATGCCCAGGCCCTCCCACGAATGCCACCTGTGGAGGTTTATGTGCGGGGAAAATCCGCTTCTGTCCTGTCTTTGCTTTTCCTAGCAGGTGAATACAGTTGCTAAAAGCTGCCTATCGTCTGGGCCAGGTGCTGTCCTGGCCGGTCAGCCCTGAGGGGCCTCTGCTGGGGCTTGTTCCTGAAGAACACGTGCTGGTTTCACCAGAAGCTCTGAAGGAAGACAGAGTTGGAAGAGTAGCCAGGAGGAGGCTGTAGGTGGGGAAGAGGATGGACTTTGCCTTGGAGGGGATGGAGCGTGATTGTTGAGTGAATGCGTGTGAACTTCAAGCCACGGTGTAAGTGGGTGGAAGGATCATCTCGTTCCAGGGCTGCTTTTCTGAGTCACTCTCCTTGCCCAGGAGGCTGCCTGTTACACCTCCAGATCCCACCATTTGGAAGCCATCACTGGCCCCTGTGGAATGAAACCAGGGAGCTGGACAGCTCCAGGCACCTCTTGAAGAGTACCTCACTGCAGGCACTCTTGAGTCACTGCATCTGGGGTGACTCACTGTCCCGTCTCTGCCAGACAGGCACGTGCAGTGAGGATGCATACAGCAGCGGGCAGCTGATGCAAGCCCAGGATCCTGGATGTGTGGGAATGGGCGGCTCAAGTCCATTCAGGACGGGACAGCTGCCCATGCACACGCAGGCCTGTGGACAGCTCAGAGCTGAAGGAGGACTGACTTCCAGCCCTCGGCTCCTGTGGGGGTTGCAGTGTCTGTGCCAGCCCTGTGTGAACAAACAGTGAGCAAGAAGCAACCCTTGTTCTCCTCTGGGTGACCTCCTGGCTCTGACTGTGACATTGGCACAGGACAAGTCCCCCGTGCTCCCGGGCTCCTTGGTGCCCTGCCCTCCCTCATCTCAGGGACAGCCATGGTGGATGTGTTGATGGCCACGAAGAGTTCTATGGCCTCCAAATTGAATCCAGATCCTTTCTTTCGCAGCGGTGAGAGGAAAGATGGCATCCTCTTTTTGCCCGTCTTCCTCCACCTTGCTCTGGGCAATTTGGCTTGATTTTAGGGGGCCAGCTCCAGCCGGTGCCAAACTGGCCCAGGCCCTGCTGGTGCTAATGCAACCGGAAGGCACAATGTGGTTCTGCTCTCAGCTCGAGATAGGAATTTAAATTAAGCCTCATTTCGCTGGGTGCTCTCTTTTGATTTATCGGCAGATGCCTCTTGCTGTTTGAGCCTTGTTAAATTGCTAGCAAACACTTCACTGACCAGCTGTTCCTATTAAGCCAAAAGAGTGCTGTGGAGCAGGGTCAATCCTTGCACTTCGGATGCTTCTTATATGTCATCCCTACGGAGCGGCCACCAGGAGGGCATTATCCCCTGCACCCCGGGAGACGGCTGGCTAATGGGAATAAGGGATTCTTGTGCCTACGAGTGGGAATGGGCGGGGGGCCAGCTGCCCTGGTCAGGGACCATTTCTCCATTCTGCAGGCTGGGTTCTTGGGTGAAGGCAAGGGCCTAATACCCAGCCATTGGGTTCACATCAGGTAGGTCCTCTGCCTTCGGAGCCCAGTTCTTGTGCAATGTTCTCCCCTGCACTTGTGAGCCAAGGATGTGGTTTTGGCGAGCCTGAGCCAGCCTACCAAGCACAGGCACAGGTACATCTCACTGTGTAGCCCAAGTGTTCCCAAGGAGAAGGGTGTAAAACACTTTCATGGGGGCTGGCACTGTGGTATAGTAGGTTAATCCTGTGCCGGCATCCCATATGGGCTCTGGTTCAAGTCCCAGCTGCTCCTTTTCTGATCCAGCTCTCTGCTGTGGCCTGGGAAAGCAGTAGAAGATGGCCCAAGTGCTTGGACCCCTGCACCTGTGTGGGAGACCTGGGAGAAGCTCCTGACTCCTGGCTTTGGATCAGTGCAGCTCCAGCCATTGTTCTCTGTCTCTCCCTCTCACTGTCTATAACTCTACCCCTCAAATATTAAAAAATCTTAAAAAAATAAACACTTGCATGATGTGTCTTGTACTCAGGCCAGTGCTATGTGTCAAGTATCCCCTTTGTGGGAAGCTCAGGGCTGCCCTCTGGTGCATGCTGCATCTTGGTATGGATGAGAAAGAGCCCCCAACCTCGGGGTGGACACAGCTCAATCCTGGGGCAGCGGGTAGCAAGCATCTTCCACATATAGCCTCTACTTCCATTCCTGTCCCTGTGGGGTGCCTCTGTGCAGTGCAGGAGCTGCACAACTGCACTGGGCCCCCATCAGTCTCTCCTGGCACTGAGGGAGCTTGCTTGGCTGTCTGCCCTTTTCCTATGCAATATGGTTTCCCCACTCTGCCATATGCCCTTGTCATGTCCTATATCCTATACTCATTCCCTTCTGTTTCTCCAATCTTGAGCCCACCAGGTGATAGGTGGGCTCTTCCATGGGGACAAGTATGTATCAGGGTGGTCCCTGAGTGAGGTCATCCATAGCCATCTATAGGCTATGTCAGGGCCTGGGCCCTGGATCAGGCACCTGCCAGATCAAGGGGCCTGGGCAAGCTCCGCCCTTCAGAGCTTGGTGGCAGGGCCAGTGTGGTACCGACACTTGAGCCCGGGAGGGAGGGGCTCAGGAAGTCAGACCAGAAGAGGGGCTCCTGGATACAGCTGGTCCAGGAAGAGCATTGTCATCCCTCACCCCTGGCTGCATCCTGGTAGGTGTTTCGCTGTGAACATTCCGGGCACTGAGTGGCTTCCAGGTAGGGTTGAGTTCTCAGGTTGTCCATGGAGTGTCTCTGAGGATGCCCAGCCCCTTGGCAAACTTCTTGATGCCAGCAACAGGCAGTTCCGATATTTTCAAAGACTAGCTGTAACACCCCTCCTCCCACCATGTCACACAATGCGATCTATTCATTCTCCTAAAAAAAAAACCTGTCTTCACCTTCCTTCCTTCCTTCCATCCCTCCCCCCTCCCTCCCCCCTCCCTGCCTCCCTCCCTCCTTCCTTCCTTCCTCCCTTCCTACCTACCTTCCTTCCTTCTTTCCTTCCTTCCTTCCTTCCTTCCATCCTTCCATCCTTGGTAAAGGTTTTGTTTTCATTTGCTCCTTTGTGGCCAACGACCTTTCCAGCGATGCCCAGTAGTTTTCACACCCTGCCCCCTTTGGAGATGCCCCGGAAGCTCTGTGTCCTCCGGCACTGCCCAGCCCACATGTACCCAGGACCTTTGCAGCATGGAGCTATTCCATGCGCTCAGTGCAGTCTTCCCGTTAAGTCCAGTTCAGGGATCTTCTGTGAGTGCAGCTCCTTGCATTTTCGCCTGGTTAAAGCCCATCTGCCCCTTGTCCATCCACTCACCAGCCTCGCAGTACTTCCTGGCACGCTGCCCCCTCCACTCCTCAGTGTTTCCAAGCAGACTTCAAGGATTCCTCCCCCTTTCACACGGTTCTAACTAGAGAGTCAGGCTTCTCTCTGCAGCGTTTAGGCTCAATTTTCTGTACTTTTCTTTGTTCTCTACCGACAAAATGATGTTGGTCCATTAGATACAAGGGAGGGAGGGAGGACAGAAGTCCAGCCTCCCGCCTTCCCCCAACCACACAGCAGAAAGGGAGGCGGCAGAAAGGCCGTGAGCTGTGGATCAGGCCTGGGTTCACTCGCAGTGCCTTGCCAGCTGTGTTACCTTAGGCAACTTATCTAAACTCTCTGAGCTTCAACTTCCCAGCTATACAATGGGATGGAGCCATTTAATGGCCGGGAATGATGGAGTGGTCAGTCTTGCTCAGGTGCCCGCGTCTGAATCTATCTGGGCTATTGTTATAAAGCACCAGAGACTGAGGACTTCTCAGCCACAACGATTTGTTTCCCATGGTCCTGGAAGTGGGGAGGATCAGGGTGTAGGCAGGTTCAGTGTCTGCCTCACAGCTGGTGCCTGTGCACTGTGTCCTCAGGTGGCAGAAGCGGTGAATGAGCCGCCTTGGACCACTTGTATAAGGACGATAATCCTTAGAAATGGCTCCGCCCTTCTGACCTGACGGCCTCCCCCGGATGTCGCCTCTTAGTAGCATCACACTGGTGGTTAGGTCTCACCATACTCATGCTGGGTGGCACATTCAGCCCATAACACCTGTCCCCCTTTGCTTCCTAACCTGTACTCTAAAATCAAAGAGAAACTACTGGAAAAGCCTTAAAAGGCTGACTGCGGGTGCACCCATGTTTGTAGCAACTCAATTGTCCAATAATGGATGAATGGATTTAAAAAGTCCCATCTGTAATTATATACAGTGGAATATTTTACAGCCTTATAAAAGGAGGGAACGTCTGACACATGCCACAATGGGGGTGAAACTTCAGGACACTGTGGTGGGTTCAAGAAGCAAGTCCCAAAAATGGCCAAACATCATTATGATTTCATTTCCACGAGGTCCTTGGAATGGTCAAGTTCCCAGAGAAAGAGAACGGTGGCTGTCAGGGACTGGGGTGAGGGAGAACAAGGAGTTAATGTTTACCTGAGTGCGGCATTTCAGTTTTGAAGAATGAAAGGAATGCTGGAGATGGGTGGGGGTGCTGACTGTGCAGCCGTGCGCATGTGCTCACTGTACACTTACAATGCTTTAGAGGATACATTTCGTGTTGTGTGTATTTTACCACAGTTAAACAGAGGAAAGCTGAGCTGGTCCTGTGTGGCGGGTATGTCGACTCAACTGCGAAGCAGTCGGGAGGAGCTGTTTTGTTTTACAGAAATGCTTACTGTCATAATGCATCCACACCAGTGAGGAGGATGGAAGGGCACCGTGCTAAATCCACTCCACTTGGCTGCACTCCATCACTGTGAAGTATTTTCTGGGAAACAGAGCTGCCTCCAGGAGTTTGGCAACAGTCAGAAGCAGAGTATCTCAGGGCAGGTCCCAGGCCCCAAGGTGTGACGACGTAACGGGAAAATCCGGGGCCACACCAGGCCATCACTCAGGAATAGAACACGTTGGCAGGAGCCAGGCTCGGGGCGGGGCCTGAGTCGGGTCGGCTTGGCCAGCTTCTTCCCTGTTCTTCCCACTTACATGAGCCCATTGACGTCCCTCGTGCTGCCTAAAAGCAACAGGAAAAGCGGAGGTGTGCCAGGAAGGGAGAATGCACAAAACTAGCACCCACGGGTGGGTTTAGAGGCAAAAAAGACATTTGCGAAATGCGGGGTGGATCACAATAACTGAACTCTGCGATACACAGTGTTCTGGGCACCGTGGCTGCAAACTCTCTGAGCTCATGATTAGCCCAAGGCCTCACAGTTGGGGGCAACAGAACAAGGTTCAAGTTCAAGCTGTCCAGCTCCAGGGCACAAACCCTGGGCCCCACAGGGGAGGGAAGAGATGGAAAGAGCAAAAGCACAGCCCCAAGGAGTCTCTCAGGAAGGGCGAGACATGGTCATCCACAGTGCTCAATTCTGGAAACTTGGCATGAGCCAGTCTCAGAGGCTGGAGAGGGGCCTCCGTCAGAGGTAAAGAAGCTCCTAAAGTCTTTCTTCCCTCCCTCTCTCCCTCCCTCCCTCCTCCCTCCCTGCCTTCCTTCCATCTATCCATCCTTCCATTCTCTGATCCTTTTACTCATCAGTCTCCCTTCTGCTATGGTCTGAATGTGTCCACCAACGTTCATGTGTCGGAAACGTAACTCCCAATACAACAGTGTTGGCAGGCAGGGCCCAGTAATAAATGATTAGTGAAGGAGGTGTTTGGTGCAGCCGTTGGAACACTGGGATGCCTGGGTTTAAGTCTCAGCTCTGCTCCCGATTCCAGCTTCCTGCTACTGCATTCCCTGCTAGGCAGCAGATGATGGCTCAACCACTTGATCTGAATGGCCGGAGGACTGAGTTAAAGGGACATGTTGCGAGGAGGGGAGACAGTGGGAACAGGCCAAGCAAAGGCCCCCAAGGTAGGAGCTGGACTGAGAGAGGCTCAGGCACATGGCTGGAGCCCGGTAGGTGAGGAGGGCAGCAGCGGATGCTGGAGCTGTCCCAGGCATCACAGTCATGAGTGTGTGGTGGTGGCAGCGGGAGCAGGTGTACAGGTCTCGAGGACTAGTCTAGGAGAGTGACATGCAGACTTGCCAGGCTTTGCCAGGGCTGCTCCTGGAACTTTGCAAACTCACCAAATGTTAAAGCTCAGCCTATGATTTCTTGGGGTGCAGGGTAGGGTCCGAGTGACCAATATGTTATTGCAATATTTGTAGATGCCACATGGCTTAGGAATGCACCCCAAATGCTTGTCGGGGTGGTGGCTGGACATGGGACAAGTCCAGGTACCCTCTGCCGGGAGATTCCCTCAGCAGTGTCTGTTGGAGGGCAGGGCAAGGAGAAAGCACTCGAGTAGAAGTGTCCACTACAGTAAGAGACACAATTTTGACCCCGGAAGAGATTCCTCCCTGGATCATTAGAAACAGGAGCAGTTGTTGCCAGCATTGTGGTACAGTTGGTTTGAGTGTTGGCTGCTCCACTTACGATCCAGTTCCCTGTTAATGTGCCTGAAAGCAGTGGAAGAGGCCCAAGTACTTGGGCCCCTGCAGCCATGTGAGGGCTCCTGGCTCCTGGCTTCAGCTTGGCCTAGCCCTGGCTGTTGGGGCCACCCGGGGAGTGAACCAGCAGATGGAAGACCTCTCTCTCTCTCTCTCTCTTTCATGTAAACCCAATAGGCCTGGCCCCTGCCAGCAGTGGCCAGTGCAGAGACCCTAGAAATCCACTTTGTTTCTGTGTTTAAACAATTCCCCAGGAGGGCTGTGAGAAAGAAGTCAAGCCAGGGTTTCCATCTTTCCCTACCCAGGTCCTCTCCTCACACACCTCTAAGTAAACAACAACAACAGCGGCAGCAGCAGCCAGGGGGCGACTGTGAGCCTCTGTCATGGAACGCTCCCTAAACAGAGATATCAGCGGAAGGAGATGGGTTATTTATTCCTCGGAATAAGTGGCCCTGGGAGCCGCCTCTGAGAGGCAGATTCCCCAGGGCCGTCAGGCCCGCCCAGGTTTAAGGTTGTGGCCAAGGCGCTTTGTGGGGCCAAGTGAAGAGGGAGACGGCTCGGGAGAGCTACAGGCCTGAAAGCGAAGACGTGGGTCCTGCTGCGCTCGCCGCGTCCTGCCGTCATGGGCTGTCACAGCGGGCGAGGCGGCCTTGAGTGATGAGCCTGCCAGTGTGGAGGATTTCACATTTATCTAATTTTTCTAAAAGACATTTTTATACCCGGAGATGATGATCCGCGGTGTCCCTGTGGAAGTTATCGATGCCCTGACTTCAGGGCTGACAAAGTAACGTGCAATTGACGGCACCTGGCAGCCGCCGGGAAGGGAAAGGCGTCTCTTAGCAGTAAGCTGATTGAGAGGACTTTGGGAGATTAGAACCAGCAATAGCAACGCTGCGGCGAGAAGGGATGTCAGTCGGGGCTCTCAGCTTGTGCAGAAGGGGAAAGAGCATTATAGACCCTGACTGTGAAATGGACAGGAGTCTGACTTGTGCACGTGTGTAGTGTTACTAGGTTGTCCCCCTCCGCGGCTGGGAGCCCCGGGAGAATGGAAAGAAGACACATCTTCAGGCCCAGAGCAAGTAGGCTTCACTTCTGGTCGAAATCTGTCACTTGTCTGGAAATCCTCCCAGGAGACCACCACATACGGGCTCCACCCGTCCTCCGGGGTGGCACCCACCAATCAAGGCTTTGCACTTTTAACTGGCATCTTAAATAGACACACTTATTATTGGAAACATTACAGAAGTTCAGCTCAGGTCTTAAATGTCGTCGTTTGACGTTTATGTTCTCATGCAATTTATAATTCTTCACAGAAAGGTTAACACTTAATTAAAGTACTGCGGGGAAATTGCCTTTTGCATCAGCTTGGGCTTTGTGCTTTCCTTTGCTTGGCATGGAAAAAAAACTCCTCTTCCCTGATCTACAGGCCTTGGTTCGACACCGTGGCCTCAGGACCTAGAAGGAAGCCCAGGGCTGTGCCGAGGCCGGGCCTGCTGCTCCAAGTCTGAGTCTCTCTGAGTCTCCCGGCCTTCGAAAGCAGCAGCCTCTGTTGAAAATCTCCTGGCAGGGGGAGTGGGTGACGGGGCCATGGGCCAAGCGTGCGACTCTGTGCCTTTTGTTTCTGGCTGGAAACCAGCGAAGGTGAAGCTAGACGCATTTGCGGGTTTCTTCTAGATTTAATTACTCCGAGGAAGGGACACTGTTAGGCATGGGAAGAAAGCTTGGAAGACCATGGACTGGGGAACTGGAGAGGTGTTTTACTTACTGCTCACAAGCTGTTCCTGGGGCCTAAGCCCCACAGTTGGTCTGACCCTCTGTAAAAAGTTAAAAACCACTGTTAATCCAACCCAGAGTGAGGTTACTCTGCACCAATTGAAGGGGAAGGGTCTTCTCAAGCCCCTCCTGCCCCTCAACCAGATTTTGAGAAGGGAGCAGCCGTTCCTGGTGGAGATCCATCTGCTCCTGGGTTTCCTGACGTCACAGGAAGACGAGCATCAGGACCTGGGCATACTCAGGAAAACACAAGGACCACACCTCTGGAGCACCTGTGCATTTGCCGGGGCCACAAGTCCAAGCTCAGTGTAGAATAAAGTTGCCTCAGACTTTTTGTTACACCCGAGAGAAGCATTATGACACTCGAGAATACTGTTTGGAGTCAGCTCTGCTTTTCAACTCCTTATCTGTACGGTTTGTCAAAGGCATTAAAAATGAAAGTATAGGAGTTTTATCAGGATAAACAATTAAAAAAGGAAATTTAGCTGTTGTTGAAAAAGCCCCCAAACAAATCTCAACAAACAAGTGGCCATCAGTTTTGTACAAGAGCTAATAGTTTCTTAGAACTTACTGTGAAATAATAAAGGCATTTATACACAGATTAAGAAAAGATCATTATGACAGAGTATATGAAGAGGAACCAAATCAACATGGCAACAAGATTTGCTACGCATTGCTGCCTTCTGAATTGAGAACATTGCACCATTCATGGCAAGTTAACAGCACACCCTACGGCTGGGTGACTGTCATTGCCAGGTGCTGGCTGCTTCTAAATCTGACCCTCATCACCTGCCGCCTGCCAGGGTACACATCCGCAGGAAGCCGGGATCGGGAACGGAGCAGGGACTTGAGCCAGGCAGTCCAATGTGCTATAAAAATATCCCCAGCAGTGCCTTCGCTGCCGCCCTAAAACCCCACCCCTCTTGACATCTGAAAGCCCCAAATGGCAGTGACACAGAGGCGCCACCGTATAGTTGCGTGGTGTGTAGCGTGTGCAGGTGCTTATCACTTATCAGCTGTTATGATCTTGGGCAAGCTACATGGCCTCTGTATCTCAATGTCTACAGCTGTGAAATGGGGAGAATTATGAGATCCACCTCACAGGATTAACTGAACTAAACATGTAAAATGCTACAACAGTGCCTGGCTGCCAGCCTGGTGAAATATTAGCTCTTGTCATCACTACGGTGCATTAACTTGGCTTGGCTGTGGGGCAGGTGGGTAGGGGCTGAGCTTCCGTTAACTTCCTAAACAAAAATCTGCCAGACCTTGGCATTTGGCAGGGCAAGTGAGAAAGAGGTTAATTGTCTTAGCCTTTCTAAAAGCGCTCTGATGAGAAATACCAGCCTTGGCAAATGAACTAGGAACAAATAAATATACTCAGTGTTTTTGGTCACATCCTCTATTATTAGTAAGAAGCACATTTCCTTTCGGGGTGAACATTAGGGACAAAAATAAGGCTCTTCAGATTCCCAGCCCTCTTATCAATGCTGCTGAAGCACTTGGGCTTGCATTGAGACCCAGTGGCAAATGCATCCTTACAAAAGCAAATGTGGCACATTTAGGATCCTATTCACTTTGAGTAAAAAAGAGGGGATTTTGGTGCTGGAAACGCAATGTACAATCTTGCAGAGGCTATTAACATTCTTAGATGGGGTTCAGATCATGGCTCCTAGGGTCCTCAGATAGAGAGCAGTTCAGTTTATTTCAAGGCTGCCGAAAGCTCTGTGGGCATGCGGGTACACATTTACTGTCTACGAACAGGCAGATTTACCTTTAATAGCAGGTGATTTTGCCGAGCCTATTTCTCAATTTCAGCAGGTACATATTATGTCTTTCAGGGAGTTTCGCTTTTATTTGGAACCAGTGAAAGAACAAGAAAAAAAAAATCAAAGGGTTGCCTAATAGCATGACTCTTCCCAAATCCTTTAAATCAATTTTGCCTTCCCCTGCATTACCAAGCTTTGTGACTTCTTGTATTATGTGAGTTCACAAAGCTAAAAAGCCTTCTCTTGAGTATTCAGAGTTTTTGTCTGAAGAGCAGCCTGCAGCTCCAAGGGTACTGGGGTAAATTTGTTTGTCAGGACGCCCAGCCTTGCTGGGGAAGAAGGGAAGAGTGAGATGCCCTTGGTACAGAGTTCTCATGCAGCTTTGTAAGTTAGAGGGAGACAGTCTCCTCCAGGGCTGCCTCCATCACCCAGATGCATTTCTGCCTTGCGCTGAGGGTCTGGGGAAGCAGGTGAACCCCTGCCAAGTGGACTTTGGCCAAATGTCTCATGAAAACTCTGAGTTGCTTCTAGAACCTTTTAATCCAAACCTTCACATGTAAAATTCAAGCACAGTAGTTTACCTCTCGAGATGGCTTCTGGTAAAGACCTGGTTATAACAAATTGAGTTCTGTCACAGTACCTAGGGAGACCAACCACTCACTTCCTGCTGAGCCTGGTCCTGCAATGCTGGGGCGTTTTAGAGTCTGAGGCATGAGGCTGAGATGAAGTTCAATTCCTTTTCTTGAAGACGTGGAGAAGAGCAGTCTAGGGGAGACCTGCTGCTGGAAACTGGGGAGGAGGGTTCTTTTTTTTTTTAAGATTTATTTTATTTGTTTAAAACGCAGCATTAGAAAGAGTGAGAGAGAAAGGGAGACTGTCGGGGCGGGGGGGGGTAAGGAATGTAGGGGTGGGAGAGAGAGAGAGAATCTCCTATCCACTGCTTTACTCCCCAAATGGCCACAGTGACCAACATTGGGCCAGGCTGAAGCCAAGGGCCTGGAACTCCATCCGGGTCTCCCACATGGTGCAGGGTCCCAAACACGTGGGCCATCTTCTCTTGCTTTCCCACGTGCACTGGCAGGGAGCTGGATTGGAAACAGAGCAGCTGGGACACAAACTGGTGCTCGTACTGGATGCCAGCGT
This sequence comes from Oryctolagus cuniculus, assembly GCF_051225735.1. NCBI lineage: Eukaryota > Metazoa > Chordata > Mammalia > Lagomorpha > Leporidae > Oryctolagus > Oryctolagus cuniculus. The sequence goes on from NC_142871.1 coordinate 83,720,147, forward strand.
TGCGGGCGATGGCTTAACCTGCTGTGCCACAACGCCAGCCTCCGGCTGCCTTCTTTCCTCTGGTTGCTTCCACGTCAGGCAGAAACTTGCCTCTGTAAATAATCCAGTGACACTTAACACAAACCGAGTAACTCGAGGGCTGCTTCAGAGTTTAAATGGTTCTAGGAAAGTTTTTAAAAACTGCTTCAGCATTTATATTCCAGAGTAGAAAAGGACCGTCATGGAAAAACACAATCAACTGTGACCAGCACAAGTGGAAAAAAAGCTGAACATGACAATGAGACGCCTCCTGGGCGGCATCGCAGGGAGGCAGCCCGCGCTCGCCTCGGCAGCGTGTGCAATTATGTATGGATGAAAAATTACAGGGCTAATAATTACAGCAGCAATTGTCCACTTGCAGAACGATTAGCCCTTTGCTCCTCATTCTCCGAAAGTGACTAATCGTACCCACAGCAAGCCAACCCTCAGTGCACTGTTTTTGGGAGGAGACTTCAGGTTTGCCAGAAAATGCCCCCAACAGAAGCGGGAGACCTTGGGTGCCACGAGGCCAGTGCCCAGAGACTCAAGGCTTTGCAATGCTCACCGTGTAGCCCAGGATAGGCCCTGGGAGTGGTGGTTGAGGGGGAGGGAAAGCTAATGCCGCAGGTCTTGTGCATCCCATCACGCCATCTATATATTAAAAGATGAGGAAGTAAAAATAGAATTCAGGTAATGATAACAATTATGCTTAATGAGTACCTTTCATCAGAGATCATAAATGCCTTCTGGTTAAATCTCACAGCCTCCGGTGAGATGTAAGGGGCAAATATTTGTAAGCTAAACTTCACTTTCCTGTGCAAGAATCAGAAGTGCTTTCAGCAGTGGTGAAAGTCCTCAGTGTCTGAAAGGATGGGGAGAGGATACGACTTAGATTTCTGACTTCCGGCTCCCGAAGTTATAGTCCTGCTCTTTTGGTTAAGGTAAACGTTTTTCCCAAGTGAAGGTCTGTAGTATGTCCGTGGTTATAGATTGGCAAAGAGAGCTCCTGCCACACACCTGTCACCCTCCCGCACTCATTCCCAAGGAGGCTACAATGAGCTCCTGGCTCTGTCGGCTGAAGACTATAGGTCTGGTGAGATGCGCGGTGAACACTCAGGGCAGGAAGAGATGGCCTGGCTCTGAGGACTTCCCAGGACCTGGGGACACCCTCGTGCTGGCAACCTGGTCCCACGACTCTTGCTGTTGCTCAGACCTCAGACCCGAGCTCACAGCACCATTCAGAAGGTCTTGGTTAAGCAGTCGTGCCTTTCCTTGCAAGGGATGGTAGCATATATGCTCTTGAACCTCTGCTTCCAGCCTCTTGGAGTCCTGGAACAGGCCCCTCTCTGACCAAGCCTGGTCTTCGTTGTCCAGCCTTCTAATAGTTTGGCTGCAGACTCACCTGGATGCTGGTTTGCAGTTTTTGCATTTGCTGTTGACAGGTAGGAGGGCTCGCTGGGTGACGGTGCCTCTGCCCCAGCTCCAAGGGCAGTAGTGGTGAAACAGGAGATTTTTTTTTTCTCATTGCTCTTTCATCTGAAAGCTGGCAGACTCTTGAGGGGGAAGTCTCAATGTGGCTCACTGAGCCTGAGCAGCTCCAGGCTGGACAGGGGCCCCCGCCTCAGTTTCCCTGGTCTGGGGAAGCTGAGTGGCTGTGGCGGCCTGGTGTTACCTGGATCAGGAGCTGGCTCTCCCACCACCCGCTCCTCTCCTGCTTGCCCTGTCTGTCCATCTCCATATGACTATATTCCAAGTAACAGCGCAAGCTCCCCTGTGCGCCTCTGTCTGGGTCCTCTTCCCCAACTGCCTCGGTTCGTTTGCTCTAAGGGGGACAATCTTCTAATAAGCGCCCTGATGTTTTTTTCTCTTCCCGTGCTCAGTGCTGTACCTTCTGTTCCACACCACCCATTTCCCAGCTTTCACAGTATCCATCTTCCTCAGTGTTTCCCTAGGAAGTATGGAGGTGCGGCTGTCTAGTCTGCCTTCCTAGCCCCGAAGCTCAGATACCAGAAACATCATGGCCTCAGGCCAGGATCCTACAGGGATCCAAAAGAAAGGAAAAACACTTGTTTTCCTAGGATTTCTAGCTTCGAAGATGCTGGGCACACTGCCAGCCTTCCTCTTATCTCTGTTGGCTGGGCTCCAGCAAGATCATTTACGCCCCAAACAAAATCATGTCTAAAACATGAAAGTTAGGTGCTTAATGCTTTTGGTGAATTGTCTTGAGACCATTTTAATTCAGTATTGGAAACTCGGAACTTCCAGAGAATGGAGCCTTGTACTCTTCTCCTTCTCCTGCATTTAGCTCAGACGTTTTAATACTCCATGGATGAGGTTACAAATGCATACCAATTTCAAAAAAGCAACTTGCTTGCCTCTGTACTAATAAAAATCTATGCCCTTATTTAAGGGAAACATGAGCACAAATTTTCAAAGTTTAACCCTGTTAGTTCCCAGAATATTTGTCCATGTCTGTCTAAAGGTCAGGTTTGTGTCAAGCTCTGGGAACCATTTTGCACACACTTTTAGACGCAGACTTACTCAACCAAAAATTCTGAATTGGAACTGTTCCTCCCTCAGGCCACTTCTTTCCCTGAAAGAAGACCTTTAAGAACTTAAAAAATATACATTTGTTTATTTAAAAGGCAGAGGGACAGAGAAAGAGAGAAAGAAAGAGGGAGGTAGAGAGAGAGAGAGAGAGAGAGAGAGAGAGAGAGTGCTTTTCCAATAGCCAGATCTGGCCAGACTGAACTCAGGAGCCAGGAACTCCATTCTGGTCTCCCACATGAGTGCTAGGGGCTCAAGTACTTGTGCCACCAGCTGTTGCCTCCCCAGGTGCATTAGCAGGGAGCTGAATTGGAAACATGTTGTAGCTTGGTGCTCCATTATGGGATGCGAATGTTGCAAGTGGTAGTTTAACTGGCTGGGCCACGATGTCAGCCCCAGCCTTTACAATCTTTTGACTCCAGTTAGTGCCTTGGTTGTGTCTCTTGTCTGTGGTAGCAGCAAGAGCTGAAGTACCTACTTCCAAAACCTCAGGGGCTTTCCAGTGGCTTCTTGGTGGAAGCTCATGGGGCTCCTTCATGTTGTGGCCCCAGATGCTGGGGGCCAAGAAGCTGTCTCAGCTCATAACCTTCCCTTCACCTTTAGAGAGCTCCAGTTGTCCCCACTGCCATGACTGGCAGACTTAGAGAAAGCCGGAGAATTCTGCCTTGGGGCATTTTACCCTGAGACACGACTTTTTAATTTATCCACTAGGCTGATCTGCTGGAGGTAAAGAAATGTTCAACGAATTCCACTGACAGGTCTTTCCCTCGAATCATCCCTCAAACATTTTGCAATCTTATATTAAAGACTATCCGGTCCTTATTCCCTGTTTTTGGTTTTTATCTCAGGTTTTCTTCAATTTTGCATTGGGTTACCTACTTACTCTGCCCCTCAATACCACTCTATGCAACTTATGATGATGATGATGATAAAAGACAGTGCATATAAAGTGCTGAGCATAGCACCTCATACAAAGGAATAGCTCAGTAAATGTTAGCCATTATTATAGTGATGGCAGAAAGAGATTGAATCAACATACTATTTAAACATTTTAAGTCGGCATTTTCCCAGCTGTTAAGAATAAGATGTAATGCCAGCTCTGTGCAGCAATGAAAGATGAGACCTTGGGAACGTGAGATGGGGGGAGAGGGAGGGAAACACCTAGGCTTGCATTTGAAGTTGGACTTCCTTTGTTACCTTCCAGAGGATCAGCAACATTGCCTCCTGTGTAAAGATTGTTTTTGCATGCTAAGAAACTCCCTTCATCATCTCTGATTTCCCGAGGCATTTTGTCATACTCTCCTAGTAAGCTAGAAAGATGCTCAAGGAAGCTTTTGTTTCTGAATTTTGATTTTGGAGTCTCAGATGCAGGGAAGCACATAGTTTAACACCACAACTAGCTGTCTCATCTGACACACTCCATTGGATACTAATCTCAGTTCTCTCACGTGTCTCCCATCTCTCAGGCCCTCAGAAAAAGATCATTTCTCCAGGTGGATAGCTACCAATCTGGCAGATGTTCCCCAAATGGGGAATTCATTTACTCATGATTCAGACGCTTGTAGTTCATCAGCTTTAGAGATGTTTTTGTTGCCTAACAGGCAGATCTTTGAATGGTTTTATTATTCTATCAGAGTTCAGATGCTGGCTTGACCATTCACTGGCTTACGTAATTTTATCTAATAGTCTGGACTTTCAGTACCCCAGAGCTTGATATTTCTGAAGTGCAAAAAGCTATATTTTCCATCAGATGCTAGAATATTGCTTTGTACTCTGATATTAATGTGAGATGTTCCAAAGACAGTGGTCATTATCACCCTCACGCATTTTTAGCTGAAGGGATTTAATAATGCTGACTCTAATTTCCTTTTGGTCTGATAATTACAGGGCATGTGATTGTAGTACAAATAAAGGTTAACATCTGCCTTGATTTGTCTCAGCCCTTTTTTCCCTGTGCTTTATGTCCAGAACGCTGGCTGTCATCACAATTATCAAAGAACTTCTATTACATGTGGGTATTTTCCACGGCACTCCACCAGACAGAGAGTTCCCTGGTGCTTTACCTTTTAAGAGAGACAATGTCGATGAATAAGTATGAGAAATTTACCAGTCCATCCAAGTGTTTAGCAAGGCTTTCTAGGGGCCGTCCCACAGGACACTGGTTATAAATGAAATGAAACCGTCATTCTTTATTCGACATCCTGACGAAATTGTTTCTCCATAGGACAAATGAACTAGAAGTTGTTAAGGGTTTTTTAGAGAGACTATACCACAACATAGTATCTTTTTCTATGATTTTTACTCTCATTTGATATTTGAATTTTGAATGGGAATTTCCTTCCTCTCTAAAGAATATGCATCTTCAGATTGTGACAAGGAAGAGCAAGGAGTTCAAATGAAGTTGAATATAAACCAAAAGGATTTCCCAGGAGAAAATAAAGAAACAACTAACAGGAACAGGGATTTGACATGTGAGATTTGAGAAGAAAGAGGGATTGAAGAGTTTAAGCCATGGCATCATTATCTAAAATTTTAAAGCATACTCACAGAAATATGAGTATAGTTTGTGGATACCTGCACATATTATGAAAGTATGAAACAAGTACAAATGGAAAACACATCTGTCTTAGGATAGTGTTAAGTTCTTAGGAGAAGGAGTGGAAGGGAATCAAAGAAGTCTTTAAATGGGCTTCAGACTCATTTGTGCTGCTTTCTGTTTTTAAAAATAAGATTTAAAGGAATTATGGTAAAATTTTAAGATATGTTGAATATTGGTAGATGGTAAATAGCTGTGTTAGTGTTGTTTGCATTTTTGTGTATTTTATTTATTTCACATGAAGACATTTCTTAAAAAGTTTAAGGAAATGTACTGTGTACTTGAGGAGAGGAATAGAATCATGGAACTGATGACTTGAGAGATTAAAATGTAATACTAGTTTATGATCCATGTTTTGTGAATGAAGACACCAAGTTTGGACGGGTCAAATGAATTTTCTGAAAGTCACAGAGCTGGGTGCCACCAGGATGTAACTCAGGTCTCTGAGATCCCTCAGCTACGTGTGATAGCTGTGGTCCAGAAGCAAAATGTTGTCAGTGATGACATATGTCCTGCTATCACTCCAGGGTAAGTGCTAGAACTTTTCACTGGAGACATTCATTGCAAACATGTCTGGACATTTATTTAAAGAAGACAGCTTGGGCTTGAGATGAATTCAATTCAACAAAAATATTGAGTACCCAGTAAATGCAAAGTGTTGTGTTTTGTCCCCAGATGAGGTTCTTATAGATCTTTTTCATCAGTCACTAACTTTGTGGTGGTTTTCTTCTCAGTTGGCTTAACTGAGAGTCATAATAAAAAGGACAAATGTCCTTGATAAATCAGAGGGGCAGTTAGAAGCCAAAGACTGAGTGGAGAAAAAACTCCTGGTGCAAAGCAGCCTTGAACTCTCTAGAAGTAAAGTCCATATTTAGAAACAAGTGATGAAGATTGGCTATCACCAAGTCGGGCAGAATAGCATGATGGTATCCCCATGTAAAACCATGAATAATGATGGCATTATGAGAGTCACATTTCTAGAATCTATAAGTAATAGGAGGGAAAACTGTCCTTCCTAAGTCATCTGGTTGATAGTCCGTGCAACAAACATGATTATGAAGCCACATGGAACAAGACAGATGATTAAAGTGTTTGAAGGAAAGGGAAGAATAATGGATTGTTCTACAGAGGATACTCTCCATTGGCAAACAAGTGGAAATAAGCCCAGAACTGCAGTGAGTGTTAAATATAAGGCATTTCTTGCTGTTTGTGTCAGCAAACATGGGAACAGATTTATTGAAATAGATTTTGGAAGTTCCATCTCTAAACAAATTCTTTTTTTTAACTTTTATTTAATGAATATAAATTTCCAAAGTACAGAATATGGATTACAATGGCTTCCCCCCCATAACGTCCCTCCAACCTGCAACCCTCCCCTTATCCACTCCCACTCCCCTTCCATTCACATCAAGATTCATTTTCGATTCTCTTTATATACAGAAGATCAGTTTAGCATACATTAAGTAAAGATTTCAACAGTTTGCTCCCACACAGAAACATAAAGTGAAAAATACTGTTTGAGTACTAGTCATAGCATTAAATCTCAATGTACAGCACATTAAGGACAGAGATCCTACATGAGGAGTAAGTGCACAGTGACTCCTATTGTTGACTTAACCAATTGACACTCTTGTTTATGGCATCAGTAATCAACCTAGGCTCTTGTCATGAGTTGCCAAGGTTATGGAAGCCTTTTGAGTTTGCCAACTTTGATCTTATTTAGACAAGATCGTAGTCAAAGTGGAAGTTCTCTCCTCCCTTCAGAGAAAGGTACCTCCTTCTTTGATGACCCACTCTTTCCACCGGGATCTCACTCGTGGAGATCTTTCATTTAGGTTTTTTGTTCCCCCCAGAGTGTCTTGGCTTTCCATGCCTGAAATACTCTCATGGGCATTTCAGCCGGATCCGCATGCCTTAAGGGATGATTATGAGGCCAGAGCGCTGTTAGGACATCTGCTATTCTATGGGTCTGCTGTGTATCTCACTTCCCATGTTGGATCGTTCTCTCCCTTTTTGATTCTATCAGCTAGTATTTGCAGACACTAGTCTTGTTTCTGTGATCCCTTTGGTTCTTAGTCCTATCATTATGATCAATTGTGAACAGAAATTGATCACTGGGACTAGTGAGATGGCATTGGTACATGCCACCTCGATGGGATTGAATTGGAATCCCCTGGTATGTTTCTAACTCTACCGCATCTCTAAACAAATTCTAAAAATGTATAGATTTTTGTGGGACTTAATTTTCTTTAGGGTCAGTGGTTACAGCAGCAATGTTCTCAAATGTTCTTCCAAATTCATGATTCTAACACTATTTTTGGATAAATGTTGATTAGCCAGAAGAGCTAAGTATCATTTGCCTAGTGCAAGTTCAGGTGCTTCAGGTTCCATGGTATAAATAGATTGAGGGAGCTGGGGGGAGTGAGGTGAGTGGGTACTCAACCAGTGAGGCAGGGATTGACAATTGAGCAGCAGACTGAATGGAGATGGGAAAAGTTTCCCATCTACATTTCAGCTGTGGGGTAGTGGGGGCGGGGGACATACATTCTTGCTGAGAGCCCTGCTCAGTCATGTTCATGTGGTCTCACACAGTGACAATGGCAAAAATATGATAGTGAAGTGATGGGGGGGGCACTGCAGAGATAACTTACCAATACCCACCCACTCCTATCCTCACCCATTAATCACAGCTATCCACAAAGTCACTGGGGGCATGAAGATCTGGACACTCGGGGATGTGGTGGGACTCAGATAGGGGCCAGGGACATGGGGAGGGAAGGGAAGTTGGAGGTTGGCTAGAATGACTAAGCTTCCAGTTTACCTGAGATGAGCCTGACTTGACCTTTTTTTTTTTTCCTTTCCTGTAAATTATTAAAGTGTAGCCCCTTTCCATCTCCAAAGTGTCCCCATTTAGATGCTAAATTATGTATTCATTCCAGAGGGGCACAGGGCATAGGACAAGCACATAGACGGTCCATCTTAATCCAACTGAGAGCATTAAAGTCAGCCTTTGAAAATGTTGGCACTGTGACAGTTTGAGTTCTGACTCACAGCTGAGTGAAGGAGCAAATGTCAGCCTCACCATCATTCCTTACATCCAACTATTATGGGGGCTGTGAATTTAAATGGTTCCTGTCTCTGAAGCTGCAAATGAGCCCTGTCAAATTCCCAGGGTTATCAGGGTCCTCGTGGAGATGCGAGCTCAGACAGGGCAGTCTATGCACTGCAATGACCTCCCCAACCCTGCCGATGGCAGTTTGAATGTCCTCTGCAGAAGTTGCTTTTATAACAATTACCTCCCCATGAAAACACGGAGAGCTAAGCCACATATATTTTGCAGTAGGTTTGAGAATATATTCCTGGAAGAATTAGCTGATTATCTTTAGGATCAACCAACGTTGACTATCATCCTTGCACAGGTGAAAGAATGAATGGTTAAATCTGAAAAGAAATGTGAGTATTTCAAAAGAGTTGGATCCTTTTGCCATCACAATCATGTTATTCTTGTATTCCACCCCCCGCCCCAGCACACTCTTCTGATAACGTTGTGATATACAGCCCATGTGTGAGATCAGACGGAAGCAGGCATAGAAATGAGATGAAATGAACTTCAACAATAGACAGTGTTAGATATTCTGGGCAGTTCTCCCTGTAGGCCAGGGAGTGCCTGATAATGAAATGAAGGTCTCTGGGCTCACCAGCAAACCACAAAGCAGCTAATTTGGTATTTCTTGCAGAAAAAGAACTGGAAGCTGCACAGGGTTTGTTTAGGAAAGAACTTGGCCAAGTCAGTTGATTAGGGTGTTTCAGGAAGGACAGATTATGCTCCAATCACTGGCAGAATACAAACTAGAGATGTGAAGTGAATTCTATCTAGGAATGGACTTTTCCAGAATCCCACACTGGGGCTGAGTGGGAGTGCTCCATGTCAGAGAAAATCTTACCTTCCTCTCTTCACTTCAGGCTAAAACGCCACAGAACTGCCAAACAACAGCCCCTCCCCAGGCACTTACCTGAGTGGAAGTGCAAAGGACACCAGGACACCAGTCTTCTGTGTGTGTGGGCATGGCTTGCATGCAATTGGCAGCCCCTGGAATAATGAGAGCAGCTTGAAACAGTAGATTCCACACTGGATTTGAAGCTGCAAAGGTAAGATCCATGCCTTGTGGCAGAAGAGGGTCCCAGGGAGCAAGGGGCTCCTGACACCTTTTTTTTTTTTTTTTAAGATTTATTTATTTGAAAGGCAGAGTTACAGAGAGGCAGAGGTGGAGGGGTTGGGAGGGGAGAGAGAGAGAGAGAGAGAGAGAGAGAGAATTTTCCATCTGCTGGTTCACTCCCCAAATGGCCGCAACAGCCAGAGCTGTGCTGATCCAAACCCAGGAGCCAGGAGCTTCTTTCAGGTCTCCCATATGGGTGCAGGGGCCCAAGGACTTGGGCCTTCATCTACTGCTTTCCCAGGCTGTAGCAGAGAGCTGGATGGGAAGTGGAGCGCCAGGACTCAAACCAGCGCTCATATAAGTGCTGGCATTTTGCAGGTGGCGGCTTTACCTGCTATGGCCACAGCGCCAGCCCCTCCTGACTCCTTCTGAGGCTTCATAGGTAAAGGTGCAAGCTGGGCTGTCTTGTCTTTCCCCATTCAGAGGACAAGCTGGGAGAGCAAGAACTTCTGGTGGGGTGGATGCTGGAGGAGAAGGAAGTGGGGAGAGAGAGGAAGCTCCTGACAGGGAATTCTTGCTGTTGAGCCCTCTGCCAGCTTTAGACAGTATGGGTTTGGAGCGGGCAACCCCAAGTTGTGTGGCTCTGATGTGTTCACAGATCATTGGTAGGGGGCTGAAGCTGATAACAGGTCACAGGGCTGCAGAAATAATGATCCCCTCAGGCCAGGGGCAGCCAGAGTCCCTTGGCCTCAGTGCACTGCTGAAATACTCATCTCTGCGGATCCTCTGTGGCAAATAAGGCCGTGGAGCCCTGAAGCAGACTCCTCACTCTGGGAGAGTCCTGGTGGCAGTTAGGTGGGGGGAAATTGAGGATGGATGTGGGGTTTATTTCTACAGTGGGTTGAACTGTGTCCCCACCCCCACCCCAAAAGATATGTGGAGGACCTAATCCCCAGTGTCCGTGACCTTACTTGGAAATAGTCTTTGTAGATGTAATTAAGATGTAGCGATTAGATCATCATGGATGTCGGGCGGACGCCAAATCCAACAACTGGCGTCCTCCTAAGAGAAAGGAGTGATTTGACACTCACAGGCAAGGCCATGGGCAGAGGGAGGCAGAGATGGGGGTTGTGCAACCACATGCCAGAGAACTCCAAGAGCTGCCAGATACTGAAGAATGAAGGAGGGCTTCTACAGGAGGGCCTTTGCCGGTACCTTGAATTTGGGGTCCTCTTTGGCTTCCATGACTGGGAGAGAACACATTTCAGTTGCTTAAGCTAGAAGGCTTGTGGGTGATTTGCTGCAATGGCCCTAGGAAACAAATCCAACTCCATCTCGTCATTGCTTTCCATGTGAGTAACTTGAACATGAACATGTGCGTACTCCACTCTATTGGATTCTATCCTCTTCTTTCTCCCCACATCCGCCCTTCCAACTTACTTTCCTTGGTTCCTCTCTTCCCATAAATGTCTTCCCTAACCACTCCACTCAAGGGACTGTTGGACAGCAGGACTCATTCCTGCCGTGAGTGTGCATGGTTTCTGCCCTTGGCTCAGTCTGGGGGAGGGCACAGCCCTCAACAGGTTACTCCGAGTACAGTAGCTGCTGGGGTGTCTGTGGGGACAAAGAGGGAACAATTCATTCAGTGGGCCCAGGGGGGCATTCTTCCAGGGAGTGGTGGTGGTAGCATTTGAGCCCTCTCTCTGGAGGGTGAGAAGCCTGGTAACAGCCGCCCTAAGCAGAGAGCAGGATCACTTGGGGGACATCTCTGATGAGTATTCAAGGTGATGGATCTTTCACTTTGCTCTTTTCTGCTCCTGTAGCATGTGAAGAAACACAGACTCCTTGGTACATTCTATTACCTATATTCCATTTGCCCAGAGGACATTGCTGGTTCAGAGTCAAGATTGCATTGGGCATGGAAATTGATTATAGCTCAGAGCTGTGCTGACAGATGTGGTCTGTTCTCAGCCTGGTGGGTGCAGAGGTACCATATTGATTCCAGAGCTTCCCATGAACTGAGGGCTGACTGGAGAGAAGAGAACCGGCTCACGGTGTAACAGAGCTCCTGGGGCCACTTGAGATCTCCTGGGGTCCTGGGGCATAAACCAGGATGCTTGAAGGCTGTAGTGATATGCACAGACGGGCACCGTGGTTCCGACTCACCTAGAGCTCACCTGGCCCGTGAAGGACTCAACAAAGATGTCTCTGCCCCAAGGGGAATGAAACGCGAGTGAAGCAGCCTCATTTGAAAATCAAAAGCACTTTGAAGGCTGAGGCTTTAGTACTGTTCAATTTTTGAAAGTATGCTTTTGACTTTTAAGTCAGTGGCTGGGTTTAAAAAACCTGCTCTTGACTTTCGAAGCATTCCACCTTGTAACTGGAGCCAACTCGGTTTTGGTGCGCTAGTCCGTGGACAGTGCTCCACATATGCCAGTTTAAGCTGAAGGAGGTTAATGATGCTGCCCAGCTTAGAGGCAGGCTCATGTGAAACAGAAAGCGGTCAGCTTAGGGTAAGGTGGACCAGGGCGAGGGAAGCAAGCAAGGTGCTAAGGTCTGAGGGAAGCGTCAGTTCCTTACATGGCATAAAACCCTCCAGTGAGTCAGGTGCAGGGTTCCGACTTTTCTTGTTTGTCTCAGAGAACTTTGCTTAGTCCATCTGTGCTTCAGTGTCCTAATCTGTGACATAGGCATCCTGTTAGCATCATCTCCAGCTATTGGATATAAGGATGCATTAATACATGGGAGATGCCGAGCACTGCCTGGCATGGTCAGGTAGTTGTTAAAGATCTGTGACTGTTGTGCTCAGGGCCATGAGCCCTTCCTGCAAAGCATCACACGGGACGACCACAGGGAATGCCCAGCACCTTGTTACTGCTTGGCCGGGGCTCAATAAGTGGGAATGCCCCTCTCCTAAAGGCATTTCACGGCCGACCTAGATTCTGAGGTTGGGACTCAAGGCGCACATTGCACACGGGTTGAGAGCGAGTGTGCAGAAAGTTCCAAGGTCTCTGTGCCATGCCCTGTTTAGGGCAGCCCTGGGAGCCTGCCTGAGAAGAGAATGGCAGCTATAACTCCCCAAGATGTCAAGCCTGGCAATGAACAGAGCTGCCTCTAGGGACCAGCCCATTCCCTTAGGGCTGTCCCTGGAAACGGCCAGTGGTGCATCCAGCTCAGGCCCTGTGAGCCTTTACTCAGGGTTTGCATCAGTGGTGTGCCAGGGGGTGCAGGCTGGCCCATGGCACAAGCTCCTGGAGAAACAGAGTGAAGCACTGGCTTGGTTTGCACACACACCTGGTCTCACTGGATGCTCACCATCACCTTGTACAGTGAGTGTGGATGTCCCCGTTCTTCCAGGAGAGGAAACTGAAGCTTGGAGGGAGCAGTGACTTACTGCACAGCTGGTCAAGGTAGAAACAGACTCAAACTCAGTCCAACTCGAAATCCCAGTGCCTTTCCCACCATCAAACCACCTCTTGATTTGGGCATCTCCCCAACTAGACACACATTTCTGTTATTTCTTCTTCTTCTTCTTATTTATTTATTTATTTTTTTTTGACAGGCAGAGTGGACAGTGAGAGAGACAGAGAGAAAGGTCTTCCTTTGCCGTTGGTTCACCCTCCAATGGCCGCCACAGCTGGCACGCTGCGGCCAGCACACCGCGCTGATCCTATGGCAGGAGCCAGGTACTTATCCTGGTCTCCCATGGGGTGCAGGGCCCAAGCACTTGGGCCATCCTCCACTGCACTCCCTGGCCTCAGCAGAGAGCTGGCCTGGAAGAGGGGCAACCAGGACAGAATCCGGTGCCCTCACCGGGACTAGAACCCGGTGTGCTGGCGCCGCAAGGCGGAAGATTAGCCTAGTGAGCTGCGGCACATTTCTGTTATTTCAATAAGATATTTTTTCTTTATTTCATTTTAAAGAGAAAAAGCAATATTATTTATGTTCAGTTAAATAAAATCACTTTTTTCGTATGCAGAAGAATATGTAGAAGGCTTAGAGAATAATATGAACATACAAACTTTTAAAAAAGAGATTTATTTATTTTATTGGAAAGGCAGAGTTACAGAGATGCAGGGGCGAGAGAGAGAGAGAGAGAGAGGTCTTCCACCTGGCGGTTCACTCCCCAAATGGCCCCAACAGCTGGAGCTGGGCTGATCCGAAGCCAAGAGCCAGGAGCCAGGAGCTTCTACCAGGTCTCCCACACAGCTGCAGGGGCCCAAGGACTTGGGCTATCTTCTACTGCTTTCCCAGGCCATAGCAGAGAGCTGGATTGGAAGTGGAGCAGCCGGGACTTGAACTGGGCCCATGTGGGATGCTGGCACTACAGGCAACAGCTTTACCCACTATGCCACAGTGCTGAACCCCAAATTTTTTAATTTACAGAAAATCCTATATTTCTGTAGAGAATCCACCTAGTTTGGTTTATAAAAGAGGAATAGACTGGGAAATTATAGGAAAAGTCCATTTCCCTTTGCATCTGGAATAAATTGAACTAGAATATTATGGTTATAATTTGCCATAGGAAAAATACTTTGAGGAGAGAACTTTTGAGTTGTTTTGGATATTCATTTCTGTGACATAGAAAAATAGCCTTGCACTAAAGGAGAGGTGATAACAGGAACATGTAGAATTTCAGTGAGATCTGGTTTTCCAACCTCAACCTTGTTGGTACTGGTACAGAAACAGATGGATAGACCAATGGAACAGAATTGAAACACCAGAAATCAATCCAAACATCTACAGCCAACTTATATTTGATCAAGGATCTAAAACTAATTCCTGGAGCAAGGACAGTCTATTCAATAAATGGTGCTGGGAAAACTGGATTTCCACGTGCAGAAGCATGAAGCAAGACCCCTACCTTACACCTTACACAAAAATCCACTCAACGTGGATTAAAGACCTAAATCTACGTCCTGACACCATGAAGTTATTAGAGAACACTGGAGAAACCCTTCAAGATATTGGCACAGGCAAAGAATTTCTGGAAAAGACCCGGGAGGCACAGACAGTCAAAGCCAAAATCAACTATTGGGATTGCATCAAATTGAGAAGTTTCTGTACTGCAAAAGAAACAGTCAGGAGAGTGAAGAGACAACCGACAGAATGGGAAAAAATATTTGCAAACTATGCAACAGATAAAGGGTTAATAACCAGAATCTACAAAGAGATCAAGAAACTCCACAAAAACAAAACCAACAACCCACTTAAGAGATGGGCCAAGGACTTCAATAGACATTTTTCAAAAGAGGAAATCCAAATGGCCAACAGGCACATGAAAAAATGTTCAAGGTCATTAGCAATCAGGGAAATGCAAATCAAAAGCACAATGAGGTTTCACCTCACCCCGGTTAGAATGGCTCACATACAGAAATCTACCAACAACAGATGCTGGCGAGGATGTGGGGAAAAAGGGACACTAACCCACTGTTGGTGGGAATGCAAACTGGTCAAGCCACTATGGAAATCAGTCTGGAGATTCCTCAGAAACCTGAATATAACCCTACCGTTCGACCCAGCCATCCCACTCCTTGGAATTTACCCAAAGGAGTTTAAATTGATAAACAAAAAAGCGGTCTGCACCCTAATGTTTATTGCAGCACAATTCACAATAGCCAAGACCTGGAACCAACCTAAATGCCCATCAACGGTAGACTGGATAAAGAAATTATGGGATATGTATTCTTTAGAGTACTATACCGCAGTAAGAAACAACGAAATCCAGTCATTTGCAACAAAATGGAGGAATCTGGAACACATCATGCTGAGTGAAGTAAGCCAGTCCCAAAGGGACAAATACCATATGTTCTCCCTGATCGGTGACAACTGACTGAACACCAAAGGGGAAACCTCCTGAAGTGAAGTGGACACTATGAGAAATGGTGACTTGATCAGCATAGCCCTGACTGCTGATGGACAACTTAATACATTATCCCTCATAGTATTTTTTTTTTGTCTGTTCTACTTGATATGACTGGTTTAATTCTGTAATTATCACACAGTTATTCTTGAGTGTTGAAAATTAACTGAAATGTGATCCCTGTTGAACGTAAGAGTGGGAATAAGAGAGGGAAGAGATGTGTAATTTGGGGCATGCTCGGGCTGACTTGCCCCAATTGGTAGAGTTGGAAACATACCAGGGGATTCCAATTCAATCCCATCAAGGTGGCATGTGCCAATGCCATCTCGCTATTCCAGGTGATCAATTTCAGTTCACAATTGATCATAATGAAAGGACTGAGAGTCAAGGGGAGCACATGGGCAAGTCTAGTATCTGCTGACACCAACCGATAGAATGGATAAAGGGGAGAGTGGTCCAGCATGAGAAGTGAGATGCTCAGCAGACTCATAGAATGGCGGATGTCCTAAATAGCACTCTGGCCTCAGAATCAGCCCTAAAGGCACTCGGATCTGGCTGAAAAGCCCATGAGAGTATTTCAGGCATGGAAAGCCAAGACACTCTGGCAAAAAGATCTCTGTGAGTGAGATCCCAGTGGAAAGAACAGGTCTTCAAAGAGGGAGGTGCCTTTCTCTGAAGGGAGGAGAGAACCTCCACTTTGACTATGACCGTGTCTAAACAAGATAAGAGTCGGAGAACTCAGGGGGCTTCCATAGCCTTGGAAACTCATAACTGGTGCATAGGGAGATTACTGATGCCATAAACAGGAGTGTCAATTTGTGAAGTCAACGGCAGGAGTCACTGTGCACTTACTCCTCATGTAGGATCTCTGTCCTTAACGTGCTGTACACTGAGGCTTAATGCTATAACGAGTACTCAAACAGTATATTTCACTTTGTGTTTCTATGGGGGTTCAAACGATTGAAATCTTTACTTAATGTACACTAAACTGATCTTCTGTAAAAAAAAAAAAATTATCAATTCCCAACTTGACTCTCACTGGGATTAAACATGACAATAGGTCTGATCTGATTTCATCATCATTTAAAAAAAATCATCTATTATTTTTCACTTTATGTTTCTGTGTGGGAGCAAACTGTTGAAATACTTACTTAAGGTATGCTAGGCTGATCTTCTGTATATTAAGATAATCGAAAATGAATCTTGACGTGAATGGAGGGGGAGAGGGAGTGGGAAGGGGGGGGTTGTGGGTGGGAGGGACGGTACGGGGGGGGGAAGCCATTGTAACACATGAGTCGTACTTTGGAAATTTATATTCATTAAATAAAAGATAAAAAAAAATATTTTTTTAAATTAAAATATTTAAATTAAATTAAAAATTAAAATTAAATTTAAATTAAATTTAAAATTAAAATATTTAAAATATCATATGTTCTCCCTGACGGTGACAACTAACTGAGCACCAAAAAGGAAACCTGTTAAAATGAAATGAACACTATGAGAAACCATGACTTGATCAGCCCTTGCCCTGACTGTTGATGAACAACTTAATACATTATCCCTCTTAGTATTTTTTTTCGTTTGTTCTACTTAATACTTTTGGTTGAATACTGTAATCAATACACAGTTATTCTCAAGTGTTGAAACTTAACTGAAAAGTGATCACTCTTAAATGTAAGAGTGGGAATAAGAGAGGGAAGAGATGTGCAATTCGGGACATGCTCAAGCTGACTTACCTCAAACGGTAGAGTTAGAAACATACCAGGGGATTCCAATTCAATCCCATCGAGGTGGCATGTACCAATGCCATCTCACTAGTCCCGGTGATCAAACTCTGTTCACAATTGATCATAATGATAGGACTAAGAACCAAAGGGAGCACATAAACAAGACTAGTGTCTGCAAATACTAGCTGATAGAATCAAAAAGGGGGAGAACGATCCAACATGGGAAGCGAGATACACAGCAGACCCATAGAATGTTTGATGTCCTAAACAGCACTCTGACCTCAGAATCAGTCCTTAAGGCACGTGGATCCAGCTGAAAAGCCCATGAGAGTATTACAGGCATGGAAAGCCAAAACACTCTGGCAACAACAACAACAACAACAACAAACCCTAAATGAAAGATCTCTGCGAGTGAGATCCCAGTGAAAAGAACAGGTCATCAAAGAAGGAGGTACCTTTCTCTGAAGGGAGGAGAGAACTTCCACTTTGACTACGACCTTGTCTAAATATGATAAGAGTGGGTGAACTCAGGGGGCTTCCATAGGCTTGGCAGCTCATGACAAGAGCCTAGGGTGATTACTGATGCCATAAACAAGAGTATCAATTGGTTAAGTCAACAACAGGAGTCACTGTGCACTTACTCCTCATGTAGGATCTCTGTCCTTAATGTGCTGTACATTGTGATTTAATGCTATTACTAGTACTGAAACAGTATTTTTCACTTTGTGTTTCTATGTGGGTGCAAACTGTTGAAATCTTTACTTAATATATGCTGAACTGATCTTCTGTATATAAAGAGAATAGAAAATGAATCTTGATGTGAATGGAAGGGGAGAGGGAGCGGGAAAGGGGAGGGTTGCAGGTGGGAGGGAAGTTATGGGTTGGGAAGCTGTTGTAATCCATAAGCTGTACTTTGGAAATTTATATTCATTAAATAAAAGTTAAAAAAAAAGATTTATTTATTGATTTGGGAGGTAGAGTAACAGAAGGAGAGACTTAGACAAAGGTCTTCCATCTACTGGGTCCCTCCTGAAATGGCCGCAACGGTGGGAGCTGAGCTGATCTGAAGCCAGGAGTCAGGAGCTTCCTCCAAGTCCTCCACATGAGTGCCTGGGCCCTAGCTGCTTTCACAGGCCATAGAAGAGATCTGGATTGGAAGAGGAGCAGCTGGCCCCCATGTGTGATGCTGGCTCCACAGGTGGAGACTTCAGCCCACTATGCCACAGTGCTGGCCCCAAATATTTCTTCACTGGGGTGGGTGTCTGGTCTGGAGTTCATCAGCATCCCTGGCCTCCACCCACTGGATGCCAGTAGCACACTCTGTCATGACAACCCAAGATGCCATCAAGTGTTACCAAATGTCCTTTGGGGGAAAAATCACATGCAGTTGAGAACCACGGAGCTGGGTGGAAAAGCATAATCATCAATTAATATGCATGCTTATCGTCACGGCTTGTGGCATTGTACCAAGAGCACAGCTGCTTCCTCACCATTCCCAAGGGGGACTGGCAGAACAGAGAGACCTTTCCACTATGGGATCATATTAGGATTCTATTCTTCTTAAAAACAGAGAAAGCTTTATCGAGATACAATTCACAAGCTGTAAAATTCACCCTTTTAAAGAGTACCACGCAGTGGTTTCAAGAATATCCACAGTTGTGCAACCTGTATCACTATTTAACTTGTCTTTATCTCCAGAAACCTGCACATTCATGGGCAGTCAGCTCATTACTAGCTCTCCCAGCCCCTGGCAGTCTCTGCTCAATGTTTTGCCCCCATGGGTTTGTGGGGTTCCATTCTCAAGGGTGAGATGTTTGGCTTAAATGCTGTGTTAGTCTGTTTTTCATTAAAATCCCCAATGGGAGCTTCTTGGCAAAGACAAGGTTTATTTCAGCTTAGAGTTTGGAGGTTCCAGCTCAGGCTCAGGTGGCTCCATAGTCTGGTGTCTGTGCAGAGGAAGGGTCCCAGGAAGCAGAGAGAGAAAAGCTAGGCTCAACTGAAACTCTAACAATGATCAATCATCTCACAAAAACCAGTCTCTGAGGGTACACCCTTAGTCACCCAAATACCTCTTACCAGATCCACCTCTGAGATGCCATAATTAGATTAAGTCTCCATCCTTAACTTGTCAACCACTAACATTACACCTGCATGAGCTTTAGGGGAGACAAGTCTTACTGAATCCATAACAAAATCTAATAGCTAATGTTGATGGCGTGCCATGTCTTCATCCAATGACTCCTCCCCATTGCCTTAGGTGTTTCATTGTTTTACACTTGTTTTTGTTTTTTATTTTGATTTTAGTTTTTAACAGATTCAATATGATTTATAGATACAATTCTAAGAACATAATGGTATTTCCTTCTTCCTCCCTCCCCCTCCACCCTCTTTCCTTCTCTGTTTTTTTTTTTTTTCATTTTTGAGATAACATTTTAAATTCCCATTACAGTAAAAAGTCTTAATACTTCACCAAATAGGAAGTTTAACAAGAGAAAAACAAAAAGCTTTAGTTTAGTGGGAATATAGACAACAGGCATAAATAATAATTGAATGGAAAAGTGACCATTTCATTAATAATTGGTAAATTTTAAAGTAATCACAGATCATCAAAATTATAGTAGTATAGCATTCTTAAACATTGGTTTGACACAGATATAAAACAAAGTTTTCCAAAACTCTTTTTGAAGCAGTGCTGATACACACAGGCTTTTCTTTTTTAAAAAATTTTGGCTCCCACATATAAGGGAGAACAGGAGGCATTTGTCTTTCTGTGTCCTGTTTATCTTACTCAACATGATGTCCTCCAGTTATATCCATTTTGCTGCAAATGGTAGAATTTCATTCTTTTTTATAGCTGAATAATATTCCATTGTGTCTGTATATATGTATGTTTGTGTGTGTGTGTGTGTGTGTGTGTATATATATATATATATCACATTTTCTTTATCCATTCATTTGATGATGGACACTTTGGCTACTTCCAAATTTCAGCTATTGTGAACAGTGTTGCTATAAACGTGGTGGTGCAAGTATCTCTTTGATACAATATGTTCATGTCCTTTGCATATATACCCAGTAGTGGGATTGCTGGATCATTTGGCAAGTCTGTTTTTAGTTTTTAAATAAATCTCCACCTTGTTTTTCACAGTGGCTTAAATAATTTACAAGTGTTCCCCTTTCTCCACATCTTTTCCAGCATTTGTTACTGACTATGTTTAGGAGTTTAGCCATTCTGACAGGGGTGAGGTGATATCTCATTGTGTTTTTGATCTGCATTTCCCTGATGGCTAGTGATGTTAAGCATTTTTTTTTCATATATTTCTTGGTCATTTGTTATTTCTTATTTTGAGAACTGTTTATTGAGGTCCTTTCCCCATTTCTTAACTGGGTTGATTTTTTTGTTGTTGTTGTTGTTTTTCAAGTTGCTGGTATATTTGGAATATTAATTGTCTGTTAGATAGGTAGCTTCCGATTATTATTTCCCATTCTGTTAGATGTCTCTTGACTCTATTAATTGCTTCTTTTGCTGTACAAAAGCTTCTGAGTTTGCTATAGTCCTATTTGTTTAGTTTTTCTTTAGTTGTCTGTGCTTTGGGGGTCTTGTCCAAGAAGTCGTCCCCTATGCCAGTGTCTTGGAGCGATTCCCCTATGTTTTCTTCAGCAACTTCATAGTCTCAGGTCTTAAATTTAGGTCTTTGATCCATCTGGAGTTGACTTTTTGTATATGGTAGAAGGTATGGATTTAATTTCATTCTTCTATATATGCTTATCCAGTTTTGCCAGTACCATTTGTCGAAGAGATTATCCTTACTCCTTTGTGTGGTCTGAGCACTTTTGTCAAAAAGCAGTTGACTGTATGTATGTAGATTAATTTCTGTGTTCTCTGTTCTGTTCCATTGATCTACGTAGCATATTATCATAGCTTTGTAGTATGCTTTGAAGTCAGGTATTGTGATAACTCCAGCTTGATTTTTCTTGCTAATGATCACTTTGGCTATTTGGAGTCTTTTGTGATTCCATATGAATTTTAGGATTGTTTTTCTAATTCTGTAAAGAATGTCTTTGGTATTTTGAAAGGGGTTGCATTGAATCTGTAGATTGCATTAGGTAGTATTGACATTTTAATAATATTGATTCTTCTGATCCATGAGCAAGGAATATCTTTCCATTTTTTGGTGTCCTTTATGATTTCTTTCATCAATGCTTGACAATTCTCCTTGTAGAGTACTTCACTTCTTTGATTAAATTTATTCCTCCAATTTTTTTGTGGTTGTTTTGAATGGGATTTGTTTCTTGGTTTCTCTTTCAGTGAGTTTATAAGTAGCATATAAAAAGCTACCATTTTTTCTGTGTTTATTTTGTAACCTGCAACTTTACTGGAGTGGTTTATCAATTTAAGAGCTTTTTGGTGGAGTGTTAGGTTCTTCCATGTACAAAATCATGTCATTTGCAAACATGGGTAATTTGACTTCCTCTTTTCCAATTCTGATGCCTTTTATTGCTTTCTTTTACCTAATTGCTCTTGCTAAAATTGTTTTGAATAGGAGTGGTGAAAGTGGCCATCCTTGTCTTGTTCCAGATCTGACAGAAAATGCTTTCAGCTTTTCCCTGTTCAGTATGATACTGGCTGTTGGTTTGTGATCTATAGGCTTCAGAATTTTGAGGAATGTTCCTTCTTTCTTTCTTTCTTTCTTTCTTTCTTTCTTTCTTTCTTTGACAGGCAGAGTGGACAGTGAGAGAGAGAGACAGAGAGAAAGGTCTTCCTTTGCCATTGGTTCACCCTCCAATGGCCTCTGCAGCCGGTGCGCCGCGGCTGGCACATCACGCTGATCCGAAGCCAGGAGCCAGGTGTTTCTCCTGGTCTCCCATGGGGTGCAGGGCCCAAGCACTTGGGCCATCCTCCACTGCACTCCCTGGCCACAGCAGAGAGCTGGCCTGGAAGAGGGGCAACCGGGACAGAATCCAGTACCCCGACTGGGACTAGAACCCGGTGTGCCGGCGCTGCAAGGCGGAGGATTAGCCTAGTGAGCCGCGGTGCTGGCAGAATGTTCCTTCTATACCTAGTTTCTGAAGGTTTTTTTTTTTTTTTTTTTTTATCATGAAGCGGTGTTGAATCTTATCAAATGCTTTCTCTGCGTCTATTGAGATGACTTTATGACTTTTGTTCTCATTCTATTGATGTGACTTATGGCATTTATTGATTTGTGAATATTGAACCACCCTTGCATTTGTGGGATAAATCCCTCTTGATCATGATATATGATCTTTTTGAGGTGGTTTTGGATTCCATTTGCTAGCATTTTGTTGAGAATCTTTGCATCTATGTTCATTAAGGATATAGCTCTATAGTTTTCTTTTTGTGTTGAGTTTTGGTATAAAAGTAATAATGGCTTCATAAAAAGAGTTTGTCAGAGTTCTATCCTGTTCAATATTTTGGAGTAGTTGGAAAAATATTGGAGTTACTTCCTCTTGGAATGTTTTGTGGAATTTAGTAGTAAAGTCATCAGATCCTGGACTTTTTGAAAGACTTTTGATTACTGCTTCAATCTCATTGTTTGTTATAAGTCTGCTTAGATTGTCCATATATTCTTGATAAAATCTTAGAACGTTATATGTATCCAGGAATTTATCCATTTCTTTGAGATTTTCCCATTTATTAGTGTATGGTTTTTCATAGTAGCTTCTTACAGTACTTGGTATTTCAGAGGTGTTGGTTGTAATATCTCCTTTTCATCTCTATTTTTATTTATTTGAGTTTTTCTCTTTTTGTTATTCTGGCTAGAGGTTCATCTATTTTGTTAATCTTTTCAAAAAGCCATCTTTTTGTTTTGTTAACCTTTTATATTTCTTTTTTTAAATTTCAATTTCATTTATTTCTGCTCTGATCCTTATTATTTCTTGCCTTCTGCTGATTTTGGGTTTGGTTTGTTCTTGTTTTTCTAAGTCTTCGAGATACATCATTAGATCTTTAGTCTGAGACATTTCTCTCTTTTTTAATGTAAGCACTTAATGCTATAAACTTCCCTCTTAATACTGCTTTTGCTGTATCTCACAGGTTTTGATAAGTTGTTTTTCATTTTCATTTATTTCAAGAATGTTTTTCATTTTCTTTTTAATTTTTTCAATATCCATTGATTGTTCAGTAGCATGTTGTCTAATTTCCAAGTACTTATGAATGTTCTATTGTTCTTTTTGTTGTTGATTTCTAGTTTTATTTCTTTATGGTCTGAGAAGATGCATGGTATGATTTCATTCTTTTTTTTTAACTTTTATTTAATGAATATAAATTTCCAAAGTACAGCTTATGGATTACAATGGCTTCCCCCCCATAACATCCCTCCCACCTGCAACCCTCCCCTTTCCCACTCCCTCTCCCCCTCCATTCACATCAAGATTCATTTTCGATTCTCTTTATATACAGAAGATCAGTTTAGCATACATTAAGTAAAGATTTCAACAGTTTGCACCCACACAGAAACATAAAGTGAAAAATACTGTTTGAGTACTAGTTTTAGCATTAAATCTCAATGTATAGCACACTAAGGACAAAGATCCTACATGAGGAGTAAGTGCACAGTGACTCCTGTTGTTGACTTAACCAATTGACACTCTTGTTTATGGCATCAGTAATCACCCTAGGCTCTTGTCATGAGCTGCCAAGGCTATGGAAGCCCCCTGAGTTCACCCACTCTTATCATATTTAGACAAGGCATGGTCAAAGTGGAGGTTCTCTCCTCCCCTCAGAGAAAGGTACCTCCTTCTTTGATGACCCACTCTTTCCACTGGGATCTCACTCGCAGAGATATTTCATTTAGGTGTTTTTTTTTTTTTTTTTTCCCCCAGAGTGTCTTGGCTTTCCATGCCTGAAATAGTCTCATGGGCTTTTCAGCTGGATCCGTGTGCCTTAAGGACTGATTCTGAGGCCAGAGTGCTGTTTAGGACATCTGCTATTCTATGGGTCTGCTGTGTATCTCACTTCCCATGTTGGATCATTCTCTCCCTTTTTGATTCTATCAGCTAGTATTTGCAGACACTAGTCTTGTTTATGTGCTCCCTTTGGCTGTTAGTCCTATCATTATGATCAATTGTGAACAGAAATTGATCACTGGGACTAGTGAGATGGCATTGGTACATGCCACCTCGATGGGATTGAATTGGAATCCCCTGGTATGTTTCTAACTCTACCGTTTGAGGTAAGTCAGCTTGAGCATGTCCCGAATTGCACATCTCTTCCCTCTCTTATTCCCACTCTTACATTTAAGAGTGATCACTTTTCAGTTAAGTTTCAGCACTTAAGAAGAATTGTGTATTGATTATAGTTTTCAACCAAAAGTATTAAGTAGAACAAACAAACAAAAAATACTAAGAGGGATAATGTATTAAGTTGTTCATCAACAGTCAGGGTGAGGGCTGATCAAGTCAAAATTTGCTGAGACTTGATTTGTGGCCTAATATATGGTGTATCCTAGATGATCCATGTGCTGATGAGAAAAATGTTTATTCTGTAGCTGTTGGGTGAAATGTCCTGAAAATGTTAGATCTATGTGTTCGATAGTAAGTTCCAAATCTGATGTTTACTGATTTTCTGTTTGGATATCTGTCCATTGATGAGAGTAGGATGTTGAAAACATTCCCTATTATTGTATTGGAGTTTATCTCTCCCTTTAGGTCTGATAGTATTTTCTGTATATATCTGGGTGTGCTGGGTACATATATATTTATGATTGTTATGACTTCTTGCTGAACTGAACACTTTATTAAAATATAATATCCTTCTTTATCTTTTTTACAATTTTTGATTCAAAGTCTGTTTTATCTGATGTCAGGATAGCTACTCCTGCTCTATTTTGTTTACCAGTTGCCTGGTACATCTTTTCCCTGCCCTTCACTTTTAGTTTTTGTGTGTGTTTGTGGTGAAGTGAGTTTCTTGTAGGTAGGATATAGTGGGGATATGGTATTTTATACATTCAACCAACCTAAGTCTTAGTTAGAGATGTTAATCCATTTATATTTAAAGTTGTATTCATAGATACAAACTAAAACTTGTCATTTTGTTGATTGGGTAATGATTCTACCTGCTCTGTTAGTAATTTGGTGTTGTTATGTGTTTTTGTATTTATTTCTAATGCAGAACACTCTTCAGAAACCCTGTGAATATAGAATGGGGTAAAATTATGTCTTTGCAAAAACTGATGAAGAGAGGGGAGGGAAGGAGGGATGTCAAGGGGAAGCAGAGGAGTGAGGAGAGTTTAGGGAGTGCGGGTTTCTTCTTGGAACTGTACCACAGGGCCACTTCCTCTTTGAGCTTTTTGTATCTGGATGCCCATGTCCCTTTCAAGACATGGGAAATTTTCAACTATTATTTCATTTAGCAGGTTCTCAATGCCTTTATTTTTCCTTGTCCTTTGGGAATACCTATAATATGGATATTTAGTCATTTAATAGTATTCCACATTTCTCGTCACTTTCTTCATTCTTCTTAATTCTTTTCTCTTTATTTTTTGTCGAATTGGGTTATTTCAAAATGCTTGTCCCTGAAGTCAGAAATTCTTTTGTCTACTTGGCCTACTCTGCTGTTAAAACTTTCAACTGTGTTTTTAACTTTCCTGCTTAAGCATTTCATCTCCAAAATTTCTGTTTGGTTCTTCTTAATGAGTTCTATCTCCTTAGCAGTATTTTCTTCACATCACTAATTGATTTCCTCATTTCTTTAATCTTTCTGTATTCTGTTGCAGCTTGTTGAATTTCCTACGATCATTGTTTTGAGTTCTATATTTGTCATTTCATAGATTTCCTTCAGTTCAGGATTTAATTCTGGAGGACTACTGTGTTCTTTTGGAGGTGTCATGCTACCTTACTTCTTCATGTCTCCTGTATCCCTACACTGATATCTGTGCATCTTGTAAAATTGTCCTTTCTTCTTTATGAAGTAGGTTTTATTGAAAAAGAGTTTGGCTGGCGCCATGGCACAATAGGCTAATCCTCCTCCTGTGGTGCCAGCACACCAGGTTCTAGTCCCAATTGGGGTGCCGGATTCTGTCCCGGTTGCCCCTCTTCCAGGCCAGCTCTCTGCTGTGGCCCAGGAAGGCAGTGGAGGATGGCCCAAGTGCTTGGGCCCTGCACCCACATGGGAGACCAGGAGAAGCACCTGGCTCCAGGCTTTGGATCAGCATGGTGCGCCGGCTGCAGCACGCTGGCCGTGGCGGCCATTGGAGGGTGAATCAACAGTAAAAGGAAGATCTCTCTCTCTCTGTCTCTCTCTCTCACTGTCCACTCTGCCTGTCAAAAAAAAAAAAAAAAAAAAAAAAAAAAAAGAAGAGTTTCTGGTTTAACTGGAATGCAGGGTATCACTTGACTTGTTGCTCTGGCTTTGGTTCTATGTGAGCCCAGGAATGGAGTCTTTGAATCAATGTCAGCTGTGTCTATAAGTGACACAGTGGTCTAGTCTGCTACAGTTCATAGGGACAGACATGTGGCTTTGAGAAGAATATGGATTTTCCAGGGTTTATGTCTTTGGTCCACAGAGAGTTTGATGTCAGTCAGTGAATGTGATAGCCAGGATCTTATGCTTGGTACTGAGGGAAACATGGGTGGCTGTTCCCTTGGTCTACTGGCAAGTCTGAGTGATGCCAGGGCTTGTGGCACCAATTGATGTGGCTCTAGGATGGTGTGATGCAGATGGACCCTTCTTCAGGTCCTGCTAGGAGAGTCCAGCTTGAATTGTGGCTTATAATA
Source organism: Oryctolagus cuniculus (assembly GCF_051225735.1). Classification (NCBI taxonomy): domain Eukaryota; kingdom Metazoa; phylum Chordata; class Mammalia; order Lagomorpha; family Leporidae; genus Oryctolagus; species Oryctolagus cuniculus. The sequence continues at coordinate 83,746,790 of NC_142871.1, forward strand.
CCAACAGCCCTAGTCTTAGGACTAGGGGATGTGAACTGAAATGTTCTCCAGTCCTATAAGGTGACTATAGGATGTACAACAGATTTTGCTCTTGAGAATATAAGTCCAGGAGGGTTCTTGCCTAGGTCCACCTGTCTGCACTGGGCCAGAATGTGCACAGCTGAGAACAGAGCATCTACCGAGTGCCTGGCTCAGCTCCAAGTGCTCACACTAAATTTTGAAAACAGCCCAGTGAGCTGCGGGCTCTCAGGTATGCCCATTTTACAGGAGGAGAGACTGAGATCCATAGACCCGAGTAAGTTACACTAGGTCCCTGGAAAGTGGTAGAGGGATATCCTGGTCTAGAGTCTGGATCTACAAATGTTGCACAACACTGCTTTTCAAAGCAACACTTCCAGGGGCCCTGATGAATATAGGTCCCCTTAGTTCTCATGATGATCCTATAAGGTGAATATTATCACTCACTCATCAGGATGAGGAACCTGATGCTTAGAGAAGGACTATCATGCTCAAAAGTGGCAGAACCAAGATTCAAACCTGGGTTAAAATGTCTTCATCTCTAGGGGCTGGCACTATGGTGTAGCAGGTAAAGCACTACCCATAGTGCTGGTATCCCTTGTGGGTGCTGGTTCTATTCCCAGTTGCTCCATTTCAGTTCCAGCTCTCTGCTACGGCCTGGGGAAACAGTGGAGGATGGCCCAAGTCTTTGGGCCCCTACACTCGTGTGGGACACAGAAGCAACTCCTGGCTCCTGGCTTACGATCAGCTCAGCTCCAGCCTTTGTGGCCATTTGGGGAGTGAAGATTGCTTTCCCTCTTTCTGCCTCTGCCTCTCTGTAGCTCTGCCTTTCAAAAAATATTTTTTTAAAGTAAAAGTGTGCAACAATTAAAAAAAAATCTTCATCTCAAGGAATGCTGCCAAAGACAATACCAATGACTGACTCCTGAAGGTCAGCCTGGAAGCCTTAGCTCTTATCTCATGGAAAGAAGACCCACTGATTATGAAGGAAAATTGGCCTAATTGTTTTCTTATCTCCAAAGGAAGATGAGAAACAGGCAAAGTTCTTCTAGAAGGATGTGGAAAGGAGAATGGTATTCCATTGTGAGGTCCAGAAAAACAGCTAGGAGGAAGATGGATTCAACTGTTTGCATCCTTGAAAGAATCTTCCAGGATTGAGAATGGACTGGCAAGCATATGGGTTGAGCCTAGAGAGGAAAGCCGGTGACCAGGCCATGCTCAGTCAGAATGCTGCTGTATACTTCCCTGGGGAGGCTCACCTCCTGCACAGCCCTGCCTATCTGGGAGACAAGCTCATCTTGAACCCATAAATATAGATGTAAGCACCTTGGACCTGAACGGAAGCTCATCAAAGAAGAGAGCTAATTACAGTGCTAGTTATTTACATAATTTAGATGACAATCTTGAAAACATAGTTATATTTCAGAGATTCATGACTTTAATCAGATTGCAAGGGATGAAGAATAACACAGATCAAGTCAGGTTGATTTGCACAAGTATTAAACATATAGGTTGGCACCTACACATAGAGAAAAATGCCAGAGATTGCAAATTATGTTATAGCCATTCTAGAGAAATGGGATAATGGATCAAAAGGGAAAGTATGAAAAATAAAAATTGATCAAGGCAGTTATTTGAGTGTAGAATGAGATGGATCTGTAACTGCTTTAATCAAAGTATATGGCTGTAACATAAAAGAATATATCTTAGTGAAAGCTTAGTGGGTAGGAACATGGTGTAAATGAAAGGATTTTATTATCATAAAACCATAAAGTTCAATTTTATGCAAAAATAAAAATGACAAGCAATATAACAATTGAGCTATCCAAGAAATAATATTCCACAGACGTAATCTACTTTCAGCCTGGCTATAGACAGTTTGATTGCTTTTGTAACAGACAACTGGCCACATGAAGTGACTGGCTCTTTGTCTGGAGTCTTTTTCCTACCTCCAAACTAATGAGGATCCTCCATGAAAAGAATTAAAAGACAATTTTATTTTGGTGCAAAAACTTTTGAAACCCATGTGTAGTTTTCTTCATCAGATGTGTTTTCCATGTATTGCCTGAAGACCCTTCAGACATGTTTTTTTGTCCCTATACTCTGCCTCCCACTGTCAGCCAGCCAACACATCCTCATCCTTCATTATGGGATCTCAGACCATCTGGTAGACCAGTAGAGAGAGGCCTATGGGCTTGGAGTCCCAGCATAGCCATTGATTGATTGCCTGATCTTGAGCAGCTCACCTAACTTCTCTGATCCTGTCTCCCACAGTCTCTGATCTCCTTTTCTAGTGGCTTCTTTTGTCATTTTTGCTTCCCTATTACAATCACAGCATTCACCATGATGGCCTATTTGATGTTTATGTGAATGTGGCATTTGCCTTACTGTCAGATGCCTTGGGTTCCAATTCTAGAGCTGTCCCTTACTAGATAAGCTTCAATTTCCTCATCTGCAGAAATGAATCTCACTGAGGCAAAGACTGAGAGCTGATCGCTCAACCCATTACCCATGGTCATGTTCCCAAGGAGAGCCCATGGAATACGAGTGGAAGTTATGAGGACCGCTTAAGACATTATTCCTTAAAAACCTCCAAGATGCCCCTGTCTCCTGACGAATTTGGGGAGAGAACTAGAACCCAATAAAATACATGTTGAAGGTAGCAGAGACACAGATGGGACAGCCTTAACACCTGAGTTGTTTTTTGGGTGAGAACATCTTTCTATTCCAACTAGGAATATCCTTTTCGGGCCTCAAGTGAGTGAGATGCAAACATCTCTTGCATAAAGTGAACAATAACAGGTGGTTTATCTGTTGTAGCAACTAGCATTGCCTTAACTATACATCAACACCACAGAATTGTTGTGAAGATTACAACAATGTTTGGCAGATGTCTTAGCACATAGCAGGCTCTTAATAATGTCTGATAAATGAATGGACCATTAAGCTCTCCAAAAGATAAAACAGAATCAGTGTTTATGCTGACTACCCTCTATGTCAAGCCTAGTTTATTTTTTTTTTCTGTTGACTTAGGTACAAATAACTGGGATTCCTCACAAGCTTTTGAGGATTGTGCTCTCTTGTGGTTAAGTTAGTATAACTTGTATTCAGATTTCTCACAGATTTCCAGAATACTGGTGCTGAATGGCAATCAAGTCATATACAACCCTCTCATTTCATAGATGAGAAAACCAGGGCTTAGAGAGGTTAATTATTCTTGAGTCATGGGCCAAAGCTAGGGCTTTTGATTCTTTTCATAATTAAAAGAGGTATTTTCTCATTATAAAAGTTACAAATGATCGTGACTGGGAAAGTAGAAAAGTTTTATTTGATGGAAAAAATAAGAGTAGCTCTCATATAGACTCGGGCTATCTATCTTACATTGTTTAATAGAGATTATGGGGTTCATATAATTTTAAATACTGGGTACAAAGGCTCAACCCTGGACTTCAGGGAGAATTTGGGGTTCCAAGGGCTACTCTAGGGGCTGAGCTCTTGGGGTAGAATTGTTGTAGCTGCTAGGGAAAATCACGTCTCACAGGGTTAGGGAACTCCCATGTCCTACTTGAGGAAGCTGGGGTGGGGGCTTGTGAGGGTTGGAGGTTGTGTGTTCCCTAGGGAGCAGGTTCTTGGGTCCAGCTAGAGCCCCAGGTGTGCAGTTTGCTTTCTTCCTTTTTTAAAAAAGAGATTTATTTATTCATTATTAATTTGAAAAGAAGAGTGGCATAGAGAGAGGCAGAGATGGAGAAAGAGATCTTTATTATGCTAGTTCACTCCCCAAGCGCCTGCATGGATTATGCTGGCTGAAGCCAAAGCCAACCAGCCAGGAGCTAGGAAACTCCATGAGGTTTCCCATGTGGGTGACAAGAACCCGAGTACTTGGGCCATCCACTGCTGTCTCTCAGGCACATTAGCAGGAATCTGGATCAGAAGCAGAGGAGCAGAACAGAGGAGTAGGGACTTGAACCAGCACTCTAGTATGGGTCATGGGCATTGCAAGCTGTGGCTTAACCTGCTGCGCTGCTTTCAATGGCAGACAGCTGCAGCCGTGGCATCAAGGCTGGGCTTCCCCCTCCCACTTCCGAGCGAATCTCAAACATTCTCCCCTCAAATATCCAGAATGGTGACTTTGGGGGACAGCTCCCATCTTTCTGCTGTAAAGTGACTACCCTCCTATGGCAATCTGTTAAGAATTTCAGTGAGCCCTAGAGAAGGCTTGTTCTATCCTAGATTCCCTTCAGCCCTCATGGAGGTGGAGACTCCAGGTAAACTGCTAAGGGGTCCAGCAAAGGGAGGCTCCTCATCCCTGGGGAAGTTTGCTGAAACCTGTCCAGCTGACAGGTCCTGCCCTGCACACGTGGGGTCTCCCTGGCAGCCTGGGGAGGGGTCAGCTTTTTAGCTTTGGTCACCGAGGAAACCACTAACTGACATTTAGTGACAAGAAGGAGATTGTTCCACTGTGGTGGAATCTGGGAACCCGGGCCTGGTTGCATGTCAGTAACACCCTTGGGGCCTCATGATTGTCATTGCTCTATGAGTGACGGAGTTTAGGACAGCCTGGCAGGAAACTGAGCCTGATTTCTTGATGCCTTGCTTTTCTTTCCTTGACCTCCCCTCCCACCAATGCCGCTTTCCTTGCCTGCTGTCTGTGACTTAGTGTCTACCGTGATGGAACCCATATGAAGATAAGCTGCTGTGTGACCTTTGCTGCACTTGGAGGCATAGAGTCAAATCCATCACTGCAGTTTGCTGAGAAAATGCTGGAGACAGATTCTATTCCTAATGCACAGAAAACTCCCTGAAATGCTCTTCCCGCTCCCTCCCTTGCCCCAGTACCGCTGCTTCTCCCCTCCCCCACCATAGCGTGCCTCTTCTTCCCATAGCTGTTCTCTAAGCAGCTGTTGGGAGCAGGGGCCCTCTCTCCCTGTGCTGTTTGCTATCTTATTTTCTGCCGTTTATGAAGCAAACCCAGCCAGGCTTTGAGTTTCTCCCCCACACGGCTTCTGTGATTCATAGAAAAAGCCCAGAACTTTCTCAGGCAGAGAAGAGAGCAAGGCTCTGCATATTTATATGTTAATATTTCTTTTCCGTGTCTCACAGCTTAAATTCCTCAGTTTTTGTTGTGAGTTCTTGCAACATGGCTTCCTTGCCACGGCTGATGCCTTCAGAGGGAGTGAGCTGAGACGCACGTCAGGCGATGTGAAAGCTGAACCAGGCTCCCAGAACAGAATCAATAAGGTGGTGGCTGAAATCAGGGCACAGAAAACAAAAGCCCGAGGTAGACAACAGAAGCCATCGAGTTGTTTCCATCCCCATCTTGGCCGCTCCTTTTGCCTCCGGGGTCCTTTTTTCTCCCCGTCTTTTGTTTCTCTTCTTTCTTCTCCCTTGTTCGTTTTCTGTCCTCTCAAGCTGTCAACAGCTCCCACAGACTCTCCCAGCACAGAATTTTGCTCACTTCTGATGGCAGGAAATGAGAAATGCAAGAGGAAAACCTGCAGGGCAGGGCACGTGAGCACAAATGTATATGGGATTTCACAGATAGGGAAAACTCACCCACCCTTGCCTCCTGAAATGTGGTGTTAACACTTCCAGCCAGAGAGAAATGTGAAAATGAAGCCTCGCCTGCAGCGCAAAGAAGTCTGCACCTGATCCTTCTCAGTGGCCCTGCCCCGCTGTCCCCTGCACCCCACCGCCTTTGGGGGATTGGTGGAGGCAGAGGAGAGAAGAGGGAGATGCTTCCTGTTTAAAAAAAAATCACACAGGGAGATTTTGCATGAAAAACCTAACTCTGGTTGACATGATCAATTTCTTGGTCCAGGAGGGTTCAATCTCCTTAGAAAGTGTGCATAAGCAGAGGTGGGATGGGGCGTGGGTCAAACGCTGCCCAAGGCACTTTGGAGGCTGGTTGCATCCCAGTCTGGGTTACCCCCCGGTCTGCATGCTGGCGATGCTGGGGTAAGAGCGCTGCAGCTGTCTGCTAATCACCGGCTATTGATTGACTGATTAAGCAAACATATCCACTGTGTTTTAGGGAACTCTGGAAAAGAAGGGAGTGTCATGGGGGAGGGCTGAAAACAAAGAGAAACAGTTGTCGCAAAGCGGAGAGTAAGTCTGTTTTTCTAGGCTCTGGACAGTAACTGCTCTCTGTGGGTAGCCACCGCCACCACCCCACATCTGCCACTCAGAGGGGGTTTTCTCTGATGTTGAGCAGAGGGGCACATCCTCACGTTTACTTCCAGCCCCTCAGGGTCCCCCCACCCCTATGCCAGTGAGTCCATGCAAGGACAGTTGTAGGATCTGATCTCCGGGCTCCCACCCTCAGGAAGATGTCACTTCCCTTGGACAGCGGCCCTTGTCAGAGGCTGCCTACCCCCCTGGCAAGCAAAGCACGAGGCCTCCAGCCTGGACACCTGCCTCATTAACACGTCCTCCCAAGGCTGCCACCGGCACCATCATGGGCACACCGGCCATTTGCAGCCCAGGAGAACAAGGGATTTTGACTCCTCTTTATGTGAAACTCTCTTGTCGTAAGGCCGACTTGATGACAGTGGGATTTCCCAGGGAGGCCATTCCCAATTCCATTTTGCCACTCACCTTTTTAGCAAAAACATGTTGTGTGCCTATTGTGTGCTCACTGAGGTGCTGAGGCTGAAAAAAAAAAAAAAGATGAACAATACAGTGCCTGCCTTTCTCAATATGAAAAGAGGTGGTGGTGGTGGTGCAAAGGAGCGGCACAGCTCCAGGGTCAGCTTTGCGCAGCCTGCTTTGGCCTTGCCAGGGCCCCGGATGAGAAAGGAGGACAAGCATTGGGAACAGGTGTGCGCTCTTTCGCCTTCCCAGAACCAGTCAGGCTTATTTTTAGTTGATTTTGTCACTCTTAACCTTATTTTCCCCATCTTGGAATTTTACCCTCAACTCCTCCCTCATGCTGCCCCTCCCACAAGCAGTCATCAAATTGGTTCACTCTCAAACATGTCTTTGGACCTTCTCCCATAGCTTCCAGCACCACCCCCCCGCCCCCGGCCTGGATAGTGAGTGTCAGTCAGGTGCCCAACTGGTCTCCTTGCCCTGGGGCTTTCCTCCATCAGCCCTTCTGCCTCCCTGCCTACACCATTGCTTTCCTAAAATACAAATCTGATTACAACACTCCTTGCTTAGAGACAGTCTCCACTCGCTTAGCTCTCAGCATGACTGGGCTTTGCACCATCTGCAGACATTTGGTTTAGGAGGGGACATGAATGACATTCTCTGACCCAGAAGGAAGTGTGACACGGAGTGGACCATGGGCTAGGATGGGTGAAAACAGGGCTGTCACCATGGCTGCCCATTGGAGCCTCCTGCAGAGCTTACCCCAGCGCTATCTCCCAGCCCCTGGAGCTCTGGCTGAGGTCTGAGCGTCCATGGCTTTATAAAGCCTCCTGGGGGGATTCTGCTGCATGGTGACTATTACAGCCACTGTGCCGGGGAACTCAGTGGGCTCTGCTCTTAGATATGGATCATGTGCTTTGAAAAAGGGCCCTCACAGCAACTCTACCTCCATGGAAGGGCAGCCCTAATCTTGTCTCTGCTGCTCCCCAAGCTGTAGCCAATTGACAGAATTTACCAAAAGTCAGGCTGCTTTGCAGATACTTCAACTTCTTTTTTCTTATAAGATTTATTTATTTACTTGAGAGGCATAGTTACAGACAGAGAGAGGGAGAGACAGAAAGAGAGGTCTTCCAGCTGCTGGTTCACTCCCCAAATGGTCACAATGGCCGGCTCTGGGCTGATCCGAAGGCAGGAGCCAGGAGTTTCTTCCAGGTCTCCCGTGTGGGTGTAGAAGCCCAAGTACCCGGGCCATCTTCTACTGCTTTCCCAAGGCATCAGCAGGGATCTGGATTGGAAGAGGAGCAGCTGGGACTTGAACTGGCACCCATAAGGAATGCTGGCAGTACAAGCAGATGCTTAACCTACTGTGCTATAGTGCCATCCCCAAATAATTCAACTCTTAACCAATCTGTCCCATCCCAGACATATTTTACTTTCTGTAAGGATTTAAGCCACAAAATTTTAGTATTCTCCTTAAGATAGCATTGTAGCGTATTTTATGAAGCATGACTTGAACCAAATGCAATCTTTGTTTCTGGCTTGATTTGGAAATGATGTTCTGGAGTTGTAATACTTCCATACAGTTAGAAAATATGTAGACTTATTCCTAGTTCACCAAGTGTTCTCTCTCTCTCTCTCTCTCAAATCTTATTGATCTTATAATTAATGTTTAAAAAGTATTGGCTTGTTCCCTTTCAGAGTTCAGCAAATGTGCCTGTGTGTTTGGAGTGAGGGGAGTGGTTTTGTTTGATTCTTGGCATTTTGATTCACTGCTTCCTAAGAAACACACGTTTTCTTTGGTGGGAACCACTGCATAGCAGCTGCACAAAGCTATTCCGTGGCCACAAGAAACAACTGTGTAGGAAGTCACCGGTTTTCTCTGGAGATGGTGGGTAAACCAAAGACTTCTCTCTCTCCTTCTCTCTCTCTCTCTCTCTCTCTCTCTCTCTCTATATATATATATATATATATATATATATATTTATATTTATATTTATATTACAGAAGTCTCAGCTACTGTCCTCAGGCTAGCCCAGAGAGCCTCATTATTCAAGTCAGGGCTGGCCAGACTTTGGGGGAAGTACTGGGTGGAAATGTTCTGCCCTTTTTCCTACCAGAGGCCACACTTGATTGTCACTCCCCCCATCCACCCACTTCATGATACAAAACTAGAAATGCCTCTTTTGTCTGAAGAGCCTCTTTCTGCTGGCCTTGCTTCTTAAGGCAAGCCTTTCACTTTGTCTCTGAGGCCCTGCCCCTCCTCCGCCTTTCTTCACCAATTTTTCCCACCTGATAATTATAGAGAAAAACATTGGCAATAACACCTTCCCCTCCCCCAGCTCTTTTATCTACTTAAATATCCTTGGTGATAAGACATCGAGTACAGCACATTCATTAATTTTTAATCTGTCTCTTCTTGTGGTTGCCATGTGTCCCAGGGACTGAAGGACCCTGAACAATGGTCTCCAAAACCTTGGACAGAGCCTTCTTTTGTTGCAGGCAGGGGATATAGCCCAGGGCATAATGGAGTCTGATCAAAAAAATATCTGTTATGTGAAATAGCCTGTTCAAGGTGAATATGGATTTACATCACATTAAACTCAGGCTTGGGAGCCAGAGTTTTTGTGCCTGAGTATTATTAGCAAAGAGAAAAATAATTTTGAGATATGGCAGACTGAAAGAATTATTCCTCATCGGAGAGCAGTCTGGGAGGTAGCCCAGGGGCTCTGAGGACAGCTGCTGCAGAGACACTTGCGTGAGCAAGGACACCAGTAGCACCATGTGGAGCAGGATGCCCTGGCTTGCTCTTGGTGCCCACCAGCAATCTGCCTGCAGCCCATCGCTCCATCTGCAGTGGGCATTCTCCTTGGAGGATCTTGTCAATTTCCTAAGCCTTCAACATCCCTCCTTGTGCCTCAGTGTCTCCCAAAGCTCCATCTCCTGCTTCCACCTCCCCTGAGCTCCAGAGCCATTTAGACAGCAGTCTCCCAGGAATCGCTAGGCAGGTCCAGAACAGGATTTGCTCCCCGGAGAGTCCCAGTCCTGAGCATCCATCTCTCTCATGATGGAGGATCGCATTGCCTACCCATGTTCATGAGCTGGAACCTTAGCATCCTCCTCAAGTCTTTTCCTCCACTATTTCATCCAAGGAGTTGTTCATGAAGACTCCTGATTGTGTCTCAGATGCACCTCTTGAGTCCAGGTGAATCACTTCCCTTTGGTCCTCATCCATTCACCTAGAAGGCAAGTTCTGAGTCCTACCAGTCTTCCCCTCTGTCCTGTCTCCACTCCTGTGAGAAGCATCGATCCACAGCACATATCCTTCCTCCCTTTATCTTGTACCTCTTAACCAGTGGCATGTTGGACTCTACTTAGTAAACTCTGGAGCTCTCCATTTTCAAATTTCTCTACCTATCATTTGAATTCTTATCCTCTCCAACTCTGTGCCAGGTGCTGGGACAGGCACCATGGGTTCAGAGAGGAGAAAGGCTCAGGACCCAAGTGGAAAAGTAGATAAGAATAAAGATCATTGCAAGGAATACCAGGAGTGAGATGAATGCGTTCTGTAGGACTCTGAAGGAGGAAGCACTTCTTCCTTCTTTTAGAGAAGGCTACCAGAGAAGGTGGCTTGGAAGACAAACTCAGAGGGAACAGCACGAGCCAAGGCACAGAATCATGAACTAATTCCAAGAATGACCTTGGGATGATAAGCAAGTCTGCATGGCTCGAGGGGAGGATGGCCAAAACAGTAGAGTAGGACAGGAGGGTGGAGAGGTAGGTTGGGGTAAGACTCCAAAAACTGTGTATGTCCGGTGATGATGTGTGCGCTTCTACTTTTTGATCTCATTCATGATGAAAGTGTCTGATCTGCATCAGCATCCTTAGGCTTCTGTAACACATTGCCACAAACAGCAGGAACTGATTTTCTCACAGTTGTTCTGGAGGCCAGAAGTCTGAAATGAAGATGTCATCAGGGTTGGTCCTCTCTGGAGAATCTCGGGGAGAATCTGTTCTGTGTTGCTCTCCTAACTTCTGGAGGTTGCTGATGATCCTGGAGGCCCTTTGCCTTGCAGACTCATCATTCCGACTGCTGCCACTGTCTCCATGTGGTCTTCTGCGTATCTGTTTCCAAATTTCCATCTTCCCAAGAGGTCACACAGCTGTTGGCTCAGGGCCAACCCCAAACTGGGATGACCTCATCTTAATTTGATTACAAGAGCAAAGAGCCCATTTCTAAATAAAGTCATATTTACCGTCACCAGGAGCTAGGATGTGAATGTGTTTTTGGAGGACACCATTCAACACATAACACCATTCTTGACCTCAACTCTGTGAGTGTTTTGGCAAGGTGCATTAATTCAATTCAACAGATATTTATAGTGTTCGCTCTGTGCCAGGTGCTATTTCATTAGCTTGTTTGTGGGGTCAGGGCACAGTAGACACTAAACAACATCTTCAGCACTCAGTGCATGCTTCGTAATATATGGGGTTTCTTAGGGAAAGCCCTTTCTCAGCTAAGAGACACCCAAACCTGTCAAATTCACAGGAATGACCAATTCCACGAATGTCTTTCATTTGAGTGATTTTATTAATCCAGCCAACATCTAAGTATTTCCTACCAGCAGAGTTACCATAATCCAATTTTCTCAGGATGTTCTTGGTTTACGCCCCCTATCCTGGTATTTCATCAAGCTAGCACCCTCTCTCACTCTCACAGCTTCCTGGTTTGCATGATAAATATTATGATCACCCTAACAATAAGAGAATTACTGTGCTGTGTACTGAAGGTAAAAAGTGAAAGAGGAGCAGAGCCCTTTGGGGGCTTTATGGAACTCAGAGTGTGCCACGGGTAGGAAGTAAAGCAGCATTTCGGGCACAGGTATTTAGCTCAGTAGGTAAGACATCTGCAGCCCATATCAAACTGTATTAAGTTTGAGTGTAGGCTCTGCTCCTGAACATTAAGAGGCATTTATGACACCTAATATGTGCTTGTTTCAGGTCAGGACAAGATGCCACCATAGCACAGAGGGATTTGGATTAGAAAGTTCTTGTCAAAGCATTGAAAGTCAGTTAGAGGAGTAATTAATTGATAGCTTCTGATAGGTCTGGGGTTGCCAGCTTGGTGAGTGTGGGGGGAGCATCTCTACTTAGTGGAACATCTCGTTCTCTTTCTTGGCTCCAGCCAAGAGTGAGAGGACAGAGCACAGAGGTGCAGGTGTTGATGATGGCCAGAAAGAGCATAGCACAGAGTCAGTATCAGGAGCAACAGCCTGTTGAAAAGTCTTACAGGGAAAATCCTAAAAAAAATTGTTGAAACCGCCTGTGTACCAACAATGGCTAAAAACCTTTCAGACTGTTGATGAAAAATTTTGGTGACTTGAAAAGTTGGCAAATTAGCTTTTGGCAAACTCAGAGTTTTTTTTGGTTTGTTTTCAGAGAGTTGACTTTTGGAGTGATTGGGTGTCAACAAAGAAAATCTGTGACACCGTAGAATCAGTGGAACTGGGTTGTGATTCTGGTACTTTGTTTAATAACTGTGTGACCATGGCAGTCAGTTAACTTGTCTGAGATTGTTTTCCATCTGTATGATTTGCAGGGAGGGTACTACACAAGGTTATTAAAGGATTAGGTTTGATAATATATGTAAAAGTGCTTTCCATAATGCCAGGCTCAGAGCACACGCCAGTTGTCATCAGCATTATTATTATTTTTCCAGGTCATTGTTCTCCACCCCAAATTATTAGCTGGCCAATGCCTGAGGACCCAAGGGGCCTGCAGTGTGGCTGGGGCCAGGGATCAGGAGGGGCAGACACGGAATGGAAAATGTCTTCCTGGAGTCTTTTCTTTTTTTTTTTTTTTTTTTTTTTTTTTTTTTTTTTTGACAGGCAGAGTGGACAGTGAGAGAGAGAGACAGAGAGAAAGGTCTTCCTTTTGCCGTTGGTTCACCCTCCAATGGCCGCCGCGGCCGGCGCGCTGCGGCCGGCGCACCGCACCGATCCGATGGCAGGAGCCAGGAGCCAGGTGCTTTTCCTGGTCTCCCATGGGGTGCAGGGCCCAAGCACCTGGGCCATCCTCCACTGCACTCCCGGGCCACAGCAGAGGGCTGGCCTGGAAGAGGGGCAACCGGGACAGAATCCGGCGCCCCGACCGGGACTAGAACCCGGTGTGCCGGCGCCGCTAGGCGGAGGATTAGCCTAGTGAGCCGCGGCGCCGGCCTGGAGTCTTTTCTTAGATGTGATTCCCAAACTGTTGCTGCAGAGCCTTGCGACTTTTCTTAGGAGATTTCTAGTGCGTCCTAGGGATACGAATGTCCAGCCCCGGCCCCTGAGAGTCAGTTTATTTGGTTTGGCCTTACCTCCTCACCTTGCGGAGGTTGTAAACATTTCCACAGGTGATTGTGACTGCCCCATGGTCCCGGAGCCCCCATACCTGACTTCAGGGGCCTTGTGTCTCTCTGGGGGTGGGGGAATATGCTGCTCCCTGCCCCCAGTCACCAGGGCCAGGAGAATGGGAAACGGAGCTGGCATCTTCCATTCAGAATGGCTCCGGGCTCTTGGTGCCCAGTGAGGAGCCACAAGACGCAGGAGGGCAGTTTCAGCACAATGCCCAGATCTCTTCCAGGGACTCGCTTGTCCCCTGCAGAACTGTATTAAAAAGGAAACTCGCCCCTGGTAAGGTATAAACTGTTAGCGTTCTGAGATGGTCAGCACAGCCTCTCTCAGCAAGCAGAGTGCTGCAGACAGTGCTTACCTCCGGCGAGCCGAGGCCGCGCTTGTGTCCTGGTCTGGTCGCCAGGCACCCAGCGTCTCTGTTCCTCCATTTGCTGTCGATTCTGTTGAGGCTGTGGTGCTTTAAGAAAGTCCCACCCGCTCCCCTGCCCCTTCAGCACACACACACAGCCCGAAGGGGAGTCAGAGGAGGGGTCGTCCTCCCTGAGTTCCCTCCGGCACCTGCAGCCCAGAGCTGTGCTTCTCTGCCTGCATCGGGGCCAGGCTAACCCAATGTCAGGGCTGGGCCAGAGGAGGCCACTACAAAGTCCTTCCCTGAAGGAGAGGCCAGCGAGGAGCTGGCCTTTGTCTTACAGCCAGAAGTCAGGGACAGAGCAGGAAATCCCTCTCTCGCTACCCATCCCTTCTTCCTTGCTCCCTCCCTCCCCCGCTTCCTCCCCTCTGCTTCTATGGTCCCATTCACAGCAGGATGAAAGCATCTCTCCCAGGGCAAAGCAATGCTACCTTTTACTGTGCAGCACCTGGGCCCTGATCTTTGGCCTCCAAAGGATCCTTGGGAGGATAAAAGCATTTTCACTGAACTCTTTCTCTCGCAGTCATCTTCTCTACCCACGAAGGCAAGTCCTGTTATAAAAGGGAGGTTTTCACATCCCATTAAAGAACACGGCCAGGAAAGCAGATCCATGATTTTACAGCCTTTTAAGGGTGCTTTTAACACTGCCTTCTCTGTGAACTTCTCTGGATGGTAACTCAGAAAGTGGCATGAGGCTTGTCAAGGGAGCTAAGCTGTTGGGATAGACCAGTAGCATGAAAGACGGGGATGCATAAGACAAGAGAGAACCAAAGGAACCAGGCGACTTGCGTGCTCAATCAATACCCAATCATGTGTTTTTTAGAAGGGAAACTGAGGCTCAGAACTTGTTGCTGAAGCTCAGGGGGCTACAGAAGAGCATCATGAGGACTGGACAATCTCTGTCCTTCATCCACACACAGTGAGTTCCTCTCAGCCACTGCTCAGTGAGAGCTGCAGCCCTTGCAGGCTGGGGACATGGCTCCTCCCCAGGGCCTGTGGCATCACGCACACCCTTGACCCCGAGCAGGTGCAGGCCCTTGTTGTTTGCTTTCACGGCTGAAGCCCCAGAGAGAGAATCCAAGAAATGGTCAGTGTCAGACAGATGAAACTTGAGAAGGGATGTAAAAACAAAGCAAGACAAAACAACTTTTAGATATTGGAGAGAATAGCATCATCTTTACAGGCAGGCTCTTCGCAACGAAGAAAGCGAAGAGCAAGCTTCAGAATGTTCTGGCCCGGGCATGGCCCACTTGGGAACTGGTGTAATGCTCTTGTAGTCTACAGGAGAGGGCGTTGGCCTGCGAAGAGGACCAGCTCCATTCTCCCACCCACCCAGCCATCCATTTCTTTGTTTCTTGCTCCAACTCTTAGGAAGTACCTTCTGTGCTGCCGGTGTGACTGTACCCTGGCTGCCCGACCCTAGGTGCTGAGTGGAGAAACCTCGACGCCATCACCCTCCCTGGAGACGGGGTCAGGAAAAGGCCTGTGCAGAAGCGGCATGTGGAGGAGTGGTCGCTGCCAAGAGTGCTTGGGGTCTTCACAGATGCTCAATCCCAGCCCAGTTTTCTACAGCTGGTTGGATATGATTCCACATCTGGGGAAGGAGGTAGTGAATGGTCCAAAGAGAGTGGAGGCCACCTGGGGAGTGGAGCCACCGTGCTCTGCCTGCCGTCAGCTGTGGCCATGGGCCGGGTCTGCAGTGAAGTGGAAGCGATGGTGCCGCCTCAGCACAAAAGCCTCATGACTTGGGTATCTGTTCCCCATCTTCCCTTCTGTGCACTGCAGTATGGATGGGGCAATGACCCAGCTTCCACCGTGCCTGGGGGCTGACACTGGGGATGGCAGAGCCACAGGAAGGAGAACTGGGCTGCCGAGTGTGTGTGTGTGTGAAGAGCTGTGGCTAGTCAAGGCCACCTTTCCCGTGCTGGAGAGAAACGCCTTTCTTATTCAACCCTTCTCCTGTTGGGCCGCCTTTACCGCACGAATACGAAGGGGTGAACAAAGCAGCCTCTTCTTCGTTTCCTGAGTTGAGAACCAGTTAGAAGAGGGAAGCTGCACCCGGACAGATACAGGTCCAAAGCGTGGTGCTTGTGACTGACAAGGCTGGGCTGGAGCTTGTGGTTTTGAGGCTGTGGCCAGTGAACTTGCTAAGGCTTCACTCACTCCAGAGTTAGGGGAGGCACCTGGTCCCCGGCACCATCGATCACAGCAGGGGCTGGGATTGTGGAGGGGCAGAGGTGGAGTCTCCAGGAGGTAGATGGGAAGCTGAGCCAAGAAGACTTTATTATTATTATTTTTTTTTCTCTCCCGAAAATTATTATTATTTTTTTCTCTCCTAGTCAGAGAGATCCTTTTTCCTGTTCTGGATGGAATAGGAGAGGGAGATGGGGGAGGGGAGGTGGGATCCCATAGCCTGAGCCCTCTCCCAGAAAGTGAGGAAGTGCAGATACCAGCTGAGGGGGCGCTGGTGGGACTGCAGCCTAAACCCACACACAGAAGTTAGACATGAGCCCACCCATCCTGGAAGCATCCTAGGTCATAGTTCCTGCTGAGTCCTGCTGGGCTCAGAGCTGGATGCCTGGTGCGGGGACCAGCAGTGAAAATGCCCTTGCCCTTAGCAGCCAGTTTGTGTCCTGGCCCTGAAACCAGGAATCCATTGTCTCATGCAATGGGAGTGCAGGTGGCCCCTGGGCTGGTCCTCTGAGGCTCTTTGCACCTAGACCCTGCCCTGGGCAGGGTACACTGCCTTCAGCGTTGCCTTCTCAACTGGAGGTTGAGGTTTTGAAGCAAGGATTGGGGATAGGTTGCCATGCCCTGCTCCTCTGGTTCTGATTGCTGACAGCATGCTGGCATGGCGGGGCGAGGCAGCACGGTAGCAGTAGCACTTGAGTTGTGCCAGTCAGCATGTCTCTGCACGTCTCTGCAGAGGGCTGAGCGTGAGAAGGGGCAGATCCTCCCGTTCCATGGACTGGGGAGGTATTATACGAGATGTGAGAATCTCCACACATGCGGCTTTTTACTGCCCAGGCATATTTAAGAGTTTTGGTGTTGGGCCTGTTTGGAAGGAAGAATGTCTTCCTTAAGTTAATGAGTGACAATCCTGCTGGCGCTGCACCAGCGCAGGGCTCAGCGTCTCTCAACCACAGACTGAACAGATCCATAATCCATTTCCCTCTCTACCGTTTCCCGGTGCGTTTAACCCCGTGGAAGCAGCTTTCCTCTCAAACCCAGCCACCTGCTCCAAAGCCTCTAAGGGTTTCCCATTCCCTAAAACACGAAGTGGGAATCTCTTGCCAGGCACTGAAAATCCACTCTGACTTGGCCTCAGTAGATGTTTTGTGGGGTCAGTGCTGTGGTACAACAGATTAAGCTGCTGTCTGCAATGCCCACATCACATATGGGCACTGGTTCAAGTTGCAGCGGCTCCACTTCTGATCCAGATCCCTAATAATGCTCCTGAGAAAGAAGTAGAAGATGGCCCAAGTTCTTAGGCCCCTGAACCCACATGGGAGACCTGGTTCTCCTGGTTCTTGGCTTCAGCCTGGCCCAGCTGTGGCCATTGCGGCCATGTGGGGAATGAACCAGAAGATGGAAGACTTCTCTCTCTGTGTCTCTGCCTCTCTCCCTCTCTGTAAATTTACCTTTCAAATAAAGAACTAAATCTTTTAAAAATTAGCCATTTTGTGCATTTTAATTTGCCCTACACTCTAGACAAGCTGAAGTGTTGTTCATTCATGCATACCTTTGACCTTGGGAAAGGCCCCATCTTCTCAGATTGTGTAATGGGCCCTAAGAGGTCTCCTTGCTTCCACTGCTGTCTGTTCTCACTTGAGCAACCAGGGCATCCTGGAGAAAACTGGAGTCCAATTGTGTCAGTGCTCTTGTCCAACCCTCTGATGTAGGGTTGCCAGACTTAGCAAAGAAAAATGCAAGATACCTTGGCCCTGCACTTGGCCTAGTGGTTAAGCTGCAGGTTGGGACTCTGCAACCCATGTCAGAGTGCCTGGGCTCAGGTCCTGGCTCCTCTCCTGATTCCTGCTTCCTGCTGATTTGTGCCTTGGTTGGCAGCAGATGATAGCTCAAGTCATTGGGTTCCTGCTATCCATGTGGGAGACCTGGATGCATACCCAAATCCCAGCTGTCCTGCCCCAGCTGTTGTGGGAATTTGGGGAATGAGCCAGCATATTGGTGCTGTCTCTGTCTGGCTGTCTCTGTCTATCAAATAATAATAACACAATTTTTATAAATTAAAAAATTCAAGATCGGTGCTGGCCTTGTGATGTAGTACATAGAGCCACCATCTGCAATGCCAGCATCCCATATGGGCAAAGGTTTGTGTCCTGGCTGTACCACTTCTGATCTGGCTACCTGTTAATGACCTGGGAAAAGCAGCTGAAGATGGCCCAAGTGTCCCTGCTACCCACATGGGAGACCCAGAAGGATTTCCTGGCTCCTGGTTTTGGCCTGGCCCAGCCCTGGTCATTGTGGCCATATAGGGAGTGGACCAGAGGTTGGAAAACCTTTCTCTCTCTCTGTCTCTCCCTCTCTGACTTTCAAATAAATAAAGAAATAAATGCTTTTTTAAAAAAATACAAAATACTCAATTAAATTTTAATCTCAAATAAACAACAAAGATAATTTTAGGATGGGTATATCTCACGCATACTTGAGATATACTAAAAAATAATCACAATCTATTGGAAGTTCAAATTTACATCTGCAAACTTTTCGGTTTGCAAACTTAGCCCAATGGTTTCCTATCTTACTCAGAGTTCAAGGCAATGTGCTTGCAAGTTCTCTGTAGGATCTGAGCTCAGTGTCACTCTGCCCTCCTCACCCATCCGTAACTCATTGCTTTTGATTGCTCCCCACCCTGTCCTCCTCACTTCTCCTGGAACACATTACACACTGCCGCCTCGGGGCATTTGCCCTCGCTGCTTGCAGCGCTTGGAATACTCTCCCCTCCCAGGCAGCCACATTCGTGTCTCTCTCACTCCCTGTAGCTCCATGCAGCGGTCACCTTTTCAGCAAAGCCTTCCTGGGTGATTCAGATGGTGCCGCCTAAAAATGCTGTTCTCAACACGTGGTCATCCCTGCACTCCTTTCCTGCATCATTTTCTTCCAACGTGCTTACCGTTATCTGACAAACATGATACTTGTTTATTTGCTCATAAACCCTAACTGGGATGTGTGTCCCATAAGAGCAGGCACTTGATTTGTTTAATTTAGTGCTAGCATCTCAGTGCCCAGAAGAGGCCTGCCAGAATAAGTCATCAATAAGGGGTTGATGGATGGACAAAGAAACCAACAAGGAAAGATAGAATACAATACTCCAGTGATAACAGCTAGAGAAAAGTCAAGAAGAGAGTGATGGGGCTGGTGCTATGGCCTGGTGGGTAAAGCTGCCTGGGATGCTGACAGCCCATATGGGTACTAGTTAGAGTCCTAGATGTTTCACTTCCTATCCAGTTGGGAAAGTAGCGGAAGATGACCCCAGTCTTTAGGCCCCTGCACCCATATGGAAGAAGCTCCATATGCAACCTGAAAGAAGTTCCTGGATCCTGGCTTCAGACCAGCCCAGTTCCAGCCTTTGTGGCCATTTGGGGAGTAAACCAGTGGATGGAAGACCTCTCTCTATATTTCTCTCTCTGTAAAACTCTTTCAAATAAACAAAAATAAATCTTTTAAAAAAAGAAGAGAGTGATGTATTGCCATCTATGTGAATTGTCTGCTCTGAGAAGGTGTATTTTAGTAGGGGCTTTAATGCTTTTTTTTCTTTTTAGGATTTACCTTATTTATTTGAAAGGCAGAGTTACAGGAAGAGAGGGAGGGAGAGAGAGAGAGAAAGAGACATCCCTCATCTGCTAATTCATGACCTCCATGGCCACAATGTCTGGGACTGGACCAGGCTGAAGCCAGGAGCCAGGAGCCAGGAACTCCATCTGGGTCTCCCATCTGGGTGGCAGGGACCCAAGCAATTGTGCCATGTTGTGGTGCTTTCTCAAGTGCATTGGCAGGGAGCTAGATTGGAAGCAGAGCAGCTGGCATCTCAAGCTGGCCCTCTGATACAAGATGTGGGCATCCCAAGTTGTGGCTTAACCCCCTGGATGAAGCTTTGATGACGTCCCTCACCTCCGGTCTTCCTTTTGTTTTTTGTTCTACCAGAAACCACCCACTTCCTCACCTCCTCCAAGTCCCACCTGAAATGCACAGAGAGCTTGGTCCTGGGACCTTGTCTTACAGACACATAAATAAAGCCACACTTTCCCCTGCATTCTGACCCACATAGCTGACAACCAGAACAAGGAGTAAGCTGGTGGGAGTGATGGGGTTCCTGGCTCACGCACGAAGATGTGCTGTAGCCACTGTTGACCTCACGCTACAATCGCCGCCTGGTGTTCTGTGCCTTCCAGGTGCTGGGCCCCTTCCTTTCGGCGAGATGGAGGCCCACGACTCTGTGTGGAGTTTCTCCAAGGCCACTCTGTGTCTTCAGTCAAGAGCTTTGCCCTGGAAGGAGGATGAAAGTCCGATTCTGTGAGGGTCGCATGCTGGGGGGCCAAGGATTGCTTATCTTACACGTTTAAAACCAGCAAACACCCTTCTCCCAATAAGGGCCATCTGGAAGATAGTGTTCTGAAGCTTAGAAAAAATCTAATGCTTTAATCTGCTTAGTGTCTTCAAACATCAGGTCTTCTTTTTCAAACTCAGCTGGGGGATAAAGTTCTTTATCTACATCTGTGCTGCTCGCCGAGAGGCGCTGGCCCTGAATGGCTCGCACAGCCGTGGTGCCTTACCTCGGGAAGCCTTGCTCCGGGGATTTTGGAGACTTTGCGCAGTGTTAAACTCCTGCAGCAGGAGCCAAACTCTCCCTAAGACGGCAGGATTAGCGCCTCTATCAGGAGGGGCCTTCTCTAGCTCTGTAAACTTCACGTTTTTCTTCTCTGTCTCTTTGGGATTTGTCAGATAGATTTTGCATATTTAAATGATAACACAGTCGTGTGAAGAAATGTCTTACAGCTACCAAGTATGACAGGAATGGAGCAGCTTTGCTTTGAATGAGGAACCCAGTAACACAAATTCGAATTTCATTTCATTTTCTCTTTGGCTGTTCTGGGAATTTATATTGGCCATTTAATTTTACTTTTATGATTTTATAAGGATATTATCTCTGTGTACAATAATGCTTTTTATTTTAAAAGAGGATTGTGAATTCTACTGAAGCTTTTGAGTCTACACTTCTACAAACTGAATGTTCTTATTTTCCGTGTGAATCTTGAAAATCATACTCTTTTCCTATGAATATTAGAAGACCAGTGTGAAAATCAGAAATGCTGGGATTTTATTCCATTTCATTTTATGACTCTCAGGAAATAACTTGTCTAATGGTAACAAAACAGTATGTATCAAGTCGTGAGTATTTATGCTTTTGTTTGGAGACTTCAAATTAAAGCTATTTGTAACCAGTGACCAAACATTGGCCTTTGTTTACAACCAGGGTAGAATAAGTTTACTGGCCTTCTGTTTACATTTGCATTATCAAAGCTTATTAATTCATGATTTTCTATTGATCAGAGGCATGAATGCGTCATAAGAATAGTTGATTAGATTAAATTCATAACCTATATAGAAAGACTTAAAAAAACAATGATTTCCATTTATTAAAAGTCAGTATTACATGCAGATATCTTAATAATAACTACCAATTGTTAAATATTTACCCTGTAACAGCCACAATGTTAAATGCTTTATGTGGACTTTCTCATTTACTTCCCACACAGCCCTGTATGTTGGATTCCATTACACAGATGAGGGAGCAGAGACTTGGAAAGTGAGTATCTGCCTAGGACCACAAGGGGCAGAAATAAAATTTAAACTCCAGAGCCTGGGAGCTGAACTACTGTGCTGTAGTATCCACAGCTTTGGGTGTGCTTGTGTAAGCAGAAATACAATTTGTTATTTATTTATTTTAAAAAAGATTATTTACTTGAAAGGCAGATTTACAGAGAGGCAAAGGCAGAGAGAGACAGAGAAATAGAGTCTTCCATCTGCTGATTCACCTCCCAAATGGCCACAACTGCCGGAGCTGAGCCGATCCGAAGCCAGGAAGCAGGAGCTTTATCCAGGTCTTCCACATGGGTACAGAGGCCCGAGGACTTAGGCCATCCTGTACTGCCTTCCCAGTCCATAGCAGAGAGCTGGATCGGAAGTGGAGCAGCCGGGTCTTGAACTGGAGCCCATATGGGATGCCGCACTACAAATGGCAGCTTTACCCGCTACACCACAGCGCCGGCCCCACAATTCATAATTTAAATACATTTTTTTCCTGGTGAGAATTTTAGTCCCAATTCTAAGTAGAGCTGTACACTTTATACTGCTCTCTGGGGCCTGGAATCTCACTTCTAGCCTTTCCAAACGCCAACGCTCAGCCATTCTAGTGACCAGTCCACACTTTACTAACCTGTTGCAACATAGCTCACACTTGCAACTTGAGTTATGCTTAATGATAACAGAAAAAAAAATCCACAAAAGTAGCAGAGAAGCACCACTTCACTACTTCACGAAGAACTGATGCTATCCAAGGGTACAACTGAGCAAGGTTCAATCAAAGCTGAGTCTCCAAAAGACAACATACAGGACAAAAATGCCCACGAGAGAGGATTTGTGAATGGTCCAAGTAGGAGAAGTAGAGTTAGCAGAGTAAGCAAATGGTTATGAGGGCAGGGATCTGCCAGGCATGTTGGTGTCTCCCCAGATGTGTAGAACACACCATAAATGGTCAGTAAATACTTATTGAGTAAGTGGTGGAAACAATTTTCTAATCTCACGGGGGCTGCAGTATTCCACTCAGCAGATTCGCTCTTCATCACAGAATTAACAGGGTTAGTGGAGACTTAACGGAGTGTTAAGAAAGAAGCAGAAATCACTTCTACATAAATTAAGGTAAGAATGGTTTTGTTGACCTCAAAGAAGGGTTTTGGTGAAAACAGAAACTTCAAGAAAGAGTTATTACCATAATTATAAAGTCTGATTACATGGACTGTTTTCAAGTAGAAGTAGATCAGGACTGGAGAAGCCTATATGGGTTGTTGAAATTTCACAGTTGACATGATCATTACAAAGAATTTTATGGATTTGAAAGTAGATAAAAGAGCTAATAAGAGATAAACAGCGTAGAACATCCCCAAAGGGCAAGATTAATGTTATCAAATAAAATCAATAGGTAAATTAGATATGTCATTCTCAAATGCCCTTCTGTGCAATATCAATATTCCACTAATAAAACAAAATGATTGCAACGTTTTTCCACTGTGCAGATAAATAAAACGAATAATGTAACTTCCTCAATTTATCACTCACTCTCCCATCAAATTTTTCTTATAACTTCCGTACCTGTTATATGAGAAAATAGATCTGCATGACATCTTATTGGAAAATTTCAGGAAATGAAACCATTGTTAATTGATTTTTATGGATTTATGTTCATTCTTTTTGTGACTTTATCCTTCGTTATTTATAAAATTCTTGGTCGATGTGATGGAAGGTCTGTCTTGCTCACTTGCCATTGCATAAGCAGGTTTTGCTTTAAACCAAACCTAGACACTAGATGAATGTTTATTGGTTCTAATGATTCCATGGGTCGGTTCTTGAGCTGATCTCTGTTGAGTTTACATGTGCGTCTGTGGTCAACAGGATCTACAACACCCCACTGAAGGGCCATGGGTAAGGGGAGAGAAAGGATCTGTGGCCATTTTGAAAATCAGTGCCACTCTGCGAAGTGAATAAGCCTGAGCTAGCTTGCTGGAAAATAAGAGGCAAGCTTAAAACTAAGGCAGCTCGCTGGGCAGACTACAAAATCCCAAACACACAAATGAGGCCTCTGGACCATCCAACTGTCAGACAAGTCACAGACTCATAGGAAGGGACACATCACTGCTGTTTGAAGCCAGTAGGTTGTGAACTGGTTTGCTGGGCAACTATGATAGGTGGCAATATGATTTTTAATTTTATTTTTTAAGGTAAACAAATTTCACGCATTTCACATGTACAGATTTAGGAATGTAGTGATACTTCTCACCCTTTCTTCCCTCTTGCCCCTCCTCCTTCTTCTCTTATTTCCTCTCTTAATTTTACCAATGATCTACTTTCAGTTTATGTTATACTCATAAGATTAACTCTACACTAAGAGTTCAAGAAATAGTAAGAAGAAGAAAAAAAAACAAACACAGTTTCTCAACAGTAGAGACATGGCCTGTAAAAAATCATTGAATCTCAAAATGTCAGTCTCCTATACATTACATTTTAGGTACTCTATTAGTTATCACTGATCAGGAAAAACGTATGGTATTTGTCTTTTGGGGACTGGCTTATTTCAATAAGTATAATGGTATAAGTATATATATGTATATACACCATAATTTCTTTACCTAGTCTTCAGTTGATGGACATCTGGCTATCTTGGCTATTGTGAACTGAGCTGCCATAAACATGAGGGTACAGATCACTCTTTCATATGCTGATTTCATTTTGTTTGGGTAAATTCCCAAAAGTGGGATTGCTGGGTCATATGGTATTTTCAGCTTTCTGTGGTGTCACCATACTGTCTTCCTCAATGGCTGTACTAGTTTACATTCCCTCCAACATTGGATTAGAGTGGCAATGTGACTTTGTAGTAATCTTAGTTTAAATTCTCAGAAAAAATAGCCCCTGAGGAAGATCTGTGTGTGATTTACTGAGGACTGTTCTTAGGACTATCTGTGAATGTACGGGGAAAATAGGACTGGGCAGAGGCAGAATTTGAACTTCAGTGTAGTTGTAAGAGTGGCCTTAGTCAATCTCATGTGAGCTCTGAATAGGGAACAAACTTTTAGAGGGGTCTTCATTGACATAAGGGGTCTGAGTCACTGGACTGGAGCGTCCCCTGGACAGAAAGTATAACCTGGGGTTAAGAAGCTCTGTTTGGCAGAAGGCAGTTTCAGGGAAGGACTCAGCTGTTGGTCATCCACAGCCAATACCTTTAGAGGATCATAAGGGTTGCTCTGGTCCTGCAAGAAGAAACCTGGCAGTATAATACAGCATCTGCTGTAGTGACTCCAACCATCAAAAAGTACAGTACAGCATCTGCTGTAGTGATTCTGAGATTTATTTCTGGCCTGTCCTGTGACTTGCTCTAACCAGTAGAATTAAGTGGAAATGGCTCAGGATGCTTTGCAACTTCTCCTCTTGCTCCTTTGGAGCCCTGAGCCCTGATTCTATGTTATGAAGAGGGTAAAGTTGGCCTCCTTCAGGATGAGGGAGCTTGTGGAGCCTGTGGCCAGCACCAAGCACCACACAGGTATATGGGACATTCCCAAACCATCCTACCATTGCCAAACTGTCAGAGACTGTAGTTGCATGAAAGATCTCAGGAGAGACCAGTGGGGGACAATCGGTTGGCTGAGTTAACATCAAACTGATGAGCCACAGAATAGTTAGGAAATAAAATAAATAACTTTTGGGAGTAGTTTGCTTTGCAACAAAACAAAGTCTTAGAGAAAAATCGATACCTGGAATTAAGGTACTGCCAAAACAAAAATTCAAAGCATGTGCCCTTAGCTTTGGAGCTGGGCAGTGAGTGAATCTGGAAAAGTGGCAAGGAGGCTGCTAGTGCTGGCTGGGAAGATGATGGAAAAGTGTGTGTGGAGACTGGAAAGATGGCAACACACATTGCATAGTGGCAAAAACATTATATTTGGTTACTTGGAAGATAGAAGATGTGCCTAGTAAAATTTTAGATCTGGTTAAGCAGAGTTTCAAAGAAAGTTCTGGACATGTCAAGGTGCTGCTGGGTATATATGATAAGTTATTGCAAGAGAGAAAATGAAGCAAAAAAGGAATTCTTTAGATCCCAGGACTTTCTGGGTTGGAAAATAAACTATTTCTGATTCCCAAACCCCAATCAGTAAAAGGTTGTCAAAGCACAAGGAGTCCTGGTGCCCAAGGTCAAGCCAAAGGTGTCTCTATATGTTCTTGATTTACACTTCTGAAAGATTTAAAGTGATTCCTATTAGACCATCTGAGCTAGACAAAATAACCTTATGTCATTATGCTACAGTAGCCTAACATGTTGCTCAAAGTGGAAAGAGGCCTCTGTTGCAAAGAATTGTGCATGTACTGTTTGCCCAAGAGAACGGGCCATACTATGTAAAAATCCCACAAGAAAATTGCTCAAGTTGTAAAGAAGTTTATGTCTCCTATAAACTTCTTAGATGTTGAAAGCAGGTGTCAAGAACTCTGAAAGGTCTGAAATTTTTATCCTACTGACAAGCTAACAAGTCAACCTGCCACGATTTCATAGGTACTGTCAAAAGACACGAACCCCCCAGATCAGAGACAACACAAGAGTTTATTACTCTTGGCATAGTAAGCAGCGTGGGTGTGAGCATATTTGTGTTAGTTTTCTGACAACCTATTCCTATTGGGTGCTAGGAAAAGAGCCAGATGGCACCTGTATACTCAATGGGTTGCATCACAGGAGAGAGAAGTGAAAGTCAGGGAACCAAAATCTTTGTATTAGACAATATTATGCCTTCCTGTTGCTCCAAAGGGACATATCATCATGCAGGGATATAAACAAACCTGCTCTGTACTTCAAAAGGGAGATAATATCTCTCCATTCCAAGGTTGTTCACTATACAAATCGAAAAAATGTAGTCTGGACCAAAAACAGCCAGTGTCTCTGTAAGGGGTGCAGAAATGTAAAAGACTCATGGAGAATTGTCTTCCAACAACAGGAAACTGCAGACACATGCCTTTCTAACGGAAAAAGAGGTATATCTCAGGAGGTTCTGTCAGAAGTCCAAGAGCCAGGAGGAGAAGCCATGAGAGTTGAGGGACAAGGGACTGGAGACCCACTCTCAGGGTAAACCACAAAACAACTGTCAGGGGAGTTATTCCAAGGGAGCAAAACTGGGACCTCATCAAGAAACAATCAAGTCTCTGCACACCACAGCCTCCTCCAACAGCTGGGGATCCTAGCAATGTAAGCTCAATTGTATGTTACCGTTGCTATGGACTGATGGTGGCAGGTGCCCTCCATTCTTTCCCTTTTGGAATGGGGGTGCTTATTGCTTGATTAGCCAGTCCTAGCCTTCAATTGTGTATTAGGTATGATAGGGCAGATGAGTTATCATTTAAGCTCATAGCCTTTGGATGAAGAGGAGCTTCCTGTGGCCCTGATTTAGATCATGAGATCCTGGACTTCAAGCATGTCCTCATTGGACAGAACTTTTCAGCTGTCCAAAGATGAGAGTGGGAGTCCTTTGCAAGTGATAAGAATGTGGACAATTTGTGGCTGGAAGAACTGGGACAGACTGCAAGAATAGTCACATTGACATCCTTCTTTGCATTCACGTTTTGCAATGTGACTTTGCCCAGACTTCCATAGGAGGTAAAGTCTGTTTTTTCTACCCTTTGAATCAAGACTGTCTATGTAATTTATTCTGTGCAATAGGACATTATCAAACGTGAGGTGGGTAGAGGCATATTGGGGCTTTCTGCACTTGGAACCTGAGACACTGGGTGAGCAAGCTTGAGTTAGCCTGGAAGGATGAGCAGCCCCATGGAGTGGAATATAGACACCTCAGCCAATACCTGTCCACTTTTACACATGTGAGCAAGGTTATCCTAGAGTAACCAGTAACCAGTCACCCTGCCAGCTGACCAGACACTTGAGCAAGCCCAACAGAGGTCATTCCAGCTGGCCCAGGCAGAACCACTCTACCTTCATGCCGCACTGTGAGGAACAGTACATAGTACTTGTTTCGGCCATAAAGTTTGGAGGTGAGCTGGTATGTGCTAATGGTTTGAATATTTGTCACCATGAATTCACAGGTCCAAAGTCCTGTGTTTATGGTACTAAGAAGGTGGAAACTTAATCAATTATGGTGTTTAGAGGTGAGGTCTTTGGCAAGGGATTAGATTGGATTAGGTTGTTAGGGTGGAGCCCTCATGACGAGTCCTGGTGGTTTTGTCAGAGACCACATAGAGACGGGTAGAATTTCTCCATGTCTTTTCCCAGGTTATGCCCTGTGCCACCTAGGGACTCTGCCAGCAAGAGCACCATCACCAGAGCCGAATCCCTGTGTTGCTCTGGTCTTGGATTGTGAAACTGTGGAGCCATGAGACAAAATAAGCTTCTTTTCTTTATAATGTTAGCCTGCCTCAGGTATTATGTAATAGTGATGAAAAGCTGGCCAATACAACATGCACCAGCAGAGGAGCAGGCACTATGGCTCATCAGGTTAAACCACCATTTGGGATGCCCACGTCTCATATTGGAGTGCCAGTTCGAGTTCCAGCTACCATGCTTCCAATCCAGTTCCCTGTCAGTGTGTCTAAGAGACCAAGTACTTGAGATCCATTACCTATGTGGGAGACCTCAATGGACTTTCTGGCTCCTGGCTTCAGCCTGGCCCAGCCTCAGTTGTTGTGGTTATTTGGCAGGTGAGCCAGAGGATGGAAGATTCTTTCTCTCTCTCTGTCTCTGTCTCTCTCTTTCTTTCTTCTCCCTCCCCAGTCTCTCTCTGTCACTCTTTCTTTCAAATAATGTTTAAAAATGTGGATAGGTATTCTGCTGTACCCCCAAAACCTGGTACATAGTAGTCAATAAGTTTTTGTTGAATGAATATTTATCATGCTACAATGAATATAAAAAAACATCATAACTACTTAAAAAGATGTGTCATCTGATTGAGTTTGTAAGTTACTGAATTAGTTTATATCTTGTGAAAACTACCAGGTGTGAAGATAGAATTTCAAAGCAGATATAATCATAGAAGCAATTAAGCAAAGTGAAAAATTGGAAAAACCCAGTTACATGTCTTATTTTTGCTGGGTGTCTCCTTAGCTAATAAGAGAAAAGGTAAGATTAGATTAAAAATAGATTATATTCTGATTCAGTTTTTAAAGCAAAGAGTTTAACTTATTTTTGCATTCTTTATATATAAAAAGGTAAAGCAAAGCAAACAGTAAAGTTTACAGGGTAGCATATAAAATATTACACAATCTTAATCAGTCTATTTTAGGAAAAGAAGGATTGATTCCTAATTTAAACAATAGCAATGACCACAACAAGTCAGAATTGGTCAGTTAGCTGCCTACAAAAGCAACTCTCGAAACTGACATAGACAAATGGACTGAAAGTTAGAATGCACAAATGCTATGTGAATAAGCCATGCTGCAGTTTCTCACTAACCTTGCTTTGTCCCAGTGGGCATTGGTGGCAGAGAGAGGGTAGCTTATCCACTGGGAGTGAAATATATTAGTGTCTTCTCTCTCTACATCATATTAGAATTTTCAGGGAAACTGATAAATAACAACTGGAACTAAGGTTTGTTCATGTAATTCTATTTCAGCACATTTAAAGACAGAAACACACTGCAAAAATAAAAACACCTCCTACTGGCATCTTTGCTGCTCTGCCCTCTGTGAGTACTCACCTGGAAGCCAGTGGGCGTCTCCTGGGCTCACATGTCTCCCTCTGCACTGTCCCTCATCATTGTACCTCTGCAGGAATTAATCCCACAAAGACCCATCCTTGTTGTCTAAGCTGCTAACTAAAACCAATCAAGCCAACAGCAAACAAGGCTCCCCTGGTAGGTGAGGATGTGTTATAGACCCTCAAATCCTCCTATCACTCTCATGCTGTGTTGACCACCTATGTCCCTGTTCAGTGATCCGGGGAGGAGCCACAGAGGGGGTAGAAGAAGCTTTCAGAAGGTGAGTGATCCCTTACAGGAGACCTGAAGGACTTGAGTCCCCAGATGGGAGGAATGTGAGTCATCCCAAGTCGAGAATGAAATGGCTCTTCTGGATGGCAGCAAATAAATCTGAGCCACTGTATTAAAGGGGGTGAGGGTGGGCATGTGTCGAGAGATGAATTTTCAGGGAATGGGAGAATCAAGCAAAATCAAAGGAGGGGGAACAGCTAAAAAATAAATAAAACCCCTCTCTGTTGCCAGGTGTGAACTTGGGGAGAGAGAAGACATTGGATTGGATTCAAAAGTACAAGGGATACAGAATACTCATGACTTAGTGTCTGTTGAGATACGAGAGTGAAAGAGAAAGCAGGGTCAGGCTTGACTTCTGAGTTTCTGACTTATATAATGGTTATGGTTTACTGAGATTTGGAACACAGAGCGAGGTCTTCAATAGGTCACGGAGGGGTGGGCATTGCTGGTGCAGCAGGTGGAGCAGGTTCGAGACTGCGATGGAAAGTCTTTCTCTCTCTGTCTCTCTCTGTGTGTGTCTCTCCCACCCCCATCTGTAACTGACTGTCAAGAAAACAAAATAAATCTTTAAAAACATGGTCGTGGAGCGACTGGCGCTGTGGCATAGTGGGCTAAGCCTTTGCCTGCAGTGCCGGCATCCCATAGGGGCGCTGGTTCCTGTTCTGGCTGCTCCGCTACCCATCCAGCTCTCTGCTTATGGCCTGGGAAAGCTGTGGAAGATGGCTCAAGTTCTTGGACCCCTGTGTTTGCATGGGAGACCTGTAAGAAGCTCCTGGCTCCTGCCTTCAGTGCGGCCATGTGGGCAACGAACCAACAGATGGAAGTCCTTTCTCTCCATCTCTCCCTCTCTTTGTCTGTAACTCTATCTCTCAAATAAATAAATAAAATCTAAAAAAAGGGATCATGGCAATGCATATTATGAAAAACTATGCATGACTTTCAAATTTTTGGACCGAACAATAAGTTTAGTTAGTTCCATTTTTCTATGGATTTTTTGAAGTTCCCTCATATCGAAGGCAGAGGAGGTTCTGAGAGGAAGATGGATTTCCTCTGCTTATGTTCAGTGTGATAGGTCCATGGGGGAGCAGACTACAGAGATTGCAGACAATAGAGATGTATGGATCTGTTTGGTGCTTGGGGAAATGGGGTTTGGGATAGAGATTTTGGAATTGAAACCATAAGAGACAATGAGATCAAAGGGAGTTAGTGTGTGAGATGGGGATGTAAGATTAATTTATCAAATAGACAAAAAATCAATTTCTACACATTGGTGACACAAGAAGGGAGAAATGCGATGATAAGATAGATTCTGTTAAAACAGCAACAGAACATTAAATCTTGGGCCGTTAATATAACCCAAGACAAAAAGATTTGTTGAATCTACAACTCTCTAATGAGGACAATAAAGGCAGACCAGAGTAGGTAGGTAGCTACCACACTATTTATGTGAAAGACTAAAAATACTAGAGCTGTCAGTATGTCCTAGATTAATATATGGATTTAATGCAATGATTATTAAAAGTCACAGCAAGATAATTTATGGAAATTTAGAAAATGATGGCAAATAATCGGTGGGCAAGAGCGATATGTAGACATGTTTTTGTATAACTCCTTAGATCATACATAGTGTTTCACAGGCTGATTTCGCTTAGTTCTCACAGCGACTCTTGTGCTGAGGTGTGGCTATCACCCCCATTTTAGGGTGACCATACGTCTCGTCTCAGTATCCCCAGGGCAGTCCTGTTCTAACCTCTTAGCCTCATGTTCTCCATTCATTTACAGTTTCTCCCATACGCTTGCATTTAAAAAGGAAGTATTATTAACAGTTATGTCAACACACACTGGAGCTGGGTTTGGCACCATTGCCATGGAGTACTTCCAGTCTCTGTCAGGGTCTTGTCCGGTGGTGGATAAGGAGCATGAGCAGGGAACGAAATCCTCTCTGTGCTATGTGTTACATCTGAGAGATGACCTGGTACAACAGCTCCCTTGTATGCGGCATGCAAAGTACAGGTACGCTCTCCAGCGAAACAAGATGCACACAGACTGTAGGAAACAGCTGCTTCTCAGTTTCAGATGACAGTGGGAGAAGTATCTGATGCACTACTGCCTCCTACTGAAAACTTGGTATACCGGATGGCTGCCCACAGGAACCAGGAGCACGAAGCAACAGGCTGCCAGTTGGTGGGGACAGTGGGGAACCCAGGGGATTATGACGTAAAATAAAAGAAATGGTGCCAGACAGGAAGGCATGACAGTCCCTTCAATAGAACTCATAGAATAACAATGGTTTGTCATTTAGTAGGAAGAAACAATATCCATGTTTACTTTTCACACATTTTTATTGTGACAAATTGTACACACATCATATACTATTTTAGCCATTTAAAAGTGTACAGGTCTGTGGCATTAAGTATATTCATGCTATTTTGCGACCATCACCACTATCCGTCTCCAAAACTTTTCCCTTCTTCCCCAAATGAAGGTTGGTCTCCATTCAGAAACACTAACTCCCAGTGCTGTTTTACCCAGCCCCTGGCAACCACCATTCTGCTTGCTTTCTTTACGAATTTGACTACTCTAGGACTTCACATGTGTGGAATCATACAACAGTTGCCCTTTCTGTCACTGGATTATTTCACTTAGCATGTTTCCAGGGTTCATACATGTTGCAAAATGTGTCAGAATTCCTTTCTCAAAGACTAAGTAGCAGTCCATTGCAGGTATACATCAGCTTATATTTTGCTTGGGATTTCTTGTTAATTTCTCAATAAACTTATTGCAACCCATAAAAGTTCATTTTCCATGAAGTATTGAAGGTTGGTGATGAATGCATAACTTGCATATATGTTTTGAGGTCTACCACCTGCCTAAGGAGACCAGTATTATCACTGACCACAGGGAAACCAGAAGACATAACTCTAATGAAAATGCATCAGCATTTATTTAAAAAATTAGTAACTATTTTAAGAAGAGTGATCCTGAAAACAATCACTTAACATGTGCAGCTGCAGAGGGCACATTTCATAACTCTTTGTGAATCATGAATTTTCATTTAGATAAAATTACTGTTCTAGCAGAAGATGGCCCAAGTACTTGGGCCCCTGCACCTGCATGGGAGACCTGGAAGAAGTTCCTGGCTCCTGGCTTTGGATTGGCTCAGCTCTAAATCTTTAAGAAAATCAAATCACTGTTCTAAATTGATTTCACTTAGTTTTGGCGATGTGTTTTTTCATACACATCTCAAAAATAAAAGTTGAGTGGCAGATTTCTTTTCCTTGGAAATAGTTCTATCACTATAGCCCATCCAAAAGGCTCCTTTTAAATTTTAATATTGACATTTTTCCTGCAAGGATAAGGTTTTATGCTTCTTCCTTTTCAGTCTCCTGCTCACTATCCACCTTTAGAGCTAGCCCTCATTTTATCAGAAGGACAGGGCCGTGGCCGGGTCTCATGGAGAGATTGTGAGTGTGTGCTCCAGCTATCAGTCTCTGCTAAGGTCCGAGCTGGCAGGGAACATCTTGTGAGGGAATGAGTCTTCAGATGATTGCAATCTCCAGCTGCCAGTCACCCAAGCTGATGCCCAGTGGCACATACTCTAGCTACCCTGCCAACCCCTGCTCAGATCGAGTGTTTCCAAGCAAAGTAAGGACTGTCATTGCTTAAGCCTCTAAGTTTTGGAGTAATTTGCTACTGAGTCATGGGAACTAGGTAAGGTGTCAACATGTTGGCTCCATGGTAGAAGACAAACATCGTGAAATGTTAGATGATGCTCGTTTTGTATTCACGTCATCAGATGTTACAAGGAGGAATGTGAGTAATTCTAGTGCAAGATCTAGGTGACTTCTGGACACATTCTAGTTCTGATCTTTGCCCCTGTACAGGTAAATGGAATCTTATCTTGGTCCTGAGATTGAAGAACTAAATCTTCATGTTTTTCTTCAATGCCTGCACCTATGCTTCAACAGATCCTCTAGAAATGAGATCCTGAACAAATGATTAGCTCCCAAGATTTATAATAATAAATAATAAGTAAATAATATATAATAAATAAGTAATAACAAAACATTTATCATTTACTAAACACTATGTCTCACATAATGAACCATATATTGTGTGTATAATAATTGCATTCCTTATAAGAACCCTGCAACAATAGGTATTGCTAGCTCTATTTTACAAGTGGGAAAATAAGGCTCAGAGAGATTAATCAGTTGCTTAAGACAACACAGGCAGGAGGAAGCCACTCTTCCCTAGCGCCCGAGCACATCTCCTTTCCACAGAATCACTGGATTTCTACTTGGAGCTCAATTTGCTAACCTAATTGTAACTGTCTTTGATGTTGATGATCTTCCTGCTTGTACTTCATTTTTAAAATTTAGTTTTTGAAAGTCAGAGTTACAGAGAGAGAGGCAGAGACACAGAGAGAGATCTTTCATCCTTGGTTCACTCCCCAGAAGACAGCAACGGCCATGGCTGGGCCAGGCTAGTTAGGAGCCAGGAGTTTTTTACTTCAATTATTTTTCCACAAAAATAGGATTGCTTAAAGTAATACTTATAATGCTATATTGTTGGTTTATAACATATGACATAAAATATAGTGATTGATTGTATATGATATAGGATATCATTGTCATACATGATTATATTTGATACATTGTGTGTGATTATATGTAAGTACATATGATACTGATATGATATAAAAATGTTATATGTACAGCAATAATAACATAAGGGACAGGAGAAATGGAGGTATATTGGAGTAGAGTTGCTATATTTTGCCAACGTTAGTTTCCTGCTATTATAAATAACACTATTATGGACATTTTCATTTAGTTTTAAGTTTTACTTGTTGCAAGGCAGAGTGGTAGAGAGAAAGACAGGGAGAGAGAGAGAGAGAGAACGTTCATTTGCTGGTTCACTCCTCCAATACCTGCAACAGCTGGGGTTAAGCCAGCCTGAAGCCAGGAGCCAACAACTCATCCTGGTCTTCCACACTAGTGGCAAGCACTAACACTGCTTCCCAGACACTTGTACAGGAAGCTAAAATCAGATATTCAGAGAAGTCAGGTCTTGAACCAGGAGCCCTGATACTGAATGTGAGCATCCCAAAGGGCAGATTAACCTGTTGCACCACAATGCCCACATTTTTCTACAACTTTTTGTACTTTTTGCACATTTATAAATAAAAACAGGTTTTGTTAGTTTTTGCTTGTGGTAAATGTCATAGAATGGAATGAAATTGCAGTATTCTTCAAACCTTTTGAGACATGTGGATGAACTGCTCTCCCAATATGTAAGAAAACTTATGAATGGATCCATTAATGATTTTTTTAAAGATTTTATTTATTTATTTGACAGGTTGAGTTACAGACAGAGAGAAATGACCAAGTGGCTGCAATAGTCAGGACTGGACCAGGCTGAAGCTAGGAGCCAGGAGCTTCTTCCAGGTCTCTCACATGGGTGCAAGGGCCCAAGGACTTGGGCCATCTTCTACTGTTTTCTCAGGCCACAGCAGAGAGCTGGATTGGAATAGGAGCAGCCAGGACATGAATCGGCACCCATATAGGATGCTGGCATTGCAGGTGGAGGCTTAGCCTACTATGCCACAGTGCTGGCACCACATTAATGATGTTTAATTATCATTTCCATCAGTGCATAATGATAACCTGAAGTTATTTAAATTGGCATTTGTTTTATGCCACTGAGAAAAGCGTTTTCAGCCTCAATCATTTACTGTCTATGTTACCTTCTGTACAAACTGGTTCCTTTTTTGATAATGAAGGAAAGGTTTTGAAGAAAACTGATGGAGGACGTGGGCAGTTCTTCCACATCCTTATGGAGTCCCCTTGGCTGAAGGTCTCTTTCCGAGAAGAACTTCACAACAGAAGGACCCTCTTGTTCCCTGTCTGGTCTGAGGGCTTGCAGGTGAAACAGAGGGAAGGGAGTTGTCAGAGCAGGAGCCTTGGGTGCAAGGCTTAGCTGAGCTGGAAAAAATTGATTATTCAGGGAAGTTTTAGTGCCAAAAACATTAAAAATAACATGATGATAATGCTCCCTATTAGCAGATCTGATGTTCCTCATGGATCCAGAAATAGATTAAAACTCAGGTCAAATGAGGATCCCTGAGTCTCCTCAAGAAAAATAGTGGGAGAGAGAAATTCATTTCAAGTTTCAGAATGATCATTTCCTCTTTCCCACAAATTTTAAGGACAGCTCCTGTGATTTCTCTAGAAAATGTTCCTAATGTTCTGAGTCAGACTTTATGGAAAAAATATCCAGGATACCAAGAGTTTAAGATAGTTCCAGCTCTGAGCGTTACTTCAGAACTGGGTCCCTAATACCCACTGAATTGAGTCCAACACGGTCACTATAGATACTTCAGGGACGAGATTTCTAAAAGTCTAAATTTTGATGATGAAAATTGGATACTTCCAATATTTTATATTTCTCTCTCTCTCTTTCTTTTTGAAGATTTATTTATTTATTTGAGAGGCAGTTACAGAGAGAGGGAGAGACAGAAAGGTCTTCCATCTGCTGGTTCACTCCCCAAATTGCCGCAATGGCCGGAGCTGTGCCGCTCTGAAGCCAGGAGCCAGGAGCTTCTGCCCTATATCCCATATGGGAGCAGGGGTGCAAGAACTTGGGCCATCTTCCACTGCTTTCCCAGGCCACAACAGAGAGCTGGATCAGAAGAAGAGCAGCAGGGACAGGAACTGGTGCCCATATGGGATGCTGGTGCCCCAGGCCGAGGCTTAGCCTACTATGCCACAGTGCTGGCGCCAGATGTCATATTTCTTGCGTCTAATAGATTGTTGAAGATCGCAGGGGATTTGAAATGAATAGCTGAATGTTGGTGAGTACAAAGCATTTTGATAACTGATGACAATGCAAAGAAAAAGCAAAGCATGTTGCCTGCCCTTGAGCTGTGTCTCAGTTATAATGTTATAACCAAATACCTTAGAGAGGATGATTCATAAACAATAGGATTTATTCTAGAGGCCGGAAAGTCCAAAATCAGGGTGCTGGCGGATCTGGTGTCTGGCAGGGGCTTCCCTTTCGCTTCCAAGCTGGCATATCCCGCCGCATTCTCACGTGGTGGGAGGTTCAGAAGGATTGGTCAGCTCTTTGGAGCCTCTTTTATAAGCAGAGCCAAAACATTAAAAAATAATGTGATGATAATGTCTTAATCACTTCCTAAAAGGTCCCCCATCTTAAGACCATCACAGCAGGCTTCAGGTTCCACGTGGATTTTGAAGAAGCACAAATATTCAGGCTGTAACAACTGGCTTATTCTAGTTTTTCTGATATCTTCCAGGGGGAGAAGCCTAGCATGTATTTTTTTTTTTTCATAGAGGTTGGAAGAGACCCAATTTCTCCCTCTCTTCCTGAAGTATAGAATTAACTGAGACAGAGACATGGAAATCAGATATGTGGAGATTAAAAAGGTGGGAATGCAGGGCTGGGATGAGCAGAATGGGCTTGCCAGTGCTTCCTCCTGGCATCTTTCCCCCCAGGTCCAGCCCTCCTGCACAAAGGCTTGAGTCTGTAGCCAGAAGCATTTGCTCAAAAGGTCTGGGATGGAGAGATGGAAAGAAACCAGATCCTCTAGGCTAACAGTCCTTTACAAGATAAACTTTATCCAATCAAGAGACATTAGCAATTGGCTGTCAGTATCAATCAGGGACTCTCTTTCTCTGTGCAGAGAATAAGAGACGAGAGTGGGGGAAGAGGCTGGGAGTGTTCCTTCTCTAGTCACCCACCCCAGGGGACACAGATGTACGGGCTCCCCTCTGACAGGACCCACCTGATTATAACTATAAGTGAAAGAACTTGCTTGCTTTCTGATTGTTTTCATCTGTTTCTTTTGATTTTTCTTTTAACAATTGACAGTAAATACACAACCAGGACAAATTGGGAAAAGCTGATCCAATCTGGGCTGGACTGGAGAGACTGGGCTATACCAGGAGCAAGTGATCTTGACTTCCTTCAGCCTCACATCTCAAAGTGGCTGGCCTGGAGTCTTGCCTTGATTTGCTCTTCTGGTCAGGAGGGAGCCACATGCTGGATACCAGAGCTGGGCTGGGGACAGAGGGCATCTTCTGGCAAGGACTTTCACAAGCATGTCCAGATTGTCATTATAATGAAGAACCAAGGATGCCACCGCCTTCTTTTTAAGATTTATTTATTTGAAAGAGTTACACAAAGAGAGAAGGAGAGCCAGAGAGAGAGAGAGAGAGAGCGAGAGAGAGAGAGAGAGAGAGTCTTCCATCCGCTGGTTTACTCCCCAATTGGCCACAACGGCTGGAGCTGCGCCAATCCAAAGACAGGAACCAGAAGCGTCCTCTAGGTCTCCTACATGGGTGCAGGAGCCCAAGGACTTGGGCAATCTTCTACTGCTTTCCCAGGCCATAGCAAAGAGCAGGATGGGAAGAGGAGCAGCCGGGACTTGAACCGACACCCATATGGGATGCCAGCACTGCAGGTGGCAGTTTTACCTGCTATGCCATAGTGCCGGCCCCCTTCTTCTTCTTCTTTTTTTTTTTTTTAAAGATTTACTTATTTATTTAAAAGGCAGAGTTACAGTGATGCAAGGGGGGAAGGGGAGAGAGAGAGAGAGAGAGAGAGAGAGAGAGAGAGTGTCTTCCATCCACTGGTTTACTCCCCAATTGGCCACAACGGCTGGAGCTGCGCCAATCCAAAGACAGGAACCAGAAGCGTCCTCTAGGTCTCCCACATGGGTGCAGGAGCCCAAGGACTTAGGCCATCTTCCACTGCTTTCCCAGGCCATAGCAGAGAGCTGGATCGGAAGTGGAGCAGCGAGGACTCGAACCAGCGCCCATATGGGATGCCGGCACTGCAGGTGGCAGCCTCACCTGCTATGACACAGCGCCAGCCCTGGGATGCCTTCTTGCCTGGTTTAGAACCAGAGGAACTGTGTTTCTCTTGAGTACTTAGTTTATTTCTATCTTACCTACAGGATGG
Organism: Oryctolagus cuniculus; assembly: GCF_051225735.1. NCBI lineage: Eukaryota > Metazoa > Chordata > Mammalia > Lagomorpha > Leporidae > Oryctolagus > Oryctolagus cuniculus. Next base: position 83,784,949 of record NC_142871.1, read on the forward strand.
ATTTTGTGACTCATCAGCTTGTGTGTGTGTGTGTGTGTGTGTGTATTTAGTGCACAGCCAGTACACAGGTTGCTAAGATGTGCTTGTTTGTGTCATTTTTGACTTCTTCTTATGACTTAATCCTTGCTATTTGCCTTTGCTTTCTCACCTTGCTCTTACTTTGGTTACCTTGCACTTTCTGTGTCCTTGTAAGGCCCCTTATGTTCTTCCTGGAAGCAGCCTTGGTATAAATACACGAATAAATATAGTAAGCACCTGGCTCCTTGAGCCTCCGGCTCCACATCATGCTTCACTGCTTCTTGGCCTTTTGGCTTAGTCCAAGCACGAGGCAATAGCAGGCTCTGTTCCTGCCCAGGGATGGAGCCCCAGGTCTGCATTCAGAACTTCTCTTAACTCTTCACTTTGCTGTCCAGTTTCCTAACCTTTGATTATCTGAGCATCAGCTCCTATATCCTGAATCATTGTTATCCATCTTGTCCTCATCCTCAATCTGGATTTTTGCTTTCTGTGAATCACAGTCTTTGGACTCCTCCAGCTTTAACTAATATCTTATGGATACCAACTCTAGCCTGCCTTGCACAATACCTTAGGGCTGTGGAGAGACACTGTGTTGTGGTGAGTTTGGAGTCATTTGGATCTGATTGATCCAATCATCCATCCCATCCATCTATCATCCATGCCTCCCCATCCAATCTTCTATCCATTCACCCGTGTGCATGTGCGTGTGTGCGCATGTGTGTGTGTGCATGTGCGTGTGCGTGTGTGTAGTGTCTTCCATGTGCCAGATATTGAGCTGAGTACTGGGGACATGGTTATGAACCACAGATACAATCCTTGCCATAGGGAGCTCGCAGTCAACTTTTGTGAATTTGAGTCTAAACACTGACTCTTGCTATGAGAAATTGGGGAATTATTTACTTTTGAGTTGTGGATTCTTAATCTATCAACTATGGGTAATAATGCCTATGACCTGAGGTCATTTCAAGGATTAAATGAGGGGTAAGTGTTTGACTAGCAGGGAAGACACTGCTTGGGACGTCTGCGTGCCCTAGCAGAGTGCCTGGTTTGAGTCCTGGCTCTGTTCCCAATTCTAGCTTCCTTCTAATGTGCATCATGGTGGGCAGAAGGTGACGATCTAAGTAGCTGGGACCCTGTCACCTATGTGTGAGGCCTGGGTTGAGGTACTGGCTGGGCCAGCCCTAGTTGCTGCAGCCATTTGGGGATTGGATCAGCATATGGGAACCCTGTTTCTCTGTTTCTCAGAAAAAAAAAGATTTTTAAACATTTTAAAAATGATTAAGTGAGAGAATGTGAGTAAGCACATAGTACCAGTGTACGACCTGGAAGTAGTGCCTGGCACAGTAGTCATCACTGGTAATGTCTGGGCACACGAAAGATGCCCCCTCCTGTAACTCTCTCAGAGAATAGGTTAGGTTGCCTCTTTTCCATCTACTCATCCATCAGCCACTCTGCTTTGCATTTTGTTGTCCAGAAATTTGGTGCAATTTCTCATTTATTTATGTCTCTGCATTACTGTTTTCTTCCCTATTCTGGATTTATTTCTGATCATATTAAAAAATAGACCACTATTTGCAGTGAACAGTAGGTAGTGCTGTAACTTGTAAAACAGCTATCAGACAGCTAAGCTAAGCCCAAACAGATTTAACACCAGTTCCTGTATTAATAGAAACCCCTGTTTTCTGGAACTGACTGTTCCAGCAAATGCCTAATTTATCAGTTCTGACCCAACCTTCCTTAGGCAAGGCTTTCAAATTCAATTCCCAGCCCCTTCACGATCAACACTCCGTAAGCTCCCTCTGCCACGGATTCCCTTTCTCTTGCCCTGTCCCTTTCATATAACACTTTGCTAGTGGAGTCTGGGGGTAGGGGCTTGGCACATTTAGATTCTGGGAGAGAGAGTCTCCCTCAAGAGGGATGACAGAGGCTAGTGCTGTGGTGTATTGGGTAAAGCCACCACCTGCAGTGCCAGTATCCCATATGGGCACTGGTTTGGAGTTCTGGCTGCTCCACTTCCAATCCATCTCTCCGCTATGGCCTGGAAAAGCAGTAGAAGATGGTCCAAATCCTTGGGCCCTTGCACCCCTGTCGGGGAACTAGAAGAAGCTCCTGGCTCCTGGCTTCGGATTGGCCAAGCTCCAGCCATTGCGGCTATTTGGGGAGTGAGCCAGGGGATAGAAGACTTCTCTCTCTCTGTCTCTGCATCTGCTGCTCTGTAACTTTGCCTTTCAAATAAATAAGTAAATCTTAACAAAGAGAGATGACAATGAATATGTGTGTCTAATGTGCTATCATGTACCAGAAGTCTCTGCTAGTGTCCAGCATTGTGGAGTAGCTGGTTGAACTGCCACCTGCAACTCCAGCATCCCATATGGGCACTGGTCTGTGTCTCGGATGCTACACTTCTTTTTTTAAATCTTTTTTTTAAAGATTTATTTATTTTACTGGAAAGGAAGAGTTTCAGAGAGGCATAGGCAGAGGCAGAGACAAAGAGGTCTTTTATCCACTGGTTCACTCCCCAGATGGCTGCAACAGCTGGAGCTGAGCTGATCAAAAGCCAGGAGCCAGGAACTTTTTCTGGGTCTCCCACGTGTGTGCAGGGGCCCAAGGACTTGGGCCATGTTTTACTGCTTTCCCAGGCCACAATGAAGAGCTAGATCAGAAGTGGAGCAGCTGGGACTTGAACCAGTACCAATATGGGATGCAGTAGTGCAGGTGGTAACTTTACCCGCTATGCTACAGAACCGGCCCTGGGATGCCCCACTTTTGATCCAACTCTCTGCTAATGGCCTGGGAAAAGCAGTGAAAGATGACTGAAATAAATGGAGCCCTGCCACCCATGTGGGAAACCTGGATGAAGTTCCTGGCTTTTGGCTTTGGCCTGGCCTGGACTGGTTGTTGTGGCCATTTTGGGAGTGAACCAGCAGGTGGAAGATCTCATTCTCTCTCTCTCTCTCTCTCTCTCTCTCTCTCTAACTCTAACTTTTAAACAACTAAGTAAACAAATATTAAAAAAGGAGAAGCCTGTGCAACAATCTTTTAGCTGATAAGGCAGCGCAACCAACAGCCAAAGGAAATATCGGGGCACACGTGGGGTGAGGGTGTCTCCTTGGCCTTGGCGCTCCCAGGCCACAGGAGCTGAGTGACACCTTGGATGGGAAAAGTCCAAAGGGGCAGGGCTTTGAGTGGCAGCATGAGGAGTGCCTGCTGTATGCTTTCCCACTAACCCAATCCCCTTGCCACTCTCCACACTGCGCCAGGCGCCGGCAAGGTGGGCAGTCTTCAGCGATGGCCAGCGTTTCAGTGAAAACTGCTTGGGCTCAGGAGTTTTTCAGCAAGTGGCTGTCCTCTTGGATTTAATGAGAAGCATGGGGCTAGACGAACTTGGAGGCGGTCGTGCTCTTTCACACAAAGCCTTCTTGCCAGGGTCGCCATAGTAAGCTTCTGTTAGCGCCAGAGATTCTGCTTGCTGCCTGATCTCTCAGCAGGCTCGCGTGCTGTTGTTTCAGTAGCTGCGAACATGAGCTGAATGTTTGACACAAAAAGGAGCAGCTGGTGGTGGTACACTCGGGCACGTCATCTCTGAGCAGTTTAAAGAGGATGAATTCCATCCACTCACACGTCTTCCTTTAGAGCAAAGATGATTCTAGAGAGAGAATGCCTGCCTTTTTTACGGGGGTTGTACTGATGGGCTAGTGACTTACTGACAAATGAGAAGTTAGCTTGTCCTGATAATCATTACTGGAGGTGCTCCTGGCTATAAATTTAAGGTCAAGCCACCAGACAGAAAATTAGAGTGGTTTGTATCAAGTCATAAGTGTGGCCTTAAGCCGGACATGCTTTCAGCTGACAGGCACTGGTATGCCTGCACCAGTTGTTCAGAGTCAGCGCTTCTGTGCTGCTTATGGAGGAGTCATACCTGAGCCCTCAATGTCTCCGCCTCTCCTGTCACCTCCCAGAACTCCTGCTACCCCCAGATCTGCCGCTCAACAATGAAAGCTAATCTGGCACCTGCTGCAGCACCAAGACGCTTTGCCAGGCCCTGCTCTCCCTGTTACTATTTGGAATATCATCTCTGGTCTTTTTTTATAAAGAAAACAATTATTTATTGAATACAAATTTCATAGATACAGCTTTAGGAATAAAGCGGTTCTTCCTCCCATACCTGCCCTCCCACCTCCAAACAGTCCCACCTCCTACTCTCTCTCCCATCCTATTCTTCATTAAAATTTGTTTTTAATTAACTTTTATGCAGAAGACCAACTCTATACTAAGTAGAGATTTCCACAATTTGCACTCACACAGACACACAGAGTATAAAGTACTGTTTGAAAAGAAGTTTTATAGTCAATTCTTATAGTACAACTCATTAAGGACAGAGGTCCTACATGAGGAGCAAGTGCATAGTGACTTCTGTTGTTGATTTAACAATTGACACTCTTATTTATGACCTCAGTAATCACCCGAGGCTCTTGACATGAGCTGCCAAGGCTATGGAAGCCTTTGAGTCCACAAACTCCATCAGTATTTAGACAGGGCCATAATCAAAGTGGAAGTTCTCTCATCCCTTCAGAGAAAAGTACACCCTTCTTTGATAGCACCTTCTTTCCACTGGGGTCTCACTCACAGAGATCCTTCATGAAGATCATTTTTTTTGCCACAGTGTCTTGTCTTTCCATGCCTGAATGCTCTCATGGGCTTTTCAGTCAAATCTGAATGCTTTAAGGGCTTATTCTGAGGTCAGAGTGCTGTTTAGGGTGTTTGTCATTCTATGAGTCTGCTGTGTGGACTGCATCCCATATTGGAATATTCTTTCCTTTTTAATTCTATCTATTGTTATTACCAGATAGTTGGTCTTATTTATGTGATCCCTTTGACACTTAATCCTATCTATATGATCAATTACACACTTAATATGATCGCTTTAACACATAAAATGGCATTAGTACCACCCAGCTTAATGGATTTGGAGTGCCATGGCAAGGTTTTAGCTTTACCCTTAGGGGTAAGTCCGTGGGAATGTGTGCTGAACTGTAAGCTCCTTTCTCTCTTATTCCCACTTGGTCTTTTTTTTCCCCACTTGGTCTTAATTAAATATTTTGGAGAAGGCATTGACGATTGTAGATTCCAGTTTTAGAGCTCTGGCGAGTGGTCAGACTCAGAGGGACACCCTGCAGGCCCTGCATTGGTGGCTATTCCTTGAGCAATAGAACTTGGAAAAGCAAAGACATCATAGAAGGAAAGAAAATCAGTGAGGACTCAGAGATGGTGGCTCAGAGTTTCAGAAGGGAGGCTGCAGCAGCGGGAGTGTCACAGAAGGGTTCAGGATGGCTAGTAGGAAGCAGTGGTTTGGTGGACAGTTTCCCATGGTCGTCTAAAGCAGGGGCAGGACAGAAAAAAAAAAAAGACAAACAAGAAATGATGTCTTCACGGAGTAGCTAAAATCTGTGCCTGAGCAAAGAGGCCAAAACTTGCTAGCCCAGTGGGTTCCAGAGGTGGCTTCACTATCCTGTTGCTCTGCACTCACCTCAACCCCAGCCACAGGGTCTCCCCACCACTCCTGTGATACTTCAAACCCCTCCCATCTCAAGGTCCTTCTCTCTCCCCCTGCCTCAACACTGCTCCCTAGTTATGCACCTGACTCCCTCTCACCTTCTGTAGGTCTTTCTCAAATGTGACTTCTTCTGTGGCCCCTTCCCCAAACCATATTACATATACATAGCCACTCCACCCCCCTCTTCTTCTTATCACCACCAAATAAACTCTGAATTTTGCTCATTTATTTTGCCTTTAGCATTATGGCCCTTACTATAAGGCAAACTCCATGAGAGCAGGGAATTTTGGGTCCATTTTGTTCACAGCTCGATCCCTGATACCTAGAAAAGCACCTGGTGGGCACTAAGTGAAGGCTTGTTGAATGTGTGAAGGAATGTTGAAGGAAGCACTTCTAACATGCCTGCTGTGAATTGGGCATTGAGCTTTGCTTCATATATTCTCCAGGGAGCACCCTATCCGTCCTCTGAGCTGCCCCAAGTGTGTATCAGGGGCCCCCTCCTCCTTCTACATTTGTCATTTTAATGAATGTAAATTTGAATAGCCACAAGTGGCTAGGATTATCAGACTGCAGTGCATGAGCCCTGGGGTAATTTCTGGGTGCCTGGAAGAAGCTCATCTTGGTGCCTCATTTGATTTTGTGTTGGTCTCAACAGAGTTGGACTTGATTGAGGTGAAGGAGGCATTTGCCTTTGGTGTAAAATTGGAGGGAGCTCCAAAAACCTCATTAGGAAGTTGTGGTACAATATTTTAAAAATAAGCATCAAGCAAAAATCCTTCAAGAGCAAAATATCAACATGCTAGGTAAGGACAGGATCAGTGTCCCTGTTTCTCCTTTTGCCTCCAGCTCCAATATGGCTCACCACAGCGCTTTTGCAGTAATGCAGTAGCTACCACTGACGATCAAGTGAGACACAGAGAGAAGCGTCTGTGTAGTGTGCCTCCAAGGTAAATGTGTGCTCTTCAGAGTTTTTGTATGTAGAGCAGAGCGAAATGGGGTTGTGTCTTGAAACAGTGTCTTCTGCGTCTCTGGTCTGGAGCATGATAACCCTCATGCTCGTGTCTGGGAAGGAGACCACAAGGGCAGAATGATGCTGACTACATGCTACTGTTTCTTTGAGTCTTTGATGTATTTGTCAGAAAATACAACAGAAGTGTGATGAGGGAATAAACACCACTCATAATCCCACTCGGGCATTTTTTTATTTATTGTATTAAGATTATTAAAAATTTAAAAAGGTGCTGTTTTGTTTTAGTAGATTACATTTTAGGTGACATAAAAGGAAAAGTTAATCACCTCTTTCCATCCTACCCAAAATTCATTTCCACTAAGGTGACCTATGTTCATAGTTCGTGCTCTGTTTCTCAGTTTTATTTAGTGTTTTAATGAAAACAGGACCCTATAGCATATGTACTATTCTGCATTGGCCTACTCTTACTTAACATATTGTGTATACATCTCCAGAACCCAACCTACAGAACGTTTTTGTAAAGATGAAATTTTTAACATTTTTGTTAAGGTAATATATGCATGTAATAAAACATTTAAGAGACGATAAATGTTGTTCCGTGAAAATTAGGTGTTCCTTTTACTCCTGTCCCTAAGCCACTCACTTCTCCTCCACAGAGCAATCACTGCTGTCAGTCATCTTCTGGCGCCCTACAGAGCTATTCTATGCATGAAAACATGTGCTCTATTCTGGGCAGAATTCTTCCCACACTGTCTTCACTTGCTTTTTCACTTAATAGTATATCTTGGAAAGCATTCTGCAGCAGTACATGTAAAGCTGCCTCACTTTTTTTATTTGATTTCTTTCTGTTTAATGGTTGCCTGGTTTCTATCATATGAATATACCAATGTGTACTTAATATGCTCCCTCCCAGTGCAGATACAGCCCATTTTCCTCCACCCTAGCTTTTACAAACACAGTTACAATGAATAGGCTGTAATTATATCATTGGGCACACATGTACATTTAGTTGGTAGGGTGCATTTCCAGAAATGGAATTGCCAGGTTAAATATGTGATTGTACTTTGGATGTCTATGGTCCAATTGCCCTCCAAACAGGTTGTGTCATTTCCAGTCCTACCAATAAGCTGGGTGCTAAATCCCCACACCCTTGCCGATGTGGCATATGATCAAACTTCTGTGCCTTGCTAACATGAAGGGTGAAAACTGTCATCTAAGAGAAGTTTCTATCTGCACATTTTTCTTATGAGATTGAGTATCTTTTCCTGTTTTTAAGGAAATTCATGGCTGGTGCCATGGCTCACTAGGCTAATCCTCTGCCTGCAGTGCCGGCACTCTGGGCTCTAGTCCCGGTTGGGGCACTGGTTCTGTCCCGGTTGCCCCTCTTCCAGTCCAGCTCTCTGCAGTGGCCCAGGAAGGCAGTGGAGGATGGCCCAGGAGCTTGGGCCCTGCACCCACGTGGGAGACCAGGAGGAAGCTCCTGGCTCCTAGCTTTAGATGGGCACAGTGCGCCTGCCAAAGTGGCCATTTGAGGGTGAACCAATGGAAAAAAGGAAGACCTTTCTCTTTGTTTCTCTCGCTGTCTAACTCTGTCAAAAAAAATTCAAAATTTTTCTGTGAACTGCCCTTTTGTAATCTTTTTGCATTATATCTCCTTTGGAAGAATTGGATTACTTTCATCTTTTCAATATTGGTCTGTGAAGCATCTTTGTATGTTAAGGGCATTAGCTTTTTGCCTCAAATATAATATTTTTGTACAGCATTTATGCTAGTCCAAATAATGTCTCAATATGCAATGTGTGTATAAACTGGTACTTTTATTTTGGAGGATAGATTTCTCAATGTAGGATTACTTGTTCAAGATCTATATGTATTTTAATTTTCTTTTTAAACAGGCCAACATTGTGGTGCAGCAGGTTAAGCTGCCACCTGTGACGCTGGCATCTCATGTCAGCACTGTTTTTTTTTTTATTTTTTATTTATTTTATTTATTTTTTGACAGGCAGAGTGGACAGTGAGAGAGAGAGAGACAGAGAGAAAGGTTTTCCTTTTTGCCGTCGGTTCACCCTCCAATGGCCGCCGCAGCCGGTGTGCCACGGCCGGCGCACTGCTCTGATCCGATGGCAGGAGCCAGGTGCTTCTCCTGGTCTCCCATGGGGTGCAGGGCTCAAGCACTTGGGCCATCCTCCACTGCACTCCCTGGCCACAGCAGAGAGCTGGCCTGGAAGAGGGGCAACCGGGACAGAATCCGGCGCCCCAACCGGGACTAGAACCTGGTGTGCCGGCGCTGCAAGGTGGAGGATTAGCCTATTGAGCCACGGCGCTGGCCGTATTTTAATTTTAATAGCTATTGCACATTACCTTTTCAGAAGCCTAAAGTAATTCATAATCCCACCAGCAGTGACTGGAAGTATCTGTTCTCCTGCACTCTGGTGAGGGTTTTACATTTTGGAGTGACAAATGCATCTTCTGCTGGTTGGTTTTAATTTGTATTTATCTGACTACTGGCAATGTTGGTCATCTTTTAATGTGTTTCCTGGCTATTTGCACTTTCTCTTCTGTGAATTTCTTGTTCATATCCTTCACCTGATTTTTTTCCTTCTGGATTTTTGTTCTCTTTTCTATCAATTTATGAGGACTGTGTATTAGCAACATAAACTATTTATTTGTAATAAACATTTTGGATTTGTACCTTATTTACAATAACTTGTGCTGTCAAATGTATCTTTTTACTTCTGGCATTTGAGCTTCCTGACTTTTTTATGAAATGTTTTAATTTCTAATTGTGGTTATATATAATATATATAAATATATAATTTATATAACATAAAGTTTAGTACTGTAGCCAGTTTTAAGTGCACAGTTCAATAGTGTTCTGTAGATTCACATTGTTGTGTAACCTAGCCCAGAATTCTTTTCATCATTCCCTGTGAAACTGTGGACCGATTAAGCCATCCCTAGGCCCCCTTCTGCCATACTCTGGTAGCCACCTTTCTGCTTTCTGTCTTTATGAATTTGCCCCTTCAAAAGTACTTCATGTAAGTGCTATCATGCATTATTTATTATTTTGTGGCTGGCTTATTTCACTTAACCTAATGTCTTCAGGTCCATCCAGGTTGTAGTTGTGTCAGAGTTTCCTTCCTGAGTTTTTGGACATTGTTAGGAAGATCTATACCTCAATCATATTAGGCTTTGTGGATCATATGGTTCCTGTCCCTTATTCATCCCTATCACTGTAGCTTGATGGCAACAATAGGCAATATGTAAATAAATGAATGTAGTTGTGTTACAATGAAATTATTTACAAAAGCAGGTGGTGGCCTGGTGGCTTGTAGTTTGTTGACCGCTGTGTTAAAGCAATAAGTCAGGTGGTAAAATCCTCTGCTCAAACCCTCCAAAGGATATTGATTTCAAATGAGTGAAAGCCCCTTTTGCTCCACCTGCTTTAAGTCGCTTTTCATTCATTCTGCTCCAGTTGCAGCAGTCTCCTCTCTGTTTCTTGGACCCATCAAACAAAACTTACACAAGGGTTGCTCTCTCTTTTTTACAGATACTCCTCCACTTATGATGGGGTTAAGTTCCAATAAACCCATTGTAAGTCAAAAACATTGCGGGTTGAACATACTCCTCACTATGGAATGTCATCACTTAGCAACCCATAGAGTTTCTTCTTGTTTTTTCTTGTTTCTTCTTGTGATCATGTGGCTGACCTGGATCTGTGGCTCACTGCTGCTGCCTAGCATCTCAGAGAAAGAAGAAAGGAAGGAAGGAAGGAAGGAAGGAAGGAAGAAAGAAAGAAAAAAGAAAAAGAGAGAGGGAGGGGGCAGGGAAGGGGAGAAGGAATATCATTATATTCTTAGAATTATAAAAATAAATACATAAATAAAAGTACAAAAGGAAAGCATGTTGTGCCTCTAATTGCTAGCAAGGGAAAATATAAAAATTTGATGTTCAAAGTATGGTTTCTACTTAACATATATTGCTTTTGCACCATAAATTGGAAAAATTGTGAGTCAAATAGTGGTAAGTCGGGGTATGCCTGTCCCTTCTCTCATGTCTGGAATGCTCCTCTCCCAGATATTTGCACAAGTCTCTCTAACTTATTCCCTTCATGATTTCACTAAGAGATTAGCATGTTGGGAGTCTTTCTTGGCCACTGTGGGGAGCAACTCTGGACTAGACTAAGTTACTGGAATTAAGACTTATTCTACGCATCTGCTCTCCCACAATATGGCGCTGAGAAGGGAGGAAACAGCTTCTACACAGCTGCCTCCAGTTCAACCAATAAACAGCAGGACCTGCTCCTGATTGTAGGAGAGCAGCGTACTCGGCGTTGTGGGTAGCAGAGTTGGGATTGGTGGAAGAGGACTATAAAGGAGGAGAGAGACAACATGCACCAGGAACATCTATCTGAAGGAACACCTGTGCAGCCCCCGAGAGAGCCGGCCGGCCGGCGGTGTGCCACTCCCCGGCGGAAGTGGGGAAAGTGGCAGGGGGAACCGCCCTTCCACGGAGGTGGAAGGGTCGGTAGCCAACCCGGGAAGAACCAGCAGCAAACCCGGGGAGGGCCGAGCAGACAAAAGAACAGCGCAGGGTCTTGTGTCGTTCCTCCATGAAGACGGGGAGCGACATAATGGTGCCGTGACTCGGATATGAAGCCTAGGCAGGGTTTAGTGTTGTTCCTCCGCGAAGAGGGGGAGCGACAGGCCACCCCATTTAAAATTCAATACTTGTATTTTTTTTTTTTGACAGGCAGAGTGGACAGTGAGTGAGAGAGAGACAGAAAGGTCTTCCTTTTTTGCCATTGGTTCACCCTCCAATGGCCGCTGCAGCCTGCATGCTGCAGCCGGTGCATTGCGCTGATCTGAAGCCGGGAGCCAGTTGCTTTTCCTGGTCTCCCATGCAGGTGCAAGGCCCAAGGATCTGGGCCATCCTCCACTGCACTTCCCTGGCCACAGCAGAGAGCTGGCCTGGAAGAGGGGCAACCGGGACAGAATCTGGCGCCCCGACCGGGACTAGAACCTGGTGTGCTGGCGCCGCAGGCAGAGGATTAGCCTAGTGAGCCACAGCGCCAGCCACTTGTATTATTTTTTTAAAGACTAATTTTATTTACTTGAAAGGCAGAGTTATAGAGTAAGAAAGAGAGAGAGGGAGATAGTGCTTCCATCTGTTTGTTCACTCCCCAAATGGTTGCAATGCCCAAGGCTGAGCTAGACTGAAGCCAGGAGCCAGGAGCTTCTTCCAAATGTTCCATGTGGGTGCAGGGGCCTAGGTACTTGGGTCACCTTCTGTTGCTTTCCCATGTGCATCAGCAGGAAACTAGATCAAAAGTGGAGCAGCAGGGACTCAAGTGCTCAATGCCCGCATTGCAGGCAGTGGCTTTACCCGATACACCACAAAGCCAGCCCCCAATACTTGTATTCTTACATAGTTTCTATTCCTCATTCCTGTTTTTCTCCCCCTTTGAAACAACCACTAATAGTGTGTGTTTTACTTATTTATAATGTTCACCATTTTCCTTCCTTGGAATGTAAGATTCACGGGGCAAGAATTTGGATCTGTTGTGTATCCTCAGCACAAAGATGTCTGGCTTGCAGTAATGTTTTCTGGATGGTTGACTATGTACTATAGAGAGGGAGAACTGAAGGTTTACATAGAAACATGGCAATTTCAGGAAGTGAGTCCTTGACAATGAGAGATACCAATTTTGATAGGGGTGCAGAGAGAGAGAGAGAGAGTTCTTCATTAGAATAAGAGAATAAGGGTGTCCATGCAGATTGATCTTCAAAATCTTGACCCCTGACATTCTGGCCAGATAGGTCTTTGTGGTTGGGGCTATCTTGCCCATTATAAGGTATTTAGCAACATCCCTGACATCTACCTTACAGACACCAGTAGTGCTTAACCCCTCCAGTAGAATAAAAAAAGTCTCTAGACATCTCCAGATTTCCTTTGGTGGGCAAACTTTCCCTTGGTTGAGAACCACTAGTCTATTGATTTAGACTGGGGAGGGAGCCTCTTTAATGCTGGCTTTACTCTAAACCATGTGAAGGGTTAGGGCATCAACTGTGAGTTTGGGGATAGGGAGTGAGTAAGACTTATGCTTATCTCCTTCCTGGCCTTTGGAACATGAAGTGTCATGTTTGTCAAAGGGGTCCAGGGTAGGCATTCTCTGTACGCATCCAGAGATTCAGTTTCTGATCAGAGAAGGAGTTGCAGAGAGCTCAGTAAAAGAATTTGGGAAGGAGAGGGGAGGTAGGGAGTTGGCTGGGACAAGGGCTTGCTCAGGAAAGTGTGGAGTCTGACAGCTCCCCTAAAAATGCAGATGGGAGGACTCCGGCTTATAAAGCGGACTGACATAAAATAAGCTTGCGCATGGAAGGCTGTCCGATGGGGCACGATCTTGAAGGTGCAGTAAGCCTGCTGGAGAAACGGAGACTGGCTCTCCCAAGCTTTCAGAGCTAAGATGAATGAAATTATTGTTTCCATTTCTACTTCAAATCAGTTACTGCTGGTATCAAAAAATCCTCACAATTTTGTATATTTGTCTTATCTTCAGCCTCTTTAGCAAGTTCCCTCATTAATTTTGATAGTATTAATGAGTTTCTTAGTTTTGTAGTTAAGCAATTATATCATCTATAAATAAGTTTCAGGCTTTCAATGTGACCACAGCCAACTGAGGCCCACTGCGTGAGACCCATTCCTGGGACTGTCTTTAGACAGCTCCGGGCTCGGTCTCACCAGTCAGGGTAGAAGCAGTTATTCTGTTCAGCCACTGGGTGGCAGCGACTAAGCATGTTCCTGATACTCCGTTGATCTGGGTTTGTCGAGAGATTTTAGCTGATCTAACTTTCTTCTGAACAGAAAAACATTTCTAGCAAATTCAAGAAAATTTAGAACCAATTGTCTATCCACTAGCTGTGAATTTGTACCTACAGATCATTTCATATCAAAGTAACCAAAATGACTACTTGCGCAATAAGAGGCATTTCTGTTCTTATGTTCCCTTAGCAAGTCTAATAACTTTTTAAAAAATATTTAATTATTTATTATTTGAAAGGCAGAGTTACAGAGAGGCACAGGCAGAGAGAGAGAGAGGGAGAGAGGAAGGGAGGGAGGGAGGGGGAGAGAGAGAGAGAGAGATTGAGAGAGAGAGACATGCTGGCTTACTCCCTAGATGGTTGCGAGTGCCAGAGCTGTGCCAATCCCAAGCTGGGAGCCAGGAGCTTCTTTTGGGTCTCCCACATGAGTGCAGGGGCCCAAGGACTTGGGCTGCCTTCTACTTCTTTCCCAGGCCAGAGCAGAGAGCTGGATCGGAAGTGGAGCAGCCAGGACTTAAACAGGCAACCATATGGGATGCTGGCAGCAGCTTTACCAGCTAAGCCACAGCGCTGGCCCTCTAATAACTTTTAAGATCATTTGTTGCACAAATGTTTTTTATGTCCCAGAAATTCCTGCTCTCTAGATAAGGATTAATTTTCCTTCAAATCTTTGAAAGTCTACATTATTTTTCTGTTTCCTCTGTTCCATTAGACGATTTGACCCAAGGAGGAAAGGTAGATGTCAAGGCAAGTTGACCCTCTGAGTTCCAGTTCTGTGAAACTAGACATGTAAAAGTTCTAGTCCTTGAAAGGCCAGCCCCAAGCATTTCATTTCTCTAGTTACCAGTCTTGCTGTGAACCCAGTGGAATAATCTAGTTAATAAGCTACCCTGGAAACCAACAAACCAGTAATAGAGATTATAATACCATTGGATTTTTATGGTCAAAGAATAACAACATATAAACTTCATATTATCTTAAAGGAATATGTTTAAATAAATACTCTGTACACAAATAGCTGCATTTTTAATACAATGAAAACACAAAATTTGTGTCTTAAATTCCTCTCACTCCATAGAAGAGCTCTGAAAAGATTTTCTGTAAAAAGCCAGATCATAAATATTTTAGACTTGGTGGATCATACAGTCAGTTTTATCCTCTGTAAAAATTCTAGACTGTCCATGTGAGCTAGCCAACTGAGACCCATGGTGCGAGAACCATGGCTGGGATTCTCTTCAGCTCCCTCCCTGCCCCGACTGATCTGTGCTCTCAGTATGAAAGCAGCTATTCCTATTCTCTGCTATGGTAGTAGGAAAGCAGCCTTAGACAATACATCAATGAATGGGTACAGCTGCATTTCAATAAAACTTTATTAATGAAAATAGGCGGTGTGCCAGATTGGGCCCAGGGGACATAGTTTTCCAGTATCTTGCTTTCTAGTGAAGTTGTTCAATGTGCAGAGAAGGCCAGAGTCCGGGCACACAGCCAGTGAAGTCAGACTGTGGATTGGCGGGCACATCAGCAGCCACAGAGCAGAAGTTTGTGGGAGACAGTCTGTATTTTACTTCAGGGAGGTGCACTTGAAATTAGTCCTAAAATCTCAGAGCAGGAAAGGAAGAGACAGGGGTAGGGGACGGGGAGGCTGCGGGGGTCGGATTCCCCACTTGAACTCCTTCTTGCTATGAGACTCACGCTGCTAATTATAGAGTCCTAGACCTGTTTTCAACCCTACTCTTTCCCTGGGAGTAGTGGATTATGAATAATACAGAAAGGTGCATTTTGCCCAGTCCAGTGTTTCCCAAGGGAAGCTCCCCAAAGAAACTGTCACTGGAGAATTTGAGCTTGACAGTTTCTTCTCATTAGAGATTCCCAAAGGCCTGGGGGGTAATCTGCTGTTTACAGTTACTGCTAACCTTTCACTATGAGGAATCCTAATGGATGTCTGCCTCTCTTCGGGTAGAAGGGAAAAGAAAAGTGTGTATTAGCCTGATATGGAGAAAGTCTTAGGATATAAAGGGTAGGTCAGAGGCAAGTGGAGGTCAGCATATGGCCCAATGACTTCTGGGAGTCCCGGGATGGACACTACTGGACTTCTTCACTTTTGCATCCCTGGACACTGGGGTGATGCTGGGTACATGGTATGAGCTAAATACCATCTGTGGAGTGATTAAAGGTGCAAGTTCTCATTGGGTAAAGAAATGAATTCTTTTTCTTTCTTTCTTTTTTTTTTATTTAATGAGCATAAATTTCCAAAGTACAGCTTATGGATTACAATAGCTTCCTCTCCCCCGCAATAACTTCCCTCCCACCCACAACGCTCCCCTCTCCCACTCCTTCTCCCTTCCCTTCACATCAAGATTAATTTTCAATTATCTTTATATACAGGAGATCAATTTAGCGTATATTAAGTAAAGATTTCCACATTTTGCTCCCACACAGAAACACAAAGTGTAAAATACTATTTGAGTACTAGTTATAGCATTAATTAAACATCTAAGAGTAATTGTGTATTAATTACAGAGTTCAACCAACAGTTTTAAGTAGAATATAAAATGCAACTTTTGTGTTGTTGTGGCTTCCCCCCCAACCTCCCTCCCTCCCGTGGTCCTCCCCTCTCCCACTCCCTCTCCCATCCCGCCCTTCATCACGTTTCATTTTCAATTACCTTCATATACTGAAGATCAACTTAGTATATACTAAGCAGGGATTTCAACAGGCTGCACTCACACAACCGCACAAGATATAGGGTATTGTTGGACTAGTAGTGTTGTTTTTGAGTTTCATAGTTAAACATATTAAGAACAGAGATCCTAAGTGGGGAGCATGAACCCAGTGACTCCCGTTGTTGATTTAACAATTGGCGCTCTTATTTATGACATCAGCAATCACCGGAGACTCTTGCTATGAGATGTCTAGGCTATGGAAGCCCCTTGAGTTCACCAACTCTGAATTTGTTTAGTCAAGGCCGTATCACAGTGGAGGTTCCTTCCTCCCTTCAGAGAAAGGTACCTCTCTCCTTGATGGCCTGATCCTTCTGCTGGGGTCGTTCACCAGGATCTTTCATTTAGATTTTTTTTTTTTTTTTTTTTGCCACCGTGTCATGGCTTTCCATGCCTGTGAGACTCTCATGGACCTTTTAGCCAGATCCGAATGTCCCAAGGATTGATTCTGAGGCAGGAATGCTGTTTTGGGTGTTTGCCATTCTATGAGTCTGCTGTGTGTCCTGCTTCCCCAGCAGGATCATTCTCTCCCTTTTGATTCTATCCTTCATTATTTGCTTACACTGGTCTTATTTGTGTAATCTCTTCAATACTTACCCTATCTTTTTGATCGGTTGTGTATTTATACTTATCACTTTACCAAGTGTGCTGGCATTGGTACCTGCCTCCTTGGTAAGGTTGAGTTGAAATCCCCTGGCACATTTCCAGTTCCACCATTGGAGGTAGGTCTGAGTGAGTATGTGCCGTCCTATATATCTCCTCCCTCTCTTATTCCCACTCCTATGTTTCACAGAGATCAATTTTCTGTTAATTTTTAAACGCTTAAGAATGGTTGTGCATTGATTGCAGAGTTCAACCAGTGGTCTTATGTAGAACAAACCATTCAACAACAACAACAACAACAACACTAAAGGAAAAAAATAGTAAGTTGTTCCTCAACAGTCTAGACAAGGGCTGCTCATGTCATTGTCTCTGATAGTGTCCATTTCACTTCAATGGGTATCATTTTAGGTGCTCGTTTAGTTGCCATTGATCAGGGAGAACATACGATATTTGTCCCTTTTTGACTGGGTTATTTCACTCAGCATGATGTTTTCCAGCTTCCTCCATTTTGTTGTAAATGTCCGGATTTCATTGTTTTTTACTGCTCTATAGTGTTCCGTAGAGTACATATCCCATAGTTTCTTTATCCAGTCATCTGTTGATGGACATTTAGATTGATTCCATGTCTTAGCTATTGTGAATTGAGCTGCAACAAATATTGAGGTGCAAATGGATTTTTCCCCCCTTTAATTCCATTTGGGTAAATTCCAAGGAGTGGGATGGCTGGGTCCTGTGGTAGTGCTATATTCAGGTTTCTGAGGACTCTCCAAACTGTCTTCCATAGTGGCTTTACCAGTTTGCATTCCCACCAACAGTGGATTAGTGTCCCTTTTTCTCCACATCCTCGCCAGCATCTGTTGTTGGTTGATTTCTGTATGTAAGCCAATCTAACCGGAGTGAGGTGGAATCTCATTGTGGTTTTGATCTGCATTTCCCTGATGTCTAGGGATCCTGAGCATTTTTTCATGTGTTTGTTGGCCATTTGGATTTCCTCTTTTGAAAAATGTCTGTTAAGGTCCTTGGCCCATTTTTTTATTGGGTTGTTTTGATTCTGTGGTGTTTTTGGATCATTGTGTAGATTCTAGTTGTTAATCCTTTATCTGTTGTGTGGTTTGCGAATAACGTCTCCCATTCTGTTGGTTGCCTCTTCGCTTTCCTGACTGTTTCCTTTGCTGTTAAGAAACTCTTCCATTTGAGGTAATCCTATTTGTTTATTTTATGTTTGATTACCCGTGCCTGTGGGGTCTTCTCCAGGAATTCTTCGCCTATTCCCATATCTTGAAGGGTTTCCCCTATGCTCTCAATTAGTTTCATGGTGTTGTGGTGCATCTCTAGTTCTTTGATCTATGTTGAGTGGATTTTTGTATAAGGTGTAAGGTCTTGCTTCATACTGTGACATGTGGACATCCAGTTTTCCTAGCACCATTTGTTGAAGAGGCTGTCCTTGTTCCAGGGGTTGGTTTTAGGTCCTTTGTCGAATATGAGTTGGTTATAGATGTTTGGATTGATCTCTGGTGTTTCTATTCTGTTCCATTGGTCAATCCATCTGTTTTTGTACCAGTACCAGGCTGTTTTGATTATAACTGCTCTGTAGTATGCCTTGAAGTCTGGAATTGTGATGCCTCCAGCCCTGTTTTTATTGTAAAGGATTGCTTTAGCTATTCTGGGTCTCCTGTTTCTCCATATGAATTTCAGCATCGTTTTTTCTAGGTCTTTGAAGAATGACTTTGGTATTTTGATGGGTATTGCATTGAACTTGTAAATTGCTTTTGGGAGAATGGACATTTTGATGATATTGATTCTTCCAATCCATGAGCATGGCAGGTTTTTCCATTTTTTTGTGTCGTCTTCTATTTCTTTCTTTAGTGTTTTGTAATTTTCATCATAGAGGTCTTTGACCTCCTTGGTTAAATTTATTCCAAGGTACTTTATTGTTTTTGTGGCTATCGTGAATGGGATTGATCTTAGTAGTTCTTCCTCAGCCCTGGCATTGTTTGTGTATACAAAGGCTGTTGATTTCTGAGTGTTGACTTTGTATCCTGCTACTTTACCAAACTCTTCTATGCGTTCCAGTGGTCTCTTACAGGAGTTTATCAGGTCACCTATATATAGTATCATGTCATCTGCAAATAGGGATAGTTTAACTTCCTCCTTTCCCATTTGTATCTCTTTAATTTCTTTTTCTTGCCTGATGGTTCTGGCTAACACTTCTAGGACTATATTGAATAGCAATGGTGAGAGTGGGCATCCCTGTCTGGTGCCAGTTTTCAACTTTTCCCCATTCAGTATGATGCTGGCCATTGGTTTATCATAGACTGCCTTAATTGTGTTGAGGAATGTTCCTTCTAACCCCAATTTGCTTAGAATTTTCATCATGAAAGGGTGCTGTATTTTGTGAAATGCTTTCTCTGCATCTATTGAGATAACCATATGATTTTTGTTTCTCAATTTATTAATGTGATGTATTACATTGATTGACTTTCGAATATTGAACCATCCCTGCATACCAGGGATAAATCCCACTTGGTCTGGATGAATGATCTTTCTGATGTGTAGTTGGATTTGGTTTGCCAGAATTTTGTTGAGTATTTTTGCATCTATGTTCATCAGGGAGATAGGTCTGTAGTTTTCTTTCTCTGTTGTGTTTTTTCTGGGCTTAGGAATTAAGGTGATATTGGCTTCGTAGAAAGAATTTGGAAGGATTCCCTCTCTTTCAATCGTTTTGAATAATTTGAGAAGAACTGGGGTTAGTTGTTCTCTAAATGTCTGGTAAAATTCGGCAGTGAAGCCATCCAATCCTGGGCTCTTCTTTTTCGGTAGTGCGTTTATTACTGATTCAATTTCTTCCATGGTTATGGGTCTGTTTAGATTTTCTATATCTTCATGGCTCAGTTTAGGAAGGTTGTATTTGTCCAGGAATCTATCCATTTCTTCCAGGTCCCCCAATTTGTTAGCATATATCTCTTTGTAGTTGTTTCTGATGATTCTTTTTATTTCTGTGGTGTCTGTTGTTACATTTCCATTACTATCTTTGATTTTACAGATTTCGGTCTTCTCTCTCCTTTTTTTGGTTAGTTGGGCCAATGGTGTGTCGATTTTGTTTATTTTTTCAAAGAACCAGCTCCTGGTTTTGTTGATCTTTTGTATTTTTTTTTTGGTTTCAATTCTGTTTATTTCTTCTCTGATCTTTAGTATTTCTTTCCTGCATCTGGATTTGGGCTTGATTTGCTGCTGTTTTTCTAAATCCTTGAGGTGCATGGAGAGTTCATTTGTTTGGTTCCTTTCCAGCTTCTTGATGTAGACACCAATTGCTATAAACTTTACTCTTAGCACTGCTTTTGCTGTGTACCACAGGTTTTGATAGGTTGTGTTATCATTTTCATTTGTTTCTAGAAATCTTTTGATTTCTCTTTTAATTTCTTCGATGACCCACTGTTCATTTAGGATCATGTTGTCCATTCTCCATATATTTGCATATGGTGTAGAGATTCTTGGGTTGTTGATTTTGAGTTTCACTGTGCTATGGTCTGAGAAGCTGCATGGTATAATTTCAATTTTTTTGAATTTGTTGAGGCTCCCTTTATGGCCTAGCGTATGGTCAATCCTAGAGAATGTTCCATGTACTGGGGAGAAATACGTGAACTCTGTGTCTGTGGGGTAGAAGGATCTGAAGATATCTATTAGATCTATTTGGTCTATGGCGTCAATTAGCTCTGTTGTTTCCTTGTTGAATTTCTGTCTGGTTGATCTGTCCATTGGTGAGAGTGGGGTGTTGAAGTCCCCTGTTACTATTGTATTTGAGTCTATATCTCCCTTTAAATCCTTTAGTAATTCTTTCAGGTAGCCAGGCGCCCTGTAATTAGGTGCGTACACATTTATAATAGTAATGTCTTCCTGTTGGATAGATCCTTTAATCATTATATAGTGCCTTTCTCTGTCTCTTTTAATAGTTTTTATGTTAAAGTCTATTTTGTCTGATATTAGGATGGCCACACTAGCTCTTTTTTGATTTCAGTTAGCTTGGAGTATCTTTTTCCATCCTTTCACTTTCAGTCTGCGTGCATCTTTGCTGATGAGGTGTGTCTCCTGAAGGCAGCATATAGATGGATTCTCTTTCTTGATCCAATCAGCTAGTCTATGTCTCTTTGTAGTGGAATTAAGACCATTCACATTCAGTGTGATTACTGTTAAGTACTGTCTTTTCCCATTCATGTTTCCTGAAACGAGCTGTTTATGTATTTTGAACTTTGTTTGTGGGTTACTCTACATTCGCTTTTTTTGTCGTTAAGTTCTTGTTTTGTATTTCTGTGTGCAGCACGTCTTTGAGCAAGTGTTGTAGGGTTGGACGCGTGGATACAAATTCTTTCAGTTTCTGTTTGTCGTGGAAGATCTTTATTTCCCCTTCATTCATAAATGTTAGCTTTGCAGGGTATAGTATTCAAGGTTGGCATTGTTTATCTTTTAAAACTTGAAATATATCATGCCATTGTCTCCTTGCCTGTAGTGTTTGAGATGAGAAGTCTGGGGTGAGTCTGATTTACTTATCCCTGAATGTGATTTGTCGCTTTTCTCTGGCACATTTTAGGATTTGTTCTTTGTGTGTCACTGAGCTGAGTGTTGTCACAATGTGTCGTGGTGAATTTCTCTTCTGGTCTACTCTGTTCGGAGTCCTGGCTATCTGTTGTATTTGTGTGTTGTTATCCAGCTGCCTTTGTTTGAAGTTTTCTGATATTATTTCGTTGAAGACACCTTCCAGTCCATTCTCTCTTTCCACCCCCTCAGGGACTCCTATTATCCAAACATTACACTGTTTGATTGAATCTTGTGGGTCTCTGACCGTATTTTTAAATTTTTTAATTTCTTCTTCCTGCCTTTGAACTGACTGTATTATTTCTGGAAGTTTGTCTTCGAATTCTGATATTCGGTCTTCTATTTCATCTGTTTGATTTCTGAGGGATTCCACGGTGTTTTTCATATGGTCAATTGAGTTTTTCAGTTCTAGTATTTCATTCTGGCTTCTCTTTAGGATCTCTAATCCTTGGGCTTGTTTTTCATTCAGCTCTTGACACTATTTCTCATTATTTCTAAGTATTCTGATTATTAATTTTCTGAATTCTTTTTCTGGCATGGTTTCAACTTCTTCTTCTTCAGCCTCTGTTATGGTTGGTTTAGCCTGCTCCATTGGCAAGTTTATATGTTCTTCTATATTCTTATTGTGGGTTTTTGTTTTGTTTTTTGGCATTCTGTCTGGGTGGTTTTTCAGGTTGATTTCCCTCTGCTATAGGCTGCTGTGAGTCTGTACCAATATCCAGTGTAAGCAGGCTGCTCTACACAGCCCGAACGTAGACAGACAGGATGGCTGCTCTCTGCCCGCTGCAGCTTTGATTATGGTTTGGGCGGCTCCTGTTGATCCCTCAGTTCTGGATCCTGCCCTTTTCCCACAGGTGATATTCAATTTTTTCTTTTTTCTTGTAACTTGAGTAGACGGGTGTCAGGGCTTTGAGCTGCCCTCCCTTGATGCCCACCCCTAAGCAAGAAGTGTCCGTCGCTCCACTCCACCTTTGGGCTCCACCTCTGAAGGTTAGTGTCGAGGCAAAGACAGTTCTCCTTTAAGCCAGAATGTAAACAGACAAAATGGCTGCTTCCTGCCCGCTGCAGCTCCGAGGAGGCGCCAAGAGATACTGGCTTACTCAGTCTCTCAATTAGTACCCCTGAATCACGCACTCTTTCCGAAGGTGCCACTCACTCTGTTCCATTTTCTATTTCCTCCACCACTAAGTTGTGTGTGTCTCAGTGTCCGTCCCAGGGTGGGTTGGGGGAGGGGCGGCGGCACCCCATCTTACCTCGGCTTCCAGCGCTGGTGCGTACACACTCCTGCTGGTGTCCTGTGCCTCAGGCATCCGCGTCCTCTTCGCGGGTCCACCCTGTCTCCCCAATTTCGGGAAGAGCTTGTCGTTCCCCAAAACTACAAATTCTCACCCCTCTTTGAACCTTCCCTTCCTGGACCTTCAGTGTGCTCCCTCCCTATTCTGCCATCTTCCCCTTCTCCCCAGAAATGAATTCTTTGGAACTTCCATTTCCATCGCAGGCTCCATAGCACAGAGTGAGAAAGGAGGATGCAGATCAATGGAGCTGTAGGCATTCATTCTCAAGGAATTTTGGGGTCCGGGTCATATCCAGACTTCCCTTTTCTCTGAGCCTATGAGGAACCCTCTATTTTTCGAACTCCTTCAGTGTTAATTACCCACCTAGCTCCTTAGTGTCCTAAGCAAGTGTTCCATTTTGTTTACCTTTTTTTGGGAGCCAGATCCAAGGGGTATAAAGTTGAGTAGAACAGTCTCCACCCTCAAGGAACTCATGGCATAGCATTCCTACATTCTGTTCCTCTGTCTTTTCTACTCTGAGTAGGTTAGAGTAGTAGGGTCCCATTCTCCTCCCCCTCCTTTGTTTTAACATGTCAGTACCCAATGCAGGGCTTGGGTGCAGTTTAGGGAATATTTGCAGAGTCCGTTGTGACCATTTGGGGAGTAAAGCAATGGAAGGAAAACCTTTCTCTCTGTCTCTTCTTCTCACTCTCTGTAACTTGACCTCTCAAATATGTAAATAAAACCTATCTATCTATCTATCTATCCATCTATCTAAAGTGATTTAATGGAAACACTCAGGCTCAGCTCTGACCCAGCCTGAATCTTTTGGAACTGTCCAGGCTGGGAACAAGCAGCGGTCAGAGTGAAATGACTACATGTTATGTTCCAAAGAAGGGAAGTTCCATTCTTAGCTTTCCCTTCAGGTCACCCTCTTGCTTAAAGTGGCTTCAATATTACTCCCCTACTCTGATTATTAAATGAGAGATGGGAACACATGAACCCTGACAGTATGTAGTAGTCACGGTGCTCAGAAATTCTTATAGGAAAGGATTAAAACAGAACATGAGCACATTTATGAGTATGCTAAGCTTTTTATCTGAACACTTTCACAGTTTAGACTCTCAGCTGGGACTGTTTTAGTTTCAGTTTGGGGCTGTCAGCTCTTAGCAACTCTGAGAAGGGGAAAGGCTTTCTTTGGTATCCTCATTCCTCCACCGCTTCACAGAGATAGAGAGCACAGCTACACTTGCGCAGGTGGATTAGCACCCAGAAGCTTAATATCAAGTCCTCACCCATCTCAACCTTGCAGTGAGCTCCAGGTTACCTGTGAGTAGGTGGTTTATGCATACAGGTAATACAGCTGCCTCAGAGGAAAGAGCCCTCCATGTATATCGAGGGCATTTAAATCCTTAGCAATACAATCTTTTAGCTGTATTGAAAAAAATGTTCAATACTTCTATGGCATGTTTTTTCATGTCTTTCAAAATTAAAGTTTCCAGTCCCCCTTTTCCTTTCCCTTGAGAATGCCATATAGCACAGGCATGGCTGGCAGAACCCCAGGCTAGTCTGTGATCAGGAACTAAAATCTTTCATCCCAGTTGGTTTTGTTTATTAATTAGATTATGGTAATTTCTTTCCCCAATTTCTCCTTAGGTGAATATTTTTGGCACAAAGGTTGCTCCTTATAGAAAAGCTGACTGTTTCTAAGAAAGACTACTGAGCTGGCTGAATCAGAATTGCTATTCTATGCATGCACTCCTTTCCTCCCTCCCTTCTTTGGCTGACCCAGAATGCCCCCCCCCCCCGCCAGCAACGTCTCCTGACCAGTCTGTATTCAACAAAGCATCTGTTGAGTGACTCATGAGCTGTCACCGCTTCAGCATGAAATGCAGCATCTCACAGTGCTATCCAAGTCCAGACTCTCTTGATTTTTTTATCTTGTCTCCTGATGGAAACTTGTTCTCTCTCAGCTAAATGTTGCACTGAAAATTAACGTATGCATTTATTGCAGCTTTAGTCAGAATTCCAACAAGATTTTATATATTTGGGTATACTGACTTTTAAAATTTATACCATAGAATAAACATGGAAACTATCAAGTAAATTTCAAAAATTGACAGTGAGATGAACTTGCCCAAACAAAAGTTAAATTACATAATGATTAAAATAAAAATGGAATAGCACTATTATATAATTATAGATAGGCCAGTGGAATAGAATGGAGACTGTACAAACAAATCTAGATATATGTAAAGAATTTGATATTTATTAAAACAGGCATCATATTTTAGTGGAAGAACCATGGACTATTTAATAACCGGTACTGGGAAAACTGGCTACTCATTTACATCATGGATTTTATATTTATACACATATTTACCATTTATGGTGCTCTTCATTCTTTTGTGTAGATCCACATTTCCATCTGGTATAATTTTTATTTTGCCAAAAGAACTTTGTTTAACATTTGTGTTAAAGATTTGTTGGTGATGAGTTCTCTCTGCTTTTAGAAAAAATTAAAAAATTATTTGAGACAAAGAGGAGGGGAAAGAGAAAGAGAGATGGGGTGGGGGGGCATTTGCATTCACTGATTCACTCTCAATGCCTGCAATACCACCCAAATCTGGGTCTGAAGCTGGGAGGCCAAGTTTTCCATGCAGGTGGCAGGAACTCCCTTACTTGGTTCATCACTGCTTCCCCTCAGAAACTGCATTAGCAGGAAACTGTATTTAGGAAATGGAGCTGGGACACTAACCCAGGCACTCTGATAGGGAATGCAGGCATCTTAACTGCTGGGCCAGATGCCTATCTCTACTGCTGCTTTTGTTTTCCTGAAATATCTTTTATTTCACCTTTTTTGTTGGAATGAACAGTAATCTTTGACAGAAAGAAACTAAATTAGATGAAACTTACAATCGCTCCACCTTACTGCTTTGAGTTCTCATAGGGATGAAAACTCAGAGTCCAAGAGTATCCTTGAGTTGAGGTCTAGGGACACCAAAGTGTTTGGAGTGCATAGAACAAAGTCCCAGACAGTGGGAGCTTTACAGAAAGAATGCTGAAGATGTGTAGAGGCCCTCTTGAACCTTCAGCAGAATGTTGATCAAAACATACATTTGATGAAAAACCTTAGACTCAAGAAAAATCACCCAAAAGGGTGATCAGGAATAGTGGCCATTTCCCACTGTTCCTATGAACTCATAATTCACAGGCCATTGAGTGGAGTACTCAGGAAGCATTCAGAAAGGTCTGGTGTCACCTGGGTAAATTATTAGCTCTATATCAAATCCTGCTGTGAACCAACGTAAGTCTTGTAAACAAGGACCAAAATGATTGATTTTTTTAATCAAAAGATCAAAAAGATAAAATTTTCAGGGAATGTAGCTGCATTCTAAAACAAAATTGTTGAGGGATATTTGTAGGAATATACAGATACCCAGGATACAACAAAATATAATTCATAATCTTTGGAATTCAATTAAAGATTATTAGACATACAATGGTGTAGGAAAATGTAACCTGGATGAGGAGAAAAAAATAAACCAAGCAAAACTAAGGACTTAAACATATGTTAAAATGAGCACACAAAGACAGTACAACAGTTATTATAACTTTAATCCATATATTCAAAATATTGAATGGAGTCGTGGAAAATATGAGAACCAAATTAAACTTCTAGAAAATTACAATGTCTGATATGAAAATACTCTAGAAGAAATTTAGTGTTAGATTAGACATTGCATAAAAAATTAGTGAACTTGAAAACATAGTAAAAAAAACTATCCAAATGGACAGGTTAACTGGACAAAAAAAAAATCAAGAAAGAAACATCAGAGTTAATCTATACTAGTGACCAGGTTGATATAATTGTTATCCACAGAATATTTCATCCCACAGCTGCAGAATACATTCTTCTCATCAGTGCATGGAACTTTCTCTAGGATAGATTGTATGCTTGTCCATAAAACAATTCTTAGCAAATTCTGAAAAAGAAAAAACCAAAATCATACCATATATCTTTTCTGACCATAATGGAATGAAGCTGGAAATTAACAACATAAGAAACTCTAGAAAATATATGCAAACACATGGAAACTGAACAACATGCTCTTGAATGAACAGTGGGGCATAGAAGAAATCAAAAAGAAAATTGGCCGGCGCCACGGCTCACTAGGCTAATCCTCCGCCTTACGGCGCTGGCACACAGGGTTCTAGTCCCGGTCAGGGCGCCGGATTCTGTCCCGGTTGCCCCTCTTCCAGGTCAGCTCTCTGCTGTGGCCCGGGAAGGCAGCGGAGGATGGTCCAAGTACTTGGACCCTGCACCCCATGGGAGACCAGGAGAAGCACCTGGCTCCTGCCATCGGATCAGCGCGGTGTGCTGGCCGCAGCGTGCCAGCTGTGGCGGCCATTGGAGGGTGAACCAATGGCAAAGGAAGACCTTTCTCTCTGTCTCTCTCACTGTCCACTCTGCCTGTCAAAAAAAAAAAAAAAGAAAATTAAAAATTCCTAGAACTGAATGAAGATGACAACAGAATATATAAAAACTTATGATACAGCAAAATCAGTCTTAAGAGGAAAGTTAAGGGCCGGCGCCGTGGCTCAACAGGCTAATCCTCCACCTTGCGGCGCCGGCACACCGGGTTCTGGTCCCGGTCAGGGCGCCGGATTCTGTCCCGGTTGCCCCTCTTCCAGGCCAGCTCTCTGCTATGGCCAGGGAGTGCAGTGGAGGATGGCCCAGGTGCTTGGGCCCTGCACCCCATGGGAGACCAGGAAAAGCACCTGGATCCTGGCTCCTGCCATCGGATCAGCGCGGTGCGCCGGCTGCAGCGGCGGCCATTGGAGGGTGAACCAACGGCAAGGGAAGACCTTTCTCTCTCTGTCTCTCTCTCTCACTGTCCACTCTGTCTGTCAAAAATAAAAAAAAAATAAAAAAAAAAAATAAAAAAAAAAAAAAAAAAAAAAAAAAAAGAGGAAAGTTAATAGCAATTGGTGCCTACATCAAGAAGTTGGAAAGACATCAAATAAATGATCCTGTAATGTACCTCAAGGATCTAGAAAAACAAAGAAATCAAATCCAAAGTTAGTATTAGGAAAGAAATAAATACAAATTAGAGAAGAAATAAGCAAAATTGAAACAAAAATAATACAAAAAATAAAAAAATTTATTCCTCATCCCAAAGAACAACCCGCCCACACTGGAGGGCAACTACAGCAAGCCACTCAAGGAGTTCATGGAGGTCTGCCTCAACAAGGAGCCCAGCTTCAGACCCACTGCTAAGGAGCTGTTGAAACACAAGTTCATACTCCGCAATGCCAAGAAAACGTCCTACCTGACTGAGCTCATTGACAGGTACAAGAGGTGGAAGGCTGAGCAGAACCATGATGACTCCAGCTCTGAAGACTCGGACACAGAAACAGATGGCCAGGCCTCTGGAGGCAGTGACTCTTGGGACTGGATCTTCACCATCCGAGAGAAGGACCCCAAGAATCTGGAGAATAGAACTCTGCAGCCATCAGATTTGGAAAGAAATAAGATGAAAGACATCCCAAAGAGACCTTTCTCCCAGTGTTTATCTACAATTATTTCTCCTCTGTTTGCAGAGCTGAAGGAGAAGAGCAAGGCATGTGGAGGGAGTGTGGGTTCCATCAAGGAGCTGTGGAGGATATGATGCTATACATTGCTAAAGCAAAAGACTCTATTAAGAGATTATTGGAACTCATGAGACTGTTTGGCAAAGTTTCAGATATACATCAACACACAAAAATCAATAAAATTTGTGTACACAAACAATGCCATTGCTGAGAAAGAACTTATAAATCGCATTCACAATAGCTATAGAAGTCTTTAATAGATTAGGATAAATTTAACCAAGGATGTGAAAGATTTGTACAATGAAAATTGCAAAATATTAAAGAAAGAAATAGAAGAAGATACAAAGATTGGAAAAAACCTTCCATGTTTATGGATGGGAAGAAATATCCAATATCCATAATACCCAAAGCAATTTATAGATTCAATGTAATCCCAATCAAAATGCCAAAGATGCTCTTCCCAGATATGGAAAAAAAGACCCTAAAATTCATGTGGAATAACCAGAGACCCAGAATAGCTAAAGCAATTCTAAAAATAAAAGTAAAGCTGGAGGCATCATTATACCAGATTTCAAGACATTTTACAAAGAAATTAATATCAATACAGCCTGATACTGGCATAAGAATAGACCTATGGACAAATAGAATAGATCAGAGACTCCAGAAAATAATCCACTCATCTACAAACAACTAATCTTTGACAAATGAGTTAAAATCACTGCATTGTTAAAGGACAGTCTCTTCAAATGGTTTTGGGAAAATTGGATCTCTGTATGAAGAAGTATGAAACAAGACCCTTATTTTACACCCTATACAAAAAGCAACACACAATGGATCAAAGACCTAAATCTAAGACCTGAAACCATCCAATTACTAGAAGAAAAGATAAAGGAAATACAACAAGACATTGGCCGAGGCAAATATTTCTTGTATAAGACTCCAGAAGCACAGGCAATAAAGGCAAATGTAAACAAATGGGATTACATCAAGCTCAGAAGCTTCTGAACAGCAACTGGAACACTCAACAAAGTGAAGTGGCAACCCACAGAATGAGAGAAATATTTGCAACCTATACATCTGATAAAGGATTAATATCCAAGATATATAAGGAGCTCTAGAAATTCAACAACAAAGTAAATAATCCAATTAAAATGGGCTACATGAGAGTATTTTAGGCATGGAAAGCCAAGACACTCTGGCCAAAAAAAAAAAAAAAAAAAAAAAAGAGGACCTAAATGAAAGATCTCTGCGAGTGAGATCCCAGTTGAAAGAATGGGGCCATCAAAGAAGGAGGTACCTTTCTCTGAAGGGAGGAGAGAACTTCCACTTTGACTATGACCCTGTCGGAATAAGATCGAAGTCGGCAAACTCAAAAGGCTTCCATAGCCTTGGCAACTCATGACTGGAGCCTAGGGAGATTACTGATGCCATAAACAAGAGTGTCAAATTGTTAAGTCAACAACAGGAGTCACTGCACACTTACTCCTCATGTGGGATCAGTCCTTAATGTGTTGTCCAATGTGAAATAATGCTATAGCTAGTACTGAAACAGTATTTTACACTTTGTGTTTCTGTGTGGGTGCAAACTGATGAAATCTTTCCTTAATATATACTAATTCGATCTTCTGTATATAAAGATAATTGAAAATGAATCTTGATGTGAATGTAATGGGAGAGGGAGCAGGAGATGGGAGGGGTGTGAGTGGGAGGGAAATTATGGGGGGGGGAAGCCATTGTAATCCATAACCTGTACTTTGGAAATTTATATTTACTAAATAATACTTAAAAAAAAGAAATGGGCTAAGGATGTTAACAGGCATGTTTCAAAAGATGAAATGCAGAAGGCTAACAGATATGAAAAGATGCTCCGGATCAATAGTCATTTGGGAAATGCAAATCAAAACCACAATGAGGTTTCACTTCACTCCAGTTAGAATGGTTTTCATCCAAAAACAAAAAAATAAAAAATGCTGGAGAAGATTTCAGGAAAAAGGTAAACTCATCCAACGTTGGTGAGAATTTAAACTAATGCAATCACTATAGAAGAACATATGAAGGTTTATGAAGATTTCTTGGAAACCTAAAAATAGATCAGTCATCCTACTCCTGGGAATTTGCCCAAAGGAAATGAAATTAATATATAAAAGAGTTATCTGTACCCCCACGGTTATAGTAGCTGAAGTCACAATAACTAAGATATGGAATCAACCCAGATATTCATCAACTGATGGCTGGATAAAGAAATTGTGGTGCATGCGCTCACACACACACACACACACACACACTGTGGAATATTTCTAAGTCGTAAAAAAGATTGAATCCTGTCTTTTATAACAAAATAGATGCAACTGGAGACCAATATGCTTAGTGAAATAAGCTAGTCCCCAAAAGGCAAATATGTTTTCTTGATTTGTGGAAACTAATTACAGAATTTTAGGCATGGAAAGCCAAGACACTCTGGAAAAAAAAAAAAAAAAGAAGACCTAAATGAAAGATCTCTGCGAGTGAGATTCTAGTGGAAAGAATGGGGCTATCAAAGAAGGAGGTACCTTTCTCTGAAGGGAGGAGAGAACTTCCACTTTGACTATGACCCTGTCGGAATAAGATCGAAGTCAGCGAACTCAAAAGGCTTCCATAGCCTTGGAAACTCATGACTAGAGCCTAGGGAGATTACTGACACCATAAATAAGAGTGTCAATTGTTAAGTCAACAACAGGAGTCACTGCACACTTACTTCTCATGTGGGATCTGTCCTTAATGGGTTGTCCAATGTGAAGTAATGCTATAACTAGTACTGAAACAGTATTTTACACTTTGTGTTTCTGTGTGGGTGCAAACTGATGAAATTTTTCCTTAATATATACTAAATCAATCTTCTGTATATAAAGATAATTGAAAATGAATCTTGATGTGAATGGAATGGGAGAGGGAGCGGGAGATGAGGGGGTGCGAGTGGGAGGGAAATTATGGGGGGGGGGGAGCCATTGTAATCCATAAACTGTACTTTGGAAATTTATTTTCTAAATAAAAAGAAATCATTAAAAATTAAAAAAATTATTAAAAAAAGAAACTAATTACAGAACATAAAAAGTAATATATATGAAAAAACTAACACTTTCAGATTTGATTACAGTTTATAGCCTTACTTACTCTTGAAGATCAGTAGT
This sequence comes from Oryctolagus cuniculus, assembly GCF_051225735.1. Taxonomy (NCBI): domain Eukaryota; kingdom Metazoa; phylum Chordata; class Mammalia; order Lagomorpha; family Leporidae; genus Oryctolagus; species Oryctolagus cuniculus. The sequence goes on from NC_142871.1 coordinate 83,816,261, forward strand.
TTTTCTACTTAATACTTGTTGAATTCTTTATTTAGTGGAGGTTTAAAGCTTGTCATTCTAAAGTAAATTGAAAGTATGTCATTGTAAAAATGATAAGAAAAATTATAAAAGTGAGGAGAGGGAGGGTGTGAATGATGCTCCCATTATGCTCATTATGCTCTTAAAACTGTATAAATAAAATACATAAAATTTGTCCTCTTTATATATAAAAATGTATGAAAAAATAAAAAGCATTCATGAGCTGTGGGACAACATCAAGCATCTTAATATATTAGAGTCTTGATGGAGAGAGAACAGAAAAAAATTTGAAGTAATAATGACTAAAACACTTATAAATTTTATGAATACTATAAACATTCAGAAAGGTCAACAAACTTGAAGAAATAGAAGAAAAATCAAATCAAGGCACATTGTATTTTAATTGCTCAAAGTGAATGATAAGGAGAAAGTATTAAAAGTAGCCAGAAAAGAAGAAACAAATACAAAGGAATAAATTTAAGGGCAATAGCAGTTTTTTCACCAACAACAAAACAGGGGACCAACATCTTTAAAATCTAAAAAAAAAAATCCTGTCAAACCTAGTGTCCTATACTCATGCAAATTATCAATAAACAAATGAAATATATATTTAATTTCTAGAATAGTCAGGACTAATTAAAACAATTAATTATTTTCTACTTCTTCTAAATTTAGAATCATCTGAGAAACAAAACACAGATCAATATTAAGCTTTATAACTGATAAAGTTGTTTATAGAATTAGAGAATGGTTCAGATCAATGGCAAAATTTGGATAAGCATGGATCCTTTACCTAAGATTGAGATCGTTTACTTGTGCCATAATAGATGCATCTTGCTTTGGTAATTGCCATATGACTGGGTAGACCATAAGGCACCCTCTTTATAGGCAGACAGATCTGAAAAACAAACAAAGTCCAGATAAGTGGAGTTGAGTTAAATATTCTCATATCCTTTTCTTGAACTCAACCATCAGATAACACTCTTACCATGCAGAAGTGTGAGTGAATGAACTTGAATTTGATAAGTGAAAGGAGTTTGCGTGGGGGAATATGTGTTCTCCTCAATAACAATCATTAACAAGATAATTAAAAATAAAAATATGTAGTTGATATTAATTTTCAGCCAAGATCCTAGGAGTCTGCATTTTGGGCTATAAGAAAAAGATACGAGACAAAGATTTGAGCATAAATGAGTTTGTGTAGGATATGATTTTAGGAAATATTTGTAAGTCAGTGGGTAAATAAGTCAGTGACAGTAAAGAAAGCAATATGAATGCTTATCAAGCAGCTTACCACTGGGGGAGACTGACATTTAGTCTCATTAGAGGATTTTCAGAAACAGCACAAAAACTCCTTTCTTAGCTTTTTCCTGCCTGAGAAGTAAGGGAGCTGGGTTGGAGACTGCTCCTGGGAAGCGTTAAGTTTTTGAAACCTCAAAGACCATCCCTCTTGCAGTAACAGGTGATTCCAGAAGGAATTGAGAGCTCTTAGGCAGGGGCTTAGGAGTTTGGGCAGTTGGAAACTGGGCCATAAGCAAGAAAATGGTAGGTGCATGAAAATGATAAATTTACAGATGGGGCCCTGACCATATTCAAGAAATGCAACAGCATTTCGTTTCTTTAAATGAGAATTAACTTGACTCCAAGTTAACTTGACTTCAAGCTCTCACGCACTAGACTGGCTGAGAATTTAATGTTATTTATTATTCATTGATCCTGCCCCTGTTCAGTTGGGCAGTTTCTAGGAGACTCATGCAAACCTAGTAGGGGAGCTGTGGTCACCACTTCACCATTGTTTTGATCAAAATGATTTCTTTATGCCCATAAGCTTCATTTATCTGTGGAAGCTTTTTTATTTTTATTTTTTTAGATTTATTTATTTATTTGAAAGTCAGAATCTAACACACACACACACACACACAAAGAGAGAGAGAGAGAGAGAAAGAGATCTTCCATTTGCTGGTTCACTCCCCAGATGACCGCAATGGTCGGAGTTGTGCTGATCCAAAGCCAGGAGCCAGCAGCTTCTTCCGAGTCTCCCCCATGGGTGCAGGGACCCAAAGATATGGGCCATCTTCTACTGCTTTCTCAGGCCATAGCAGAGAGCTAGATAGGAAGTGGAGCAGCTTGGACTTGAACCAGTGCCCATATGGGATACTGGCACTGCAGATGGCGGCCTTACCCGCTATACCACAGCACCGGCCCTGGAAGCTTTTTTAAATGATTATGTTAAGGACTTGCCAGGATTAAGGATTTGCCTCCCCAGGCAGATTTCGCTTTTCCCTCTAACCTAGGTTCACTCTAGGAAACTGGAAGGTAGTTGGATATCGGTTCTTAGTTGTTGGAATCCAAATGATTGCAGCACTTCCTTTCAGTAGGCCTACCTTCAGAGAAAATCTAACAACTCCCCATCATGCTTAACCCTAGGTATGTTGTACCCATTTAGTTCTGCTTTTGGCAAACCAAAGCCAGGCAGATTGGCTGACTTCAGGCTGATGCAGCAGTTTTCTGCTCCAATTTCCTTTGAAACAATGGCTAACAAAAACCTGTCTACCTTCATAGATTGGAGTCAGGAAAGAATAATATTGAAAGAACAAATCAGAAATCAAGTCAACATGATTCTGTTGCAATGAAATCAGAATGAACCAGAAAAATTTTAACTTTTCAATATGCATGTTTATCATAGTGTCCATGGCCCTCTGTCACCTCATTATAATATCATACTTCTGCTGAGGAAACCTTTGGCCCTATTAAAAATTTCATGTTATATGGCAGCCAGACAAAGGGGGTAGTTATAGCATACAAATAGAGTTTTACTAGCTTTCAAAATAAACTCATGCTATTAAAAAATCAAGACCTGGGTTAATTAGTCCAAGGTTCATTGAAGAACAAACTATTTTAGCTGGAGTGCAAGTTTCCTGGCTATAAACTTTCATGATGTCTCTTTGTTTCAGCCCATTTCTTTTTTTTGGTTACTATATTTTAAAAAATTAATGTACAGGGCTGGTGCTGTAGTGTAGCAACTAAAAACACTGCCTGAAGTGCTGACATCCTGTTTGGGCACTGGTTCAAGCCTTGGATGCTCCCCTTCCAATCCAGCTCCCTGCTAATGTGCCTGGGAAAGCAGTGGAAGATGGTCCAAGTTTTTGCATCCACGTGGGAGACCCAGAAGAAGCTCCTGGTTTCTGACTTTAGATCAGCCCAGCTCTGGCCATTGCAACCATTTGGGAAGTGAACTAACAGAAGATTTTGCTCTCTCTCTCTCTGCCTCTGTCACTCTGTAACTCTTTCAAATAAATAAATAAAATCTTTAAAAAATTAATGTACAGTAAAGCTGACTTATTTTGGGGGATTAGTTCTATAAATTTAAATGCATACATTCATGTAAAAACAATCAAAATCTGGACACAGAATAGTTCTATCACTCAAAAAAACTCCCTCAGGCAGCTTTTTGTGGTCTCACCCTCCCCTAACCACTAAATCCTGTTGACCACTGACAAGTTCTCCTTCACTGTAGTTTTGCCATATCCAGAATATCATGTAAAGGGAATCATAAAATATGTAAACTTTTGAGAGTGGCTTCTTTCATTCAGCACAATATCTTGGAGATTCATCTGTGTCATTGTGTGATTCAATAGTTTGTTCCTGTTTTATTGAGAAGCAATTCCATTGAATGGATGTAACACATTTTATTTATTCATTTGCCCATTGAAAAACACTTGAGTTATTTTCAGTTTTTGATGATAATGAATAGAATGGTGGCAAACATTTGTGTAAATGCACATTTTCATTTCTCTAGAATAAATATCATTTTTCTGCAATAAACTACTGGATAATATAGTAAGTATATGTTTACCAGGGATACATTTCTGACTCAGTTTTTTTAACTTTTATTTAATAAATATACAACTTTTGAGTTATAGCGGCTCTTTCCCCCCATAACCTCCCTCCCATCTGCAACCTTCTCATCTCCCACTCCCTCTCCCATCCCATTCACATCAAGATTCATTTTCAATTATCTTTACATACAGAAGATCAATTTAGTATATACTAAGTAAAGATTTCAACAGTTTGCACCCACACAGAAACACAAAGTGTAAAGTACTGTTTGAGTACTAGTTATACTGTTAATTCACATAGTACAACACATTAAGGACAGAGGTCCTACATGGGGAGTAAGTGCACAGTGACTCCTGTTGTTGATTTAACAATTGACACTCTTATTTATGGTGTCAGTAATCTCCCTAGGCTCTTGTCATGAGCTGCCAAGGCTATGGAAGCCTTTTGAATTTGCCCACTCCGATCTTATTTAGACAAGGCCATAGTCAAAGTGGAAGTTCTCTCCTCCCTTCAGAGAAAGGTTCCTCCTTCCTTGATGGCCCATTTAGAAAGCTATATTTTAGAGTAGCTTTACCATTTCTTACTCCACCAGAATTGTCTTTTTCCTTTACATCCTTTCTAGCACTTGATTTTGTCAGTTCATGTGTCAGTCATTCTAATAGGTACATGATATTATCTCCTATGGTTTAATATGCTTCTGTTGGCAATGTGTCTTGTCCTCCATATTTCCTAGATTTTCTCTTTGTGTTTGGTTTCTAAAAATTTGAGTATGATAAACTTAGGTGTATGTGTGTATTGTGCTCGATGTTTCCTGTTGTTTTTTAAAAGTCTGTGGTTAGCATAAGTCATTAGTTTCAGCCATTATTTCCTCAGGTATTTCTTCCACCTTATTCTATTTTTTTTACTTTGAGGATTCCAATTTTACATATGTTAGAACATTTGATATTATTTCATATCACTTGAATGCCTTGTGGAAGACATTCCACCTTTCTGTTACTATGGGTTTTAGTTGCTTCTCATTTTATTTTCCTGTATAGTTTTTCTCTCTTTACTGAAATTATCTATGTCATGTTGCATGGTATCTGCTTTTTCCATTAATGCTTTTAACATGTTTGCCATGTTATTTTAAATTTCCTGATAATTCCAACATTTATTCATATATGTCTATTTCTATGGATAATTTTGTCTCTTAATAATTTATTTTCTTTATATTTTTATATATCACATAGAGGATGCATCAGCATTTGTGAAAAATGGAAATAAAAGAATTTTATTTTGGTTCAACAGATTTTTGAAATCTGTGCATAATTTTCCAATTATATGCATTCTCCAAGAACTTTTGGAAGCTCCCCTATATGTACATGTGTGTGTTTATACATGAAAGTTATATATATTTTATAGGGTGGAAGATAACAGAGTAATTTATTTGTGCTTAAAGTGAGCAGATCTTTCTTTTAAGTCTCCGTGTGAGGAGTTGTGTCAATCAAATCAGGAGTGGGGCTGACTTTGAAGGTTCCTGTTACTCTGGGTTACCCTTAGTGTACCACAGGACTCAAGTTTCTCTAATTGTAATTTCTGTGTAGGATGTGGGTGATTACTATACTGGAGGATTTTCTATTTCTAATCCCCAGTGAAGCTCTTTCACTTGCACTTCTTCCAATATTCCATTGTTATTTTTATGCACCATTTATTACTGTGGTGTGGGGGTAGGGAAGGTGTGCTTGTGCATGTGTAGAGGGGCTGTTCTCTGATTTTCTGATTTAACCTCAGTCTTAGGCAGCCACTGTGCACTTGGATCTTGGGTGTGTGGCCCTCATAGTGTTCCTATCCTTCCAGCAGCATTATTGGTTTTAGAACACGATCCTGCCATTCTCCATAGGTAGCTTTACATTCTGTTCTCTTCTTGTTGTTGCAGTAGATTTCTATCAGTAATCTAAGACATCCATTTTCTTGCTCCTTCCCCTCCTGCTGATCAGAGCTTGGTCTCATGGAAAGGTAGAAGAATGGGTCTGCATGAAGTTTCAGCACTGGCTGCTGTCCTCACTATGCAGCACCATGGACAGACGCTTTCTCAGGCTCCTTTCTGATTTTCCAGGCAAGCCTCTGGTAGGATTGTAGAGTAAAACCTGCCAGAGGATAGGAAGCGTCCTATGTGTGTGGTCTCCAGGCGTCACACTTTCCCACTGGCCCATAATCAACCTTTAGGAAAGTTGTTAACTTGTGCTTTATTCTACTTTTCTTGTGTTATAAATGCGACTGCAATTCTATCCATCTCTTTACATTCCTAAGGTAGAACCAGAATCATTTTTTTAGAATTGTTTTTCCAAGCTGTGATTTTAGGACAAGAAGAAAGGAAGGGAAGATTCGACGCCTTCTTTTCCTCCCCCACTGCTCCTCTCCCTCAACACAAAGGCATCTTTAGAATAGCTCTATTTTTTTCTCAGTCCTGTTATTGGAATGTGCTTTCTCCTGCAAGGGTTCATGTATTGAGGTTGGCCCTCAGTGTGGCTACATGAGAGGTAGTGGGACCCATAAGAGGTGGGGGCTAGTTGGAGGTCCAAGGGTCACTAAGGGCACTGCCTTATGAAGGCTGAAGGTGATTCTCCTTGGACTCTGGGTTAGTTCTTGTGAGAACTTTGTTATAAAAGCCAGTGCCAGCACTATGCCCTTGATAATATACTGTACTTCATAAAGTGACCCAGTCTTGGGTATTTTATTATAGTAATGAAAAAATGGACTACACAGCCATTATCCCTTCTCATTTTCCCATTTCCTTGTATTTATTTACCTGTGCATTTTTCATTGTCTTGATCAGTTGAATGTGTGTATGCCCACTACATCTTTATTTACCTTCATTTTACATTGCCCAGACATAATGCACCAGCCCTTCCATGGAGATTCCTGGTGTGCACCAAAAGGGGCCCAGTCTCTGTGGTGCAATGGACTCTGCCACACAGCTACAAAGGGAAGACAAGGGGTTAACTTTTTCCCATGCACAGCCAGAGGAGTGCACATGGAGCAATCACACTTCAGGGCATTGTGGTTGGAAGGCAAAAGCCCTGAATGGCTCTGTTCTCTCTGTACTTGTCATGTGTATGCATGCTTTGCCATTATAAGTGTGAGTGCATGCACACACACTCAAACATATCCCTCTGCCTGCAAACTGCAATTTCAGAATGATCATCCCGCCTTCCCCTGGCAAAGTTAGGAGCAAATAGGAACTAGTTCTGTGCCTTTTTAAAATAGAAAATATCTCTCTTGACTTCTAACTGTAAAAGTAATGTAGGATCATTGCAAAAAAATCCAAACAAAGCAGAACCGTGGTAAAAATCTGTTGCCTTTTTCTTCCCTTACTTCCCTTCAGAGCACCACTGTGCATGTTTTGGTGTACAGCCTCACAGTTGTTCTCTATTTATATGCAAAATAATTTGAATTTTAATTTTTCAAAAGTCAAGCTAACATAATTGACTGGTAGCTTTGAAGAAATGGATTAGTGGAATTTGCTTTCTTTCCTCTTGGCAGCTCAGGGTTTGCTGCTGTGATGGGCAAAAGCAAGAGACAGCAAGCCAAAAGGAAGCTGTAGTCACTTTTTAGAGAGAGAGAGTTTTCAGGAAGACAAGAGCTGAAGTAATCAAACACAAATGTAAGGACTCAGCAGCATAAGGGTGCTTTCCTGATGGAAGGCCGTCAGTAGAGGGTGGACACAGGGCCAGCTGGGTCTGCAAAGACAGGTGCAGTTACAGCGCTCTTTGCCCCACCTGAACCTTTCTTCACTGTTTTGGATTCCCTGGATTTGGGCAAGCTCTGGCCAGCCCATCCTACAAGGAAAACCACAGCTCTTTCTTGCTGTCTCTTTGCTGAAAGGCCAGTTTTGCTCCTGTTATTATTTTTTTCCTCAGTAGTTCTGGCTCCTCTGACAATGGGAACACTGACCTTCACTTTGATTTGTAAACATGGGTGGCTCCTCAGGGAAACCTCACGTCAGTAGCAAATGCCTATTTGTGTCATGTCTGCCTGGATAAAGAAGGTGCAGGTAGGACTGTCAAATGTCAGGGCTCTAAACTCAGCCGTCAGTTCCAGGGAAGGAGTGGGTTCCTAACAGCACACAAGCAAAAGCATCCACTCGTTCACAGCCCTGCTGTGCTTCAGATACGGTGAGGCTTCACACCAATACACAATTAGAGATCTGAAGCAAGGAGAGATACCTCTTTAAGCCAATCTACAGTTTGAATTTCTAACGTCCGCATCACACAGGGGTCAGCTTGACCGAAAATGTGTGAGATGAACTGCAGTCCCCGGGAGGAGCTGAGATATCACTTCACTGGGTTATCTTCGACTCACTTAGGAGAGAAATGGCTTTAATGTCAATGAAGAGATGTGCCCTTCCCCCACCCTCCAGTTATCTTTACACTGATTTCCCGAGCAAGGCTGTCTACTCAATTACTTTGATTCTTTATTGTGACTAATAATTATAGTGTTGGTTCTGTGTTCCGCAGTGCCTGGATCTCTAGCCTTCCATCTGGTGAGATTCACTCTGTGCTGGGAGCTCCCGCTGACCTGACTGCAAAAGAAAGAAGTATCACCAATGGAGATTAATCCTTCCGTCAGCCTTGAGAAGAAGGGCCGCAGACCCCGTGTGGTTTTGCTCAGCGTGCTACCGCCTTCATTAAACAACCCACCACTGGACAAAGGGAAACAGGGCCTCTACCTCGTCCAAAAGAACACTGCTCACCATGTACTAGCTGGGCGGAGCCCATGGGTTCTGGTCTTCATGCATCTTTTTCTAGATACAATAAAGCTCTTTCAAACACTGCCACTCAATCAAAGGCAGTTTTTGTAATCCAGGAAAATTCAGGGGGAGGCTTGCAGTAATTCAGCAGTAGGTTTTCTTATTTCCTGTGGTTAGGATGAGGTCACTTGTTGATTTAAGGAACATTTAATTAATTCTGTGCCAAAGAGCCCGGGCCTGGGAGCATGGAGGCAAAAACGTGCCACATGGCTCTGCTTCGGATCCACCTTCGGCCAGTGTGTACCCAGGGAGGTAGCAGGTGATGCTGCAAATGCATGGGCCCCTGTCACCCACATGGAAGACCTGGATTGCATTCTAGGCTTCTGGCTTTGGCTTGGCCCAGCCCTGACTGTTGCTGGCTTTTGGGTAGCAAACCAGTGGATGGAACCTCCCCTCCCCTCTGTAACTCTTGACTTTCAAGTAGATAAATAAATCTTCAAGAAAATACACAGATTCTCCCTCTGTCATGGAAGGGAGGGAGCATGCAATGTTCACATCTTGTTTCAAGACCGTCTTGGCCCTCCCTCAGGGAGCCTAGGGCCAAACATAGGGAGAGAAACACACACACTGGCAGCACAGTCAGTTGGAAGTGATGAGGATCTTGGCCATGGAGGCCATGCCTGACCTCAGTGAGCACAGCATGGCCACAAGGGCAGGTGAAGCAGGGAAGAGAATTACTTTGGAAGGTCCCTGGGCCCTAATACGTTGTACAGAGATTGGTGCAACACAATTCTTACTTTTTTTTTTTTTTTAAAGAAGATTTGTTTTATTTGAAAGGCAGTTATAGAGAGGCGGGGGGGGGGAGAGAGAGAGAGAGAGAGAGAGAGAGAGAGAGAGACTTCTATTCTCTGGTTCACTCCCCAGATGACTGCAATGGCAATGGAGCTAGGCTGATCCAAAGCCAGGAACCAAGAGCTTCCTCTGGGTCTCCCATGTGGGTCCAGGGGCCTACGGACTTGGGCCATCTTCTACTGCTTTCCCAGGCCATAGCAGAGAGCTGGATTGGAAATGGAGCAGCCTGGAATTGAACCAGTGCCCATATAGAGTGCTGGCACTGCAGGTGGTGGCTTTACCTGCTATGCCACAGCACTGGCTTTGCAATAAATTTCTTTTAACAAAAATGTTGATATCTTCTGATTATAAAGGGAATAAATGTGTATTGCAAAAAAATTGGAGAACCACAGGAAAATATAAATAACAGAAATAAAGACTGACCATCACCCCACTCTACAGAGAATCTTTGCTGACATTTCTGATCATTAATGCACAGACACACAGGGTGCATTTGTGTACGTTTCTGTACTACTGTGGCTCTCATATTACATAAGTGTGGGTGACTTAGACTTAAGGGTGTAAGGAACAGAAATTCTTTTTTTTTTTTGACAGGCAGAGTGGACAGTGAGAGAGAGAGAGACAGAGAGAAAGGTCTTCCTTTTGCCATTGGTTCACCCTCCAATGGCCGCTGGGGCCTGCGTGCTGTGGCCGGAGCACTGCGCTGATCCGAAGCCAGGAGCCAGGTGCTTCTCCTGGTCTCCCATGGGGTGCAGGGCCCAAGGACTTGGGCCATCCTCCACTGCACTCCCTGGCCATAGCAGAGAGCTGGCCTGGAAGAGGGGCAACAGGGACAGAATCCGACGCCCCGACCGGGACTAGAACCAGGTGTGCCGGCGCCGCTAGGAGGAGGATTAGCCTGTTGAGCTGCGGTGCCAGCCCAGGAACAGAAATTCTTAGTCTAGGTTAGAAAGAAGGGTTTGGGTCTTAGGATACATTAGGTAGGATAGGTGAGGAATAGTGGTGATGTTTATTTCTTGTCCTAACGGACATCACACATCCATTAGGACCTGAAGGGGTATCACGCAGAGCTTCTGGCTGATGAGTCACAGCTGTGGAGATGGCTACAATGTACTCCCACTGAGGTGAGGAGAGAGAGGAGCCTCCTCCATGGGGCTTCCAAGTGCTCTGTCCAGAAGTGGCACACAGTGTCCCCTCCTGGAAGCCCACTGTTGGGACAACTGCTGTGTCTGGTTGGAAATGGCTGGAAAGGGTACAGGAGCATGTGGAACATGTGGTGAGTGTCACTGACTCTGCCACAGAGGGGACAACATACGTGGGCTGGACGTTCAAAGACTCAAAGGGCCACTAGGACCCAAGGCAGGCTGAGGGAGCCTCACCATGGCCATCCTCTGTCCTCTGGTACAGCTGCTCTACCTGTTCCTTGCCCTTCTGTGCTTTCATAACTTTGTTTCTTTTGTGACCAGGGCAACCAGGGGCATGGACATTTTCACTGTGATATGAGGGTGCTTTGTGAAATGGGCAAATCTGAACGTGCCTGTGTCGCTAAGTGAGCTCAGTGGCTTCCCCATGCAGCCCCCTTCTCTGCCAGAAGGGATGCTTTGGTGCCCCTTTTCCTGATAACTCTCAAGCCAACCACGCAGGAGCCCACAACCACTTCCTGGAAGTTACCTGTCTGCACAAAATGTGATCTCAGCAAAACGCTCCCAAATAGTGGTCCTTATTATGCAGATTCTGAACCTAGTTCTTTAGGTTCAGACTTTTTTTTTTTGAAGGCAGAGTTACAGAGAGGGAGAGGGAGAGGGAGAGAGAGAGGGTGATGGGTAGGGGAGGGGGAGGGGGAAGGAGAGTGAGAGGGGGAGGGGAGGAGAAGGGGGAGGGAGAGAGGGAGGGGGAGGGGAGGGGAGAGGGAGAGGGGGAGGGGGAGGGAGAGGGAGAGGGGTTCACTCCCAGGTGGCTGAAACAGCCAGGGCTGGGCCAGGTTGAAGCCAGAAACCAGGAGCTTCTTCCAGGTCTCCCACATGGTGCAGGGACCCAGGGACTTAGGCCATGTTCTGCTGATTTCTCAGGCACATAAGCAGGGAGCTGGATCAGAAGTGGAGCAACTGGGACTTGAACTGGTGCCCATATGAGATGCTGGTGTAGCAAGCAATGGCTTTAGTGGTTACATCCCAACTCTGGCCCCTAGGTTCAAACTTTTTGATTTTTTAAATTTTTTATTTTTTGACAGGCAGACTGGACAGTGAGAGAGAGAGAGACAGAGAGAAAGGTCTTCCTTTTGCTGTTGGTTCACCCTCCAATGGCCGCTGGGGCCTGCGTGCTGTGGCCGGCGCACTGCGCTGATCCGAAGCCAGGAGCCAGGTGCTTCTCCTGGTCTCCCATGGGGTGCAGGGCCCAAGGACTTGGGCCATCCTCCACAGCACTCCCGGGCCACAGCAGAGAGCTGGCCTGGAAGAGGAGCAACCGGGACAGAATCCAGCGCCCTGACCGGGACTAGAACCCGGTGTGCCGGCGCCGCAGGCAGAGGATTAGCCTATTGAGCTGCGGCGCCAGCCCCTAGGTTCAAACTTCAACTAAGTAAGAGGATCTTAAATTTCACAGCAAAGGGTGCTGAAGAAAAATCTTTCTTGGAGTTAAAGTAGTAGGAGGGAGGCCATTAGTAAAAGTCAATGTTAATCCTTACCTTTTATTTGGGTTTCATTAATCTCATGTTCTGGTGCATGCAGGTGAGTTTAATTTTAGTACAATAAATATTAAATTAAAAAGAGAAGTCACACAATTCTAAGAAGGAAACCGACAGTCCTCTTACCAACCCTTGTCCTCTGTATTACCTTAATTACTTCTGTGTGGAAGCTTTCCTATTAGTAAAGGCAAGAAATCCACCCTTGGTGAGCTGGATTCTAACGTGAAGGAAATATCACAGGTGCTTCCCCCATGGCAAGGGAGGCCCGGCGAGGTCCAGCGCACGCAGTTCTCAGAACGAGGACGAGATATCCTTGAATGCTCGTGGACCCAAGAGGCGAGCCTGCGCAACAGAGTGAGGCCAACTGAAATATCTTCCAGAAGGGGATTAAATGGCTTTCAGAGCCCAGGGAAATTGCCACCTGCCTTCGCTTCCTGTGGGGGAATACAGAAAAGGTTTGGGATTAAGCTTCGGTATTGTCTCCAGGAGAGCTGTTTCTGGGGAAGGAACTTTTATTCCAATTCTATTCAGAGCTCCATTTTGATGAGGCTGGGCCTATGTCCCTGTGTGGAGAGCAGGCGTGTGATTGCCCTGGAGGTTTTGTGTTCTCCCCAGTGCCCATGCAGGGGATTGTAGATGAAAAGAACTTTTGGAATTCTCAAATTTCTAAAGGCCCCAGTTAAAAATGAGAGGAGTCATTCTCATCCTGTAACTAATTGGGCCTCTACTCCTGGTTCTCTGGTAATGTATTAGCCATTGCTTGGACATTGTCAGTAACATTTTACAGGTGAGGAAGGTGAAGGTGAGGAAGGTGGATGGGTGGAGCTACTATAAACCTTCTCAAGCGCATCAGTCCGACCCATGCTCTGTCTGCGAGGCCAAAGCAAGCTTTGCTTTAAGTTTCTTCAAAAGCCAAGATCAAAGTGGGAACTAAGATCAAGAGGAAGTGAAGTTAGGCTAACAATACAATAACAGCTAATGCAGGATACCCTGAGAGAGAGGACAGATGGAGCAAGGGTGCAGGGAGCAAAGTTTTGGGCCATAGGCTTTTGTACATTTGACAAAAACACAGTTGAAAAGTGAACTATATAGTTTCCTAGTGTTTGCTGCCATTTTGACAAAAATTATTAGTTCATGTAACTAAAATTTGTATTTGTCTTCCCCTGTGATACAGGGCTTCATTTGGTGCTATCTTTGGCAGCACCTGGCTTTTAGCTGGGTTGTTGACATAACCTTATTGGAGGTCAAAGTGTAAAGGATTTTCTAGCGAGTACAGTTTTTAAAAAGTGGCTAGGGCCAATTAACTGTTCCATCCTTGGGAGCATCATACTTGAAGCTGAGGCTGAGTTCCACTACTGTTCTCCTCTTAGTAGTCATGTTCCTAGCTTTTCTCTAAGAGTATATCTAACTGATGAATTTTTGTTTGTGATACCTTGATAGAATTTTGGCTTTGCTGGGACCTTCATAAATTCTCATTGTGGGAGAGGGCGATGGTGGTAAATTAAAAATTTATTAAATTGGATGAGCCTGCTCCTCCCACCTTCTGCAGCCAATTATGGGTTCTCTAATTTCATATCAGAATTACATGGAGGCTGGCAGGAACAGAGCTGTGATTGTAGCTTGAGATGTGTGTTCTTATTCCAGATTTTGTGTGCTTTGGGAGGCAGTGAGAGAGGTGAGGGAGGTGTGCATTTCTGTGGAAATAAACTCTGGGGAAGTGAGCCAAAGGAAATCAACTACTGTGACTTCCACAGTGACTAGAGGGCTCCGTTCCATGTCAGCTTCTAGTATTAACAACTGTAAATACACAGAGCCAATGGAAAATCACCAGGTATTTGAGTGGACTTGGAATAAGGGAGGGAAGCCTAACTGGACCATGAAAATCATTGCTTCAGCAAAAGCAGTTCATGGTAGATATCAGTTAAGAGACTGTGAAGAAATCTAGGTAGCATCCTCATTGAGTATTGAGAATATGGGGGTATAACATTGTTAAAAACAAAATAGTTTGCTATGAAAAGGAGAAATAAGAGAAGAAGTACTTCTAGATGTTGAAAATATTCCAGAAATCAAAAATGTAAAAAAATTAAACTCTTGGGCATAATTTTATCTCTTCTTTGTGCTGCTGCCTATATAACTGTGTTTTCTATGACAGAAATGTGTTCATTTTTAGAATCAGGACATTCTGATAAAGGTTATTAAAAGATTTAAAGCCTTGCATTTCATATTTTAGTTTTGTTTATTTTTATTTTACACATGATTTTAATATTTATGTAATTTAGCTTTTGATAAAAAACTTAGCAACTGGCAAACATGATTTTAATGATCAACTGCATTTTTAGTCAGAATAAAACACTGCATGCTACAGCTGCAAAGTGGCCTCATGTATCTACATGATAAAAATAAGAACAATATATAAAATCACCTTTTTCTGGCTCCAAAGTCTTGTCACTTATGTTATTTTCGATGATTTGTCTGGAAACCATAGTGTTCTGGAACTAGATCTTGCAGACGTTAAGAAATCTTCAAGTCCAGGAAATATTATGGGTATTCTATAATTGAATATATAGAATGAAACAACATTCTTGATGTATTTGCTATTTTGAAGGCAAAGGAAATTTGATTCTGACCAAGAAACCACTGCCAAAAGAATTATGGTTTAAGTAGCAGGTGCATTTTTCACTTTGGGGAATAAGATAAGTTAAAAAACAAAAAAGGCTATAGCTCCCATTTTACACGATTTCACTTACAGCCTAAAAACAACCATTCTTAATATTTTTTCCTTGCCAGTTTTAAAGCAAGCAGAATGGGGTGAAAGATGAAAAACTGCAGGATAACAGGAGAGAAAGTGAAATGAATACTCTGTTGGGAATTACAAATAATGCAAGAATGGCAGCAAGGGACAGAAAGGTGGCCTGTAAGCAGAACACGAATCAGTAACACAGTCCTGTTACTATGACAGGAAACACTGCTCAAGAATAAAAAAGTACAGGAAGTGGAAACCAAGCATTCTTTGTTTACTGCATGTGCCCTGTTTTAAAGCATTGGTTTTGATTGTTCTATGGAACACTAAGCCCTTTGGCTGAGAAGGGGCTCCGACATAAATAGGTTTTAGACAATAACAACCTACTTATTGAGGTAGTAATTTACTACCTCAGTACCTAATTAGAATGAGGTAACAGTGTTAGCAAGCCAAAACAAATGAAAAAAAAAGGAAGCATTACAAGAATTGTATTTATTTACTAGGAAAACAGAAGAAAGGCTAATGCGTTAACCTCATGAAAACATCTGGGAGTGCCCGTAGCCTGATATGGTTGCCAGTTTCCCACCACTGTGGGAACTATAGGATGGGGACTGAGTTGCAGCCGGCTGGATCCGAGTGTAAAGAAATCACTTCCTTCTGTGATGTTACATTCTATCCAAGGGAGATTATGGGCTTTGGGAAAGAGCCCAGGGAGAGCAGAGAAGAAGGGAGGAGGGAGAGGAAATGAGAGAGGGGAAGGGCAGAAAATCATTAATATCGTATTTGTCTGGGATAGCTTCTTTTAAAAAACAGCCCTTTGAACAAAGAACTCTGCTGCTTTTCAGTAAAGAATCCAGACACACAGGACTCTAAGAAAGCTGGCTCTTTGGGGGTGACTGAGAGTGGGGGTGAGTTCTGGGGATGCTGTCCTGTGTGTTCAGGTCCTGGTGTTGGATTCCTGAGTACACAGAGGCAGCGGTGGAAGGGAGAGGTATAGAGGAAGGAATGGTTCTGATGAAGATCAAGAGCAGGCACAGAAGCAGAGTGGTGCGGGGTGAGGGATGCTACCAGCTGCCAGGGTGTGCAGCCAGAGTGGCTCACCTGGTACAGTAGACCTGTGTCTCCCTGCATCCCATTCTAATTCAAGCAACTCTGAGTCCTGGTGTGTGAACAGAACTTTTGTGTTTTTTGTGGCATCCACAGTCAGAGGACTGGCAATGGTAGAAATACAAGAATGAGTGAATGGAAGGGGATTCTGTCTCTCATTGTCTGATGCAATGCTATTCAACAGAGAGATAACAGGAAGTGCAAATGCAAGAAATGTGGGACTCTATTTTTTAAATTAAATTAAAACATTTTTCATTAAGTGTGTGTAATTTTAAATTTTCTAGTAGCATACTAAAAATGGCAAAATAAGTGAAATTGGTTTTACTAACATTTTATTTAATCAAATAGTAGCAAAATTGTCATTTTAATATTCAATGTCATTATTTAATTGAGAGCCAGTGTTACAGAGAGAAGGAGAGACAGCAAGAAAGGTCTTCTATCTGTTGGTTCACTCTCCAGATGGCCACAACATCTGGAGCTGAGCTGATCTGAAGTCAGGAGCTAGGAGCTTCTTCCAGGTCTCCCACAAGGATATAGGGGTCCAAGCCCTTGGGCTAACTTCCACTGCTTTCCCAGGCCATAAGCTTAGATCTGGATCAGAAGAGGAGTAGCTAGGACTCAAAGTGGTACCCAAATGGGATGACAGCACTGCAAGCGGAGGCTTAGCCTACTGCACCACAGTGCTGGCTTGGGAGAGGAAGGAGGAAGAAGTGTTGCATGGTGGGCAGGAGGTTAAGGTAGGAAATATCACTATTCTTCTAATCTGTATACGTGAAATATATGAAACTTGCATAACTTAAATAAAATTTTAAAAATTCATTAATGAGATTATTTATTTTCTATATACAAAGTCTTTAAACTCCAGTCTGAATTTTCTAAGTACACTGCATTTCAACTCAGACTGATCACATTTCAAATTATCAGGAACCCATGTGGCTAGTGGCTACTGTGTTGACAGTGCAGCTCTAATTTTGCATTTACACTTTAATTTTTGTAAATATATTAGCTCAGAAATGAATTATGTCTTATCAAAAAAGTTTTATTTTTTTTTATTTGAAAGACAGAGCAATGGGTAGGGAGGGAAAGAGAGAGAAGGAGAGGGGCCAGTATGATCTTCCATCCATTAGTTTATTCCCTAAATGCTCACAAGAGCGGGAGCCAGGCCAAGCCAAACCCAGAATCCAGAAACTCCATCCTGGTTTCCCACTTGAGTAGCAGGGACCTAAGTACCTCAGCTGTCATCTGCTGCCTCCCACGATGCCCAGTAGTAAGAAGCTGGGTGGGAAGTAGATGTGGGACCCAATCTGTAGTGTGATTTCTATGACCCAGTGGTGAGGCGACACTTGGATGATTCTGCATAGATGCTGTGGCTGGCAGACTCCAACGTGCCCCACAGATCCCTGCCTCCCACGACACATGCCTTGGCTGCCCTTGAAGTGAACTAGAAAAACTGACTTGCTCACAATTTAGCAGAAGCGTGGGGATGTTACTGCATTCCCACTATGGCTTCCGCTTAGGCTTTTAAAAGGCAGAGGGTTGTCCGCTGTCTCAACTCAGCAGGACGCTCCTGTCCCCGAGTTCTCTTGGCTGGAACCCTTTCAACGGTGGAAGCACCACATGGAGGCTTGAAAATGGAGCATTGGGGAGCATTCTGTTTAGTCTACTGTGTACAACTCAGCTCCAGGATGTGACAACAGACTTCTGTACAAAAGGGCTGTCATATGGCCCCCAGGACACCTGTCCTATCAGCGTATCTAGTCAAGGGCTGCGCCATGGGGGGGCTGCATGTGGGAAAGACTGACTCCAAGAAGCTACAACACACTCCAGGGCCGCCTGTGGAATTGGCTGAGACCTCTCACCCCTTGATAACATGGGGAAACAAACAAGCACACACATCTGTCATCATCTGAAAGAGCATTCTTTAAAACCGTTTGAGTTTATGTTGGTAACAGGACACTCAACTCACTGCAGTCCTTCCTTTTTTTCTGTGTCTGTGCATCCCATTCCTGACACACACACACACACACACAAGCACATACTCCTGCAAGCATACAACTCCATCCTGCCTTCTTCCCATTCCTGCTCATTTCAGGCCTATTTATTTAAAGCCTTGTCCAGCTGGTTACTTCATTTCATTTCTTATTTCTTTTTTTAAAGATTTATTTATTTATTTGAAAGTCAGAGTTACACGGAGAGAGGAGAGGCAGAGAGAGAGAGAGATAGAGATCTTCCATCCGATGGTTCACTCCCCAATTGGCCGCCAACGGTCAGAGCTGTGCCGATCCAAAGCCAGGAGCCAGGAGCTCCTTCCGGGTCTCCCATGCGGGTGCAGGGGCCCAAGGACCTGGGCCATTTTCTACTGCTTTCCCAGGCCACAGCAGAGAGCTGGATCTGAAGTGAAGCAGCCGGGTCTCAAATCGGCATTCATATGGGATGACGGTGCTTCAGGCCAGGGCGTTAACCCATTGTGCCGCAGCATCGGCCCCACTTCACTTCATTTCTAACTTGCGTTCGTGTAGTCCCAACCCGAATTTGCTAGTTGATCTCCCTACCCTTTATATACATCTTTTTAAAACATTTAAAATTTAACATTGTGGTGCAGCGGGTTAAGGCACTGCCTGTGATGTTGGCATTCTAAATTGGAGTTCTTGTTCAAGTCCAGGCTGCTCAACTTCTTGTCCAACTCCCTGATCATTTGTCTGGGAAGGCAGTAGAAGATGGCTGAACTTCAAGGGCCCTTGCCACCCACATGGTAGACCAGATGAAGTTCCTGGGTCCTGGCTTCAGCCTGGCCCAGCCTCAGTCTTGAGGACATTTGGGGTGTGAAACAGCAGATACAAGATCTCCCACCCTGCCTCTGATCTGTCTTTCAAATAAATAAATCGAAAAATAATTCAAATGGTCTGTTGATTGTCTTCACCTTCCCCTCCCTCCGAAGCCCCTACCAGAAACTGTCCATGCCTGTCAGGCCCCACAGTGATCACCAGAGAGTCTCCCTGCACCATTATGTTGGGAATTCATTCACTACTTTCTTGGGGAATCCTCACATTTTTGGAACTCTGTGTCTTCCATTATCTTCACAATTTTTCTTATTTCTATGGAAAACATTTCTTAAATTGTTTCTTTTTTAAAAAAGTTACTTGAAAATAAAGAGAGAGAGAGAGAGAGAGAGAATCCATCTTCCATATACTGGTTCACTCCCCAAATGATTGCAACAGCTAGGGCTGGGCTAGGTGAAACCCCAGAGCTGGGAATGCAATCCTGGTCTCCCACATGGGTAGCAGGGACCAAGTACTTGAGTCATTACTTGTTACCTCCCAGGGTGCACATTAGCAGGAAGCTGGAATCACAAGCGGGCCTTGGACTTGAACCCAGGCACTCTGATAATGGGGTGTGAGCATCCCATGTGCTATCTTAACTGCTGCACCAGATTCCTGCTCCTACAGTTGTTTCTTAAGAGAGGGTGCACACGAGGACAATTTTCAGGACATTGCAATTCTGAAAATATCTTTCTTTTACTCTCACACTTGACTGATAGTTTGTCTGGGTGTGCATTTCAAGTTTATAAATAATGTTCCTTCTGAATTTTGAGGCTATTGCGCTATTGTTTTTTAGTCTCCAGCATAGCTATTGAAAAGCCCGATGTCATTCAGATCCATCTTCCTTTGTGAATGTGCACTATTTTTCTCTCTGCAAGCCTTTTCAAAAATTATTATTTATCTTCTCTTTATCTCTAGTATTCTGGAATTTACAATAATGTATCTTAATATGAGTCTGTCTGCAATTTATGGAATTGCCTTTTCCAACTCGGTGTTCACACACGTTTCCTATAGTACTGCTTTGATAATTTCCATCCTCCCACTTTGTCTCTTTTCTCCTTCTGGAGCTCAGAAGTACTTTCCAGGCAGAAACTTTAGGATCTTTTTTCCTCTTATCTCTTCGGGTTTATACTTTATTTTCTGGCACGTGTCTTTATTTAATTTTTAATAGTACTTTCTGATGCTTAGTTATTCTTTTTTAAAAATGTTCTGTTCATACTTTATGAGCAAGTTCTCGTGTCTCTAAGGGCATTTACTTTATTGGGGCATGGGATTTTCTTCCATTTTCTACACGTTTTCTCTTTCCTCTGGGTTTCAGTTCATTGTTTATTCCCCATTCCCATTCCTATTGGAGACTTTCCTCAACAACAACACTGTTTGGCTGTCCATTTCTAATGAAAAGAAGCAATGAAGAACTGGGAATCTCGGTACACAGGTGCACGTGCATGTAGGTGTGTGAGTGTGTGTGTGTATGTGAGAGAAAGAGAGAGAGAGAGAGAGATAGAGAGGACACCTCTGAGCTGGGAGAGTTCTCAGCAGAGGTGGCAATCAGGCAGTGGAGAGGCCACTTGATTTTGAAGTGGAGCCTCAAAGTCACTTTCCGGAGTTTTGTTCTCTGAGACCATCTAGTTTCTGTGAGAAGAATTCTCCAGATTCCTTCATGTGTGCCAGAATCCAGCTGCCCGTGTCAAGGGAGTGAACAGTGTTGAAACCACACATCACTCAGTATTCACTTTTTCATGTAATTTCTTCACTGAATGTTTTCCATAATGTCTGATATCTCAGGTTTCAGAGCTTCCTTTGAGTTCTTGAGAAAGTTAATCTACCATCTCCTGTTTGGAGCAGAGATTAGAGTAGATAGATGTTGCAAATTTGCTGACAGAATAATGTGGGAGGGAGAACTGGGGTGTCCAGCCAATCTACCCACACAAGTTTTTATCAATCCATTTTCAGTTCTATGCTTCACCACTTCTTTCTGCAGGATCTAAATGATAGTCTGAGAAGCTCAGAGATTCTATGGCTAAAGTGATTTCTCATCTCTGAAGCTCTTTCCAATACAATTTGCTCACTAAGTCAGTTCCTGCAGCTCTGTGTCCTGCTTGCTAAGATGTGTTGAAATTTCTCATCTGCTGATATTTTAACTCTTATGATTTTTATCATAAATACGTATGTTCTTATTTCTTTCTTTTCACTTCACTGGGGTCTTTAGAGTGAGAGGAGGCACAACTGTCGATCAACTTGATATATTTTTCATTTACAAAAGATCTATTTTTATTTATTTGAAAGGCAGAATTACAGAGAGAGAGAAGGGGAGAGAGAGAGAGAGAGAGAGAGAGAGATAGATATTTTCATCCACTGGTTCACTCCTCGAATGGCTGCAATGTCTATGGTGAGCCAGGGTGAAGCCAGGAGTGAGGGGCTTCTTCCATGTCTCCCATGTGGGTGCAGGAGCCCAAGCAGTTGGGCTATTTTCTGCTGCTTTCCCTGGCACATTAGCAGGGAGCTGGATTGGAAGTGGAACAGCCAGGACTTGAACCAGAACCTATATGGGAAGCTGGTGCTGCAGGCTGGGGCTTAACCCACTATGCCATAACGCTGGTCCCCAGGTTGGCATATTTAACCTGAAGTCTTAAATGGGCTTGTTGATGCTGATAATAAAACCAATTAAGAAACCTAGTAGATCCCCTGGGAAGGTGGGAATCAGAGCAAGGGAGAACTATAGCATCACACTCCACACCACACTCCAAATCGAAGAGTGAATGGAGTATCCTGTGGTTTAATCCAATAAGAGCCCTTTGGGGGCTCAGGTCAAAGAAAACAATTCATAAACCTTTACAAATCCTTATGTTTGAAAATGTTTACAGCTATTCAAATTACAGTAGAGTGAATTCAAAATAAATAATTTCAAATAAATAATTTTAACTTAAATGTGGAGCTATTCAAAATGCTGAGTGATGGGTAAGTAGTAGAATGTGGTGTGTTAACAAAGCAGGAGTTGGCCGGCGCCGTGGCTCACTAGGCTAATCCTCCACCTTGCAGTGCTGGCTCACCAGGTTCTAGTCCCGGTCGGGGCGCTGGATTCTGTCCCGGTTGCCCCTCTTCCAGGTCAACTCTCTGCTGTGGCCAGGGAAGGCAGTGGAGGATGGCCCAAGTCCTTGGGCCCTGCACCCCATGGGAGACCAGGAGAAGCACCTGGCTCCTGCCTTTGGATCAGCGCGGTGCGCCGGCCGCAGCGGCCATTGGAGGGTGAACCAACGGCAAAGGAAGACCTTTCTCTCTGTCTCTCTCTCTCACTGTCCACTCTGCCTGCCCCCCCTCCCCCCCAAAAAGCAGGAGTTTGGGAGGGATCTCCCGGGAGGAGTCATGAGAGAACTTTCTGGAGTGATGGACATGTTCTACCTATGGCTGCATTGGTGGTTACAGATTGCATGCACTTGTTGAAGGTAATCTAGCAATCAATTCAAAATATGAGCAGCTTGCTTATATGTGGACTCTAAGATAGTTACACTTACAGAAGCAGAGTACAAAGGTGGTTGGGAGATTTTTGTCAAAGGATGCAAAACTTCAGTTAGATGGGAGGAATAAGTTCAAAACATCAATTGTATGGATTATGACTGCAGTTAACAACATGTTACATTCTTGAAAATCACTAAGATAATAGGTTTTTAGTGTTCTTATCCCAATAAATGATAAGCATGTGAAATGATGCTTGTGTTAATTATCTTAACCATTCTACAGTGTATACACACCTATTTCAAAATATCATGTTATACACCATAAAGATATACACAATTTTTATTTGTCAGTTCCTATTTGTTGAACCCTTTAGTTAGTGAAGGAGTGTAAGGTTAGTCTTATTAGTATAAAGTTACCTGAAAGTAGATATTTGTAAAAATTAAGAGATGGAATAGGAGAGGAAGGAGGAAGAAGGGTGGGAGGGAGGGCAGGTCGGAAGTATCACTATGTTCCTAAATCTGGATACATGAAATACATGGAATTTGTATATCTGAAATAAAATAGCAAAACAAATTGTGGTTATGAACTATATTTCCATTGATTTGATTTAATAAGAAAACCTTTCATGGATACCCATTGTCTTTATGATAATGCACAGCAAGATGTCTACAAACCATCCTCACATTGCTCTCCTGCTCATTCTGCTCTGCTCCACGCCAGTTAAACCTGTCCCCAGCCCGAGGAGCAGGCCCCTGCTCCCCACACACTATGCCAAGCCCACTTCTCTAGATGCCAACCCACACCCTGGTTCAGGCCTTTCCTGCCTCCTTCAAGATTGTTCAGACGTGATCTGCTCCTTTTCCTGGGAACTACTTCTGTTTACTGATAACAGACAGATTTTTGCTTCTACTGTTTTCTATTTTTTTGTCTATACCAGTACCTGATCTTTCAAAATGTACTGCTTTGAGAGGTCTCTTTTCTCTTCTCACATTATTTTCATTCCTTTATCAATATTTCATTTTTTCTTGTGTGCATGTCTTATTGTCCTGGAAAAAATAGATTTTCTAGAGGGCTAGGGGTATGTATTATACACCTTTACATCTCTCCTAGTGTCTAGTACATTGCTATGCACATAGTTGGCAGTCAATAAATATTTGTTGAATGAAAGATAAAATAATAAATCATGTAGACATTTTAAAGAGAAGAAACTGGGGATTTTGAAACTAGAGATAAAGTGATTTGCTTTGTGAGGAAGAGTTGTTAGGATAGAATAATTCAAAGAATACATTGAATTAATAGGAAGCCTAAGTCATTTATAACCTGCATTTTGCAAAAATGTAAATGTAACAAAATCAACACAATTTATAAAATTAATCCACAGGACCCATGGGACTGCTAAGAGCAATCTATAATTGGGATATGGCATTTTAAAGCCCAGTGATTCCTGAATTTATTCCCATGGATTTATCGCTAGGAATCCTGACACTGTCCCAGGAGGCAGTATCTTGAGCTATATATGGTATTCTTCATGTCATCTTCTCTCCTTGCCTCCGTGTTGTCAAGATAACAAGCACTTCTGCACTTCTAGGTAGAATGTATATGCTGGAAACAGTAGGAATGAATTCAGCCGTAACATATGCTACACATTTATTATGCACAGCTTGTTAGATTCTGATTTCTGATCTGCCATTTTTTCCCTAAGGAATATAGACTTCCAGTGTGGCAAAAAATAATATGGCTATTTTGTTCTAAAGGGCAATCTATTTATATTAAAAAAAAGGGGCCCAAAATGAACTCTTCCATAAGTCATACATGATCTTTATTTTCCTGTCTTGTAGGATGAATTTATTTATGATGAGAATGCTTTTATGGTATTGTTTTTATTTTATCACAGATAGAGTACATGCCCAGAAATTGGACGCCACACATGCCCACTCAACTTGCAGTAATGAGGGCTGTTCTCACAGATTTACTTTGCTGCCTGACAGACAACAGAGCTGTTCGTTTTATCATTGTTGCCCACACCTATCATCCCTCCCTCCAATTTGATGACTACCACAGCAATATATATATAGCAAATATCCTCAGGGACTATAATTATTCATCTTTCAGAAGGCATAAGATCTATAATGGATGAATGCTGTAGACAAGAAGCCAGTTTATAGGTTTATCTCCTAAGCGAAAGACTAATCTGTCTTTATTGGAGGAATAAACCAGTACCATTTAATAGATGAGTTGTAAGTATTGAAAAAGATTGTGTAAATGCATTTGTGTGTAGGGACATAAACACTGATCTGGTATTGCCACGAAGAAAACAAAAGCTGATGCGATTAGTCCACCAGACCACACTGTGATCAGGAAATCGAGTCCTGTCGTGACATTTTAGCTTGTTGTCTTGAGTTATGAATTACTCTTAAATTAATATCACTACTGCTGCTATTGGGAGCACCTGATTTCATCACATTTTTGAGACCAGTAGTCCATCACAGCACTCAAGCTGTTATTTCCATCAGAGATGAAGGCTTAAAGAGTCCCCTGTGGCGTGTATCTTGGTTTCCCACTGAATTTCAAGTTGAGCATGCAATCCCTTTTGCTCTCTCATGTTTAGGAGTGATTGTTACAAGCGGTGCATTTCCCCCCATTTTCTTTGCAGCTATTGTGTTGATTTTCACTAATAGAGTTTGTTTAGCCACTGAAGCATTTCAATGTTACTTATGCCAAGTGATAAAATGGGTGTGTTCAATTGTATTCTGATTTATCTTAGTTAAGGCTCTTTAGAATCCAAGGGAAACAAACACACCCATGCTAACCTAAGTAAAGAGGGGAATCTTACAGAGAAATGTCATGGACATATACGGATTCAAGGATTAAAGTGAAGAACTAACCAGTACCTTCCCAGTGTGTCGGGAGTATATGATGGCATTCTCTGCTTCTCGCTCATCTGTCTATTAGTGCTCTTTTGGCTAATTTCTTTTCTTAGTCATCTTGCCCACGATTCATCAAGGCTACAGCATCTGGTCTATATCATGACCTTTGCTTTACTGCTAAGTCCAAACTCTTCTGCGAATCTGATTGGCTTAGTTTGTCAATGGAGATGTTGCCTTTGGGATGTTCTTTCCAAGGCTCATGGACTGGGCAGATTCTCTAAAAGGCCCTGGGAGCACAGACATGATGACACTGATGAGGCATGAACTTCTATCTCCTCCTATTCTGATTTCCTGCTTGCTTCTCCCATTGACTTCTTAAAGCTTCAAGTCCTCAAGTAACTACCTCTATCATGCTACACTAGAGCACACATACAGATTTATATTTCTAAAAGGAGTTTAAGATCCTGGAGGGCATAAATGATACCACCAATTATCTACAGATCCCAGCATCCATACCTGACACATAGTAGGTGCTCAATAATGTTTGATAGTTGAATGAATGGGTCAGGTAAGGTAGCCTCTCTGCAGATATCAGCACCGGCATCCTCAGACAGTCTGTGTTTCTCCTGGAATCTTCTTGTGTGTGTAGAATATTGAGCTGATTAATCATCCTGATTAAATTTAAATGCATTTTCTAATCTTAGGAAATTTCAGGAGTTGTTTTTCATTGTCAGCCTTCAAAAGATCAACTTTCATTTGATATGTTCTGGTGACATCATTGTATTTTGAGTCAAAGGAATACATCTTCTGAAGTGTTTAGGCCTACAACATTTAGAAACAATTTTCTGCCATGTTCTCTCTACTTAAATCTTTCCAGACCATTAACTGCCATAAGTCATTTGACTCCTTTTTCTGCTCCTTTCTGATCAGACACTTGTCTGCACTGTGATATCTATGGCAAAACCCTGGCTTTCTGTAGTCCTGGGGTAGACACTGCCTCCCAGTCCTCAGATGCTGTGTTTCATATAATATATTTGCCTTCAAAACTTTATTGCAATTTTCCTTTTTATAAAAATAAAACATATTTATTGTATACTTTTTAGGGGAAAAAGATAAGCAGGAGCAAAATACTAGTCAATCACAAGTTACCCAGAGATAGCCACTTTTTTTCCAGTGCTTTTTTCCCTATGCTCATAAGAATGTTATTTCAAACAAAAACAGTACAGCATTTCTTCACAGATATCCTAAAATAGTAACAACCCTGCTCAGACTCAGCTATCCTGCTGCATCTGGGCAGGAACCTGCCTCTCTAAACACAGAGTTCTCTGTGAAAGTTAAATCCGTGATTCACCTTAATTTTACTCTTATGTTTTAAGATGCGTGTTGTCACATTGAAATGTTACAGCACTTTTGGTCTGTTCTTTTATTTTCTGGATGCATTTAGCATAAATTGAGAAGTTAATTGAGACTCTTTTGACTCCCTGGGTGTGTGGGTGAGAATAAAAATGTTTTTGGGGGCATAGATGCAGCAGAGCAAGCAGATTGGGTGCCTTAAGCAGTCTGCTTGATGGAAGCAGTTAAAGGCTAAATTTAAGGACTTTTCAGCGGTCATAGCTGAAGCTAAGATAAGACCTTAGAGGGCATGGGAGCGCCCAGGCCAGCCTTTGTATTGAAGACCTTGCGCTACGGTGTGGGTGGAGGCACAGAAGCAGGGAGCAGAAGCTGGGGAATCCTAAAGGGTCACCTCCAGTCCAGACAGGACTTTGAGAGGCTACACACTTAGTGCAATGGAAAAGGAGAAATGCAAGGGGTGGCCAGGTGATTTGCATGAATCAAATTTGCATTGAATGAGAAAAATGTGGTCTAATAGCCCTCCTGATAATTCATAGCCATTAGCCAGCCCACATTTGGACTTCAAAAAAAAAAAAAAAAAAAGGCAAGAAAGATATAGGGAGGGAGAGGAACAGAGAATAGGGGTACAACTGGAAAAAGAATAATTACAAGTTAAGAGTAAATGGAATTCAAGCATGTATGGCAGGGTTTTCCTCAGCTGGTCTCTTTCTGATAGAACACTTATTTTAATAGACACTTATCGACTTGATCAGCTCTTGTCCTGACTGTTGATGTACAATGTAATACTTTATCCATTTTAGTATTTTCTCTTTGTTTTGTTCTAGTACTATTGGTTGAACTCTGTGATTAACACACAATTATTCTTAGGTGTTTAAATTTTAACTGAAAAGTGATCCCTGTTAAATATGAGTGGGAATAAGTGAGGGAGGAGATGTACAATTTGGAACATGCTCAATCGGACTTGCCCCAAAAGGTGGAGATAGAATCATGCCAGGGGATCCCAATACAATCCCATCAAGGTGGCATGTACCAATGCCATCTCACTAGTCCAAGTGATCAATTTCAGTTCACAATTGATCACACTGATGAGTCTAAGAGTCAAAGGGATCACACAAACAAGACGAGTGTCTGCTAATACTAGCTGATAGAATCAAAAAGGGAGAGAATGATTCATCATGGGAAGCGGGATACACAGCAGACTCATAGAATGGCAGATGTCCTAAATAGCACTCTGGCCTCAGAATCAGCCCTTAAGGCATTCGGATATGGCTGAAGAGCCCATGAGAGTATTTTAGGCATGGAAAGCCAAGACACCCTGGAAAAAAAAAAGAAGACCTAAATGGAAGATCTCTACGAGTGTGATCCTAGTGGAAAGAATGGGGCCTTCAAAGAAGGAGGTACCTTTCTCTTAAGGGAGGAGAGAACTTCCACTTTGACTATGACCCTGTCGGAATAAGATCGAAGTTGGCGAACTCAAAAGGCTTCCATAGCCTTGGCAACTCATGACTAAAGCCTAGGGAGATAACTGACGCCATAAACAAGAGTGTCAAAGTGTTAAGTCAACAACAGGAGTCACTGTGTACTTACTTCTCATGTGGGATCTATTCTTAGTGTGTTGTCCAATGTGAAGTAATGCTATAACTAGTACTGAAACAGTATTTTACACTTTGTGTTTCTGTGTGGGTGCAAACTGTTGAAATCTTTACTTAATGTATGCTAAACTGATCTTCTGTATATAAAGATAATTGAAAATGAATCTTGATGTGAATGGAATGGGAGAGGGAGCGGGAGATGGGAGGGGTGTGAGTGGGAGGGAAATTATGGAAGGGGGGATGCTGAAATTCATATGGAGACACAGGAGACCTCAAATAGCTAAAGCAATCTTGCACAACAAAAACAAAGCCGGAGGCATCACAAGACCAGATTTCAGGACATACTACAGGGCAGTTGTAATCAAAACAGCATGGTACTGGTACAGAAACAGATGGATAGACCAATGGAACAGAATAGAAACACCAGAAATCAACCCAAACATCTACAGCCAACTTATATTTGATCAAGGATCTAAAACCAATTCCTGGAGCAAGGACAGTCTATTCAATAAATGGTGCTGGGAAAACTGGATTTCCACGTGCAGAAGCATGAAGCAAGACCCCTACCTTACACCTTACACAAAAATCCACTCAACATGGATTAAAGACCTAAATCTACGACCTGACACCATCAAGTTATTAGAGAACATTGGAGAAACCCTTCAAGATATTGGCACAGGCAAAGAATTTCTGGAAAAGACCCGGGAGGCACAGACAGTCAAAGCCAAAATCAACTATTGGGATTGCATCAAATTGAGAAGTTTCTGTACTGCAAAAGAAACAGTCAGGAGAGTGAAGAGACAACCAACAGAATGGGAAAAAATATTTGCAAACTATGCAACAGATAAAGGGTTAATAACCAGAATCTACAAAGAGATCAAGAAACTCCACAAAAACAAAACCAACAACCCACTTAAGAGATGGGCCAAGGACTTCAATAGACATTTTTCAAAAGAGGAAATCCAAATGGCCAACAGGCACATGAAAAAATGTTCAAGGTCATTAGCAATCAGGGAAATGCAAATCAAAACCACAATGAGGTTTCACCTCACCCCGGTTAGAATGGCTCACATGCAGAAATCTACCAACAACAGATGCTGGCGAGGATGTGGGGAAAAAGGGACACTAACCCACTGTTGGTGGGAATGCAATCTGGTCAAGTCACTATGGAAGTCAGTCTGGAGATTCCTCAGAAACCTGAAGATAACCCTACCGTTCCACCCAGCCATCCCACTCCTTGGAATTTACCCAAAGGAATTTAAATTTGGTCACTTCTTTTGAAAATTTCTCATGGCCTTGTTCGGGAACACCTTGAGCAGTGATAAACGATGGGTAATTTCTATCAGCTTCTGAGCTAGATAATTATTTATTTTAAAGATTTATTTATTTGAAAGTCAGAGTTACACAGAAAGAGGAGAGGCAGAGGCAGAGAGAGAG
Source organism: Oryctolagus cuniculus (assembly GCF_051225735.1). Classification (NCBI taxonomy): domain Eukaryota; kingdom Metazoa; phylum Chordata; class Mammalia; order Lagomorpha; family Leporidae; genus Oryctolagus; species Oryctolagus cuniculus. The sequence goes on from NC_142871.1 coordinate 83,845,754, forward strand.
GTCTTCCACCCGCTGGTTCACTCCCCAGATGGCTGCAATGGCCGGAGCTGTGCTGATCCAAAGCTAGGAGCCAGGAGCTTCTTCCTGGTCTCCCATGCGGGTGCAGGGGCCCAAGGACTTGGGCCGTCTTCTGCTTTCCCAGGCCATAGCAGAGAGCTGGATTGGAAGTGGAGCAGCCGGGACTCAAACTGGCACCCATATGGGATGCCGGTGCTTCAGGCCAGGGTGTTAACCCATTGCGTCACAGTGCCAGCCACTTTAGCTAGATAATTTACACTTTATGATCTCACTCATCCATATCAGCACTTTCCCTAATCAGTGACAATTACTGTTGTCTTGCTCTGTTCTGTTTTCAAGTGTCTACTTTTCTTTCAATTGGTTGAATGACAGTTAATTGCACTTAATTGTCTTGTTTTTATAGGACTAAACACTTTTTCTTACAAATTGGTTTATTGCTGCTGTTTACCTTGCTATATTGTAAACAACATGTTCATGATATGTATGCCTATCACATGTCCAGAAATCAGAAAATAATGTGGCATTTTGCATATGAATATGATGATTGCTTACAATGAAGTATTTTATTGAAGAAATTTGGTTGGGAGGTGTAATAACTTATATAAGGCAAAACAAGTTTTCTCATTTAAAGTAAGAGAAAATAGATTTCCCGTTGGTAGTTTCATGTAAAATATCTGATGCCATATATAGATTACTGAAATTATAGAGATGCTTTCAAATTATTCATCACAATGAATGCAAATGGACTAAAATCTGCAGGTGAACTAGAAAGATGGTCAGGTTGGATTGAAAACCACATCCATTCTTATACTACTTACCAAAGATCATATACAGTATAAGGCTAATAAATATTTAGAACCAAGGGATGGAAAAAAGATATTTAGATAAATAATCAAAAGAAACCTGGGGTAGTAATACTAATATTATGTGAAAATGATTACAATGCAATAAGAAATAAATATTAAGTTAGAATTTTTAATTTAATCTAAAATAAAGCAAATCTAAGCCCATGGACAGAATTTCATAGTTTAAAATAAATAAATAAATCAGGGGCCAGCACCATGACACAGTAGGTTAATCCTCCGCCCTGCAGCACCGGCATCCCATATGGGCGCCAGTTCTATTCCCAGCTGCCCCTCTTCTAATCCAGCTCTCTGCTGTGCCCTGAGAAAGCAGTAGGAGATGGCTCAAATCCTTGGGCCCCTGCACCCGCATAGGAGACAGGGAAGAAGCACCTGGCTCCTGGCTTCGGATCAGCGTAGCTCCAGCCGTTGTGGCCATTTGGGGAGTGAACCAACAGAAGGAAGACCTTTCTCTCTGTCTCTCCCTCTCACTGTCTATAATTCTACCTCTCAAACAAATAAATAAAATCTTAAAAAGACATAAATCAAACATTTACTGAATACAAAAGAAATCTACTATTTTAGTACTATCTTTTTTTTTTTTTTTTTTTTTTTACAGGTAGAGGGGATAGTGAGAGAGAGAGACAGGGAGAAAGGTCTTCCTTTTGCCGTTGTTTTACCCTCCAATGGCCGGCACGGCTGGCGCGCTGCGGCCCGCGCACCGTGCTGATCCGAAGGCAGGAGCCAGGTGCTTCCTCCTGTTCTCCCATGGGGTGCAGGGCCTAAGCACTTGGGCCATCCTCCACTGCACTCCTGGGCCACAGCAGAGAGCTGGCCTGGAAGGGACAGAATCTGGTGCCCTGACCGGAAGTACTATCTTAATTACTGAAATAAGGGTACTTAAAAATTTGTAGAAAATGGAATTAAAAGGTAAATTTATTTTGGTGCCAAAATATTTTGAAATTCACCCCTATGAGGAGTCTTCAACATTTTTCAATTTCTTCCTCCACCAAAATAAACTTATCTTTTAATTCCATTTTTAAAAGATTTATTTATTTATTTATTTAAAAGTCAAAGTTACAGAGAGAGAAAAAGGGAAAGACATCTTCTATCCGCTGATCCACTCCCCAGATGGCCACAACAGCCGAGGCTGGGCCAGGCTGAAGCCAGGAGCCAGGAGCTTTCACCAGGTCTCCCCAGTAGGTGTCAGGGACCCAAACATTTGGGTCATTTTCCACTGATTTTCCAGGCACATTAGCAGGGAGCTGGACTGGAAGTGGAGCAGCTGGGACACAAGCCTATACCCTAGTCTATGAAGATGTCACAGGGGGTGGCTTAACCTGCTATGCCACAACACCAGCCCTTTTTAATTCCATTTTTCCATGAACTTTTAAAAGTACCCTTGTAGATCAGACAAACATTAGCAAGGCTTTAGAATATTTTAATTGAACAATCAAACTTGATCTAATGGAACTTTTAGGAACAACACTCTTAATGCCTAAAGAACACATATTCTGGAGGCCAGCATTGTGGCATAGCTAGTTAAGCTGACACCTGCAATGTTGGCATTCCATATGGGCACTGGTTCATGTCCCTGCTGCTCCACTTCTGATCCAGTTCCCTGCTAATGGCTCAGGAAAAGCAGTGGAAAATGGCCCAAGTGCTTGGGCCCCTGACACCTACTTGAGAGACCTGGTTTTGGCCTGGCCCAAGTTATTGCACCCATTTCTGGGGCATGAATCAGTGGATTGAAGTTTCTCTCTCTCTCTCTCTCTCTCTCTCTCCCCCTCTCTCCCTCTCTCCCTCTCTCCCTCTCTCCCTTTCTCTCTCTCCCCCTCTGTAACTCTGATTTTTAAATACATAAATAAATCTTTTAAAAAAAGAATGCATATTCTACATGCTCAGGTGTAACCCATATGAAATGTTTATAAAAACTGAATTAATGCTAAGAGCCAACCCAACCAAATAGAAAAGGCTAAAACATAGGGAGAAATTAGCAAATTTTGCCAATATTAATATTAAAGATGGCTGCTAATTGACAAAGTAGGCCAAAAACTAGGAGATGTTCACTGGTAAAACATGCACTCAAAGGATTATGTAAAGAGCTCCTAAAAATAAATGAGAAAAATCAAGCAACCAATACATAGGCAAAGTTACTATCAGAAGAGCCATTCCAACGACCCACAAATATGTGATAAGTGGTCCAACTCAGTAATTGGAGAACATAAGTTAAAAGCACAAGATAATATAATTTCACACCCGCCGGCGCCATGGCTCACTAGGCTAATCCTCCGCCTTGTGGCGCCGGCACACCAGGTTCTAGTCCCGGTTGGGGAGCCGGATTCTGTCCCGGTTGCCCCTCTTCCAGGCTAGCTCTCTGCTGTGGCCAGGGAGTGCAGTGGAGGATGGCCCAGGTGCTTGGGCCCTGCACCCCATGGGAGACCAGGAAAAGCACCTGGCTCCTGGCTCCTGCCATTGGATCAGCGCGGTGCGCCGGCTGCAGCGCGCCGGCCGTGGCGGCCATTGGAGGGTGAACCAACGGCAAAGGAAGACCTTTCTCTCTGTCTCTCTCTCACTGTCCACTCTGCCTGTCAAAAAAAAAAAAAAATATATATATAATTTCACACCCATGGGAAAGGTGAAGGTGTAAGTGGTAGTAAACTCATATCAAGAGCCTCAAGTGATCACTGACATCATAAATAAGGGTGTCAATTATTAAATCAACAACGGGAGTCACTAAGTCACTATGCACTTGCTCCCCATGTGGGACCTCTGTCCTTAATGAATTGTACTATGAGAATTAACTGTTAAACTTGTTTTCTTTTTTTTTTTTTTTGACAGGCAGAGTTAGACAGTGAAAGAGAGAGAGAGACAGAGAGAAAGGTCTTCCTTCCATTGGTTCACCCCCTAAATGGCCACTACGGCTGGTACACTGTGCTGATCGGAAGCCAGGAGCCAGGTACTTCCTCCTGGTCTCCCATGTGGGTTCAGGGCCAAAGCACTTGGGCCATCCTCCACTGCCTTTCCCGGGCTACAGCAGAGAGCTGGACTGGAAGAGGAGCAACTGGGACAGGACCCAGCACCCCAACCGGGACTAGAACCCGGGATGCCGGTGCTGCAAGTGGAGGATTAGCCAAGTGAGTTGCGGCGCTGGCCCTGTAAAACTTGTTTTCAAATAGTACTTTATACTTTGTGTGTCTGTGTGGGTGCAAATTGTGGAAATCTTTACTTAGTATAGAGTTGGTCTTCTGTATGTAAAGTTAATTAAAAACAAATTTTAATGAAGAATGGGATGAGAGAGGGAGTAGGAGATGGGATGTGAGTGGGGTTGGGAGAGGGGTTATGGGGGAAAGAACTGCTATGTTCCTAAAGCTGTATCTATGAAATTTGTATTTGTTAAATAAAAACTTTCTGAAAAAAAAAAAGAAGGGCAACACACACTCACACACACCCACACACACATGCAAATAAGTGGTAGTCAATATTAATCCTAGAATGCAGGTCAAACAAGATCGTGGTGCTCAACAGTAAGTTATTTGAAGTAGAAACACGATGCTGAAGGGCAAGGAAGTAGCCACATGAAACTTGGGCTGGTAGCTATCCCTGAGGGGAAAGTGAAGGGCACTCAATGACTGTCATTCATTAAACTGCTCATATATGTTTTATATATAGTTCCATAGGGATGCCAGATTTTACAATTGGAAAAATATTAATGAAGATAAAGGCTGGTATCAGCCTACACAAAAAGTCATTTTGGAACTTGGTAGGAATTATTTTATGGTTCATAGAAAGGCACTGTAATGGTTGGTTGTCTTGTATCTTCTTTACACTTTTTCTAATGATTTTCAGTATAGGGACTGAGTACTAGCCAATTACACCAGCAGTGTACATTAAATTCAAGTCATTATGTGTTGTCTACTTGATTACAAATGCAAAGTAATTGTTTACTGCAAACTTTGCTTTTTATTTATTTATTTTTAAAAAATTTATTTATTTGAAAGGCAGAGTTATAGAGAGAAGAGGAAAGAGAGAGAGGGATCTTCCATCCACTGCTTCACTCCCAAAGTGGCTACAGTGGCTGTTTGGGCCAGGCCAAAGCCAGGAGCCTAAGCATCTTCCCAGTCTCCCACGTGGGTGCAAGGCCCCAAGCACTGTCCTCTGCTGCTGCTTTCCCAGGAGCACTAGCAGGGAGCTGGATCAGAAATGGAGCAGCAGGGACTCAAACTGGTGCCCACAGGGGATGCTGGTGACACAGGTGGAGGCCTAACTTGCTGTGCCACAATGCCAGCCCCTATTGAAAACCTTTTAAAGACAGAAGAACCATAAACCGAGAACTGTTTAAATTAACTTTCCTGATGTTGAACATCACAGTCTAATATTGAAATCTCGCATTTAGTCAGGTTATGGTTTTTAGAGGTTTTTATCTTCATCTGGCATGTTTTCTCCATAAAATCATGCTGCTAGTATGTCCTAATGTGTATATGAATTTTCTAAATTATTATAAAATATTTGTTTTATATTCTTTTTTTTAAGTCACCATTTTATTTATTATTTTATTTATTTGACAGATAGAGTTAGACAGTGAGAGAAAGAGAGAGAGAGAGAAAGGTCTTCCTTCTGTTGGTTCACCCCCCAAATGGCCGCTACGGCCGGAGTGCTGTGCTGATCCGAAGCCAGGAGCCAGGCGCCCCTCCCTGGTCTCCGACGCGGGTGCAGGGCCCAAGCACCTGGGCCATCCTCCACTGCCTTCTCGGGCCACAGCAGAGAGCTGGACTGGAAGAGGAGCAACCAGGACAAGGACCGGCACCCGTATGGGATGCTGGCACCACAGGTGGAGGATTAGCCAAGTGAGCCATGGTGCTGGCCCCTATTTTATGTTCTTTTAAGATGATTTCAAACTTTTTAAGGAAAACGAAGATCTTTTTCTTGTGATCATTACTGAATTTATTAAAATGATATTTAGCCAAGCCTTAGTTTATGTAGTAATTTACTAAGTCAACAATCAAAAGCTCCTTTACTTGGCTGTAATGAATCACCTCAAATATCTGTCTGTGCCTGCAGATTTCTAGGACCATCTGTCTTCTATCTGAGTTGAATTTACACTGTCTGACTTTATGCTGTGTAGAAGAGGTGCTGAAAACTTGCATCACTGGCTGCAGGTTTATTCTCAAATCCTTCTCCATGCTCTCTGAAGGGTACCATTTCTTCCTTTCCCCTAATATCTTTAATTCTGCTTTGGAATTCAGTTTTTCTCTTTTAAAATTTTATTTACTTGCAGACAGCAGTTTTACTCCCTATGCCACCACACTGGCCCCAAGAAGCAATGATTTTCTAACCCTACCATAGCCTCTCTAGCAATAATAGCAACAACACCAAATAAAATTAGGTTTACAGTGGCTTTACAACTTTCCATAGATTTAAAATCCGAGGTCATTGCCATGAAATGATGTTCTTTGAATGAATTTGCAAATTAGTTAACCCAAGCAGTCAAAAATCCACGTGCAAGTGGACAACAGGGCTGGGTGCAAAGGGGAGTATTCTGGATCCTTGTCACTGACTCAGTGTGTGATTTTGGGCATTTAACCTCTTTTTAATTATCCTACTCACTATTGTCAAATGGGCTAAGATTGGGGAACAAGAGATGCTACTTCTAGGAACTTTTACTCCTTAACAGATGAACTGTGACATTAGACTAAGGCAAATTTTCTTTCAGGAAATAGGATATTATATATTTAGAGGGAACCTCCTTTTTTCTGAAGAATAAAAGGGTTTTAAATGTTTTCAGAATATGTGCTTAAGACATTACTTTTTAAGTTAAAATGTTGGTATGAGTGAACAATGAACAGTAGGAAAAATAAGAGAAACATAGGAAAAATAAGACAGAAAAAATAAGAAGTTGAAAAAACAAGAGTAGGATTAATGCACAGAAAGTGTCCTGAGATACAATTCACTTGCTACAGATGGACTGCAAATCTGACTCTCAGATTTCTTGCAGCCAACTCAGATTGGAGAGCATGATCGGTTAAATGATTCATAAGGTCCATAAGTAAAAGCAAACCAGATGCTCAGTGGCATAACTATTCCTGGTACTAAGATCAGAGAGAAATTTCCTGTTCTGAACAATGACACTTGGGTAATGAAGAGAAGCAGGCTCAACAGTTGAGTAAGTGACACAAATTTTTCCTTTGAACATTTTTGAGCCCCCCCGTGTTTAATTTCATACACACACACACACACACACACACCATTTTTTAATAAGAAAAAATTGGCAGTAAGATTGTATTTGTCCAAGATTTTGATAGGTGGAAAAGAATTTTTAGGGATGATTTGAAAGGAATAACCAGGGAGTGGCAAAGAAACACATCTAGAGGGAATAGGCCAAGTGTACAGAAATGACATGTTTTCAGGGCAGAGCAAGGGCACAGTAAGAAGTCAGAGCCATCTGGACAGAGGGAGTGTATTGCCAAAGCCCCGAAGTAGCAGAGCCTGAGTTTTGTGCAAATGTAAGGGAAACAAGCTAATAGTTGGGACAAGGTATTACTGTAATTGTAAGGAATAACATGATTTTAATAGTAACATTTAATACATCTTTTGTGTTTTCTTATATACTACTTATAGAAAAATTTATATATTTAATTAGCCTGGAAGGACTCCTACACTGAAGTTACAATTAGCTTTTTTATTATTTGACAGGTAGAGTTAAAGGCAGTGAGAGAGACAGAGAGAAAGGTCTTCCTTCTGTTGGTTCACTCCCCAAATGGCCACTACAGCCGACATTGCGCCGATCCAAAGCCAGGAGCCAGGTGCTTCTTCCTGGTTTCCCATGTGGGTGCAGGCGTACAAGCACCTGGGCCATCCTCCCCTGCTCTCCAGGGCCACAGCAAAGAGCTGGAGTGGAAGAGGAGCAACTGGGACTAGAACCCGGTGCCCATATGGGATGCCGGCACCGCAGGCAGAGGATTAACCAAGTGAGCCACGGCGCTGGCCCCACAATTAGCTTTGACCATTAATCCTTTACAAAGGAAGTAAAAAGCAATCAAAAAAGGAGCAATGATATGAACAGGCAATTCAAAAAGGAGGAAGTTAGTACTTTTGTGGCTATTTGTGTGGCCAATGTACCTAAAACATGTTTTTCATTATTCTGGCAATTACAAATGCAATTTCAAATAGCAATGATATACTAGGGTTGTCTATCATAGTAAGATTCATTTTAAATGATAATACACAGCACTGACTTTCTCATACATTGCAGGTAGCAGGTGCAAACAGACACAGTCTCTGTGGGATGAAGTTTGGCAATACAGATGGTCTCCAACTTGCAATGGTTTGACTTAAGATATTTCTATTTGATTATAGTGTAAAAACTATACACATTTAGTAAAAATTGTGCTTCAAATGTTGACTTTTGATCTTTTCCAGGGCTACCCATGTATAGTATGATATCCACTCACAATGCAGCAGCAGCCAGCATGCAGCAGCTTCCAGGCAGCCACATGACCATGAGAGTAAACAATCACTCTCTTTTTTTTTTTTTGACAGGCAGAGTGGACAGTGAGAGAGACAGAGAGACAGAGAGACAGAGAGAAAGGTCTTCCTTTCTCCGTTGGTTCACCCCCCAATGGCCACCACGACTGGCGCACTGCAGCCGGTGTACCGCGCTGATCCGAAGCCAGGAGCCAGGTGCTTGTCCTGGTCTCCCTTGTGGGTGCAGGGCCCAAGCACTTGGGCCATCCTCCACTGCACTCCCGGGCCACAGCAGAGAGCTGCCCTGGAAGAGGAGCAACTGGGACAGAACCCGGCGCCCTGACCAGGACTAGAACCCAGGGTGCTGGCGCCACAGGTGGAGGATTAGCCTATCGAGCTGCAGCGCTGGTCCCAACAATCACTCTTGACATCCTACTGTGTTGCTAAGTGAGGATGTAGGTTAAGTGCATTAAATGTGTTTTTCACTTAGAATATTCGTTTTTCCTTTTATTTATTTAAAAATTTTATTTAAGGTATAGAAATTTCATGTATTTTGTGTATATAGATTTAGGAACATAAATATTCTTGACCTGCAATGGGTTTATTGGGACATAATCTTATTATAAGTTGAAATGTATCTCTATACTCATATATGAAATTCCTTAAGAATCAGAACATATTTTAATTTAGTAATTCCACTTCTCGGAATTCACTCCAAGGAAATAATTTAGGACAATTTCAAGGACATTCACTGTAATCTTAAGTGATTTTTTAAATATAAAGGCTAAACAAATAACAATAAGAAATTTATTTAATAAATTATTTTTCTTCTATGTGATAGATTAATACATTCACACAAACAAGATATCACAATAGAATTGCTGACCTGAAATCTGGCAGTGGTGGGGAAAGGGCAACATTTAACCAGTGGCTCTTGTATACGTGTGTGATCCAGATATTTTAGTGGAGAGAAAAATCTGCAGTCCCCACTGATTTTAGCCTGGCTGTGAGGATTGATTGGTGGCTGGACACCCATGTAGGACCATGAGGGGCCCCCAGCTTCCCCACATACCACAGGCTTCTGGGCTCAAAGCCGCCTGTATGGAGTTGGGGCAGGGAACATCTGATTCTCTGTTGACTGGACAGGTTGGCAGGGCAGACCCAAACCTCTGCACCCAGCAACTCAGAGCCTTGTGTGTTGGGGCAGGTCATTGCAGTTGGAACCATGCGAATGGTTAGGACTGCACAGATCATTTGGGCAGTTCATATGGCAGTGTGGATGAGTGTTGAACCCACTGGGAGCTAACACTGGGGATTCCTCAGCTTGGAGGAGGGGAGATGATCAATAGAGGTGACCATTCCTCCTCTTCTATTAACAAGAGGAGAACTATCACGCCTAACTTGGGTGCTACCCTGGATACTTGTCCCACCCTGGAGCTCTGACCAGAGTTCTCTGGCCACACCCACCACATACCTCTTGGTATTCACTGAAAGTGCAGACATTCCATTAAGACACAGATGCATAGTTCAAAGATAAAAGCTATCAGAAGGAAATACCAACATATAACTCCACAAATGCATAAAAATAAACGCAGAAATTCAAGAAATAAGAATAAGGAAGACAGTATGACCCCACAAAACATTTCAGTATTAGAATGTGAGGATGAAGGGATTGATGAATGCCCAAAACAGAATTCAAAAAATTAATCATAGGATTACTCAAAAGCTATCAGAAATAAACTCACAAATTAAAGAAAACCATACATGTAATGAATGAAAATTCTTCCCAAGAAGCTGACATTTTGTACAGAAATTAAAGTGAAATATTAGAAATGAAGAATTCAGGAAGGGGAGAGGGAGTGGGAAAGGGGAGGGTTGCGGGTGGGAGGGACATTATGGGGGGGGAAGCCATTGCAATCCATAAGCTGTACTTTGGAAATTTATATCCATTAAATAAAAGTTAAAAAAAAAACAACAACAAAACAAAACAAAAAGATGAAGATGGTAGAATCTGAAAAAAAAAAGAAATGAAGAATTCAGTAGATTAATAAAAAATGAGGTGGAAAGCCTTAACAATAGACTTGGTGAGGCAGAAGAAAAAATTTCTGGACTAGAAGACAATTCTTCTTCTTCTTCTTCTTCTTCTTCTTCTTCTTCTTCTTCTTCTTCTTCTTCTTCTTCTTCTTCTTCCTTTTCCTCCTCTTCTTCTTCTTCCTCTTCCTCTTCTTCCTCTTCTCCTCCTCCTTCTCTTCCTCCTCCTCCTTTTTTTCCTAACTAAAATTTGCTGGGATTTGTCTTCCATTTGGATATTCTTCCTTCTTCTTCACTGAGTCTGTTGTGAAGCTTTCCATTGTATTTTTTTAATTTGATCTATTGAATTATTAATTTCCCATATTTTATTTTGACTTCTCTTTAAAAAATCTCAATTTTATGGGAAAATTTTCATTTGTGTAATGCATGGATTTCTTTAATTAGTCAATTTGCTTCTGATTACTTCTAAGGAATCCTATAATCAATTTTTAAAATTTCATTTCTGACATTTCTTTAATTTCTTCATCTTCACATTCTAGTATTGAAATTTTCTTATGTTCCTTTGGGGGCATCAAGTTGTCTTTCTTATTGTTTCTTGAATTTTGGCATTTATTTTTGGGCATTTACGGAGATACTTGTTGGATTTTTGTTCCTCTGTGATGATTTTTATCTTTGGACTATGATTTTTTGGCTTAGTGGAGCATCTGGCCTTTCAGTGAATACCCAGAGGCATGTGTTTGGTGTGGCCAGGGAGCTCTGTTCAGTACTCCAGGGTGAGGGGAATGTCCAAGGTGATACCCAAGTTGGGCATGGTAAATCTCGCTCTTTTTTTTTTTAATCAGAGGGGAGGTTTGATCAGCTGTGTTTGCATAGTCTCATGTTCACCTTCTCTACTCAAAGGAGACTGATGCCTGGATATTAGCCTCAGTGGATACAATATTCATCCACGCTGCCACAAGAACCACAGAAATGATCTGTGCAGTCCTTGTTGTGAGCACGAATCCCACAGCAATGACCCTCACCATGAATCAGGGATCCCGGAGCATGTGGAGCCACTGTGACTGCCTGAACACCCAGCCACATCCTGTGCCCTCCCATGCAGCCACAGTGTTTTCACAGTCCCAGCACACAAAACTCCCAAAGCCACAAGCACCCAGCCCCCTGTCAGTTTTACCAGCCAGACTCAGGCACACCTCTCAGCTGGTTGTTGGGTGAGCAGACACTAGCTGGCACAGCTATTACGTATGTCCAAAATGGTACCTGTCCTCTCTCATCTAGTTACAGGATGCTAGTTCTGGGTGGTCAGGGTGAGAGAAATGAGCCACCTATTTTCCCTCTATGTTTGCAGGTACACCATCATCCATAGGGCTCCAAGCCAGACTCATGCCAGGCTCTTCCTGAAGCTTGATTGCCAGTGGCTTGGGCTGCTGCAATCTGGTCTCACCTCACTCTCTAAAGCTGGTGCTGAGGCTGTGTGTGTCCACACCCTCCACATAGATCTGCAGTGTCTATCTAATTTGAGTTGTTTTCTCTGAAGTTTTCTCCTGAGATTTCACTCTTTCCATGTTTTTTTTTCAACTTTTATTTAATAAATATAAATTTCCAAAGTACAACTTTTGAATTATAGTAACTTTTCCCCCAATAACCTCACCCCCACCTGCAACCATCCCATCTCCCACTCCCTCTCCCATCCCAATCACATCAAGACTCATTTTCAATTATATTTATATACAGAAGATAAACAGTATATACTATAAAGATTTCAACAGACTGCACCCACACAGACACACAAAGTATAGAGTACTATTTGAGTGGTAGTTTTACTGTTAATTTGCATAGTACAACACATTAAGGACAGAGGTCCTACATGGGGAGTAAGTGCGCAGTGACTCCTGTTGATTTAACAATTGACACTCTTACTTATGACATCAGTAATCACCCGAGGCTCTTGCCATGAGCTGCCAGGGCTATGGAAGCCTCTGGAATTCACAAACTCCAATTTTATTTAGACAAGGCCATAGTCAAAGTGGAAGTTCTCATCTCCCTTCGGAGAAAGGTACCACCTTCTTTGATGGCCCGTTCTTCCTGCTGGGATCTCACAGAGATCTTTCATTTAGGTCATTTTTTTTTGCCACAGTGTCTTGGCTTTCCATGCCTGATAAACTCTCATGGGCTCTTCAGCCAGATCTGAATGCCTGAAGGGCTGATTCTGAGGCCAGAGTGCTGTTTAGGGCATTCCCCATTCTATGAGTCTGCTGTGTATCCTGCCTCCCTTGTAGGATCATTCCCTCCTTTTTAATTCTATCAATTATTATTTGCAGACACTGGTCTTTTTATGTAATCCCTTTGATCTTTTTGATCAATTATGAACTTAAACTGATCACTTTAACAAGTAAGATGGCATTGGTACATGCCACCTTGATGGGATTGAATTGGAATCCCCTGGCACGTTTCTAGCTCTACCATTAGGGGTAAGCCCAAGTGAGCATGTGCCGAACTGTACATCTCCCTCTCTTATTCCCACTCTTATATTTAAGAGGGATCACTTTTCAGTTAATTTTAAATTACTAAGAATAATGTGTGTTAATTAAAGAGTGCAACCAATGGTATTAAGTAGAACAAAAAATACTAAAAGGAATAAAACAGTAAGTTGTTCCTTGAAAGTCAGGACAAGGGCTGATCAAGACATTGTTTCCCATAGTGTCCATTTCACTTCAACAGGTTTCCTTTTAAGTGCTCAGTTAGTTGTCACGAATCAAGGAGAACATATAATATTTGTCTTTTATTTGCCAATTTAATTTCCTTTGGGTAAATTCCAAGGAGTGGGATGGCTGGGTTGTATGGTAGGGTTATATTCAGGTTTCTGAGGAATCTCCAAACTGTCTTCCATAGTGGCTTTATCAGTTTGCATTCCCACCAACAGTGGATTGGTGTCGCTTTTCCCCCACATCCTTGCCAGCATCTGTTGTTATTTGATTTCTGCATGTAAGCCATTCTCACCAGGGTGAGGTGAAACCTCATTCTGGTTTTGATTTGCATTTCCCTGATGGCTAGTGGTCCTGAACATTTTTTCATGTGTTTGTTGGCCATTTGGACTTCCTCTTTAAAAAATGTCTATTTAGGTCCTTGGCCCATCTCTTAAGTGAGTTGTTTGTTTTGTTATTGTGGAGTTTCTTGATCTCTTTGTAGATTTTTGTTATTAATCCTTTATCGGTTGCATAATTTGTAAATAGTTTTTCCCATTCTGTTGGTTGTCTCTTCACTTTCCTGACTGTTTCTTTTGCAGTACAGAAATTTCAGCATCATTTTTTCTAGATCTGAGAAGAATGTCTTTGGTATTTTGATTGGTATTCCATTGAATCTATACATTGCTATTGGGAGAATGGACATTTTGATGATGTTGATTCTTCCAATCCATGAGCATGGAAGATTTTTCCATTTTTTGGTATCCTCTTCTATTTCTTTCTTTAAGGTTTTGTAATTCTCATCATAGAGATCTTTAACGTCCTTGGTTAAGTTTATTCCAAGGTATTTGATCGCTTTTGTAGTTATTGTGAATGGGATTGATCTTAGCAGTTCTTTCTCAGCCATGGCATTGCCTATGTACACAAAGGCTGTTGACTTTTGTGCATTGATTTAATATCCTGCTACTTTGCCAAACTCTTCTATGAGTTCCAAAAGTCTGTTAGTAGAGTTTTTTGGATCCCCTAAAGAATCATATCATCTGCAAAGAGGGATAGTTTGACTTCTTCCTTCCCAATTTGTATTACTTTAATTTCTTTTTCTTGCCAAATGGCTCTGGCTAAAACTTCCAGAACTGTACTGAATAGTAGTGGTGAGAGCGGGTATCCCTGTCTGGTCCCAGATCTCAGTGGAAATGCTTCCAACTTTTCCCCATTCAAAAGGATGCTGGCCATGGGTTTTTTATAAATTGCGTCGATTATACTGAGGAATGTTTCTTCTATACCCAATTTGCTTAGAGTTTTCATCATGAAAGGGTGTTGTATTTTATCAAATGCTTTCTCTGCATCTATTGAGATAATAATATGGTTTTTCTTCTGCAGTCTGTTAATGTGGTGTATCACATTGATTGATTTTTGAACACTGAACCATCCCTGCATCCCAGGGATAAATTCCACTTGGTCTGACTGGATGATCTTTCTGATGTGTTGTTGCATTCTATTGGCCAGAATTTTATTGAGGATTTTTGCATCTATGTTCATCAAGGAAATTGGTCTGTAACTCTCTTTCAATGCTGCATCTGTTTCAGGTTTAGGAATTAAGGTGATGCTAGCATTAATAGAAAGAATTTGGGAGGATTCCCTCTCTTTTGATTGTTCTGAATAGTTTGAGAAGAATTGGAGTTAGTTCTTCTTTAAATGTTTGGTAGAATTCAGCAGTGAATCCATCTGGTCCTGGGCTTTTCTTTGTTGGGAGGGCCTTTATTACTGTTTCAATTTCTGTCTCAGTTATGGGTCTGTTTAGGTTTTCTATGTCTTCCTGGTTCAATTTAGGTAGGTTGCATGTGTCCAGGAATCTATCCATTTCTGATAGATTTCCATGTTTGCTGGCATACATATCCTTGAGATGATTGTTTTTATTTCTGTGGTGTCTGTTGTTACGTTTCCTTTTTCATCTTTGATTTTATTGATTTGAGTCTTTCCTTTTTTTAGTTAGTTGGGCCAATGGGGTTTCAATTTTGTTTATTTTTTTCAAAAAAACCAGCTCTTCATTTGGCTGATCTTTCGTAATTTTTTTTGAATTCTGTTGATTTCTTCTCTAATTTTAATTATTTATCTTCTCCTACTAATTTTGGGACTGGGTTGCCTCAGTTTTTCTAGATCCTTGAGATGCATTGATAGCACAAATTTTTTGGTGTCTTTCCAATTTCTTGATGTAGGCACCTATTGCTATAAACTTTCCTCTTAACACTGCTTTTGCTGTATCCCATAAGTTTTGATATGTTGTGTTGTTATCCTCATTTACTTCCAGAAAATTTTTAATTTCTCTTTTGATTTCTTCTATGACCCATTGTTCATTCAGGAGCATGTTGTTCAGTATCCATGTGTTTACATATGCTCTAGGAATTCCTGAGTTGCTAATTTCCAGCTTCTTTCCATTGTGGTTGAGAAGATGCATGGTATGATTTCTATTCTTTTGAATTTGCTTAGACTTGCTTTATGGCCTAGTATGTGGTCAGTCCTAGAGTAGGTTACATATACTGCTGAGAAGAATGTAAATCCTTTCAGTGCAGGATGAAAAGTTCTGTAGATATCTGTTAGATCCATTTGGGCAATAGTGTTGAATAAATCTGCTGTTTCCTTGATCTTCTGTCTGATTCATCTGTTTATTGCTGAAAGTGGAGTATTGAAGTCCCCCAATATTATTGTATTGGAGTCTAAGTCTCCCTTTAAGTTACTTAACATATCTTTTAAATAATATGGTGTCCTGTAATTAAGTGCATATATGTTTACAATATCTGCATCTTCCTCTTGAATTGATCCCTTAATCGTTATATAGTGCCGCTCTTTGTCTCTCTTAACAGTTTTTGTGTTAAAGTTTATTTTGTCTGATATTAAGATGGCTACGCCCACTCTTTTTGGTTTCTGTTGGCATGGAATATCTTTTTCCAACCTTTCACTTTCAGTCTGCATTCTTCTTTGTTGGAAAGATGTGTTTCTTGTAAGCAGCAAATAGATGGGTTTTGTTTTTTAATCCATTTAGCCAGTCTGTGTCTTTTAACTGGAGAGTTGAGGCTATTAATGTTCAATGTGACTATTGATAAGTAGTGACTTTGCCCTGACATTTTTTCCAAAGATATTTCTAATATATGCTTTAAACTTCCTGTGATCTTTACTGAGAGATTTTCTTCCTTTGCCTTCTTTTGTATTGATGACCATGCTTCTGTGTTTCTGTGTCTTTAGGCATCTTTAGGCATCTTTTGCAGGGCTGGATGAGTGGTGACAAATTCTTTCAATTTCTGTTTGCTGTGAAAGGTCTTTATTTTACCTTCATTCATAAATGAGAGCTAGAGGCTTGTGATGGGTGTGGCCAGAGAGCTCTGTTCAGTTCTTCAGGGTTAAGGGTATGCCAAAGGTGACACACCCAGGTTTGGCGAGGTAAATCTTCTCTCTCTCTCTTTTTTTTTTATTCAGAAGGGAATTAATTCTGCTCAGCTGAGCTCTTCACCTCTATGGTGAACAGTGCCTGAGCACTAGCCACAGTGGGTATAATATTTGTCTGCTCTGTCCCAAGGACCATACAAAGGATCTGTGCAGTCCTCAGTTGCAGAGTCCTCTGCAATGTTTCTCACTGGGTAGCCAAGGCCGCCTAAGCTTGTGGCATCTCCCACCGAGACTACCCGTGTCTCAGCCACACTGTGAGTTCTCCCACACACCCTCAGTGTTTTTTTCCACAGTCCCAGTTCCTAAGCTCCACACATTCACTAGGTCTTAGTCTGCTGTTATTGCTCCCCACCAGATTCAGGCTTTTCTGGTTGGTTGAGGGAGGTTGCAGCCACGAGCTGGTGTGGCTCTTATGTATGTCCAAAATGATGCCTGCTCTATTGTCTTGCATGCCTTTGTAAGGTGAGTGGAGAGAGAGAATCATGTCTGTACCGTCCCTTTTATTTTTTTCTCTCCTCTAGTTAGGCTCTTCCTGCCAAAATTTTCTGCCAGTGTCTCGGGCTACTGTGGTTTTGCTTCACCTCTCTTTCCAGTGCTAGTGCAGAGGAGACTCTCGGCAGCTGGGCTCCCAAGCCGTGGGCACCTGTGCCCTCCACATAGATCCACCGTGTCCCTCTAATTCCAGCAGAGTTTCCTCTTCAGTTTTTTTCCCTAACTCTTCCATGAGACTACACTATCTCCACTTTTATTAAACTATCTTTCCTAGATTATTAGTGAGCTCCCTCCCTATTAGGCCATCTTAGAGCTGACCACACACATATTACTTCTTTCCATGATTTGTAACTATCATTCCCTAGACTATAGCAGTAAGCTTCCTCCTTATTCTGCCATCTTGAAATATCTTCCCCACTCCTGTGTTTTACAAAGATCTGTTTTCAGCTAACATCATAGTTGTAAGATTAACCCTACAGTAAAGAGTTTAACAAACAATATGAAGAAAAAAATACTGTTCCATAGTATACAAATAATGCCAAAACTTACAAACAATCCAATTCCCCACCCACTCACCCCACCACATCCCACAAAAATCTTGATCAGAAACCAATAAGAATAAGAAAAAGTGCTCAATAACCTTAGACAGGGAGCATGCTGGGAGTGTGGGGATAGAACTTGAAACCACAGGATACTACTTCAAACCCACCAGAATGTATCATTTTATAAACAGATCCTTAAATGTTGGTGTGTACGTTGCAACTAGAACTCATAAATTGCTGGCATAAGTGTAAAATGATATCATCACCTTGGAACCTTTTTTGGAAATTTTAAAATTAATATTGAATGTACATCTAACCTGTGATTCTTCAAGAAAACTACTTAGTTTTTACCTAAGATGAATGAAAACTTATGTCCCCCAGAAGAATATGATAGAAGTTTTCATAACAGGAGCAAACATCTGGCACAGCTCTAAGACCCTGCTTAAGACAGCATCCTATATTGGAGTGGCTGGGTTTAAGCCTTAATTCTGCTTCTGATTCCAGCTTCCTGCTAATATGCACCCTGCGAAGCTGTGGTGATGGCTCAAGCATTTAGGTCCCCACAACCCACAAAGTAAACTTGAAAGGAGTTCCTATTTCCCAGCTGTAGCCTGACTCAGCACTAGCTGTTTTGGGCATTTGGGAGAGAACTGTCAGATGCATCTCTCTCTGTTTTTCAAACAAAAGATGAAAATAAGTAAAAATCTTTAAAAAGTTCATACCAGGTTTTTTCATGCTAGTTCTATTTTCTCACATTCTGTCAGTTGCATCTTCACTTTGTTGAGTGTTTCTTTTGCAGTACAGAAGCTTCATAGCTTGATGTAATACTTTTGTCTACTTTTGCTTTTATTGCCTGTGCTTCTGGGGTCTTTTCCAAGAGATATTTGCCTATTCCAATGTCTTAGAGAGTTTCCCTGATGTTTTCCTCTAGTAACTTGATTTTTTCAGTTCTTATATTTAGATTCCTGTTCCCTGTAAAGTTGATATTTGTATAAGGTGTAAGGTAGGGATCTTGTTTCATACTTCTGCATGCATAGATCAAATTTTCTCAACACCATTTGTTGAAGATACTGCCCTTTCCATAGGGATTATTTTAGATACTTTGCCTAGAATTAGTTGGTTATAGATGTGTGGATTAAATTCTTCAGTTTCTATTTTGTTTCATGGGTCTACATGTCTATTTTTGTGCCAGTGCCAGCATGTTTTGGTTATGAATGCCTTATAGTATGTTTTGTGATGCCTCTGGCTGTTTTTGTTGTTTAAGTTTTTAAGAGAGGTAGAGAGAGAGAGAAAGAGAAAGAGATGGAGGGAAGAAGAGGGAGAGGGAGAGGGAGGGAGGGAAGGAAGAAGGGAGAGAGAGAGAGAGAGAGAGAGAGAGAGAGAGAGAAATCTTCCATCTGCTGGTTCACTCCCTAATGGCTGCAATGGCTGAAGCTGAGCCAATCCAAAACCAGGAGCCAGGAGTTTCTTCTTCATCTCCCTTGTGGATGCAGGGACCCAAGCACTTGGGCCATCACTCCCTGCTTTTCCAGGCATATTAGAATGGAGCTGGATTGGAAGTGGAGCCACTGGAACCCGAACTGGTGCCAATATGGGATGTTAGCATTGCAGGCCAGAGATTTAACCTGCTGTGCTACAATGTTGGCCCCTGTTGTTTAACATTACATTAGATATTTGGGGTCTCTTATATTTCCATATGATTAGCATCTTTTTTTATAGATCTGAGAAAAATATTGGTACTTTGGGATCACATTGGATCTGGAAACTGATTTTGGTGGTACAGACATTTTGATGATATTAATTCTTCCAATCTACAAACCATGGAAGATTTTTCATTTTTGTGTTTGTTAATCTATTTCTTTCTTTAATGTTTTATAATTTTCATTGTAGAGATCTTTCACATCCTTGGTTAAATTATTCCATGGTATTTACATTTTGTTTTGTAACTACTGTGAATGAAACTGATCTTACAAGTTCTTTCTCAGCCATGATGTTGCCTGTGTATACAAAGGCAATTGATTGTTGTGTGTTGATTTTATGTCTTGCAACTTTACCACACTCTCCTATGAGTTCTTAGTGGAGCCTTTTGATTTTATTGTGTAAAAGATCATGCCATCTGCAAACAGGGATAATGTGACTTCTTTTCCAATTTCTATCGCTTTGATTTGCTTTCTTGCCCATGGTTCTGGCTAAAACTTCCAGAACTGCATTGAATAATGATGTTGAAATTGAGTATCCTTCTCTGGTTCTGGATCTTGGTGGAAATTCTTCCAACTTTTCCCCATTGAAAATGATGTTTGGGGGTGGGTATATCCGCTTCCCAGCATCCCATATGGGTGCCAGTTTGAGTCCTGGCTGCTCCACTTCCAATCCAGCTCTCAATATATGCCCTGGGAAAGCAGTAGAAGATGACCTTGGTCCCTGGGCCCCTGCACCCATGTGGGAGATGTGGAGGAGGCTCCTGGCTCCTGGTTTTGGATAAGCCTAATTCCAGCCTTTGTGGCCATTTGGGGGAGTGAATGAGCAGATGGAAGATCTCTCTCTCTCTCTCTCGCACTCTGCCTCTCTGTAACTGCCTTTCAAATAAATAATAATAATAATAATAATAATAATAAAAGAAAATGATGCTGGCTGTGAGTTTGTCATATATTGTCTTGATTGTGTGAAGAATATTCCCTCTATTCCCAATTTGCTTAAGGATTTTACCATGAAAGGATTTTGTATTTTATCATATGCTTTACATTGAGATAATCATATGGTTTTTGAAATTGATTTATTTTATTTATTTGAAATAAAGCGTTACAGAGAGAGGTAAAGGGGGAGAGAGAGAGAGAGAGAGAGAGAGAGAGAGGTGTCTTCGATGTGCAGGTTCTTTCCCCAAATGGCCAAGATGGCTGGAGCTGAGTTGAGCTGAAGCCAGGACCCAGGAAGTTCTTCTGGGTCTCCCATCCGGGTGCAGGGGCCCAAACACTTTGGTCATCTTCTACTTCTTTCTCAGGCCATAACAAAGTGTTGATCAGAGGAGAAACAGCTGGGACTTGAACTGGCACCCATACGGGATGCCGGCACTGCAGGCCACAGCATTGGCCCTAATCATATGATTTTTATTCTTTAATTTACTAATGTGATATATTACATTTATGGATTTTTTGCATGTTGAATCATCCGTGTATACCAGGGATGAATCCCAGTTGGTCTGGGTGAATTCTTTCTGACGTGTTGTTGGAGTCAATTAGCTAGTATTTTGTTAAGGATTTTTCTATCTATGTTCACCAGTGATACTGTTCTATAGTTCTCTTCCTCTGTTTTATCTTTTACTGGCTTTGGAATTAAAGTGATTCTGGCCTCTTAGAAGGAGTTTGGGAGGATTCCCTCCCTTTCAATTATTTAGAATAATTTGAGAAGAATTGGGGCTAGTTATTTTTTAAATGTTTTGTAGAATTTAGCAGGGAAGCCGATTTGTTCTAGGATTTTCTTTATTGGGAGGGTCTTTATTCCTGATTCAATCTCTGTTGTGATTATTGGTCTGCTTAGGTTTTCTATGTCTTCATGAATCAATTTTAGTAGATTGTATGTGACCTGGAATCTATGCATTTCTTCTAGATTTTCCAATTTTTTTGGCATATAGCTGTTTGTAGTAACTCCTAATGACATTTCTTATTTCTTGGCATACATTGCAACATCTCCTTTGTCATTTCTGATTTTATTAATTATTTGGGACTCTTGCCCACTTTTTGGTTATTTGGACCAATGTTGTATCAATTTTGTTTATTTTTTTCAAAAAGCTAGCCTTAGGCTGGTGCCGTAGCTCAACAGGCTAATCCTTCACCTTGTGGCATTGGCACACCAGGTTCTAGTCCCAGTTGGGGTGCCGGATTCTGTCCTGGTTGTCCCTCTTCCAGGCCAGCTCTCTGCTATGTCCCAGGAGTGCAGTGGAGGATGGCCCAAGTCCTTGGGCCCTGCACCCACAAGGGAGACCAGGATAAGCACCTGGCTCCTGGCTTCAGATCAGCGCGATGCGCCAGCCGCAGTGCGCTGGCCACGGCGGCCATTGGAGAGCAAGCCAATGGCAAAAGGAAGACCTTTCTCTCTGTCTTTCTCTCTCTCACTGTTCACTCTGCCTGTCAAAAAAAAAAGCTATCTCTTCATTTCACTGATCTTTTATATATTTTGTTTCAGTTTTGTTTATTCTCTAACTTTAGTTATTTATTTTCTCTTACAATTTTGGGTTTTGTGTGCTCTTATTTTTCTATGTCCCTAACATGTGTTGTTAGGATATTTATTTGATGCCTTTTCAAATTCTAGATGTAGGTACTAATTGCTATATACTCCTCTCTTAACACTGCTTTTGCTGTATCCCATAGATTTTGATATGTTGTATTGTTTTCTTCATTCATTTCCATGATTTTTTTTTTATTTTCCTTTTGATTTATTCTATCACTCACTGGTCATTCATGAGCATGTTGTTCAGTCTCCATGTGCTTGCATTTTTTCTAGAGGTTCTTAAGTTGTTAATTTTCTATGAAAGACAGTATGGAGATTCTTCAGAAATTTGAAAAAGAGATGTGCCATATGACCCAGCCATCCCACTCCTGGGAATTTACCCAAACAAATTGAAATCCATGTATGGAAGAGTTATCTGTAATTTCATGTGTATTACAGTTCAATTAATAATAGTTAAGATATGGTATCAAATGAGATGTCCATCATTTGATGACTGGATAAAAAAAATGTGATATCTATAGCTATATCTGTATCTATATGTATAGATTTGTTAAGGATTTTTCTATATATGTTCATCATTATAGATATAGATATAGATGTATATACTATGAAATACTACTAAGCCATAAGAAAGAAAGAAATCCTGTCTTTTACAACAAAATGGATGACTGGAAACCATTACCATTAGTGAAATAAGTTAGTACCCAAAATGAAAATATCATGTTTTCCCTGATTTGTGGTAACTAATATCCAGAGTACAAAATTTATAACATTTATGAGGGAAATGGACATTTTTAGGTTTGGTTATCGTTTATAGCTCTTATCTATACTCTTGAGGAATTGTGGCTTTTCTACTTAATACGTTTTGAATTCTCCATTTAGTGGAGAGTTACACTTGTGAATACAAAGTAAACTGGAAGTATGTCATTGTAAAAATTCAAATAAATTAAGAGAAAGGAAGGAGAACGGAGGGTAGGAGCATGGGAGGAAGGAAAGGTAAGGTGGCAAGTATCGTTGTGCTCTCAAAACTGTACATATGAAACACATGATATTTGTTTACCTTATATAAAGAAAAATTTCAATAAAAGTGATGAACTACTAATACATTAACAACATGCATAAATACACAGATATACTGTTGAGTAAAAACCAGACAGAAAAGAGTATGTAGCGTTTGATTCCATTTACAGGAGTACAACAACAAAAACAAGTCTATTGCAAAAAAAAAAAAAATTCAAGCTGCCTGCAGTGAGATGGATAGGGGTTAACTTTAAAGGGCTGTGAGGAAACAGGATTGACAGAAACACTTCATCACTGGTCACTGTTGCACAAATGTGGATATTTGTCAAAATCCATCCAATGTACACATACAACCTCTGCATTTTATTTATGGAAATCTTTCTAAGAAGGCCCTCAGTTGTCCTACCTCCTGATTTTTGCACCCTCATGTGGTCTAGGTGACCTGCAGAATATTGCAGAAGTAATGGATATGACTTCTGATATTGGGGATTTTATAAGATATGGTGGCAATTCGGGACATGCTCAAGCTGACTTACCTTAAACGGTAGAGTTAGAAACATACCAGGGGATTCCAATTCAATCCCATCAAGGCGGCATGTACCAATGCCATCTCACTAGTCCCAGTGATCAATTTCTGTTCACAATTGATCATAATGATAGGACTAAGAACCAAAGGGATCACATAAACAAGAATAGTGTCTGCAAATACTAGCTGATAGGGAGAGAATGATCCAACATGGGAAGTGAGATACACAGCAGACCCATAGAATGGCAGATGTCCTAAACAACACTCTGGCCTCAGAATCAGCCCTTAAGGCATGTGGATCCGGCTGAAATGCCCATGAGAGTATTTCAGGCATGGAAAGCCAAGACACTCTGGGGAAAAAAAAAACCTAAATGAAAGATCTCTGCGAGTGAGATCCCAGTGGAAAGAATGGGTCATCAAAGAAGGAGGTACCTTTCTCTGAGGGGAGGAGAGAACTTCCACTTTGACCATGGCCTTGTCTAAATATGATCAGAGTCAGTGAACTCAGGGGGCTTCCATAGCCTTGGCAGCTCATGACAAGAGCCTAGGGTGATTACTGATGCCATAAACAAGAGTGTCAATTTGTTGAATCAACAACAGGAGTCACTGTGCACTTACTCCTCATGTAGGATCTTTGTCCTTAGTGTGCTGTACATTGAGATTTAATGCTATAACTAGTACTCACACAGTATTTTTCACTTTATGTTTCTGTGTGGGAGCAAACTGTTGAAATCTTTACTTAATGTATGCTAAACTGATCTTCTGTATATAAAGAGAAACGAAAATAAATCTTGATGTGAATGGAAGGGGAGAGGGAGTGGGAAAGGGGAGGGTTGTGGGTGGGAGGGACGTTATGGGGGGGAAAGCCATTGTAATCCATAAGCTGTACTTTGGAAATTTATAAATAAAAGTTTGAAAGCCAAAAAAATAAGATATGGTGGCTTCCCTGTGGTCATGCTTTCATGCCCTTTGTTTTTTTTAAATATTTATTTATTTGTAAGGCATAGTTACAGAAAGAGAGGGAGAGACAGAAACAGGGGAGACAGAGAGAGAGAGAGAGAAAAAGAGAGAGAGAGAGATATCTTCCACCCACTGGTTCACTTCGCATATGGCCACAACAGCTGGGGTTGAGCCAGACTGAAGCCAGGAGTCAGGAATTCCATCTGAGTGTCTTACATGGGTGACAGGGATCCAAGCACCTGGATGATCTTCTGTTGCTTTCCCAGGTGCATTAAAAGGGAGCTGGATCAGAAGCGAAGCAGCTGGAATTTTAACCAGCTCTCATGGGATGCTGGTGTGCAAGTGGCAGTTAAATTGACTGTTCCATGAAGTTGGCCTTTCCATGCTCTTCCTTGCTGGAGTACCTGTTCTGAGAAAACCAGCTGCCATATCTCAAGGATCTTTAGGCACCCCTTTGAGAGGAATTAAAACACTCAGTTCAATAGTCCCTGAGTAGCTGGTACCGACCAACAACCAGAGCAGGAAGCTTGGCTGGGTTTGTCCCCAAAAACCACAGGCTGGTTGCCATCCTCACTCTCATTGGAAGCCCTGTGCCAGAATTGTGTAGCAAAGCCTCTCCCAGAATCCATTCCATGGGATCTTAATAAATGTTTGCTGTTTTCTAAGCTGCTGAATCTTAGAATATAGCAGGTAATTGATGCACTCTGTATGCATAATATACCTTAGTTTAAAGATATTAGGAAATCAAAGCAAGAAGCATAACATATAGAATACTGGTTCTTTTTTTGAGAAAATAGCATGGTCCATTAAAATGTTTACAGGTCATCTGGGTGGTAGGATTATGGGTAGTTTTTATTTTCTCCTTTATGCTTATGAGTATTTTATGTCTTCAAGATATTAAACAAATACAAGGGCACTTCAAAATGTCTGTAGAAAATGGAATTAAAATACACTTTCTTTTAGTGCAAAGATTTTTTTTTGAAAACCATGTATGCAAGAGGACTTCAAAGAGTTCATGGAAATGCATATTATGAAAATACTAAGCACAGATTGTAAATATTTTTCTGAACCAAAATGAAGTTACATATTTTTAAGTTTTATTTGTTTGAAAGGCAGAGAGAGAGAGAGAGAGAATCTTCTATATCTTCCATCTACTAGTTCATTTCCCAAATGGCCACAGTGGTTGGTGCTGGGCCAGTTAGAAGTCAGGAGCCAGGAACTCTGTTCAGGTCTCTCACCTGGGTGCAGGGGCCCAAGCACTTGCGCCATCCTCTGCTGCCTTCCCAGACATAATAGCATGGAGCTGGATTGGAAGTGGAGCAACTGGGACTTGAACTGGCACTCTGATATGGGATGCTGGCATTGTAGGCAGCAGCTTAATCTGCTGTGCCACAATTCTACCCTAAATTTATATCTTAATTCCATTTTTTGATAAACTTTTTGAAGTATCTTTATATTTTAACTTATAAAGTTGGGCTTAACTAAAGCAAAGATGAAAATAATTCTGTTTTTTTTCTGCATGATATCCTTCTGCAGATGAGGGGTTGCCAGAGGTCCTGATGAAACCTGTACTGCAGTTACCAAGGTATATGGAGCATGGGCCTGGCTTCCTGAGTTTTCATCACTTTTTCATTAGTATGTGAGAACTACTTTCATCTTATTTTTTTTTAATTTTGCTTTTCTTCAAGCGGGTTATTCCCAAACCTGAAAGTAGACCAAAGAATACAGAAAAAATATCCTTTGCCTACTATCTGCCTGCTGTTTGAAAGAGTGGTGACTACTCATGTTATTATTGCCTGCCTTCTTTTTTCTACCAAAGCCATTACTACTCTTTGTTTTTTTTTTTTTTAACAGAATCACCTGATTTTGCTTTCTTCCTTTTAAGATTTTGTTTTACTTGAAGGGCAGAGTGACAGAGAAAGAGAAGGAGAAAGATAAATAGAGGGGGGAGAAAGAGGGAGAGGGAGCGGTGAGGGGAGGGGAGAGAGGGAGGAGGGCAGGGAAAGAGAGAGAGAGAGAGTTTTCTATTTGCTTCTCAGGCACATTAGCAGGGAGCTGGATATGAAGTGGAGTGGATGGGACTTGAACTAGAACTTCAGTATGGTATGTTGGTGTCATAAGCAGAGGCCTTAACCTGCTGCACCACAATGCTGGCCACTGACTCCATTTTTAAAGAGGTTTATAACCACAGGGCCCTTTGCCTCACATTCTAAAAGTCTTCAAATCTTCAATTTCTGTTCACCCTGAAAATCTGACTTTAGAAAGATGAGTCTGAGTAGAGCCAGGATTTGGTTCAGGTCAAAAGCCAGTTCCAGGGCCAGAGTGTGGCAAAAGTTGGGACCAAAATATACAGCAAGTGCAGGACAATGGATGGTAGATTCCCAGAGGTCGTGTGACTGTCTCTGCTTCCAGAAAGTCCCTCTAGCACTGTTGGGACTTCTTATTTTGTGATAATCTCCAGATTTTGCAGTATCCGCAGACACCGGAGGAAAACAGCCACATGCACTGTGATGCTCACATGGGGTGGGAGCACATTCCTGGCACGACACACACACACCTCTCAGTAGATGCAGCCACAAGTGCCAACGATGACAGGCACCCAGATGTCCCAGCTGACGTTGCCAGGCCTTGCGGGAAAGGTATGACACAGAAAATGCCAGTACTGAGGAAGTGATTATTTTCATTTGCTGGGACTCTGGGTCGCCTGTGCAGTATAGGGATTCTCCATGCCCTTTGCTGTTTTCCAGAATCCTGACTGGTGCCTCATTACCCTTTTGATCAAATGATGCTGGGGGGAAGAAGACAGAAAGTCATGGTCACGTTATATAGGCTATGAGTTATTGTCTGATTAAGATTCTTCCAGGGGGTGAATGTTTGGCATAAGAGTTAAAAGCTGGTTTGGGATGCCTGCATCCCATAACAGAATCCCGAGTTTCTGTTCTGGCTCCACTCCCAATTCCAGTTTCCTGCTAATTCACAACCTGGGAGGCAGCAGGTCCAAGAAATACCACCCATGTGGGAGTCCTGGATTGAGTTCTCAGCTTCTAGCTTTGGCCTGAGCCAGTCCCAGCTGTTCTAGGCATTTGGGGGAGTGAGCTAGCAGATGGGAGTTTTCTCGTCTCTTTGCCTTTGAAATAAATAAAGCAAATAGAAAATTTTAAAAAGAAAATCTGCATGAGCAAAAGTAATGTGAAAACCACCTTCCACCATGTCAAATAAACAGATAACATTAAAAAACACTTTGGAGAATAGTTGGAAATGAGGGGGATCTACAAATATAGTGTCCTTTATGAAGGTATTCAGAAACTCACAGGGAAAATGTTGTATGTTCATTGGGTAATGTTTAAGTTTAAGTGTTTAAGAAGTTCATTACGGGGGGCGGTGCCACGGCTCAATAGGCTA
Organism: Oryctolagus cuniculus; assembly: GCF_051225735.1. Lineage (NCBI taxonomy): Eukaryota > Metazoa > Chordata > Mammalia > Lagomorpha > Leporidae > Oryctolagus > Oryctolagus cuniculus. The sequence goes on from NC_142871.1 coordinate 83,873,400, forward strand.
ATCCTCTGCCTGCAGCGCCGGCATACCGGGTTCTAGTCCCAGTTGGGGTGCCAGATTCTGTCCCGGTTGCTCCTCTTCCAGGCCAGCTCTCTGCTATGGCCCAGGAGTGCAGTGGAAGATGGCCCAAGTCCTTGGGCCTTGCACCTGCATGGGAGACCAGGATAAGCACCCGGCTCCTGCCTTCCGATCAGCGCGATGCGCCGGCTGCAGCGTGCCAGCCGCAGTGGCCATTGGAGGGTGAACCAACGGCAAAGGAAAACCTTTCTCTCTGTCTCTGTCTCTCTCACTGTCCACTCTGCCTGTCCAAAAAAAAAGTTCATTAGGGGGATGACATTTTGTTTTCTACTACCTTTTTTTGTGTGTGTGTGTGTGGTAAAATACATGCAACATAAGATTTACCATCTTAACCATGTTTGAGTGTATGGTTCTTGAGCATTAAGTTTATTCACATGCAGCCATCACCTCCATCCATCTTTAGAATTCTTGTTACCTTGCAAAACTGAAATTCCATACGCATTAAACATTTCTCACCAGTTCCTGGAAAGCATCACTCTACCTTACATATCTGTGCATTTAATTGTGTTGGGGTATTATGTAAATTAAATTATACATTGTTTCTTTTTGTAACTGGCTCATTTCCCTTAACATAATGTCCCAAAGCTCATCTATGTTGTAGCATGTGTCAGAAACTCATTTTTTAAAGGTTTAATAATATTCCATTGGAGATCACATTCTGCTTATCCACTCAATTGCTGATGGACAGATGGATTGCCTCTAATATTTTGGTTTTTGTGAATAATGCTCCTGTGAACATGAATTTGCTTTTTCTACCATTTGACCATGAACCAAGAGTAATCTGGAAATTTTAGACATTATTTCTTTATTTATTTTTGGATTTTTGAATTATTTCAAGGGTCCAGAATAGTTTACATAATACAGAATTGACAAAAAGAATGAATCAGAGACAAGATGCAAATAAAGTCAGTAGAGTCACATTATATTTCTAAATTTGGATTCAAGTTTTGGGCTGGGATAAATGGGAAAATCATTACTTAGTGATCTTCAGATAATTCCTAAAAGAAATTCCCTTGAATGAAATCTAAGTATTATTTGGCTTAAACTGAATTCTCATTTGAAAGTAGCATTTAAAAAGAAAAGTGGAATTGGGGTTGAAAGGGTTCCCAGCTTCTGGTTTTGACCCTGTCCCAGCCCAGACTGTTGTAGACTTTTGGGGAAAGAACAGATAGGTAGGAGAATCCCCCCACTCCCATGTTTCTCCCTCTCTCCCTCCCTCTTTCTGTCAAATAAATAAATTTAAAAACGCACAATTTTCTGGATACAATTTAAAATTTACTCTTGTTTCCAAAATCTCATTCTACTGTGGTAGATGAGTTTCTTAAGACTGCCACAGCAAATTACCATAAACTTGGCTTGGCAACTTTAAACAAATGTGTTCTCTTATCGTTCTAGAGAACAGAAATCCAAAATTGAGGCGTTGGCAGGGCTGGTGCCTTCTGGAGACTCTAAGGTAGGGTCCTTTCCGTGCTTCTTTTGTGACTTCTGGTGGCTGCTAGCAAGGCGACCATTGGTGTTTCCTGGGG